>NW_024096513.1:1175000-2375000 GCF_016545835.1 Crotalus tigris | reverse complement strand
CCAGCAGGCAGATGACAGACACCTCATTTGACTTCTCTCAGGGCTACGTCCATGGGGCCATCTGCAGACCAGGCTGGGGAGTTTGAGATTCCTTCCCAGATCTTGAAATATGGCTTTCCATTCAGGCAGGGAAGGATGTAAGCTCCATTGCTGCCAGTTCATCTGTAATTCTAATATAAATGCAAGAGGATTCCAGTCAGGTCCTTCCTGACAGGCAAGCTTTAGCTGAAATGCATTTTGTTTCAATAACCTGTCTTGAAAGGAAAACAATTGTACCTGTCACATCACCTGTGATAACCTTCACTGGCAGGAGTGTTCCTTTTGTGTCAGGGCGATAAAGCTGGTGTTGATATGTAATATACTGAGCCCATCAAAAGCCGGGCAGATTGTCTCTCCATTTGTTAATTAATTTTATCAGCCGCGTCATCTTTTCGCTCAAGCCCAGCAATCCTAAGCCTCACAGAATTGATTCTTTTTTTTTTTCTTGGCTGAGAAAGAGTGCAAAGGTGGATTTGTGCTCAGCTAGCAGCGGATTTGGGTCGTCTGCATGAACTATTGAGCGAGGTGGGAGGAGAGGGTCCCTCTCCCTCCTGCCTCCGTGTCCTTCCACCACCACCACCACCACCCTTGAGGGGGGAGGAGAAGCAACAGATTCCTGGAGATTTCTGGGATCGCAGAATTCTGGCAGAAGCAAGGTAGAAAAATATGGAAAGGCCTGGTGAATGGAAGGTGTTGGGGGAGACTTAATTTTAGTTTTTTTTTTTTTATGTCCTGCCTTTAATTTGTTTGGCCCACCAAATTCCCTGTTTTTTCCTAGTTAGTTTTAACTTTTCAGTTGTGTCTGACTCTTGGCGACTTTATACGCAAGTGCCCCCCATGCTACCCTGTCAAGCACAGTTTCTTTTGGTTGCTGAATATTCATCTTTGTATCAGCTTTGATGGAATCAAGCCTGTGAGTTCTTCCTCTTGTTCCACTAATCATTCCTGGCATCATTGCCTTCTCCAATGAATTTGCACACAAAGGAGATAAGGAAGGGCCAAGAGCAGCTCCTTTATGAGGAAAAGTCAACAGTTTGATTTCCATCTGAGCAACAGTTTTAAACCTAACACAGCTTTACCTACTGAAGGTCAGTTCCCCATCAGCACTTGCAGGGTCATCTAGAATGGGGGTCACCAATCTTTCTGGGTTGGTGGCCTGGTGGGAAAGGGAGGGACAGGAACCTTTACGCACACATGTGCACACACCCAAATGTAACTGTGCGTACGTACACGTGAATGGGACCATGAGCATGCATGGGGATACTAGCGCCAGCCTGAGGATTGCGCCTAGGCTGGCACCAGCGTAAGAGTCACACTAAGGGTTGTGCCGAGGCTAGTGCTGAGGCTAGCGCTGGTGTGAGAATGACACCAAGGATCGCCCCGAGGCTAACACCGATGCAAGGGGGGTTAAGCGCATGTGCACGTGCGCACATGCCTGGTGGCCATGAGGCCACGGACCATTAGGAGTCCACTGCCCTTAGGTTGGGGACCTCTGATCTAGAGTCACTGTGCCATCCATGTAGGTAACAGTGATACGATGGTTGAAACTATCATTGTTTAGTATATCAGTGATAACAATGAATGTGCTACCCAGAATGATGTTTTTATTTCAGACGATACCATTATTGAAAAATGACATACTGTACCTTTTAAATAATGGCTAAAAGATTTAGCAGGGTTTACATAGCAAGGGGAAACACAAAATTAAAATAAAAGATTTTACAGGATGTAAAAGAGAGAGGAGGAATGGAGTACATCATCTTAAATTGTACTTTGCTGCTTGTTGTTTAATTTGGTTGAACGAATGGATATTGTTAAGAAATAAAAGAAGATTGCAATTGGAAAATGATAATTTGAGGTTTGGGGGGCATGCTTCTTTACTGAATGACAAGCTGAAAATACATTACCTGATAACAGACTATTAGAATATGAAATAAATACAAACCCAGACTGTGTCCAAAGATACAGTTACTGACATCCACAGAAGTAATTTTTATAGAAGAGAATCAGCAGATAAAGAACAATAGTAAAGATATGAGGATTTATTAATATATGATAAGAAATTAAGAAAAGACAAGAAAACGATTAGCAACAGGACATTCTTTTCAATGGTTTTTTTAGATGACAGAGAAGTTTAATATGACCAAAAACATAATTAGAATCGAGAGGAGGAAAACTTGAAGCACAGCAGAGTTATGTACAAATGATAATCATATATGTTAACAACTAAAATGTATAATTGTTATAAAGATTTGAACCATCAAAGATTGTGCGGTGAAATGTGCTACAAATTTTGATTGCAATATAAATATGGATACATGGGAGAAAAATTGGGAAGCTGGTATCATATTTTCATTGTGTCATAATTTAAGAGAGAATTTTTATAAAATGCTGTATCAATGGTACGTGAAACTAACTAAACTTCAAAAATATATAAAGGAATATAAAACCAATGCTGGAGGTGTGAAAAGGAAGAAGAGACTTTATATCATGCACGGTGGACTTGTGAAAAGAAAAAAGAAAAAGAAAAGCAAATTCACAGAGTGACGCAAAATATATTGCAAATTAACATTACAATGTAACCAGAATTATCTTTATTGGGCTTTATGGATGCTGAAATAGAAAAGTGATATATGAAATAAAAATTGTATATAGTAACTACAGTGATATTACTGCCTGGGCAAAGTTAGAAGAATAATGAAATATCCACAATAGAAGATAAGACCGTAAAACTGATCGAGTTTGTAGGACTAACAAAGCTGACCAATTTGTTCAGGGAAAAACAATCAAGATTTTTTTTAAAAGATTGGAAGTCTGGTATGGATCTTTTGTTGATAGAAGAAAGGACTGAATTGATGATTTATGGATCTGGGGATGAAAAAAATGTCAAAAAGGAAGAGGAAAGAATAAAATGGCTGTCACTCCATATAAAGAAGGGCTACTTACATTGCTGTTTCTACTTTTCCCTGTTAACAACAACCCTGTGAGTTGAGTTGGACGGAGAGAGAATGACTGGCCCAAAGTCACCCACAAGGAATTGCCAGAAGGATGGAAACGGTGGCTGTTTCCAGGAGGCCTGGGGGAGCAGGCCCAAGCGCTGGGGGGTCCCAATGGCCACTGCAACTTTGAAACACGGTCCTATGTGACTTTTGGGAGGGGTGGATCTGTTGTATCTTCAGATGGCCATCAAGAGACTGGCCATCTCTCCAGGACTGCATGTATTACAGGGACTGTCCGGAGTGATGGACGAGGGGCCCCAGCTAGCAAAGCTAGGCTCATAAAAGAGAGTACAGTGTCATTCTTGGGGTGTAGGTGGATATTCATGGGTGCCAGCATAGAGTAGCAGAGAAGCTGGTTTGTAAAGCATAAATAACTATTTTTTCCCATCACTTGTAATTCAGAGAGCGGTTCAGTTGCGTTTGCATGCTCTCCCATATTCTTGCACACCCCACAAATGTTTTTTGTGATACTCTGCAATGTTGTTTGCTGATACCCAGCTGCACTAAAGTGTTCCCCCCCCCCCGCAGGCCCTTTTACTAGACAGAAAGAGGGAGGCCTGCCCCACAGCTCCATTTCGGTTCTGCTATTCCAACAGCTTGCCCCCAGAAATCGTGGGCGCTCCATCACTGGAGGTTTTTAAGAAGAGAGTGGAGAGTCACTTGTCTGAGATGGTATAGTTCTCCTGCTGGAGCAGGGGGCTGGACTAGAAGACCTCCAAGGTCCCTTCCAAATCTGTTATTCTGTTATCCCGCAATTCAGCGCTCCTAAGGCCCTGAAACGCCCTACCTCGCAGGCTCCATCTCCCAACTGGCAAGCCGTGGGACTGGCTGACCCAAGACCCGAAGCCGAGATTCAGAGCGAGCCGAGCTGCTGCTGCCGCCCGCGGAGAAGGAGCCGCCGGCTGGCCTCGCTCCCCTCCGCCGCGCCCCTCCAGCGGCAGGAGCCGCCTGCCTGTTCCGCTCCCCGGCAGGGCTGCGGGCCAGCGCGCCTCTTCCCGAGCAGCCGGCTAATGAGTCGTTTCCGAAGCCGCCTCCTCGCTGCTTTTGCCGGTTAATTACAAGCAAACAGATGCCCTCGCCTATTTCTAACGGCACGGATGAAGCAGGCATTAAATCAGCCGGGCCAGCCGGCCTCTCCGGCGCTGCTTGGAAGCCGCCCTGGCCGAGAAAGCTAAGCGGCCCTCCGCGAGCCAGAAGGAAGGGCTGACAGCCGCCGGCAGCCCCGTGGCAGGACAGGCCGACCCTGCTGGGTGGGTTTCGGAAAGCGGCGCCGGCGGGAAGAGCTCCTGGCAGAAAGAGTGCAGAGAAGCGCAACCAAGATGATTAGGGGACTGGAGGCTAAAACCTACAAGGAACGGTTGCTGGAATTGGGGATCTCTGGTTTAATGAAGAGAAGGACGAGGGGGGACATGATAGTAGCCTTCCAGTATCTCAAGTGTGTTCTTATTATTGCAGTATACTGCATGGTAATACTTCTTGGGATCTTGATACTATTCTTCTGTTGATGCAGCTCAGGACTGCATTGGCTTTTTTTGGTAGCTCCAGCACCCTCCTGGCTCATACTTAAGTGGATAATCCACTAGGACATCCGATTGAAGAATGTTACCACGATCTCAGCTGAGAATGTAGCTTGAAAGGGTAGATGTAAGGAGTCTCATCCCCCCCCCTTAAGACAAAAGTTGGGGTTGGGGATGATTCCGATGGCTATACTTACCACCTCCCCAAAATTTCCTTACTGAAAACTGAGCTGAGACTGGAGTCTTTGGAAACTACTTTTAAATGCTATTTATTTTCCTAGGATGAAGACAATGTTGCTTTTTACTGATACGATTTGGGTAAATGTTAGCCTTCTGTGCTATATTCAATTTGTATGGACGGGAAAAACAGAGAAGACTGAAGTAGTTTACTTCTCATAAAAAACGTGTCCCTCCGAATAGTAATTTTTATGATTTTCTGTCACTTGGACAAGTAGGAAGCATAACACTGCAATAATTGTGTTTGAGGCTGAGCAGGAATAACATGGACAGAATAATTCCAGCTTTTATCAGGGCTCCCTAAATAACCTTTGTTCAAAGCTCCACAATTGGACATATTTATTTAATTTGAGCATTCAGAGCCTGTATTTCCCCCAGCTTTTGCTTTGGGAATCACTGCAATTTGCATCTACCAATACCGGCACTCAACTTAAACAAATTACTTTCTTTCCAAACTGCCTCGGAAGTATCTGAACTTAATGGACTATAACATTTATGAACATCTGAGTTCTTTTCTCAGCAGCTGTACGGGGTTATTGATGATCTAATTGAAATGCTGGCAAATATATTCCAACAGTAGATGGGAAGCAACAGACTACCCAGGGAGGCCCTGGAGCCTAGCAAACCGTATGGTGTGCGTGCAGATTATAAGATGCACGCAAGAGAACCTTGCCTGTGTCAAAACCTCGGCAAGCTAGTTTTAATAAGAAACTGTAAGAGTCTGTCAGATGGCCACATCAGCGTGAATCAGGCTGCTTCCTTCTGCACCCTTGCTCGCTCATTGAGAATTTTTCCACAGCTTCTTTTGTTGCTGCGGCTGCTGTTGCTGCTTGCCAACCCATTGGTGAGCTTGCCCAAACACGGAGGTGGAGCCAAAAGGCAGGGTGATAAATACTGCGCAAAGATAATCCAGATCGCAGAGTTCCTGCGATTACCTGTGACAGCCAAAGCCTGGAAGCCTGATCACGGTGCCAATAGCTGACACACAAGGGGTGCTTTTCAGGAAGAAGCTTCTGGCTTCTGCTGGATTGCCAGGCCTTGAGTTTTTGCACTCTTTCTTTGCATACAACCACCAACAGATAAGTGGGCTCCCAAGATGCCAAAGGGTGCCTGGTTACCATTGGATTGCCATCAGAACCTCCCAAATGATTGTCCCAAAGGTGCTTTTTTTATGTCCAAAAGACAACTGTTACTTTCTTGTTTTTTTTCCTTGAAAACATTTTGCTTCTTCCACTTCTCATCCAAGAACTGAAGAAGTTCCTTGGAGGAGAAGCAAAATGTTTTTAAAGAAAAAAAAAAACCAAGAAAGTCCAGTTGGCTTTTGGGAAAAAAAGAACCTTTGGGACAACCAGGATCTGGATGATGGGAGAATCTCTGTAAACATCTCCCAAATGATCAGAACACTGAGGGCAGAATGGCTTCCGCACATTGACCACAAACCTTCTTTGACTTTGGGTTCCTCACCATGAACGTTGGCGCCTGCCAGCGCACATGCAGGCTTGCCAAGCCCCTTGCTTAACAGGGTCCTGACCACCCAAGCACAACCTGGCAGGTCCTGTCTGTTCTCAAAAGCAGAGTTGTGCTTTGGCTCCAAACAGTTTGACTCTATTCATTTAAGAACAGCTGAAGGGCCATGATTTATGGTGCGCTACAGTCATAATGTTCAGTAGGTGTTAATTCTGATTTTGAAAGATGGCATCAGTGAACAACATAAACATAGGACCATGCTGGTGGGAACTACAGGTGGTCTACTCTATTTAAAAGGAAAAGCCTTGGGGGATATTTTGCATAGGTCCCAAGGGAGACAAAGCAGAAAAGAACAGCAAAATCAAATCTAAGAAGAGCAACTGAGAAGAAAATTGAAGCTGTTTAGCTCCCCAGTTCAGTCCACGTTGCTGAATTCTTTCCCCCTCCCAGCCTGGTGGAGTGAAACAGACACAAAAAATGCAAATTAAGTTTTGACACCTTACTGGACATTTTTAAATCAAGGGTGTCATTCAAGAGGCAATCTCTGTGACAGTTTTAGAAACACATCACACGTCTTGTATCTTGCACACGTCAGAGTATCCAAAAATAATTCCAAAGCTTGGTTGCCTGGTACACAACTCAGAGAGGGAGCGCCACTCTAGCTGGATCAGGGTCCTTCCGGCTTTGACCCTTCTTTGTGTGGTCACACCCTAAGCCTCAGGGGTCCTTGCCTATAGGTTTAAAGCAAGAGTGGCTGGGATTGTGGACTTCAGATGCCTGGGTTCAGGCCCACTAGGTAGATGCTGATTCCAGTCTGGGTTCCTCCATGGTGAAGTGAAAGCTAACAGGAGCCAACAATCCTGAGAAGGTGTGGAGGGTATGTGTCTTCAACTACCCTCTATCCCAGAGGTCACCAACCTTTCTGGGTTGGCAGCCCGGTGGGAAAGAGAGGGACCGAAAACTTTACGCACGCATACGCACATACCCAAATGTAACTGCGCATGCATATGCGTGAACAAGGCTATGAGCATGCATGCTCCATAAATGGGGTTGCTAGCGCTAGCCAGAGGGTCGTGCCGAGGCTAGCACCAGTGCGACAGTCACAGTAAGGGTCGTGCAGAGGCTAGCGCAGGCGCGAGAGTCAAGCTAAGGTCGTGCAGAGGCTAGCGCAGGCACGAGGGTCCTGCCATGGCTAGTGCTGAGGCTAGCACTGGCATGAGAATGACACCAAGGGTCACCCTGAGGCTAACACCAGTGCAAGGGAGGTTGAGCGCACGCGCATGTGTGCACACACTGGCCAGCCACTTACACAGCTCGGTGGCCAAGAGGCTGTGGCCCGGTAGTGGGCCACGGCCCATAGGTTGGGGACCTCTGCTCTATCCCACCCAAGGGCAGCTGCTTAAGCAGCCTCTCTCTCCCACCTGCAAGATGGTGCAACTCTTCCAAACGCACAAGCTTTCCATCAGTCAAATTCTTGGAAAGGGGCCCTGCCACAGCTGACAGACTCTTCAATCAATGCAAATTGCCCTCATCAGTAAGGGGTCTGGGGGGGGGGAAGGCAACTCCCCTCCCCTTCGGCCTGACAGATTGCTGAGCTGTTGCTCACATTAATCAAGGAGAAGGAAAGACTTTGGCTCAGAACAAAGCAGGAGCCTGGGCAGGATTCACCCATGCAAAGCAGAGGCATTAAGGTGGACTTGGTGAAATAGAAAGCTTTCCATGAGAAGTCCCAGTTTTGAGCATTTTACAGAAAACTGAAGAACAGCAAAAACGTTGACCTCTTTGCTTTGTCAGGCAGATGGAATGGCCCAGTAATTTCAACTTTCTTATTCACAATGTGAGATCCAGTTTGGCATGGTGACGGCACCACGCTGGAAACCTGGAAACCCAGAATTCTAGTCCCACTTTAGGCCAGTCACTTTCTGTCAGCCCTAGGAGAAGGCAAGGGCAAATCACTTCTGAAAAACTTTGCCAAAAAACCTGTTGGGGCTCTTTCTGGCATTCTACAAGAATAGGACATGATTGAAGGGAGGGGGGGAAACAATTCACAGAGTAAAGAAACTCTTAGCATGAAAGGCAAAGGGTTTCATCCAATACACTTCATCTAATGGCTGGATTAAATCAGACAATTCGTCCGAGGCTCTGGGCTTCAACAGTCCAGGAACTCTTGAGATGAAAGTACATTACTTTGTTCCTTGAAGGTTTTTGCCTGAATGCAAATGCTCTGGATACCCTATGAGGCCTGGAGAAGAGACAGGAGCAAACAGCCCTCGTCTCATTCCTAGCTCAGCAGATAATAAAATAAAGTTGGAAGGGACTTTGGAGGTCATCTAGTTCAACTCCCTGCTCAGTAGGAAACCCTATACCATTTCGGACAAAGGGTTGGAGCATTCACCGCTTCTGGAGGCAGGTTGTTCCACTGGTTAATTGTTCTCACTGTCAGGAAGTTTCTCCTTAGTTCTAGGTTGCTTCTCTCCTTGGTTAGTTTCCATCCGTTGCTTCTTGTCCTGCCTTCAGACTTCCTTGCTCTTTTTTCAGTTCTGTTACTGTAACATTACTAAGACTCCACCCAGAGCTGAGCTCCCTTCAGTTTTACATTCCTGACATCCAATAATTATTTTTTCATTGGAGAGATTTTAGTTTTTAAGTGAACACCGCCTCGTTTATGATCCGCATTTCTCCCGCTTTGATCATGCCTTCAGCGGATCAGCTTGCATGTTCCAAGGTAAAGAGAAATGAATAATGAATGCAAATGCTGTGCGTTGGGAGAGACGAGGAAGACGTCTGAGCCTCCTCCTCCTCCTCCTCATGAATCACTCCGGTAGCCCCCCCCCACCTTCGTGGGCACCATGTTCTCACCTTTAATACACCCAGGGAAGTTTGGCTTCACCAAGAAAGCGCAGATCTCATCAGGAAAGCAGCACATTGTCGTTCTAGATGGATGGAGTATAACCGTTGGTTTAGAGCAGGGGTAGGCAACCCTGGCTCTTTTATGACTGGTGGACTTCAACTCCCAGAATTCCTGAGGCAGCCATGCTGAGGGGAAAGGGAGAGGTTTCCAAGCTGAGCCAGGCTGGCTCAGGAATTCTGGGAGTTGAAGTCCACGAGTCATAAAAGAGCCAGGGTTGCCTACCCCTGGTTTAATGACTGTTCAAAATTAAACGGCCCCGGAAAAAGTGACATACAACTGGTTCTCGCACTTATGACCATTGCAGCATCCCCGTGGTCACATGATCAAAATTTGAAGGCTTGGCAACTGGCATGGATCTATGACGGTTGCAGTGTCCCAGAGAGTGATCTTCTTTTGCGACCTTCTGGAAAGGAAAGTCATATGTGCTTAACAACCACTTTACTAACTGCAGTGATTGACGTGGCAAGAAAGGTCGTAAAATGGAGCAAAAACCCACCGAACCACTGTCTCGCTTAAGAACAGAAATTTGGAGCTCCGTTGAGGTCGTAAGTCAAGGATGATCTATATTTGCAGAGAAAGCTACCTGGTCTGATATACTGAATTAATTGAGCCTCCCAGATAATTTAAAATAACTTAATACTTTAGATTTAATTTATTAAAGATTTCTTCAATAAAAAAAATGTTCACAATATTCAAGGATGCCACTTCGATCTTCTAAGGAGAGCTGAGAAGTAAACATGGCTCTGAGCCAGCGTCTTGAACAGACGAGGCAACGGGTTCAAAGTGTGGGTGCACAACTTTCAGAGCCCTGTGCACAAAATGTGTTTGCTTGCCGGCTCCTTTCTGCCCATGTCTTGCATGTTGAGTCTGTGAAGGCGGAGAAGATTGATACTGCACGAATTCCTCCCATTGATCATCTCTGCAGAAAGTACACAAGCTTGCCTGGAGGGACGTTTGCAAGAGTGGAGCTAAGGAAAGTGATGACTAAAATAAAGCGACTGACTGAAAATGAACAAGCCCTAAAGTTGGCAATAGTCTTTAACTTCGCTTCAAAGTTCTTTTTCAAAAGAACCCAAATGTGGAATTGCTGACTTGTTAGAAAATTTGCAAGATATTAACAAAGAATCAAAGGCCTGGGAAAAGAAACCAAGGAAACATCACCTGTGGAGGAAAGGCCCTGGGAAATTAAAACTGCGCAGCCCAATAGCTAGATTAGCTTTGCATGTTTACCTTTCCCATCCGTGTCCCCTCTAAATCTCAAAGTTTATCTACCAAAAAATGCAGAGTGGCAGGAACAGAGCAGCCAATGTTGCAGAAATTTGGCACAGTCCAGTTTCCCTGTAGTAAAATGGGTGGCCAATAAATTTAATAAATAAATAAAAATACCATCCATTTAAGGGTGGTCTTTTGGTTTATGAGGGAAAATCATAAAGGGATCTCACTCTCTTTGAGTCTGCCTCAATTCCCTTCCTATAGCCTTCTTGCTTGGCAGCTCTAGGCCTCCCCGGTCCTTCCAGATCTCCTTCCCACTCAAGAAATGATGGGCAGACCCTTAGAAACCGCTCCCTCCCCAGCCACCCCACCTGATGTCAGAGTTTCCTGCTGAAGTTCAGATAACGAGCAGGCAGCCTTTCAATAATGCATTTTCCTCTTAGCTGCTTTTGCTATCGAACGATTTCCTCTGAAAAGAAAGCTCAAACAACAAAGTTTCTCAAACATGAAACTCCTGAACTGAGAACAAAACTAATGCTGGAGAGAGCCAAGAAATCAATGCAGGCATTTCACTGGCCTTTGTTGCCCCTCTGCTGGGGGAGGCTTGAGCCCTTTGTGGAGGTCTTGGAGGCCTGAAGGAAATGGCTACCCCTCCCTCCCTCCCTCGGTCAGCTGCTGGCCTATGAGCCCCATTATAATAAAACAAAGACTGCAGTTATCTTACTTGATTGAATGGGAAAGACTTGTGTTTGCTTTGGGGAGGGTCTGGAAGTTAAAGCAAGCCTGAACAGGGTCTGGGGTCCTCCCACTGCCTCATTGCAATCTAAATGCTTATAGGCTCTTGGCCATGTGCAATTTACTCAGATAGAAAGCATCCAAAGAATTAAACACTCACCTTTAACAACAAACAATAATTACTAAAAAAATAAAACAAACAGCCATTTTTAAAAGCAACCCAAGCAGCGTTCAATCTATTCTTGACTACTATTGACAGTTATCACCACATGTAATGCAAAAAAAGGCTCACGGGAGACCTTCACCAGGTTTTCGAAGGCAACCAACACACACAAGTGCACCTGACTTCTATGGAAAGGCTGTTTCACAGCGTAGGCACCGTGGTGGAAGGTACCAACTCCTCACTCAGTCCCCCAACAATGTCGTGGAGGTGAGGAACGCCCAGTGGCTTTCCCCAGACACAGGTATGCAGGCTTGGGGAAGGCAAGTCACCTCAAAATCAACCCATATGAGACTTCAGTGGTTACAACCACATTTTAAATCAGCAGCCAACGCAAGGCCCACCACAGTGTTAAAACTGATATCCAGCCATCCTGGATATACCGGCATTACATTTGAGTTCCCTATTGCCACTCTTTACCCTGCTGTAGCAATAATGTCATCAAATGATCCTGACCTTATTTGCTTGGGAGAGAGCAAGTTAAGATGGATTTCTTGACTGCAGGAGATGACCAGGCTGAGTCCAAGGCGGAGGGGGGTCAAGCGTGTCATTGGTCTCGAGTCCCTTCACGCCAAGAGATCTAAATTCAGTCCATCTTTAATTCCTTTTGACCCTTATTTACCACCGATTTGCCTTGACCACTATTAGATAAACAGGTGTGGATTGCCCCAAATGCTGGGTTGGACAGCAGCTACAATCCAGCATATGTGGAGGGTACGTAGTTGAAGAAGACAGCTTTAAAAGCTCCAAGAAAAAAGAAAGAAAGGGCTGACTGGCTTAAAATAAAACAGAACTGCTGAGGATGACATTTCTTATGGCTGGAAAGTTCAGTGTGTAGAGAAGTACCAAACATGGAAAAGGGGCTCCAAACTCGGCTTGAGTCTTTTAGAATTTGTCCTGGAAGCCTCAGTTTGCTGGCCATTTGCTGAATGATGATAAATTGCAAGTACTAATTTTACCACCATAATGGTGCTCTTCTTACTGCTGCAAATGGGCCTGTAAGAGAGTTGAAATCTGAATTTCAAATGACTCTCTCTGGGTGCATCGCTGAAATGGCTCTCTAGCCTGGACAGAGTATGGAGGAAAGACACCTCCTTTTGTGAAAATAAATTGCTGGCAGATGACACGTTGAAAAATTATTCTTCCTACTGAGCACAATCCAATTGTGTTAATTAGCGGCCTTGTGACAAGTAACTTTCAAATGGGGTATGATATATTCAGATGGGTGTGCTCAAAATATGAGACAGTAGGTGGGAGGTTCTCCTTTTAGATCATTTAACTGGGGGAAAGTACATGGTGCACACACCCGTAGCAATCGCAAGAGATGGAGTTTTCAAGAAACAAAATCAGAAGGCTTGCAGGACTGGACTGCTGTTTGAAGCCTCTGATTTATCTATAAAAAAATATATTGTTTGTCGTTGGGTATTTCCTTTGTATCTGAGTCTGTCACTTTGATAGAAAAATGCTTTAAAAAAAAAACAAAGCATGGCAAGATCAGCTGGAAATGCACACTGGGGCCAAGGCAGATTTATTTATATCTTCTTCTTTTTTTACAATTTCAGTGTCTATATCCACCTACTGAAGCAAGGCTGTGGGTGATTTACAAGAGCTAAAATATGAATCATTTAAAATTATCATAAAGATAACTTGACCTGACTGGGGGATAAAAACCACACCACTTTAGACATAAAGACAGTTTAGATTCAACAGTGAGTTCATATAAGAGTCTGGGAAAACAGCAGGGTTGAAGGGGAGCAGGCTGGGGCTGTCCTGATCCCAGAGGGAATGAGGTCGTGAGGGAGAAGGCATGCTGCCTTGGTCTCAAAATGTCCCCAAAATGTCCTCTCACCAGTCAGAGAGAGATAACTGGAGACAGGCAGTCCAATAAATTATTTAGGTATGAAAAAACACGACAAAGAGAAGTAAACATATGCACACAATCCACATATACAAAACTTCTATAGGGGTTCGGCAGTGGCTTCATAACTGGATGTCCAGTTCAGCAAACCAGGCAATGGCCTCTGGTGTTTGTTTCGTGCACATCTTGGGAACCAGAGAACACACAACATGGGCAATCTTGCACAATATGTTTAATAATTTAAATATCAGCACCACAATCACAACAAGGGGAATCTTTCCATCCCCACTGGTACAGAGCAGAGGCACTTCTTCCAGTGTCACATCTAATTCTGTTCCTTTTCCAATAGATAAGTAAAGTTAAATAAGTCAAATAAATTTAAATTTATAGTTAAATAAGTTCAATCCAATAAACAAACAAATAATCAGGCCACTACACCATACAGGATTTTACAGGCATCAACCAGCACCCAGAAACCACTAGATAAATTTCTGCAATAGAAATGTTACACAAACATGCCCAGGAACAATCTCCTCTGGTCCCAACCATTGCATTCTGGACCATCTATAGCTTGTGAGAGGTCTTCAAGAGTAGCTCCCACATAATCTGTATGTGAGTTGATTAAAACATGGGGGGCCATGAATAGGGACCTCCGATTCAGGAAGAGGCATCCATGTGAGACGGCAGGTGGGACGTTCTCCACTTAAATCATTTAACTCGGTGAAAAGGCACAGTGCACACCAGCAATGGCAAGAGACGGACAAAATTGGAAGGCTTGCAAAAGGACAGGAGTGCTATCTAAAGCCTTTTATTTATCTACAGAGAAAAAATACGTTCTTTGTCACTGGGCATCTGCCTGTATCTGAGCCTGCCACTTTGATAGAAAAAGCAGAAAAGCAGAAAAATCTAAGAAAGGCTTTTCTGCCACAGGTGCCTTGAAGAGAAGGTACAAGTCCAGCCATCTACACACCCCCCAAAGATCTTTTGCCCTTGCTCCACCCAAGGGATTGCAACACTCTCAAGAGCCAAACCAGAGCCCATTTGGGCTTGGGAAGTAACCACAAATCAAATCAAACAATAGCCAATCAATACTCTATAGATCAAATCCCCAGAGTCAGATGTTCCATTCATTTCACATCCACTCAGACTGGCTGGGGTTGAGCTCCAGCCTATTCTTCCCAGTTCAAACTCCAGTCTCCCCAGCATGGAGTGCAAGGGGCTGTCCAACACCTGCCCGACCCAAGGAACCAAAGAACTTCCAGCTCTGTTCTGATTGATTGATTGATTGATTGGATTGATTGAATCTTGATCTAAACTGGGCACATTCTGATCCAGGGGTTCTCTCACAAAACAAAGGGCCTCGAAAACCAATGAAAAGCTGCCATCTCCCCCAACCTGCAGTCTTCTTTCAAGCAACTCCCCCGCTTCCCCTTAAAGTCCACTGACTTCCTCTTGACAATTGAATTGGAGGCTGTCTAGTTTATTGAATGTGCTTCAGAAAAATAATTCAAAACAGTGCCAGCAAAGCTTGACACCTTGCAAGAAATCTCTTGAGGATATTTTGCAAGCTAAAGCTTTTGCTTTTCAGGGAGGGAGGGAGGAGAGAAATAGTGAAGAGAGGGTTAATGGAAGGACAGAGAAGGGAGGGGAGGGGGGAGGGAGGGAGGGAGGGAGGGAGGGAGGAAGGAAGGAAGGAAGGAAGGAAGGAAGGAAGGAAGGAAGGAAGGAAGGAAGGAAGGAAGGAAGGAAAATCCTTTGCCCTACAATGAATTCTGCAGTGTATCTTCCCATGAATCTGTGTGTGCACTGCAGCAAACAGATAATACAAAATCATAACAGGAATAGGAAAGATGTTGCCATGAAGAGATGGGAGATTTCAAACCCTATCATATATTCTTCAGAAAAACCTTCCTCCCAATTTACTAAACATCACTTTCAAAAATAGCTCTAGCATTTTATCACATGTCTACAAAGATAGCCCCCTAGAAGGTCTGTTTTTTATTTGTAAGTGCAAGTCAATAATAAGCGCTCACTGATTATTCTTAGAAATACAATCTTGAGACCAAATTCAGGTTTAGAACCCCAGCTTGCTTTCTTACATACCCAGGAGGTCAAATGCAAACTGTTTTTTTTCTCCATGTAATCCATGCATAAAACACAAAGATCGCCCTTTGCTGCTAATTGAGATTTACCTGGTCAGATGGGAAAACTATCTGTTCATGCTGAGAACAATGACTTTCCTTAGATTTATATTTTCACGTGTTTCAAAGACAGCCCGGACATTTGGGTGTCAGCTGGAACTATGATCTGATGGCACAAACGAATTAACAAGGTGAAAAATGCCATGTAAGAAAGAGACAAGCAATAAGGCACTGGAAAGATCTAGTTGATCTTCAGAGCCTCATCAAAACTGGTCGGAGGGATGACCAAGAAAAGGAAGCGCTTCCCTGCTGTTGTAGTTTTGAGATTAGTGCCAAGCTGAATTGGTGTAACTATAAACAAAACCACAGTACGGGTGCTAATAATTATCGTAATGAGTGAGGCACTGCAAGGAAAGAGAGTGAGTGGATAATTTTGCATATGTACAAGTAAATGGCCTTGAGAGCCTCAAAGGACAAGATGCCAACTAGAGCAAGGGGTCCCCAAAACCACCACGGCTCCCAAGCCCTCCCCCTTCTCAGTGTGTCATGTGAGGTCTCATGTATTGCTCCCTTCTACATCCAAGCCAGCCTACTCAGTAGATCGCTACAAATAAGGATGGCAAAAATTTTGAACCTGAATTTATCCAAGCGCCTGATTCTAATTGTTGGGCTAGAATTGTGGATCCTATTTCAGCTAAACCACAGGCTTAATTAAATAGGAGCAGACTGCACATTTTGAGAAGTACAAATCTTTAAGCGAGTAGACCTTTGAATGCAGGTGGTCTGGTTCTCACCAATGACTTGTTTCTGGGCTGCGACCACCACTTCTATTTCCTCTCCCAATATTCTTGACATTCAACTATTGTTGGTCCCAATTACAGGTTTCCGACATCAGAATTTCTTTAGCTGCTAGTGTAACTTAGGCAAAGAAAAGCAGGTCGGTTAAAAAGGCAAAGGCAAAACTTTTCCACAAAGGGCTCTTGGCAGCATTAAATAGTCCCCTGAGTTAGCCCTGGGAAGATGGAAGAAGCAATCTGTTTACTGTGCTGAGGGCAGAAGGCTGAAGTATTTTGCTTGGCAGGACCTGTGATGGAAAGCTTTGGCTTTGTCAAGTTGCAACACAAACCTCAGCCTCCTACTCGCAGCCGAACAGCTGGAAGAAGCTCTGCTTTACTGGGCCAGCTGTCCAGAGGAAGCTTTTAGGAGAACAGGCAGCAATGGGAAAAGCAATCCTGCCAGATAAAGACTGTAGCTAACTTTGTAAGCTTTCTTTCTGGCTGAACTAAATATACCACCTACAACAGGGAAAGGTAATCAATGGCAAATTTCTGTCTGCAATAAGAAGGCTGGATGGATGTCGGCACGATGGACAAGGTCATCCATGTCTCAAATGAGGTGTGCTGCTATTATTTTATTTATCGCTTGGCACATTCACATGGCATTTTCATTAAAAAAACACAAGAGATAAAATGTAAAATATAAATGTATGTCCAGATTACAGATCCAATGTTTTGCTTCATTTGCTTCAGCATAGTCTCCATTACAGGCTCTATTTTGGCACTCTGTCACTGTATGTTGGATAGCTTGTTTTGTGGCCCTGCAATCACAATTTGGTGAGGGCATTTGCCCCACTTATAGAGGCTGTCTGTGCATTTACCATGGGCAGTGCAAATTCGGTTCAATGTTGTCCGTATCACACAGGGCTGGCCAAATTCAGGTGGCTTCTTCAAGATGCAAGGCAAACTTTGACACGGTCATTTTCTATCCAATGTTGTTTCCGCCATGTTGCATATGTTGCACAACAGGCATGCTGCTACCATTTGCAGATAAGGTGGTGGCAGCTCTGACTTCTAAAATTCAGATGGTGGAAATGGAAATGTCAGCCAGACATTTCAATGCGAGAGGAATCCATGAAGACTTCCTGTATGAAGAATTCTCCAGAACTGCAGCAGTGAGCAATTCTGACCTCTGTTTGTGATACTTGCAGGTAGCCCTTGCTTCTAGCCCCTTCTGCTCATTCTCTGCTCTGCAGCAGGGCTGGTTTCTTTTGGGGACCAGAGCAGCAAAGAGCAGCACCAAAGCACCTGCACTCCACTGGTTTGTGGAGAATTGCAATAAGTACGCAGAAAGAGATAGATAACAGCAGTTCCAAGGTAAGAAGGTCTGAATCTGTAGATCAGTTAGTGGATCAATAGAATAGAGCTGGAAGGGACCTTGGAGGTCTTCTAGTCCTCACTGTCAGGAAGTTTCTCCTTAATTCCAGGTTGCTTTTCTCTTTGAATAGTTTCCAACTATTGTTTCTTGTCCTGCCCTCTGGTACTTTGGAGAATAGTTTGACCCCCTCTTCTTTGTGGCAGCCCCTCGGATACTAGAATACTGCTATCATGTCTCCTCTATTTCTTCTTTTCTTTAGACTGCCTACCTCATTGTTTTCTTAGGATTTGTGATTGGTTTTGGGTTCCAGTTGGTCTAAAGTTGGTCAGTTTGATTTGGTCAGAAGTAAAACCTAACAGAAGGCAGTTTCCACAAAAGAACAAGTTGTCCTTGTTTTACAACAAGATGACTGCAAGGAATGTAAACCATCTTCACCATTCAGTCAGGACTGAAGAAGCTTCTTGCATAAGAAGTGAAATGTCTTCAAGGAAAAACAATGAAAGTCCAGTTGCCTCTTGAAAAAAGCACCTTTGGGACAACCATGATCTGGATGGCTGAGAATCTCTCCATAGACATTGATTTACAACAGTTCATTTACTGACCCATCTAAGTTACAACAGCACTGAAAAAAGTGAGTTATGACTGTTTTTCACACAACCATTTCAGCATCCCCGTGGTCATGTGGTCAAACTTCAGATACTTGGTAACTGATTCATATCCATCAATGGTTCCTGTGTCCCAGGGTGACGTGATTGCCTTTTGCAAGCCTCTGACAAGCAAAGTCAATGGAGAAGCCAGATACTCCGTTGTGATTCACTCAGCTGTCTCACTTAGTAACTGAAATTTTGGGCTCCACTGTGGTCGTAAGTCAAGGAATGTCTATGCCGTAACAAGAGCTCGTCCTCGTATCCTTCTTTTAGTATTGTACCATTTTTAAATATCATTTGCTCACAATATCCCCATTTCACAATGACGGCAGCTTAAAATTGGACTTAGCTTCTTTCAGGAGTGTTTTCCCTCTTGTCTGTGGATATGATGGAGACCGCTTCTTGATGGCAGAGTCAGCAGCAGAGAGAAGAATCTCCTGAGAGGTTTAGATTCACGGGCACAGATGCCCCCTCCGTCCTTTGCCTGGGAACCTGGTTGAAAATGTGCCTGGAGAAGCTGGAACTGAGCTAACTGGAAGAGACGATGGGCTCAGGGATCCTGGGGGTCTCCCTCCTTCTGAGCCAAGCCCCGCTGCTTCGGTGCTGCATGCACAATGAAGGTCTCTGTTCTTCCCCAGCTCCACTACTCTTCCTTGTTGTGCTTCTCATGTGCGTCCAGTGTGTTTCAGCAAGAAGCAAAATTGAAGTACAGATGATTTTTTTTAAAAAAAAACCTATCCCGAACATGTGCAGCTTTGCATTTTAAATGCATTTAAATCACAGCACCAGAATAAAAGGGAACAGCTGAACATAATGACTTGGGAATAAGTACCATTTTGTTCTGGGAAAGAAATGTTGACAGCGAGAGAGAGCATTTAAAATGATGTATATGCTCAACATGCCACCCTGCTTATAATTTTTTTAAAAAAATACCTAAAGTAAGAAAAAGGGTGTAGCAACAAAAAATATCCCTTGGTAGATCAGCTGAGATGCTGGCTGTGAACTATTTGGTTGCTGCTGCAGCTCCATCATTCTCATCACACACATACACACACCCAGCATACACACACCCTTCCAAGCAAGGGCTGATCAGCCTGACCTCGAAATACCTTCTTTCCATCTCTTTATAACACCCCTGCAAACTCCTCTCCCTTCTAACGCTGATGATGTTCCCTAGTTGCATCACGAAATGTCTGCAAGACTCTAGTCCTCCTCCAACTCCCCTTCCCTTCTAGCACTGATGTTTCCCTACTTTGGGTAAGGAAACTTCTGCAAGACCCCCGCCCAGCTCCGAGAGCAGCCAGAAGCCCCCATTTCAGCCCCCTTCCTGAAGCCCTGAGTCAAAGCGCTTGAGGCCAGAGGAGGGGGCCTCCGATTCATCGCACCTCTGCTTTCTTCCCACCCAGGTCAAGACCCTGAAGCTAAAAGAGCCCCAAGACTTGCTGCGTAATTTCGCAACGAGCCCAAAGCCCCCATCACCACGGCTTAGGAACAATGTTTTTACGCGGCTTCTCCGGAATTCCAGCGGAGCCGGAGACTTTTGGCTTTTTTTGGTCTGAGGAAAGAAAAAAAAAGGGGGGGGGGCTTCTTTAACTGAAATATGCACGCGACCCCCGCGCACGGGGAGGCAAAGCACAGCGCCCCCCCCCCGTAGGCGCTCCTGGCACCGTTTGGAGACCCTGCCCGGTTGCTAAGGAACGACTCGGCGGGGAGGGAGCCCGGGGGGGGGGCAAAGGAACACCCGATCGCGCCCCCGCCGGGCTCTCCACGCGCCTCCGAGCCCGGAGCCGAGCTGGCGGCGGGCGGCCGTCCGGCTAGGCAATGCTGCCCTCCATGGACGGCCTGCGGGTACTGCGGGCTGCTGCTCGGAGTGGCGGAGGGCGCGGGAAGGGGCGGCCGCCGCGCCCCGCCTTTCGCTTTAGATCTCTCCGTAGGAAGCGGCAGCGATGGGGAAGCCGAGCAGAAAAAGGGGGCGGCCGTACGGGAGGATCCCAAGGAAGGAGGATATGGGGAGGTCGGGTGGAGAGGAAGCGTCCTTGGGGCCCTCCGAGCTTGCTGGGTTTCGGGCAGACCTTTTCGTGGGGAGCGTCCTCCCTAGCGCTGATGAGGCTACCCAGCTGGGTCATGAAACGCCTGCGAGGAAAACACCCAGCGCAGAGGACCCCCAGGACCCCACAGCCCTCCTCCTCCTCTTCCTCCTCCTCCTTCTTCTTCCTCCTCCTCCTCTAAACAACCCCCCTCCCTTCTAGTGCTGATGAGGCTACCTACTTTGGTCATGAAACGCCTGCGAGGAATGGTCATGAAACGCCTGCGAGGAAAGCCCCCAGCCCAGGGCTCTTCTCCATTAAGTTTTGGCACAAATGGAAGCGGGTGGGGGTGAAGGGAGCTGAAATGCCCGCGGATCTTGGGAGGGGCAGGCTAAGATGCAAAGCGCACCCGAAATACGGTTTAATCGTTCGGGCGCTGACTGTGGTGGGCATTTTCGGAATCGGGACTCGTGTGGGCCGCAACCCGAAACCCACGGAGAGCACCGTTGTGCAACCTGAGGTTCAAAGTCGTGTGGCGCAGAAGGCCCCACCCGGACAAGCCTGCTGGGCCGAGCATTCGCTACCAATATTCGATTGCAAACTCGGTTGGAAAGCTGTTTGCCTGAATCTTGAAACTAAACTGACTGTTTGAATTGACTTTATGAATTGCATCGCTAAATTGAATCAGGTACCGAATTGGATTAGCAGTCCAAACAGAACTGATGTCATTTGATGATCCAAATCAAATCAGCACAGCTGTGCAAAACAATTTAATCATTCAAATTGAATCAACTCAATGCTCTGAATCATCTCCAAAAATCTGAATACAATCTGACATTATTTGCACAGGTCCAGATTTTAGTTACATCTCAGTAGAGTGACGAGGATAGAGGGTGGAGACAGGCAACGAAGAGAAAGTTTCAGTCCAGAATATTTGTCTTGAGAGAGAGAAAAACATGGAATTTAGAAAAGCAATTTGCATAATACCATATTATCCCTTTTATATACAGAAAAAAGCAAAGAAGAAATATCTCTGAACATCTCCGGATTACTATCCAGGAAATGATGTCCAGATTATGTTCAGGACCACATTTCAGCTTCTTGAATGTAGCAGAAAGAGTCATGAATATTTACCGTTTAACCACTATTTTATCCATTGCCTCTTCTAACCCTGAACTTGGCTGCTCAGCATATTCTAAGAAGCTGAACGGGCTGACCTTTCTCCGGTTTATTTATGCCACAAAACACCCACAGAAATCCAAGCAGAAACACTGTGGCTTCTCTCTGCTCTTTTTTTTTTTTTTTTTCCCTAAAATGAAAAGTCTCCAGCAAAGTGAAACGTCTTATCTTCGGAACATCTGCTCCAAACAAGCAGGAATGCTTGAAATGCCACCGGCGCACTTGCCGGAATCTTCTCTTCAGGGGGTCTCGGAGAGGGGGGGGGATTTCACAGACATGACGCGCTTCCCACGGGTTGCGGCAGATGATCATAATACAAATGATATTTGCATGCTATGATACTCCTTTAGCACAGCCCCGGGAGATGCAACAAAAAAGCCAACACAATCACATCTATTAATCTCCTGCAGCTTTAAGTTCCCCTTCACTTGGAAAATTCATTTCTCCACCCATCAAATAGCCAGTGTGGGGTGGTTACACATTTGGGACGGGGGGGGGAGCGGAGAGAAACTCTGGTGACTTAACTCCCCCTCCCCTCTCCGCAGTGCATTTATTAAGAAGTCTCTGAATTGCCCGGCGTGTTGGAGCATCTGAGAGCGATTCCCTCGCAGGGTTTCGAGGATGCGATAGTAAAAAGGGGGGAGGATGCCCAGTCATTCGAGTCAAGACAGTAAACAATCTGGTGCTTTTAAAATTCCTCTTCCCTGTTTTTTCCCCCCACTGTTTCTGCTGCGATTTTAGGTACCCGTAATCAAGAGGGATACATAATCACAGGGATGGCTATGCAGGATTCCCCCCCCCGCCGCCGCCCAGCTATTACCCTATGCAACCCTTGGCTTGCCGAGCTCGCAAACTGCAGCCTGCAAAGCCCGGGGGCACCGGAGCCTCCCCGCCCTCATTCTGGATGGAGATTTTGTGCGGCAGAGCCCAGCGGGGGAAATCAAGCCTGGTTTTTTTTATGCAAACAGGAGGCAATTTGCAAGAAAGTTAAGGATAAGAAGGGGCGGGGAAAGCGCACCGCACACCAAAGAAGGTGTGCAGGGGACAGCTGAGCTCATGACTTTAAAATAATGGTTATGTTTTGGAAACAATAAAAATCACGGAAAAAGGAAATAAAAGAAAGCAATAGGATAGCAAACAACCATGATGTGCGGAAGGGTTTCTGGATAGGCGTCTAGCTTGTTCGCAGTCGTTCCAAGAAAGGGAAACCACAATGCATCCTTTCTCCTTTTGTTTGTTAAACGTTATTGTTGCTTTGCTTTCAGAATGAATGAAAAACCGCCGCAAATTCAGATGGGCTGCAAGGAAGATGAACTATGCCTAAATCGATAGAAATCGGCGCGCGCGAGGCAGCTCCTTCGACGCTCCTTTAATTTACGAGGCGTAATGAAAGTGTCCGTAATGTATTTATTTTAGGCTGAATGGGCTCAGCTGGGAAGCCGGAGAGGCGCGCAGGGGAAGGAGCAGGGAAACAGCAGTGAGTGGAGCCTGCAGCGCTGCATTCCAACCACTGCACCACCAGGAGTTAAGTTCTGGATCGGTCCAGAGCCAAGCGGAGCCCAAATGGGATCTCCGAGGAAGGTTCCCCATCAACATAGTCACCTTCCTCTTTACTCAACCCAGCTGTCTCTTAGCTGCTATTTACAGGGAATCCTTGACTTGCAAACATTCCCATTGTGACTGTTGGAGGTTACTACAACATTGAAAAGGTGACTTATGACCGTTTTTTCAGACTAATGGCTGTTCCAGCATCCCATTGCACCCTTGGAGCATGTGATCAAAATTCAGACACTCGGCAACCAGGCGTGCATTTAGGACAGCTGTGGTGTCCTGGGGCGTCACGTGATCCCCTTTTGTGACCTTCTAACGAGCAAAATCAATGGAGGAAGCCAAACTCACTTAACAACCGCATTACAAACTTAACAACTGCAGTGATTTCCTTAACAGCTGTGGTGAGAAAGGCTGTAAAATGGAGCACAACTCACAACAACTGTCTTGCTTAGCAACAGAAATTTGGGGTTCTGTTAAGTCAGACTACCTGGGAAATACAACAAGTGATGTGAATTTCTAGTTCAGATTGTAAAATCAAGTCTTAAAATACTCCAGGAGCAACAATGCAGAGGATCCGATGGCCTTCAAGAGACACCAGAAGAGGCAGAGGGTTTGTGGGGTTGTAAAAATTGCAGGCTGCTTTGATTGGGCTCCTTCCCACCCACCCACCCACCCACCCACCCGAGTGTGCGAGCCAGATGAGCTGTGAAGCTTGCAGCAGCTCCTGCCAGGAAGAAAAGCTGCCCTCCCTCCCTTGCAGAGCTGCCTTGTCCCTCTCTTTAATGCATGAGAGCTTTGGAAAAGGGCCTCCCAGTCACCCACCAGCCTTGCAAAGATGTCATTTTGCGGCTCCACTGGTGGATACGAGAATGGCAAAGTTACCTTTATATGAGCCCTGCAAGAGGTGGGAAGCCACAGCCAAGAAACCCTCTTTCCTGGTGTGTGAAATGGGCTGAGAAAGGGGCAAGGGATGGGCTGCACCTGGGCTGAAGCCACAGCAAGAGGCAGCCCTCCCCTTCCCAAGATGAGAGCAGGAAGGCTGTAGGCAGATTGCCAGAAGACCTCGGAGAAATGATCGCTTCGTCCACATGTAAACTAACTTAATATAATATTAAATAACATTATTTTTGTTGGTTACACAGTCAGGCAGATGTTTTGGCACTCTTATCCACCGAATGAGTCCTTCCCGAGGACCTGGGATAGGCAGATGTTGCTTAAAAGGTATTGTGGCAGAATGTAAGCTGTTCCATATAAAGCTGCCTTTTGCAATTGACTGACGAGGATTATTTTTTTATTTAGGCACCACCACTACCCCGACTCCACAATGACTCTGGAAAGCTCACAACATAACAGGAAGATAAAGTACAAAGTACATAAGAAAAATACATCCAAGCTTTCAAGATTGAGGTCGGCTCTTCCCAAAGGCCAAATCCCCACAGATTTGGGGTTTCCTGGGCTTAAACCAGTGTTTCTCAACCTTGACAATTTTAAGGCATGTGGACTTCAACTCCCAGAATTCCACATGCCTTAAAATTGTCAAGGTTGAGAAACACTGGCTTAAACCATCTTTGTGTGCCTGCTGTTGAAAATGTTTCCACATCGTTTCTCCAAGGTCCTCTCTGTCGCCCTCTATATGTGTGGCTACGTCCCCTCCCAAGTGGCATTTCTTTAACACACCATGCTGTAAAAGAGGAAGAGGCTTCAGAGGCAGGTACCACCACAAATGCTTTGAAGTGACCTGCTTAGGACCTCAAGCAGGCATGGAGCTGTTGCTGGACAATGTGAAGAGGCTCGAGGCCTCTATTTGAGCTATGTTTTTGTGGTAGCTTCCCTATTTGCTTTCCCCCTTGTCCTCTTCAAGCTGTGCAGTAGCTTGAACCATCTGGCAAAGCGAAGCCCAGCATATTAAAGACTCAGCACAAGAACTGAACGACTCCTTCACGCTGTTCCTCAGGCTGGACAGCAGCATTCAATAGATGTTCAGGAATGGGGCGAGGCTGTTGTTCCACATTACTGCTTTTCCCACCCCCTCTCTTCCCTTCATTGCAAGGAAAAGATGAGGTAGCTCCAGCCATACTTGTAATTGATAACACAGAACTGAGGCCAGAGACGTTTCGCTTAAACTGAGAAGACAAAGAAGGCTGCACCTCTTCATGTGAATTCACCCTAAGGGTTAGGTCACCTTGAATTCATAGAACAAAATGGACATCGCCAACAAACTCGGAGTGCTTGGGTATGGTTAGGAGGGCACTGACGTTTCTAGGCTGCCCTGTGTATGTTTCCTGGTAAAATACATGGGAAAATCCCATTGGGGGAAAATTCCACTTAGGGTTAGGGTTAGGTCACCATGAACTTGGAGAGCGAAATGGACATTGCCAACATGTTTAGGAGGGCACTGACTTTTCTAGGCTGCCCCCCCTCTCTCTGTCTCTGTCTATGTGTGTGTTTGTGTGTGTGTGTATCAGGAATGGATCCAGTTTAGAAATGGAAAATTCATGCTGCCAAGAATCCTCTCTATTTATTCACATTACAGAAGCTGAAGAACACCCTATATAATCTCACAAGACATCACCCCAGTCATCTCATTAGACTCCGTTCAAGTGGCAGCCAACCAATGTGAACAATTTGATCCACAAAGAATCTTACTAAAGGTGTCATAGCAGCCTGCAGGAGATCTCTTCACCTCATTACTCAGGCTACCAAATGAGAATCTGCAGAAGGAAAAAAAGCAGACAAATATAAATGCTTCACTGTTCATATCATCATGGTATTTCCTGAACCATATTAGATGACTTTCACTCTTCATTTTCTGCTAGAGTCATTCAGGGAACTCAAGGTATACCAAGAAAGCTTCAGCAACTAGGCAGGGACCAACCCCGTCAAGTGCTCTTGTCTTCTGCATTCCAGAATGGAGATTTGTCTAGAATGGTATGGGGTCTCCTGCTCAAGTAAGGGATTAGAACACCTCCAAGGTCTCTTCCAACACTGTTACTGTGTTGTTCTGTGGCCTCCACTGCTGCTTCCACTCTTCTCTATAATGGGCTGCTCAGTTCCACTTTGCATGCAGACAAGCACCCGAACTGGAACAGATTCTCACAAGCTAACGTGGGAGCTGGGTCTACAAGAGAACCAGATGTCTCCTTTGCATCGATGTAGTTTGTCAATGGCCTATGATTCCAACTTCTCCCTCCAAAGGAATGTGGTCTTTACTCATTTCCTTTCTTTATGTTTAACTTGCAAAACAGAGGTGTTGTACTCTGTCGGTAGGGGAAAAAAAGATAAAAATGGCAGGAAATTAAAAATGAATAAGCTTCTTAGAGCAGGAATGGGCGAAAAGGAGCAGGAGGCCACTAATGAGAGTGTGGTCCTCAGGCCCTGGATGAACTCAGCAGGAATTAAGAGAGGGAAGAAACAATGACAAAGAAAAGGGAAATCTTAGGAACACCTTTGTACATCCATGCCAGGCAAGCTGTGTCCCAGCTGCATTTCTGTTTTTAAAGAGGCCATAAGCCATCTTACAGCTGCAAAGCAAGACTGTAAAGAGCAGCCATGTTGGTTCCTCTGCAGCAACAATTTAATCAGCATCAGCCGCCGAAAAGACAAGTGCTGCATCCAGGCTGGCTTGCTGTGGGGCTGGGCATTCAAAGATGCCTCCTTGATATTCTGAGAGGCTGCTTCTGGTCGTAGGAGAGAGGTGCCAAAACTTTGCCCACCGGTTTTACAGAAGCCCTTGCCATTCCCAGCCTTTCATTGCCGTCCCCTGGTACGCTGGCTATTGCACAGGGCTGGAGTTTCCCCAATTCATCAAGGATCTCATCAAAAATGGGAGGTTCTGTTCCTGAGCAGAGATGAAACCGTTTCCTGGAGTGATCTCGTCCCCCATCTTCTCATCTGACAGGGGAAAGCCTTCCCAGATGGAAAAAGGAGGAGAAAGCTGACAGGAGGGCAGGGAAGCCAGGATGGTCCTTGGGGGCACAGCAAAGCCTCTGTTCAAACCAGAGAGAAAGGGGGAGGGAGAGAAAATGGGGTGGGGGAGGAGGGCTGGTTGGTGCCCAGCACTCCTTTAAAAGGAGTCTCTGATCTGCCTTTTCTGAAAATCAAAGGCATGCATGATTCATAACTTTCTCCTCCCAGTCAGCTGTCTTGTAGAACAATAAATGAAGCCAATTTGTCATTTAGAATCCTCACTGAGATTTATAATTATACAAGTCACAAATCAAAGTTATATTAATTAAAATGCAATTTTTGCAGAAACAATACTCCAACCTTATGGCATTGATCAATAATAAAAAAATGTATTTAAGAAATACTGAATAAAGCATGAAACAAGGAGGAGGAAGACATGATGGGATTAAGAAACAACCTAATTCAATTTAGGTTAAATCAAAGGTCACCCAGTCCATCTCTAGGCTATTTCAGGATAATACTTAGAATTCCCAAGAAAAGTTTTTAACAGTGATTAATATTAGGAATCCACATTTTTTTTTTATTCTTAACAGAATTTGATGAAATTATCAAGCACCACGAAGTTTGAAAAGGGAGTGTTTGTGCTAAAATTAAGACAAACTAGTAGTAGCTTTTTATACTCATGTAAATGTTGAATGATTAAATAGGCAGCCTACAAATTTCACATAAACAGGTAGAAGAGGCTTGTGTTGCTTCCCATAATTTGATGAGCCATTTCTGTGTAAATAGCAGGCCGTGTAGAAATGCTTTAGGTAAGACACCTGTCTAATCACGGAAGGATGGGCAGGCCTGCTTTCTTTTTTGCAAGGTCCACTGAAGTTGGTAATTAAAAGGAGGAAAGCAGGAAGCGTGTTGGATGCACTGTGATTGGAGTTATAGTAGCAATTAAAGAAACATTGCCTAAAAGTTGTTTAGTGTCAAAATGGAGTAGCAAAGAAAGATGTCTACGAAAGAACTCACAAATCAAAATTTGAAAAGGAAGGATATTTTAAAGGAAGAGTTTCAGTCTGCTGGAGCCTGGAGTGGAGAAAAGCAACTTTCTGTAAAATCATTCCTTTTGTTTTTGAAAGAAAGGGCTGCCATAAAGAAGAGGGGGTTAACCTGTTCTCCAAAACACCTGAAGACCGGACAAGAAGCAACAGATGGAAACTAATCAAAGAGAGAAGCAACCTGGAACTAAGGAGAAACTTCCTAATGGAAAGAACAATTAACCAATGGAATGATTTGCCTCCAGAAGTTGTAGGTGCTCCATCACTGGAGGTTTTTAAGAAGAAGTTGGACAACGCGAGCAGTGACTTGGACTAGAAGACCTCCAAAGTCTTCTTCCAGCTCTAGGATTCTATTCTATTCTATTCTGTTCTGTTCTGTTCTGTTCTGTTCTATTCTATTCTATTCTATTCTTCCCAACTGAATCTGGGCTGTTGTCTGATGAGTAGGAAGTAGTTTCTTTGAATGTGGCCAAATTTTGTTATACTGTATGCAAAAATTAGGCAGAATATAACTGCTCACTGATAATCCACCACTAATCGTTATATATGATGTCTGTTTTTCCTTTATTTTTCTATTATTGTTTTTTAATGCTTTTATTTGTAATGATGGTCTGTGACTGTAATAAAAATTGAATGATTGAATCTGTGCTTGCCATTGGTGATGGGGGATGTTTTCATTGACAGAGCGATAGATGCTTTTTTGTCTATCAGAACAGCTTGCTATCCAAAAACCTCAGGGGAAATGTTATGAAAGACAATTTAAGAAACATTTAAAAGTCATTTGACTTGAACTTTTCAATTGTTTTTTTTTTTTTTACTGCAAATGGTATGCCATACAGTATTATATAAACTCAGTGGGGAAAATGGGGAGGAGAAAAAAGACAAACAACAGAAATTATGGAGGAAGATTTTGGCACTCTGAATACTTTGGGTAAACTTTTTAGACTTGTTTTCCCCTCTCAGTAAATAAATGAAACATTCCTGATTACTTAAAATTACATTGACTGATTAAAAACACTTGACAGGATGACTATTTTGTTTAAACTCTGAATATTAAAAAGCTGAAGCACACAGTTTATTCAATCTAGGGAAAAGACCGGAAAAGACAGGCATGAAGCAATATACATTTTTCTTAAAGTTGGACTCATTTATCATCACCAAGGTCTATTGTTTCAAGCAAGGCACATTTGCTGCAAGAGAGCCCTATTAAAAATGTGTTAAGGATTAAGGAACAATCTAAATGGAAAATAGAATTTCTTCAAGCAACTTCTCCACCCCACCCCCTACACTGCTTTATTCTACTGGAGGAAAAAAATATTTCTAATCTAAACAGTGGAAAAAATGTCATCAAGATAGCAGAGAGTTGTATTGTTGCAGGGCTGTCCACTATGTAGTACAAACAGACTGACCACTAGATGGCATCAAAGAGACCCCCAAAGAACTCTAGCTCTTTGCTGCCATCTAGTGATATTCTGCAATTTTGCAGACCAGATATGATGGCGCTATAAATAGAAAACAAGTTAATTTAAAAAAAACCTTGTGAATTTCATTAGGAAACCACAGACCTGACCCTTAAAAGCAGGACAAGCAACAGTGTCAGAACTGCCTCAGTCTAATCTCCTAGGAAAGTAAAATTATCAACTCTTTTGGTTCAAGTGAAAAAGCACTTTTACTAAGAGATGCTGGTTGCAGTAAAGTCAGGCGGAATCTGAAGTATACAAAACTAACTGCTTGATTGCCCAGCCCTCCCCTCATGGTCCATCCATGTGCAGCCGAATGTTTGGGCTGATCAAATTCCACTCTCAGGGTAAATGGCCTTGAAGGTGCCGGCACAGACTGATTCCAAAGCGCTCTGTTCTTCCTCAACTGTCAATTCCTCCCTCCCGATTTCTCATCCTAAAGGTATACAGCTTTATTGCCCATTTGTTCTCCCCCCTTTCCCCAGTTGATGGCAGAATGCCAGCAAGGTGCCAAGCCAAAAGTGGTGGGTCTGACAAACAGACTTCAACCAAGAACATTCAAATGGATGATCTGCAAAATGAGCATCTTTTCTCAAATGCAGGAGACCAGCTCCCTATTGTTGATTGTGGGGTCTTCTTAGCCAAGGGCAGGGTTTTCCCCCTATCAGCAGCAAGGGGAGGGTCCCAAAGCAGGGCAGACTGGAAGGCACCTGGGAATTGCTGCCTATGGGGCACCAGCCTGTTATCTCTTCCGTGGCCTGAATACGAGGTTCCATTTTCTTTTCCTTAAAGCTCTGACTCTCTTAGGCTGCTCGAGGCAAGCATGCCAAATGCCTTTGGGACATGTCCAATCACATAGGAGCAGCATCTGCCTCCAGGTGGAGATGTAGTCTCCCGGGGCACCAGGGCGCCCCCTGCTGTTCGGTTGGGACCCAGTGGCAGAGTCTGATGCCCGCTCTAGTTTCAGGGGAAGAATACCTTAGTTTTCCCCACTGACTCCCCTGTGTGGGCTTGATGCCTCTTAATCTTCATTTACAACTTGCTTCAAGTGTCTACCAACATTTAAAAAAAACCAAAGCAATAAAAAAACCATTAACAGATAGAACCAAATCAATTAATTTGTATTAAATGCATATATAACAATTATGGTCATTTCTTGGGGCCTCAATAAATTCCGTTTGAGCAAAACATTCCAGCTGAACCTCTTCACATCACCAACCCTCTCCATTTATTTGTTAAATTATTTGTTAAATTATTTATTTCTTAAATTTATTTGCTGCCTATCTTGCCGGGAGGCTGTTCTAGGCAACCTACATCAATAAAAATCAATAAAAAGTAAGATATACTAAACTGCAGGATTAATATCCCAGAGCCTTGGGAAAGATTCACTAGGTGGACAAAAATGCCAAATCCAGTCTGAATATCTGGTTGACTCTGATACAATACTAATAACAATAAATGACAATAAAAGATATTTTAAAAATAAAAACATATTTGGCCCTTATACAGGTGGTCTTCAACTTACAACAGTTTATTTACTGACTGAAGGTACAATGGCACTGAAAAAAGTGGTTTATGACCATTTTTCTGTGGCCATTTCAGCACAGCCACCTGATCAAAATTTGGACGCTTGGCAACTGACTCATATTTATGACGGTTACAGTGTCCCAGGGCCACGTGGTCACCTTTTGTGTCCTTTAGCCAAGCAAAGTTAATGGGGACACCAGATTTACTTAATGATCCATTTAACAACTGTAGCGAGAAAGGTTGTAAAATGGAGCAAAGCTCCCTGACGTCTGTCTTACTTAGCAGGAGAAACTTTGGGCTCAATTATGCAAAAAATGAATTAAGCCGTTCCTTGCAACCCATCATCTCTCTGCCATCTTCTCCACGTGAGTAGACCTCCCCTCCAGGTTTTTATGGTGACATTTAATGTATTGCAATGGCTCCTCCCATCGCTACAGATTATACAGCTTGCAATAAACAACTCTGCTATCTGGCTGGCTGGCTAAACTTCAGTTTGTGGGAGATGAAGTTGATCAAGCAAGAGGCCAGTGAAATGATCCCCAAACAAACCTTAAATCATAGCCTGTAGAAAACCATATGCCAAATTACAGCACTGAGTTTTACAAGCTACCCGTAAATCACCTTTAAGATGTTGGCAATTTCTTCCCATAGTTTGCTATAGGTAAGTCAATAGACATAAGAATCCATGTGCCCACACACACACAGAGGGATGTGAGAAAATACTGGATACCAAAGAGAACACATGTGATGCAAGTTGCGTCACTGTTTTCTACCTGCAGTTGCCAAAATGACATTTGCACCTGTTCGCCCTTTCTTCCCCCACTTCCGTTCGTGCAGAGAGGGCATCCTCTCCGGCGGGGGGGCCAGTGCTATTGTAATGTTGAACTGCCACTAAACGAACAGTTGTAAGTCAAGGACTACCTGTACCAAACTGTCTGAGGCCAGCTCAGAACCTGGCTGCAGGTACGAGGCCCAAGGCCCGGCGAAAGGCACATGGGTGTTCCTAGTCAGCAGAGAGCCTCCTTCCACGCCTCTACGCAGGGCCCCTTGTCTTGAGGAACGGATCTGCAGTCTAAAAATATCAGGCACCGTGATCTGCATATTATTCCAACTTTTTTGCATATTTTTTCGTGTTGTCAGTACAGCATATGTTCAGCTTGTTCTCCCTCCCTGAATAGTTTCCCCATTTTTAACTGCAATATGTTAACGTGTAAGAATAAATGCTCAGAGAAACCTGTGCGCTGAAATTCCAGGTCTCCTGGCACCTGAGCACAAGGCTCCCACCAACCAACTCTTCTTGTTTCCAAAACAAGGAAAGAGAACACTTGGAAATGTCGATGTAAACTTCATTTTGCCTGATCCAAATTTAATTAGTGCCGGTCACAAGCGTGTTTTATTTATTGTTCGTTGAAAACCTTAAAACGCTGCCTACCCACTACATGGGTAACAAAAAAAAAATATAAGAACATTTGAAGAGAAATGTACAGGCATTGTGGGAATCAAGTATGGCGCTCCCTCGCTCTGGAGACTTGGAAAAAGCCTCCCCAGGAGATCATAGGGAGCAGCCAGTCAGCATATTGATGAGACCTCACCCCATTGCAGCAGATGTCCTCACCCAAAGGCTTCATGGAGATGCTGAACAGGAGCAGAGAGTATATATATATATATACTGAACCTCGTGGGATCTCTTGCTCCTAATAGCTTATTCACCTTGCCAGTACTTTGCCTTTAAAACAGCCCTGGCCTGCCTCCTTTGGCAACTCCTTTGTCCCCTAGAAAGAGGGCCTACTGAATGATTGACAGCAGACAACGGTGCCCAGATCACAGGAGAAACAGCCCTTTGCATAAAAGCAAGCGGCTTTGTTTTAGCCTGCCAAGTGCCATTAATCCAAGAATAAGAAAAGGGGGAATTGACAAGGATATTTAGCACTGGAACAATGTTTCATTGTGTTTGTATGGTGTTCAACACAACCCAGCAAGCTGTAATCTCTCCTGGTTCCTATTCAGCAGCTCCCCAGCCATCAGGTTGCTGTACTTTTTACGTTGTCTCATTAATAATCTTGCCTCCAGCAGAATAGGGGCTTCTCTGCTGCTCTGCTCTTTACCTGGAGGACTTTACTCAGACAAATACAAGCCAAACTCAAGACCAAGATGATGCCGTAAAAAAAAGGATCCTAGGATGAAGCCAGCCCAGCAGTAACGGCATCACTGTTCCTCGTCCCAAATTCATCTTTTCCCATTCCTCTCTTCTTCAGAGTTAAAGCACCTTTATCCCCTGCAAAGACCTTAACCGGTTGTGCAGGAGAACAATCTTCTCTTGCAAGTCAGCCCTTCCCCCCCCCCATCAATTATGCACAGCAGTGGCCAGCAACCAAGTCCACTGTGTGAGAACAGAACAAAGAGTTGGGGCTGCAGTGCCAAAAGAAATGGTGTGCAGCCATCATGAAGCTCACCTTCAGCTACTCCTCGACTTAGCAGTGCTCCCCAGAGACAAGAGCTGCCCTTTCGGTACCTCATCAATTTCCAGTGTTGGCTGCAGCCTCCAAAGCTCCCTTGAGGTTCTTCTTCTTGTTCTTTGTGTTCTTCCTGGCGTATTGCAGGGAGGGCAGTTTTGCATTTCACCCGCCACTTTATCCCGTCTGCAGCATCAGCAGGGCATAGGCCTACAACCCTCAGATCTTCGTGCAGGTAGCCCATCCGTCACTTTTTCAGTCACCCTTGGGGGCCACCGGCCATATGGGCTGAGTGCAAGTGCCTGCCTCACGATGAATTCCACACCAGCTCTGACCACATGTCCATACCACCACAGCCTACCTTGAGGTTAAGCCTACCTTAACCTCAAGGAAGCTACCGAAGCTACTCTGAGGTTAATTAGAAACAAATGACACAACGCAACCCTTCCATTGATGTAGGTGGAAAGAAGTATCTTGCAAGATTCCTCAGCAGTTTCAACTTTCACCCAACTCAGAACCAGGGAAGAAGCTGGAGTGGGGGTGAAACTGAGTAGCTACTATTGAGGCCTCATTGTCCCCAACTATTCATTCTTTCCGTTTTGTTCCTAGTTACAAGGGATTGGGACAACAAGGCTTCTTGACTTCACACCACTCTTCTTCAAAAGTCTGATCACATTTCATGCCAGCAAGACAGGAAGTTATTAAAATGAATGTGGGGAAACTTTATCTCACTTATACAGGCCTCCTTAATCAATGCAGCGCAACGGAGAAGAAAGACGGAATATTTACAGGGAGCTGTTGATGCAATTTAGTGAAGCCCAGAAATTTCTTGAAGTGGAGCTGAGAGCAGGGGTTGCCATTTCACTGGGGACAAGGGAAAGGAGGGTTGAGGCTGCGGCCTTTGAGAGCTTCTGCTCGGTGCTTCCAGCGTTGACTTGATGTTCTGCTTTGCCAGCAGGATAGGATGCTGATTCTGCCCAGCCCCCCTCCCCAGCCTCACCGTTTCATAACATCTATGCATGGCAGAAGCCACCGAAGTACTTCACTATAGGAGAAACACTGGGAGCATAAACCAGGAGAAGTAGTGGGTCTCTGTCTTTGAGCTTAATTTCTGCTACCCCTCAACCATTTTCTCTGAATCCTAGACGGCTAAGGCATCTCCTTCCTGATTTAAAACTGGAGGCATGCTTGTATTAGAATAGGGGTCTCAAAACTTGGCAATTATAAGACTTGCAGACTTCAGCTGCCAGAATTCCCCAGTCAACATGGGGAAGTCAATTGATCGATCGATCAATCAGAATAGAGCTAGAAGGATCCTTGGAGATCTTCTAGTCCAACCCCTTGCTAAAGCAGGAGACCCTCTACCATTTCAGACAGATGGCTGCCCAGTCTTTTCTTAAAAACCTCCAGTGATGAAGCACCCACAGCTTCTGTAGGCAAGCTGTTCCACTGTTTCATTGTTTTCACTGTTAAGAAGTTTCTCCTTAATTTCAGGTTACTTCTCTCCATCCATTGTTTCTTGTCTTGCAAATCCTGAGAAATTTGGGGGGGGGGGGCTTGCCACTTCGGCTAAGTTAGTTTTCCAACGGATATTTGTGTAGTTGAAGTCTGCCATTGTTACCATTACTACAGTCTTCAGATTTCTGTAATCTGCACCTGCAGATTTCTAGCACCTGCACAAATGTCTTCTGCCCTCCGGCATTATATGCCCAGGAGACAAGTGGAGGCCTTTAAAGCTGCGGCTTTACTACAGCTGAGCCAGGCTAATCCTCCCTGCTTTACTCCATGGAATAGCCTTGAAGGAATGCTTCTTCACTGAGGCTTTGATCCCAGTAAAGCACTCATCCTGGCTTCACCGAGCCATAAAGATAGAGGTTTCTTCTGGGTTACATAGACAGCGACTCTTGGGGTGGGTTAGAAAGCAGACAAAATGGCTAACAATTCCCTCATCTGCTCTTTGGCTAACCAGGAGCCACCTTCACTTGATCTTCCTCATTTATATCTTTGTTATTGTTCAGTAACTTAGGCGGGTCCGACTCTCCATGACTCTGTGGACCATAGCAAGCCCCCCACCCCCATCCTCCACTATCCCCCAGAGTCTGCCCAAATTTATGTTCATTACACTATCCAACCATCGTCCCCATCTCCTTTTGCCTTCCATCTGTCCCAACCTCATCGGGGTCTTTTCCAAGAAGTCCTCTCTTCTCATTAGATGGCCAAGGTGTTTGAGCTTCAGCCTCAGTATTTGTCCTTCCGAAGAGACAGTCAGGGTTGATTTCCTTTAATATTGACGGATCTCTTTGCAGTCGAAGGGACTCTCGGGAGCCGTCTCCAACACACCTATGTGTCGTCCAAGATTAGTATCAGCTTCTGACACTGTTTTCTCGGATATAAGCTCCTTAGGATTTAAACAGGTAGCAAAGACTAGTCCTCTGGAAATGAAAAGGTATATCTCAGAGGACCATTTTCAAAGGTTGGGCTACTTCTGCCCAGGCTGCTCAGTAATGCTAAGCCAGACCAGGTTAAGTCTCTCTACTTCTTCCCAACCTGTCCCCAAAAGAAAAGTTTCCTGATTCTTTCAATAAGATGCTCACTAACTAGATGTCATCAGACATCTAGTTCCCTTCAGTTAATTTGCCAATCCCCTGAGAACGCTGGAAGGAAACAGAAGCCTGAAAAAAGAATGCAAATTACTGTACATCTTAATAGACTCATGAAAGATACGGGGGCTTTAGCTTTCTCTTACCGTGGTCTGGTTTTGCTAATGACACAATCTAGGATATTTCCAGGAATGATCACAGCTCCCTCCCTCAATTTATGGGGCAGGGGTGGAGGGGGGCTGGCACTGTGAGGGAAATCCATCAGACAACTCATGTCAAGCTCTATGGAGCCAGCAACCTTCTAGACTTAGTGCTTTTCACGTTGTTTAAGGAGCGGGGGTCAAGGGGACAGGGAGGGTTTACTGAGTGATCCAATATGCCAGAAAACGGCTGCCCTCTTTTGACCATGCATATTTATATCCTCCTCCATCTTCGAGGTGGTTCAGTGGCCAGTAGGGTTCTCCCTATCCTTCCTTTCCCTCGCTTTACTTTGCGCCTTGTGAGGTTGGCTAGTTAGAAGACTCAGAAAGAGGAAGGGTGTCCCAGCCTCCGTGTGCCTCCTGCAGGTCCCTACCAGAGGGAGGCTCCCCTGATGGTGACTACTGCAGCCTTTGGGTGCTTCTCTTCCTGTTAAAGCTCAACAGGACTCATGTCCCTGTATCTTCAGTCCAGGATTCCCTGCCTTGCTCTCTGGAATGAGAGGGGATGGAGCATCCACTTCCTTGGGGCAGCCTCTTTTCCAGTCTCTGGAGAGGGCTCCCAGCATCCCCTTGTTTGAGTTTTCTGAAGCCAGGATTCTCAGGGCCCTCCCTCTATCCCTTCTTAAGCCCTCACTGACAACTAGTGGATCTTCCTACTGATTCAGGTTCAATTTAACCATTTCCTTTTTTTTTAATAATTACTATTGAGTAACAGAATAACAGAGTTGAAAGGAACCTTGGAGGTCTTCTAGTCCAGCCCCTTGCTCAAGCAGGAAACCCTATACCATTTCAAACAAATGATTGTCCAATCTCTTCTTGAAAACCTCCAGTGATGGTACACCCACAACTTTTGGAGGCAAGCCATTCCACTGGTTGATTGTTCTCACTGTCGGGAAATTTCTTCTTAGTTCTAAATTGCTTCTCTCCTTGCTTAGTTTCAGTCTGTTACTCCTTGTCCTGCCTTCAGGTGCTTTGGAGAATAGCTTGACCCCCTCTCCTTTGTGGCAGCTCTTCAACTGTTGGGGCACTGCTATCCTGTCACCCCTGAGGGTTTTTTTCCAGTAGACTAGACAAACCCAATTCCTTCAACCATTCTTCATATGTCTTAGTCTCCAGCCCCCTAACTATTTTTGTTGCTCAAGATTCTCCATCTACTTCCTTCCAGGCCAATCCTGCCATCCTTGGTGGGTTCCCGAAGAGTTCCAATTTTGTTCCTAGCTTGGCCAAGGTAAGGTGAGCGCTGCCATCTGCTGTGACTATTGCTGGATGGTTGAAAGAAATCCTTTGTTTGGCAAAAATGCTGCAATCTTTTTATCTTTGACTTTTCAAAGACTGCAAAGCCCTCTGCAGTTGCAAACACAGACGTCATATTTTTATTTTTAAATTCAGATGTCAATGATTTTTCAGATTTTCAATTTTCAGAAGCGTTTGCTCCACTTGTAATTCTGAGGCCAGGTGAAAGACGAGGAAGAAAATTGGCCTCTGATGAATGCATATATCATCTCTCCCCCTTAAAAAAATCATATCAAAAAGAAGGATGGAACATACAAAAGAACAGAATGTTGGAGCCTCTTTGATATGAACATAATGGGGCTTGATTTACAGCAGAATTTTGTGTCTTCCACAACTTCAGAAAAACCTGCAGGTTGAGGGATAAGGGCAGGGCACCTGTGTCTTCAACACCAACAACATCCTGGTGTGGCTACTCTTCTGTTGACTTAAGATTTGCTCACATATTTCCAACCTGCTTTCTAACTTATATTCCTAGCCATAAAGCCTAGAAATCTGCTTTTTGTTTTATGAAAAACAATGCTTGCTAAATAAATTAAATTTGGTAGCAATGTTTCTTTCTAAGAGCTTTTTCAGCACGTTAAAATAATGTAGCAGCCCAGATTTATCCTCCACTCCAAAACTAGATGGGGGAACATCCTACAATAATAATTTTGACAAAGGGAAATGAGCCCCACCCATTCCAGTTGAAAATCGGTGAAAATAAGGCACAAAAATGTGCTATAGTTCAGAAAGCAACTGTCACATGCTAAAGCGCTTCTGCTCACGGCTGTATTGTCCTGAATGACAGGTTGCCAGAGATGCTAACTGACAGGCAAATAAACAGGCATCAGGCAGGATTGACTGTGCCAGGCTGTTCATTGGCATGCAAACATGAGACAAAAGAAGCCGGGGGGGGGGGAGAGAGAGAGACTGTCAAAAGAAGGCCTGCAATAGCAGGGTTTGGTCCTCCCAGTGACCTGTGTATCGGTCATACACAGGCACTCCTCAATATACAAGTTGTTAAGTGAGTTTTGTCCCATTTTACGACTTTTCTTGCCACAGTTGTTGAGAGAACACTGCAGTTGTTCAGTTATAGTAGTAACATGGTTGTTAAGTGAATGTGGCTTCCCCATTGGCTTGACTTGTCAGAAGGTCGCAAAAGAGGATCACATGACACTGCGAGCATCATAAATATGGGTCAGTTGCCAAGCGTCTGAATTTTGATCACTGGGGACGCTGCAAAGGTTTGTCAGAGTGAAAAACAGCCGTAAGTCGCTTTTTCAGTGCTGTTGTAACTTTGATTGTTCACTAAATCGACTGTTGTAAGTTGAGGTCTACCTGAACTCTTAACCTAGCCCACCTCACAGGGTGAGGGTTGCGGGGGTCAAGAGGCAGAGGGAGGCATCCCAGAGCGTCTGCTTCAGAGGGAGGAGAAACCTTTCCATAGGGGAATCCTGCTCACAAAACGTTGTGCTTTGGCATTTTCCTAGTTTGTAGCTACCTAAAAGGCTCCAATTGCCAAATGGCTTTCATATTGGCAATTCACAGAAAGATATGAAACCAATAAGACACTGTACAATTTTGAACCTGATAAAACCATTTTTGAAATGGAACTGCGTTCAAATGATAAATACCTCACCATTAAAATGCATAAATTTTTATTAAAATTGAAAATGGAAGACCAATTAGTTAAAAACTGTATAATAACTTGGCAAAAAAAATGCAATATAGCAGACCAACTGATCAGTGGGAAAACAGAATGCAGTAGGAGTTGGAAGGGACCTTGGAGGTCTTCTAGTCCAGAGTTCCCCAACCTTTCTGGCTTTGCAGACCAGTGGGGGGTGGGGAGAGAGGGGAAGGTTCTGCGTGAGAGGGTGGCAAGCGTGCACGTGCAATTCCATTTGTGCGTGCAGTGGGCACGCATAGATGCCGCTCATGCAAATGGAGCATGTGTACATGTGCTTTTCTGCTGTTTGCACAAGCAGGGATGCCTGTGCACTTCTGCATGTGTGTGTGCTTGCCTGCAGTTTCTGCAGCCTGGTTGCAAACAGTGCATGTCCCACTGGTGGGACGTAGCCCAGCGGCTGGGGACTCCTGTCCTAGTCCAATCGCCTGCTCAAGCATTTCAGACAAATGGTTGTCCAGTCTCTTTTTGAAAGCCTCCAGTGATGGAGCATGCACAGCTTCTGAAGGCAAGCTATCCCATTGGCTGATTTACCATTAGGAATTTTCTCCTTAGTCCTAGGTTGCTTCTCTCTTTGATTAGTTTCCATCCATTGTTTCTTGTCCTGCCTTCAGGTGCTTTGGAAAACAGTTGCATGTGGATAAAGAGACTAAAATTTACATTATGTTATAACTTCAAAGAGAGCTTGTACAAAATGATCTATAGATGGTAGTTATCCTTAGATAAATTGGCTAAGATGTATAAAGCATCCCTAGAGAGTTGCTAGAAATGTAAAACTCAAATAGGAAGCTTTTATCACCTTTGGTGAACTTGTCAAAGAGCTAAGCCATATTGGATGGAAATTAATAATGCAATTCAAAAAAATCTTGAAAATTAGTGTACAATTCAAACTGGAAACTGTTTGGTTAGGGTTTAAAACATTTGAAAAATCACATGGTGCTTTATAGTTATATATGATAATAGCAGCACAACTTTTATATGCTCAGCGTTGGGAGAATCCTGCCATAACCACCACAGAAGAATGATGAATAACAATGGCAGAACTGACAATGACAGCTAAATTAATGCCCCTCCTGACAGAAAAATCACTGAAGAAATTCATCTATAATTAGAAGCCCTTTGTAGACTTTTTGCAGGAGATGGAGAAAAATCAAATTTTATCACATAGATTTGATGATAGTTAACATTTAAAAATGAAAAAAAATCTTTTTTAGGAGGGATATTTTATTATGTTCTTAAACGAAGAGTCAAATGTGATTCTTATATCCTTTGAAGAAAATGTAATAAAATTATTTGACATCACCACTGCCATCCTAGACTGACAGGATGCAATTTTTTTTATCTGTTTCATATGAGTTATTTTCAAAACATCATTTGTGTACAAGAAAATTGTCAGGGGTGTGGCTGGAATCACCACCTTCGCACACGACTTGGGCACAGCTCAACCTTCTCCGTAATGAAATTTGCATATGTAGATGTTTACCTTGTTTCAAGTTTGCAGTTTTTTAAATAATAACAGTTTCATGCATTTCATTATCTTATCTTGTCTCTTATGCTGGCTGTGTTCTCACAATATCCTTATCCAAACTTAAGGGGTCAGTTAGTACTTGATTAGTGTGTGTGTGAGAGACGGAGAGACAGACAGACAGAGAGACAGACAGTTGCAAGAGTGAGGGGCTCTTTCCCAGAAAGCAAAAAAAAAGACAATGTGGCTTGGAATTTTTAGTACCCAGGAAGAGGGTGAGGGGGGACCCTCCCTAGCCTTTCCCAGGGCGTGCCTGATGGTTACTTGGACAGTTGCTTTAGTCTGGCAAAGTTTCTATCTATAGGCGGACAACAGTATAGACACCACTCTAAAGTAACTGTTGTGTTGTTCTCAGTTCCTTTGGCCTGACTGTGTGTGTTTGTGTTTGATGCTAAACTGTTATGCAAATCCATCCCAAGTCATTCATTTATGGCTTAGGGTCTCCTACATGAGCAGGGGGCTGGACTAGAAGACCTCCAAGGTCTCTTCCAGATCTGTTATTTTGTTATTCTACTAAATATAGAGTAACTGTATGTGGAATATTCTGTTATTCTGCCTAGAGGCACCCCTCGTTCTTTGGCTGCCAGGAAGGCAGGGGCTAGAGCGTGTTTGCAGCCAGCTCACAGCCTGCCTTACCCCCCTTCCCCCCCACCTTCGGCCTGCCACGTGCTTCTCTGTCTGAATGGCAGGATAGTTAATCAGGAGCGCTTTTGTTTTATTCTACTCAGGGGCTGTGATGGAAAATACATTGGCTGGAAGTGAGGCAAAAATCAATAGCCTATTCCATTTAACAGGGAGACAGCCAGAGTAACTAGCGAGAAGTGGATTAGGTTCCCCTGTTTGGCTGACCCAAGCAGCCACCCCCCCCCCCCCGCGCCTTTCCCAGCCCTTGTCAAAAACAAAAGGGACATTTGCCTGCTTTTATCTCAGGCCAAATACTTTTCCCTTTTGCTCATCTCTGGTTTCCATTCTCAGGCGGGGAGCTAAGCCAGCATCCTAGAAGGCCAGGCGAGGGAAATGCAGGTCGTGCTCAACTTATGAACACAACTGAGCAGAACATTTCTGCTGTTAAGCGAGACAGTTCTAAGTGAATTTTGTCCCATTTTACCACCTTTGTTGCCAGTGTTGTTAAGCGAATCACGGCAGTTGCTAAGTTAATAGCAAGGTTGTTAAGTGAATCTGGCTTCCCCATTAACTTTGCTTATCAGAAGGCTGCAAAAGGGGGGTCACATGACCCCAGCACATCAGGTCAGATATAGGAGCCAGTTGTTAAGTGTCCATGTGAACCGATGCATCCTTTGGAGTGGGGGGAGGCAACGGGCCACACCAGAAAGCCATCAAAAGGAAGATTAATCTCTGCATGAGCTGCAAACGCCTCATGAAGCTGGCCAGGTCCGGCCAGGTTTGCAGGGAGAACTCTTCTGGGCTGGCCTTGGCGGAAGAGAGAAGGAAGTTGAAAATGGAGGAAGACCCCCATTACCCCCCTTGGAATCTCAAGGGGGGAGGCGGCCATAGCAGGATATGAACATTGTGCGTTTGAATAATCCTTCCAATGTTGCCAAAGACTTAATGCCCCGCCTGTCACTGATACTGACAGAAGCTATTAAGGAAGCAAGATAGGAATATTTCGGTAGCCTTGGCAGCAGCCTCCCATCTGCAGCTGGGCCAGTGCCTCATTCAGGATTCAGCATGCTGGCAGAGTGCTGGGAACAGGCTGGAGAATTGCAGATGAGATTAATTCACTCGGTACAGACTGTTCCCTTAGTGAATGTTAATTAACTGCCTGAATCTGCAAGCCTTTTGCCCAAAACACTGTTACATCTTTCTTAATATTATTATGGCCCTTTTTGGTGTTGCATAGCTTCATTCTCAGTTCACGTGTTCTTGGGCCAAATCTCCAGGTCAGATTTTTCTTTGATCTCAGTGTTAAAGGCAAACGGGAGGGAGAACGGGAGGGAGGGGCCCGCCCCACCCCGCCCCACCCCGCCCCACACCTGAACACTCAGGGAAACCCCATATATATGAAGGGGGAGAACTAGGTCTGGCCTACCCCCAGATCCACCTTGCCCATGACCAGCAGGGCTCGAGCAGAGCTGTGGCTGCATTGTCCTTTTGGCCCTAAGAGAAGGAAAAAAGAGGACAAAACAAGGAAATAGAATGTCAGCTTGATTCCCCACAGTCCCCACAATATTTTGCCCCTTGGGCTAGTGCTGATGAACACCGTTGTTTCATTAGGATGTATCACTGATGAGCTGTAAAATTATAGGAAGGACTGACTCTCTTTGCATTTGTGGTGAGGAGGAGGATTCACACTCATCATTTCTTGTTTAAATAAAATATAATGACCCCACTAGTGTGATGCTGCCCAGCATTCATAACAATGACAGCTGCTTCCCAGGGCAGGAATGCCTCCTTCTCCCCGGCTCAGGCAGGACCTACTGAGGATGGTCTCCACAGCCCCTCCCCTCTGAGACCTTTGCTGATCTTTTGGGAAAGGCAGTCAGAGAAACTCAGCAGCAGGGCTAAGGAACAGCGGTCCAGAACTGCTGGAAATTTGCTGTATACCAGTTGAGGAAAGTCTGTAGAAGCAGAAGGACTTGAGTTTCAGGACTGAGGTTATCATAGGAAATGGGTAGCACGTTTCTCTTGAAATAGTGCAAAACTTTACTTTTAGTTTCACTCCGTCAAAAAGAGGGCTTCTTTCTCGTGCTCTCCTCTTTTCCCGGATTGACTTGCTCACTTTCTTCTGTATTGTTTCATGGCTCTCTTCTCCTTTCCCAAGGCCAAACCCTTTTAATTATATATATAATTAAAAGAGAGAGAGAGATGGATGGATAGATAGATAGATACAAAGAGAGAGAGAGAGAGAGAGAGGGAGAGAGAGGAAGGGAGAAGGGAAAGAGAGAGAGATTTTTAAAAATAAAGGAAATAGATATTACAATTAAAAAACAAATATAAGGAATAAAATATGGGTGGAAAACCAACACATTTGAAATGTCATATGATTAATACATTCTAATGCATAATTAAAAGCTTATAAGATATTTCATATCCATTCTCTCATCAAAACATGTCTCTAATTAAATTTTAAATTAGATAACTGAATTCAAATCATTAAAAAAGAAAGATGGGAAGAAACTACATGTGATAAACAATTGCTTATTAATTGATTATGTGCCATCAAGTCATTTCCAACTGCTAGCAGCCCCACAGATATGGATTTCCCAGGATGATGTGTCCTTAACCTGGCCCTTCGGGCTTCCAACAGTGAACACATTTCGGCTGTAACTGACTCCACTCACCTGGCTGATGATTATTGTCTTTTTGATCCTTCCACTGTTCCCAACATGAGCGCTTTCTCTCAAGAACTGGATCTTAGAAGCCAGTTTTGATCATCACATTACAAAAAAGAAGTTGAGACTTTGGAAAAAGTGCAAAGAAGAGCAACTAAGATGATTAAAAGCCTGGAGACTAAAACATATGAAAAACGGTTGCAGGATTTGAGTATGGCCAGTCTAGAGAAAAGGACTAGCAGTACATGATAGCAGTATTCCAGTATTTGAGAGGCTGCCACAAAGAGGAGGGGGTCAATTTATTTTCCAAAGCACCAGAGGGCAGGACAAGAAGCAACGGATGGAAACTAAACAAGGAGAGAAGCAACTTGGAATTAAGGAGAAACTTCCTAACAGTGAGGACAATTAACCAGTGGAACAGCTTGCCACCAGAAGTTGTGGGTGCTTCATCACTGGAGGTTTTTAATAGAGACTGGACAATCACTTGTCTGAAATGGTATAGAGTCTCCTGCTTGAGCAGGGCATTGGACTAGAAGACCTCCAAGGTCCCTGCCAGCTCTATTATGATTAATTGATTGGATTGATTGATTGATTGATTGATTGATTGATTGGAGGCTTGAGCTGCAGATGCTGAGCAACGTTTGTGATAGCCATTGTGGTGTCACCTCCACAAACATTTGTTTTAGGTCAACAGCAGAGAACGTAAACACTCCTGTTCATACTGCTCAGCCGGTGAAATTATTTAGTTGTTGACATTGTTGCAGGCTAAGCTACAAATCTATTTGAAATATGCTTGCCCCGGACAGAGCCTACGGGGTCCAGTAATCTCTGCACAAAGTTTAGATAAGCACCAGCTGCTGCGAGGAGTAAATTTAGAGAATAAACAGCAGGCTCTTTGGTGGAAAGATTTGCGACTCCCTGCTCTTATCTAGAGGGGCTCGTTCAGGAGGAAAGGAAACCACTTGCTTGTGCATTGCAGGTGGGCTGCTCCTCTCCAGAGACCCTAATTCTTTTGGATAGGATTTCAGCAAGGGCCTCAGAGGGATGCAGAGATAGATACAGAATAACAGAGTTGTAAGGGAACTTACAAGTCTTCTAGTCCCTGCACAAGCAGGAGATCCTATATCAGAGGTAGGCAACATCTGCTTTTGCCCTTTCTTGCCACTGGAGAACTGAGAAGAGGGCAACGGTGCCTGAGCTCATCCCACAGTCTTTCACAATACTCAAGATGGCAAAAGGACTGCAAGCTTCCTTTGCAGAAATCTGTATTCCCACTGCAGCTTCTTTTTAAAAAAAAAAACAAAAAACAATACAGGTAGTCCTCAACTTACAAGAGTTCATTGAATGACCATTCAAAGTTACAACAGTACTGAAAAAGTTACTTTCATTTCACACAACCAGTGCAGCGTTTCCACGTTCGTGTGATCAAAATTCAGATGCTTGGCAACTGACTCCTATTTACGACGGTTGTGGTATCCTGGGGTCACGTGATTTCCTTTTGCAACCTTCTGATAAGCAAAATCAGTGGGGAAACCAGATTTATTTAACAACTAACTTAATAACTGCAGTGATTCACTTAACAACCTTGACAAGAAAGATCGTAAAATGGGGGGAAATTCAAAAACAACTATCTCCCTTAGCAATAGAAATTTGGGGCTCCACAAGACTTAAAGTTGCCAGGTTTATCAACTCCAATCCTGGGAGTTAAAGTCCAGAGGTTTTATAGTTGCCTCTGCTTTAAGAGAAGCCAGAAAAACGAAACATTTTGGTGATTATAGAGGAAAGAGGATGGAAGGACTTTACGTGTTCTCCCATGCCCTCTTTACCCAGGCAAGATCTGTATGGACCTGGAACTAGGCCACTTTCAGCATAAATAGCTTTATAATGAACAGAAATTGATCAGTAGGATAAAATGGGATATTTTGTACACGAGGCAGATGGGATACCATCCAGTCCTCAAAGAATTAATATATATTTCATATGAAAGTTTATTATTTCCCAACGTAATGAAAGCTTAATTCAGAGATTGAAACATTTCAGCATTTTGATGGCAGTAAATGAGGCCCGGGAAAATGCATTTCCAATTAGTGATGGAAGACTAATTGCCTGGGCTTCCTCTCCCCCCCCCATCTCAGCTGGAGGTGTTAATCTGCATGAGGTATAGAGAGAAATTACTCCAGTCAATCTGAGGGTCCTTGGTGCTCTCTGAGCTTGGTGGTTTTCCTGCAGACGTTTCATCACCCAAACTGGATAACATCATCAGTGCTAGAGGTAGCCCATCATCAGACCTGATGAAGTAACCTAGTTTGGGTAATGAAACATCTGCAAGAAAACCACCAGACTCGGAGAGCACCAAGGACCCTTCATTTCAACCCTGAACTACAAAAGCTCTCCTTTGCTGGTACAGCCTATTGCAGTAAACTTCCCCAAACCTTCCAGTTTTATAAGAGAAAAAGGAACGCTAAATCTTTCATTCCTTCGAGCTTAGCACCAGGCATCCGAACAGGCATTATAAGTGGTGAGAATAAATGCATCATTTGGGAGGGGGGGGGAAAAGAGGCTTTGGTCAATTTACGTTGTAAACACCCTTCTTCCCCCAGCAACTGATTTTGAGTTTCTAATTTTGCTCCCTCCCCCCCCCCCCCCCCGCTTTCACTAAGCGGAGCCAGTTAATATGGCAAAGCACAAAAGTCCCTGGAGAGAGAGATAGGATTGGTGGGCCTGACTGGTTTGGCCGGGCAGGTAAAAATCTAGCTCTTTTGTTTTCTGAGGGAAGCCCTGCTCCCTCCTGCACCACTTGGGTTGCAGGCAGGCAGTTCCTTTAGTGACTGTTCAAACTTACAGCAGTTCTGGAAAAAAGGGACTTAGGACTGTTTTTTGTGGCATCCCTAAGGGCAGGTGACCAAACTCTTGACGCTTGGCAACTGACTCACCTTTCTGACCCTTGCAGGGTCCTGGGGTCACGTGATCCCCTTCTGACAAGCAAAGTCAAGACCGGAGTGATTCACTTCACAAAGATTGTAAAATGAGGCAAATCTCACTTAACATCTGTCTTCCTTAGCGATCAAAATTTTGAGCTCAATTGTGGCCGTAAGCCAAGGATTTTCCTGCACTTTTCCATGCGTAAAGCTTGTGCTGGGTCCCACTGGGATTTGGACCATAAATAACTGTCCCAGGAAGTGGGGTGGGAGAGGGCAGGGAGGGGGAGGCAGTGGCTGGAGTTGTGCTGTCCAGCAGCAGATGACCCAGCTCTTTCTCCAGGCAAGAGGGGGGGCAGACTCCCCACCCTTGCCTAGGTGCCCCCGGGCAGCAAGCTTCTCCTTCTCCTTCGCTTCCAATCCAAGGCCCAGCCCTTCGGCTCCAAAGGTCTCCCTGTGTCCCCTCATTTGCACATATGACCTGCCTTTTCCGTGCCCCCCCCACGCCCGCCCACAAATTTCAGAGGTTTGCATTGATTGAAAGGAAGTCAAACATTCTGCAGCTGAAAGTTGTGTGCTGTTGAAAGACTGGCAGGAAATCAATCCTGAGATATATAGCCGTTTCTTCTAAATTGTCCTTTTTATTATTGTTTTAAGGTGAATTATTAAAGGTCATGAGAAGTCAAGTGTGCAGTGCCACATAGTTGAAAATTGCTACCTTTGTCAACAGCTCAGAAAATAATAGGCTTGTTCCTGTCTATCATGCTGAGTTGGTGGTCATCTTATTTGCTAAATGAGCTATGGAGGAAACTATGAACGCCGCCTCTCTCTGCACCTAACCCTTGTCCACTTGGACCTTGCCTTGGCTCAGGAACCCTTGTACTCCTAAAGACTGGGCAGCTTCTCCAAAAAACCCAGCAAGGACCCCTACAGAGCACGTGGGGAAGGGCCAGGGCCTCCTGTCCATCCAATCTTCCTTGAAGGCGGTCGAGTACCCTAGCTGCCCAACCACCATCTGGACCCCTTTGTTTTACTTCTCTCAGAACCAGGTAGCATTTTTTGATTACTGTGGAACCAAGTACACACCTAACAATAATCACTGTTGAAGACTGTTGAGATGTGAACTTATATCTGCATAGCTTTCCGAGTCAGATAAGGAGCGAGAGCAAAAGCAGAATTGGTGTGCAATTATGTATAGATCATTTTGCATCATTGTAACCATGGGTGGTTGCTAAACAAACAGTTATTGACTGAGGACTACCAGTACCCCATTTAGTCCCCTCAAGTCCTGCACAGCTGCTTCACTGTCAGGGGACTGGGAGAGAGTTTCTGGCTAGGGTGAGCAAGGCCTGCCAGGCAAGGACACCGACAGTGTATCCCCCACCTACTAGGAGTCACCAAAGGTAGGAAAGTCATCGAACGTAGAACAACAGAGTTGAAAGGGATTTTGAAGGTCTTATAGTCCAGCCATCCTACTCCACCAGGAGAACCTATACCATTCCAAACAAAGGGTCCTCCATTTTATTCTTGAAAACCTCCATTGATGGATCATCCACAACTACTGGGGGCAATAATTTTAGCATCAAGAAATTTCTCCTTGGTTCTAGGTTGGTTCTCTGTTTGGTAAGTTTTCACCTGTTACTTCTTATCCTGCCCTCAGATGCTTTGGAGAATAGATTGACCCGCTCTTCTCTGTGACTGCCCCTGAAGAAGTGGAAGATTGCTATCACCACTAGTCCTTCTCTTCATTAAACTAGACATACCCAGTTTCTACAACCATTTGTCGTACAATTAAGTCACCAGCCCCTTAAAGATGTTTGATGCTCTTCTCTGCACTCTTTCAAGAGTCTCAGTATCTTTTTTGTATCATGGTGACCAAAAGCGGACACAGAGTTCTTATTCGAGGCACAAATGACCAGGCTGAAATTATCCTACTTCGGACACATTATGGGAAGACCCAGGTCTGTGGACAGGTCTGTCATATTGGTGGGATAGGTAGAAAGGAAGAGAAGAAAGGGATGACCAGCAGCCAGGAGGATGAACCTGTTTGCAAAAATAATAGGTGTCCCACTGCAGCACCAGGCTGGGGACAGATCGTCCTGGAAGTCTATCTGTGTGACTCCTGAGGATCAATATTGACTCGGTGGCACATATTCAAAAAATATCTCCTTTCTTCTCCTTTTCTTTCCCTGACTTCTGCTTGGCTAGGCTAGTAATAGCTCAACTTGGCATGGATGCCCCAAAGCATTTTGCAAATTACTCAGAGGGAATTCTTCTATTGCCGTTAAAAACACACACACACATCTCACTTGCCTTTGCATTTCTGCAGCAAGAGTTGGAGCCATTCTCAGGACGCACTTTGCCCCTTGCTCTTTTCCAGAGCAGGATGGGACTTTTCTCCAAGGAGCTTCCCTCCCCTACGTTTTACAAGCATGGAGAATCCACTGTCAAGGCGAGCACAGCTTTGGGATGATTAAAAGGTGGGTTATGAACAACAGGGATTGAAACTGTGTTAAATAATGATGTACCACATTAGGTTAATCTAATTTGTTCCCCTGCTACTAGGGCATGTTCATGGTAATGAGCAATATCACACACGGTGCTGAACGGCTGTCATTGATGGAGAGCTGCTGAAAGCTGCTTGCTCAGCCTTGCAAATTCATACCAGGGGCTGGGCCGACCCCTAGCTGGGGTTGCACCATGTGCAGACAAGGCTCAAATGTGGTGGAGAAACTGGTGGCTCAGCATGCTGTGGGAACCAGGCATTGTGTTAAGCCACATGTGCGCGATCACAATCCTACCACATATGTTTATATGTTCCAATCTCTTTCTCTCACCTCCAGCAAATATTTGTATATTTAACATCTATTTGATTTAATTTATGTGGTGTTAGGTACCACCTCCATATCACTTTATATCCATTTTCCTTAACTCTGATATGTTCTTATATACTCTTCTGTTCCAAATATTTTTTTCCAATCTTTATTGTTTATTTCTCCTAAATCTGTTTCCCAGATTAATTTTAAACCTTTTGCCTGATCTTCTAGTTCAGTTAATATACTTTATTACCTATATATTCTTCATTTTCCTCACTTTCTTTTCAAATTTTCAAATTTTCTTTTCAAATCATTTCAAATTTTGTTAACTGTCTATCTTTCACGTCAAACTTTTCTTCCATTTTTATCCATTTCTCTAATTGTATTAAATTCAACCAATTTAATTTAGTATCTGATAAAACATTCTTTAATTGTATTATATTCTTTATCTTGTTCTTCCAGTCTTCCCATTTATATATCTGTTTTTTTTTTAAATTTACTAATCCATTCTTCCAATTCAATATTAGGATGGATATTCCAGAATCTAATTTTTACCAATCAGGATTTAAAATTGGGAAAATTGGGAAGCACAGCTCAGAATGATAATAATGCACAGGCAGATCATTCCAAAGTTTGCTTTTTAATCTGCTTGAAAGGACCCATGAGGAGGGCTATTACTAAATAATACAGCTGTATGTTAAATGCTCCTTGGAAACTCTTTTTAATTTTGTTTTGAGTTCATTACAGGAAAGCAATGCCTCAACAGCCTTAACCATTTCTAATTACCACAGCGAAGACATGTGCAGATTACAAGCCAGCATTCCCAAAACTGGCTCTTCAAAATCCCAAACGCTGAGAGAATTTCATTGCAGTATCATGATTGGGGACTAACTTCCTGATGTAATCCTGGGCTGCTATAACAGGCAAATTGGTGACAATTTAATAATGGAGGATCCAGGTCCAGCTAAGAAATGAATCAAAATAAACTTAGACTGGAGGATGGAGACAAATCAGAGCTTTCCTGGATTAGGTGATTGATTTAACTGAAAAGACATTATAAACAGAAGTTAAATTATTTCCACAAGGCCTTCCAAAAAAAACAGGAAAAAAAGAGTGAATGACACTGTGCTGGGGAAAAGTGAAGGAAAGAATTATAGCAGAAGGAAGCTGAGATGGAAAGAGCGATCAGAAGCAGCTTCCTCTCGGAGTGTGGCCTGACCCTACTAGCGTCCACTTTGATTTGATCCAAAATCAGAGGCAGCCCAATTCACTGCAGAGCTTGACTCCAAACAAGGTTTTTATCTCTTATTGACCAACACAAAGAGAACACTAATAACAGTAACTTATTTATTGTTCAACAGAATGAAATGAAATCTGCAGGTACCTTGCCCACTTTAAGACTTGTGGACTTCAACTCCCAGAATTCCCCCAAATTCCCCAAATTCTAGGAGTTGAAGTCCCCAAATCTTAAAGGTGGCCAAGTTGGAGACCCTGCTGTAGGCATTTCTAAGCTGGAGGGGAGGGTGGCCTCATTCTTGTCGCTCCCTGCCCAGCATCATTGTATGCGAAGGGCAGCCATATAAGTCCTCTCAATCAAACCAACCAGCAAAGGGAAAGAAGAGGGATCAGAGTGCGGCAGAACAGCCAAAATTAAGAGTGTCCCCGTGCTGAATAAATAGGCTAGTGAAAGGTTATCCAGTAGCAGGGAAGGAGACAACCCTGATACCCCAAAAAACCAGCATCAAAAACATGGCAAATGCATTACTTGGGGGGGGGGGAGAACCCTGGGCCTTTGGTCATGTAGAGGGCTTTTCACATTTTTTGTGGGGCAGGGGTCTGATTTGCAGGCTCAGAGGGACAGACCTGGCTTTGTGTGAAATGCTGCCTAGAATTGCAGTGAGTGGACTGTTGTCTTCCTTACTCTTCTTATTACCCAAGAAGGAGCATAAGGAGCCATGAGCAGCAGCTCCTTGGCTGAAGAGGCGATATCACAAGGGGGGGCAGGGCGAGGGCCCTGGGCTCCCTAGAGGCTACAGCTGCCGTCTCCCACCTTCTCCATCAGGCTCACTGGCATAAATCCTGTGCTCCTTCCCTTCCTGTGGAGATCGCCTTCGGCAGCAAATGTCTTGAGCACCAGGAAGATTGTGATGCTCAGCCCCCCCCCCCCAATTGTCCAAATCGGTCTGGCCTTCTGCTATAGGAAATGGCACCATCTCTCTGACTCCGTCCCTGTCATTACTGTCTCCTCTCTTTCAGCCTGAATTCCTCCTCTGCTGAGTGCAAAGGCCGTAGCTATAAGCGAGACGTCCACAAAGACTTTCTGATGGAAAACTCAATTTGAATTGTCGTGAAATAGGGAAGGCGGGATGGAGGCGAAAGGCATCAAGTAGCCTGCCACTCTCCCCTGACAAGGCAAGATTTTTTTTCTTATTTATTTTAAATACTGGGGAGAGTTTATTTCATTGGTGCCCATAAGCTGTCATTTGCCACCAACCTGGTGATGCGTGAGGCACAATTGTCAAACTGCAGTAAAGAGTTTTCTTCTGCACTAGCAACATACGATTGAAAATGGGAAGTGAATGCCCGCCATGTTAGGAACACTGGACAGCTGAGGAGAATCTGTCCACAGTTGCCAAGCCCCTGAGCCAGAGTAACCTTCTACTACCGGTATCCATGGGATTCATGCTGTCACTCCTGCTCAGTCTGGGTTGACATCAGCCTAGCTTCCATCCTTTTTGCAGCATTGTGCTGCAGCCTCCAAAAAAAGGCAGTGCAGTCCTGGCTGCATTAACAGCCCAGGGATAGAATCAAGATCACGTGAAGTGTTGGTACCACTTACCAAGGCCTTGGTAAGACCACACTTGGAATACCATCCAGTTTTGGTCACCACAATATAAAAGAAGATGTTAAGACTCTGGAAAAAGTACAAAGAAGCGCAACAATGTTTTGAATATTGTGGAGAAAACAAATTTAAATAAGAATGTAAACAGGATTTATGACGAGACAATCAAGATGATCAGTGAAAAGAAGCTTTATATTGATGTGATTATTATTTCCAGAAACATGAGAAAAATGTCTATATTTAATTGTCATTTATTTAAATAAGAACTGTATTAATTTAAGGTTGGCAAAGGAGAATATTATTGGAAGTAGAGGAAATCAAGTAAAGCTATTATATGGACTATAGAATTATAGAAATTAATTATTATTGATTGTTTTTTAAACTAACCAAGACAACACGCTGTTTACCAAATATTAACGTGTATATTAACAATCAATAAAATATATTTTTTTTTAAAAAGGACTGGAGTAACAGGACAGCAGTGTTCCAATATTTGAGGGGCGGCCACAAAGAGGAGGAGATCAGCCTATTCTGCAAAGCACCTGAAGGCAGGACAAGAAACAATGGATGGAAGCTAATCAAGGAGAGGAGCAACTTGGAATTAAGGAGAAATTTCCTGATAATGAGATCAATTCACCAGTGGAACAGCCTTCAGATGTTGTGGGTGCTCCATCACTGGACATTTTTAAGAAGAGATTGGACAATCATTTGTCAGTCTTCTGCTTGAGCAGGTTGTTGGACCAGAAAACCTTCAAGGTCCCTTCCAACTCTATTATTCTATTCTGTTCTGTTCTGTTCCGTTCCGTTCCGTTCCGTTCCTTTCTAAAGTTCTTTCTTTAAGTCACTTTTCTTTCAGCAGGCACATCTCCTTTTGCTCCCATTTGCAATCTTGGCTTTGACGACCCCTTTCTCCTTTATCTGGCCAAAGGGCCTCCATTCCCCTCACCAACCATGTTCTTTCTCCCCTGCATGTTAAAATGCCTCACTGATGTGAGGAACCCTGTATTATATATGTGCATTACTTGGGAACAAGAAAGCTTTTGCTGTAGCAATGAATCATGTTTTACAAGGAAAGATAATAATGAGTGCTGCACTTCCAGAGGTAAGGCCTCCTGATTATATTGCTTTTTAATTGCAAAAAAGACAAAGGAAAGCATTTGCAAAGAGCACCAGCAGCCTTCCATGTCTTATGGCAGTCCGGGAATTGATCCTGGGCATCAGCTACTCTCCATAAAAGGTCTCAGATAGGTACCCATCCTCTGCCTTGTGCAAATCCCTCCCCATAACTCTTTTCTAGCCTCCACTCAGGCAAGACAGTCCTAAAATTACATTTTTTTTAAATTCTTGCAGCCGTTTCACATTAAAAGGTAACACTTTCCCTGTCAGTCGTGTGTGACTCTAGGGCACGGTGCTCACCTCCGTTTCTTGGGCAAGGGAGCCAGCGTGGTCCGAAGGCAATTTCTGTGGCCATGCGGTCAGCATAGCTATACGCCAAAGGCACACAGAGCGCTGTCACCTTCACACTAAAGGTATTTGTCTACTCGTATTTCCATACTTTCACACTGCTGGGTGGGCTGGAGCTGGAGCAAAGAATGGGGAGCTCACCCTCTTGCGTAGAGGTTGGGTCTCAAACCTGGGCTGTCAGCTCTCCAGCTGACAAGTTCAGCATTTTTCACCGCTGAGCCATCACACCCCATTTTACATTAAGGCTGACTAAATTAAGGCTTTTTGGCCCACTTATCAATATTCTCCCAGTACCAATTAGTTTTACGATCTGTATCATTTAACAGATAACTAATCCTCCAGTTCCTGATACAAACGTCTCCCTCCTCCACCAAGAAGTTCTTTGTAATCAGGTAAAACTTTCTTCCCCGCCCCTGGAGATGTCTCCTCTTGAACAGATCCCCCCCCCCTTCCTTTATTTCTACTTGTAAATTTTTCCAAATGGCTTCTAAACTGTGATGAGGTTAGTAATGAATAGAATGAGGAAAAATCAATAACGCATCCAGGCGAGGCCAGCCTAATGAGACTCGATGGCTCAGCCAAGGTGCATCCACGTGACAGAGGGAAAAGCCATCAGAGGGAGGGGGGTCTGCTTTCAGCCCTCCCCCCTTGTAGCAAATGGCTGAAATTGACTCACAATAAACCAGAAGTATCTCGGTAATAGCAAGATTGAGGCCCGGTTGACAGGAAAAGAAAGCAGAGTAGGAACACTCCTCTGAGCATTAGCTGTCAAGCCTTTCTTTCTGAAATATTCTGGGATGGTGGTGTGCTTCAAAGAAACCAGGTGGGCAATATTGATTGGCATTTATGTAGTCACTGCACTGATCTCTTGTCTTTTCATTGGAAACCATTTTAGTCTTCCCTCCTGTAAGGTAGGCTAGGCTGAGAGACAGACGCCTGACCCAAAGTCATATGAACAGAATAACAGAGTTGGATGGGACCTTGGAGGTAAGTAATAAGTAATAGTAATAAGTAATAGTAGTAAAGTTGGAAGGGACCTTGGAGGTCATCTAGTCCAACCCCCTGCTCGGGCAGGAAACCCTACACCATTTCGGACAAATGGCTGTCCAGTCTCTTCTTAAAAACTTCCAGTGTTGGAGCATTTACTGCTTCTGGAGGCAAGCTGTTCCACTGATTAATTGTTCTCACTGTCAGGAAGTTTCTCCTTAGTTCTAGGTTGCTTCTCTCCTTGATTAGTTTCCACCCGTTGCTTCTTGTCCTGCCTTCAGGTGCTTTGGAAAATAGCTTAATTCCCTCTTCTTTATGGCAGCCCCTGAGATATTGGAATACTGCTATCATGTCCCCCCTTGTCCTTCTCTTCGTTAAACTAGACATACCCAATTCTCGCAACCGTTCCTTATATGTTTTAGCCTCCAGTCCCCTAATCATCTTTGTTGCTCTTCTCTGTACTCTTTCTAGAGTCTCAACATCTTTTTTACATCGTGGTGACCAAAACTGGATGCAGTATTCCAAGTGTGGCCTTACCAAGGCATTGAAGAGTGGTATTAATACTTCACGTGATCTTGATTCTATCCCTCTGTTAATGCAGCCTAGCACTGTGTTGGCCTTTTTGGCAGCTGCAGCACACTGCTGGCTCATATTTAAGTGATTGTCTACTAGGACTCCGAGGTCCCTCTCACAGTTACTACTATTGAGCATGGTGCCACCTATGCTGTACTTGTGCATTTGGTTTTTCTTGCCTAAATGTAGAACCTTGCTTTTTTCACCATTGAATTTCATTTTGTTAGTTAGTGCCCAGTGTTCAAGTCTGTCCAGATCCTTCTGTATCTGAAGCCTGTCTTCTGGAGTGTTGGCTATTCCTGCCAGCTTGGTGTCGTCTGCAAATTTGATGAGTTCCCCATCTATCCCTTCATCCAAATCGTTGATGAAGATGTTGAAGAGTACTGGGCCCAGAACAGAGCCCTGGGGCACCCCACTACACACTTCCCTCCATATAGATGCAGTTCCATTGAGGACCACTCGCTGAGTACGGCCGGTCAGCCAGCTACGGATCCATCTGGTGGTGGTTCTGTCTACCCCACATTTTTCTATCTTGTCAAGTAGTAGGTTGTGATCTACTTTATCAAATGCCTTACTGAAGTCCAAGTAAATTATGTCCACAGCATTCCTCTGATCCACTAATTTTGTCACTTGGTCAAAGAATGCAATAAGATTTGTCTGGCATGATCTATTTTTGACAAACCCATGTTGGCTTTTAGTAATGACTTTGTTTGCCTCTAGGTGTTCGTTGATTCGTTGTTTGATTATCTTTTCCAGGATCTTCCCAGGTATTGAGGTCAGGCTGATAGGTCTGTAATTTCCTGGATCCATTTTTTTTCCTTTTTTGAGGATGGGAACTACATCAGCTCTTTTCCAGTCCTCTGGTAGTTCCCCTGTGTTCCAGGATCTTTGAAAAATATAGTTCAGTGGCTCCGATATCACATCTGCCAGTTCCTTGAGAACTCTGGGGTGTAATCCGTCTGGTCCTGGCGATTTGAACTCATCTAGGCTGGACAGGTGCTCACTAACGATTTTCTTGCCTATCTTAACTTGTGTTTCTGTTTTGTTTTTTGTGGCACTATTTTTGATAGGTTGGTCTGTTTTTTCCCTTTGTGTAAAGACAGATGCAAAAAATGAGTTAAATAGTTCTGCTTTCTCCCTGTTGCTTGTCACCTTCTTGCCACTTCCACCCACTAATGGACCAATCATTTCCTTCACTTTTTTCTTGTTTTTTACATGTTGAAAGAAGCTTTTTTTGTTATTTTTGACTTTGGTCGCAAGCCTCAGTTCATTTTGAGCCTTGGCTTTCTTCACTTCATCTTTGCAGGCTCGGGCTATTTGCTGATATTCTGACTTAGTTATGTTCCCCTCTTTCCACTTTCTATACTTGTCCTTTTTATCTTTCAATTTGTCAGAGAGTTCTTTATGCAGCCATGCTGGTTTCTTTTGAGAGCTGTTATTTTTCCTCTTTGTTGGTATTGTGCTAGACTGTGCTTTTATTATCTCATTTTTCAAAATTTCCCAAGCTTCTTGAGTTGTTTTCCCCTTGAGGATTCTCATCCATGGAATCCTTCCCAAGCCCTCTCTAAGTTTATTGAAATTAGCTCTCTTGAAGTCCAAGACTCTAGTTTGACTGTGTTCTATTGGTTGTGCTTCTATAATGTTGAATTCTAATATTGCATGATCACTTCCTCCCAGGGTTCCTATGGCTCCAACACCGTCTATCATTTCATCTCTGTTAGTGAGAATTAGATCCAAAATGGCTAATCCCCTAGTTCCATTCTCTACTTTTTGGGAGACAAAGTTGTCTGCTAGGTTTGCCAGGAACCTGTTTGATCTTCCACTTGGTGCGGAGTTTGTCTCCCAGTTGATGTCAGGGTAGTTAAAGTCCCCCATTACTATTGTGATGTGCTTCCTACATACCTTAGTTAGCTGACTAGCAAAAAGTTCATCTATTTCCTCTGTTTGGTTGGGTGGTCTGTAGTATACACCTATGGCAATGTCATTTCCCCCCCCTTTTATATTGACCCAAATGCATTCAAGACAGTTTTTATCATTGTTGTACTCTATTTCTGTGAAGATGTAGTTATTTCTTATATAGAGAGCAACTCCACCTCCTCTTTTATTTGGTCTGTTTCTTTTAAATAATTTAAATCCCTCTAGCTGTGTGTTCCATGTGTGAGTTTCATCCCACCATGTTTCCGTAATGGCAACAATATCGTATCTGCCCTCATTAACCTGAATTTCTAGTTCACCCTGTTTGCTGTTCATACTTTGTGCATTGGTGTATAAACATTTGAGTCCTTTGTGGGTGGCCCTGTGTTTCCTTTCTACATAACCTGTGTGGTGCCTGAGTTCCCCTATTGTCTTACCACCTATTTGGTTAGTGCACTTTATATGGCACTCGCTATTAGAGGCTTCATTTTGATTGGTAGCAAGGTTGGTATTCTTGTCCACACACACATCTGTGCTACATGCACTGATAGCCCTATAGTTTTTAAATTGCCGGGGACAGGGTTGTTCCGTATCAATTAACTCCCTGTCTTCTAGTCCAACCCCCTGCTCAAGCAGGAAACCCTGTACAATTTTGGACAGATGGTTGTCCAGTCTCTTCTGAAAAACCTCCAATGATGGAGCACTCATAACTTCTGGAGGCAAGTCATTCCACTGGTGAATTGTTCCATCAGGAAATTTCTCCTTAGTTCTAGGTTGCTTCTCTCCTTGATTAGCTTCCATCCGTTGCTTCTTGTCCTGCCTTCAGGTGCTTTGGAGAATAGGTTGACCCCCTCTTCTTTTGTTGCAGCCCCTCAAATGTTGGAACACTGCTGTCATGTGAATCTATGCTATCATATGAAGAGTACCTGAATTCACACCTCTATGCCTAAACTCTTAATTCACCAAAACAGATAGCAGCTGAAGTGCTTCTCCATGAGTCCTTAGACTTCATTTCTTCTCGCCTGACACAACATTGATGGAAGACTCCAAAGCTCATCAAGAGAAGGAGAGGGGATACCTTGAACCCGCTTCTGGACTTTGTGCTTGAGATGGGGGAAAAAAACCCTGAAAACTTGATTTGGGGCTGTGCTGTTTAGATAGGTTCATTGATATAGAAATGGCTAGTATATATTAAGATGCAAAAGTAATATATTTCTCATATTAGACTGTATATTATTACCTTATATGTTAAAAAGAATTGGAAGTCTGCTTTTTTTTCTTTTCCCTTTTACCCTACCCTTTTTCCTCTTCCCTTTTTCCTTTTTGGTTGCAGCAGCAGCCAAAAAACTAATACAACCTTGGATTGTATAAACAGAGGCATAGAATCAAGATCATGCGAAGTATTAGTACCACTTTATAAAACCCTAGTAAGACCACACCTGGAATACTGCAACCAATTTTGGTCACCATATCACAAAAAAGATGTTGAGAGTTTGGAAAAAGTTCAGAGAAGAGCAACTAAGATGATCCAAGGCCTAGAGACTAAAATATATGAAAAACGGCTGCAGGACCTGGGTTTGGCTAGTCTAAAGAAAAGAAGAGAAACGGGTGACATGATAGCAGTATTCCAGTATTTGAGGGGCTCCCACAAAGAAGAGGGGGTCAAACTATTCTCCAAAGCACCAGAGGGCAGGAAAAGAAATAATGGATGGAAACTGACCAAAGAGAGAAGCAACCTGGAATTAAGGAGAAAGTTCCTAACAGTGAGGACAATTAACCAGTGGAACAGCTTGCCTCCAGAAATCGTGGGTGCTCCATCACTGGAGGTTTTTAATAGAGACTGGACAGTCACTAGCCTGAGATGGTAGAGGTTCTCTTGCTTGAGAGGGGGGCTGGACTAGAAGACCTCCAAGGTCCCTTCCAGATTTTATTCTATTCTATTCTATTATTCTCCATTATTTTCATTTTTTTAATTTTATACTTTGATAAACTAATAAAAATGTGTCAATCAAAAAAAAAAAGACAAGGAGAGGGGAAACCAATTTGGCTGGCAGACCGATGTGAAGACTAAAAGGAGACTAGAACAGAAAGTTCATTTTCCTATGGAGCAACCTCAGACCCCACATTCTCCACAGAAAGTGCCAGAGCTCTTTCATTCTCTGCAAGATGGTGAGGAACACAAAGTCTATTGATTACTCAGGCTTATGCGCTGCTTCAGCCACAACCAGCTCTAGGAACCTACAGTGCAGTAAATTCAGTAAATAACTTAAAAATGCAATTACACAACGTGCCGATAACATAATGAGGAACTAAACTGGAAAATGACTCTATTACTTTTTCGATATATCTTGCTGTTTTAATGGTCTGTGCGAATGACCTTCAGAGACAGGAAGAAGTGCCTAGAAAACTGTCATGCAAAAGGTATCTCAGACCATATTATTTCTTTGGAGGATTTGAGGAAGAGACACGGGATGCATCTCACATGCCCCCCCCCCCCGGTTGCTTTCAGACTTGTAATCTTGCAATAAAAATCAAGGAGAGAACTAAGGAGAAATGTCCTGACAATAAGAACAATTAATGGTGGAACAGCTTCATAGGTGCTCCATCACTGGAGGCCTTTGAGAAGAGACTAGATGATTTGTCTGAAATGGTGCAGGGTCTCCTGCTTGGGTGGGTGGGGTGGATTAGGAGACCTCAAATACTTTGTTATTCTGTCCTTCTATCCCATGCTGTATCAAGGGTTTGAGTCTGGGTCCTTTAGTGTGCAGTGTTCATGGGCCGTGCATGTCCCAACTGGAGGAGAGGTGGTCTTCAAAAGAAAGAGACCCTCTTAGGCCAAGCCCAAAGGAGAGAGAGGCAACGGCCTCCTCCGAGCCCTGCGGCAGAGCCCCCTGGTCTTGCCAGCCCTCCCAGTTCCCTTCCACTCCCTGAGTCCAGGGGGAAATTGCACCCTTTTTCTCTGGGTGTGGGGGAAGTAGGGGGAGGGTTCCCCTTTAGCTTTAGCATGAAAATCATCTCTTTTCTCCAGGCTGGGTCTTAGTTTTTGGGAGGAGAACGTCTCTCTGCTCTTTTTTTCCCCCTTTCCCTTCTTTGATTAAAAAGAAAAATCAATATTTAAAGGAAAGGGATTATATATTGAAGAGGCAGGCAAGCATTTTCTGCTGTAGTTCCTTTCCTGGAATGAGGTTGTGGTTTTTTGATCTTTAGAGAATACAAAACCCATAATAATAAGTGGACGGACAGGGGATTGGTTTCAGACGCCTTCCTCTGTTAATAAAAATCTAGTGCTTCTGCCTCTTAGCCTTACCAATTCCACTCACTCCACCCTCTTAATGCCTTCTCCGGATCTTCTGACAAAAGCATTTTGCAAGATGGATATACAGTCAGTACCTTGTTATAAAAACCAGGGTAGGGCATGAGAAGATGGAGGGGATGTGGCGGGGGGGGGGGGGCAGCAAGTAGAGGAGGGAAGGGGAGAAAGGAAGACAAGGAGGAAGGGAGAAAAAACAAAGGGAAGGGGGTCACCCACCACACAGATGGGCAACTGAAGAGTCCCCCCTACAACAGCTTCTCAAAAAACCTTTTGCCCTTTATATCTCTGTCTCTGCTTAGACAGGGAGACAATAAGGGGTCCCTTGTGCTCTCTGAGCTTGGCTGTTTTCTTGCAGATGTTTCATTACTCAACCCTGATAATGCTATCCAGTTTGGACAATGAAACATCTGCAAGAAACAAACCAAGCTCAGAGAGCACCAAGGACCCTCACAGTCGTCGTCATTGTCGTCGTCATCGTTCTCCTCCTCCTCCTCCTCCTCCTCCTCTCCACAGCTCCCCCTCCCTTCTAGCGCTGATGACGTCACTTGGTTGGGCAATGAAACATCTGCCAGAAAACAATCAGAGAGGACCCCAAGGACCCCTCATGTCAACCTTCAGCTACAAATGTTCTCCTTTAAGGGAAATAATGCTTAGACGTCACTAGTAGAAAACTGGAAATCCTTTTCAAAATGTCAGCGAGCAAAGGGTACACAAACAGTCATGAAATATGTGGATGTATATAAATATGAATGTAGATAAAATGTCTCTTTCCTTCACATGCACACACGCACACACACACACACACACACACACACACACACCTAAATAGCTGCCTTAGATAGAAGATTATGGCCGTGCTGTCCAGGAAGAACAATTAATAACTCCTCCAAGTTATTAACTCCTCCATTAAATTCTGTTCCCAAGAGCCAGAATGAGAGGGGGGGGCTATACATGGCAAGTTCAGACTTTGCATGATTGCTAATTGGTCTATTTGCTTTTGGCTAAGCCAAATGGGGGTTTAATAGTGTGATGCATCCAAGCTCTTAAGTGCAAATGCGCCTCTTCCTTTGTCTCCCTTCCTCTTCAACAGTGCAATGCTGAGAAAGTAGAAACAATTCTCTTTGGGAGAGGTTTTTTTCAGCCGCGATTACATCCCAGGCACTGACATGCTGCTTCTTCCTGAACAGCTTCCTTGCCCACCAGCCAGGAATCTCCATTCCCAAAGCAGAAGGAGCCCTGGCCTTCTCCACCAGATCTGCCCCTGCACCCTTCATAGTGATCTTTCACAGAGTAGCCAATTTCCCCGCTGAAGAAGGTTCTACAAATAGTCCCTGGCCAGTGGTGGGATTCAAATAGGTGAACCGCCAGTTCTCTGCGTGGATGCCACTTCTGGAAGTCCATTGTGGGCCTGGGCAACAAAAAATTAGCTACCAGTTCTGCCAAAGTGGTGTGAACCGGCTGAATCCCACCACTGCCCCTGGCCCAAGGGTGGGTGGGCAAAGGATGCTGCAGGCTGGGGCTGGCGACCAAAGGAGAGGGGAGGGCTATCATCCCCCATAGAAAGAACCTCCTGCTTTGGAGCAAATGGAGCTCAACTGCTTCCAACAATGAAGAGGCTTTTCCCAAGAGAAGGTCCCAATTATGCTGAGCAGCTATGAAATCCATTGACAAACTAAATCCCATAATCTCTTTTTAAGAACCATTGTAATGATAGGATTAGAGCTGTGCTCCTTTGCTATTCAGAATGGAGTGGCTAATGCCAGGAAGTCAGAAGGAAAAGAAGCCAACCCAGCCTCTTAACCAGCTGCTCCTCTCCCTTCCTGGCCCTGACTTGTAACAGTGAATCTCCCCGACTGCTCACTTTGGGGGGAGGGACGCTCCTTTTCCACGCTCACTCTGGTCTGCAGGCGCTTTAATTAAAATGCACTGGACTTGCTAGACGTTTCCCAGGTGTGTTTCTAGGGGTCTGTCAGTTACAAGCAGGCACACAGGAATGTTAATATGCTAGAAATTAAGGGCCAAATAGACAGAAAGGGAATATTTTTATTGGGCTGAGTAGAGCCTCTGTAGGAAATGTGGTTTCCCAGTCATCTTTAAAAGCAGCTCCACACAGGGTGTGAATGTTGAATCATAGCAACTGGACTTATCATCAGTTGACAAGATTCAACCTTCAGACAACTTTGCCTGGATGATTGAGAACCTTCATTAGCATACCCTGCAATAATCCATGTGAGGAAATCTCCTGTTAGTAACAGGAGCACCAACCCAACCTGGTCAAAGGCTGCTACCCAGCCAAGGCAAAGCAGAAGCTGTGAGTCCAAGGAAGACTCGAAGTCACACATCAGCCCTGTCAAGATGAATGCAACTCCATTGAGAGCGAACATCAGCTGATGTTTCCTGGAAGCTGAGATGTTTATTTTTCAACAGTAATTCTTAGTTGCCAGGTTTAATCCAAATGTAAATAGCATGGAGGAAAGAACCGAGCTTCTGATAATTGACTGGTAGATCTGCCCACTTGGACCATTTGCTGTTTCTTTCCTATATCCAGATCTGAATCCTTACTGAAATGGATTCTCTGTAACTATGCAAAAGAACTGGAGACAAAAACATAGGAAGAACTCTTGCAGGAATTGGGTAAGTTTAGTCTAATAAAAAGGACGAGGGGTGACATGATAGCAGTCTTCCAGTATTTGAGGGGCTGCCACAAGGAAGAGGGGGTCAACCTATTCTCCAAAGCATCAGAAGCAACAGATGGAAACTCATCAAGGAGAGAAGCAACCTAGAACTCAGGAGAAACTTCCTGACCGTGAGGACAACTAACCAGTGGAACAGCCTTGCCTCCAGAAGTCGTGGGTGCTCCATCACTGGAGGCTTTTAAGAAGAGATTGGACAGCCATTTGTCTGAAATGGGATAGGGTTTCCTGCCTGAGCAGGGGGTTGGACTAGATGACCTACAAGGTCCCTTCCAACTCTGTTATTCCGATTCTGACCTTCAAGGTCTCTTCCAACTCTGTTGTCCTGTTATTCTTGGACTCTGGTTGCCGCCTTGTACAGGCAGGCTCAAGACACAGCTGCCCTCCAGACTGACTGATTACCCTCTGAAAATTCTCAGCCATTTCAGCCATTATCCTCTTCTTTCTCCTTCCTCTCTCCACACTGGATCCTGCATTTAGCAAGTCAAGCAGCAATCCATTTTTTGTCAAGATAGCAACGGGAGGGAGGGAGAGCCAGTCGTTGCTGGGCATTAGAGCAGGGGGCATTTGCCGGAGATTTATTTTTGCTTCAGGAGGTTTGGATGGATTTTGGAAAGTCTGCCTTGTGCTGTGCTTCAGGAGCAAAGCAAAGTTGAACTGGCAGTGGAGGAGGGGCAAGAGAGCTGAACCGACAACACAGAAACTAGGTGGATCTTGGTGGACTTTGGGGCATTTCCACTGGCCTCAGGGAGTGGATCCCTGGTTTGTTATGTGATCTGTTCACGGCTGGCATAGCATCGTTCTGGAGCATCCGATTGCGTTGAACCAGAAGCCTTTGGACATTCTTTCTAAAGGGGGCTTTTTCTCCAGGCTTTGAGACATTTACTTGATATTTACTATTGGTTATTACACGATGCCACTTTTTTGTTTCTTGTGTCTGGTTTTTTAAGTCTTGTACTGTTTTACTCGTAGGTACCCCAGAGTCAACTCTGAGCTGGGGGGGGAGCAGCTTAGCAATGGAAATTATAAATACAGAGGCATAAATTCTACCTCTCCCCCTCCTCCTTCCTAATCTTCCTTCCCTACCCCTCCGAATTCTCCCTTTCACAAACCAGCCTTTCTCCCTCGCTGCAACTTGCCAGGTTGTCCTGAAAAAAGCCCCAGGACAGTAAAGGCAGTTTGGCTAAAGGCCATTTCCTACACACACACACACACACACACACACACACACACACACACACACACACAAAATGAGAGAGAGAGGGAGAGAGAAAGAGAGGGAGAGTTTGGGCCAGTCTCCTTTCTAAGAGCGTTTTTCTTCCCAGAGGCACACTCCAGGGCAAAACTGAAAGAAGTGTGATTTTCAAAGGACACCTCCATTCTGACTGGCTCAAAAACTGCTCGCCGATGAGAACTCAGCGCATCCTCCCCCCCCCCCGGGTCACCTGAAGTACTTCTGCCCTGCTCGCATCGGGGGTAGAGGGAGGTGGCTTTGAGGGCATCCCTCCTGCATCGCAGTTTGGACTCGTTCAAGAACCCTTGAGTGATGGACGGGGGGGGGGAAGGACCCGCTGGCTGCCTCCCCCTCCCTGCCCCCTTCCCTCCGCCCCTCTCGGCCCAGAGCAGCCACTTAGCTCGGCGCGGAAAGCTGCGCGGCCCCCGGCAAGGTCGGGCGCATCTATTATTTTTAATGAGGCTGGGCCGCGGCGCGGAAGGATGAATCGGGGGCAAGTTCAAAGGGCCCCCCGGGAAGGCGGGCCGGCGCTCCCTTTCCCCAGGTAGAGGCTGCGCGGGGGCTGCGGGGCCGGAGCGGCTTCGCCTTGAGGTTTCGGAGGCTTCTCTTCCCCTTCTCCGGCTAGGAGCGGCCCCTGGTCGCGGGCTGCATCTTGGGGCAGGAGGCGCGACGGCAGCCAGGCGCTTCGGTGGCTTGAAAGGGCGCGCGATGCCTTTGATGCCTTTGAGTTACGGCTAGTGCTACGTGTCAGATGCAGCAATTCTGGCAGATTTAATGGAGTCGGCCTCCGCAGCCTCTCCGCTTGTGCCAATTGATGTTTCTCCTTACATGGATCAACGGCGTCTTGAAAGCAGGCCGCCTCTCCACGACTCCCACCAGGGCCGCTTGGCGGAGGGGAAAGGGGAAACGGCAGGCACGGCTCTGTGGCAGGGGGAGGCTCGGCCACTGCTTCCCCCTTGGTCGAAGCCGGCGCTTTGGGTTTTGTACTTGATTTGCCCCAGGGCGCCTGGCGGGTTTGCCTTGAAGGAGCAGAGGGAGCCAGCCGGGGATTCATCCAGGCCTGCCCCCTTTCAAAGGCTGGGGGGCAGTCAAACTCAATGGGGAAGTGCCCCAAAAAATTGAAAAACCAGCCTGGCCATCTCCTTTAGGGGAAGCTTGTTCTGGCCACCACAATACAAAAAGGTTGCTGAGGGCCAGGCCTGGAAAGAGTGGAGAGAAGAGTAATGAAGCTAAACCATACAATGAACGGTTGCGGTAACTAGGTATGTCTAGCTCAGTGATGGCGAACCTTTTAGAGACCGAGTGCCCAAAGTGCAATCCAAACCCACTTATGCATCGTCGGGTGCCAGGTGGGCGTGGCCCATTGGGTGGGTATGGCTGTGGTGGTAACAGCAGACTGGGTGGGACTAAAAAGTTCAATCAATCAATTCCAACTTTGCAAGCTCTCCCCCCCCCCTGCAAGAAGTTGAAATTGACTGGTTGAAGCTTTTTTTTTGTACACGGCGGCGGAGGCCTAAAGCGAAAAGGTTTTATAAAACCCAGCTGAAGGCCTAGAACTGGGGCGACGGCGCACGTGCCCACAGAGAGGGCTCTGAGTGCCGCCTCTGGCACCCATGCCATAGGTTCGCCACCACTGGTCTAGCTAATGAAGAGAAGACTCAGGAGAGACATAATAGCTGTCTTCCAATAGTTGAAGGCTTGTCACAGGGTGGGGGTGTCAACCTATCCTCCATTGATTTGTTCTCCAAAGCACCTGAGAGCAGAACAAGAAACAAAGGGTGGAAGCTTGTCAGAGGGAGATTCAACCTGGAAATAAGGAGGGATTTCCTGACAGTGAGAAAGATTAATCCAGGGCACACCTTGCTTCCTGGAGTTGTGGGTGCTCCGTTGCTCAAGGTCTCCAAGAGAAGGTTAGACAACCATTTGTCCACAATGGTATGAGGACTTCTGCCTTGGGCAGGGGGCTGCAGTAGAAGACCTCCAGGGTCCCTTCCAGCCCCCATGGCTGTGGCACCCCAAAGGCCCAGGTTGCCCCGGGGTGCCACAGAGCAGCTTCTTGGTGTCTGAACTGGGGAAGCAGAATGAGGGAGGGAGGAGGAGGCTGGGAAGGGATGGCTCCCAAACTCCCCCCTTCGATGGATCCTGGAAGGTGATAAGAAAGGAAGCGATGAATCTCGGCTTTCATAATCAACTGGCAGCTTTCCCACCTCCCATTTTTTTCCAGCTAATTACCTCTAATTACCTCTCATCATAACAGACAGCATGTAACTAAATAATTAATTGGTAGAATAGAATGCGGAGGGAAAGAGCATTGCCCCGCCCGCCCCCTCCCGTCACTTGCCTCCGATTAAACGGATTGCTCTTCTGGTGAACTTCCTTTCATTTGTTCCTTCTCTTTTCGGAGAAAAGAAAACGAGACACAGAACCCCATGGCTGCTTTTTCCAGCATGAAATAAAGACAGGGAAAGTATTGTGAGCCTGCCAGGAATGGCCCTGCGTCCTCAGCCCTTGCCTAAAACAAGAGAAGATGCTCCCGGTCCATTTTTCAGAGATTTTTTTTTTTATTGTTCCCATACGGAGGAGGGGCAGGTTGCCTTCTTGCAGAAGCAGAGCACGAAGCGTCTCCTGCTTGAAATTACACTAAATAAGCTTGACAGTGCAACCAAACATGGATCTTTCTCCTTAGATTCAGTTGTCACCCCATCATGCAATCCCCTGATGGCAGGGAGCATCGGGAATGAATTGCAGCCCCCACGCCAAGCCCATCAGAGGAAGTCCCTGGATTCCCTGGGTCTCCAGCTACCCTCACCCGCTTCTGCTATCCCGGCCTTTCATCCTTCATGATTCTGTGGGCCATAGCAAGGGAGAGGGTATTGCTCCAGCCTTGCTCCGCAGCCCTTGATTGATGCATATTTTATTTATTACGAGTATTGACACATTGACCTTCAAGATATAAATCATTCCAAAACAGCTTCCTGAGAGTAACAATCATAAATAGAGTTATTGAGTGGATGGATGGATGGATGGATGGATGGATGGATGGATGGGAAATTAGAAGTTTATAGGTCATTTAGACCAACACCTACCTGGATCCCTAAACCATCCCACTAGCTCCAGCTGTTCAGAACTATTGCCTCCATCCATGGAAATGAAGGTAGCCCAAGAGTTCCTTCTCTGGATGTCAACCCTCCCCTGTTTTTGAAGGGGCTGAACTGTCAGGGAACCAGGGCAACAGGTCAAGCAGCTTGAGAACTGGACTCACTTAGTAGGGTTAGGTCACCATGAACTCATAGAGCAAAATGGACATCGCCATTTTGCTCTATGAATGCTTGGGTATGGTTAGGAGTGCTTGGGTATGGTTAGGAGGGCATTGACTTTTCTAGGCTGCCCTATCTATGTTTCCTGGTAAAATACATAGGAAAATCCCATTGGAGGAAAATTCCACTTAGGGTTAGGGTTAGGTCACCATGAACTCATAGAGCAAAATGGACATCACCAACAAACTCGGAGTGCTTGGGTATGGTTAGGAGGGCACTGACTTTTCTAGGCTGCCCTATCTATGTTTCCTGGTAAAATACATAGGAAAATCCCATTGGAGGAAAATTCCACTTAGGGTTAGGGTTAGGTCACCATGAACTCATAGAGCAAAATGGACATCACCAACAAACTCGGAGTGCTTGGGTATGGTTAGGAGGGCACTGACTTTTCTAGGCTGCCCTATCTATGTTTCCTGGTAAAATATATGGGAAAATCCCATTGGAGGAAAATTCCACTTAGGGTTAGGGTTAGGTCACCATGAACTCATAGAGCAAAATGGACACCACCAACAAATTCAGAGTGCTTGGGTATGGTTAGGAGGGCATTGACTTTTCTAGGGTGCCCTATCTATGTTTCCAGGTAAAATACATGGGAAAATCCCATTGGAGGAAAATTCCACTTAGGATTAGGTCACCATGAATCTAGAGAGGAAAATGGACTTCGCCAACAAATTTGGAGTGCTTGGGTATGGTTAAGAAGGCACTGACTTTTCAAGGATGCCCTATCTATGTTTCCTGGTAAAATACAAGGGAAAATCGCATTGGAGGAAAATTCCACTTAGGGTTAGGGTTAGGTCACCATGAACTCATAGAGCAAAATGGACTTCGCCAACAAATTCGGAGTGCTTGGGTATGGTTAGGAGGGCATTGACTTTTCTAGGGTGCCCTATCTATGTTTCCTGGTAAAATACATGGGAAAATCCCATTGGAGGAAAATTCCACTTAGGGTTAGGCTCTAGTGTGTCTAAAGTGATGCTCCCACTCCCTTTGGAAAAAACAATAAGGAAGCAGACTAGCCAAGTCATATAAATCCCAATTTGTGGCATTTATTTCTGCTCTCCTCAAAACCTTCTTATTTTCTTTGGGCCTCATTTCCATGGCATTGTAACTCCACGTGCCTTGTCTTTCCCCAACCTCTATTGCCATTCTTCTGAGCAGAAGCAGCACAGGTGATACGAGCAAAGCTGCCCGATCATTTTTCCACAATTCATTTTCTCCAGTTCCAGGGCTGAATTCAGCTCTGATGCCCGGTATTATTCTCTTCCTCTTGGCTCCACAAAACTCACCCAGCCACGTCTGCAGCCTGTCCATCAGCTTGGCCCAATATAAGTCAAAGAGTCTCCAGACGGCTGCAGGTAATTGAATTTGTGCTAACAAAAGCAACAGATGCAAAGTCAATGAAAGATGACCAATGCAGGTGGCCTAGGCAGATGTTCTCTCAAATCTCCAGCAGGGCAGTGCAATCCTTCAAGCAGCTCTTTCCCTGGAGGCTATTTAAAATTCTAACTTATGGCATCTTAGAAATATGGCTTGGCATTTTTTTTCATTTTTTTTTCTAATGGCACCTCCAGGCTGCCTTGAGTCATGTGCCTATTTGCATTTATTTTTTTTTATCACAGGCTGGCTGGCATGGTCCCAGCAGGGGGTCCTACACAAAAGCCGATTGTCCTTCAGAAGCCTATAGGGAAACGTCTGATTAAAGCACTTGCAGCGAATCCAGATTGCCGCCTTCTCTTGGAAATGCAGCAGGCCAGCCGCACCTCGTTCTGGGACACTTGCTCCAGTGCAGCATTGCTCACTTGCTGTTTTGCCCTCTGAAAAACGGGATGGCAGTGAAAGGAAAGGAAAGGACAGTGTTGTGTCAAGTCTGCCATCACATTGATTCAGCCCTGTTTCACTCTGACAGCATCCTGCTACGGTATGGGGCAGTATATAAGTCTAAGGGCCATTGCTGCTGTTGCTGTATCATCAGAGACGCAGCCCAGCTGCCAACCTGCCAGTCTTGCAGCTGACGAGATGGGATCTCAGGGTTCGGCCCTTGTGGGACCCCTATGGTCTGCTGAGCCTCTAAAGCCACAAAGGGGCAGGGAAAATGACACAGGACACAGATTTCCTTCAGCAAATCTGGAATTCTAATTTTCCCAGCATGAGCAGGCAAAAATAAGAGCGAGTGCTGGTGCTACAGGAGATGATGGCCTACTTGAAAGGGATTTGCCACCCTAGAATCCCCAGAGAAAGCTGCACCTGTGTCCCAGCTGCAACCAGATAACTTACTTTTGGCATCCATAACCTTTAACGAGCATTTTCTCCGGTGGCACAAATCCTTCTTTCTGAAAACAAAACATGGGCATGAGTTCCTATCTCCAGCACTGTTTCCCCCCCCCCCAATTTTCTCCCATAGCCAGTGACCCTTCACTTATCTAGGGCGGTGATCGGCCACTTCCTCTACCCTTACAACAGAGCAAGACCTCCTGAGATCCAGCTGGGCTGCCCCTGCCCACCGCAGCATTAAATGCTGGGCTAATTGCATATGACATGGATGAGGAGGCAGCATCAGCTCTGCCCTAGGCCAGCGTTGAAGGGTCACTACCCCTTGGGCCAGGAGAGCCCCCCAGGAGAGGAGATTGCCCAGATTCTCCCTCCATTCGTTCCTCTTGCACAGATTCTGCGACTGGGCGTGTGCACTGAGCCAAGAAATTAAACAGCATTGTTGTGGAGCAATCAGAGCTGAGTGGATGAGTGACAAGAGAAGGAAAACAAAAGGAGAGGGAGGAGGGGGCTTGATAGCATTCGCTTTGCATACCAGGGTCTCCCCTTCATCGTTTAATAACATATCTCAGATCAGCAAAAAAAAAGGAGGGAGGGCTTTTCTAGAATTACAAATGATGCCAGAAATTTCCCAGAAAACCCATTTTGTCAGATTTGTGCAGGGGATTCTGGAGAGGCAGGCTTAAAAAGCTCCCAACCTTTTGGACTGGGGAATGTTTTCATCTATTATTTATTTTATTGATTACATTTCTGCCCACCCATTTCACCTGTGTGATTCTGGGTGGAAAGTATTCCAACACTTGCCAGTTTTGCAGCTGGAGGTAGGGAGGAAATGCAGTCTGGGGCATCAGGAAGAGCCAGGGAGGCCAAGGAACATCCTAGATCCTGGAAACAGCCAAGTTGCCTTGAATTTCTGGCTGGAAAGGTGAAACGGATCCCGGTGAAAAACATTCGCTTTCACATACATTCTTTGTATTCCAGTAATTCTGGCAACTGTTGCAGATTGTATCCTCAGCCAAGGCTTGTTAGTTGGCTCTTTTCTGTTGTAGGTATTCAATACATTCTGTACTTCTGTATCTGTATTTCCAATAGAAGGTCAGCACCCAATGAGGGAATGGAGGATTCCGGAAGTAAACCACTGGCTCGAGGGATGGTGCCACTGGAAGAACTTTGGATTCCTGGGCCAAGGTGTACATTACCTCTACCTAGAGGAAGGACTTTTGGCAAGAGATGGACTACGCCTCACAAGGACTTGGAAGAACATGTTTGGAAAATATCTGGCTTGGTTCCTCGGAAGGACTTTCAACTAAAACTGGAGTGGGGAGGAGACTAATTCATAGGACCAAACCCAAAGCATCAACTCCAACCCAACAAATCAGACAATGAGGAATGGGGGGTGGTGAGAAGAAAACCAAGGGAGGACAATTGGGCTCTGCTTAAGGCTCTCATCCCTGCCTTTAACACTCAAATCGGGACAGGTCACAGTTATGTTTCCTATTGGTATTTTATGTTATAATTATGGTGGGGAGTTGATAAGAGCAATATTACCATTGTCTCACTCTTCAAAAACAGAGCTGCATTTTTTTCTTCCTTTTATTCCAGGACATAATCATAAAAAGTTTCCTTTTTTAGTGCTTTTTCTATCATTAAAAAGTTTTTTAAACAGAAGAACAGCAAGTGTAAGAGGACGTCCCACAGAAGAGCTGGGGTCAGACTATTTGTTTAATGGATTTAGGGGTGTTGGACGGTTTTAAAGGGCAAAATGGGCAACTTTAAACCATCCACCACCTCCCCAAATCCCTCAGCTCAATCCTAGAGATACTTTACTGCTTCTTAAAATGCAAACAGGTGAAAAGGCCACAGTGGTTGCTTTCATCATCCAGGTCTTGAGATCTATTACATCCATTAAAAACTCAAAAAGTTTAGCGCAAAAGGATTTGCAACCCTGGGGAAGAAATTTAATCTGAATGACAGCTTCTTTAATATTTGCATTTTTGAACCCAAACTTGGATTAAAACCTTGCTGTAATTCTTAACACGTAATTCACAAATTTTACAACATGGCTTAATATTTTTTAAATGTAGTTTTTTTTTTAAAAAAAAAAAGTCTACATAAAAGTGTAAATTCATTAAGACGATGCACAAAAAAATTGGAAAACAATTTTGCAAAACGTATATATGATAGGCAAATTACAAACAAATATTTGGATAATTTTTAGTAGATTTCATTCATTCATTCATTCATTCATTATTAAATTTCTATGTTGCCCATCTCAATGATTCCTAGCTGAGGCCTCCACGAGGTCCTGCAGCAGAGCCCCTGGGATATTCCCCCAGCTCCTTCAGGAACTACCAGTTGCTGAGGGTCGACTATTCAGATAGGTCCAGCCTTCCCACAGAGTGGGGACGTAAGCCTTTTAATGCAAGCCTTTTTAAAAATGCTCAGGTTCAATCAAACCTAACTAAATGTATTTGTAAGAATAAGGTAGAAATCAAAGCCAAAAGATTTTTTCACCCCTAGACATTACATCTTTCCCCTCAGGGATTTCAACAGCCTGTGACTAACTAAACTGGATTCATAATAAGACCAAACATTTATGCAAACTAACATCCTAGATACCCTCTGGGCTGCTTAGCTTTGCTAATTTACATGGCCACTAAGATGTTAAATCTTATGAATAGCTGAGCTTAAGCTGTGCTGGGGGTTTTTTCATAGCAACTGTGAATCACCAAATGAACTCTAATATTCTTTGAACAGCTTACCTCAGTTATCTGGTTTTTGAGAATGCTAATCCTTCAGTTTAACAAATTAGAGATCCCGTTACATTTCCCAGCTCTGCCATAGTTCAAGAACTCATGGCTGAGACCCCATGAATAGCTGAGATTGATTCCCTGATTCTTTAGTCTCAATGTGTAGTAAGGTAAAGATAACAGTTTTTCCCTGTCCAGTCGTGTCTGACTCTCAGGGGTGGCACTCATCTTTGTTTCTTGGCTGAGGGATCCAGGATTGTCTAAAGATGCTTCCATGGAGACGGTGGCCAGCATGACCGTACTCCAAAGGAGTACACAGAACACTGTTACCTTCCCAGCAAAGTGGTACCTATTTATCTACTTGCATTTGCATGCTTTTGAACTGCTAGATGGGCAGGAGCTGGGGCAAGGAACGGGAGCTCAACCCTTCTCACGACGCCTGTCTTTAACCGCTGAGCCATCCCTCCCTTCCATGTATGGTACTTGGAAGTTACTAAGGACTCCAATTAACAACTTCAATATGTCAATAAGTAACTTAGCTCAATCATAATATGACTGATGGCACCTTGAGGTCATTCAAAATCTCAGTTTCTGGTGAATACCTTGACTTCACTTAGTTCCCATTCCCAACATCCCAACATAACAAAGAATCAGAATACAAAATAACAAACAAAGTTGGAAGAGACCTTGGAGGTCCTCTAGCCCACCTGAGGACCAGTTTTGCCCAAAGATCCGTTGTGAAATCTGAGTACTTGCTTCCAAGGAATCTTTCGTGGAATTGCACTGTTTCTACTCTCCTATCAATTCTATCCATCCAAAACTCTGCGTTCCCACTAGCAAATACTCTATTTAATAAATTGACTGAAAAACAGTTAACAAAGCTGCTCCATTTAATCAGCCACAACACAATTTAAATATTTGAATTCCACAGAAGTATTGACAGAAGAACAGGTGTGCAAATCAACTCCATCTTAGAAGAAGCCTGTGGCTAGAGTTCCAACTCCCATTAGCCTAAACAACAGGACAGTAGCCGGGGACAATGGGAACAATGCCGAGGTGGCGCAGCAGTTAGAGTGCAGTACTGCAGGCCACTTTAGCTGACTGTGTTCAGCAGGTCAGCGGTTCAAATCTCACCGGCTCAAGGTTGACTCAGCCTTCTATCCTTCCGGGGTAGGTAAAATGAGGACCCAGATTGTTGGGGGCAATGTAAATATATATATATATACATTGCTTACTGGTGTACACCGCTTAGAGAGTGCTTGCACTTAAAGCGGTATATAAGTCTCATAAATAAAATAAATAAATAAATAATAGCTGGATTATCAGATGTCCCCCCCCATACACACACCCCTTTTAAGATGTGCTTATTGATGCTGTTCCAATGAAGGAATAATAATAATAATAATAATAATAATAATAATAATAATAATAAATAATAATAAGAAGAAGAAAATTGAAGAAAGAGACCGAGGGACTAATTCTGGCTGCACAAGATCAAGCCTTAAGGACAAATGCATACAAAGTCAAAATTGAGAAGACAGCAACAGACAGTAAGTGCCGCCTATGCAAAGAAGCTGAAGAAACAGTGGACCACTTGGTAAGCTGTTGCAAGAAGATTGCACAGACTGATTACAAGCAGCGGCCTGACAAAGTAGCAACAATGGTGCATTGGAAGATCTGCAAAAAATATCATTTGCCTGTAAGCAAAAACTGGTGGGATCATAAAATAGAGAAAGTCATAGAAAATGATAAAATTAAACTGCTCTGGAACTTCAGAATTCAAACAGACAAGCACCTGCAACATAACACCCCAGACTTAACAATTGTCGATAAGAAAGACAAAAAAAGTCTGGATAGTGGACGTGGCAGTGCCTGGAGACAGCAGAATAGACAAGAAAGAGCTGGAGAAGATAACAAAATACAAAGACCTACAAATAGAAGTAGAAAGACTGTGGCAAAAGCAAGCAAGGGTAGTACCAATAGTCATAGGCTCCTTGGGTGCAATCCCAAAACAACTGGAGCACCACTTGAACACCATTGGCCTTGACAAATTCGCTATTAGTCAATTGCAAAAGGCGGCCTTACTAGGAACTGCTTCCATCCTGCGACAATATCTGTAATACCATCAAACATCCACATCTGCCTATCCCAGGTCCTGGGTAAGGACTTGATAGGTAGACAAAATGCCAAATCCAGTCTGAACATCTGGCTGTGTGATGATCCATAATAATAATAATAATAATAATAATAATAATAATAATAATAATAATAATAATAATAATAATAATGGAAGGGACCTTGGAGGTCATCTAGTCCAACCCCCTGCTCAGTCAGGAAACCCCTATACCATTTCAGACTGACTGAATTTCGGAAGGTTCTTTGAAGCAGCCATCGGCCCAAGTATTTAGGCAGCCTTCTTTGTCTTTGCTTTGCTCTGCCTCCCTCCAGACCCCCTGTCCCCCCACGCACCCCGCAGGACCCATTGGCTCAGAAGGCCTTAAGGAGAAACCAGGAGGGCCGCTGATTGCTGGTCTGGGCTGCTGAAAACCAGACCAATGCTGCCCCCTGTCGGTCAATTGAGCCAATTAGCTAGCCTGGTTGCTGCGGTTGTAATTAGCTCCTTGAATCATCGTCGGCAGCGCCTCTTCCCCAAGGAACCTGGGGAGCTTCGGGCTGCCGGTGATCACAGAGCCTTCCCCGCTCTCTGCAGCTCTTTTCCTTTGTTCTGCTCCTTGCTGCCGCTGCACCAGTTAAAAGGTTTTTGAGGGTGCAAGCAGTTCACTTTAAATCCGTTGACTCTGTGCTGGAACAGCCTCTGTGCCAGGGGTCTTCAAACTTGGCCCTTTTACGACTTGTGGACTTCAACTCCCAGAATTTCTCAGCCAGCGATGCTGGCTGAGGAATTCTGGGAGTTGAAGTCCACAAGTCGTAAAAGGGCCAAGTTTGAGGACCCCTGCTCTATGCCCTCCGGGCCCAGGAAATGCAGAACTGCATTGCCCATTTTGCCCAGTCCCGCTACCCCGCCCCGTTCCTTAGGCTCCACCCTCACCCCCTTTCTACCCGAAGCTCAGTCAGTTCTTGCAGACGCGACCTGGCAACAGGGATGCTCGCCCCGGTTTCCTTTCTCGTAGTAGCCCCGAGCGATGTGGCACCTTAGAACAGGTCATCCTGGGTGCGGAAGTGCCCCTCTCCGAATGGTGGAGGGCAAGTCAAGAGGGAGGGGGGAGCTCCTACGACTGCTTTTCAAGGGAGCCACTCAGTTTGGCCACCTTGCTTCCCACCAGCCTTCTCAAGTATAGTTGGCTAGAGACTAACCAGTCTGCGCTGCAGAAAAGGCAAATTGGGAAAGTCATTTGGGGCTGGATCAGCCCCTGCTACCAAATGATCTTGAAGGAAAAAAGACACAGAATTAGCCCTGGTTTCTAGCCAGCTCTGGGTGGTGAGCAACTCCTCTGAGGATCCAAGGGACGATGTGTTTGCTACTTCTGGGAGGGTCCCAACCAGTCTTACCCTACGAGTAAGTTACCCATCAGTTAATACATCTATTACTGGAAGGACTGTGACGCCTCCTCCAAGAGTGGGCCGACCACCTCTGGGTGTCCATCAGGCACCACATTTTAAAAGCTTCCATTTTTGCAGTGGGACCTCTTAGCAACAGTATCCCGAGGGAGAGAGAAAAGAATTTGCAGCTTTAAAAAAAATAAGGGAGCTGAGAGGTGGGTTAAAGCTATGAAAAGATTGCACTCAGAAATGTTATTCCCTCTTGATTTTTCAAATACAAAGTAGACTGTGACACAATTGCCAAAGGGGGTTGAGGTAGCCGCAGCCCCCAAGCTGAGGGTCTGATATCCTCTTCTCAGGCTATCGGACCCTCCGAAGAGCCGCTTGCCAGCAGCACGCCAGGAGGAAGGATCTCACAATAGCCATCATCTGCTGAAGCCTTTTAATTCCCCCAGTGATTAATATTCAGTGGATTAGAATCAGGATGTCTACTTAATTAACAGGAATGTCAAGCTCACTTATGAGTTATTAACACCTCCCCTTGTGATTGACATATTAATATGTAGAAAATCAATTAGAGCTAGTGTATGCACACACATACACACAGACACACACTGCCAAGACGTTTTTTTTTCCACCCAAGGAGGAGAAAAAAAAGTACTGCAGGTTTTTTATGCCCTCCGTCTCCCCTATAAGGCAACTCTGGGGTTATGGTTGTGTAAAACTAAAGTAAATCCACCTACAAGTTCATCCATCTCCACAAATAATTGGAGAGGGATTAGTAGATTTTTTATGAGCGGGAGAAGGGAAACAGCCCCAGATACCATCAATAGGGACAGCCCCATTTGCCTTGTTCTGTGGCACATGGGTGCAGCTCCCTCACACACAACAAATCAAAAACACTTCATATAATTTTGTGCATCTCTAGTAGGAAGCACAATCATGTAAGTATTTATTTGGCAGCAAATTTGAAGTAAGCAAAATTTTATTTCAAAGCATCAGATGATAACAATGGTTAAGAGGGTATCTTAGATTCAGTGGCAGAGTCAACAAATTAATAATCCTAAATATAAAATTAGATTGGCATAAAGAAGTCAAAGAAATACAGCAAGGCAGGATAATCAGGGAGCAGGCAAAATTAACCAAGAGTTAGTTTAATATTGTATACATTTTTTTCTTCATAATTGCTTTAGCATTCAGATTAAATCAAGTCAATCTTTATTACAGTGATAGACTAGCATAGGGGGATAAGGCACAGTCATTAAAAAGAAATATAACATGATATGAAAAGTTGCCACACACACACACACACACACACACACACACACACACACACACACTATAAAAATGAAAACCTAAAAGGATTTGTAAAAATTAAAAAGATATACATAATATGTATATAAGAGACATAACATGTATAAAATATATAAAAAGTGAGACTCTAAAAGGAGTGAGAGCATTAGAAGGGTATAGGGCAACATAAAAAGTTAATAAAAAGGAGTACATCTATTGGGTTATAGAACACTCTATTAGGGCAAACTATATGCATACTGAATCTAGTTTATAATGTTAACCCCAGGCATTAATGCTCCTTAATGCACATTCTTCCCTTTGCTGAATTGGTAGAAAACCTCCTAACAGGTAGACTCTGTTCTGCCTCAGTGACAAAGTCTTTATAGCTTTAATAATAAACAACTTGAGGACAGGCACAGGTGGTGGTCTCCCCTCCATAGGAGACTAGTCAGACCCATATTTTAGACTTTAAGGAGCTGACTTCAACACACTAAGAGAGAGATTAGGAAGGAGTTCATGGATGGAAATTCTGGAAGGAAAAACAGTTCAGGATGCATAGTAAACTATTAAAAACAAAATACTAAAGATCCAAACTAAACACTTCCACAGAAAAAATAAAAGACACAATAGCTCCTCTTCTGGTATTTGAGAAGCAGCCGCAGGGAAAAGGGGTTCAGCTTATTCTCCAAAGCACCAGAGGGCAGGACGAGAAGCAATGAGTGGAAGCTCATTTAAAGAGAGATCCAATCTGGAACTAAGGAGAAATTTCCTGACAATAAGAACAATTAATCAATGGAACACCTCGCCTCCCGGAGTTGTGGATGCTCCATTGCTGGAGATCTCCAAGAAAAGATTGCACAGTCATTTGTTCAGGATGCAATAAGGTCTTCTGCCTTGGGCAGGGGGCCTGGACTAGAAGACCTCCAAGGTCCCTTCCAGATTCTATGATTCCCAGAGAGGAAAAGAGTATTACAGTTAAATTCTGCTGCTGCTACTGCAGAGCCAGGAGGGAGAGGGGAACCATGCCAGGCGGCTGTGAGTTTGGCAAGAGCTGCCAGGCTTTAACAGCTGGGAACTCGGGCAGTGCCCTGATGGGAAAGAAAGGTGAGAGCACAACTGGCAAGCCAGCTGCTAAGCAAAGATACCTGAATAGCCTGGTGGAGACCAATGACTTAGAACCTGGCAAATGTTTCTTTGGCTCAGAAGTAAAGGAAGCCCAACAGCTTCAAGGGGACAGATGAGGTTTTCAGCGCAGTGAGACAGCGGTCATTGATCTCAGCATTCAGAAGTTTGGAACTACCACGTGCAACTATATAAAAAGGCTATTAAGATCCATAAATATGCCAACAGCTTCAACAGGAAAGGAGGAGAGTGAAAATCAATAAACTATGGAACTCAACTTTGTCACGCTAAGACTAAACAGCCCTTAACTAATCAAAACAAATGTGCAACAGACTCACCAGAAAGAACACCTAACAGCATCCTGGCTCAAATCATGCTTGAGATAAACACATGTCCATCATCCGACTAGAATATAGATCAGACTAGACTAGACTAGACGAAAAGGACCTTGGAGGTCTCTGTCAACCGTCCCGCTCAGTCATCTAGCAAAGAAAGACTCTTGGCCATTTGTTTTTGCCAAAAGTATATTTTACTGAAGCTTAAATGGTTCTTCTTCTTCTTGTGCCATATCCGTTATTGGACGTTGGCGATCATGTTGGCGATCATGTTTTTATCAGCAGCCACACAAAAAAGTGCTGCTGAGTTTTGTCCAAACCAATCCCTTAGATTTTGAAGCCACAATGTTCTTCTTCTTCCTGGACCTCGTTTGCCTTCTGGCTATGTCTGGCTATCAGCTCATGAAACTTGGATAGGAGAGATGTAGCCATGACAGTCTTCTAGTCCAACCCCCCCGCTCAAACAAATGGTGTCCAACCTCTTCTTGATAACCTCCAGTGTTGGAACACCCACAACTTCTGAAGGCAAATCAGTTCCGCTGGTTAATGGTTCCCACTGTCAGGAAACTTTTCCTTATTTCCAGGCTGCATCTCTCTTTGATAAGTTTCCATCCATTGCTTTTTGTCCTGCGTTCATGAGCTTTGAAGAATTGGAAGAATGCTAACATGTCACCCCTAGTCCTTCTCTTTGTTGCATTATGGACTCTCCCATTCTGATGTTCTCAGTCTTTTGAACATGCTTTGGTGGCCCACAGTAGCCCCCAGGTCAGGGCCTCCTCAGTGACCTCAGGCTTCAGCAAAGCCCAGCTTAGTTATTTCCCCCACCCATCCTTCACTTCGGTTCTTCACTTCTGCCTTGGCTCCTGAAAATGCTACTTCCAAAATATTTTGTGAGTTCATCTTTAGGCGAAAGGTGTTAAAATAATCCATAACTCCAAACAAGGCATGTTTACGCTTTAAAAGAATATTTCTCAAAGCAGTAACAAAACTCTTTGCTGAGTTAACTCTTAATTTCCTGTAAAATATTGTCTGTTTTGTCTACAGACATAAGCGATGCTTAATACCAGCCCAGTGGCACTAGAAAACAGTTTTCAGTGAGTCTTGAGGAGCTCTGCAAATCCACCCCTGTGCTTTTCAAGGTTGCCAAAGGATAACAATCAGATGCTGCAAGAGACTGTTTCTGCCAGAACAAGCCTGTCCTAGAAATTGCTCCTAAATGGAAAGTATGAATTGCCTTCTTAAGACCTGTCACGTGGAGGTAATTCAGATAATGACAGCATAGCCTACAATTGACCTTAATGAGCATCTGGCTGTGGAATTAAGCTGTTCAGCACTGAGGTAGGAGCTGTGGAGAAGCGGGGAGCCCCGGCCCTGGCAATTATGGGAAGCAGCTTCCCAGGAAGGCCATCCGTCTTGCTAGCAGATAAACAGCCCTGATTGCGCATTTTTGGTCCGGACTGAGCTGGTGCTCCAGATTGGCTGAAAGGGGCTGCTGTGCTGTGACAGCAAGAAAAAAGAAAGGCCAGAGGGGAAAGGGGGGCTTTTTGTTGACCGAGCCCTTGAACGTTAAACAGTGGGGCCGTCCCCCAGGGCCTCCCTGCATTGGGCCTGCCAGACATTGGCATCTAGGAGGAGGGAAGGGGAAATATGGACCTCCACACACAGACCTTAATTCTGAAGGAGGGCATTTCCCGTTGGACCTTTTGCCCCAGAGAACTATTTGAAAAAAGATTTGGGATTTCCAAAGGTTGAAGGGGCTAACGGTTATTGCTAGAGTTGACAACAATGATTCAGTATCTCCAAACCGTAAGCAAAAACATTTGAGATGATTTTCTCACTATTTAATCCAAAATATTTAAATAAATAAATATACAAATGTCAACGCAACACTGATGTAGGCTTACCAACTGAAGAGTTATCATCAGCCAGTTTCAAATCCACCTGACAGTGGTACTATCTCTATACCATTGTCACAATATGTTTACTTCTCTGGCCTGTACTGGATTAATACAAACTTGAAATAACACAATGGTATGGTTCCTTACAGTTTTTGAAAATTGTAGGTTAAAAGATTGCACACATCCAGAATTCAATATAGACAAAAACTGTGGGCATGGGGAAGAACTACTTTTTTAGTAAACTGGGCATTTTTTTTCCTATGCTATTGGGGGGTGGATTATAGAGTGTGCTTTGTGGGGAAACAAACCGTCTGATAAAGACGTGGCCACAATTGGATGAAAAGAGCCTTTGATCTGCCCTTTGCATTTAAATGTCATCTGAACATGAGCCACGAGAGGGAGCAAAAGACTAACTTGTTGCTGAAGGTTGTACCCTAGAAGTTTGGGATAGAATATATATATTACAGAATTACAGAATCAAAGTTGGAAGGGACCTGGGAGGTCTTCAAGTCCAACTCCCTACTAAAGCAGGAGACCCTAGGATTAGGTTACCATGAACTCATAGAGGAAAATGGACATCAGCAACAAACTCGGAGTGCTTGGGTATGGTTAGGAGGGCACTGACGTTTCTAGCCTGCCCTATCTATGTTTCCTGGTAAAATACATGGGAAAATCCCATTGGGGGAAAATTCCACTTAGGGTTAGGGTTAGGTCACCATGAATCCGGAGAGGAAAATGGACATCGCCAACAAACTCGGAGTGCTTGGGTATGGTTAGGAGGGCACTGACTTTTCCAGTCTGCCCTCTCTATGTTTCCTGGTAAAATACATGGGAAAATCCCATTGGGGGAAAATTCCACTTAGGGTTAGGGTTAGGTCACCTTGAACTCATAGAGCAAAATGGACATCGCCAACAAACTCGGAGTGCTTGGGTATGGTTAGGAGGGCACTGACGTTTCTAGCCTGCCCTATCTATGTTTCCTGGTAAAATACATGGGAAAATCCCATTGGGGGAAAATTCAACTTAGGGTTATGCCATTTCGGACAAGTGGCTGTCCAGTCTTTTCTTTAAAACCTCCCGGATGAACCACCCACAATGTCTGGAGGGAAGTGGATCCACTGACCACGAAGAGCAGAAACATGACCAAACAGAGCAAATATTTGTAACTGTGTTTTTAAAGAAAGGGATGGAGGTAGGCGCAAAGGTGGGAGGGAAAGCAGAAGGGGCAAGGGGGAGGGCTGAGAAGGAGAAGAAAGAGAGGGCATCATTTAGAGCAGGGCCAGTGGCTGAGCTCTGATTAGTTGGCAATGTTCTATGCTCAGCAGTTGGTCCAAAACTTTTGTGCTGATTGGCTGATGATTCCTATGTGTGATCTCATCATAGTGTCACAGTTTCCAAAAGAGGCTGAAACGGTCAGAATAGCTCTAACAGCTTCTATAAAAGGGAGAAATCTCATCTTCCAAAGTTGAGACCTTTAATTAACTCTATAAGGGAAGCCCAATTTTGGTTGTCCACTAGGACACCTGGATCCCTCTCACAAATCAGCAAGTCTATTTTCCAAAGTGTTGGCAATTTCCCCCAGCTTGACGTCATCTGCCGATTTGATGAATTCCCCTTCTATCCCTGCATCTAGATTGTTTATGAAGATGTTGAAGAGCCCTGGGCACAAGACAGAACCTTGAGGTACCCCACTGAATGCTGCCCTCCACGTAGATGCAGTTCCATTAAGGACTACTCATTGAGTACCGTTTGTCAGCCAGTTACAATCCATCTGGTGGTGATGCTGTTTATCCCATATTTTTCTGTCTTACTAAGAAGTAGGTTGTGGTCTATTTTGTCAAATGCCAAGTATACTACATCCACAGCATTTCACTGGTCCACTAATTTAATCACTGTGTCAAAGAATGTACTGTCATGGTCTGTTTTTAACAAACCCATGCTGGCTTCTACTGATCACCTCATTTATTTCTAGGTGCTCACAAATCTACTGTTTGATTATCTTTTCCAGTATTTTTCCAGGTATTGATGTCAAGCAGATTGATTTGTAGTTTCCTGGATTCACTTTTTTCCTCCTTTGGAAAATTGGAACTGAGATTTATCTTTCCTGATTCCATTTTTGTAGACTTGAGCTATTTGCTGGTATTCTGTTTTAATTATGTGCCCCTTTACCCATTTTTATACGTGCCTGTTTTGTCCGTCAGTTTGTCCTTCAGTTTGCAATACAATAAGAAAATTGTATTGGACTATAAGGCAGCTTCTTGAATTCCTAGTGTTGGAATTCCCTTCCCAAGAGTTTTTCATCAATAGTAATCTGGAAGTCAATGGGGAAGATCTTGCTTCAGGGCATAATTATTGGCAGAGCCTTGTGAGTTTCTGCTGCAAATCCAGAGCCTTTTGTCCCAGCAGGAAACCGCCCTTCTTCTCTTGAAAGGTGAGCCTCCTTCCACAGTAACTTGCCTTTGAATCATGTTTGGCTGCCTACTCTTTCTTTCCCTTTTGCAGAAAAGCTTTCTCCACCCGGTAAGTTCCAAGCAGCTCTGCAAAGCCCTGAGAGGCTTCAGCAGCTAATTAGGACTTTGAAGTTCAGATCCAAGTGAGGGGAAATGAATGTGAAACATTAAAAGTATATTCAATAGACTGAGCATGTTCCCTAGTAAACAAACAATTCAACCAAGCAAAAAACTGGTAGAGAAAACCCTTAGGAAGCAATTTGAACTTGACAGAAATGTTCTTGGGTTTAACAAAACAGGGGAGAGGAAAGAAAGACACCCCAAAGTTCCTTGAAAACGTGAATGTTTAAACAGTTCCATATTTTCCCCTTTCACCTTTTTTAAAGGTCTCCTCCATAGGAAGGGATCCAGAGAAGCCTTGGTAGGGATCCAGAGGCAGAAATCATGTTCCAACAGGTCATCTAAAGAGAAGGGAAAAATATTTCCCCAGTTAGGTTAGTGAAGGACTTCTTGATGGTTAATTGTCCATTGTGTCCCTTCTCTGCATCCATTATCCATAATTATACTTCTACGCTAATTAAATATAATAATGGAGCCCAGCTAAGCATTCATAGCTGAGGCCGCTGAGCTCGCTTCCTCTGCCCCAGATGGAGCTCGCCAGCCGGTGCTTCTAAACCCCCTCCCCTCATTTGCCCAATCATTCAAAGTGCCCTTTGGCCCTCTCATTCTTGGTTTTGTTCACAGAGGACAAAGGATGGGGGGAAAAAACGATATCATGGAAAGAAGAGAACAATTTTCATATCTTTGTTTCTGATCCTGCCTTCCTACTCCCCAAAGTAAGTATTGTAAGTATTTGTTTCAGCAAAAAAGGGGGGAGGGGGAAGAGAGCAGAAGTCACAGGAACATTAACAAAAGCTGACACGTATATTCTTTTAAAATATGTTTTACCGTGTACTACAGGTAGCCCTCGACTTAACAATTGTTCATTTAGTGACTGTTTTAAGTGACAACAGCACTGAAAAAAGTGACTTATGACCATTTTTTAGACTTGCTATCTTTGCAGTATCCCCGTGGTCACGTGATCAAATTTCAGATGCTTGGCAACTGACTTCGTATTTATGACGGTTGCATGTCCTGGGGTTGCATGTCCTGGGGTCGCGTGATCCCTTTCTGCGAGCTTCTGACAAGCAAAGCCAACAGGGGAGCTGGATTCACTTAACAACCTTGTGACTAGCTTAGCAACTGCAGTGACTCACTTTACAACTGTGGCAAGAAAAGTCATGAAATGGGGCAAAACTAACTTCTGTCTTGTTTAAACAACATAAATTTTGGGCTAAATTGCGGCCGTAAGTCAAGGACTACCTATATAATATTGTATTTAGTGATACAGCAATAAGTGGATATAGAAACATAAGAGTTTCCTTCCCCCACTCTGAATCTCCACAGGCATCCAAAAGGGCCAAGAAAAATGAGTTTAGTAAGAAGGGGAAAAGAATGACACCCCAAAGTTCCATAAAAACTCAATATATATCTGGCCCCACATTTTTCTCCCCCCCCCCTTCTTTAAAGGGTTGGCAAGGAAAGGAATGCAAAAATGTCAAAAAGGGCAAACTCTTCAGTACTCTGACCAGAAGGGTCTTCAATATGCTTCTGGAAGGCAAAGATGGTTTGTGTTACAATTCCTGAGAGGATGCTGTCTGGGCATTATACACCATGGACATTAAGGTTCCATAGGTGCTCAGCTATTGGTGCTCCATCAAAAGCCACCCAAAAGGGGGACAAGGATGGAGAAACCAATCCTGATTGTAATGCTCAATTTAAATGAGTCATTTGTAGGAGAAAAAGGGCTTCCATGAACCACTGCCTCACCCAACTGCATGTTGTGGCTTTGCTTTAAATCTCACAGCAGGAGCTGCTCTGAGCAGATACCATTCTCTTGAAATGCTCTTAAGGTGCCTCTGTTATCAGATGCAATTGCTTCCTCCTCTTCTCCTTCTTCACTCAGAATTTACCTTTCTCCTCATCTCTTCCTGGGACTTTGCCTGGCTGGAAAGATAACCAAAATATTCCGAACCCGTGTTTGAGGAATCCAGATGCAAATGAAAGACAGCACCGGTGCAAACAGCTGTTGGTGAAATTTAGATGCCCGAGAAAACTTGGTTTGGGCGCACAGAAATGCTGTGAGAAGACACAGGGAAGGCAGCCCACAGTAGGACTAAATCTGGAAACAGAAGCCTTTGGCCGCCAACACTGCTGGACTGTAACCCTGTTACCTTTCGTCATACAGGGGGGACATAGGAAAGTTGGACCTTGGCAACACCTCACAGCATTAGAAGACCCTTCTGAAAAGACCCTCTGTAGCATCTGGGCACTGTCAATCACCATATATTTTGGTGCTCAAGATGGCGTTTCTGTTCCGGGTACCTTTTTTTTCCCCAAAGGAGAAGATTGCCATGGCAACGTCCACCTGAAAGCAGGCATTCTCCCTGAAACTTGTCACTCATCATCCAGCAATGTTAATCTGTTGAATTTACATAGTAATTAATGTCAAGAGGCACTCTGCAATTTGAGCAATCAGCTCCTGGGCTTCCAGGCCCCTGCAGCCCCGTGCCTGGAGGGAGGCCCCGAACTAACCTCTGGGTGAAGTTCTTGCTCGCTCCTCGGCTGGGGGGGAAGAAATGGATGTTGTGGGCCAACAGTTTTGCCTACAAACAAAGAGATTTGGCTAAGTGCTGGGCTTAGTTCTCCCTGCCTTCTTTGCAGGCTGGTACAGCTAGTTCTTGACTTATGACCTCAGTTGAACCCAAAATTTTTGTTGCTAAGCGAGACAGCTGTTAGGTAAGCTTTGCCTTACCTTTATGACCTTTGTTGCCACAGTTGTTAAATGAATCACTGCAGTTGTTGAGTTAGTAAATCACTGCAGTTGTTGAGTTAGTAACATGGTTGTTGAGTGAATCTGGCTTCTTCCCCCAGATTCTTTGCTTGTGAGAAGGTCACCAAAGGGGATTACGTGACCCTGGGACCCAGGGCAGCAACCGTCATACAGTAAATATGAGTCAGTTGCTAAGTGTCTGAATTTTGATCACGTGGCCCTGGGTCTTTTGCAACAGTCATAAGTGGAAAAACGGTCATAAGTCACATTTTTCAGTGCCGTTGTAACTTCGAACTGTCACTAAACGAATATTTGTATGTCAAGGACTACCTGTATTTGTAACCCGACTAACTGATAAGGAAGTCTACATTGGGGAGACTTAAACTTTGAAGACTTTAACCCTGAATCTACATTGTGGAGGGCAAGTGGAGAAAGAAGTTGCTTTGTTTCCCAACAAGCATCACCTTCCTGTGGAAAAAACTACCCCCAATTGCTCTCCTTAATATGGGTGGGCTTGTAGCTACTTTGGATGGTAGATTTCACCTGGTTTTCAGGTAATAGTAACTGGGCTGTAGGTTGATAGGGGGACTGCAGGAGGGAGTGAAAGGGGGCAATGCTGATGCTTCTGGTGTGTCCTGGACACAACTCTAGAAGTGTTCTGGAAGAGCTCTACACGTCTGTTCCAAAATAGCCCAGTTGATAGGCCAGCAGTGCAGATGAGGTGCAAAAGGGGATCAACCAGGATTACCTATGAGTGAGCTGTGGAAGAAGTGATGGTGAGCAGCCAAGAAGACCAGTTCTGTCCTCAGGGCCAGCAAGACATGGAGTCATCAGCCATGGTCCCAGGGTTGGCCTCGTTCTGTAATAACATCATCACGCCCCTGATGCACCAAAGTCAGAATAAAGAAAGCAAAATTGTGGCAAAATCATGAAGCGAGGCAGATTCTACCCTCCCACCTTATCTCATTCCCTTCCCTTGACTGCACCAGCAGCTCTCTCTGAATTGTATCAGATCATCATCTTACAAATGTGAAGGGCAAAGTCAAAGAAGGGGTGGCAGTGCCTCAACTTCCCCACATTTCAGGAAAGGAAAGGCAGCCTTGGGTTATGAGCCCCACACTCCGCCAGCCCCAAGGCGCTGCATTCAAGCTTCCCCGCTGGGTTGAGAATTCTTTCACCTGAAGGATCTGGATCCTCTGCCTATTCTCATTAAGCTGTTGCTACCGCAATGAGCAGAAGCTGTCAAAATATGGAGGATTTAAGTGCCTGTGTGGAGAGGAAGAGAAAGAGACGGAAAAAAGAGGGCACCCTCTGCTCAGTCTTGAAGAGCAAATTTTTTTTGACAAGAATCAGAAGCAGACTTTGCAGGATGAATAGCTTTCACAAAATCTAACATCACAAAAAATGTCTAATTGGCACGTGGCTTCAGCATGTTTTATTCATCCTTTCTTAATGGTTTCCAATGTTTTGTCAAGAACAATTTGCCATCTTACAAGGCATCGATTAGAGCTGTCTTTGGGTTACTGTTTGGTATCACCCTGGTGAAATATTCATAAAGACAAGACGCATTTAAGCAAAGGAGGGAAAAGGAAAGAAAAGCCGCCAAGCGCTGTTGGGCTGCGGGGAGGCCTCTGTGAAGCTCTTTCCAGAGGAAACGTGGAAAGGGTAATCCTTGCTTAACGACCAGTCAACTTTATGACCCTTTGAAGTTATGATGGCCATGGAACGGGTGCCTTTACAGCCCATAAAGCATTGCTGACTGTAGCAAATGGTCCTACTGCCCCCTTCTCATGGCTACCTGACCCCATGTCAGAGAAGTCAGCTTTATAGTGTTCATGTGACTGTGAGGTGCAATGAAAGGGTTTGCTTAACAATGCGGCATTTAGTCAATAACGGTTGTGAAAAAGTCCAGAATATTTTCTTCCGTCAATGGGTGCCTCAATTTATGACTATAACAATTCAATTATGACCATAAGTCAGGGACTACCTGTATCCCAAACCAAAGCAGGATTCTTTCCCTCTTACTCTTTGTTTGGACCACTGGTACCTGGACTTCAGTTCGAAAGGCAATTTTCACACGAAAATAAAAACTAGCCTTCTAGTCTGGAAAACACTGTACAGAAAGAAAGAGAGATGGTGTCACTGTGTAAGAAATTTTATGAACTGGAATAGCCCTAGCAACAAATCAGCCAGTGAGAATTGTTTTTGATTAAGACACGGTTGTGTGAGGCATGTGATTCAGCCTAGGTCTGGGCGTGTCTGAGTCTTCTCTATATTGTTTTTTCTGATCTCCAAGTTAAGAGTTGTTGATGTTCCCCAGAGCTGAATGAAACTGTACGTATCATGTTTATATATATTTTATAAAGTTTTTCTAAACTATGCCTCCTGCTCATTTTGAATGTGTGCTTATTTTGGAGGCTTATTTTTATGCTGGAAAGCAGTAAAACTCTAACAGATGGGGAGAGGGAAAATGGGCAGCAGAGAGTGTGGTTTATTAAGCCATATAAAATCTAAAATGTTATTTTGTTACAGATGTTATTTTGCCCAGATGATTTGATTCCCACAGTGCAAAAATGGGTATGCACATACGTACACACGGACCTTGCTTGCTCAGATCACTCACTCTAAAGTAGGGGGGTCTCCAAACTGGGCAACTGTAAGACTGATGGAATTTAGGATGGCTGGCTGAGGAAGTCCATAAGTCTTAAAGGTGTCAAGTTTGGAGACCCCGGCTGCTCTAAAGCATGGCTTCACCACCATTGGCCTTCCTCTGCTTCAAGTTGCCTTCCCCCGGCCCTAGCCACGCACCTGGAGAAAGAAGAAGCTCTGCTTCTCTGGTAGGTTGAGAGGGGAGGAAAGGCAAGGACCCCTCCATTGAGAGAGGAGAGGAGAGGAGCCAAGCTAACCCAAGTACAAGATAGCTCCTGTGAGGTGGAGAAACCAAAAAGGACAACCGAGCAGAACCTGCTGTAGGATCTGCCGAGGCTGAGCCCAAGGGGGAGGGGGTCAAGCGCATCATCAGTTTGGAGTCCCTTCAGGCCCACAAGAGATCTAAGCCCAGCCCACCTTGAATTCTCTTGACTCTTATTTACCACCAATTCGTTTTGACCATTAGTAGTTCAGATTCTTATAGAGAATGTTAGCGTGCAATAAACCTGTAGTCCTTTGAACTGCCTTGACTCCTGATTGACAGCCTTTTAAACATCAGGCCATTGGCTCAATACAGGCTTTTTTGTACTAGCCTTATCAGCTCTGGAAAATGCCTGTTTTTGCTGCATGATTAGATCCTGAACCTGCAGCCTGGCAGAGGACCTTCACAAGCAAGCAGAAACCTCTTACTCTGCTTCAGGCTCGGCTGGAATGTGTTCAGGCAGCTATATAAATTTGTTCATTAAAAAAATAAATAAGCACCTCTTTAAATAGACTTGCCAAAGGTGTTTCTTATCCAAAACAGTAAACCTTGAGTGCTTGGATACTTTATGTTCTTAATTTTCTGCACTTATATGAACCATTATCAAGTTTCATCCACAAACAAAAATATTTCTGCCTCCAAAGGAATGTCTGCCCAAAGCTATCAGCCTCTTTTTTGCAACAATTATTGGATGTGAATCAATAACCAGCAGGTGTTTTCATTCCAGGTGCTTCCAGATGGCAGCTGTTCCCAGGTTTACTCAAAGGAAGGTGCTGGACAGCTATGCCCTATTCTGCTCTTTCACTGCTTTGGCCAGGGTGTGTGAATGTGAGATAAGACAAAAGATGGGGAAAGGAGAGGGAAAATAGATGACTTACAAATGCTGGAGAGACTGAGTCAGGCAATTGCACAATACATGCCTCACCTGGAAATTTTATCTTAATGCAAGTGTGCTACCATTGTGTATGGTGATGCTTATCGGAGAGGGATAAAGCAACTCTGCAAATGCAATTTGTCTCTTTGTTGCTTGGGAAAAAGGTATTTTGGGTGGGAGGCAACAGCGAAGGCCCAAAGAATTGCTTGATTGCTCTGCTCAAGATGATGAGGTGATGGTTTTCTCCCACATCATGCAGGTGTGCTCTTCAAGAGCATGGAGGACAATTCCTAGGCCATGAGTTTTTCTGGCTAATTGTTCCAAGAAATCTCAGAAAGTATAACACTGATATGTGCCAGAGTACCTAGTAGTTCATGTGTTTACCACAATCTACAGTTTTTCTAGATTTACTTGACCGCCATCGCTTTCACATGGGCTTTCACCAGGGATAGGCAATCTTGGCTCTTCGATGACTCGTGGACTTCAACTCCCAGAATTCCTGAGCCAGCGTCCTAACTCATGATTCACTGCACCCCTCTGTGTGTGGTTGATGAAGGAAAAGACATTCTCAAAAACACAACAGCTTTTTCTGCGATATGCCAAGCGTCTTCCATGGCCTTCTGCAAGATCCTTCCTATGGATTGACTTCTTCTTTACTACTTTTGATTAAAATATAAATAAGAGGCTGGCATGTGTCACCTTGTAAATAAACTGAATTTATTTACTAAATAATTTGAAGACATTCTTCTGACCCACTCTGCAGTCTGCTCTGATTTTCTCCTGAATTATCTGGTCTCGTTTTCTAACTTGCCATTTAATATTTGCATTAAAATGGTAAATGTGATTCAATATAAATTAACACAACGACAAATTTAGTATTTAGTAAAAATATTAAGTTGTTTAGCATTGTCAAAATTTTATTGAGATGTTCTTAGAACACAACATGAAAAACTGGTTAAATAACATGAAAGCAGTGATGGTAACCGATAAGGCTGTTTGCGAGACGGAGGAAAGCAAGTAGTGGGGACCTGAGATCATTTGGGCCAATTATTTAACATAATTTCATAAACATCCCGGAGTCACACATGCATAGCAAGAGAGGCTTGTAGGGTGAGGAAATGAGAGCAGATAATTCGGGAGAAAATCAGCGCAGACTGCAGAGAGCGCCAGAGGGATGTCTTCAAAGTGACAGAACAAGCATTAAAGTGGCAAATGTGATTCCATATAAATTAACATAACAATGACATTGTTAACTTGGTTGTAGGAGAAGGAAGGGGAGAGGAGGAGGGGGAGAAGGGGAAGGGGAAGGAGATTCTATTCTGAGAATGGTTGAAAAGGAGATTGAAAACAACCGATAGTATCCCTATGGTCTTGCACCAGTCTATGATGCAGCCATACTGGAAAACTGTAGAGAGCTCTCAAACTAGGTATCACATTTTAAATGAATACATTTATATAACAGGCCTCGGTTTATATTGAGAACCAGGTCTATGGGGGCAACCAGGTCTATGGGATCATAACTGTGGTTTATAAAAAGTTAGGCTGCATGGAGAACATTTTTCTCTTCAGGTGCAATAATTTGAAAATCCCCAAGGGCAGCCCTCCAGATGTTTCAAGTTGCATCTGAAAAGAGGAGACCGACAGCTCCTGCTCAGCAGCTCCTCTGCTCTGAAAGCATTTCAGACCCCTCCCTGGGGGTCACTCAGGTTGCTAAAAACAATGAAGCACAGGACATCTCAAGGTATGACTCTCCCTTCCTTCCCCCCCCCGCTACTCCCCCCCCCCAGAATTCCCACTGTGCTTGCTTACAGTTTCTCATTTGTGAAAAGCTTCTGCCTCAGCAATCTGCCAGCTCTCATTACCTGGCAGGTAGGAGAAATTGCTGGTGACACTTTACTTAGGCTGATAACAGGGTGCACCTGGTACATCGTTCCTGTTCCTGCCTCCCCACGCAGGATGTGGCTGGGCTGGTGGAGAGCAGCCCTTCATTTCAGCAGCAAGGGTGTGAAATACAAAAGAGGCAGCCCGTGAAAGCTCAGGATGATGAAATTCTTCGGCTTGGGGTGCACGACAAACAATAGCAAGCGGCCTCTGCTGCATTTCGAATGTGAGTGCAAGACACACTCCTAATTGCAGGAGAAGGAGGGGGGACACAAATAGCCCGGTGGCTCTGGAACAACAGAGCTCTGAAATTGCAGATACCAATTTGTTGCCACCTGATTCCTTTGCCTGCTCTGGTCCAATTCTCTCTGTGGACAATCCAAATCATCTTTTCTTCCTTTGATGTAGGCTTTTTTTTTTTTTAATGAATCTTTTGCAGCCACCAGTCCTTTGAGGGAAAAAAGACACTAAGAGAGACCTCCCCCCTTTGGCTTTCTTGTCTTATCCTTGATTTGTTCAGGAGGATCTTGCCCAAAATCTTGACCAGGTCATTCTCACTGGTTCTTGGTTTCACCATTGCAAGGGGAACAGCCCTGTGTTTAGTCAAATAATAGTTCATCAGGATTGAGTCGTGCTTAATCCAGAAGCAGCCTGAGTTGTGATTGTCATGACAGGCTTGTGTTCTTCTCAGACAGACTTCTGTGGTACACCACATGGAATGACCACATCTTCTAGCCACGAGGGTGAACAGATCAACAAACCGAACGCACTTGAAAGGTCATTTTGAGAGGGGTTACTGTCAGATTAATGTGGCCAGAAGGAAGTGACCAGGGCCTAGATCCTGAACTATTGGTTGAGTGAACTGTAGAAGGCGAGGCAGAGCGTGGAAGGGACTGGCATCCTGACTGGGAATTAGGAGCAGCGTTGGGAAGGAGGAGCGAGGCTGTGTGCATTAAGGGAGGACAACCCGGGAGAGAGCAGGTTGAAGGCACCTTCCTCCTTTTCGCCACCCTCCAAATTGGGTTTCCTGGACAGGTGCCAGCCCCAGAAGTGAGTGGAGGACTCTGGAAGTAAAAGAGGGCAGGGTGGAAGGAAGGGGAGTATTTGCCTGTTCCTGTAATGGGCCAGGTTGCTTCCCACAGCACTCTGAGTGGCAAGCTCTCCCACCGATTGGGCTGTGGGAGCATGAAACGCATGTCCTTCTTTGGGGCCCCCTCCTCAGAAAGGCTGGGGGCAGCCCTGGGGAGGGGGCCTTCACAGACTGCGAATGAATTCTTCATTTTAGCATGCCAGAAGTCGTTGGCCGTGAGCGAACAACCATCACATCAACAAGTTTCACACCGAGTCCACGACCTTGATTCCTTTTTATCCACTTTCTCCTGGGTCAGACCGCACTGGAGTGCAAGCAGTCCTCAACTCACGGCCACTGGTGGGGTGACCGCTCAAAGTTATAAGGGCGACGTGCCTGTTTTTCACGCCGATGACTGTCACAGCTTCCCTGTGCTCACGCGATCAAAATTTGGCAACTGCTTCATATTTATGACAATTGCAATGGTTCTGAGGTCATGTGATCCCTTTTTGTGACTTTCTGACAAGCAAAGTCAACAGGGAATCCATATTCACTTAACAACCGTGTTACTAATTTAACACTTGCAGTGATTCACTTAACAACTGTGGCAAGAAAGGTCATAAAATGAGGCAAAGCTCAGCTAACAACTATCTTGCTCAGTAACAAAAATTTTGGTCTCGACTGCGGTTGAAAGTCAAGGATTACCTGTACCGGCATGAGCGGAGGAGATTTTAGTCCCTTTCCATCACTTGTATGCGTTGTATTAACACGGGGTATTATGAAAGCAGGATCAGAGACCTTCAATCGCCCTGACATCCCCAAAGTGGTTGGGAACCCTTGGGAGCCAAGAGTAGGGAAGCAGCACCATCTAGTGGTCACATGCAGAAACATGGCACTTCCAGAGTTGATCCAGCAGGGAGAGTCAGCCTTGTTTGGATTCCGGATCCAAGAAGAGGCAGTTCTAGTGCAGTCACAAAAGGCTTTGAGGCATCTAAATTCTCTTTAGGGGAACCTGTGAGAACTTTCTCATTGTACAGAGTAAACAAAATATTACAAGACAGCCAGTCCAGTTTTCTGGTTAAGGCACCAAGCTAGAGTCCAAGGGACTGTATGTTCTCTCTGTGCCTGGGCACAAAGTCAGCTGGGTGATCTTGGGCCAGTCAAGAAGAAGGCAAGGGCAAACCACTTCTCGTCGGGAGTCAATGTCGATTTGGAGGTACAAATTACAAAGATACAAGGTCTATGGAGATTCTCAGTCATCCAGGAGGTCATGAATGTCCCAAAGGTGCTTTTTCAAAAGGACCCTGGACTTCCTTTGTTTTTGCTTGAAGACATTTTGCCTTCTTCAGTTAGCTTATTGGATGAGAAGCGAAGAGTCCTTTTGAAAAAGCATCTTTGGGATTACAAAGATACAAGTTTTGTAATGACTGATTTGATGCTTTATATAAGCTATGATTTGCTTCCTATAGTTTATTCAATAAACTACACTTTCCTAATCCATAAACCATGACTTTCAAAACAGATTGGCTGGATTCACATAAGATGCTTTTAAAAATAAAACCACATTGTGGCCTAAATCAGGACATGAGTGGCCTAGCCTGGATGAAAACACGTACTTCCTTCTAGTTCTTCTTTTATGTAAGTAGTGGTATGTTAAATAACAATCAGAATGTCATAAGATTTTTGTTCAGGGGAAGGAACCCTTTTGACCTCTCATAATCCTGATGACCTGTCGGGGGTGTCCATATTTGGCCATGGCTGAAAGATGTGGAATTCCGCAGCATTTAGAGAGCTCCTTTCTTGCTCTTTCCTTTCTTCAATTCTAGAGGTACAAAAATGAGAAGAAATTGCTTTTTTGAGCCTTACTCCCTCAGCCCCAGAAGCAGAAACTGAATTGGCCCTGAGATGAACTATAAGCAGATGAGGGAAGGGCTGTTAAGAGATCATCTTGCTGAGGAGAAATGTCCCCCAAGTTTGATTTTAACCGGGGTTATTAAGGAAAGGTCTGTTATTGCCCAAGAAGACCAACATACCACCAAAAGTTCTACACTGGAGCCTACGCAGAGAATTTTTCCCAGGGGGGAATGGAAGCTCCACCTCTCTGAGTTGACTGCAGGTAATCCTTGACTTACAACAGGTTTTTTTTTAGTGGCTGTTCGAAGTTATACCAGCACTGAAATATAACAACAGTGAAAAAATGAATAATGACTAATTTTTCACACTTATGAAAGTTGCAACTTCCCTATGGTCAAAATTTGGATGCTTGGCAACTGGCCTGTATTTATGACGGTCGCAGCGTCCTGGGGGGGTCCTGGGATCCCCTTTTGCGACCTTCTGACAAGTAAAGTCAGCAGGTTCATTTAAACAACCGTGTAACAAACTTAACAGCCACAGTGATTCACTTAAGTATGATGGCAAGAAAGGTTGTAAAATGGGGCAACACTTTCTCCTCACTTGGCAAGAGAAATTTTGGGCTTAATTGTGGTTTAAGTTGAGGAATCCCAGTATAGGCCACTTTAGAGACGCCTTTTGAATAACCTGATATATCTTACCCGTCCATGTTCAAAGTGAGGCCAAAAGGACGGGAAGGAGTCAATTGTTACATCCTGGAAACCAGCAGCCTCTGGTGATGGTACATGATGGGAAGAAGGTTGTTGCAAGTCTTATTCACAACCCCTTGATGAGAAGTTACAGCCACATCTCTTACTGCTGGAAGCCACATCAATTGTTTGCTGTGCTGCAACAGTGGAAAACAATGACTTCTTCTTCTTTGCAGGTTTCTACTGATGTGGGTGACAGGGAGAAATAGCCCCGACACCCAAAAGCTGGCCCTTCTTCCTGGATTAGGACCACGTGTGTCATCAGCCCGTTGTCTTGTTCTGAGAAACAAAAGTAACCCCACACTTCCTTCTTCTGAATTAACATTTGAAAAGCTGCTAACAAACCCCAAAGAGGGAAGGATCCTTCAGGGCTGGGCCAAGGATAGGTAGCTTCATGATAGGGTTTCTTCGTTTTCTTTTTCAAATGACACTTGAAAACTCAGGGTCTACGGTTAATTGAGACACAAGCAGCAAAATCCTGCATGCAGTTAAATGACATCAGTCTAAACTTCTTGCAGGTTTATATAGCCTAGCTTTAAGGAAAGGTTTAAAAGTATAATCAGACAGGATGAATTGCTTTTTGTGAGTAACAGCTAGGAAGCCCCAGCAGAGACGTTTCCCATGAATTTGGTGGACGATGGTGTGATCATTGAGTGTAGAATAATAATAAAGGTTTGTTCTTTGTTTATAAATTTATTTGCCACTCATCCTACCACAGGGTAACTCTGGCTTATCACCTACGTGTTGATTGCTAAAAACCTCTGCAGGAAAAATCCAAAGATTTGCTAGAGAATCATGCAGGCCCTTTTATTTTATTTCAAGAGATGTGACTGCAGCATTGTTGTCACCTAAAAACAGGTTTTTCTTATTTCCAACTTCTGCCATAGTGTTGAGGCTCTGGCGCTGCCTTTAGATGTGCCAGTTTAACTCTGTGGAGAGCTGCTTGTTTAAAGTAAAGTACAAATGGCTCTTGTGCTCGTGAGAAGCTTCCTCTGATGAATACAAATGTATGTAACTGGAGAAGCCATTGATTTATCTCCTGCCTGTGAATATCGATGTCCAGCTGGAAGTAGAAGGATGGCCTAACTGGAAGAGCTCTGATCCACGAAGATAATTTATAGCTCCTCTTACAAAGAATTTTATGTGAGTTTTAATACGAAAGTTACTCTGAGTGGCAGATGCAGTTTTTACTAACATTCATTCACAGAATTGGGCCACACCTGGAATACAGCATCCAGTTTTGGTCACCACAATATAAAAAAGATGTTGAGGCTCTGTAAAGACTGCAACAAAGATGTTAGGGGGCTGGAGGCTGAAACATATGAAGAATGCTTGCAGGAATTGTCTATGTCTATCAAAGAGAAGGGCCAGGGGAGACATGATAGCAGGGTTTCAATATTTGTGGGGCTGTTACAGACAGGAGGGGGATCAAACTATTATCCAAAGCACCAAAAGGCCAGAAAAGGAACAATGGATGGAAACCAACCAAGGAGAGATTCAACCTAGAAATAAGGAGAATTTTTTTGACAGTGAGAACAATCAACCAGTGGCACAACTGTGGGTGCCTCATCACTGGAGCCTTCAAGAAGAGACTGGACAACCACTTGTCAGAAATGGTCTAGAGCAGGGATGTCAAACTGCCGGCTCGCGGGCTGGTTGCATCATACGGAGGCTGCTCCCACCCCAGCTCCGACAATGCAAAAAAAGTCGTGATACATCACAACACGTCACGTGACGTGGTGAGTTTGACACCCGTGGTCTGCTTTTTCAAAAGGCAGCTGGACTTTGTTTTTCCTTGAAGATGTTTTGCTTCTCGTCCAAGAACTTCTTCCCGTCTGACTGACTGGTGGAGAATTTTTTTTTAATCCTTCCATTCCCCACTATTCAGTCAGAACCGAAGCAGCTTCTTGGATGAGAAGTGAAACGTCTTCAAGCAAAAACAAAGGAAGTGTAGTTGTCTTTTTGAAAAGCATGGGGAAGCATGGCACTACCTCCCCGGACAAAAGGCTGAAGCCGCTGGCTGTGCAGAAGCATCCTCGGGACGGTTGGGGTGCTGCACTTACTCTCTCACCATTCTTTGTGCTTATCCCCGTTGTTTTTGCACATCATTTCTTGTAGTGCAAATAGCAACGAGGCCATTTTATGAAGGGTTGATATCCTCTGAATAAATAAAATAAGCTGGGCCTGTTCATCTAAAGGCCAGGATATAGCAAAAATATTCTTTCCTCTGACACAAAGGTCATTACTTTTGCTGTTGACTGAGGAAGAGCTGCCATGAAAGAGGAGAGCCCTGCCCAGCTGACCTTTTGCATTTCATGTATTCAAAGGCACAACCTCTCAAGTTAATCTGGGAGAAATTCTGAGCAATCAGATCAACTGGCGAAAATAAAGCTACTCTTTCTGCATTTTATTCTGTTACTCCTGTCTAGGAGTGTTCCGATATTTGAGGGGCTGCCACAAAGAAGAGGGGGACCACCTCTTCTCCAAAGCATCTGAAGGCAAAGACAAGGAACAATGGAGGGAAACTAATCAAGGAGAGAAGCAACCTGGAATTAAGGAGAAACTTCCTGACAGTGAGGACAATTAAACCAGTGGAACAGCTTCCCTCCGAGAGTTGTTGGTGCTTCATCACTGGAGGTTTTCAAGAAGAGATTGGACAACCATTTGTCTGCATTATATCAAGCTGTTCACAGGTTGTGGGTCCCCTTTGACAGAACACGTATTCTCTTTGTACTGTTCTGGTTGTGGCCTCTGTTCTTACAGCAATTGTTTGTCTCTACTCTGTAATCCAGGGAAGAGGAAGAAGGAGGCAGCAATGTTTTGTTTTGTCTGTTTGTGTGCTGTTTCTTTGATCTGACATTTCCCTGCAGTTGGTCCCTTGAAGCTTCTTCCCACAGTGATGGATGATGATGCACATCAACATAGTTACTGGGGAAAAAAACTTGTTTTTTTCTGTAAGAAACTACAAGAAATTGCATCACTTTCTAAGGCAAACAAATTACAAAACTGAGTCATTTCTGCCCAACTACAAAACGTGGAGACCAGAAAGAAACAAGGGATAGGCAATGTGAGGCATAGTGGATTTTAAAGGGGAAAAAAAGTGTGCCTGATTCGATGGATCTGTTTTTAAGAAATTATTTTTTAAAGTTTAAAACTTAGATGTCATCAGAAGGTTTTCAAACACCTAAAAGGCATATTCTGGTCTTGGAATGTGAGATGTTGCTGAATGTTTCAGCATCTCTTGATTGTCTTGTGCCAGTTCTGAAATTGATTGCAGTGTTTCCTTACTGTGGCTTTGTTTGGGCAGGAGATTTGGAGCATGTTATGTTCTATAGTTGCAGCACGACATCCTGGCTGAGCCTTTAGGAGTTAGGATGAGCAGGGGAGGGTTAGTCTATTGATGTACGTGACCGTCTCGTGTTTTCTTTTCATCAGCTCAGATAAGGAAGTGAATGCTCTCTGCCAGCCTATACCACCATTAAAGGAGAATATTTGTAGCTCAGGGCTGAAATGAGGGGTTCCTGGTGCTCCCTGAGCTTGGTTGTGTTTTTGCAGACGTTTCATTACCCAAACTAGGTAATATCATCAGTGCTAGGAGGGGGCTTGTACAGAAACAGAAAGCAAAACGCCACTCCTTTCTAGCACTGATGGTGTTACCTGGTTTGGGTAATGAAAGGTCTACAAGAAAACAGCCGAGCTCAGAGAGCATCAAGGACCCCAATCCCACCAAATACTAAGGTTTTCCCACCCGAAATACAGGGTTCTGACTTGGCAAATTTGGGACTGCTCTGGTTCACTGAGGATCCAAACAGGCCTGTGCCTTCAGAGTAGCATGGACTACTCCACTACTCCTGTCCTCAGCCCCCTTCACAAAGCAGCTGGAGGAGGAAAGCAGCGATTCAGAAACTGTGGCTGGTGGGAAACGGGTGTGACTTTCTTCCCAAAAACCTGTTTGGCATCCCCGAAGGGGAAACTCCTGCTTTGTGGGGAGGGGAGCAATCTGAAGCACAGCTAAGAGGAAAGGGTCAACTGACTGACCAAGGGCCGTGGCCCCATCGCATGCTTTATAGCAAGGACATTTCAAATGCCTCCCCACATCTAACACTAAATCTATTTTAGATATTTCTTTAAAAGGAAGGTTACACATTCACGATAGTAGGTCTACCTGATGTGGCTTTTGGGGGAAACTTCAACGAAGTGTGTCTAAATCCAACTGGTTTTACTGTACTGGGAAATACAGACCCTGAGCCCACAACGTCCCAGGTGGAGGGTGGCTTGTTTGTGCTTAGGATCAGCCATGGCCATGGAGGAAGGCATTTCCCAAATGGAGAAGCCTTTGACCCATGTGCTCTTCAGCTGTGGGGCTTGCAACAGGTTTTCTGTTATGGGAAGTGACTCATGCTGCCTTGTTGGAAACCTTGTAAAAGATCTCTTGCCAACTCCATGTTCCAGTTAGCACGTTCTGTGGTCTCGTGGGGTATCTTCCGTTTACTCTTGCCCCACAGATGACTTCAGAGCCTATGGAGCCTCTTGAATGCCCTTCATAGTCTAGCGGGATGGCTCATAACAAACCAGAATCAATGTTGAAAGATGTTGAGACTCCGGAAAGAGTGCAGAGAAGAGAAACAAAGATGATTAGAGGACTGGAGGGTAAAGCATACGATGAATGGTTGTGGGAATTGGCACTACTCTATGTCTACTCTAATGAAAAGAAGGACTAGGGGTGACATAATGGCAGCGTTACAATATTATAGAGAAGAGGGAGTCAACCTATTCTCCAAAGCACTCAAGGGCAGAACAAGAAGTAATGGATGGAACTTATCAAAGAGAGATCCAGCCTAGAACTAAGGAGAAATTTCCTGACAGTGAGATTGGGCAGCCATTTGTCTCCTGTTTGAACAAGGGGTTGGACTAGAAGACCTCCAAAGTCCCTTCTAACTTTGTTATTATAGGTACTATGTTCTATATCAATGACTGGCTGTTGGTAATATTTTGGAAAAGGCAGAATCTACTATTTAACGTATCTGCTAATGGAAGAATTCAATAATAGATGTTAGGTTACTATGGCTGTTCTGATATCTTGCAATAATACTTTGCATTGTTCATTTTATAATAGTGATGTCAACTCTACAATGAGTATTGCTGCAGCCATTTTTCTTCTCGTTCTAGGTTGCCACATAGGAGGGAGGGGGGGGTTGCCCAGGTGCTTCTGTCCCGTGGGAACCAAGGTCATCTACTGCTCCCACTGTGAATATATTGGGGAACGTAGTTGCTTGCATAGTTTTGTGGGTGGGCCATTATACTTTGTAATTGGGTAATTGTTACTTGTGTATTCAGACTTGGTTTCACTTTTGACCATGCCAGTACTTTGTAACTAATAAACATGTTCTTTGAGGAATTTTCAAGCCTCAGAGCTTTATTCGTCTCTGTCAGAACAATGACAAAAGAATTCATTAGTAAACTAGTGACCATTGATCTGCATAAAATACTATAATATAAGGTAGATTTTTTTTGCCTTTTGTCTTTTTCCCTTAGTTTGATTTGACGTTTGAAGTTGCTTTTTTCTACTTTTTATTAAGATTAAAGTTTATTTTATTAATGGTGTACAAATAAAATAAATGAACAACAAAGAATTGGAGTTCTAGGGGACCAGATTCCAACTTCCGTTGGAATCAATGGAAATTAAATCCAGTAGCAATTTTTAAATTCAAAATCTCCTTTAAATACTTAATAATTATTTGCAGAATATAGAATAATAGAGTTGGAAGGGACCTTGGTGGTCTTCTAGTCCAGCCCCCTGCACAAGCAGGAGGCCCTATACCTGGACAAAGGCTGTCCAGTCTTTTCTTAAAAGCCTCCAGTGATGGAGCACCCACAACCTCTGAAGGCAAGCCGTTCCACTAATAGAATGTTCTCACGGTCAGGAAATTTCTCCTTAATTCCAGGTGGCTTCTCTCCTTGATGAATTTCCATCCATTGTTTCTTCTCCTGCCTTCCGGTGCTCTGGAAAGTAAGTGGACCCCCTGTTCTTTGTGGCAGCCCCTCAGATATTGGAGCACTGCTATCATGTCACCCCTAGTCTTTCTTTTCTCTAGACTGGCTGTACCCAGTTAGAATGGGGTACTGCAGCCAATTTTAGTCACCATATTAAAAAAAAGATGTTGAGATTTTGGAAAAAGTTCAGAGCAATTAAAATGATCAAATGCCTGGAGACTAAACATATGAAGAACAGATTTAGCTAGGCTAAAGAAAAGAAGAAACAGGGGGGACATGATAACAGTATTCTAGTATTTGAGAAGCTGCCACAAAGAAGAGGGGGGTCAAATTATTCTCCAAAGCATCAGAAGTCAGGATGAGAAACAATGGTTGGAAACTGATCAAAGAAAGAAGAAACCAAGATTTAAGGAGAAATGTCATGGTTCCGATAGATGAGACCATTTAAAAGAACTTCAAGGCAAGCATTTCTTCCTTAAAGAACATTTTTATTTGACTACACTATGATGGCACATACAAGGGTGAACCCAAGACTAAATTCCCCTCCCCTTGGTTACAAAATTGCCAGTTACATTTCCCACCCCAATTTGGTGTCATAAATCACATTCACCAATTGTTAGAAAACTTGGGCACTCCTCCCAGCTGCTCCACCTGCCAAAATGCTATCAGCAAGGACTTTGGTTCCTATCCATGTGAATTATTTTGGCTAACTGAAAACTACCCCCCTTTCCTTCTTGTAACTAAATATGTGGCAACGAAGACAAAATGAAAATGGCTTCAGTTCAGTTTGTCACAGCGTTGACAAGAAACTTCCTAACAGTGAGGACAATTAATCAGTAGAACAGCTTGCCTCCAGAAATCATAGGTGCTCCATCACTGGAGGTTTTTAAGAAGAGGCTGGACAGCCTCTTGTCTGAGATGATGTAGGTTCTCCTGCTTGAGCAAGGAGTTGGACTAGAAGACCCCCAAGGTCCCTTCCAGCTCTATTCTATTCTATTCTATTCTATTCTATTCTATTCTATTCTATTCTATTCTATTCTATTCTATTCTATTCTATTCTTCTGAGATCCCCCACCCATAGTGGTAATCCACCAAATTAACACATTCCAGTAGACCAGGAGTAGGCAACCTTGGCTCTTTTATGACTTGTGGACTTCAACTCCCAGAATTCCTGAGTCAGCCAGGATCGTCCCAAAGTGTTCGCTACACCTGCTCCTCTAAAAAGAACTGATCCAGAAACCGATGGTATTTTTGGAAGGAATATCTGTCCTAAAGTTCTTGTATGAGGTACAGAGCGAGCCTGATGAATTCACCACTTCCATGGCCAAGGCACAGATGATCGTATGTCCAGCTCAGGGGAGTGGTCACTGAGGAGTAGCTTCTTTTCTCTCAAAGGCTAGTGGAAACCATTCCTGCCTGCAGTGAGCATACCACCAAATGATGCAATGAACAACCTCTTGCTCGGGAAATGAAACTTCGACAGTCGTGTGGAATTGGGCAATAAGCTCGCTTTTCCCAATCACAGCCCATCCTTTCCCCTGAGGAGAGGTCTTTGGCAGCCACGGGGGGCTTGGCTCAGCTCTGTCCCAGCAGGACATCTGTCCTCCTCCTTCTGCCCTGGGTCAGCTTTGCCTCTTGCCTCTGAGTAACAGCTTTGGACTGGAGGGCAGCCGAGGCCTCATTCACACAACAGACTCAACCAGGTTCATGAATGACCAGGCAATCTTCGGATGGACCAGATTCATCCAACGTCTAAAAGAAACAAAAACCTTTCCATTAACACCTACTGAGCCTGTGGTGATGGGCAGAAGCTGATCCAGACCTGTCCGGGTTAAGGCCATCATTTGAACGCAGTCAAGTTATAGATAGTCCTCGACGTGACTATTTGAAGTGACAATGGTACTGAAAAAAGAGTCCTTTCACAAATTTATGACAGTCACAGTGTCCCGAGGCCACGTAATCACCTTTTATGGCCTTCTGACAAGTAAACTCAATGGGAAAGATAGATTCACTGTGTTACTAACTTAACAATTGCAGTGATCCACTTAACAGCTGTGGCAAGAGAGGGCATAAAATGGGTCAAAACTCACTTAACAACTGTCTCAGCAACACAAATTTTGGGCTCAGTTTGAAGACTACCTGTATCCCTGTCACATTTTTAATCTCTGTGAAATATTGAAGTCTTTGGGGAAAGGACAAGGCCAGCCCATCCTATCTTGTCCAGAACACTAGACACGTGGCACCCACCCACACATGGCTCTTCCAATTTCTGAGCAGGCTCAGCCTGTAGGGGCCACAAAGGTATGGATTGCTCCACCAGCACTACGCTGGGCCAGGCTCTATAAAAGCCAGGAGGGAGGGGGAAGCCGAAGGAGGAGTGTGCACACCCTGTGTGTTTGCTGGTCAGCCACAGAGTTCCTTCCTTCCTGAGAGTTGGGCAGATAAAAGCCCTGAGCAGCATTTTGCAATCACCTTGCTCGGAGAGAGAGAATAACGACAGCTTTTGGCGGTGGGAGGATCATTTTTCCTCCAGGGGAAGTGGGGTGGCTCACTGGCAGAGGAGTCCTCTCCAGGGAGCAGAGCTGTGGCACCTGAACTGGCCTAAGGTAAGGGCTGGGCATTGCAGCCTCTTCCATCTTTCCAGGGACCCTCGCACCACCTTACGTGCCGCGGCTACACACAGAGTGTAGCTGTGTGTCAACTGGGGTGCCTGCGTGCCTTTTGCCTGCAGCTGCCGCTAAAGTCTTGCCAGACTCAGGAGCAGCCAGATGGCAAGCGTTTGGCAAGGTGCCATTTGCTGAGTGCCCAGCCACAGCCATGTGGGGACGGGGGGCGTGGGGTGCTGCATGCCAGGAGGCTGGATTGCAACTAAAATGGCTGGCCAGGAGCAGTCGGAAAGTTGCTCTGGCAGGGTCAACAAACCAAGCCAGATCCTTGAGATGCCTGATCCCTTTTTGCCTACTGGTTCCAGCTGGGGGGCTCCTGTTGCAAAGATAGAAGGGAGGGGGGATTCAATTTGACAGCGTTTTCAAGTGTGGGGGTGATAAGCGTTGCTCAGGATCCTCCTAGTTGATAGGTGGGGAGTCACACTTCCAGGCAGACAAATCTCCAGGCCACCTCAACTGGAAGGGTTGGTGGTCCAGTCAGCTGTCACATTTTCTTTTGCCTTTCTTCCTTTTTTTGTTAAGATTGCCATAGTATAAAATAAAAATAAAAATAAAGGCAGTAGAGAAATTGGAAAGGGAAAGAAAGGGGAAGGAGAAGCAGAGGAAAGCAACAGAGCAGTGCGCAGTCCACCCAGTTGTCTGTGGTTCGGGTTTCCATGATGTACGTGCCCACATATAGCCGGATGCTTTCTTGGAGTTGGGCACTGTCCTTGCCAGGATGAAGATCCATAGGGACTCCTGGGTCAGGACCAGGTGGGACGGCTTCCCAAAACAAGCCACTGCTTTGAATTCACGCTCCGTACGTCGAGCAGTGCTAGGGGAAGAGGGGAAGAGGTCCCATCCCTGGACACAAAAGCCGCCTTTGGTGAACACTCTAGTCACCCGCCCGTCCTGTGTCAGGTCCCTTCCAGTCCCTCCGGCAGTCCTGCAGCTGCCGAAGCATCTCAGAGGAGCAGCAGATTGTAACTCCACCCAGAGTCGCTTTGCAGATTGAGATGGGCAGCATATACATTTAATAAATATGTTGATGTTGCTTCTATGCCTGTTTATACAAGCCATGATTGTGTTAGCTTTTCTGGTGATGGCTGCTGCACACTGCCGGCTCATGGTTAAGTGATCGTCCACTTGCCTCATGCCCAGCCCAGATCTCTGGGCAGATCACGACACTAACCCACCAGACAATCCTCAGAGATAAAGGCAAAATTCTGTACTCAGTGGGAAGACTCAGCTCAGAGAGGTGATGCCTAGCTTGGCACAGGATCATGCCAAAGGGGCTGGAGAGTTTTTAGGAGGCCATGAGCCATTCCTGTGAGGCACTGACTACGTAACTTCAGTCTCAATGGGCAGATTATGGTACATTAGCAATATTCTGCATATGCTAATTGGTCCTTCCCTGGAGAATTCAGCTTAGCTTTAGTAGATGCCCAAAAGCTGGAAACCAGACGAAAAGGAGCAAGGCTCGGACTGGGTCTACCAAAGAAAAGCGAGTTGAATATGTTTAGCCTAGAATGCAGATCATTCGGTGACTATGTTAAAATTCTAGACAAATATTTTTTATTATTTTATTATTTCTTGAATGTGCAACCCCAGAATGTAGAACCGACAACTCAACAATATTTTTAGTGTACTGAAACTTGATGCCACAGCAGGAAGAGGCACAGAGAAGCCCAGGACGTCATCAAGCAGGTGCTAATGCCCCTTTGTGTGGTAACAAAAAGAGGATGAAATCCTAGCCTTTTACCGCCTTCTTCTTTGGGGCCCCACAGTCAGCCCTGCCTGTGTTCCGACCGACCGGTCGTCCATGTTCAGAGCCAGCCAAATCCCACATGAGGGGCAGGCCTTAGGGCAAAGGGCTGGAAGCTGCCTGAATGTCTCTTTCTGTAAATTGCAGGATTAAATGTTACGTTGCCTGAGCCAAATCATGAGAAGCATATGGGAACCCTGGTCAAAGATGCTGGGATGCGCTCTTTTGCTCCTCTGGATGCCAGGAGGTAGGTGCTCGTGGCCCCCAACAGGGGCAGTCTTGGGGAAAGGGCAGGCTGCCACCTTTGGCAGCCAGCCAGTCGCCCACCTTGCCATCCATTGCTTCCAAGTCTTTTCTCCCTCTTCAGCAGGGTCCCTCTCCTGCAGTCACTTGACTGTCAACTCCTCAGCTGTCATCTTGGGAGGAAATATCACAGCTTCTTGTACCATCTGGAGAAACCACTGCCCCGTTGCAAAGGGTAGCAGAATCCAGATTATTTGGAAATTGGGCAACCAACAACTTCAAGGATCCCAGAAGAGCTTCAGCAATGGAGTGGAAGTTTCCAACATCACCATCGGCCCCTTCAAGGAACCTGTGACTCCCCTGAGCTGCTGCATACAGGAACACGACGTCCCACAGATTATGAACCTTACCCAGATCCAGGCTGGATGTAAGTCTCACTGCAGGGATCCAAACGGGACTCTCCCCCGTGCAGTGATTATAAAGAAACCTTTGCTTCTTTGTACTGCCTGTTTATGAATCGTAACAAGCAATAATCAATAATAGAACTAATAATCCAGCACTAAAACCAAAATTCCTTAAGAGCAGGATGTAATTTTTAAAAAAGTCAAAATAGTGGCTACGAAGGAGTTTGGATCACATCTTTGCAGCCGCCGTCTTGTACGACCCTCTGAAGACATTCCTACTCACTTATACTGCACCCAGGTTTGGTCATCACATTACGAAAATTATGTTGAGACTCTGGGGAAAAAAATGCAGAGAAGAGCAACTAAGATGATTAGGAGCCTGGAAGCTAAATCATACAAAGAACAATTGCAGAAACTGGGTTTGGCTAGTCCAGTGAAAAGAAGGACGAGGGGATACATGATAGCAATATTTGAGAGGTTGCCACAAACAGGAAGGGGTCAACCTATTTCTCAAAGCACCCAAAGGCAGGACAAGAAGCAATGGATGGAAACTGATCAAGGAGAGAAGCAACCTGGAATTAAGGAGAAATGTCCTAACAGTGAGAACAATTAGTCAGTGGAACAACTTGCCTTCAGAAGATGTGGGTCCTCCATCACTGGAGATCTGGACAACCATTAGTCTGAAATGGTAGCCCATTCTGATGGTAGCAACGAAGCCAGCAGAGATAGCTTCAAACATTTACCATTGGACACTGGTGGTTTCCTAATTTGGGCAACTTTGTGAAGTGTGAAATTCAGCTCCCAGAATTCGCCATTGCAGTGTGGCCATTGCAAGGAATTCTGGGTGTTGAAGACCACACCTCTCAAAATTGTTGTGATGGAGAACCACTAGTTTGGTGTGTGATGAGATCCCAATTCTAACCAAATCTACAGAAAGGCCATTTTTATTGCATTTAAGGAATACCATTAAAGTGATGATGTCGCTTGAGATGGCTTCAACAAGGAAGCCAAGCTACAAGTGACAGGGAGATGCCAGATAAAATGCTGGATAACCATTACTTCCTTTGAGAGAACAGAAATCAAAGTTCAACAGTTGGCCATAAGTAAATCTTTTAAGTTAACAAAATGACTTCCAAGCAATGCTATAGAAAGGCATTTTGTGTGTGTGGGAGGTGGGGTTGTCCAATGAATCTAAAACTGAACTTAGCAGCAGATTCACATCCTAACAAACTGGCTGTATTGGGCAGAACAGAAAGCCTGCACCCGGTCACCAGGTGCTGGTTTCACAAGATCAAATAAGCTTCTCTGCTCCCGTTGATGGATGTTGCATGTTAGATAGGAAATTCTGGCTCATATAAAATACCAGTTATATGGTGGGAGGGACAGCGAAAGTGACACTTGTGTGTTCGAACAGTCACCAGTCAGGAACATCAAATTTTGAGACTTGGATTGCATTATGACAATGCAATGTGTGAATCCCTCAAAGCTGCAGGACTGCCTGCACCCTTGTCATCATGAGACTGAAAACGTTTCCCTGCTTCTCTTCTCTCATTGCATGTGAATGCCAACCAGACCCTCCATCCCAGCCTCAGAACCTCACCTGCATCTTCAACATTACCTCCAAGAACCTGGCGTGCCAGTGGGACCCTGGGAGGGACAGTCTCCTCCCAACCCACGTGGCCCTGAAGGGATTCCGGTAAGGACAGGAGACGAATCGTTGCGGTCAGGCGAGGGCCAACGGGGAGGGGGGGCAGTCTGCTTTTCTTCATTCTCATTCTTCCTGACCATTAACTTGTAAAAAACAAATAACCAGAACTTTTGGCTCAACTGAGTCCCTTCCTCCTTGGAATAATGTCTGCCAGGGATGGGCACTTTCCCTTTAATAAGATCTTGCAGTCCACTGGACTCTCTGCACATCCCAGGGAGCTGCGAGCAGAGCTCCCTTCCCAACCCCAACCCCCCCCACCCCCCACCCCCCCACCCCGCCACCTGATAGCTCTTCTTGATGTTTCAGGAGCTCGAGGGAGTGCAAGGCCCTGGCCCCCATCGCAGATTGCATTCCTAAGCCTGGCCAGCAGTCCTGCACTTTTCAACGCCTGGAGCTGCAGCTGTATCAAAAAATGCTTTTCTGGGTGTCTGTGGAAAATGCCCTGGGCAACGTGACCTCGGAACGCTTGTGTGCGGACCCCATGGATTTAGGTGGGTGCCATCATCCCTGCCCTCTTTCCTAGCGAATGGGGCTGAATCCATAGATGTGGGTGAGAAGCCGGGAGAGTTGCAATGTGTTCGTTTAGAGCAGGGGCAGTCAACCTTGGCTCTTTTATGACTCGTGGATGTTGGCTGGCTCAGGAATTCTGGGAGTTGAAGTCCACGAGTCATAAAAGAGCCAAAGTTGCCTACCCCTGATTTAGAGGCCAAAATGCCTGGAAGGTTTTGGTCCCTCCCTGAACTGGGAGGAAGGCTGCTCCTTGCAAGTCACTCAGCACAAAAGAACTGCCCAGGGAGGCTCTGTCCACGGGGATCCTTCGTCCTCCAGGCCACGGTTGTCCCAAAGGTGCTTTTTCAAGAAGCAAATGGACTTCCTTGGTTTTTCCAGGAAGATGTTTCGCTTCTCATCCAAGGAACTTTTTCAGTTCAGAACTGAAGAAGCTTCTTGGATGAGAAGTGAAATGTCTTCAAGGAAAAACAAAGAACGTTGAGTTGCCTCTTGAAAAGGCACTTTTGGGATGCCCAGGGAGAGAGACCCCATCCTCCCCATTCCCCAACCAACCCAAAAAAACCCCACCTCTGGGAAGGAAGAAGGTAGAATGATTGCTGCGCTCCTCTTTTCTCTCCACCCTGGCATCTCACAGCAACATCCAACAACTATGACACTTTTTGGAATGGCACACAGCTTTTTTGGGTGGTCCATTCTTCATCCTCTAAAGATGGGTGGAGCTTCATTAAAGTCTAGACATGTTCAGACCCATTCATGGCTTCCAAAGGTCAAGGTGGGGGAAAATCTGTTCCAAATCACCCTAAAGATCCAAGATCTCACTTTTGACAAACATCCCCTTGGTAGCCACCAAAGGCACCACTGGTGCAGATGTCTGCCAGGCATCCAACACGCCTCTTTCATCCCTTCCCTTCCTCTCCAAAGGCTCTTTCCTGTTGCTGTTTAATATAGGCCGCCTCTTGATTTTATTATGTAGGGTGGTGATTTCACTCTTCTTGCTACCTACCCTTGGGATAACTTTGGAGGTTGGCATTAAAATACTTTAAACAAGTACAAAGCTCTCTCTCACCCCGAATTGTTCATTCCAGCCTGGCTGGAGCCCCCGACCATCCAGGACATCCAGCTCATCTCCGAGGAGAGCGACTGCCTGATGGTAAAATGGGAGGCAGGAAAGGACAGCAAATTCATGGAACAGGGCTGTGACCTGCGCTACCAGCTGGAAGGCAGCCTGGAGTGGAGTCTTGTGAGTCCCTCTTTGGCTTAAGAATGGCTTTGCTTGGTAGGACCCTCAGGGGCACCATCAAGGCCCCCTTGGCCTGGCTTTCCCTTCTGCCCCTGCCCCCAAGCCCTCTTCTTCAGGCTTCGGACCATTTCTGGTAGCCACCCATAACCCCTAGGCCCTCTCCTCTTCCGTCCAGCCAAAGGCCTTTTTACTCAAAGCATTTCTGGCCTCTTCCCCTAGGTTGGAGGGTCCTGTGGGCCGGAGGGGAGGGGGCGGCAAGGGAAGGATCCTTTCCATGCTTCTCCCATTCTCCCTTTCATCCCAGGTCCACAACATCACCACCTCTAGCCGGCAGATCCGGCAGATCCAGCAGTGCGGCTTCCTCTTTGGCAGCCTCTACCACTTCCAGATGCGCTGCAGACGTCAGCCTCTCAGCTATTGGAGCAGCTGGAGCCCGGCCAAGCTCTTCACTACACAGGAGAAAGGTGGGGAAGGGGCAGAGGAGTCTTGCAGTTCCCCCTCTCCATAGATAGCCAAGCCCCCTAAGTCACCGGGATAGCCAGGGCATCGGGACAGGTCAGCCTCCGAGCCATTCTCTCGTCTCAGGATTTGGCCCATGGGGGTTGAGGAACCACTTCCAGAGTACATCTTCTCAGTGAACTCAGTTCTGTCCAATGAAGGATTGTATCATATCATGGCTGAAGGCAGTGGAGGCTGAGCTAGTCTTCACTCTCCTAAGCTTGGTTGCTTTGAAGGAACACAGCCAAATGCTGATGATCCTGAAGCCTCTTTTTCTCCCACAGCACCTTCAGGAAGTCTTGATGCCTGGTGGAAACTGCGAGAGGCCGAGAAAGGGACGGAGGTGCAGCTGCTCTGGAAGGTAAGCAGGGGCCTCACTGGGCAGGACTCAAGGCAAGTTTAATCCCGCAGCTGCTCTTGGGAGACCACACTTAGCGACGCAGCAGGAGCAGGAAGGAGCTGAGTAATCTTATCAGAGGTAGTCAACGTACAGATACAACTGAGTCCAACATTTACCACTGCAGTTGTTACATTAGCAACACGGTTGTTAAGTGAATCCGGCTTCCCCATTGGCTTTGCTTGTCAGGAGGTCACAAAAAGGGATCCCACAAACCCAGGACACGGCAACCGTCATCATAAACACACGCTGGTTCCCGGGCATCCAAATTTTGATCACGTGACTTCGGGGATGCTGCAATGGTTGTGAAAAATGGTCCTAGGTCACTTTTTTCAGTGCTGTTGTAGCTTTTACTAACCATTTGGGCAGTAAGCAAATGGTTGTAAGTCGAGGATTACCCATATTGCACTAACCCATTTCCAAACTTGGTTCACGCAAACCAATTATTCCAACTGTCCTGAACTCTCAAAACCTACTAAGCCACAAAAAGGCTGGCTACAGTGAAAACAAAGATTAGTGTGTTGTACAAATGCAAACTCTAGCTCTTCTGCTACTCTGATTAAGCGTGCTGTGTGGACGCAGACAATAGGAGCTGCAGATTTCAGGGGCTACATTTCCAGCTGCCTTTGTCTCATTCTACAGCCGATGAAGCCACAGGAGGCCAACGGCAGAATCCTGGGATACTGGGCAGCACTCAGCACCGGTCAGCACACAGGCCACTCACCCTCTCTGTGTAACACCACCGAGAGGCAATGTACATTTTTGATGCCACCAGGAGCCAAAAGGGTTTATCTCACAGCCTACAACTCTAGAGGTGCATCTCAAGCCACAGAGATCTTCTTGCTGCAGAAAAAAGGTAGGAAGTAGACTGACTTGGTATCCTGTTTCTGTGAATCTGCTATTCAGTTTGTTTTCATTTTTTCGTGCCTTTAAGTGTGTGTTGACTACTGGCAACTACCTGGATTTTCAAAAGTAGTTTGTCATTGCCTACTTCAAGGGCTTAGTTTGGAACCTGACTGACCAAGGTCACCCAGCTGGCCCTACGCCAAAGGCAGGATGAGAACTCTGGGTCCAATAGTTTCTGGCTTGGTGCTTTCACCACTGTATCAAACGGGCTTTCTTTTGCAGCCTGAAATGCGCAATTCACAAGTATTCTTGTGATCTGCTGGAAACTCAGTTGTTAAATTGGGTGTAGGTAGTGAGGCTATTAATTACAGGTGCACCCAAAGGGAGTTTCTCCCTTGGAATAGTGTTAAACCCACATCCAAAAGATTATCAGGCTAGCAAAATACTTGAGTCAGATCAGAGGGTTTTTGGGACATGGATGCAGTGCATGCTTGAGGTTCCCTGAACCCACATTCAGAAGCCACTGAACAAGAGTTGACTGGGATAGAGAGAGTTGAGTGGGCTCTCTCCTGCTTCATCAAATAGCCCCCTACTGCCACCGTTGATCAGCTGCTCTTTGAGAAAATCCAGGCTGGACCAGGGGTTTTTCTAGAAACCAAACAGGTTCAGAGAAAGAAGTTGAGATAAAAGAACCAGACTCTCTCTACTCCAAGCAGCCAGAGGTGCCTGGAAAAACGCCTTGAGCAGAAACGGGACAAGGGGCCTCCAGTGCCCAATAGATGTTGGACTGAAGCTGCCCCCTCTGATCCAACACTTGGCACAGTACATTGCAGCACCTACACACCTCAACAGTCCCACAGCTGTTTACTGTTTAAGGGGGAAGAGGCTGGAAGAGCCACAGGGGAAGGGAGAGTCAAGGAGAGGCTTTGGTACAGGTTGGGGACAAGAAGAAGGCACCCTCCTGAGACCTTTGCAGAAAAAAGCGCTCGGCCTGTTCATGCCAGCGCTAGTGGGAATGAAAAAAGGCCAAAGGGAAGCAAAGCCTGATTTTCCAAGAGCCTCTCTCTGTGGGGGAGCTTCTCCACCATGCGCTTTGCAGGAGGGAACAATTGTCGAGGTGGCACAGCAGTTAGAGTGCAGTACTGCAGGCCACTTTAGCTGACTGTGTTCAGTCAGCTAAAGCGGTTCAAATCTCACCGGCTCAAGGTTGACTCAGCCTTCCATCCTTCCGAGGACCCAGATTGTTGGGAGCAATGTAAATATATATATACATTGCTTACTGGTGTACACAGCTTAGAGAGTGCTTGCACTTAAAGCGGCATATAAGTCTCATAAATAAATAAATAAATAAATAAATAAGGCCAAAGGCAAGCAAAGCCTGATTTTCCAAGAGCCTCTCTCTGTGGGGGAGCTTCTCTACCATGCGCTTTGCAGGAGGGAACAATTGCACAATGCATGAGAAGGAGCAGAAGCAAAACAGGAACTTGTCCCTTTTCTTTCTAAACAAGCCTCTTTTCCTAGATAGTGTACAGGCTCTTTGTTGATTGCAAGCGGTTGAGATGCTTTCTTTCACAGTTAGGAGCTTGCTTTGGCCCGTGCAAGTCTAGGCTGGAGGCAAACATGCTCTGCCATCTCCTTGTGATGTTGCCTTTACCTCATCTCTCATCCATAAGAGAGGCAGCCATTATTCATATGTAGTGACATTTTCCCTTTAAGCCAATAGCATCTAACACCAGACCCCGTTGCTTATCCTTGACCATCCGGTAGCCTGAAGGCAAAGTCTGACGAGGAGGAGGAATTGGTCTGGCTTTTCCACCCAGGGCCTCTCTCTGTGCACCTGCCATTTCCCATCCCAGCTGCAGAAAGACCCAAGTGCTCCCTCTGTAGCAGAATAACAGAAGAGCAGAGTTGGAAGGGACCTTGAAGGTCTTGTAGTCCAACCCCCTGCACGAGCAGGGGATCCTAAACCATTTCAGACAAATGGCTGTCCAATCTCTTCTTGAAAACCTTTAGTGAAGGAGTGCCCACAACTTCTGGAGGTAAGGAGTTCCACTGGTTAACTGTTCTCATTGACAGGAAATTTCTCCTTAGTTCTTGGTTGAATCTCTCCATGCTGAGTATCCATCAATTACTTCTTGTTCTGCTTTAGGTGCTTTGGAGAATAGGGTGACCCCCTCTTTTTTTTGGCAGCCCCTCGAATACTGGAATACTTCTATCATGTTACCCCTTCTTTTTACTAGACTAGACATACCCAATTCTTCCAACCATTCTTCATATATTTTAGTCTCCATCTCCCTAATTCTTTGTGTATCTAATTACACTTGGCCAAGTAAAGTATTCAATTCAATTCAATTGTGCTATTCTCTGATATTGTTCTCAGGTCATCCTGTGCTCAAGATCCAGGCATCCCCCCATGATGAGAAGAGCTTCCGGCTGTGGTGGGATCCCCCAAGGACCCCAGTGACGGGCTACATTGTTGAGTGGCACCGAGTGACCTCTGCAGCAGAAGACAGCAACATTGAGTGGCAAAAGCTACAGAATGAAAGCATCAGAGAAACGCTGATCCAAGGTGATCCACTGCCAGGGGCACCCTTGGGGAGCGAAGGCAAATCTTCTTTCTGACATTTACCTGGCCAAAGATTCCCAACTTGCCAGCACAACTTAATAATTGCAGGTTTCGTGGTGCAACGTTTTGAAAGGGCACAATCAAGAGTAGAGCAAGCAGCTCAAGGGGGGGGGGGGGTGAGAATGTACCCCGCTTGAGCCCGGCCCTTCAGTCATTACTTACGTCTGCCCCTTCTCTGTTTCAGAAAATATTGAACCTTTCCAGCGCTACAACATCTCCGTCTACCCTCTCTACAGAGACACAGTTGGGGTGCCCCAATCAATAGAAGCTTACACAAGGCAGAAAGGTGTGTCTTCCACACGGGGGGCTGGTTCAGCTCAGCCTCCCTCCAAAGCAATCAAATGATTTCTTGGTTGGAATTTTACATTATGGGAGGGGGAGGGGAAGCGGTGTAATTTCTAATCCTCTCTGGAGGTATGGTTGTTCCAGAAATGGGTTGCAAAAGAAAAACAGTAGTGCAGATTAAGCCTGATAATCAACTTAAACTCCAAAATTATAATAATAATAATAATAATAATAGTAGTAGTAAAGTTGGAAGGGACCTTGGAGGTCATCTAGTCCAACCCCCTGCTCAGGCAGGAAACCCTACACCATTTCGGACAAATGCTGTCCAGTCTCTTCTTAAAAACTTCCAGTGTTGGAGCATTTACTGCTTCTGGAGGCAGGCTGTTCCACTGATTAATTGTTCTCACTGTCAGGAAGTTTCTCCTTAGTTCTAGGTTGCTTCTATCCTTGATTAGTTTCCACCCGTTGCTTCTTGTCCTGCCTTCAGGTGCTTTGGAAAATAGCTTAATTCCCTCTTCTTTATGGCAGCCCCTGAGATATTGGAATACTGCTATCATGTCCCCCCTTGTCCTTCTCTTCGTTAAACTAGACATACCCAATTCTAGCAACCGTTCCTTATATGTTTTAGCCTCCAATCCCCTAATCATCTTTGTTGCTCTTCTTTGTACTCTTTCTAGAGTCTCAACATCTTTTTTACATCGTGGTGACCAAAACTGGATGCAGTATTCCAAGTGTGGCCTTACCAAGGCATTAAAGAGTGGTATTAATACTTCACGTGATCTTGATTCTATCTATAATTCTATTCTATAATGCAAGCCTTCCATCTTCCCCTTCTGAATGCTGTTATCAGAGGCTGGCATGATGAGTAACTATTAGTAAGTAGTCAGTAGAATCAGGAAGATCTTTTGCTCATCCAGTTTTAAACTTTTTGAGGGGTCACCAGAAGCACTTCAGAAGCAACAAATATGATAAGGAGCCTGGAGGCTAAAGCATATGAAGAACTGTTATAGGAATTGGGTATTTTTAGTCTAGTGAGACGAAGGACTGGGAGGACACGATAGCTGTGTTTCAATATTTGAGGGGCTGCCACCAAGAAAAGGGAGTCAACCTATTTTCCAAGGTACCTGAAAGCAGGACAAGAAGCAATGGAGGGAAGCTAATCAAGGAGGGAAGCAACCTGGGACTAAGGAGAAATTCCCTGACGGTCAGAACAATTAACCAGTGGAATGGCTTGCCAGCAGAAGTTGTAGGTTTTTAAGAAGAGATTGGACAACCTTTTGTCTGAAATACTACAGTTGAACAGGGGGTTAGACTAGAAGAACTTCCAAGATCCCTTCCAACTCTGCTATTCTGTTATTCTGCTTCCAGAGACTGCTCATGGCAAACTGAAGCCTAATCTCTTCTATTTACCCCAATGGGTCCACCCACGCCTCAGCGTACCCTTCATTTTGACCTGCGGTTGATCATACTCTAATTCCTTCCTGTCTCCACAGCTCCAACCAGCAGCCCGAAAGTGTATCCCCTAAAAATTGGGGTGTCCACAGCTGAGGTTTGGTGGAGTCCCCTCCCTGTTGAAGACCAGAACGGCTTCCTCACCGGCTATACTCTCTTCTGGATCGATCCCAATGAAGAAGCTAGAAGTACGTGGGGCCCCTTCCAAGGCCGAGCATGACGGCCTTGGAACCTGGCAAAAACCAGCTGTCTCCGGAGACAATACCCCTCCCTAATTCCCAAGCAAACAGCAGAAACAAAAAAGCCCAAGCATGCCATCCCCCTCATCATCATCACGTGCAAATGGTGGACTTGACACTCGCTTTCCCTCTTATTGGGAGGGCTTCCAGTGCTGCTTCTTGTTTCTATAGGTTTATATCTCTTTAGAAATACACTCAGAACTCCTCCCTCCACCCTGCCCTCTTTCCACTGCATTAGAAAATTATATCCAAGCCTCTGACACCAAGACAACTAAGGCTGTGTGAATTGTGCAATAATCTGCAAACCACACATCGGTCTTCAGAACAAATAACAAGCAGCATAGAGAAAAAGGGAGAAGGCAGATGGTTTAGAAATCCTCAGCGCAAGTCAAGGTGGCATTTATTCACCCAAAGAATATGCTCCAAACGAATAAGTAGACAATCCTCAGTGTTTCAGGGATGAACATCCTTCATGCAATCAGACCGTCCAAGTCGGTTTAAACCAATTTACACATCCTCCGGTATTGATCAATATAAGGAGGAAGTTGCAAAAGATTTCCCTCTGTATAACTTGCTTCCTAAATATATTGTTTGCAACATATCAACATACTGTAGTTGATAGCAATATATTTGTCTCCCTCTTTTAAAGACCAGGAAAAAAATTGGATTTTTCTTTTCAAAAAGTGAGCTTAGGGAGTGCAAAGGCTCAGCGGTTAAGATGCTGGAAAGCTGACAGCCCGTTTGAAACCCGAGTGCCATGTAACGGGGCGAGCTCCTGTTCTTTGCCCCAGCTCCTGCCAACGTAGCGTTTTGAAAGCAGGCAAATGCGAGTAAATAAATCGCTACCACTTTGGTGGGAAGCTAACAGCGCTCTGGCTGCCTTCGAAGTACAGCATAGCTGTGCTGGACAGATGACCATGGAAAGGCTCTTCAGAAAATGCTGGCTCCTTGGCTAAGAAACGGAAATGAGTAACGGCCCCAAGAGTCGGATACGCCTCGACAGGGGAAACATTTATCTTTAAGAAATTGGATCTTTCTTTTCAAAAATCGAACTTAGAGGAGGGAAAAAACAGATGGAAGCAACTGAGTCCAAAATAAAAATCTAATGAGCAGGAAATAGGGCAGACCAGATTTGCAGGGAGGGGCACTGGGGAAGCAGCACAGGGGAGGCAGGGGTCCCAAGGGACCATACCGGACATCCCACCCTGCCCTTGTCCTGGGCACTTGGCATACCTGGAGCACAGGGCAAGAAAAAGACGAGGTGCACCCTTTTTTATCATAATTGATTTGACGGTAAAAACCTGTGTTGAATATCTCTGGATAGTGAGATGGACACTATATAAATTAAATAGATAAACAAGCACTTCTAAATATTTTTGCTGCTTGGGATATTAATATTACAAGAGAAAGAATAGTGACTTCTAGATGTATTAGAATATACTAACCAGTACGGCACTGCCAATGGTTAAAGATGACAGGAGTTGATCTTAACAGGTTTCCTGGACTGATACAGGTTTCTCTAACCTTGCCAAGACTTTGCTGTCCAAAGTTCATGTCACATCTTGCCACCAGAAGCAGAGAGAGAAAAACCTTTAGGAGGAGTCATTCTACTGCCCTCCTTTTGGCTTCTGGACCTGTCCAGTCTGAAACGATAGCAAAGCATTGCCAACTTTTTCTCCAGGTATTGCTGTGAACACTTCTATAGACATCCTCACCATCTCAGGTCTTCGGCCTTCAACAATGTACAGCCTACATCTCATGGCCTCCACGATGGTTGGGAGCACCAATGGGACCAGTGTTGTGATCACCACCAAGGACATGGGTAAGGACAGCAAAAATTATTAGGCTTATAAGTCAATAAGCTGTTTTGAGAGTGCAGGATTTTCCTAGAGGTGTAAAGGGTGCAAGTAGTCCCTGACGTACACCTATAGTTGGGACCGTATCTTGGTCTTTGAGCAAAGCGATTGTTACATGACCGTTTTTCTCAACGACTGCTATTCCAAGCGCTCCTGGTTGTGGTTGTTAAATAATCTTACAGGTGGTTTAGCAGAGTCCCAGGTAAGGAGCGTGGGGCTATCTCAAGGGGTGTGGGAGATGCTCTGGGAAGTCCAGCACAAGCCGCATATGAGTTGAGAGTACCGAGTGAGATGCAAAGCCTCAGCCACCCCTGCAGTGAAGCACTCGGTGGTGACAGCACTGGAGGTGGGCCTGAAGTAGAGGCCCGGGGCCTTCCGCAATCTTGGCCATTTGCTGCCACCTCCAGCATTCTCACAGCTCGTTCTCCAAATCGAGCAAAGCTTGGAGAATCATGAGTCAAGGACTACGTGTAAAGGCCAAATTGCACCACCTCCTTCTTCCTTTTAGGAACAATTCTGCCTGCATGAATTAGCTCCACATCCATTTTTTACACCTACAAATTATCACTTGATGATGTACTAGTTCATCTTTACTTTGGCCAAGGAGCAGCAGACACGACAATGCAGCCAATTGGCCCTGGGCACACTCTCTCTGAACAGGACCCACAAGTGTTCCACTTTAGTTCGATGTGTGGAAGATGGCCACTAATCCACCCATATCCAACACCTTGCTCTCTCTTCCAGAATACCTGGACATCACCATTGTGTACTTAGTCATTGGGCTGCTCTTGGCCATGATAATTGGCATGGTCATCTGCTTTCAGAAGAGCAAAAGGTATGTGGAGGAACAAGCCAGAAGCTGCAGAGCGTTGCTTTGGCACCCGAGTTTAGACTCCCATGGGCAAGTGCAGGAGATAGCAGAGAGACTTAGCCAGAGACAGTGGGGTGGAGGCCAGAGGCAAAGCAGAAAAAAAATTCTATGTGTATGTTTGTGTTGTAGATTGTATGTTGTATATATGTGTAACAATTTCCCTTCTAAGTATCTACTTGTCCTGAAAGAAAATTCCACGACCCACGTTCCAGATATCCAGTGTTGATGTGTTGTGTTGAGAGGTTGCGTTAATTCACATATTAGACAGGGGCAGAACAGGGAATGGCCAATATCCAGGAGGAGAGCGTGACTCCTCTCAGGCCATCAGAGCTCCAAACTAACCAGGTGCTTCTCTCTCCCTCCACGCTCCCCAACTCACCCCCAGGATGAAGATGCAGTTCTGGCCCAGCGTCCCTGACCCAGCCAACAGCAGCCTGGGCAAATGGGCCCCCGCCGTTCTGCAGGAGGTAAGCCTGGAAGCCACAGACAGGCAGCTGCTCTTCCTTCCACAGCAGCTGCTGCTTTATGAACCTTCCACTCAGCCAGATGTATCGGCACCACTGCAGGAGTGACCCTGCCCATTTTAATTTGCTGGATTTGCAAAATGTGTCCTGATCGACAGCTCAATTAACCCTCTTTTCCGGGTTCATACAACACATTGAGCCCCAAACTAATTACCTGAGCTGCGTTTGTACAAAATACTGGGTCCAAATGCATTGATTATCATTCAGTGCTAATGAGTTTTGCATACAGAGATAATAAGGGCATCCGGAGGTAAAATACAGCCCAGATCAGTTGCAAAGCAGAGCTTGCATAGGCTAAAGGAGCTTTATTTCCATTTATTTGTGCGTTTCTCTCCAACCTTTTCTCGGAGGTCAAGTGGAGTCCTTTCCTTTTACTCTTACAATGACCACATGATGCAGTGCAAGCGGTTCTCAGCTTCAGCAAGAACTGGCGTCTCCCCAGCTTGCCTTCCCCTTCGGGCGGTCCCAGCTCCAACCCTTCCTCCTCTGAACCGGCCTCTGAGGGGGCCCTGACATTTTATTCATTTGTTTGTTTGTATCCCACCTTTATTATTTTTACAAATAATTCAAGGTGAGGAGCATACCTGAGACTCCTTCCTCCTCCGATTTCCCCCATCACAGCAACCTTGTGAGGTGGGCTGGGCTGAGAGAGAGGGACTGGCCCAAAGTCACCCAGCCAGCATTCATGGCTAAGGCGGGACTAGAACTCCCCATCTCCCACTTTCTCACCTGCTACGTTCATCACTCGATCAAACTGACTTTCATTTCTCCATTCTCTGTTAACTTTGCTTGGGGCAACCTAGCTGTGAAGCACCCAAATGGCCATCAGGTGAGTATGAGGGCAGGTCACAAAACTATTTTTTTTCCGCTATTGTAACTTCAGATAGTCACTAAATAAGGCAGTCGGTAAGCAAGGACTACCTGTAAAGCCTCCCTGCCCCATGATAGTCTACCTCTAAATGAAGACGCTAGAAATGATCATCCCCAGCAGAACCCCCCCATCTGCACTCAGCCAGGACTAGTTTCCCTTAGTGGCCACCTGGCCGTCCTTAATCGTCCCTTCTCCTCCTGCTGCCTTCTTCCCACAGGAGACCCTGCAGGCCCCCAAGCCGTGCGAGCTCAGCCCCGTCATCGTGTCTGCCTTCCTTGTGATCGAAGCCGATGAGAAGAAGTGCCTCTCCTGTGGGAAGAGCGAGCCCGGCCCGGCCACGGAGGACAGCCCAGTAGCCCTCTCCGACTCTGGTGCCCGCGAAGCCAAAGGAGCTGTGCCCACCGGGGGCTCAGGGCCAACCTCCTACATGAATAACCCAGAGCCTGTTCAGTATGCCAAGGTCCTGGGGGGCAGCTATCACCTTCAGCAAAAAGCCTCGCCCACCATCTACATCCGCTCCAGCTCCAGGCAGCCTCTCCTCCGCAGTCTGAGCCCCAGCCCGAAGTCCTACAAGAACCTATGGTTCCACAGCGACCAGCCCGAGCGAGCGACGCCCTCCAGCTTCCAAGAGGAGACGGTTTTCTTGGACGGAGCCCTGCTGGATTTCCCACTGCTTCAGGGCCTGAAAATTGACGGGGATGAAGACCTCTGCAACTTCCGAAGGCTGTAAGGGCCCAGCTGCTGTCCCAGGGCTGCAGGGAGAACAGTCTACTCTTTTGGGGGGTTTTCTTCTTCCTTCTCCTCCCGGAGGGGTCTGGCCAGCCATTATTTTGTCTTTTGGACTATATCCTTATATAGACTATATCCTCCTGGCCAGGAAGGCGGGAAAGATAGGCAATGTTCCCAGGGCGGAGTCACAGTTCTCCAGACTCAGAAGCAGACATGCTTTAGTTTAAATCAGGGCTCTCCAAACTGGGCAACTTTAAGACTTCAACTCCCAGAATTCCTCAGCCAGCCAAGAAGTTGATGTCCACAAATCTTAAAGTTGCCAAGTTCAGAGCAAAATGGTTTAGATGAGCAGAAGGCAACCTCAGGGAGGATGCATATATTGGAGTTTCACTTGTTTCTGCTTCAGAAGCTGCCATTGAGATGATTTGACGGCGTCTCCAAGGATGAGAAGCGGCCTACCTGGAGGTGCTAGAAAGTTTGAAGATTAGGTAAAAATTAGGTGCCTTAACACATTTAACATTTCTACACCTTCAGAATACAAACACTGTACCCCTCGCAACCTGCAGGGTGTGTGGCTCATGGTGCTACCAGGGCTGTAGATGCAGGCCGATAGCTGTAAGTTCCCCCAGCACCACTTTTGCGTCATCTTTTTGCAACTGTTAGGCCTGTTCAGTCCTGCTGAGTATCATCTGTTCTCATGACTTCTGCTCCGATCGGAATAGAGGAGCCACAGCCCTAGAATGGACATTCTCCTCCCCAGTGGCTTCTTTTGTCACTGATATACGAAGTTTGTTGGTCGCAACAGCTGCCTGCCGGATCTCCACATTTCTTGATTATCTGGACTGTATCCCTTACATCCCTCAGCTGCCAGAGGTGGTGCTGTGTTCATTCCAAAACTACCACTTTCCACCAAATTTTGACTTTTCTCTTACATATTGCAGATTTCTTTGGTGTACTCCTGCTAAGCTCACCGCGGCCTTGACGTGGTCCTTGAGCACATGCAGATCATTCCATTTCTTCCTCAAGATTTAATGGACTACGTGTGCATGAATCTTTAAAAGAAAAAAAATCTCAAAGCATCTTCAATGAGCCCATATTGGGAGGGTCTACAAGAAAGGAGCTGCCGAAATGGATCCATCTGCAAGTACACCTACTTCTGTAGCTGCTCCTCCTATCCTAAAGGAATAGTCTTGGAGGGTAATTTTTTATCACTTCCAAGTTGTGTGGAATCCTTGGTGCTGTCTGACTTTGGTTGTTTACGTGCAGATCTTTCCTTACTCAACTAAGTTACCTCATCAGGGCTAGTGATTGTGAGGTTTGTTTATCTCCCTATTTATATTTTATTCAGCCAACAGAAAAGGCTAACCAGAACAAACCAGAACACATCTTTACTAATAGCCAACACCCAGATAAGTAGGTATTAACCTCAGACAAGCAACCAAGCGGAAAACAGTACCCTAATTAAAGAATTACCAAGGAGAAAAACTACACCATCAACACTGGCAGTGCAAGCTACTATGCACCAACAGGGAGCAAACCACACATTCACTAGTGCTGGTGATGCTACCCAGTGGGGAAATATCTGCAGGCAAATGAGCCAGCTCAGAGAGTACCAAGGACTCCACCGTTCAATCTTGAGCTACAAATTCTATTCATACCTCCGGTATTTACTGAACTCCCCAATCTGGTATCCCAAAAGAGAGCGGAGTTCAGCAATCTGGGCAGGAAGGCCCACGTCTCCATTACCGAGAACTCTGGTGCCATTTTGGCTACTGATTCAGTCAGTGAAGGTCTTCTGCTGTCCAGGACCAAGCAGACCATCTCCTAAGCTGCCAATGGTCCACAGAAGAAGTCTTTCAGCTGTTGAAATGATGTAGATGCTTGTGGAGGAGCCCCAGCTGAGAAAGAGCCACAGCTCAGTATGGGATATAAAGGGAAGAGTAGAAGGAAGTAACGGCATGAAGAAGGGTGAGAAAGAAGCAGAGGTTTCCGGGTCAATCCAGATGGTCTTTTGACTGACTTGCAAGGAGGACTCAGCAAAAGACACGGGACTTGTGGTGGTGAACAGCTGCAAGAGGAAACCAAGGATCGTAAAGAGAAGACTCGTTTGGAGAACGCCTTCGTTCCTTCAAAATGCTTTTGCTGCTATTATTTATCATGTATATAAAACACCGAACATTAAAGGTGCTCTTGTATTGCCCTCATCTGAACTCTGAGGAAAACTCATTTTCTTCCTGCCTCATAGCCAGAAATTAGCTAACATATCACTGATTTACATAAATTTGCATGGCTGCTCATATCATCGTAGTGACCTTGGGCAACAAAATATGTAAAATATTAAACACAAGAATCAATCGATATACAAAGCCCAAAACTGTGTTCCCCAACCTTTCTGGCTTTGCAGACCTGCGCGGGGGGGGGGGGGGGAGAGAGAGGAGAGGAAATGGTTCCACACAAGTAGCAGGCATATGTACTCGCACGTGCAACTCTATTTGCGTGAGCAGAGGGCACACACATGCACACGTGAAGTCCCATTTGTCTGGACGCTCGCTGTCAATTGGCTGTGGCTGGAGGGTGGGGCCGAAGGGGGCGCGAGCACGTGGTGGAGGCAAAAAGTCCTAGACCCTCTGTGGTTTCCTGCTGCTCCCTCCCTTTGACCTATGAAAAGTGCCAATTTGCTTGCATGACAAGCCCTTAAGATCTAAAATCTGTTAGCACCTTCTTCACCTGATGCCATATTGGTGGCCTCTGAATTAAACTTGGAACAGTTGTCAGCCCTCAGTCACCGTGCCTGTTTCTCCCCCCTCCCCCTTACCGGAATCTTGTCTCGGATAAGGATTTCAAATCAGAGAGATTCTACATTTATTGCAAGAACAAATTCTGTAGACAAAAATTGCACAAAACTACCATACGCTTGGTTCAAAACGTTCCCTCCGGCAAACCTTGCTGGGCTTGTTTCATTTGAGTCATTTCTCCGATCCAGGAGAGCTTCTTGTTGGCTGCAAAGTAAGCTTCTGTCTCACTTATAAGCACTACAAAGAGGAGAAAGTCTTGTCATTGTACAAGGAATGACAAAAGACAGAAGGTTTGTTGAACACGTCTATTGAGAGCAGTCTGGGAAGGAGCACCGAGATGGTATGGAAGCAGATCGCTGCTCAATCCCAGAGAAGAGCTTGTGCTGGAATGTCCGCTTTGTTCTGTACTGAATAGGCTGCACTTCAGTAGAAGAGACTGTGGGTAGCTCGGGGTTAAAGTCCTTGGACTGGAGCAAGGACCACACCTGCTCCCTTCTACACCGTGAAGATGTTACCTTGCCGGGCAATGAAATGTCTCCCAGAAAACGGGGCTCAGAGAACACCAAAGATCCCACAGACTGAACTTCCTTTAAAAGTTGGCTTGTTTTTACATAAATGCATAGATTCATTCACTGCAGTGAACTAAAATGAATCAGTTGTATAAATGTCATTATTCTTTCTTCTCTCCAGCACTTAGATTAAAATGTTTATCAATGCAAGTTAATTACCTTCTTGGATGGCCCTCCTTTGGTCTTTGATATAACTTCCTCTTCCACAATCTCTGCAGTTTTCTGGAGGGGGGGGAAGGGAAAAGCACAAGCACTCAGGCCACGTCCGAGGCGATGTGGTCAGCCGGCAGAACAAAAAAAAAAAAAAAAAGGCATAGGTGGGAATACTCCACTCTTACCAGGCAGGAACTTCTACTTAGTGTGACTTCAGAGTAGACAAAGGAAACATCTGACCTCAGCTAACTACAAAGATGACAAAGGTCTGGAGAAAACAGTTCCTCAGGGAGAAAACCCCTGAAACATATTTGATAAAAGCAAACAGTCTTTTCCAAAGTTACTAAGCTACCCACCCCATTAATACTGACCCACAGACCATGTTCTGGGTGATGTATTTGTATACTGAAGTAGATCAGTTAGTGCTTTTGATAGTGTTAATCTTAGTTTGTAGCTGTGGTTTAGCTATGATAATCCAGCTCCTATGGTTAGTCTGCAGTGGATTTAAAATGCCAGATTTTTGAGATATAAAAAATCAAACCAAGATAACTCACTTCAGAATTTTTTTTCCACCTTTAACATAAGGGTTAGGGTTAGGTCACCATGAACTCAGAGAGCGAAATGGACATCGCCAACAAATTTGGAGTACTTGGGTATGGTTAGGAGGGCACTGACTTTTCTAGCCTGCCCTATCTATGTTTCCTGGTAAAATACATGGGAAAATCCCATTGGAGGAAAATTCCACTTAGGGTTAGGGTTAGGTCACCATGAACTCATAGAGCAAAATAGACATTGCCAATAAATTCGGAGTGCTTGGGTATGGTTAGGGGGGCACTGACTTTTCTAGCCTGCCCTATCTATGTTTCCTGGTAAAATATATGGGAAAATCCCATTGGGGGAAAATTCCACTTAGGGTTAAGGTTAGGTCACCATGAACTCGGAGAGCGAAATGGACATCACCAACAAATTTGGAGTACTTGGGTATGGTTAGGAGGACACTGACTTTTCTAGGCTGCCCTATCTATGTTTCCTGGTAAAATACATGGGAAAATCCCATTGGGGGAAAATTCCACTTAGGGTTAGGGTTAGGTCACTATGAACTCATAGAGCAAAATGGACATCGCCAACAAACTCGGAGTGCTTGGGTATGGTCAGGAGGGCACTGACTTTTCTAGCCTGCCCTATCTATGTTTCCTGGTAAAATACATGGGAAAATCCCATTGGGGGAAAATTCCACTTAGGGTTAGGGTTAGGTCACCATGAACTCATAGAGCAAAATGGACACCGCCAACAAATTTGGAGTGCTTGGGTATAGTTAGGAGGGCACTGACTTTTCTAGCCTGCCCTATCTATGTTTCCTGGTAAAATACATGGGAAAATCCCATTGGGGGAAAATTCCACTTAGGCCAGTGATGGCGAACCTTTTAGAGACTGAGTGCCCAAACTGCAGCCCCAAACCCACTTATGCATCGTCGAGTGCCGGGTGGGTGTGGCCCCAATATTGGGTGGCCGTGGCCCAGTGGGTGGGCGTGGCTGCAGTAGTAACGGCAGACTGGGTGGGACTCAAAAGTTCCAACTTTGCGAGATCTTTTTTTCTCCCGCAAGGAAATTGATTGATTGATTGATTGAATTTTTTTTTTTTTGCACACAGTGGTGGAGGCCTAAAGCAAAAAGGTTTTATAAAATCCAGCTGAATCCTAGGACTGGGGCGACGGCATGCGTGCCCACAGAGAGGGGTCTGCGTGCCACCTGTGGCAGGCATGTCATAGGTTTGCCACCCCGGACATAACTTATTAAGCAGTACAATTTGATTGAAAAATAACCTGAAATCTTTTAGTGGGAAAAATAAAAATACAAAAACTTATAATAATATGTCCCAAGGTGCGATTTCAAAAGGCAACTTGGACTTTGTTTTTCCTTGTTTTATTTCTCATCCAAGAAGAAAAATGCCTTTAAGCAAAAACCAAGAAAGTCCAATTGCCTTTTCAAAAAGCACCTTTGGGACAACCATGGCCTGGATGGCTGAGAATCCCCATGGACATTTATAATAACGTGGTTGCATGAGTGTACACATCCTTAAACTAATACTTCATTGGAGCTCCTTTTGATTTTATGACAACATTCAGCCTTTTGGGGTCAGCCTGACACATCTTGGCTTGAGGATCTTTGCCCAAGAATCTTCCTTGCAAAAGCGGTCCAAATCTGCCGATTGCGAGGTCAACTCCTGTGCACAACCTCTTCAGGTCACCCCTCACTGTCAGGGGTGTCCATGCTAGCTGGGGAATTCTGGGAGATGAGGTCCCCTGGTCTTACAGTCTGCTTTGGGGGGAAAGGCTGCTCACGCATGGCCTGAGAGACCCTCCTTACCTGGTCCACCGGCAATTCAACCTGCGTGTCTTCGTCTTCTCCTATTTCCTGCGCATCCACCATCTCCTGCCTTGCCCCTCTCCTTTTATAAACGCTTTCATCTTCTGAAGAAAAAATAAAAGACAGGGCGACACGAGATCCCTGGTGAATAACGTGCCCTTCCCAGAGTGGTTTCCCTCCTTGCGCTTTGAAAGCGCCAGACGGTGGCTACAAATCAGCTTTCATCCCTCTTTTGATGCAGGGTACATCGTGGTGTTCTCTAAGCTTGGCCGTTTTCATGACCCAGACTAGGGAACACAATCAGTGTTGCACTGACATCCAAGCTCCAAGAGCACTGATATTACAGTACCTAGTTGGGTCCTGAAATGTCTGCAAAAAAACCCACCGAGCTCAGAGAGCACCACGGAGCCTTCAGTTCAACCCGGAGGTGCAAATATTCTCCTTTATCCAGCATGTTGCTTTCTGACCAGCAGGACGTAGCGCCTGGCCAGTTGGTTTCCTCCCTGTTGGGATTCATCCAGAAAGTTTCAGTCTCTCACTCACTCAGTCATGGGGATCAAGTCATGGGGTTCACTCTCCTGGGAGAGTGAAACGCTCTGAATTATTTTGTTTTGAGCCCCAAATCAAACTTGTGTCTGTTAATTCCTCTGCGCAAAACAATGAAGTAGTGACTTTAACACCATAACTGAGCTGAGCTCACATACACCAAGAGATTCCGGCTTCTTCAAGAATTTTCTAGTCTTCTGAATTTGGGGAGCCCTGGACTTCCCATACAAACCTTCTGTTGCTTTCTCCAAGAACACCTGAGGCTACCATCTGCTCTACACAAGCCACACAGGAGTCAACCACATTGTAGTGTGTCATTGTGTGCAAACTCAGCCTGTCAGATGTTCTAATAATAATTAAAGATTATTCCCCCATATGCAATCTGCCTGCTTAACATTTGTTTGACAGCTTCCTCTGGGAAAAAATGCCTGACTGGCTGACCCAGCCCATCCCTCCCAATTTCCTTGGATGCTCCCCTTGGTCAATGGAGTTGCTCAGCCTGATACCCTCCAGGGGCTGACTTGACAGGCAGTGTGGCCAAAGTCGCTCACTATCACCACAGCCCCCTTACCCGTCATAGTGCCCACTCTGTCTCTAAGGTGAGACACAGGTGCTCATTCTTTTCCGTTTATTTTTACCTCGGGTGAAATAGTTGCCAGGGACCTGGCGCTCTTGTCCAACCTGGCCTGGCTTGGCGTGGAAGACGGATGTCACTTTGTCTTGGTGAGGGTATTTCTTGGCTGGCTTGGACTCGGAGGGACGGGGAGGGTCTCCTGCAGGCACAATCCCTGTGGAATGGACCCGCCAAAGTTTCATCTGGAAGTTCAAGGAATGTTCATCAGGGCCTTTCAGATGTAAGTCCTGGCCACTTCAAATCATCATCAAACATCCCCAGCATTTCCTATTTCCATCCTCTCAAAGTCCCCCCTCCCTCTCCATGCGGAAAAAAAAATCAATTTCCTGCAGAAAATATGCCGCAGGTCCCTGCTTTGGGATCCGTAGCAACTGGGGAAGTGGGGAGTCTCTGCTGTGAGATTTCAGCTCCAGCCAGGTCAGGAAGGGGGACAAGGAATCCAAGCTTCCTTTGATGGGAAGCCGCTTCCCCACACGTGCTCTATCCGGCCCAGCGCATTGGGATCTTAAGGCCCACGAATCCACAAGGCCCAAAGAAGCGTGTCTGATTTTCACAAGGCTCCGTAGTTTGCAAAAGGCTACATTATTGCTACAGGTAGTCCTCAGCTTATGACCAACCACTTAGCAACCATTTGAAGTTAGGATGGGCCCCAAAACAAGTACCTAGGACCCAGATTTGAAGTTACAATGGCTGCCCCATTTCCCCAGTCACATGATTGTAGTTCGGTTGCTCAGCAACTGACCTGCGTTTCTGTTTGCAGCATCCCATAGTCACATAACCACAACTGACTTTTTTTTTTGCCACAAACTGATGTTTACTTCCAATTTCCATCAAAAAAATGCCCATTGTGGCCAATGGATCCACTTACCAACCACAGATTCAATTAAAAAAACATTACGATTCTATTAACTGCCACAAAAAATATAAAATCAAGCTGGTCACGTGACGACCCACTTAACAATGTAAAACCTTCTTTTAATAAAAAGTATTAGAAGAAAAAAGCAAGACATTTGGAAAAGTCAAAAGGGCAGCTGTGGCTACAAAAATCAAAGTTCTGCCCCCTCTGTTTTAATGTGCACTGTATTTTTAAAAAGAACTTTGATTAGGCAATTGTAGCTGCTATCTTGACTTTTTGGACACCCACAAACTCCTGCTGATTACAAGTTGAACACAAATCAGCACTGTGGAGTACCGTAGGTGTAAGGGTTTTAGGTTATATTGATAAGAGCCCATTTCTGAAGTCTTAGGAAATAGTATTTCCACTTTATTTCCTACCAATCCATTGGAAGTCTTAAGATGCAGGCAAGGCAACTTGTTAAACTGCTTGGGCTTTCCAGTGCACACAAATGGACCCACAATATTCATGAATTTAGTACACCGAGCCTTTTATGGTGGAGAAAAAAAAACAGTACTTTCCCCAAAATGAGGTTTTTATGGCAGGAAACTTCAGTGTTTTTATGTATATATAATGTAATGTAGAGGTATTTCAGAATATGGAATCCTACTCTTAGCCAACATGAAACATTAAATCCTGAACTTTTTTATTTAAGTGGCAGATTAAGCTCTCCAAAATCGCTGCTTCACTTTACCTGTTGCACTGGCTCAAGGAGTGCCGAGTCGCTGGCTCTGTCTTCAGAGGCCACCTGGAGAGGATAGAAGAGAGTAGAAATAAATAAACAGGTAAATGACATCGTAAGATTTTGCTGGTTCTGGTCTTAACTAATGCAGAAACAAAAACTAGTAAGACATTAGAGCAGAGGTTCTCAACTTTTTCTACACTCTGCACCCCTAGAACGCTTCTGATATATTCTCGCACTCCTTACAAAAGTTTGAAATAATGGCAACAAATTATGCATATACACTTATAATTTTGAAAACCCAAGTTTTCGCACCCCCTGGAATATCGTCTCGCACCCCTGGTTGGGAACCCCTGTATTAGAGAAATACCAGTGAAATGTAATAATGTTGTACACATCTGCTGGGTGGATGCAGCAGGTTTTGGTCACTTCTGCCGCGCTGGGAGGTAACCCATGAAGCACATTTATTTTTTTGGAGGGGGATCCCCACTCTGGTTGCTAAAAAAATCTAATAGGAACATTTACACATTACACTTCTTCTCCAGATGCAAAGTATCTTTGCTCCTTTTCACACAGGTGCTGCCTTAGGAAATCAGCCATCAAGGCTACTTACCCCCCGATTGTAGTTCCTTCTTCTGTTAGTAGAGAAGTTCCTATGAGTAGAAAAGCAGCACATTCATATCCAGACCACACAGAGATGTTTTTCCTACCTTACTGAGATACTGTGCAGTGTAATGGGCAGAAGGAATAATCGTGAGGAACAGGAAGGAGAGCTGCTACTGGGATAACAGATAACAGAAACCCAAGTATGGGCCAGAACTGTAGCCGGAGAAAGTGTCTCAGACAAGATCCTCCCTAGTTCTTCTGAAAGAAGGGAGAGGAAAGCGTATTCACACTTGCAAGGTTCTGTTACTATGGATGTTACAGTAAAAATCGTCAACACCTACATGGCAGTAGTATCTTAGCCTGGGCTACCGTAACACACAGGGTCTGTAGGCCCAGCACACCCTGTCTCTGAGCTGGGGTTTGCTCTCTTTTTATATACTAGTGGCTTGCCCTGTGAGCATGGTTCTCTTCTTGCTAATTCCTTGATGTTGTTCATTTGTGTATGGCAGGGGTAGGCAACCTTGGCTCTTTTATGACTCCTGGACTTCAACTCCCAGAATTCCTGAGCCAGCTATGCTGAGGGGAAAGGGAGAGGTTTCCAAGCTGAGCCATGCTGACTCAGGAATTCTGGGAGTTGAAGTCCACAAGTCATAAAAGAGCCAAGGTTGCCTACCCCTGGATTCTATGGAAATTCTCAATCATCCAGGTCATGGTTGTCCCAAAGTTGCTTTTCCAAAAAGTAACTGGACTTTCTTGGTTCTTTCCTGGAAAGCGTTTCGCTTCTCGTCCAAGAAGCTGAAGAACTGAAACTGGGGAAGCTTCTTAGATGAGAAGTGAAATGTTTTCAAGGAAAAGAACCAAGACAGTCCAGTTGCCTTTTGGAAAAGCACCTTTGGGACACTGGTTGCTTACTGTTAGCTTGTCTGGCAATTCCTAGTGTATAAAAAGACAGCAAACCCCTCTCCCTTCTAGCACTGATGATGTTATCTAGTTGTGTAATGAAACATCTGCAAGAAAAGAACCAAGCTCAGAGAGCACCAAGGACACCACGGTTCAATCCTTATTTCACCCTCAGAGAACACAAGTTATGACCTCCCCCAACATCTCCTAAACAAGGAAGATTGGAAGAACAGAGGTACTTGGAGAAAGTGTTTGGGCAGATGAAGTCAATACTACTTTTTTATTATTATTATTCTAAGGGATTGTATTCTGCACAAAGGAGCCCGCTGCTGCATTTCAGTCACACTGATTCAGCCATTTGGACATGTGCCAGATTGGCTGCCATTTAAATCAATCTTTCACCACCTGACACCCAACTGAAAAAGCTGAGCTAAGCAGAGGCACCTCAGCTGCCTACCAAAAGGGACGGAGAGGGATTTTGGGAGGCACCAGTAGTTCGAAGTAAGGCAAATCTTTGTACTTCTCCGGCCCCACAGCCACATAATATTCGCCGTTCACCAGCTCCTCGCCCTGGGAGATGAGGTCACCGTTCAGCTTGCAGAGCCTGGAAGAGCAAAGCAGAAACAGGTCCAAGAAAAGGGGGAAGAATCTGAGGAAGACACAAGGCTGGCTGGGGAATTCTGGGAGTTGAAGTCCACAAGACTTAAAAGTTGTAAGTCGGGGAGCCCTGTTCTACAAGTTTCCTCCTGTTTAAAGACTGAAGAGGGAACTAACCCAATCAGAACAGAGCTAGAAGGGACCTTGGGGGTCTTCTAGTGAAAGTCCAACCCCCTGCTCAGGCAGGAGACCATTTCAGACAAGTGGCTGTCCAGTCTCTTCTTAAAACTTCCAGTGCACCCACAACTTCTGAAGGCAAAGCTGTTACCCTGGTTAATTGTCCTCACTGTTAGGAAGTTTCTCCTTAATTCCAGGTTGCTTCTCTCTTTGATCAGTTTCCAACCATTGCTTCTTGTCCTGCCTTAAACCCATAACTAAACCCAATGACCCCTCTGTTCTGGGTCTTGCAGGTGGACTTGGCTCCCACAGCCACCTTTATGCAAAATCTAGTTGACCAAAGCCCTGATGGCTGCTTCTGCTCATGAGTGACACTAATGAGCCCGTTTCCTGTTCAGCCACATTTCTGACATAACATGAAGCCATCTGGTGGTTTTCTTTGTTTTGGCTCAGCCTTTTGTGGAAAGAAGGTGTGTTGCTAAAGCCCAGAAGGTGTGTTGCTAAAGCTTCTGCTCTGGCCCTGGGCTTTGGAGGGAGCAGGACAGGTCCAATTTGCCCCAGCCCCCTCCCCCAGCTGAGGTGCCTGCTCTCACAGTAAAGTATATTGTACCATTCATGAACAGTATATAGGCAAAAGGAATCCAGAGAGACTCTGTTCATAAGAATTGCATCTGCTTTGGAAGAAAGATTGTTTACAGGATTTCCCCTTCCCTAAAACTGAGATTCCTTTCTCAGACTCTCAGTCCTTATTTAATTTGAAGTTATGACAGTTAAAGCAGTATAAATAGAGCCGGTTTGGTTTAGCGGTTAAGGCACCAGACTAGAAAGTGGTTCAAGTTCTTTCTCAGCAATGAAAGCCAGCTGGGGGACTTTGGGCCAGCCCCTCTCTCTTCAGCCCAGCCCACCTCACAGGGTAGTTGTGGTAGGGAAAACTGGAGGAGGCAGGTGTGTTGGATACGTTCCCTGCCTTGAGTTATTTATAAAAATAGTAAAGCCGGGATAAAACTAAGTAAGCAAAGCTGAGCTGCTTTTTGGCAGAGAAAGCTCTCAGCTATCGCACACTATCGTGAAGCAACCTCCCTGAGCACAGAACTCCCCCTAACAATGCCCCCCCCAGACAAGGTCCCTCCGGTCCTCTGGAGCCAGGGCTCAGGGCAGGGCCCCAGTGCAGAGAGACCCCCAGGAGGCCTTGGGGGGCTGGAGTAGCCTAGTTCTGGGGTAGCAAAGGGACGGCAGAGCCTTTGATTTCCACCCCCCACCCCACCCCCAAAGAAATAGAAAAGGATGGTAAAAAATGCAGACAAGACTCACTTTTTCACCGCTCCCGAGCGCAGGTTGGCCTTTTCTGACAAGCGGCCAAGGACGGTGCCCCATTCCTGCAGGGCGCCCCTGGCCAGCACCATTCGGAAGGGGGGGCTCAGCAAGTCTCCGTTGCGGAAAACACTGGAACGGCAGAAGCAGAGACGCCGGCTTCCTTCCCTGCAGAGCTTCCTGGGGGAAGACTCCCAACTACTCCCGTCTCCCTCATTCAGATATGCGAGGACCTGGACTCCCTAAAATTATGCCAATGGGGCACGAAGGAATTTCTGGGCTCCACCACAGGCAGAGAGAATTTCCAGTCTTCTCTGGGTTTTTGTTTATTTGAATTTATACTTCACGGTGCTAACTAGCTCAGGATTCTGGCAGGATTTTACTTGGAGGAGGGGTTTGGTCCCTTGTTTGTAACCTCCCCTTTATTTCCCAATCGCTTTGCTCATCTCTTTTTTTTTGGTCAGGAAAGGTTTTAGGGCTGGATTAAGACTGGGAAGAAAGAGTTGGCCGAGGACAGCCCCCCCCTCAGGACTGCCTCTTTCCAGGGCTGTTGGGGGCACTAAGGATGTAGGTCCTGGAGATATAAATTGAATAAACTTCAGAGACAAAGAACTATGCCAATTCTGCCTTTAGTTAGTCGTTTATTTGATTTTTATTATTATTTTTTTAAATAATTTAATTTCAAGGCCTAACATACCTAATAGCCTTTCCTCCTCGTATTTTGCTGTGATATCATCAGGCTAGCCCTTTTCACGGCTAAGGCGAGACTTCACCGCCTCCTGGTTTCTAGTCTGCTACCTTAACCTCTACGCCAAATCCCGTCGCCTCCTTCTCTGAGCTTCCTCATTTCTTCCTTCACTAATCCGAGAGAGAATTTCCAAGGACAGGAGAGTCACTCACTGGATAACACAAGGAAGGTTCGTCTGCCGCTTCCATCCTGCCGTAACCATCACCTTCTGAGGCATACCTGGATAATTCTGAATGCCAAAACATCGTCGTCATCAACAGCAGCAACCATCACACACCATTATCTGTCCTTTGTAGGTTCTACCACTGTGTTTCTTAATCTGAGCACCTCGAAGGTGCATGGACTTCAACTCCCAGAATTCCCCAGCCGGCTCCAAAGTCCAAGCCCAACAGGCTCAAGGCCTTAGAAGATCCTGGCTTGCCCATCTCCTTAGGCAGAACTCCCTCTTTTAGGTTGCTTTTATTATATTTGGTGCACAATACAAAGCTTTGAAATAGGCAGAAGGCCTCTGGACCAAAAACTTCTCCTGGCAGTTGAGCCTTCTGCATTTGGTCCACCCACAACCACTTACTCACCTGGGCTCCATTTTTTTTCTGGTGCTTGTTCAGCTGCTTCATCCCAGCATTTGGATAACTGTCAACAAAGTGATTTGGGAAGAAAATGAGCCACCGAGCCGAGTCAGGGGATTGTGCTGGGCAGTTCTGAGTTCCAGTTCAGAGCAGACTCTCCTACTTCTACATTCAGCTATTTCTCCCATGAATGCTGCAGACTTCAAATCCCGCAATCCCTGGTTGTTGCCACAGGCTAACACATTCACATCTCTGGAAGTGGCCAAAGAATGTGGCAAAGTAACCCTTAAGAGGCGTTTTCCAGTGGAACAGGCAGCATGTCCTTTGCCATAGATATGGGTTTGATTACAACTCCCATCGCTTCCATGTGTATGTGCTCCAGATGCCTTTCAAGGAAGAAACAGGGAAAAATCTCTTTCTCTTAAGTCAGTTTTCCAACCTTAGCAACTTGAAGATGTGTGGACATCAACTCCCAGAGTTTCCCAGCCAGCCATACTGGGAGTTGAAGTCCATCTACTTCAAGCTGCCACGATTGGAAAACAGTGATCTGGGTCTTGGGAATGGTCAACCAGAGAAGATCAACAACAGTGCTGTCCCTTCAACTCTTCTTTAATTCACAGTCCTCCCAATAAAACTTGAGGGATGGACACCTTCTCCTCTGGAAAGGAGGAGAGCTGCATGTGCGATGATGCATCTTGGAAGGAAGAAGCAGAATTCCACCACCCACTGCCCTTACTCTTGTGATTTTAAGAGTGTTTCTGAAAGTTCAAACAATTGGGCAGCTGAAGAATTCTGCTCAGCAAGACAGCAATTAATCCCACATTGCAGCTAAGAGAGGGCTGGGTGGCAGACATTGCTTAGCTTTGGGTGGCCAGTTGGAGAAGGATGTCCAAGGGGCAGAAGTTCAAACTTTTCTCATTTTTTGAAAACAAAGCCAGAGGCTTCTGGTGCAGCCAGGCAAGAGACTCGAGGCAGTTCTTTGTCTTGGGATAGAAGAACCAAATGAGATGGAGTGGGAGGAGCTGTCCTCAGGAACTCAAGTCAAATGCCAGAGACTTTCTGCCAAAGCTTTTCCCAACCTGGTTTTCCAAATGCACAATATTGGGGCTTTGAATTCTTTAAACTCCAAATTCTGGACTTGAAGTCCCACGATCTATGAAGAATTCCACAACAGGGTGGCCTTCTCTGCACTACTCCAGCCATTCTACACAGCTGTGACTCTCTTCCTTTAAACAAAGCCCATTCGGATCTCGTGCCGGAAAAGCTGCCACGTATCTTCACAATTTACACACTGGCTTGAATGTGCTGGGTGCTGAGAGTGGCCCTCCGACACTCCCACAAGGGCAAGGGCTGCTTGGAGAGTGACATCGTGAGCTTGGTGTCGTCATAATTCAAGGGTCCTGGTCCTCCCTGGGAGGCCAGAGCAGACGCCCAGCTCTAGAGAAGAGCCCAGAGCTTCGACACTCTGCTTGCTCAGGCTGCCTTCTTCTACTTTGACTCAGGTAAGGATCTCACCCGTCCCTGACTGCCAGGAGGAAGGGGGGTAAATGGCTGAGAATGTGCTTCAGTTCCCCCGCTAGGGCAAAGGCTGGGGCTTGGCTTGGCTCGGCTTCCCCTGGAACTTTAGGCCTTGGAAGGGTCTCTCCCTGCCCCATCCACAGGCTCACAGTCCTAGTCACAACCCGCTAGGAATCTTCACCTCAAACCTTCATGCCAGTGAATCGGTCAGATTCTCTGCCTTCCCCCTCCTCCCTCCCATTGGCTGTGTGTGTGTGTGTGTGTGTGTGTGTGTGTGTGTGTGTGTGTTCCTCCGGTGCTCACACTGCAGAGACATTTGGGCTACTCTCATTCTACTGTTACTACAAGGGTGCCCGGAACAATGGTACACTTCTGCTGCTCTTGGATATTAACCCTGCCATACCATTCAGCACTCTCAGGTTCAAAATTCATCAGATGATCGTTGTGCTTTAACATAATCATCATTATAAACAAAACTCAATCGGGTATTCTGTTATCTAATACACTTTCATTTCTTTTATTTTTACATTTTCATTTCTATGTTCCCTTAAAGTCTTTTAACTCCTAGGCCTCCTTTTCTAGATTCTCATCTTTCCCTTGATGACTCTTATATCTACTTTTTTTTAATCAATATAATTCATATGGCTTATATATTTATCTTTTTAATGGTTTAAATCTATCATAATTTTTTCCCTCATCCGCTTTGCTGACTTAACAGACTGCAACAGAGATGAAAGGAGTTACTTACTCAAGCCTTTTGAACCGCTCAAAACCTGCAGCCACGTATCGGCAGCCGTTCTGCAGTTCACTCAGCTCCGTGACGCGATGACCCCCTCGGGGCGTGTAGATGCTCCTAACGGCCACGGGGGCTTGGATGGTGCTGGTCACTTCATTCAAAAAGGCGTCGAAGGTCAGGAACCGGCGCTGGTTCACCACAAATTTCCGGCCGAGGAAAAAGGGGTCCCCGTTGCGAAAGACCACCACATTCTTGGCAAGGGGTGCCACTGCCACAGTCGCCGAGACCATCTCTCCTGGGCTGCAGACCCCAGGCTGCTTATCTGAGAAAGCCCCCTGGCAGAGGGGCACCTGGGGGGCTTCTGCAGCCGAAAAGCACCACTCTTCTGAGCGTGTCAGGCTGCCTGCTAAGAGGAGAACTATGCCGTTTCCATGGTACCAGTTCAACAAGGAAAGAGAGAGGGAGTGCCCTCCGTTTGGTGAAAGACTCGGGTGTGTCTGTGGCAGAAACACCTATTTTGTGGAGGTATGCACAGCCTCTTTCTAGAATGAGAGCAGGACACCCATCAACAGGCGCACAACTCGCATTTCTTTCAGAGTCCTGGAGGCAGAGATGCCAGCTCCTCTAACCACGAGATCAGAGGTTATGCCGTAATAAAGATGGGACTACGAAGACAGTCACATGCTCCTCTCTACTCTTCTGCCTCAGCTCAATCCAGTGCACATGCTGGGGCTTAAACCAGGGTTGCCCCAATCAAGGGAAACTTCTTTGGCAAAAAATGTAATAAACCCCTCAACCCAGATTGGAGCATTTTCCGCTGTCAGTGGACTTTTCACATCCCACCCAGGCGTGATGAACGGCCTTATGCCCCCCCCCCCTTCAGATGCTGCCACCAGGGTGGAAATGCAAGAGCTACAAAATGACTCTGAGATTGTGGTGAGCAGCTCAAATGCAAATCTGTTTTGCAGATATTGTGAAACAGACAAGTGGATTCGGAAGGAAATAAAAACAATCAGTATAACAAAGCAACAGGACCCCACCATTCAACATATGCATTGCAGTTCCCGCAATTTCCCAAATCCCCTTAAAAAACTAAAGATTATGAGACTGACTAGTCCTGCCAAAGAAGTTATTACTCCTGGCTCTGATGCTAGTTCCATTTGAAGAGCTTCTCTTTTTAAATGCCTTCTTTTGCTTTCTAACTTTTAGTGTCCAAGCTTGCACGGCTGTCTTTTGTTGAACTAATGTAACCCACCCTGAGGAGCTTTGGCTAAAAATCACACTACAATATTGCTACTGTCTTAATTTAGAGCAATGTTTCTCAACCTCAGCATCTTTAAGATATCTGGACTTCCACTCCCAGAATTCCCCTCAGTAAAACTGCAACTTTCTAACAAGCAAAGTCAACAGGCGAAGCTGGATTTCCTCAACAACCACCTGATTCAATAACTGCAGGGACTAACTTAACCAGGCTTAAAATCAGGCTTGACCTATTTAACAACTGTCTTGCTTAACAACGGGACTGACCCCAATTGTGATGGTAAGTTGAGAAATACCTCTAGCAGGTTCATGCTGCCTACCATAGTTGAAAAATGTGGTGTACTGCCTAATTTTACAGTCACAGGCCAAAATTTCATAATAATTTAATAACAGCATCCAAATTTCAAAAAACAAGCCAACAAAGCAGCAAAAACAACGGCACAGTAAAGACTTTAAGAATAATCCAACAGTCAGTAGCCACGAAAAGCAGATGCAAAGAAAAAAAAAGGTTCCACCTACAATACAACACCCGGGAAGAATGTCCAGGAATTGAACACTTTCTGGTCAAAGCTGCTCTAACGCAACTGACAGGTAAACAAGGCCCCACGCAGGCAACGGCTTTCACTTGATAGCTTTGCAAATACTGTGAAAAGTGACATTCTGTCACTGCTCTACCAAAGATGCCCCAAAGGAACTTCTGCAACTGCAATTCCAAAGTCTGCCGACCTTGGAAAGCTTTTGCAGTCTCCACTTTTCACAGCTACTTTCGTTAAGTTTCAATGGTGACTTCAGGATGCGGCCTCTCCAAGGAAACACGGCAGACGCCTTGCTTGCAGCCACGTGCTTCCTTTCTGGAGGTAGCAGGTGAACGTGTGAGCTTCCAGTTCAGGGAGAAAAGATCACAGGTGCCCTCCCGGTGAGCTCTCAAGCTGGGTTCCCCAATCTCTGTTTCAGGATCAAATACTATGAGGGATGAGAGTAACAAAAAGGAAATGAAAGAAATGAAAGTAGACAAAATCTACAAGAGGGATTCCCTCGGGGTATAAGAGCGTGCGCCTTTAAAATTCAGAACGGTGCTCGTAGATGCATTGGACGGGTTAAAACTATGAAGGAAAGGGTTTATGGTCTCTTTGGAATACAGCAGTGTTTCTCAACCTTGACAATTTTAAGGCATGTGGACTTCAACGCTGGCTGTGGAATTCTGGGAGTTGAAGTCCACATGCCTTAAAATTGTCAAGGTTGAGAAACACTGCTGTATTCCAAAGAGACCATAAACCCTTTCCTTCATAGTTTTAACCCGTCCAATGCATCTACGAGCACCGTTCTGAATTTTAAAGGCGCACGCTCTTCCATACCCCGAGGGAATCCTGCCAAGGCCACCTGCTTTTGCCCAAGCCCGGGACAAGGCTGAGCTACCTCTCCTCCCATTGGCACCTATCAGTTTACGGAAGAAGCGGTGACCACAGAACTGTGCCAGACCAGCCGGCATTTGGGTTATGGCTGCTCCCCAAGACAAAAGGCCGGCAAGCGACCCCAAGGCAGCATCCTTACATTCTTACGGCTGGCAATTGCCTGCTGCAGCCAGAGCAGTTCCATGGCCAGGTGCTTGCGGTAGTTCTGCAGACCAGGCATCCCTCTGGGCATTTCTGGTGCTTTGGGGAAATGAGACTCTGGAGAAGAAAAGAACGAGGCAGTCAGAAACAGGATTCCCTCTCCTCAAGCCGGGCAAGGCACGCGCGCACACACACACACACACACACACACACACAAATGTTGCTTCTGTAAAGTTGTTTGAAGATTGATGGTATCCAGGGACTTGGATGAGCAGATGTAGTAACCACCTGCCCCATTTACCAAAGTCCAGGGTTCCTCCAGCGCCTATCTTACCTTGGCTCATCCGGGGAGACTCCGTCCCCAGAATTGTGCTGCTCCAGTCAGATGAGGCACTGCTGGGCTCCCCTTCCTCCTTCTCTCCTGGCAGGCTGCAGACGTTCCCAGGGCGAGCCTCCACGGCTTGCCCCAGACTCTGTCCTACCTCCTCGATCTTGGGTTCAGCTGCCACCTCAGCCAGAAGTCGGTTTGGAAACTGCATCTCAAAATCACACATTTGTTTAGACTGTGACACCTCTTGATGATATTGTGCGTCCTGTTTTTGTGGCTTGTCAGCTTTAACCTCTTCTCTGTTGAATTCCTTCATTGATTTCTGGGCAGACTATAAATAAAATATAAAAATAAAGTTCATTAATATAAAACAAAACAATAATAAAAAATAATAAAAAAGATTACCTTTAAAAAGGGAAAGATCATTATTTACAGAGCAAGACACTTTCTAGTTGAATGTGCAGGTCTGTGTTGCATAGAGCACTGCACATCCTACTACACATCACACAAAAATCAAACATTTATATGATATACAAATGGATATACCGAATGTCACCAGACTGTTAGTTTTGTAACAACAAACACGCATGAAGTTCATCTCTATATGGAGGAAACATACTTGCAAAGCAGAAGGAAAAATTGCATTTATTAATTCCTAATTGAGGGATAAGTGCAAGTCAAGCTGCGGGCATGTGCGTGCTGGCCCACTGCTCATACAGCCCAGTTCCCCTCTCCCACCCCCCCCCCCGCTGGGCCACCAAGCTGCAAAGGTTGCTGATCGAGATGGTTTTCATGCTTAAGGTAGAAACAGAACTCACAGCCTTCTGGTTTCTAGCTGATGTCTTAACTACTAGGCCTTTAATTCCCCTCTGGAGGAATTCAGCAAACAAGGATCGATACTGCTGCTTTTGCTAAGAGCTGAACCTATCAACAGTCATACCTTTGAGAGAAACTCTGGTCTTGGGAAGAGATGGCCAGTCCACTGGACCCAGTCCAAGTCCCCTTCAATTTCCTTGACGATGCTCTCATACTTACTCCTTAGGCTTTGAAGCCTTTTCCTGGTCAAATAGCCCCTGACAACAGCCTAAAAGGGAACAAACAGTTAAAAGCACCATCACAGCTGGACAGAAGTGACCGATGCTGGCATAGAACAAGGCAGCACAGACCAAGTTTCTCCAGTAATGCAGGGTTTGATAGGTAGAGGTTTAACAGGTGATTTTTATCCCTTACATCTTGTTCGTCCAGCCGCCATTTGACAGGGGGGGTGAAGGCGGCGCTTACTTGTGCCCATCCCAATTCCCAGGCCCAATTCTTAAACAATGAAGGTGAGGAAGGAAGACCAGGGGAGCCCAGACCCTTTTATTACATTTATCTGAATCTTTTAACCTCTCGCCCTTTCTACTACAAGCAGTCCTCGACTTACAATCACAGCTGAGCCCCAAATCTCTGTTTCTAAGCAAGTCAATGAGTTCTGCCCCGTTTTACAACTTTTTCTGCCATCCTCGTTAAGTGAATCACTGCAGTTGTTAAACTCGTAGTAAGATGGCTGTTATGTGAACCCCCCACTTCGCTGGTCAGAAGGTCGCCAAGTGGGAATCATGTGATCACCTTAGTTGCCAAGCGACCGGATTTTCGTCACGTGATCATGCCGTCGTAAATGCGAAAAACGATCCTAAGTTTCAGTGCTGTTGCACCTTCGAACGGTCACTAAACGAATGGTTGTTAAGTCGAGGACTGCCTGTGACTCTTCCCCAGATTTCCCTCTGCAGGGCGAAGCAGGGGAGGGCAGGAGGCCCCCCGGGCCAAGGGCAGCCCCGAGGCTCCTTCCCAGCCACTTTCCGCCCCGCGTTCCTCCCTCTCTACGCCTCCGGCCGGGGCTTCTACCCACCGACCCCGGCCCTCGACCCCGGCCCTCGTCCGAGCCGCCAGCCCGCCTGCCGCCTACCTGCAGCCGCATCGCTGCCGCCGCCGCCCGCATCCTCCGGCCAGCCTCGGCGACCGCGTCCCCTGGTGACGTCAGCGAAGAGCGACTCGCGCCACGCCCCCCTCCTTCCCTTACACGGCCGGCGGCTCGGTCCGTTTTCCAGCTGCGCAGAGTTCCAGGTCCCATCATTCCCATCGGGGGTCCACACAAAGATTGTCTGCCCGACCCCCACTCTGATTGGCCAGGTTCTTCGGGCTAAAATGGGGGCGCTCGAGGGACCGATCCTCTCAGCCAGGTGTGCGACGCCCACTTCCGGTCTCTGCTCGGCTGCATATGACGTCGTCACTCCGCGACGCTCGGCGGCTCTAAAATGGGCGGATTTTAACTGCCAGAATTCCCCCAAGCCACGCTCCAACGCCGGCCGAGCCTTATCGCTCCTCCCTCTCCCACCACCACCACCACCCCCGCCGACGACCCGAGCCCATAAAAGCAGAGAAAGGATCAAACGCCGCTGCTAAAGCTTTAGTCGACAACGGAGGGGAACTATGGTTCCTTTATGACTTCTGGACTTCAACTCCCAGAATCCCTGATCCAGCATAGCTGTCTTAGAAATTTTGGAAGTTGATGTCTATCACGGCTGGCTCAAGAATTCTGGGAGTTGGTCCACAAGTCATGAAAGGACCATAGTTCCCAAGGAAGTCTCAGAATGAGCAGCACCCTCCTGTTCAATAAAACCATAAAACAGAATGAAATTTCAGAATGTTTTTTCTTTTATGTAAGTGATTCAGGTTGTGGCTTAACACTCTCAGCACCACATTGATGGTTCACAGAGTCTGCATTTGGGAGGGAACTCAAGTTAACACAGGGCTCTTCTCTCTGGAATTGCTTACAAAGGAAAAAATGCCCCCAATTCCAGCAACAGACAAAGCCTGGAAATAGGTTAGTCGATCCAAGTAGTTTTCAGGACGGAATTCCCCACTTCCCCCTGCTGAGCAGAAGGTCTCTCTATCTCTCTGGTTTTGTGGTGGCTCCCGGCCAAAGGGGCTTTCCTGATTTGACAGCCTGTGGCAGGCAAACCAAGCAGCTCGGTCTGTTCCTTCTTCTGCACATCCCCAGCCAGGGAAATGGAGGTGATGTGGGAGTGCAGGGATAGATCAGGTTGTCAGGAACCCTCTCAGCACAAAGGTTCCCCAGTCGCTTTCATGTTCGATGCTGTCAGAATTCATCTGTTCACAGCTGTAGATCCAAGTGGAAAAGGAGGAACATAAAAGGATTATCATGAATAATAGGGGCTTTTTCCAAACTCTCCCCAAAGCAATTGTCCCACCCCTAATATACTAACTGTAGTCTTAGGAAAGAATAATATATAGCTCTCAGACTAATGCCATGTGCAGAGCAGGCACAGGATGCAGGAGATCAAACTCGTGCAGCCTTACAAAAACAAAACTATTTAAAATGAGAGGTGCCCAGCTCACATAGCAGGAGGAGCGAGAACAAAGGGCCGCCATTGGTGTTACGTCTGCTGCTCATCACAAATTTCCGGAGAGGTTTGTCCATTATGGCACCTGGAGCGACACTGCAAGAGGAAGGAAACCAGAAGCCTCCTTCTCTTGCCACACCTAAGCAAAAGAGGGTCTCTCAGCTCGACTCGGGGCTCCAACATGGAGGATCAGCATCCTGGCCGGTCCCTCTCCTTTGCCTTCCTTGCTTCTCTTTCTGTTTGGTAGCCATGCAGAACAGGCTCTTGTCCCTTGAGCTTTCTGCCTCCTGCTTGCGTGTCTCTGCCTCTTTCCATCTGGCAGCCCCTAACCTTTCAACAAACACAATTCAGATGCAGTTGCCTGCCAGACATCCTTGTGGGACATCTTTCTCGAGGCCCATTCAGAAGGGCCACAAGAGGGCCGGCCTGGCCCTTCCCGATGCCTTTTCTAGGTGTTGGGTGCTTCTTCCACATCAGGATTTTCAGCCAGGTGAAGCTTTTGTCTAAGGTGAAGGGTTAAGAAATGAGTAGTAGGAGTAGGAGAACAGCCGTTTCTCCTGGCCCTTTCTCCGAACTTCTATAGCCTGGATAGACCAGCTGCCTTCCTGAAGTTTTGGACTTCAGCTCCTATCGGACTCAGTCCAAATGACCAACAGAAGGAATCCTGGCTAATCATGTTGCAAAGTTGCATCTCAGGGGGCAAAAAAAGCCAAGATGGCAGCCTCCCACCCCTTTTTTACAGATGCAATACATGTAAACAAAAAGCCAAGGCTTCAATCGTGCAGCTGCAGTCTTTGTCTTGACTAACTTTTCTCAATCTTGGAACTTTAAGATGGGTGCATTTCTAGATGGGGAATTCTGGGAGTTGAAGTTCACCATCTTAAAGTTGCCAAGATTGAGAAATGTTGATCTTGACTTTTATAGCCCCCATCCACCCAGGGACATCTCTGCCATTGTTCAACCTATGAAATATAATATTGTTATGAACATCAGCCATGTTGACTTAGTTTAGATTGCAACTCTGAACTAAATCTGCAGCATGTAACATTAACACTGAGGAACCTGGAAGTGTACATCCACACCCACACCGTCTACTTCTTCTCTGAAACAGCACCCCGTTCACATCCCTTTTCCTCTCCTGCCCAACCCCCCCCCCCCGGATCAATTTGCTAGGAAAACCACATTGGGCCCTACAAAAAGGATACATGGAATTGCTGAGTTCTTCCAGCTGCAAAAACAAATGAAAAAAGCAAAAAAAAAAAGCATTGTGAACATACGCAAGAGGCACAGCCCTCCCTCCAGCCTCGCCTGCTGTGTCCCCTTCCACCTTTCCAGGACACTTCAAATTGCTCTCCCCATCAAGCCCAGCAGTCATCCTGAACCGTGCAACTTATTTTAATCCCCAGCTGAAGAAAGGAGGAGGACGGGAAAGGGGGAGTCCTTTGAAGAAGAGAAGAAGGCAATTGCTTGGGACACTCACGTTGGTCAGCAGCTGGTCCAGATTCCTGTCAGCCACAGTTTTCTTCTGATCTTCCACAAGTTCCTCCACGTAGACATCCAGGCCGAAGTGCAGGCGGGCAAGTTTCTCCTGCATTTCCCGGACGTGCTCCAGCTGCTCAAAAGAACATTCTCTGCCTGCAGGCCCAGACCAGGACAGGGGAGCAGAGCAAAGTCGAGCCAAACGGGGGGAAAAAAGAAAAGATTTACTCTGCGGGCCTTACCAAAAAGGAATTAATGGCGGCAGCAGCAGTAGCATTGATTAATGTTTCCAGCAACTAGAAGTTTCTTTGATTAATGTTTCTGGTCCTGGAAGAAACAAAGAAAGCTCTGTACAGCCTGGTAAGAAAACTGGTTCAAAACCTGTCGGGGACCCTGACTTGAACTATAGTTACTTGTAATCTTCTCCACGCCTCATTATAATGTAAAACCTCCTGAATATGAGGATGTGCATTAACAAAATCATATTAATATTATGGAATGCTATGAGGATATTACATCCTATATACTAAAGACATGTGTGCTACATCAGAGATATGTCAAATGATGCTAACCAATGAAAGAACTCGTTCCAGACCCAATAGGTTTGAACTGTATATAAAGAGATTTTCTATTTTCTAAACTACTTCTCTCCTCTCTTGGGTGAGGTGCCTCTCCTTACTTGTGTACATCATTAAGACATTTTAATCTACTTTTCTAGCTTGGGTTCTGTTTGGGCAAGGTACACTGGGCTAATGGATCTGCTGGTGTTTATGGCTAACGGCATGATAGTCCTAACCAACTCAACAATCATCTCCAGACCAGGCATGGTGTGTTAAACAGATCATTATAATTTCTTCCAAATCAAAAGCATCACAGTTGGTAAAAACTCAAACTATATCTATTATTGAAATCCTTACAACAGTGATTCTCAGCCTTGGCAGCTTGAAGATGTGTGGATTTTAACTCTCTGAATGCCCTGCCAGCATGATTGCCGAGGGTTGGAAATGCTGCCTTAGAAGCCCAAAACCACTGTATCAAAGGAACATAAACCTTGCACTTCACTGAAATTTCACACACACACCCCATAAGTGGAGCTTATGTACATTCCATATATAATTAATCCATACATTAAGTTGCTAAGCAAAGCGTCTCTGCCACATCTTCTGGGGAAAATCAAATGAGCTGATACTGGGACAATTATTCTATCCCTGTCAAGTGTGGGGAATATTAATTGTTGCAGCAAGACAGGACAACCTTCCTCCATGTAGATAAGTGGGTTGACGACGGAGCCCTTTGAGACAGAAATGCTTCTAGCCAAGGATGTGGGCAGCGGTGGCCAGGGACTGACAAGCAGATGCAAGATTCAACACAAGAGAGAGGCTTTTTCGTCAAAAAGCACAGAGTAAAAATTGTGATGTCATGAATAAATGAAATCCTAATAAAAATGGATTAATAGGTTGCTCAAGAAACCTCTTCCATGGAAGTCGGGTTAAGAAAAGGATTAGCCAGAGATTAGTGATAACCCAGGATCTGAACTCGCCTCAACTCTCTCTGCCCAGCGTAATACAGTCTAGAGATATCCCAGCATTAAAGATGTTACCGAAAGCTTGAAGCTTCCCTGAGTGGAAATCATTCAGCAGGTTAAGGAGACCTCCTTCCATCTCATACACATCAGAGACGTCGGTCAGGAACGAATGCTGCAGGGGGGTGCCCACCACGGACCCCGCATTGCCCCCAAGCTGTGGGACTCGTGACGCCTCCTTGCTTGCTCTGCAACGGAAAATAAGGAGAGGTGAACAATGGCAGGAAACCAGCCAGCCTCCAAGAGAAAGGCAGGCTCTCCCCCAGGATCGGCCAAGCGTCCGGCCGGCCAGCACAGCAGCTCTTCTCCCCTGCAGAAAGGTTTTGGCATTGCCTGGAGGGCGATCTGCAAGGACTGGCATTTGGGCAGCCCTTTAAATATCCTCTGATGGGGTGCTTTGTACTGCTGGCTGAGCCTCTTCTTCCCACCCACTCTCCCACAACCCTGCCCCATCGATGCGGTGGTCCCTCCACATACCTACGTACCTGCATTTGCACAAACCTAGGCTTAGCTGGTTATAAGTCTGAATAGTTTTTTGTGACTTACGGTTAACTGTGCAAACTCAGAAAGGAAGCTAGCTTGAGAACTACAAGCTGTGTGAAGAGGGCTGGACCCGACCGGCCCTATTTCTTTTACTGAATTGTAGTTGTACAACGCAAGGAAGATGTGAAAGAACTACCTTAACTGAGCTGAGGGGCCCATCAAAGACCCTTGACTCAAACCCACCACCACAGGATGAGATGTCTAACCACGGATCGCTCAATGAGATCCAAAGCAAACTATGCTGGTGTCCCTAAGCCAAGAACTCACGCGTGAGTCACAAAACCATTTAAAAAGCGAATAGAGCTCCTTTGGGTATCGTAAACACTTTTGTGAGGAAGGATACATGTGGGCTCAGCTCTCTGTTTAATAAATAAAGTCTCCTCAAGATGGTCTCCTTATCAACATGACTGTGAAGTTTTCTTAGCGGCAAGACAGGAGCCGTTTTTTATTGGTTTCTGAGAGGTTTTGTCACAACTCTGAAGTTTCATCCCAGCTCTGATTCTGCTATGTTTCTGAGCTCAGATTCCTGCCGCAGGCTGCCCCCAGTAGAAATATTTCTAATACTGCTTCTTATTATTGCTTTTTTAATAGCCAAATTCTTTTTCCTGTTGCCTTTTGTTGTAATTTTCATTTCCCAGGGTTGGTTCAAATGCTTTATGATGCTCTGAGACAGCTTCTGACAAGGGCTGGAGCGGCAACTGAAAATAAACGAATCTTCCATCCACGTGAGGCTCAGATTCCACCGGCCCTACCTGAAAGTCTGTCAGCCCTGCCCGAGCCCCTGGCCTGGCCTGGCGCCCTTAGGCCTTGCCTGCCCTCAGAGGCCCGCTCTGTCCCGTCCTCCTGCTGACCTCTTAAACTTGGCTCTTGGCCTCGGAGATGGGAGGTGTGGCGTCCCCAGCGAGAAAGAGGCACTCTTGCTGGCCGGAACAGGCAGCTTGCGCAGCGCGCTTGCAGGGCCCGGCTGGCCCAGGTGAGCCTTGGGGCTCTTCTTCTTCCTCTCCTCCATCGTGGGGCCTCCCTCTCAACCACCCCCCTGCAAGAGAAGAGCAAGCTGTCATGGTTCCGACAGATGAAATTCTTCAAAGAACTTCGAGGCATTGTTTACCTTAAAGAATCTTTATTTTGAGTAGCCTAACATCGGCACTGGCATAATCAAAGCCAAAACCTGGATTCCCTTCCCCTGAGCACATAGTATCAAAGCACAATTCCCTTCTCCAATTAACAGTCATAAATCACATTCCCCAATTAGCTTGAAGCCCGGGCTTCCTCTCCAGTTCTCCAGCCCACCAATTCCTTATCAGCTCTGGTTACAATAACCTTGTTTCTCAGGCTAGGTTCAGTGTTGTTATGTCTAGCTCAGTGGTTCTCAACCTGTGGGTCGGGACCCCATTTGGGGTCGAACGACCATTTCACGGGGGTCGCCAAACAACGCAGTCCGCCATTATTTCCCCCTTTTCCTTAGCTGTGCTACTCCCTTTTATTCTATTGGCTTTTGAAAGCCAATAGAATAGACTCTCTTGAATAGAGTCTAATTCTATTGGCTTTCAAAAGCCAATAGGAATTGTCCAGGCTGTCTCTGCCCTGCTGAGCCCGCCAAAAGTCCCATTCTGCAAACGGTGCTGCACCAGTTGAGTAGTCCTCAACTTACGACCGGTTGAGTAGTCCTTGACTTACGACCGGTTGGGGTCGCGGCATTAAAAAGGTTGAGAACCACTGGTCTAGCTGGACTCTCGTTCACATCCCCCCTTTCAGCATCATCTAACTTATTTCTTGATTTATTAAATTTATATGCAGCCCATCTCATTGAAGCAAGCCTTAAGACTGGTTCCAGCCACCTCCCTTTATAGAATTTTATGGGAGGGAGCATGTGGCAAACACGGCTGGGAGGGTTTGCATGGCAGGTTAAATAGCTTCTTTACCTCCATCCTGCCCTCCTCCTTCGACCTGATCATTTCTCCAGGGCAGCAGGACACCTAAATCTGGGGCAGGGCCTCTTTCTCACCAGCCATAGCCAGGATTTGGATACAGTAGTTCAGGTTTTGGGCTGATGGTCATACAGGATGGATTTTGTAGAACCAACATTGACTTTGTAGTATTGTACTTGCTAACTTAATTATTTTGAATTTTCATTTGACTTATTTTTCTCTCCTTTTAAATGATATTAATGGTTTGAATGATAACGTCTAACATTCCTAAACTTCCAGATTAAAAAACAGTCTTTATTCCCCAGATCAGAATAGGATGGGATGTCTGGAGTTTGTCTGGTTTCTCTCCAGTACATCTGGTTTCACTCTCTGTGAACTCCAAACACATTTATGACTTTTCCTCATTAACATCTTAAATTTTACGCCCAGGCAAATTTCGTCAGACCTCATTTAAATGGACATACATGTTGTCACATGTATGTGTTTAATTCTATGTAACTGATTTACTATGCAAAAGAAGGGTTAGTTTTGCCCTGTCCAATCAACTTTTCTCCTGCATTTTCTTTGATTAAAAAAAGGGACCGAAAGCTGGTCTCGGGGTTCCCTCTTAGAATGAGAGGAATCCGTTTTAGTCAGAGCGTTCAAATTGTAATAAAAAGATCTTCCTGCCTCCATCTGTTTCCTTGGAGAGCATGCAGGAGCCTCGGAAGCCGCGCCTGGCTAACGGGCTCACCCAGCCCATTTCGTCCCCGAAAGAGAGCGGGCCCGGGGGGGGGACCGTTCCGGGTGGGCGCGAGCCCTCCTGCCCTTAATCTCTTTCGCAGCCTCGCGTCCCACCTGAACCTTCCCGGACTTCCCCAGTTGGTCCCCCGTTTTTTTTCTTTTTCTTGCCGCAACGAAAGGAGGGCGGGCGGCGCTTTGGAAAGTCCCGGAGGAATCCACGGGCGGCGCCCCCCCCAATGTGGAAGTGGAACCCGCGCGGTCCCTTCCTGCCTGCCCGCCGAGACCCCCCAGCTGCTCCCCGGGCCGGCGGCCCCTATCCGGCCGGCCGGCCGGAGATCCGAGGCGGCGAGGCCCCGTCCGCGGCGCCGGGTCGGGGTCAAGCCGCTCCCGCTCCGGGGAGGCCAGCGACCCCGTCAGGGGCAACCCGCAGCCCCGTCGGCTTCCCCGAGAGGCCCCGCGGCGCGCGACCCTCCCGGCCGGCTCTGTCCCTCCAGCCGCTTCTCCCGGCCGTCCGAAACGCGGAGCCCGGCCTCCCTGCTGCCGTCCGCCCGGCGACTCCGCCGCCTCCGTGGCGCGCTGGTCGGGCGAGGGCAGCGTAGCCGGGGGCGCCGGCTCGGCCTCGGCAGGCAGGGCGCGGGCGGAGCGGAGGGAAGCGCCCTGAGGCTCCCGCAAGGCCGTCCAGGCGGGCGCCGGCAGAGCCGCGTCCGGCTGAGGCTCTCCGGTCGGCGGGGCGTCTGGAGCGGAGGAAGCCCCCCCACCACCCCGGAATAACAAAGAGAACCTCTCTGGCGCCGAGCCTGGGAGTCCCTCGGCGAGCTGCCGCCTCTCCCTCGCGAGGGGCTACCGCGAGCGCCGCAGGCTGGGCTGGGGCCGGACGCGACGCCCCTCCGCCCGGTTCAGGCGGGCTGCCCTCCCGCCCGAGCCCTTCGACCCTCGCCGCTGGAGCGCCGAGTCGGAGCCGACCGGCCCAGGCGTCCCGGCGGCTCTCGTGGGCTCCGGCGGTGGGCTCCAGGGCCGGCCGCGCCTCTGCTCCGCCCTCCGCAGCCGAAGGCTTGAAGGGGCGCCGGGCGCCTCTTGCTATTGGCACAAGGCGCGGTTCTCATCCCTGGCAGCTCTAAGATGGGTGGACTTCAATTCCCAGAATCCCCCAGTCGGCAAATGGCTGGCATGCAGAATGATGGGTCGCCATCTGGTCTGGTCTAATCAGATGACAGCAAGGCTTCTATCGCCTTAAGTAGATATCCCTGACCTGCCTTCTTCTTCTTCTGCCATATCCGTTGTTGGACGTTGGTGATCCTGTTTTTATCAGCAGCCCCACGAAAAGTGCTGCTGAGTTTTGTCCAAACCAGTCCCTTAAGTTTTGAAGCCACGATGTTCTTCTTCTGCCTGACACCAAACTGACAGGAGTAGCCAATACTTCAGAAGACAAACTCAGGATCCAAAAAGATCTTGACAAACTGGAACAATGGACCCTATCCAACAAAATTTCTATGTGGAGAAAAGCAAAGTTTTATATTTAGGCAGGAAAAATCAAAGGTACAAGTACAAATAGTGCGAGACCTGTCTCAAAAATAATAACTGAGAGGGACCTTGGAATCCTAATGGATGATCACTTGACTATGAGCCAGCTGTGTGCTGCAGCAGCCAAAAAAGCTAATACAATCCTGGGTTGTATAAACAGGGGCATAGAATCAAGATCACGCAAAGTATTATTACCGCTTTATAAAACCCTAGTAAGGACACACCTGGAATATTGCAACCAATTTTGGTCACCATATCCCAAAAAAGATGTTGAGAGTCTGGAAAAAAATTCAGAGAAGAGCAACGGCCTGGAGGCTAAAACGTATGAAAAAGGGCTGCAGGATTTGGGTTTGGCTAAAGAAAAGAAGAAATAGAAGAAACATGATAGCAGTATTCCAGTATTTGAGAGGCTGCCACAAAGAAGAAGAGGGGGTCATACTATTCTCCAAAGCACCAGAGGGCAGGACAAGAAACAATGGTTGGAAACTGATCAAAGAGAGAAGCAACCTGGAATTAAGGAGAAACTTCCTAACAGTGAGGATAATTAACCAGTGGAACAGCTTGCCTCCAGAAATCGTGGGCGCTCCATCACTGGAGATTTTTAAGAAGAGACTAAACCAGTGTTTCTCAACCTTGACAATTTTAAGGCATGTGGACTTCAACTCCCAGAATTCCACAGCCAGCAATGCTGGCTATGGAATTCTGGGAGTTGAAGTCCACATGCCTTAAAATTGTCAAGGTTGAGAAACACTGGACTAAACAATCACTTGTCTGAGATGGTATAGGTTCTCCTGCTTGAGCAGGGGGCTGGATGAAGACCATCAAGGTCCCTTCCAGCTCTAACATATGTTGTGTTGGTTGAAAATCTTCCTGAGTTTTTCAGATATTTCTGCACCATAACAACATTGCTTCATTTGTTGTTTTCCTCTTTGTCTGTTATGTAGGTGCTCCTGCTGGCTCCTTTTCTGGATCTGATGAAGGCCCAGTTGGAATAGCTACAAGTTCTGGGGGTTTCCTTGATGTGTTTTAGTTCTTTTCTTTCCCCTCTTTACTGGTAGGCAAACTTTCAGGCCAGCAGTGTTGGGTTCTGATCACTCCCATTTTGTGCTCACCACCCAATTGGACCTCTCCATCCCTTCTGCATTTTTCAATACGCTGCTCCCATCTTTCTTTCAGTCATTCACCAGTGTCCTTTCCTACACCAATGTGAGGTTGGAATTAGAGATCTCTTGAAAGACCTTTTTCCACGTCTGCTTCTACCTTCAGTGTTGTTACAGATGTAATATTGTGTCTTGTCGTTTCTACCAACTTTCTCAAACTCTTAAGTTCTTCCTAAGATTTTTATCTTTCTTGGCTTTGGCCTTTTTTTCTTGACAATTTCCAGTTTGTTCTGACATCCAGTGTGCCTTGTTTCTTCAACTTTAGCACTCTATTTTCACATTCACGTTATTTGATACCCTTCCGTGGTTCCTCTGGTTACACATCAATGAATTGGGACTCAAAGCGATTCCTGATGTTGCCTTTGAAAATGGCATTTATATGCTCGAGAGCGTTTGTGGAAAGTAGTAATCTTTATTCTTTTGCTTTAGTCCGATTGGGAAGTTGCACATGAGCAGTTTGCAATCTGTCCCAGTCTACCCAGTCCATGTTTTTGCTATTATAACTGCACTTTTCCACCTCTTTGTATCAATATAGCCATTTTGATTTCTGTCTAGCATGCACCTAGACATTATTTTGGTTTTAAGAATATGTTTATTTGTTACAATGAAAAAATCATCAATTTGATAATGACAGATTGTTTTCTGGTTTATACTAAGCCAAATTGGTAAAACTGCAGGCTTTATTTATCATTGTTTTCTCATTATAAGATGCCTTTGCTTGTTGTGACAAAAACAATCATTTGCCTCCCACTTCTTCCTATATCGCTGCTGCCCATAGAGATGTCTGTTTCTTTAGCTGGGGAGACCTTTGGGCCTTGGCTGGGCCTGTACAGCTTCCCTCCCCTCCCTTCCAGGCAGCATATAGTAGCAGGACCTGGAAGGAGGGGTGGAAGCATCCACTGCTTATCAAATTCTCATAGTATCAAAACGGGTGACAAAAAAGGAAGACAAACAACAGGTACATGTTGCATTTCTATTGGGTACAAAGATACATACAACAGAAGTTTATTGTACAACAGCATTAAAAACTGGAAGGTTTGCTTGACACTATTACAATTCTCATTTCCTAAAACTCAGGTCTTTTTTCCCAGAGAGACTGCCATCCACGGGGGGGGAGGGGGGAACAAATGGCCCTCGCACTCAACAGTGACCAGTTCTCCCCAATCTCTCTCAAGTGGAAAGGAAGCTACTAGCAATATAATAATTTTATATTAATACTTAAAATGGCTTTGACTTAGCATCTATCTAAAAGAATTTTGTGATTGCTTTTAAGACCAAAAGTGGCACAAATTAAAATAATGAATTGGCTGTGAGTGAAGAAGGGTCCAGATGAACAAAATTACCAAAAAGCTCTGAGGACACCTCCCCACCACATGATTCTACAGACAAACAATCCATCAAAAGTGCTATTAGGACACATCTCAGGCGACCAGACTTGGGCCAAGGTTGTTCTAGCTCCTGGGCCCATCACCTACGTGGTCTGGACTGGGGGGTTACGTTTTGTCTCCTTGAAAGTTACACACAGGAGAATTTGCTTTGCCACCCGAAATTCGCCAGGCACAGACGCAGGCAGGAATGCTCAGCATGTGCAAAACAGTTAAGGAAGCAAAACCTTTGGATTAAATCTTCAGTACATACATACACTTGCTTGTGTCTGTGTGCATGCACACATATAATCATAGAGGCAACTGTGAAGTCATAAGGCTATTGAGACATCAATTCTGGAAGTAGCAAAGTCCTGGAGATGACGCCTCCTCCACCCACACCAATGAAAGGGGCATCTTGGCCTCTGTCCCCACGTCACAGTAATACATCAGCTTCATTCTCCATCTTCCTCCCCCCCAACCCCCCCCCCCACAGGCTAAAAAGAATAATCTACCACATTATCAAACTCCTGAGTCTCCAGCACTGACTTTAAAGGGCAGGTCTGGTAATTTAAAAAAAAAAAAAACCATTCAGAAAAAGAAAAGAATTAATCCTCAAAGTCCCACCGGGATTTTTGCTTTGCATCTGCATTAGTATGGCACTCACTGAGAGCTACAACAGCCAGATGTTAAAGTGGGAGGAGGTAAAATTAGCAAGCTTCTCCCGCTTTGCTTCCCACCTTTGAAAAGGATCGACGGCTGGATCTGCCACACACGTAGATGTTCACACAGCACCACGCAGAGAACAGGATCAATCTCATTTATAGATCTATATATAAAAGGTGGATGTTGCTGCTGTACATAGTGTTGGATAATACAGAGAGATTATTTTAAAAGCCAAAAAAGCATTCAGTATTGTCAAAAGCTTTAACCTGAAAGCCCCAGAACAGTTTTCATCTGAGCACGGGGCTTCCTCGAAAGAGGAATGGATCCATCTGGAGAGCGCTGCAACCTGCCCGTATATCCTTCAGCTTTACTGAGCAGAGTTAGCAGTTTCCTCTGCTGGCTGCCCAGCTGCCATTCCTATGCTCAGTACCCCAGGCTGCTCAGGGGGGCCTGGGGGGCCCGCTGCCTGGGCCAGACCAAAGCCCTCTCCTGCCCTGGGGCCCTGCAGGGCCAGCTCCTCTGGGATGCCGATGCCGTGGGGCTGGTCCTCTGTCCCTGTGGTCAGAGAGGCAAAAGCACACAGATCTTGGACCTTTTTATTCAGGTCGTTGCGTTCAGTCTGCAGGGCCCGACACAGCTTCTCAAGGCGCTGAATCTTCACTTGGAGCCCTTCCAGTTCTTTGTCCCGGAGGGTTTTCTGCGTGGGAACAAGAGCGTCAATTTCAGAGTCAGCTTTTGGAAGGAAACATCTGAAGACGGTCACTGGAACAAAGTTCTGAAGACAATTCAATGGGATTGTCTCGCCCCAACGGGATTAGCCCACCCCCTCACTTCAGCAGACTCCACCTGTGAAGGAATTTTGACTGGAGCTGTCAAGGAGAAGAGCCTTTTCCACTGTGGCCCCCTGCTCTGTGGAACATACTACCGTCAGATGTGAGATCTGCTCCCCCCGCCCAGCCTTCCAGAGGGTCCTTAAAACTTGGCTTTGCTGGTTGGCTTGGAGTACCGGCGGGGGCACTCCTTGCTGTAGATGGCCGACGGGATAAGTCCTCAGCCCTGCACTTTCCATCTCCTTGGTCTCAGATCTTAGTAACTTCAAAAATTTTAATTGTTTCTAGATTTATCTTTATTTTTTGTCTGTAAGTCTTGCGTGAGATGAGATGGCTTCTTCTATTCTGGAAGGCTGCCCTGTTTGACTACGTTCCCCACAATGAGAAAGCCTCCGTCTCCCCAGGGGAGGGGGCCTTGTTACCTCTTCCGCCATTTCTAGAAGGGCTTTGTTGCTGCTTTCCCACCGGGACCTGTACATCGTCGTTTCTTTCTCCAGCTTCTTGATCTTCTTGGTCATCTATAGAGTTGCAACCAAAACAAGAAAAGAGCAGTTACAAAGCCTTTCCTGTCTTGTCAATCTTCGGCAAGCCAAGAACTGGGATTATGGAATATTGAAGACTAGACTGAGTGATGTGGTCCTTGCCCTTGCAATCAAAGGCAGTTGAGTAAGGATAAAATCACTGATTTTTTTTTACAAGGAAGAAAGCTATCAGTATGGAAATGAACAAGAAATGAAAATGTTTCACTGAGTCCTGATCGGTACAAAAACAGTGGCAGTGCTACAAACTTGTTTTATAGGAAAAAAATCCTTTTTTTGTTAGAAATCACCTCAATGAGGTAATGAACACTCCTAAGCATTTATCGGAACCAGCCCCAAACATCCTAACCGTTTATCAAAAGCATTCAATTTTTTCTGACATCGATAATGCTGCAGATATATTCAAGGTGAGAAGGTATTTATAGGGAAGTGATATGCAATGGTGGCTTGAAAGCAGGAGACGGTGAATTCTAGTCCCGCCTTAGCCACGAAAGCCGGCTGGGAGACTTTGGGCCAGTCCCTCTCTCTCAGCCCAACTCACCTCACAGGGTCACTGTGGTGGGGAAAATAGGAGGAGGGGGTGTTGGACATGTTTGCTGTCTTATGTGTAAAAATAGTAAAGGTGGGATACGAATAAATAAATATATGGAGAGACGGATGAATAGATCTTAGGGAATATAAGATTCTGCAAAACAGCTCTTAAAATTTCAACATCTTCAGCCTACAAGAATGGGAAGGGACATGGATGCTGCTGCCACACAGCAGATTGGCCCAAACTGGACGGACCTGTTTTCTCTGATTTTTTTTCCTGCAAAACAGCAGTTCTGTAGGCCAGAGGTGTCCCTAAGTCTCCACGTGGGAAAAGATGCCGTAAAAGCTTTCTGGATCCTGGTGGCACCTGCTGCAGCCCCAGCTCCCTCGAGCAGCCTCTGGCACAGCAGGACCAAAAGGCCAGAAGCAACACGGCAACCCCAACTCACACACACACAAATTCAAGGTCCGGGGTGGGTCAATGTGTCCCAGACTTTAACTCTGCTGCCAGTTTCAGAAGCCCGGTGGAAAACCTCCGTCTCTTCCTCTGAGGGTTTGGCACAAGTCAGTCAGAGACCAAGCCCCCCATCCCACCCCCCTCCTGCCCTCCATAGCCTGGATCCGCTGCATACCTTCTCCATTTCTTGCTTGAACGTGGTGAACACTTCGCTGCTTTTGGAAAGGGTGTTCTGAAACTCTTCAAACTTCTCTGTATAAAGAGCCAGCTGAATCAGAGAAAGCAGAGAGGAATGACTGCCCGGAACATTCACGTTTGCGGCTGTTCTACGGGGTCAGGTGAGAGGAAGGAGACCGGGACGACAGGATGACAAATTCCTCTTCTCCAGCCCCCAGAGCAGTGGCAGTAGCCAAGCCCCATCTAGGGTGTCTACGGGGGCAAGCGGTGTCCAAAAAGTCAAGATGGCAGTCGCAACCAACCAAGTAAAGCCCTCTTCCTTTTTGGATCCTGCACCACTACCTAAGAGCTGCCATTTGGACTCCCTTCACAGATGGCCCAGATCCATCCCAAATTTGATTTTGGAAAGACAATGTCTGCTACTTGGAGCCCAGCAACCCCAAAGCAAGTTCCGAGCTCCCTTTCTGGGAAGTGACGAGCATCCTTAGGCTAAACCAGGGGCCTCCAACTGCCAAGCTGTCAAGGTTGGAGACGGCTGGGCTAAACCAACTGAGGCAGAGCAGAGATGCCCCTTGCCATCCCACCTGCTGTTTAAGATGCGCTTCCTGTTGCTTCATCAACTCACACATCCTTTGGGACTCCACGGCCTCTTTCAGCAGCTGCAGGAGAGAAGGAAGAGGAGGAGAACAAGAAGGGAAGTTGGGGTCACCCCGGATGAGAGAAAAGGGGAGCCTCCGACCGGCAGGAAATTTCTTTCCGTAGAACCTCCGCCTCCCCAGTCGCTATTCAGCCTCTGCTCCCAAATGGTGGAATCCAAGGATAAAGGCAAAACCAGTTCCAGACGCCTGACACCTGCTCCCTCTATCAAGCTCTTTCCAAATCCAGATCTCACTGATCATCAGGTCAGATAAGGACCAAGAGAGGCAATAAGAAGTCTCTGATCCCTCTGGCTGCATTTCAGATTGTCCTCAGCTTAGGATTAGAATTTCCATTGCTAAATAAGGCAGTTCAGGGTTATAAAGGAGTTGTACCCGGTTTTATGACTTTTTTGCCACAGTTGTTAAGCAAGACACAGCCGTTAAACAAATCTGGATTTCTGTCACTGACTCTGCTTGTTGAGAGCTGGCTGGGAAGACGGCAAATGGCAATCACATGACCCCGGGACATTGTAACCATCGTAAATGGATGCCAGTTGCCAAGCCCCTGAATTCTGATTACATGACCAGGGTGATGCCAGAAGAGAATAGGTCATGTCACTTTTTTCAGGGCCACTACAGCTATGGACAGTTGCTAAACAAAATAAGTCAAGGACTACCCACAACTGATTATTAGAATTCCTGAGAACTCCACCAGTCTCCTGGGATTTTCAGCCCACGTGGCAGCTGAAGATCCTGTCTCATTCAGTTGCCTCTTTTTCTTAAGCTGCCCCAGAATCCGCTCCCTCCTAATCCTTGCCACGGCCTACTTGAGAAGGGAAACGTGGCCATCCTCCAGCTTTCTGTTTGTTAAACAAAGACGCAACCACACAAAGCCTCACAAAGTCCTTTTCCCGCTGGTGCCTCTCCTCCGCCTCTTTTAACATCTCCTGAGCCTGCTGGAGTTTGGCGTCCACCAACTGCTGCTGCAGGTCCTTATGCTTGAAGACCTTGTCGATGTGCTGCCAAGAGAAACACAACGGGTGTCAGTGCAGGGCAACTGGCGCAGCCACAGCTTAGCTCAGTATGAACTCTCAAGCCTGATCTGATCCCACCACCTTCCTTCCCCAAACGAATCGTGGCTTGTACCAACTTTGATTCAGCCCTATAAGAAGAAAGCCTGAGATATTTTCTGGGCATGAAATGTTGCAGGTGGATACACACTGACAGTGTCATCATGACAACGCAGAGACACAGGAAGGTTTTCCTGAAGGGGGCGACCAACTAAGGAGAGGCAAAGCTTCTTTCAAGATAATCTCAGTCCCTGATGACAAAGGACTCCCCTACGAATGACACCAATACGGAAGACAGCTGGGCCCTCCCTTCCTCCAGCGTGGCTTGCTAGCTTCGCAACTCAACTCGCAGCCTCGGCCTCTCTGCAGAAGAATGCCGCAGAGCTCACGTTAGCAAAACCAAGCAAGCTGCTTCGTTGCTGGGCTGTGCAGCACAATCCCTGAAGCAGCTGCCATGTTTTGACCAGCCACAATTCCATGCGGCCATTTGGAAAACGGTGACCGCTTCCAGGATCGTGCCGCGCAGCCCAGGAATGGAGTGGCCTGACTTCCCCTCCCCCGACCTCCTGCAATCTTCAAAAGGGAAATGAGGAGGGGGAGGGCAGCAAGCCCAAGAAGGGGGGGGGAACCCCAAGTGGTGGGGTGCGGGAGGCTTCAGGATTAGGCCTCTCAGGGCCTCCCCCACCAGAGGCACCCCATGCTACACTTAATGACTGCATCAGGGAGACCAGGGATGGGGAAGTCATTGTGAAGTGATTTCGCTTAACGACCATCACCACTTGAGACTGTAATGGCTAACCTGCATTACAGCCATAAGCGGAGGACTACCTATATACACTATCTTTTCTACAGCTCAGGAGATCTGTCGAATGACCAAGAGGCCAAGCAAATCTGGCAGAAAAAGGCTCGTCTGAGGGGAGACACGTCTCAGGGGCTGGTGGCACAGCTGAAGAGCAGCAGGCTGGCAGGAGGGCTCATCCCTCATCCTCCCCCTCCCTCCCTCCCTCCCTCCCTGCCTGCCGCTCACCTCCTCTCGCAGTTCATACTGCTCTATGAGCTTCTTCAGCCTTTCGGCCAGTTCCATGTTCTCCTGGCGCAGTTTGGAATTGCGTTCGTTGTGCTGTTCCATCTGCAGCTGGATGTCATTGAGCATCACCTGGAAGTGGGAGGTTACCTCCTTCCGCTTCTCTTCCTCCTCGCGAGCTCGCTGGACGCCCTCCTCCTGTGGAGGAAAGTGGGAGAGCCTTCCAGGCAACTCTGACAATGCAAAGAGGCCCAGTCGGAAGAACCCCAGCTAGCAAACCCGGGGGAGCTGCTGCCAGTCTTCAAAGAACAGGAAGTTGCAATCAGCCACTCCCAAATCCACGCCAGGCACTTTCCCCCCCTCTCGTGGCCTGTTAAGGTCAGGATGGGGGGCAGTGGCAGTGCACGGCCTTCAGTGGGCCGAAGACCAATGCTCCGGGAGTACCGTTTGGCTCTAAGTCTTTTTTTTTTTTCAATTTTTATTATTTTATTTTCATTACAAACATAAGAAAAAAAAATTCAGATACATAAGAAGTTAAAATAGAACACAAATTCCACCATTGCTCACCCATTTCCCCCCAGACCGCATCCCCCTCTCATCTCTTCACTTCCCCCTTCCTTCTACCTCCTCCTCCTCTAAGTCTTTATCGCTTGCGATTGTGGGCAAGATGCCGGCTACTCTTCCCATTATGGAGAGAGGATTTTTATCATTTTGTTTTTTAAAAAACATGCACTTGTCTTGTTTATTATACTGGGACCCTGGTTGCTCTTGAGGTGAAGGTAGTCCTCAACTTACAAACATATCTGAGGCTGCAATTTCAGTCCTAAGTCACAATGGTTGTAAAGCGGGCCATCATGTGACCACAGCCGATTTTATGGCCGTTTCTGCAGTGGCGGTTATGAAAACCAGAGTGGGGTGATTTTGCCACAGACCGGAAGGAAATGCCTGTTTCTGTTTCTGGAACAAACGTAGTAAACTCCAGGATGCTGCAAATGGCTGTAAATTGCAGACCTTGCCAAGCGACCACAATGCAGCTATGTGACCTGGGGGGGAACAGAACTTTGGGTTCCTTTTTACGGGTCCATCGGTACTAAAGACTGGTCATAAATTAAGGACTCTCTGTCACCAGCCTCTCTGCCCTGGCTGGCTCCTAAGCCTCCTCGTCTCTGAACAGACTGTTGAGCCCCTTAACCTTCCCTTCCCCTCAAAGGGCCAGGAGATGCCTGGGAAGCTCCTGGAATGAGCTGCCACTTTGGGCTCTGAGAGGTGGGATATTGCGGGGGGTGTGGGGGGTGAGCCAAGGCAGACTCTGACAATTTTCTCATCTAGCATCAGCCAGCCTCATGTACCTTGAGAGTGCGGTTATGTCTTTGTAGCTCCCGGCAGAGGCTTTCCAATTTGGTACGAGCCAAGACGGCCTTGTTGTGCTCACTTCGGAGATGGTCCTTCTCCTGCACCAGCTGAGTCTGCTTCTTCTGCAGTATTTTCATCTGCTTCTGAGAGTTTCGGTGCTCTTCCAGCTGATGGGACAAGAAGGGAAGGAAGAAAAATAAGGATTGAGTATCAAATAAGAGCACAATGAGATGTTTAAAAAAGCTAATATTTCAGCAACAAAACTGTCAGCCCTTCAGGTAGGCCAGACAGATAAAGGAGACCCCCTAATATTGAACTCTGTTTTATTGAGAGGCTGGAATAACACAGTCTTTAAAGTAGGACATTGTTACTCCTTCACTTGCTCCCTTATACTAACAAGATCCATGCTAGCCTGTCTTCCCTGTAAAGTGAGGATTCTTTTATCTTTTGCAGCTGCAGCTGAGTGAAGATGACCTGAAGGCATCCAACTCCCCCTGGACCACCCGTTGCCCTGCCCGCATGACAGCAGAGGAGATTCTCCAGTCTGCCGAGTCGCCTCTCCACCCATGCCAGGCACTGACCAGTTCCGCGTATTTCTTGCAGAGGGCTGCCAGCTTCTCCTCAGACGTACTGAGGGTGTTGAGGGTCTGCATCAGAAGAGTGATCTCCTTGCCTGGAAGCAAAGCAAAGGCTCATTCAGAGCAAGCACAAAGACATGGTGGCAGGGCAGCATTAGAGAGCTGGAAACAGCAGCCTCTCGGGTACGAAAAAGCCTCTAGAACGTGGGAAATAAAACTAAACACATTCCAGTTATAGACTGTTATAATCACTTGAGGTAAGGTAGCTGGGAGCCTCCCCATATTTTAGTTACACAACAACCTCCTTAAGAGGTAGGTGAGTCGTGAGATGCCAAAAATCACCCCAAATGATTTAACATGGGTTGCCCCTTCCAAGACTAACAACGGCTAAGGCCGAGATGATGGAAGAACAAAGGGAATGTAGGCCCATCAGCAGAGAACTTCCTACCAAGCCCTCTGGGCTTCTTTTTCTCCTGGACGCGTTTGTGGTCACGCTCTCCGCTCTCATCGCTGATTCCCCTGGGACCCTCTTTCTCGCCGTTTATCTCAGGGCAGCTTTGCTCCTGGTCCCCGTTCCGGGGAGACTCGCTTCGGCACTTCTCTGGCTCGTCCAGCTCCACAGGCTCATTCTGACCGTTGTCCTCTCCAGGGGCTTCCTGGTTGGAGTCCCTGCAATAAGTGCTCAGAATGTCTTCCAGCTGTCTGCTCAGCTCTTCAGAAACATCCGGGACTGGCTGGCAAGGCACAGCCTCCTCTGCCTGATCTGCTGCAGATGGTAGAAAGCACCATTCAACATTAAGAGGGGAGAATTCCAAAGAGGAAAAAAACAAATGAAAACAGCTCTTGAGAGAATTAGTTAAGGATAGAGTAAGAATCATTCTCTCAAATGATGGTAGTGCCCCACATTTAAAGAGAAATAAAACTAGTGAATCTCAGGGGAAACACACCCTCTTCTTTCTTCCTCTGCTCCTCATTCACTGGCATTTCAAGCCTATCATCAGCAAAGTGTTTGAAGCCAGAGAGGCCAAGTTGGTGGTGACAATCTCCACTTCCTGCAATGCCCCCAGGAGCCTCAGGTAAGTCACTATCTTCTGGCCCCAGAACATCCCTTATTTTGCAAGGGCTGGGGGGTGGAAGAGAAGCTTTGCTTTCGCCATCTTGGTTCTTCATTGTACTTCGCCTTCAAAGCCACTTTCAGCAGTTTCTATGTAAAACAAAAATAAACGGTGTTATTTTGGGATGAATATTCGCTGTCAGCCAACAGCACACATGCAAATAAAGTAAATAAGAACTGGAACAGCCAAAGGAACAGCAATGTTACAGCCAACAAGTGGCAATTTTAATAACTGTCTCTCCACGAGTTAGTACCTATTGCTGGCACATCTTGTAGAATATCACTGATTGATCAACTGGTTACCTAGGAAATATAACCTCAGATTGGGTGAGTTCTTGTAACTGCAAGCTGCACTTATTTTGGCAGAACAACATCACAAAGTGAATAAAGACATGACACGTACTCACACAGTCATCAGAATATCTGCATCTTTTCCTCAATTTGGGGAGATTCTTTTTAAAAATATATATATCCCATTTATTATTGTTGCTACAGTGCTTGCATTTCGTGACTCTACTTCTCTGCCAGTGATTTAAAGAATAGGATTCCTTGGACCACAAAGAAAGACCACAGAGTTGGACCATGGGGCAAAAGTTGCGCCACTCCTGTCTTAAGCAGAGCCTGGTTATTTGTCACTGTCAACACTTTGGAGACTCACAAATTCATTCTCGTAAAAAGTGAAGACAAGCTCATTTCTGCATAAGCCCCACAAGGTTTGGATCCCAGTAAGGGTCTGCAAGAGCCTGCAACCCCCCCTCCCCCTCCCCCGGGGGGGCCTCTTGGGATCCGCCTCCTCGGCCCTTCCAAGGGGAGCCCGGCCTCTCCCAGCCCCCGGTGCCCCCCTCCCGTTCCTTCCTGCAGCTCCTGAAATGGTCCTTTAACGTTCCTTCTATCCCCCCCCAAAGCTCTCAGCCCCCCCCGGCCAGGACCGGCTCTTTCGGCCGGGGGGGCCCTCGCCCAGGCCACGCCCTCCTCCCGCTCCCCCTCCGCTCTCGGCGCCCCGCTCCGCTCCGCCGTGCTCCTCCTCTCGCGGGAAATTCCACCGCTTTTCCCTACCGTACTATCACGTCACTCCCGCGCCGCTGACGTCACTCCCTGCCGCCTTGACTTCACGCCCGAGAAGGACGACGCGTTCGAAGCGACTCGGCGAACCAGAGGACCACCGGCTCGAGCCCTCCGCTGTCCTGGCGCGGTTACTCGGCCTCCTTCTCCCTTCTGCTCCGTGGCTGCCGGGTTCTCGTTCCAGCCTCTCTCCGCTTGCTTAGCAGAACGCTCCGTAAGGTTGCGAGGAAGCAGCTCCAGCCCGGACTCGCACTGCGCCTGCGCCGCTAACGGTCAGCGGCCAATCAGAGGGAGGGACCAGGAAAAGCATGCTGGGAAACGACGGAAGAAAAAGCGCCACCCGAGGCGGGAAACTGGATTGGACTACAACTCCCGGCGGTCTTCATCCCCGGCGAAAGAGGGGGTGGCCTGAAACCACAGTTCCCAGCATCCCTCGGGGCAGGAATCGTCTTGCTGGGAGCTTCACAGGAATGTGAGCAGATTTCAGGCAACAACAACAACAACAATAATACGCTTGCAATATGCTTCACTTAGAACAGGGGCAGGCAACCTCGGCTCCTTAATGACTCATGGACACCTTAAAGTGGTCACGGTTGGGAAAAAAATTGGTCTTTATAATACTTTCGTATGATTCATTTCCAAAAAAAGGTTATGAGAGGTTTCTGTTTACTGCCTTCTTGGGGTTCATTCTCGGTGATCATTGTTGGGTTTTTTATTCCACTAATATTGTTTCTTACCGTTTTAATACTTTGTTAGTCATCCAGGATTGCGTTTGTGAGATGGGTTGCCATAGAAATCATTAATCAATGTCTTTTAGAGCACTGCCAGGTATCCCCGTTATGGAACTGTAACGTTCACCTTAGCGAAAGAATTCTTGCAGTCCTGAGCGCCGCATAATCCCAGGACTGCTTATTAATAGGGAAGAGGTGAGAGCCCAAAAAGCAAGGAGGCTGGCAGGTAAGAGCCATGGGGGGGGGGGGTCGGATGCCATGGACAGGGTGGACCAGTTGCCAAGTGCCCAAATTTTGAACCTGTAACTGCAGGAGTGCTGCAACAGCCAGAACTTCTAAGACAATTGTCCATTTTTTCAGCACTGTTGTAACTTTGAATGGTTGCTGAACCAATGGATGCAGCCCGAGAATTACCTAACTATAACATAACCATTGTGTCTTTTAGATTTCTATCCTTATTTTGATCTAGAGGGATTTTTTAAAATACTAGTCCTGCTTTACTAATCAGGAACCAACATTTGTTTCTCAATTCAGAGAATTTTTTGAATTAAAGTTACCTTAGTGAATAAAATAAAAAATTCACCACTGAAGTGAATCTAAATAAACTTGTTAAAGAAGTTCATCTTGAAAGCTAAGCACCTTTGAGTCTCCCTAATGGGCTATTCTTCATTTCTTTTCACACACCCTTCTTCTGGTTTCACCTACTGAACTTCTATAAAAGTTTCCGATCCACCTTGTTGCTAACTTGTTTCTTAAACCATAAATTTTCTTTCAGCTCACTGTACCTTATTCTCACTAGCTCTTCACTTCTCCCTTCCTTCACTTCCCATCTTCTCTCATGTTTTATTAACTGATATGACAAACTTACTTTTCATTCTTATATATCTCTATGCTTTGAACCCTCTTCAACATTCTTTATACCTTTAATCCTTTCAGGATTTATCTTTTTTTCACTAATTTTCTTAGCCCTTTCCTCCCTTTCTTCATCCTTTCTCTGTCTCTTTCCTTTTGCTGGCTCTTTCCTTTCCCTCTTTTCCTTCATTCCCCTCATCCTTCTTCACTTCCCTCCCTTCGAGAGCCAACTCAGCCATGATTCCCAAAAGGTCTTTTATGGTTCCAGGAATGGCAATTGTGACACAGCTGCAAGAAAAAAACAACATGCTTCAGTCCACTCACGTGTGGGTTGCAGTCACTGAATGCAGAGATGAAGTTTATTAAATTTTCTTGGCATTTTTTTAAACAATGTAAAGCAAACCTCTATTACAAAATACAGCCCAGGGCTTTTACATCCAACTTCACCCCGCCTGAATCTCCGCTCTTGAAGGCCTTGAGAACCTTCTTCCCATGAGGGAGAGTAAGGAAGGGGCCATGCGCACCATCTGAACTTCTCTTAAGACACCTGACGGGGCCTCTCAGCCAGGGGCTTCTCCCTGGAATAAAGAACCAGCCAGGGCTCAGTCTTTCTCCCATGAAAGGACGCTCACCAAATTGTGTCATTCGTAGGACAGGCAAAGGGGAATCCCAAGAAAATTGTGGTTGTGGTGAACTCTGTGTAACCAGCTCTCTAGACCAGCCTGCCCCAGAGCATCGTCCTCTCCATCAGCACTCCAAAGAACCAGCCCCCCCTCCCCAAACCAAATTAAACAAATGTCTACATGTATATATAATATATAAAAAATACAGAGCTTTGACTTCTTCGTTTTGAAGTAAATGTACAAGATACAGTTGTGAGCAGGAGGTAATTCTGAAAGAGACACAGGCCACGGGACCGGTGGCACGGAGAGCAGATGACAAGCCCCCCCCCAGCTGCCCCACACGCAAGTTGCCCCCCACCCCCGTGGTCCAAGGGAAAGAAAAATTCAAAATAAGATGGCACAAACCAAAAGGCTCCATTGAGTTTTGCAATTTCGTTTCTTCAAGTAAAGATGCAAGAGGGTTTTTTTTCTTCTAGCTCACCACTTCAGTCAGTAGCAAAGGTTAATAAGCCCACCTAAAAAGGCAGCTGTGCTTTCGAGTTCTTTCTTGTGCCTTCCCCTGGAGACTGCAGCGTCAGGAGCTTTCGGATCTTTAAACTGCTCTGAAAAATCCTCTCCCCACCTGACAGGGGAAGCCTTCCCAAGGCCTCATGCGACAGTCCAATTCAGCCTGCATCTCTGTGCAGTTTTTCTTTTTTCTTTTAGATCTATATATATCTAGTGGAGAGGGACAAAAACAGCAGCAACTTGACCCAATTCCCTCAAAAGGTGCTGTTTGGCAAGAGGACTTCCCTCCCTCCCTCCCCCCCCCAAAAAAAGAGCCTGTGTGGGCCAAAGTGGTGCATTTGGCAAATTAAGAGAAGTCTCTAATAAAAATTAACATGTGCAAATTGTTTTAAATAGTTGACTCCAAGCATCCAGAATAGATTCCTTGGTTACGATTCAGGTTACCTTGCCTTCTCCCATTGGGGCAGAAAAGTCATCTCTCAAGTACCCAAGCGAAAAATCTCATCTGAGGAGAAAAAAATAATACACCACAAAAGAAAAAAAAAACTGGAGGAAAACCACAAACTAGAAGGCATTTACACCTCCTTCCTCCATCCACTTCAGCACCTGCTTTTTTGACGCACCCGTGCAGCACAAAAATGGGAAGAAAACTAGCGTGTAGGAGTATCTCCTCTCCAGAAAAGAGTTCACAGCTGCTACTGCGTGTCGCGAAGGAGAAACGGGTGGAGCAGGCAGGGCCGCCTTCTGCCGGGGCAGAGAAGGAAACGGGGTGGGGGTGGGAAGGCCCTTGGCGGTCGACTTTCCATCAAGGGGAGGGTCTTCTTCCCCTCCAACGCCGCCGGCGGGTTATAGCTGGAAGCCTTCCATGGGGGCCTCAGGCTGCTGGAAGATGAACTGCTGCTGAGCTTCGTCCACCTGGGGGGCCAGAGTGGAGTCATCGTCCTCGATGCCAAAGTAGTGCTCGTACAAGTCAAAGGCCTTCTGGTAGATCTCCTGGTTTTCGTGGCTCTGGAGGAACTCGATTTTATCCAGGCCTGAAGGAGAAAGACATCATTTACATGGGCTCCCCATCAAAGCTCAGGCGGCTTATGCATCTGAGCCCTCAGGGACAGGCAGCCCTCCACCCTTGGTGTTTGAAGCTGCAACAGGGCTAAAAAAAGCCACGTATGACCGACCGGTCCTCACGCTTAACAAGTCCCTGCGGCCGTAGAACTGCAATTCAGGAGCTTGGCAACCTATTGACGATGCCTGCAGGGTCCCGAGCATAGGTGATCACAAGCGGCGGGCACTCACAGGAGCATGCAAAGCACCATTTGCACAAGTGGCAGATATACCCGTTGGTGCAAATGGACTTATGCATGTTTATACACACGTTCCTGTCACTCACACTGAACCATCCCCTCTCCCCCCCCCCCGGTCCACCAAGCCAGAAAGGTTGGGAATTGCTTGGCGTGAGGGGCAGATGAACATCTCTCAGCCCCGAGTTGGGAGCACTGGAGGAAAAAGGGCAGAGACAGAAGTGAAGTCAGGTAAGATCGACTTCTGTGCCACCCAATAATAAACTGCCCAGTTTTTTAAAAAAAATAAATCACTTTTTTGAGAAATTAAACATGCCTGCATGAATCATGGATGAAAGTTTATTCCAGTACAATTTTGATCTGATTGTGGCAACAGGAAAATGTTTTAGCTTGATGCCTCAGGGCACCAGGGCTGCCCCACTGGGAAGGAATTCCACCAAGGGGAACCTCACCTGAGAGCCTCCATTTGCAAACAGCCACAGCATGTTTTCAAGACTTGGCACTCACCATACGCCTCCTCAATGAGGCTGCAGTAAGGGTTGATGCCAGTGCCGCTCTGCTTGGCCTCCTGCTCTCCCAGCCGCAAGATGTTCTCCAGGCCATTCAGGGCCACCTGAACGATCTTAGCGTCCATGACGGTCAAGAGGTCACATAGGGGCTTAATGCAGCCCAGGTTTACTAAATATCTGGAAATGAAGCAAAAAAATCTAGAAGCTAAAACTACTGGTAAAACTGGAGTTATGCCTACAGATATATAAGTGGGATATAAGTTTTCAACCCTGAAGCTGCATAAGAAATTTGAAGTCTGAAATTCAAGCTAAGACTCCCATAGTTAGCAAACTATAAGAGGAAAATAAAGTTTTACACTGTATATAATTTATTCTATATTTGACTATTTGCCTTTCTTCTCAATCATGGATATGTTATTTATAAGCAGCAGGTAACTGTGTAATAACAAGGACAAACCATTAGCTGTCTAGTATTTGAATAATAAGGGCCATAAAACCCACATGCTATGAAGTGCATAACATAGAATCCTAAAGCTGGAAGGGACTTTAGAGATCTTCCAGTCCAACCCCCACCCCCCCACCCCCCCCGTCCAAGGCAGGAGACCTTATACCATGCACTTCACAGGTTCTTTTAAGTTTTTGTTCTCGTAGACCTGTTAATTAGAGAGAAGCACAATCTACAAAAAAAAAAGTCCCACTTGGTTAAAGAGTAAGTTACACCTTACTTAATCTGCTCTGGCGTGCCCCCTGACGTGGCGTTTGTGATGGCCCAGGCCGCTTCTTTCCTCGTGCGGAATTCCGCCTTCTGCAGGATCTCGATTAATACTGGGAAGATGTTTGCATCTATGACCGCCTGCAGGGCCAGAGGACAGTGTTAGCCAGGCACCGAGCCTGGGCCCAACCTCGAGGCAGAGAAAGCAAACAGGCAAGGACAGAGCAGCAGTATAGGCAGTCCTCATTTAATGACCACTCGTTTTATGACCATTTGAAATTATGATAAGTCACCATTGTAAAAGGTTGCAACCACCCCTTTGCAGTCACATGACCGCATGTCAGCCGAGCCAGCCTTATAACCAGTTGCGGCATTCCACAGTCAAGTGACTATGGTTCGGTTTTTTGCTGGTTTCTGGCAAAAAAAACCTTGCCATTCAGATGAATGGGTTTCCTTAACGACTGTGGTGTCTGCTTAATACTGTTACAAAAAGGCTAAAAAAGAAACATATTGGTGGCTGGATCGGAGGTTAAATGCAGTATGTTTAATCATATGGTAAGCATATGATTAAACAGCTTACCACATAATCTTCTTCTATCCCCTTGGAGGAATATAAGCAGGGTGGGGCAAGCATTAAAGAAGACTTTCCTGAGCTGGATATACTTCCAGATGTATCCTCCCCAGAATTCTTCAACACGTCTAGCACTGCTGAGAATTCTGAGATTCAACCGAGATATCTGGAAGGAGGCCAAGCTGGTGAAAGCTGAAATACAGTCACCCGATTAACTGAAGAATTGCCAGATAAGGTTTGCCTTTTGGCAGGTGATGCAAAGGCTTGTAATAGGGTTGGTGTTCCTGGGGTATTTGTAATAAGGAAAACGGTTTGGCATTGCTGGAAAATGAGTCAAAAATGTAGAAACTGCTGCTCGATATTTCTAAACATAAGATCGTGCACCTGGGGGAAAGGAATCCTATGGAAGGGTTCAGTATTGGCAACACCCCGTTAGACAGAACAAGAGGTCGCTGCGCTCATAGGAGATGACTGCAAAATGAGCAAAGAGAGTGGCCAGGCAGCTGTGCAGGCAAACCAAATTCTGGGATGCATCACCAGGAGGAAAAAGGGGGTCCTAATCCCCTATAGGGCTTTTATAGCCCATTAAAAATAAAGGGTCCATTCCAGAATGCCCTGGGATGTTGGTTGGTACAGGAAAGACCACCCTGGTGAGGGCCCGGGGACTGAGAGGAACTAAGATGAAGAAGACCAAGGGTTGGGGAGTTCCACCTTTCCTCTGGAAGCCGTTGACATCTGAGCAGTGGTCCAGTAATTTAAGCCTCGTTACCTGTATCTGAGCTCTATTCCCTGCTGTCACATTGGAGATGGTCCAGCAAGCTTCTTTCCGGATGGACTCTTTGGGGCTGCTAAGCAGGTGAAGGAGACAAGGCAAAGCCGAGCAATTTAGGATCACCTAGAAAGGAAAATGGAATAAGTGCCCCGTTTCAAAACCTCTGCCTACCTCCACACAGCAGAAGGTGTGGACGATCTTGGGGCAAGAGGGGAAGAGGGGCTGCCCAGGAGACAGTCAGACAAGAGAGGGCGGCGCTGCCCAATGGATTAACGGTCAGAGGAAGGAATTGAGGAAGGACCCACCCTAAAGGATCTGGCAGGGGCAGCAGGAAGCAAGGCTGATGCCAGCCCTCCCACCATTAAGCCCATGGGGGCTGCCCCTCCACTTGTCTTCTAGGCAGCATCTTTTCCCCTCGCCCCCCAAGATCATCCATCCATTTGTGGATGGATAATGACGCCCATCTCATAGCAAATAACTCTACTAAAATATTACAACACAACAGTAGGGAGGAGCATAATTTGGTTACAGATACATTCCATTTTGGGCAACCTGGGAATGCTGTACCGGAGCAAATATAACCTAAAGGTCAGCCGGCCTCAAGAGATTCTTCGTTACGCTAAAGAAAGCAGAAGGGAGAGTTTAACTGGGAGAAAGAAATCTATGGTTTTGGAGAAGGACCTTCCCAAATCAGACCAGGCCTTGATCAAGAGATACCATCTGAAGGATGCATTTGACTGGATGAAGCTGCTTACCTGTCTTCCCATCAATCATGGTCCCTTGGTTATGGGACGAAATAAACTTTGGTTAACCTTATGGGCAATAAACAGACATAAACGGGACAGGTACAGCTCTCTTTGGATTTCTTCCTGGGTTTGGGCATTTTTCTGGAACACCTTGCTTGGTTTGGCACCATCGCATTAGGGTGGTGCCAGTAATATTTTTTAATTAAAATTACTTTTAAAACATATATAAACAGGGAAGTGAAAAAGCAAAGTGCCAGCTGCTAGCATCAATTTTACTTACAAGAATCCCACCCAAGAACACAGGCAGAAGATTGGGGGTGGGTACTTCAAAGGAGAACTTAGGGAACAAGCTCCTCCGGGGGGGGGGGAAGAGAATGGGATGTCTTTGAGCAGCTCCACTCTCCACATTCCAAATTTGCTTAGCAGCCCTAATTTGACTGGCTGCCACAAGTGCCTCCTTTTGTCTCGAACTCCCCCCAGCTATATGAAATCTATTACAGCAGGGGTGTCAAACTGCCCGGCCTGTGGACTGGTTGCATCATATGGAGGCCGTGCTCACCCCAGCTCCTCCGGCAATGCAAAAAAGTCACAATACATCATGTCACTTGACGAGTGACACCCGTGTATTACAGAGTCTGGCCCAGGGTTTCTCAACCTTGGCAGCTTGAAGTGTGTGGATTTCAACCCCCAAAATTCCCCAGGCAGCTTGGAAGGGCTGAAATGCCACAATCACAGAATGCAACCTGATATCGTGAATCCTTCCAGGAAGGCTGGGAAACTTCCAAACTAGCGCCTAAAGGTATTTTAAACATGTGCAGATGAGCCAACTGAGGCTTAAGACAGATAAAATGGGACTACGATAAGCAGATCTGAGAATCCTGGAAAGCCACGGCGGCCTTTTGGGAATCCAGGCTAAGTAGAGAAGCTCAGGTGGAGGGGAAGCGACCAAAGGTGGAGTCAGGCTCAAAAACCAGCTGCCAGCCATTCATGGTCCAAACCGCTTGAGCTTTAAGATTGCGGACCTCTAGAGGGCCCCACATTAACAGGGAGTGTCGAGACAACTGTGTGTGTCTCTGGTAATGTTCGTGACAGACTCAAAGATCCACTTATTTCCCTCAGCCCTTCTCTGAAGGGTTGACTTGTTAGCATTATAAGAACAAGAAAATGCAAAATACTGAAATAAAAAGATAAGGGAAAAGAAAGTAATTCCCAGCCTTCAGTGAATTGCAGCAGCGATAGCAAAAAAAAATTAGTGTTCTCTACATCAATGAGTAGTTACTACCCTGACATAGCCAGTCTCTGCTTTAAATCGTAGTTTGAGTACCAATTGCCAATATCACAGCCCAATCCCACAACCTCTCTGATTATTGACTGGAAGCAAAAACTAAGTCCAGGAGCTTGATCTCTCCAGATTGGTAGTGGATATTTCAAAAGAAGGGACCTCCTGGGGGGGGGGAGCCTGCAATGGGCTACACAAGACCCACCCCACCCCCATCACCTGGGTTTGGATATCATCCCCCGTCACAATGTTGCCAACTGCTCTCAAGGCTGGGGAAGCCACCTTGTAATCGCTGTGCCTGTGTACAGAAGAAGACAACAACACACTCAACTTTCCTTACGGATGGACATCCAAGCTTGACCCACAAGTTTAGTCTCTCATTGAGAATGAGTTCCATCAGAGACACCCCAGTAAAGTCTATCTGTGCAAAGCCATGACACGATCCAGGAAACCCCATAGAGGCCAGGTTGGAGAATCAAGGAAGATCCTCAACTATTACTCAGCTGCAACCCACCACGTGCTGCTCCAGGCTGCTAGGTGAGGTGGCTCAGCAACGTCTGCAAGGTCATAGGCCATGCAATTCTCTTATGACCAGGGTGCATTACATCCAGTCCCTTCTTTGGCTAAAATGTTCAGGCCAGGCCAATGTCTGGAGCACCCACCACAGTCAAGTTCCCATGTCAAATAATAGCTCTAAGCTACAGAATTCAGGAAGTCCCTGGCAGTGGATCATCATGGAGACTGCCATTACGACCAATGGTTCACTATGGGTGTGTTTTGCCAAAACCCAGAAGTGTCAGTTTTCAGCAAAACCATCATAAAATGTAGTCTGATGACCATGAGACATGCAGATTCCGTAAATGCAGCCGTGTTGCCGAATGGCCAAAGTCTGGTCATATGGCCGGGCCAGGGCCCTGTCTGTCAGAATCAACAGACTCATTAGACCGGAGAGCACCTTGGGGGTCTTCTACCCCCTGCCCAGGGCAGGAGACCTTATGCCATTCTGGACAAATGGCTGCCCAAGCTTCTCTTGAAAACCTTCAGCAATGGAGCACTCTGAATCCAGGTTGTAGGCTCCCTTTTTCAGGTCAGTTATAACTTGAATGGTCGCTAAGCAACCAGTCATAAGTCAAGGACTACTTATAGGAAGCTGGACCTGTACACAGCAGGTCTTTGTTACCTTAAAGCAGCCTCCCATCCTGGTCCTTTGGGTGGATTCAAGCTGCCTAGGTGTGCTGGGATTTACAGTCCCACCTACTTGGAAAGCACAAGATTCAGGAGGGGTTAAGCTCACCTCACCTCAAGCTCTCACAAATGCAGCTCAGTTCACTCAGCCCCCTTCCTATTTATTCCACTGGAGATGCGTGTAGGACAGTAGGAACGCCCACCCGTTTCTATCGCGATGGCAGACTGCAGCATCCTTTGTGCGCGATGTGCGTTTTCACTATCCTCTCCCCACCTAGGAACTGGCTGGGCCCTGTGCTGAGGCTGCTTCCCCCCCCCCCCGTTTAAAAGAAAGGAAACTGCCTCAGAATCATGACACAGATTAGCATTTGTCGTCTTCTGAAAATTGGATTGACTTCAGCTACATCCTAAATTAATGCGTCAGAAAATATTCAACTGTAATTGTTGTGAAACTGATTTAACTTGATGAGAGTACATGAGCTATTTTCAACTTTGTAAGGCAGTCCAGACAAGAAGCACACCCAGATGTGCTAGCGGTGTTTGCTTTAAGGTTTTGTTCACGCAAACTTGCAAGTCTGAAAGTCTCTCTCTCCCCCTTCGGCTTTCCAGTCCAAAAACCCGGGGAAGACCCTCCCGAGACATTTCCCAGGCCCCTCTCCTTCAGCATGGGCGCAGCTGCCTCTTAGCCAAAGGCTGCAACTTTTTCTGCAGCTTCTTCTTCTGTCTCCCGAGGTCATTCCCACACTAACGCTTCATATCTGACTTCACAAAATGAACACAGCCAGAGTAGTTTGCAAAGCATTATTTGTGGTTTATGTGAATCTAGCCAATTACTCAATAAGCTATAGCTATGCAAACCATAATTTAGCACTTTTACACTTACATCAGCAATTCCACCAGTCGCCGGCACACTCCTGAATCTATGACGGCCTGGATTTTCTCATTGGGTCCATCCGACAGATAGGAAAGTGCCCAGCAGGCATCTGCCAACAAGTCCGAGTCGCTGCTGAAGAGCAATCGAGACAAGACCGGCAAACAGGACGACACCTGCCCAAAAGCACAATTGCAAGAGACGGTGAGAACACGGACCCCAGGGGAAGCTACAGGCACTCCAGCACCTCTGCGCCGAGTTTTGTGTGTGTAAGGTCAAATCTCTCGTTACATGTTCAATTCAGAAATACAGCTTGTACATTCAAATCAGTGCCTCGTGCTATAATCACACTAGGCATTTTAGAGCTGGTAAATCTTGATCCATAGACACAGCAGTTTATTTTATTTAGCATATGGCATATCACACATGGACTAGCATTACCTATTAACATTTCACCTAGATTAGTAAAACACAATAAAATATGAATGTTAAAAAGATCTATGTTCAACTACCACAGTCTAGGCTATCTAAACACTGAAGCACAGCATCTTTTACATTAAAAAAAATCAGCTACTGGACCAGTAAATCCCCTCAGCTTACAGCTGATGCGATCTATAGTTTGACTTGGAACCCGGCAGTCACGCTGAGGGGAGGATGCTATGCCCCATTTAAACAGCAAGCCCCAGGAGACGCCGTGTAAGGTGCAAATCCTGTTCAGGATTCTCCATTGCCGATGTGGTACTTCAAAGCTTGGCACCTTTTTTTGTGGGGTCATTTCTATGTCTGCCTTTGTCTGTGCATTCAGCAACCCATTTAGCTTTCCACTGGGATCGATGTTAAAGTTGTTGGGCAGATGTCGTGCAAGGGCCAGTGGGGATCTCCTGGATTTGAGCCTTCTGCTGATAAATGAGGAAGGCTGGCGTGCACCAGTAGGAGTGAATTCATAATTTGTCTGTGTTCTCTCACTACTGCATCTAGCCTTTGTGAGGCTGGTGGTGCTATATGGCTCAGAACATGATGCCAGCAAGTTGGAGTGGTTGTAATACCTATGCTTTACTGTTTTCACATGTACTACACTGCAGGTGCTTTTAAATGTAAGGAGGAGAGATAAGTGATAGGAGCAAGAAGTGTTAATACCCAGCTTAAATAAAGCAACGTTTCTCCACTGTGCTGGCTGGGGAATTCTGGGAGTTGAAATCCACACATCTTCCAGTTGCCACCGCTGAGAAAGCCTGTGGAACGCAAGAGATGCCTGTGGCTAGGAAAATAAAGTAATCCACATTTGGATCTTACCTTCTCAAACTCTGGAGGTGGGTTCTTCCCTCTGCAGAGATTCGACAAAGCCCAGACTGCATTTCGTGTCATTGTCAATCTAGTAGATTTTGTGAGGAGCCTGAAATATAACCAAATGATGCTTAAGTCCACATTACAGCCTTTGGGCCTAAATCAAGCTGTTTAAGGGCTTGGCAACTGTGTTCCTATAAACCAGTAGTTCTCAACCTGTGGGTCGGGGCCCCATTTGGGGTCGAACGACCATTTTACGGGGGTCGCCAAACAACGCAGTCCGCCATTTCCCCCCCCCCCCTTTTCCTTAGCTGTGCTACTCCCTTTTATTCTATTAGCTTTTGAAAGCCAACAGAATAGACTCTCTTGAATAGAGTCTAATTCTATTGGCTTTCAAAGGCCAATAGGACTTGTCCAGGCTGTCTTTGCCCTGCTGAGCCCGCCAAAAGTCCCCTTCTGCAAACGGTGCTGCACCAGTTGAGTAGTCCTCGACTTACGACCGGTTGGGGGTCGCGGCATTAAAAAGGTGGAGAACCACTGCTATAAACAGTCCTAGCAGTCAGATGGTCCAGGGAAAATAAGAAAATCAGTTGTGGTTCTAGGACAAGTTCACCCCACTCAGCACTTGCAGTCTAAGGAAATGAAGGGCTACAAAGTGGTGGAATTTCTCCCAGCAGCTACTCACAACAACAAAGGAGGAAGGATGCCATAATTTAGGACATAGTCACGGCAGGCAGAGCTGTCTCCAGCGATGTTCCCCAGTGCCCAGACAGCCTGGAAGAAGAGCAGGGGCTTCAGGACTCAGTCCTTGAAGGGAGTGTATTAAGAGCAACAGCGAAGCAGGCAGTCAGTCTCAGTAAGGCCTTGCAAATGAATCGCTGACCGTCGTCACTTCCATGCTGTCCTTCTCCATCCAGCAGCCCCAGCGCATGGAGGAAGCCTGGACTGTTCAACACCTCGCAGCTGTCCGTCCTCTAGAGAGTTACTGCCCCACATTTGATTATTTCATCCCCATTCTATAATCCAAGCCTTCCAATACCTGCTAGGGGTCTGTGCTTCTTTCTTGCCAACTGGCTCAGCTCTCATGCCAGACAGAGCAACTTACCTCGCCCTAGGCCAGTAGTAGGCAACCTTGGCTCCTTTATGACTCACGGACTCCAACTCCCAGAATTCCTGAGCCAGTCCACGAGTCATAAAAGTGCCAAGGTTGCCCGCCCCTGCCCTAGGCAGTCTGACGCATCTGTGACATCACAACAGCAGCAGAGCCTGAAGGCTAGACCACTGAGTCCCAGGGTGATACAAGAGCCAGTTGGGCCATCCTACCTCATAGGGTTGTTGTGAGAATAAACTGAGTGAAGGACCCCTACCCCAATGTATGCTGCCTTCCAGGGAAAAGGCAAGTAATCATGTGATGTAATTACACCATAATTAGACCACAGAACATAGAATAACGGAGTTGGAAGGGACCTCGGAGGCCTTCTAGTCCAGCCCCCTGCTTTAGCAGGAGACCCAGCACCCTTTCAGACAAACGGCTGCCCAGCCTCTTCTTAAAAACCTCCAGTGAAAGAGCACCAACAACTTAAATATAACTGTAAACCTACAATGGGATGGGATAGTTCAAAGTGTAGACAAAAAATGCAGAGTGGCTAGATCACAGTCAAAAACATTTCCAAGCCTCAGGCATCTCCCTAAATAAATAAACAAATTAAAAAACACCCAAATCATGTGAGAATCAGTCATTTAAATAGAGTTTAAACTGGGCAGCTGCTGCCCTTTGAGGACACTGTTGATCATGTTTTGTTCAGGACCCGAGCTAGATGTTTTGTCGCAGAAATGCTCGAGAGAGAATGAACAAAAGCTCAAGAGCTGCCATGAAATCAGTAGCCCAGGTCTGAGCCTCACCTGCTCTTGGACGTCTTCAAAATCAGCACTTAGCAATTCAATGAAGATCGGGACTGCTCCGGCCTCGATCACTATCTTAGTTTGTAGTGAGGTGCCTGAGGCGATGTTGGTTAATGCCCACGCAGCTTCAAACTGGAAGAGATGCAGCCAGTGAACCACTGATTCCAGTGGAGACCCACAACCGATAAGAAACAGGTAACTTTGGGATTAAACCTCAACAGAGCAAACTGGAGTTCCAATTTGTTCCGAGGGGGGGGGAAGCATTTCACAGGGCAAAATAATTCAGAAATGAGACCTCCTAACTCTGGCTGCCATTTCTAACCTGGTTTCAACTGAAATCTTCCAATTATCTGTGGAGGAAGGCCATAAAATAGATCCCATTTCACTGAGCCTGGGGAGGGAGCAAGTCCCCTTTGGCAGGAGGGCAACAGCCTGTTTTGAGTGGCAGCTTTTTCTTCAGTGGTGCTGCTGCCAGCCTTCCCCCCCCCCAGCAGGCAAATCAAAGGCAGAGGCGCTGCCTGTTTGGCGCTGCCTTTTTGCCACCACTCACAAGACCAAAACCAAGGAGAAAAGCTGGAAGGCGGCCAAAAAGGGCAGGGAGGCAGGAGAAAGGCACTGCAGAGCTGGATCCCAGAGGAATCACGGGTGTCTGGTTTTCAACCATAAACTGCCCCTCAGGAAGGATCTTTATGGATCACTTTATTAAAACATGATTAATAACCTTTGAAGGACTGATAGCCTACATTTATTCAGGAATAAAGAACTAATAATGGAGTATTCCTATCCCACACACCCCTTAACAAAATACCCTATGTTTAAAGCCACAGCAGATTATGGCTTCAGTCAAATTTGCAGACTTTGAGACACTCAAATAATGGTTTTACATTTTTAATAGTAATTTTATTAAACATAATAGCCATAAGTCTCCTTTTTTGGTATTTATTTGAAGTGAGATGTCTTTGATCATGATCACCAACTTAAGCAGGACAAAGACCGGGCAAGCTGCAAAGTTGATTAAGATCTTCAAAGAGCGAGCCCAAGAAACAGCTGTCTCCCCCCCCCCCACTTACCTGTAGTGTGCTGTTTTCACTTCTCTTGAGGAATTCAACAAACCTGTGCACAACTCCCTGAGTGCTTATCACCTCGTCGATTGGAGGATTGGGCTCTAAAATAAAATTTAAAAAGAAATTGAAGGGAAGGAAATTTAAATATGTATCAAACAGCACTGGGTAAGGCTTGTTTGTCCTTTAGGAGAGGGGGAATGAATATCACAATCCCAGCTTGCACATAGCCCTGTGCATACATGCCATCCCCATACATATTTAATCTCTCCATCTAACTGCCTGCCCAGCTGAAGCTGTTGTATATTCTGTATAACACAATGTATGCTTGCATATTATCCGTGTTTAGCCAAGTATGTTCATTACACACTATTGGTCACGTCTGAACTTAACTGTTGAAATTTAAGGCCTTTAAATAAAGTGATTTGTAATTCAGTAGAATTAAAAAATGAGCAGCTCAGATAGTCTGCTCCTGCTATTAGATTTTATTTATACATTCTACCCACCTATAGGACATCTTCAGATGTTTCTGGCAAAGAATTTGAATAACAAATATATCTTGAGGGCCTAACAGAAACACCAAGTTAATTTCACCAACTCTTCTTTAAAAAGTTACAACTGAATGTACCTTTCGAAAGTAGCTTCCTGAATCGCTGGGTAGTTACTAACTGAAGATCAGGATCTTCAGAGAACAACATTTTCACCATCTCCATTGTGATCACGCCCTCCTGAAAAGATCAGATATTCATCCATCCATCCATCCCCAAATCGAATGCCCACCTTTTATAACAATTCTCAAACTTTCAGGATTATTCCAATTTTCAAGGAGAAGATCCCAGGCTAGGGTGAAGAAAAAAGACATCTAAATCCCAGGACATTCTTTTAAAAAACCTTCCCAGAGATACAATAAGGTATATTGTACCAAAGCAGATAAATGGGTCACCAAGCCCAAGGATGGAGAACCCAAGGCCCCGCAGGGGCAGCCGATAAATCCCCTTTTCTAGCTCAAACCTGGTTGCTAATGCTCAAAATGAAATTGGCAGGTTGATTTCCCTAGCTTTTGAGGCAGAAAACATTCACAAAGTGCATGGAAGTTTCTTAGTATCTGTAGATGTCTTATTGATATTGACCAAGAGAGAGAAGAAAGAAGGAAACGTGCTATCTCTACTTACACTACCAACTGTAGAGCTGACCAAGGAATCGACCAGGGGACTGTCAAACATAGCACCATCTTCATTAATTAGCTCCACATTTCTCCTTTTAAAGAGCTGCAATGGAAAATGAATGAAATTATAGGGGAACAAACCAAACCCTGATTTAGGTCACCTGCAGATTGCTAAATAGCTCCTCTGCACTTCAGTGTTGTAACCCAACATTGGCAATCATCCTACTTTTGATGTTTCATCAAGCAGAACCTCATCTCCCAATTTATGCTTGCAGATATGAGAACATTTCTGTTCTAAAGGTAGGGCTTGAGGCTTCACTGAAAAGTAGCTTGACGTGATTATTCTTATTCCTTAGTACTATTGCAAGGCAGCACCATCCTCGAGCTCCCAAATCACTCTTAGCCAGGCCGCACAAGGGCAAAACTTAGTTTGGCTTGGCACGCACAATCTACAAACATAGAGGGACACGCCCATTTCATATTCCCCATCACAAGTCACTCCAAACTGTTTTCGTGGCTTCATTACTCTAAAAGGTTAATACCCCTTCCACTGCCAACCACATATAAGTGACATACAAAATTTATATTAAATTCATGCACATGCACACAGTGTTTTAAGAGCAAGGAACCCAACAGGAACTGCTACTACCTTGGCAGTCCTACGGCATCCCCTTCCTTCCTTTTTCTGAAGATCAACCAGAACAAGACATAAAATAAAGATGGCACAGAGTTAAGCTGCTCATCCCAGAACTGTCCTCACTAAGTAACCTTCTCTTTTCACCACCAAGCAGACACGTTTTGCTCGCTACCTGAGCAGGTGGGCAGTGGGCTGGCATTCTAGTGTCGAGAGTCAGAAACGTACCTTACTTTATATTCTGACAGTGATTTACTAGCAGAACCTGAACAACCTTCAGCCCGTTCTACAAACAAGTAGTTCTCGACTTATGACTGCCCGCTTTAACAACCATTTAAAGTTACTTGGGCGTCTAAAAGGTACTTAAGTGTATAACCCAGCTCCGACAGCCACACTTCCAGTGGTCACATGACTGCATTTGGTTGCTCAGCAACCGGCCTGATTTTGAGCCATTTGAAGCATCTCACAGTTCTGTGAATATGATTTATGTTTTTGCAAAAGTGCTCCCTAGAGGAAAACAGGTTTCACTTAACCACCACAACATACATTAACCAACTGATGCAAAAAAGGTTGTAAAATTGCATCTGGTCACACAATGCCCCACTTTACGGCCATCACAATTTATGACTTTAATGGGCAGGCATCATTACAGTCATAGGTTGAGGACTATCTGTACTGTACAAAGAACAGTCAGCCTATTATAGTGGTTTATAATTTAAAGACTATTTAAATAATTTCACTAGACTTAATTTGTTTGCATTTTTACTGCTTTCCTAACCTCATTTTATAATACCAAACCATAAATAATCTTAGTTTAATTTTATTATTATTAGCAGGAAAGATTCTCTAATTGCCTTCTCCCATTTCCTGTTACAGCACAGCACCGGAAATAATGCACACTTGGGGAAGAAGGTGCTCTCATCCTGCTGGTCAAACATTTACATCTTTAGTGGCCAAATGACCACACCAATCTTTATAATCTAGCACTGAGGTCCCCTCCCATTTATCTTTGGAATTGTTCGCGCACCATCACTGGAGTCTTGCAAGAAGAGATTGGACCATTTGTCTGAAATGGTATAGGCCAGGGTTAGGTCACCATGAACTCATAGAGCAAAATGGACTTCGCCAACAAACTCGGAGTGCTTCGGTATGGTTAGGAGGGCACTGACCTTTCTAGCCTGCCCTATCTATGTTTCCTGGTAAAATACATGGGAAAATCCCATTGGGGGAAAATTCCACTTAGGGTTAGGGTTAAGTCACCTTGAACTCATAGAGCAAAATGGACATCGCCAACAAACTCGGAGTGCTTGGGTATGGTTAGGAAGGCACGGACTTTTCTAGCCTGCCCTATCTATGTTTCCTGGTAAAATACATGGGAAAATCCCATTGGGGGAAAATTCCACTTAGGGTTAGGGTTAAGTCACCTTGAACTCATAGAGCAAAATGGACATCGCCAACAAACTCGGAGTGCTTGGGTATGGTTAGGAGGGCACGGACTTTTCTAGCCTGCCCTATCTATGTTTCCTGGTAAAATACATGGGAAAATCCCATTGGGGGAAAATTCCACTTAGGGTTAGGATTAAGTCACCTTGAACTCATAGAGCAAAATGGACATCGCCAACAAACTCGGAGTACTTGGGTATGATTAGGAGGGCATTGACTTTTCTAGGCTGCCCTATCTATGTTTCCTGGTAAAATACATGGGAAAATCCCATTCGGGGAAAATTCCACTTAGGGTTAGGGTTAGATCACCATAAACTTGGAGAGGAAAATGGACATCGCCAACAAACTTGGAGTACTTGGGTATGGTTAGGAGGGCACTGACCTTTCTAGCCTGCCCTATCTATGTTTCCTGATAAAATACATGGGAAAATCCCATTGGAGGAAAATTCCACCTAGGGCTACGGTTAGGTCACCATGAACTCGGAGAGGAAAATGGACATCACCAAAAAACTCGGAGTGCTTGGGTATGGTTAGGAGGGCACTGACTAGTCTAATCTGCCCTATCTATCTTTCCTGGTAAAATACATGGGAAAATCTCATCCAGGAAAATTCCACTTAGGGTTAGGGTTAGGTCAGCTTGAACTCATAGAGCAAAATGGACATCGCCAACAAATTTGGAGTGCTTGGGTATGATTAGGAGGGCACGGACTTTTCTAGGCTGCCCTATCTATGTTTCTTGGTAAAATACATGGGAAAATCCCATTGAAGGACAATTCCACTCGTCTCAGCACCTCTGTCTCAGCACCTCTTTCTCTGCGCTGCTTCTGGCTTCTCACCTCTCCCGCCCAGTCCTTGCAGCTGCTCCCTGACTCCCAGTGCAGAGAAAGAAAGTGAAAGCGATGGCGCATGTGGAGAGGGGAAGGGGAGCAGCCCAGCCCCACCTCCCTCTGGGGTGATGGCAGGCGTGCCCACAGGGATGGCTCTGCGTGCCACCTATGGCACATGTGGCACTGGTTTGCCACCACGGGTATAGGGACTCCTGCTTGAGCAGGGGGTTGGACTAGAAGATCTCAATAGTGCCTTCCAACCCTGTTACTCTGTTATTAAATGTTTTGCTGTTCTTGAAAGCATTGCCAAGTATTAGATAAGTGAAACATGGCAAGCCCAAAGAACACTTCTACCTCACTCCAGACCTTTTGAGTGGGCAATCAAAAAAGGAAGCAGGTACCTAATGAGGCAGGGATCCCTTACCTGCTGCTCCCGTTTCTGTTTGCGTAGCTGGATCCCCTCCTCTTCTCTCCTCCGGCGCATCTCCTCTGGGTTCAAAGCTTTGTTTTTGTAACTTTTCATTCTGTAATTGTTCTCTTTTGCTGGGCTCGCCATGGTTTCTGCAGGCCAGAAAAAAAAACTCATCTTTTTTGCATAATCAATAGAAAATACTCTCATCATGTCCTGGAGCTGAAAGACACCAAAGGATGCTATTATCTGGAGGCCTGTTCAAATTATGGAATGAGTCACTCCGCTGCATTGGTCTGAAAAAATCCTTTGCCTTTACCTATTACAAGCTTTCAAAGTTTTTCAGTTCCTTTTCGATTAATCTATACAAATACAGATTAGATGAAACTCGGCTCAATAGCACTAACTGCGGGAGGGATCTTGGGGTCTTAGTGGACAATCACTTAAATGTGAGCCAGCAATGTGCGGCAGCAGCCGTTGCCTCGGTCCCACTCGGGGCGCCCGGGCGCTTCGCAGCCCGGCTTCCCCCACCGGGCGCATGGCCAGGCTGCCCGGGAGGTGGAAGAGGCGCTCTGTTGGAAGCGAAGCGGCCTCCTCGGCGGCAAAGAGAAGGGCCAAGCGCGCCAGGGCGGGGAAGCCGGCCGGGTCCGAGGGGCTTCCGGGGTCTTCCCTTCTCTCCCCGGGCCCCAACAGCGCCCTGCTGACCACTTCCTCGGCCTCTCGGCGAGACGAAGCCACCGGGCGTCCGGACGCCCCGCGCCGAAGGCTGCGCCCTCTGAGGCCTCCCGGCGCTGCAGCTCCGGGCCACCCTCGCCCTTCGCCCCGAAGGCCCAGCGCTCCGCCGGGGACCGCAGTGCGGGACGGCAGGAGGGCGGCCTGGCTCTCGCCGGCGCCTCCGGACGCCCCGCCGGCCACGCCCCTCCACCCGGCCGGGGCAGGCTGGGCGGCGGGGGCGGCGGCGGCAGTGCGCCTCCGGGGACGCCCGGCGGGGACCCGGGCCGGGGCGCGCGCGGAGAGGGGGCGGCGGGGGGGAGGGCTCCGCCGGACGCTCACCCATGTCGCCGCTCCTTCCCGTCCCTCCTTCGCCGACAATATGGCGCACAGGCCAATGGGCCGAGCAGACGGGCCGGCAGGGCGGGGGAGCAAGGCGGGACTTAATAGGGGCGACGGCGGCCGAAGCGGGACAGCGCGTGAGGCCAGCGCTCGCGCCCAAGCTCCGCCCCCGCCACGCCTCCTGGCCGGGGCCGCTGCGGCTCGGGGCTCGCGGGCGCCTCGCAGCGGCCGGGCGAAGCGCTGGCGGTTTGTCTGCTTGGGGGCGTCTTTGAAGGCCCCGCTGGGGGAGAAGAGCAGGAGGTAACTTTCCCTCAGGAAACGAAACTATTTTTTTATTTTTAATCCTTGTTTTCTTTTTATCTCGCAATTTTTATTATTTTTATTTATCAATTTAGAAACGGCCCATCTCCCTCCAGAGGGATTCTGGCCATAAAAACTGTATGTAAAAAAATAAAACTGAGGCAATGATGGTTAGGGTTCATTAAAGATAATTAAGACTTAAGTAAAATGCTGGGAGTGGGCCTTAAAGACTAACCAAGCCCAAGAGAGATGGCTGGGGGAGGGGGGAGGCCCAGGAGAGCCCCCTCCTCGTCTGGGGGGGGGGAAATGTTAGTACAGGAGTATTGTCAATACTCCAGCTAAGTAAAAAAAAGGTATTTGCTGTATCTTTTTAAAACTGGCCGTTTTAAAAGATTTTTTTTAACTCGGTCAAATATTCATGTGGCTACAATTAAAACACACAATGTGTTAAAAAGAAAAAAAGCCAAAATCACCACAGGGAGGCCATCATAGTTTGTCAAGTCATGAGACTTGACTCACTCAAAAAGTCAGTCATGCTGGGAGTGATCGGTGGGAAAAGGAGAAGGGGCCCTTCCAGCATCGCTGGCTGGACGCTATCAAGGATGACACACCGGGATGACCACGGCGGATCTGAAAGAGGCGGCGTGAGGCAGAGGGGCAGGGAGAGCGCTGGTCCAGAGCGTGGCTGAGGGTCAGACGCAACTGAATGGCTGATGGTGTTGACGAGCATGAACGTTCTCAGGAGACGTTCCGGGGCAGAAGCCGGCCTCCTTGACTCAAAAGTCACCCTCCAAATTCCAGCGGAGGCCAAGAGAGAGAAGAGGGTGCCAGAATGGAACCACCCCTTCTTCCGCTTCTGGAAGCCAACTGGGTCCCCACGGACCCTCACTTCCACCCCCACACTCGCAGACCTGGCAACCCACAGGAAGAAAGAGAAGAGATGCTGATCTAGGCGGTTCTGTCCTCTGGGAGAAGGGCAGAGGAGGAACAGTCGAGGAGCAGACTCTGCTAGGACTGGCTGGTTCACATCCAGTGGGCGGACTGGGGAACCTGGCTAATCTCTGCAAGGGAAAACTCTGAGCACCCCGATGGATGCTTCCCACCTCTGTCGAAGCCTCAGCTCGGCCCTCTCTGATGTCAGTGGGGAGGGGGCTCTGCCAGAGAGAAGCAAAGCAGATTTGCAGGAAGGACCGTCACAGAAACATTTTAAGGTGTCCTTTTATTAAAATGTGCGTCACTGTTCTGTGTGGCTTGCTTCACTGTTGTCTGGCTGTCAGTGTGTTTCCTGGGACAGCCGCTGTGGCCTCAGCACTTGAGCCGACCTGGGGAAATCTTCAGGTAGTTCGTGGCCTGTGGCTCCCACCCATGGCAATGTAGACATCAATGGGGACATTGGGCAAGGTCAGGCAGTGGCACCCTGGACATCTTCGCAGCTGCCTGCCCGGGAGAAAAAGAGGAAGGGAGAGGAACCCATTGGGTTTGTTAGAAAGTGCAGATGCACTACCGCCCAAGATGGCAAAATTGGTCCCAGGATGTCCCCCTTTAAAAAGAGGGAGAAAAGCCTTTTTCTGGGCATAAATTGCTTTCTAAACTTCACTGACTGAGCTTTCCTAATGTGGTACATCATTTGTTCCAGGTCTCCCTCTGGCTGGAGGGTCAGTGCAAAGGGACCCAAAACAAGGCACATATCTGATCCACTTGGCATTCACGAAGAGGGACACCCAGAGCCACATGTGGGCCCAAGTCCCATTTTTCTGTGCCCTTTTTGCCTTACTGGCAACTTGCTGATTTTCAGCTCTAAATAATTTGAAGATTTCAAAGAGGAAAGAGGGCAAAAGAACCCCCAGATTCATCCCTCAAGTCAGTGTTTCCCAACCTCGGCTGCTTTAAGATGTGTGGACCAGCTCCCAGAATTCCCCAGCCAGTAAGGGTTGAATTCCACACGTCTTAAAGTGGCCAAGAATGAGATAAGCCGCTCTAGCGACACCCCTGCAGGCAACTCTGATCTCTGAAGACTCTACAAAATTAAAACTGCAAGAGGAAATAACCTCACTAAGGGGAAGTTCTATGGCACATACCTTGCTGAAATAAAGGGAAGAGTAGCCATGCAGGGAGGGAAGAGAGAATTTGGTCCTGAATTAAAGTGTTTTCTCATAAAATATTACCTATACTCATAAAGTCTATATATGGAACACACTGTGATTGTGCCCGAGACCCTGAATTCCTCTCCACTGCCACCATCTAATCCAGGGGAGGAAGCCTGGTCCTCGTTAACCGGAGTATGCCTAAGGCCTGTCTTGCATCGCTTGAAAAGACAACCATTAAATACATGGGAAACTGAGGTGCTGCAAAACAAAGGACCATATACAGCACCAACATAATTTCCACTTGTGCCAGGTGATGAGTCCCCCAAATTTTGATCACATCAGTGTGGGGATGCTGTGATGCTTGTGAGCACAACAACTTGTTGTAAGTCACTTTTTTCAGTACCGTTGTAACTTTAGTCGCTAAATGAATGGTTGGGGACCGCCTGCACTCAGCCATGTTCTCCAATACTACCTTCTTACGCTCAGCTCTGGGCTTGCTTTCTAAGCAAAGTTAACATGGAGCTTGGGGATTGCTGGAAGATTCCGCCCCTGAGCTGCCATTTACCCAGCATCCTTAAAAGGACATTGGTGTATTCCTTTGGACCACTTCTCTTTCCCAAGGGAGACCCTCTTTCCCACCCTTGGACCAACACAAAGCCCATGGAATGACCATCACACTTCTCTTTAAAGGACGAGGAGCAGTGTGGGCACTTCTGCTTCTCTTTGCCAACTCTCTGCTCTCTTTGCCAACTCTCTGCTCACCTTGTTGCAGCGCGCTCGGGGGCAACGGGCTCCTGAGTTTCGGGGGCCGTTGCCAGGCTGGGAGAATCTCCTGCCTCTATTGGGAATCTCCGAGCTTGTGGGGTCTCTTGGGAGCTCATGTCCGAGCCCCAGACCTGTCTGTTGAAGAGGAGAAGGGTGAGCAAGACGAGGGCCCTCCTTTGTTCAATGCTTCACATCACCCCAGAGACCCCCAAAGGGCCCTAGAAAAGCCTTGGGAAAGGGTGGCCATGAGGACAAGGCAGAGGACGAAGAAGAGCAAACCAACGCCGGTTAACCTGGCAAGACAAGGGGGCCCATGGAGGGACCTGAAGAATTTCAGGGGCTCCCACACTCAGACATTCATCAGCCCATTGCAGGAGTGTGATTTTTGTATTCCCACTTGAGCGATCTTACTTTTTGCATGCAGTGTCTCAAAATTATTTTGACACATAAATGGGGTGGTGGTGGAAAAAGAAGTAGGGAGTCAGTTGATAGAGTTGGAAATGAGACCGAAGAATCCCGGCCTCTTCTCTCCAGTGGTCTCCCCCAGAGTTTTGTCTGGTTCCACCATTGCATCGTCCAAGAGAGACCTGGTTCTTCTCCTGGGCCTTAAGGACTGAGTGACTAAGGAGCCACCTTCCAGTTTTGCTTTGTTTTTTTGTTTTGTTTTGTTTTTTTGTTTTGATCTGACTTGTTTGGATCTTGTTTTTATTTTATTTTGCTCTTCTGGTCAGCTGTCTTTCTATTAATATTTGACTTTTACCTGTAAGTCACCCATAACGTTTAAGAGTCAATTAGCCTATAAATTAACATTTAAAAAACATCTTTAAAGAATGCAACAGATGGATCCTATGCAGGTTCCTAGTACTTCTATATTTCTGATTGATGTAGCCCAGCCTTAATGGGATTACAGACTATTAGAAACTTCTACATAACCAGCTCGTGTTACCCTGTATCCTGACCGTTTTCCATCATATAATGGCTCTACTTGCTATTTAAATTTTGACCCTGTGCCTTTTGCGGCACCCAGAGCCTGGCACAGAAACCTTCTGGAGGAGAAGCGTCCTCACTGGGTAGCTTCAAACCCAGGATTTGGGGTCGAAGTCTGAAGGCCTTCCTGGTTGAGGGGCAAGGGGAGGGTGGGAGGCACTGCCCACCCCACGGACAGAAAGGAGCTCCGTGGCTTTCCTCCTGCCACCCTCTGAGCCTCCGCCTCCCCACCGCTCTGCCCTGGCCTCACCTATCGAAGGAAGGCGGCGGAGAAGGGCTCCCTACAGTTGACCTGACAGCTTGAAGGGCCTACTGCAAAGGGCAGGCTGGCAGAGAGCCCAGAGGGAGGCCAGGGCGCCACTTCCATTGTGATGCCCAAGGGAGGCGCCTGCATCACAATGGGGCCTGATCTTCTCACTGCTTGGAGTTCTAGGCTAAGGAATGCCAGCCCTCCACCAATCATCTTCAGGCGGTTCCTTTCCTGATCCTGGGAAAGGAGAGCCTCTTGCATCAAAGGCAGCCTTCTTCCTGGATTGCTCCAGGCGTTCCTGTGGTGGGCAGGAATGGGGGTAGCCCAGAGCCTCCCATGAAGGAGCCAACAAGATCAATAGGAAAAGCCTAAAAGCCTGGCTCTACCGCTTGGCCTGGGTAGAGTGGCTGACCGGGTAAAAAAGCGTCTCTTCCTCAGGACGCCCGTCATCTTTGTTTTTAACTTTTAATTTTTTTATTCATTTTTTTCTACCTTTAATTGTTTTTAAGCACCTTTTAACTTTTTATTGTATTGTTAAGTCACCCAGAGTCAGTGTACCAGTAAAATGGGCGGCATAGAAATTTGATAAGACTGAGCATCCTGAACAGCAATAGCGGTCAGAGGACATGATTGAAACTCCTTCATTTTATGTCACACGGACGGACTTAACCGTAGGCGCAAGTGGGAAAGTGACCCTCCTAGACCAAGCCAAGTCCAAAAACGCTCTAGGGAACTTCTGGAAGCCTGCCAATCAACAGGCACACAGAGCCAACAACATCTCTATACTATTCAAAGGAGACAATCAAAAAGCCAAAAGGGAAACCAAAAGAGCCAGATACCTCTTTGTCAGCAGCCAACACCTCAGATGAGCACAGCCAACACCAACATTAACATTAGACTAATAATCAAGAAGCAATCAATACCCCAGTCAAGGAACCACCACTTCAAACCAACAAGCTAACAGTAAACAACAACCCAATCAAGGAAGCACCGGGACCACGCCCACCGACAGGGCAAGCCACGAAAACCCCACTCCTTAAGTAGCACTGATGGTGTTACCTAGTTTGGGTAACGAAATGTCTGCAAGAAACAACCCATCTCCAGAGCATCAAGGACACCGCAGATTAAATAAATAATAAAAAAGATGAACCTCCAGGGCAAGGAGACTAATACTTCCTACATAATGTTGTGTTCTACCGGCAGGTAAGAATTTGCTTATACTTGTAAGTTCACAACAAAAAATAAGTGTTTGCATGGAAGCGCCAACCAACCCGTCCAAGTTAACTCCCCCCCCCCAACTCTCCCTGATGAGGTGGATTGCCAGTCATCCTGGGTTACAGGCTTACAGCAGCTACACTTGTTCTGGGGCTTTTTTTGAAAGAGACTGCCTAACCTGGAGAAAAATAACAGAGTCTGCTCTAAATTGTCTCTTAGGAGTTGGAGATTTCTTAGGAGAAACGTGATGCCCGTTTCCAGTTTCTCCAGATCTGAACTGTCATAATATTCAATTGAAGCTACTGGCTGTGAATGAAATCCACGCTCTCAACATACAGGGATGGCAGCTTCCAGGTTGGTCAAAAGTAGTCATGGTATTTAAAAAGCCACTTAAAGAAGTCCACAGAACGAAGCTATGACCGCTTGGCAACCACCACCAGCAACAACAAATGAGGAGCCTGACGATCACGCTGGTTGGAGAAAAAACAGCTGCCACCAATTTGAAAAATGGGCCTACACAATTTTGTGATGGGCCTACCATGAAACTGAGCTTTGAAAGGGTTTAGAAAGTAAATGCTTACTTAAAGATGCTTTGGCTAACAGTAGAAAGACTTCCTTGCAGCAGCCATCCCCAGGCCCTGGCTTCCCAGTTTTAAGTTTCTCTCATGTCCAGCTTAGGTAGTCTTTGTCTACACAAGTAATCACTCTGGTTACCTGACAGCAAGACCGAAATCAGGGTGAAGAGGTGCCTCAACACACCTACTTTGGAATTGCTGTGATGCACTCTGAGTTGGCTTTTTAGAAAGAAAAGATTGGCTTAAATGGTCTGCTTCTATATCTGTCTACCACAGGTTCTCCTATGTCCCTATAGACCAGTTCTAGAGCTCTGTTGCTTTAGATATGATCACTGAGGCTTCCTGTTGTGATATTTCAAATGTTTGACCTAATAATTTGATCTCATCAAGACAGGCAATATTGTCACAAAGAAGAAGGGGTCAACCAATTTTCCAAAGCACCAGAAGGCAAGACAAGAAGCAAAGGATGGAAACTAACCAAGGAGAGAAGCAACCTAGAACCAAGGAGACATTTCCTGGCAGTAAGAACAATCAACCAGTGGAATGGCTTGTCTTCAGAAGTTGTGGGTGCTCCAGCACTGGAGGCTTTTAAGAAGGAACTGAACCATTTGTCTAAAATGGTCTAGGTTCTTCTGCTTAAGTAAGGGGTTGGACTAGAAGACCTCCAAGGTCCCTTCCAACTCTGTTATTCCGTATTCTGCTAACATCATTCAACTGTAGCCGCTGTGGTTGTTGATTGGTATGCCATCATTTATGTTGGGATCTGAAAACATTCACATATAGTAGCTTAGGTTGAAAGATGGCGTCTTTATCCACAGTTCAGAGATCCAAACCAGGATTTATTTTTGTCAATGTAAGACTGTATGGATCAGATTTCTCAATAATCTTGTACTCTCTGGATATAGTAATTGCAATTCCCAGCCAGGACTGAGGAAAGACTCTCTTCTGAATCATGTTGAATCTCTCTATCCTAAGCGATTCCATTGCTGAATTTGGATGAATAAGTAAAGCTCAGCTTCTTTCTAGTACGTCCAACGGGTACAACTCCTTAAGAAATTATCTTAAATAAGACAGAGTTTGAGGGACTTATGATACTTACTCTTAAGGCTTGCCTGATGTAGCTAGGCCCAAACCCTGCCAAGTAGCTTCAAGCCAGCAGACTTCCATGGTGTGGACAACTTAACTACCCATGTTCACCCTGATACTGATTAGCCCTACCTACACTACAATACGAGCTACGATGATTTCTTACCCGAGGCCTCACAGCATTAGGCCTCTTGTTAGGTTAACCCATCACCCCCCTGAAGGGTCAGGCCTGGAGCAACCCTTCTTCTCCTGAGGAGGATGTGTGCCTGCCTCTCATTGGTGCCAAGTCCCTACCTGCCCCCCTGGTCTTCAGGTAACACAAGGCTGCATCACAATGGAGGCTCAAGTTTCAAGATGTCCAATCTCAGTTTCACCCCTCATCGAAGGACCTTGTCTGGGCAGGAAAAAATGATCTAGCATCCTGGGCTGCAGCCAATGCAGACCCTGGCCTGGGTGGAGAAGGACAGCGATGTATAGACTTTGTGATGACAGGATGTCCTGAGAATGACAGACGAGCGAGTGAAAGACACGATGGAGGAGTTTCTTCTCTCCCATGGTTACCAGATGGGCAAAACCATTGGAGAAGGAACATATTCAAAGGTCAAAGAAGCCTTTTCAAAAAAACACCAACGAAAAGTGGCTGTGAAAATTATAGACAAACTGGGAGGACCAGAAGGTAAGAAGCAGAACACAAAAAGTGAAAGCATGACAGAGCAGATGGAACGGGAGAGGGCATGTTTTTAGAAATAATTGGATTTCAGTTTCCAAGGGCCAAATGTTCCCCACTGCAATATTCTTTCCAATAAAATGTGTCCTCCTTCTAAGAAAATCTACATCACCATACAGTAATAAAATCCATTATGACATCAATACAAATTAAATAATTTGTGTTCTTTCCATGATGTCATCATGGTGTATGTGATTTTACCTGCTGCTCTCTGCCCCGCGTGGATGCTCCTGTGTGTTGTCCCTATAAACATAGCTCTCTGCATTTTCACTCTACCGTCTGTTGTATATTTGCAATTTTGCTGACTTTTGTCTCTTCTGCATCTATCTCGCCATGATCACGTGCAGGTTTTCCCAGTCGCCTCCTACCATCTGAAACTTCCAACATATAATGGGATCCCATAGGAAAATAATGAAATACAGCTGATGGGATCCTTCCATTATTTCATTTGCTGTATATTCAAACTATATTTAATCCAATGGATTTGGGGGATGGCCCCATCCTCTTCTTGGGGTTTGACATAAATTCAAAGTCAACTACTGTATAAGCTTCACTGCAGTTGTTACTTATACAGATTTATCATGGTTAGCACAACAATGTTTTTTTGAGTTCGGCTAACATACTGACCTATAAACTTACCTCAGAGATCGTTTCTCTCAATAATTTGTGCAAAAAAGCTTTGGATTCATTAGAGGCTGCATGTGTCAAAGATACAGAACTATTATCTTCCACCCACTTCTGGGGCCATTAACAAGGAGGGGGCGATCTTTTTAAACCTGTATTGCAAAGATAGAGTAGGAGCTAGCCTAGTCCCAGTAGGTAGTTGGGTCTCACAAAGTTTGAAAGCCCCCACGATGGATTAAAAAATCATTATTCAAAGTGTATGTTTATTTCTTGCCCAACCTAAGCTCAGTGAAACAATTTGTTCTATTGAAGGAAGCCATACAATTTCATTTTAGGGCTCATAGCGTTGCAAAGTTTTGAGAACCTGTGTTCCCTAAATGCCCCACTCCCCATAGGCTTGTCCGGGTGCTTTAGCTGAACAGCACTGGGATGCCATGTTACACTTTTAGTCAGGATTTAGGTCCAGGATTCTGGACGAATCAACATATGATGAGAAAAATGTTTCCAGCATCATGAGAAAAAACCCATTCTCCCTCTCAAGGGAAATGATGACGTGGGGAGCCAGGAACGTTGCAAGGAGCGTGTTCGTCTCTCATCAGCGATTGTCTTCAGACTTTGGCCAATTCTGTCTTTTGCCTCCCCAGAGTTTATCGAGAGATTCCTGCCTCGAGAGCTCCAGATTGTCAAGCGCCTAGACCACAAGAACATCATTCGGGTGTATGAGATGCTGGAGTCCACAGATGGAAAGATCTACCTGGTGATGGAGCTGGCAGAGAACGGCGATGTCTTTGACTGTGTCCTGCAAGGAGGACCTCTGCCCGAGAGCCGGGCCAAAGCGCTCTTCCGTCAGCTGGTAGAAGCCATCCGCTATTGCCACAGCTGTGGGGTGGCGCATCGTGACCTCAAGTGTGAAAATGCCCTGCTGCAGGGGCTCAACCTGAAACTGACAGACTTTGGATTTGCCAAGTTGCTCCCCAAGAACCGCAAGGAGCTGAGCCAGACCTTCTGTGGCAGCACGGCCTACGCAGCCCCCGAGGTGCTGCAGGGGGTGCCCCACGACAGCAGGAAAGGCGACGTGTGGAGCATGGGCGTGGTCCTTTACGTCATGCTTTGTGCCAACCTGCCCTTTGACGACACAGACATTCCCAAGATGCTTTGCCATCAACAGAAAGGGGTCTCCATCCCCGGCCACTTGGGGATCTCTGAGGAATGCCAAGACCTTCTCAAAAGCCTCCTGGAACCAGACATGATCCTGAGGCCTTCCATCGAAGAAGTGAGTTGGCACCCATGGTTAGCAAGTTCCTGAGGATGGGACCGTGTCGAAATTCTCCCCAAATAAAAGGGGACAGGCTGTTTCCAAAATGCTCACATATATTTTAACGTTATCTCAGTTTCTAGTCTATCCTTAATCCACCGAGAGGCATTTTAAACATTCCCCTCTCGTCAGGAACTGCATTCCCTTCTTCAAAGATGACTGCGCGGGTGGTTAGAAATTAGTCAGACCAAGAAAAATGGTGTGAAGGTGTTTCCTTGCTGAAATTTATTTCTCAGACACACAGAATCACTTTGCAATGTTAAATCTAAGAAATCTCCCATAGGATTCCTCCTGGGCCGTTCTTCAATAACACACCATCCATTGGTCTCCAGAATATCCCAGTTGGAAAAGGGAAGGAGGTGCTGTCATGCACCAAGCCAACGTACTGATCCATCTAGCATTATAATCCAAATGAGCTGCTAGAACAACTCTGTTCCCAACCTGGTGCCTTCCAGAGGGGTCAAAATGACCAATCTCAGAATTCCTAGCCAAAGTTTCCACATATCTTGGGATGAGGAGGATGTGGTATGTTCTAAGACAGACCTTTTCTGAGCCCCCAAGACAGAAATAAAGAACCTGGAGACTACCAGGAACTGAACGTGGAGCTCAGCTATACAAAATATGAGCTCCAACAAGTGACGGCCTCTCCAGGATTTGTTCTGTAGTACACAAAATGTTTTGAATTTGAAAAGAGTCAAACTGGAAACCCCACTTTGAGTGCAAAACAGGCCATCTTGAAAACGTGGGGAACGGATCAGTTGTTTCAAGAGGGAAAGACTAGAGGTTGAGACACACGCCTCTCTCAATTAATGAAAGAGCCTGTTTCCCAGAGTAACTCACACTCAGAATGGGGCATTTCAAATTCAAAGTGGTTTGAATTCTAATATACTGGGAGAGCTCCCAGACGCTAGCAAGGGAACAAGGCTCCTGAAAAGCTGCAGCACCTGTTAGAGGTTTGGTCCCACAACGTTGCCCTCTTCCGTCAGCACAGCCAGTGGCCTGGCTGGCTTTGGGGGAGAGCTAGAGTCCAACATCTTTCACTTTATGAACTTGGCGAGAGAGGTTGGGGCGTGTGAGCCTCACCGGCCTTGGCCTTCTGGCTGGCTGATCAGCAAGTGTGTCTTATCAAATCCTCCGGGCACTGCCAAGTTCTATTGCGGCAATGCTCCTTGCACTCATTGTGTCTGGCACAGAATAAGGGCCCAGGCCACCCGAGGTATTTGCTCAGAAGATTACAGAGGATGGGGGGAAAAAAATCACAAAACCCATATGAAATTGTTTCTGTAGAACTCCTTTAATTGCCATTAATGGCAAATCTGTAAAAGGCAAAGTCATAATTACAAAACTAACAGCTGTTAGTGTCACTTGTTCACCCCAGCTAGAGAACAGTCCAGGGAGATGCCATATAATTTAAACGTGAGATAATATTGCACAACCAAGAAAAAGAAAACAAAGTACTTATGGTGAAACTGGAGCCCCCGGATGTCTCCCGGCACCAAGACTGGACTCTGGAGCAACGTTTCTTAACCTTGGCAACTTGCCACAAATGGGGAGCCCTTCCTGTGGATGGCAAAGCATCTCGGGCTGTCCGTCTCATCAAAGGGAGCCAGCCCACAAACCTTAAAAGTTGCTAAGGTGGGGAAGCGCTGCTCTAGGCTACCCTATTCTGTCCCATCACCACAAACCCTTAGAGCCGAGGAAGGAGGGGTGCTTTTCCAAGGACCATCTTCCTCACATATTCACCTATCAGCTGTTCTAGAATCTGAACCATCCAGTAATGAGGCCTGGTCCAGATGGGCCTCTTTATGCATTTTACACCCTCACTAGAGGTTGCTCAGCCCTTTAGGAGAAATCACCAGAGTTCAAGACAAATATTCTCCTGATCCAGAAAGCTTAGTCTGATATATCCAAAGAGCAGCTTTCCCAGGAGTGATGAAACTGGCCCTAGTACAATGCAAGTATCTTCATCTTTAAGCACTAAATTATTCCAGAACTGCAAGCCTTCATTTAGTTGGCTAAGTAGCCCAGCTGTCATTTTCAATCACAGCGGCTAGCAGCTCTTCAGATTAAGCCATGTTCATGGATTGTCACACATCTATCCACACTCCTTCAATTTCACAGGGCCACCTGCATGCAGAGGAAGTCGCTTTCCACTGGCCGAATCACATCCTTGCTCACATTTCCCACAGATGACCAATTTGGAAATCTCTCTTCCTCTTTAATTTCTTCTAGTTTCAGGGATGACTCCTAAGTCAATTGTCCTTCAGACACATGCTGATTTTCATGATCTGGTGGCACAGGGGAGCCCCAAAAGCCAGTCTTTTACCTTATCAGAAACACCTCAGTGACTCCGAGACCAAACAACTTCCACAGGCACCATGTTCCCCTTCTCAACCCTGCACACCGAGTCTCCTTCTCAAGGGGTTTCCTCCCTCAGCTGCTGCTTATAACAAGAAAGAGGAAAGAGAGGAGCAGCGGCAACTCCTCCCTCCCTCTCTGGCCCTCTGGGAACCCCTCTGAACGCTGCACCGCGGGAGGGAGAGACGGCCCGGTCAGAGCAGCTGTCAGGGTTACTGGCTGCTGCTGTCATGCAGATGCACTGGGGTCAAAAGGAGGGGGATGGCTCCAGTCTGAATCCTTCCCAGACGAGTTAAACCAGGGATCTTGTCCCACCAGGGAGAGGTGTTGGCTTCAGACCCACTTCAATGAGCCGGCATCGGTTCCATTCAAATTCAGTTGGGTGTGTCGAGAAAGACCTCTTGGTGTATTGTACTTCCAGAAGATAAATCTGCCTTTTGGACCCATTTTTTAAAAAAAGCATGATGAATTCTAAAGTGAGACTTAATTATAGTCAGACTCCACTGCAATGCAGCAACAACTAAATCAAGCAGATCAAAAGGGGGGTGCATCACTCTGCCCCCCCATTTTCCCTAAAAAAAAAAGAGAAGATGCCTGTACAGATTATTTAGAGAGAAGATGGATAAGGAAGTGGAGCACTCAAACTCTCACCCAAGCATGTTGCTTCCCAAGCATTTCTGTCTATGGAAGAGGATCAATGCAAGGGGAAGACAGACGGTTATGAAGCTTTGGCAAATGAAGATGCTTCCGGGAAAATCTAGGGTGCCTCTTCTTAATGAGGCAAGGGATACTTCAGTCCAAGCAACACTGTAGAGCACTGGCTCAAGGGATGTGCAAAACCCCCCCCCCAAAAAAATTGGGGCCCTTTCAAAGAGATCTTAGCCATGATTGTGACAACCCAGGAGGAATGTGCCTCTTTCCCCCTCCATAACTGGAACTTATGCAAGATACTCTGTGGGATTACATAATGAGGAAGCCCTCGGAACAATAATTTCATTTGAAAAAAATGCTTCACTTCCCAGGAAAAATGGACCAGCTTACATTTGGGGATACATGAAGAGAGATGGGTTCATTTATGCAAAAGGTAATTCCAAACCAGGCACTATGAGCTGGGAGAGGGGTCTGTAGGGTCCAGAAATGCCTCGGAGCGTCTTCTTAAGACTGGAGTTCACACAGGTAAGCAAAGAGATTTGCTCCTGCAAATCCCTAGAAGTTGTGTGGGTTTCAAGACACATACAGTAACATGGCATAGCTAGCAAGCTATCAGACTGAAAAGAGACATGTAGAATAATCCCAACTATTTCTGAAGATCACTCAAACCGGGATAATTCATCCCATCCCATTCTAATCCACCCTAAAATGCCAAAAGAAGTGAGAATGAAATCAAATCCGTTCTGCTTGGGGGAGACAGAGGCCCCCAGCACACGCACCCTTGACGCTGTTGCTCTTCAGCCCCTCTGTACAACTTAGCCACCATCGGGATCTGAGCCAGGGTTCCAGTTCAAGTTCCCAAGGAGGACTTGCGCAGAGATGAGGTGTAGCCAGTCCAAAACACTTTTACAGGAGAGAAAGGAACCAATTGGTCTGTGATTTAATTCACACTGGGTGGTCTGGGGGTGGGGGGGGTGGGGGCAAGGCTGAGTCCAAGGAGCCCAGGGAGAGCAAAGGCCCTCGTTATTCCCAGTTCTCCCATTCTTCGTCCTCCATCTGCAAACGGGAGAGACAAAGAGACAGGGTGTGTTCAACAAAGGTGTCATTGTAGACATGAGGTTACAAAGCGATCCAGTGGAAACCCTGGCAGGAATTCCACAATGTACCAAATTGGATCGTCATTTAAGCACTTTAGTTGTTAAACTGGTTGGCCAACTTAACATTCAAGCCAAGATACTTTTAAACAAAGATTGTAATTTTATCTTGCCCACACTTTAGCTTCAATGTTGTGCCTGCTCAAGATATTATTCCCCCAATCAGAGTGTTTACTAGGAGTGTATATTACAATATAAAAGGCAGCTCACTATGAATGGAAAAGACTTTTAGATGAACACATGCACACATTCATCTGAAACTCTTTCCCATTTGTACTGAACGCCCTTTTATATTGAAATATATACCATATATAAACTGCCCTGATAGAGGGGAAAAGCCATCTACACCTCGGACTGAATCGGCAAATATAGTTGAATCACCTGTAATTAAAAGAGGGAGCAGGAAGAGAGAGGCAGGCGGGACTGTTTAGAATTCTGAAATATGTATCTCTAATTTTGACTAGCATTCAATGTTCCTGGTTGCCAGAAGCAAATTCCAAGAACTGCTTTTAGCACATGGCTGCTCTCCTTTACAAAAATTATTTTTTTTAACAGAAAGTTCCAATCCCTCATTAACAGAAACACGTGGGAACCCCCCCAAAATTTCTTTTTAACATCCCTTTAAGGCTGCAATCCAACTCACGGCTTCTCTACAACGGAGACAAGAACTCAGAGAAAATATGGACCGTGCCATCAACATCACATTTCTCTCTGCATGTCTGAGAGGAGAGTCATTTGGCACACTCCCAGCTTCAGTTCCTTATCAGTCAAATGGGAACCCTGACCAAATGCTGCTGCTTCTTGCCGTTCCCACATATAACTAAACCCTCAAATTAACAGGCCAAAATGGGGATGAGTTGCCTGTGCTAGCCAAAAGTTCTTTAATGAGATTTTATGTAATGCACATGTCGAATGCCGAATGGGTTTTCTTCTGCACAACTAAGGTCCAGCAAAGAGAAAGTATTATGCAAGTTACCCTTCTCCTCAGGACTTCCTCAGTTGCATCGGACTATCCCGAGGGCTTACCTCCGTCGCAGAAATATCTACTTTGGCAAGTGCCAGCTGAACCTCTTCTTCTGTCATGTCCAGGTCAAAGTCCTTTTCCCAGTCCTCACTTATATCTGTGCTCGAGCCTGAAACAAGAAAGGAAACGCCACACATGCTCCGCTGCAAAAGCAGGCTTTTCTAATCTAACAATGAACATTTAGCAAGCAGCGTACCACAATTAGCGGATGTCAGATTCATGAAAACCACCTGACAAGCAGCCTTCTTCAATGCAGCAGCCCGGCTATTTTGCCAGAATCCTTGAAAAGGATCTTGAACTGACAATTCCAACTGTCACTTCTATCAACATCCCTTCCCGCCCTATTGGCAGTCTGTGCCTTCTCCGATTTCAGGTCCCGAGTGCCCCCACCACCCCTGGGACCACCCAAAGTCACACAGGTGCATGAGCGGACTTTGCAACAGCTTTTATTTCTGGTTTTTGGCAAAACCGGCCACAGCAAATTGTTGGTTTGCTTAAGAACCGTGGCATTTGCTTAATGACCGCTATAAAAAAAGATTATAAAATTGGCTCAGTCATGTGGGCGACCCACTTTATGACCATCATGACTTACAACTGAGGTGGGCAGGCTCCATTATGGTTGTAGGTTGAGAGCTACACACACACACACACACACACAACTAAGACACGGTTAGAAAAAGCAGAAGGTTTCCAGCTACTCACCTTTCTTCCCGTGATTGGATGGTGTGGACTTCCCGCTGTCCGAGTTGAGCTCAAAGAGCCGCAAGTCCAGAGGCGCCTCCTCTCGCGGAGTCTCCGTCCTGCTGGCCGACTTGCTTTCTGGGCGCTGCTTAGGCTGCTCTGAAGAGGCCGTGGCCTCCTGGGGAGGTGGAGAAGGCTGCAGAAGCTCCCCTGCGTTAGCCAAGGAGCTTCCCTGCTCCTCTCTGCTGGCTTCCTGCGGCTTCGGAGAATCGTCCCGCTCAGCTCCTGCAAGTGGGGCTCCAGTCCGTAAGGGGGAGGCAGGCCCAGCGGTGGGGTTTGTGATCCGAGTCACCAGAGAGACGCTCTCGCTGCTTTCCGAGGGGGTCGCCTCCACCGGGGTGGGGCTCAGCGTGGCCCACATCTCCACCGAGGCCTCCAGTGTCGGAACGGCTTCTGCGGCCAAGATGGGGGAAGCCTCTCCCTGGATGACAGCTTGTGAGGAGGAGGAAGAGGATCCAAGAAATTGTTCTGTGTCAAGAGAGGAAGAAACACCAATGTCAGGAAAACAAAATGAGGTAAATCAATACAGGGAGTCCTCGAATTTACAAACCCAGTTGGGACCGGAACGTCCTTTGTTAAGCAAGGTGCAATTTTATAGCTTTTTTTGCCACAGTTAAGGAATGGCTGCAGTTGTTAAGTGAATCGTGTGGTCATTAAACAAGTCCAGTTTCCCCCATTGACTTTGACTGTTGGAAGGTTGCAAATGGCCGACACGGCAACTAGCATAAATAGATGGCAGTTAACAAATTCCAATCACATAACTCTGTGGGGACGTTGTGACTTCTCTGCAGATCAAAGAATGAGGCAGAACCTCTCGCAGGCAAGGAACTGAGCGGCCGCCCGGCAGGAGTCCCCAAAGGACCAGGCCCTGTCAGGGAACGGCCGGAGCTTATGGCTGCCTTACCTTCCTCCTCTTCCTCCCATCCTGGATCCTCTGAGTGAACACCGTGTTCTGCCCGCTGCTTCAGAGCCTCCCTCCGGAGCTCCTCCTGGGATGACAGAGAATGCGCACAACGGTCAGCAGGCCTCCGACTGGCTCTGCTGCCAGAGGGGGACAAAGAGCGAGAGCGAGCACGCACACAACCGCAGCTTCCGGGCAAAACCCATTGGCCCATTGGGGGAGAGGGAGGAAGAGGGGCCTCCTGCCAGGCACAGCCAAGAAACCCAACAGCACACAAAAGCAGCAGTGGAATGTGTGTGTCTGTGTGTATGTGATGTAAGCAGAGGAAAACAGAGCTAGGTCGAAGGCAAATTTCACACTGAGGATAAATAATCAGAACTTCAAAGCAAGGTGAAAGGGCCGGAGACATTTTCTCAAGTGGAGGGTGTTGAAATATCACCAGAAGTGTGCAAGAGAGGAACAAACGTGTTGTCTTTCCCTATTATGTGCCCAGCACTTCAGTAAATTATAAATTGCATAAGAAGTATAGCCTGAGTGCCTTTTGGTTCTGGTTCGGCTAATGAACTCAATACTCAACTTGGGACACAAAGACTGAGCTAACTGAAACCAGAGTGTTTCTGCAAACTCACCTGCTCCAGCTGGTGGACTTTATAGAAGTACCGCTGCCAGAATTCTGAGTGGGAGACGGCCACAGGCACCTAAGGCCATCAGAGGGGGAAAAGCGTAAACGTTCCTAAACCATTCTTGGCTTTGTTTCACCCAAGATGCAAGAGAGCCACACTTGCAACCCAGCCTTTATGGCTCTGTGCATTAACCCTTCCTCTAGGGATGACCCACAAATGGACAGAGATATTTGCATATAAATAAACTGTTCCAGCAATTCTAAGAGCAAAACCCAGAAGATGAAAAAAAAACATTTCTCCCTCAATTCTGCTGCTTCTTGGCAAGGAAAATTCCAGTGCTTTCCAACATATTCTGCAGAGACAAACAGATCACACACTGACCTGGTAAACAAGTTAAAGGAGCGTATAATGCCACAGATATTTTCAAACAACGAACCTCTCCGTTGGCTTGAAGAAAAGACAGAGGAGGTCAAGGAGCCAAGCTTACCATCTTGGAGTAGAGGGAGCGGATGGACGGGCTGTTTCCCAGCAACTCAGATATCTCTCCTTTCTTCTCCTCCAAGCTGAAGTGCAAAAGCCAGGCCTCAAACAGCTCAGGTGGTCCTGCAGGAGAAAATACTACATCCACCAAACCATCACAGCTATGCCAAGACAAACAAGGATAATAGTCACGATCACACAAGCCTCCTCAGCCCATAAAACTAAATCTCATTTTCTTCACTGACAAAGAAGGACCTGATGCCACAACCCTACCTTCCGATCAAAGTACACGGACTTCTTCTCAAAGCTGATCCTCCTCCTTTACTGGGAAAGCTACAGACTTAAATGGTAAGACAGGAAGAGTCTGATGGATCAAACCAAGGTTCTAAAAAAGCATGCTAGAAAGAGGAGGCATGGGAGACAGAAGAGGTGTCCTGTCCAGGGATCAAAATACACTATAAGATGACAACAGTGAATTCCATAACTACAATATGCAAACAAATGTATTATTATACTCTATCTTTTATTTCCTAGAATAAAACATCACAATTCACTAACCTTCCTTACTGAGAAATTTGACAGCAGGCTTGGCTTACCACAGCAGACAGTACCCTATCACCTTTAATGCTAAAGAGCAATGTGCACACGCCGACACCACCCACGCGACAGGAGAGGGGAACATGGGACGTGGTCCCTCTCTGCCCTCCCGCTTGGAAGCGATGGAAGAGGCAATCTGAAGAGTCTTGGCAAACCCCCCCAGTCACTCTAGGTCCATCTCCCAGCCTGGCCAATTTCCTGTGATTTTCCGATCTCCTCGCCAGGAAACCATTCAGAGAACTGAAGTGGGAGGCACTGGGATCAGGCAAAGGGAAAGCAATGAGGAAAAAAATAGCACCCCCCCCAAAAAAAAACACGCTTCAAATGCAGCTTGGATGTCACCTGCAATGACTCCTTTAGAAATTTCTCAGACTTTTACCATGAATAACGGTTGTGGCTGAATGAACCTTGGCCTCCCATTATAAGATCACCTGCCTGCCAGCCTCTTTCTATTGTAGACCTGAGGGCTAGAGACTTGTTTTTTGTAACAGCGGCTTGTACTCTTGAACGGTTTGCTTTTATGAACTCTAAAAACGTGACACGACCTGCACTCATTGTCTTGCAGAGGGCTCCCCTATTTTCCAGAAGGACTGAATTCTATACAGCTCCCTCCTCTCGTCTTCCCTGCCTCCAATTACCTCTCCACTTACCATCAGCTTCGTTGCAGTAAGTGGCTGGGTCAGACTGGAGGCTATAGAGTCGAGCCTAGAAGAGAACCGACGGGAGAAATTATAGGAACAAGAGGCGCTCACCGTAGGGGGAGGGGCTCCATTTTAGGGTCAGGGGGGCTGCAGTGTACCTTGGCACTGTCATACAACTCTGTGGTCCCAGATGGAGTTGCCATCAGGGTTATGACATCACAGTCAATGGTCTTATCTGGGGAGGGAGCAAATGTGTCTGAAATAACACCCAAGAAGTTGGAGAGTCCTTTTCTCACTTTTTCCGTTGCCCCCGAAGAGCTTTCCGTCTTTACATACACAAAAAGAGACAATGAAACAAAACAAAAAAAAAATTAACCATGGGAAACAGAGATGGTAGCTTCCTACAAAGCTGAATCAAGAGCCAAGTTATATGTCAAAGCAATAAGGAGCCTATTTGATAAAAATGTACTAAAACAAAAGAAACTCTGCCAGTATTTTCCCTTGCTATGCGTCCCTCCATCTCAGTAACGAGCCCTTTACTTACAGCCAACTTCTCTTTGACCACACTGGCAGTAGCAGCAATGGTGCAAGCTGTATCATGTTGGACCACCTGGGTGAATTCTGTCAGATCACGTTTCATGAACTCCAAAGCCTCTGTAGACTGTGGAGAGAGAGAGTGGGTGCACTGACTCTTGTGTGGTAAGCCAGAGTTTCTACAGAATTTCAAACAGCTGCTATTAATTAAACGAGGTGCAGGGATCTGGCAAGGGTCAAGGCAGAAATTTCTGATCACTTCAATGCATGACCAGTAAAAGAATACAACAGGATCTTTTAAAAAATCAAAGCTAGATATCTGATGGCTGAGTTGTCATTTTATTGCACAGTTTCTATTCCAATACATTAAGTAAAGATACATTTTTCCATTCAGTTTGAAAAAGGCTCAAATTAATATCCCAAAGGTATTTTTTAAAAAAAGCATCTTTGTGACAACCATGATCTGGATGACTGAGAATCTCCATAGATGCTCAAATTAATAATAATAGTGCCTAATTTGTACTCATGTATTGCAATTTCAAGATTTATGCGCAGAATGGAGAACACAATTTCCAGCCAAGTTAGCATGTTCTACCTTAATGTTTTAAAGTTAAGCATCTGGCCGGCAACAAGATGGAGTTCTGGATGCTTTTTAAATGGTACTTAATGGATGGGAGAAGCTTTTAAAAACCAAAATAGCTTAGAGTCATTACTGGATTCATAACAAACATGAGTAAGGCACTATTATTAACCAGACTTCAGTACTAGAGGAAGTAAAGACAGGTGATTTGTTCAAAGCCACCTGACAAGTTTGTCAACAAACAGGAATTTCAACTGGCATCTCATCGTTTGAAGTCCAACACTTTGCCACACGCACCAAACTAATTCTAAGTCTGGTGGAGGGGAAAAGAGAGAAGAAAAGATAAGCAGGGAGAAGCAGCTTGTGAGCAGACCCAGTTTCAAGTCTGGATTCCCCTCTCAGCCCATTCCAATGCAAAGAACAAACAAAGTCTTTCCTGCAAAACCAGAGTTATAGAAGTTAAAAAAATACTGTTTTCAACAAAGAGTTCAAGTAATTAATATACCTCAAAATTAAGAAGCAGCCCCAAGGTTGCTCCTTTAGGCCATTGCTCTATTTGTGTAATTCCAAAAATTCTGCCTACCTTCTCTCTGACCGTTTGAAGGCTTTGCTGTAGCCAGCTCCTCCACCAGCCTCCATCTTCCCTGTTACAGGACAAACATATAAAGCTGAATAGTTTCTAACTCTGTTTTAACATTTGGTGGATTACTTAAATCCTATCAACTGGAGCATTTTCAACAATCCTAAACTAATCAATATCCCAGGACCTTGTATGAATTAATTTCACAATCATTATTATTTGGTATGTTTGATTTTTTAAAAAAAACCTAGATGAGATATTAGCAGATATTAAACATTAATTTTTCTTTTAATGGGTAACAAACTGAGTGATCTCAGTGAGATTTGCTTCTAAATAAACCCAATTAGAATTGAGGAGCAGAGTTATGAAAAGCAGGACATCAATAATATTCAAAGATGATGACAATACAAATGTCCACAGTGATATTGACTGAGTACTGTAAGGTACGACTCTAGTTTTGGCACCAAATTCAAGCTTTCCGAATTTGCCATATGTAAAAAAGCAACAACAAAACAAACATCAATTCTTCTAGTAGCACGGAAGAAAATTAGGCTGTGAGCCCATACTTCAGCATATAATTTAGTCTGGGTGGCAGAAAGAGGATGTAGGTTTACTGGACTCACCAGCCTCTAACCCAGGGGTGGGGAACCTATGACTTGTGGACTTCAACTCCCAGAATTCCTGAGCCAGCCAGCTGAGAGTTGAAGTCCACAAGTCATAAAAGAGCCAAGGTTGCCTACCCCTGCTCTAACCCAAAGTTTCTCAACCTCGGCCACTTTAAGATGGGGGTGGTGGTGGTGGAGACTTCAACTCCCAGAATTCCCCAGCCTGGCTCTGGCAGAGAAACGCTGCTTTAGCAAAGGCAACATTTAACCTCAATCTGCCATGTGTCAGAAAGGAGCTGATGTCCGAACTTTACGACTTAAGAACTGTTTCCGGCTCCTACGAGCTTTCAGCGCAAAACGGCCGGCCAAGAGGACTGGACTCTTCCTACCCACCCAGCCCGCTCTTCCAGACTACCAGACGGCCTGCCGGGGAGGTCAGGCTGCCCAGCGTGGCTCTCCAGGCTGCTCCGGGACCCTCCGGGCACCGCCACAGGACGGGCGACCCTCCTCAGCGTCTGTCCCACCCCCGCCACGCCCGCCTTCCCAGGGCCCCCTCCTCACCCCGGCCCCCCGCCTCTCCCCAGAGGAGCCCCGCAGCTCATCTTCCGGCTCTCCCAGCAGCGCCAGCGCCTCATTTCCGCAACCAGGCCGCGAAGATCCCGCAAAGGAAGGGCCGAGCGCTCTTCACATGCCCAGAGAGCCCACGCTCCTTCCCCCGCCCGGCCCCTTCGCAGCGGCGCCGCCCCCAACGCTCTCGCTGAAGCTCACCCTTCCGCCATCTTGGTCACCTGACGTCACCAATATTTACTGACCTTTGACACGTCGCTGAAGCCCCGCCCCTCCGAGGCGCAATAGCTGCAGCTTCCGGCCACAAAGACGCTTCCGGGCGCCTCTTTTACCACCCGAGGTAAAGAAAAGGAACCACCGAGGATTCTGAACGGCGCGGGCGCCTTTCGAATTCGAAGCAGAAGCGGCCCGTCTTTTCCAGACACTCTCCGTCCACGCTGTTCTCGCAAAAGGTTCCCACCCGTTTCTCTAGCAGGAACCGGAAGCCAGCGCAGGGAACGGCTTCTGTCTTTAGAAGAGCTCGATGATCTTTTCCGCTGGGAGTTGTGGCTACGGCGGTTGCCGAGGATCAAATTATATGGTCGAAACTCTTTTAGATTTTTTTTTTTTTTTTGCTGGCTTGGCAGTTTCCAGGACAATAAAGGGTGAAATGGGAAGGTGACGACTGCCACCCTCCGCGGAAAGGGGGGGAAAACCCTAGAAATTTATGGAATTCTAGAGCTGCCTTTCTGTAAGTCGATAGTCGCGTGTCAGTTGTTCCTGGACAGGAGACCACCTGGAAATAAGAGAATAGTACAGGGGTAGGCAACCTTGGCTCTTTTATGACTCATGGACCTCAACTCCCAGAATTCCTGAGCCAGCATGGCTCTAATCCAACCTCTGCACAAACAGGAGATTCTGTACCATTACAGACAAATGACTGTCCAATCTCTTCTTAAAAGCATCCAGTGTTGGACCACCCACAACTTCTGGAGGTGAGCCATTCCATTGGTTAATTATTCTCACCATCAGGAAGTTTCTCCTTAGTTCCAGGTTGCTTCTTCTCTCCTTTATTAGTTTCTATTGTTTCTTGTTTTGCCTTCTGGAGCTTTGGGAAATAAGTTGACTCATTCCTCTTTCTGATAGCTCTTCAAACACTGCTATTATATTGCCCATAGTCCTTTTCTCTAAACTAGACATGCTCAATTTGTGCAACCATTTTTAGTATTTTTTTTAGCCTCCAGTCTCCTAATCTTTGTTGCTCTTCTCTGCAGTCTTTCTAGAGTCTCAATACCTTTTTAATATTGTGGTGACCCAAACAGGAAGAAGTATTCCAGGTGTGGTGTATGAGTGCATTATAAAGTAGTATTAACACTTTAGGTGAAAAAGGATTCTAGAAAAATATATTTTGCCAAGTATTTATTTTCTGTTGGCTTACAACATTAAAATGAAACCATAAATATATAAAATACATTACAATAACATACAAGTTATAACTAAAGATGGGGAGGAAAAGAATATACTGGGGGGGTGATTAGGTGGGAACTGATGTTAATCGATCAACCACCTCCAGTGTGAAATTTCCCCATGGGGCTCCCTGGTCTTCAAGGCCAGGATGGGAGCTGATCTCACCTCGGGGGGACAAGTGCCAGGGCCACGGCAGAGAAGATTCTTCTAGACCATGCCAACCAAAATTCCTTGACTGATGGGGTCCACAGCATGGCCCTTTTGCAGGCACAGGTGGGGTGGGCCAGACCCATTGGGGTGAGACAGTTCCTCATGCCAGGCAGGCTTTAAAGATGGTGACCAACACCTTGAATTGCACCTGGAAGTAAATCAGCAGCCAGTGCAGCTCTTGCAACTGTGGTGTAACATGGGCCGCTTGAGGGCCCCAAAAGACTGCCTGTGCCATTGCACTCTGCAGCAATTGTAGCTTCTGAATGCTCCTGAAGGGTAGCCCCACATAGATCACATTGCAGTAGTCCAGGCGTGGGATGACCAGGGCTTGAATGAGGGACTCCTGATTCAGGAGAGGCTACAACTGGCTCACAAGCCACAGAAGACTCCACTAGCCAAAACTGTCACCTGCTCTTTGAGTTGTGGAACCCCCAAGTCGTGGACCATGTCTGTCTGAGGTAGTGCAACCCCATGCAAGAACTACAAATGTTGAACTTCCGGACCTTGACGCTGCCTCCACCCAAAGCCGCGCGGGCCCGGTGCAATTAAGGCGAAGTCGCTAGGATGGACGCACGGCTGGCCCTCTTCTGTCAAGATTCCCACTTCCCCTCCAGCCCTTGGCCGAGGAAACTGCACTTCCCGGCAGCCCCGCAGAAGCCGGGCGGGCGGGGGATGGAGGCGAGCGGGGGGGCGGCTCCTCCATCCCGGCTTGGCTGCCGGTGGCTCTGGGCGCGTGTCCGCGCGTGTCCCCGTGCGCGCGGGCGGAGGGCGGGGGGTGGGCCGGCAGGAGCAGCAGCCGCCGCGGCAGGCGAGGCGAGGCAGGTGAGGCTGACGGGCGCGGTTGCGCTGCTTAGCGGGGAGGCCGGCGGCCCGGGGCGGCTCCTACCCTCCCTCCGAAGGCTGCCGGGGCGGGCTGACTCCACCTCCAGGCTGGCCTCTCCCCCCCTCCGCGCCTGCGAGCGCTGCATCGCCGGGACGGCGGAGGGTCTCGTGCCTGGGGTGGGGTCGGACTAGCAGACCTCCGAGCGCCGCGCCTGGCAAGGGGGCAGCGCCGGAGGAAGGCAGCGGGTGGGGCTGCTCGGCGCGGAGGGGCCGGTCCGTCTCCCCTCAGGTCCGCGAGGGGCGCCTCGGATGGCCGCGTCGGCAGGGAAGCCCCCCTTTGGCTTCGCCCCGCCGCGCCCCTCGCCGCTTCCCTACGGGCCGGACTGGAGGGTCCCCCGGCTGCCCTCCCGCCCCCCGGGGCCGAAAACACCCCCGGGGGGGCTTAGTCCGCGGGTGATCAGCCCGGGGCAGAGCAGAGGCTGCGGAGCCCCCGCGCTGATCGCCCAGCGGGGAGGTGGTGGAGTGCCAGTAAAGCTCCGAGAGCACCAAGGACCCCTCGGGGTTTGGGAGGGCTTGGCCTTCGGTCCGCGGTAGGAGTGCAGCTGTTTACCCTAGTAGGAAGAGCTGCTGCTGCTGCTGCTGCTTCAGAGGAACTTCATTCCTGTGAACTTGCCAGTTAGCCCTGGCTGTAAATCTCCAATGCTGAATATCTAACTCATATTCTGCCACTAACCCAGATAAACGGGGACTCAGTTTCCGAATCGTTTATTTAGAGAAAGGAAGAGTGATAAGCATCTGCCATCCTGTTTTGTGTGTTGGTGAATGGGTCACCAAATCTGCCCTTTGAGAGGAAGCAGAGTGGGATCTATGGGGATTCCCCTGGTCCCATCACAGCTTTTGCTTCCCGGGACAAGGAACTCAAGGACTTCCAGTTCCAACCTGAAGGAGGAAACCATCCTCTGTGTGGCTATAATATTTCAGCAAGGAGTGCACTTATAAAGCTCTGCTGAGACCCCGAAGGGAGGTTGAATTGCCTTGCCTTCCTTGCCTGCACAATGGGGCACCTTTAATCTGGTAGAGTTCTCGCAGTTGCAGACAGAGGCAAATCCTGGCTGTTGCCTTAGTTAGGAAAAGGAATCCAGTTGGAGGAGAAAGCGCCTGCCTGCGAATGCTTGGAGAGAGGGAGGGATGTTCTGAGCGTAAAAATGGCCTGGATAACAGCAGAGGCAAGGGTTGGAGTGCCAGGCTCCAAAGCCAGCTGTGTTTTCCTTTCTGGCAGCATGGGGAGTTTTTGTTCCTAGGGCTGACTGGTCCCCCATGGAGGTTTCTTGGGGGTGTGTGTGTGTGTGTGTGTGTGTGTGTGTGAAAGAGACAATTCTGCAAAGTCTCGCACTCGGTCTAGAAAGAATCACTTTGCAGGAGCAAGAGAGAGCAAGAAGGTGGGAGCAGAAGGAGGGAGGGGAATGGCATTCCTGTTCCTGCTTGCCTCCTCTCCCTTCGCCCCAACCCCCCCCCCAAAGCTCTGGGAGTTTCTGCATCAGTCATTGGGTTACCCAGAAATAAGCCAAAGTTGGGTGCAGCTTACTGGGAACTTGTAAGTCAACTTGATGCCTGCGTGCCATCCAGGGCCATCCAGGTGTGATAAACTAGATTAGTGTTTCTCAACCTGGGACATTTTGAGATGTATAAACTTCAACTCCTAGAATTCCACAGCTAGCACTCAATGCTGTGGTATCCTGGGAAATGAAGTCCACATGTCTTAAAATGGCCAAGACTGAGAAAGCCTGGACGAGACAGAGCACAGAAGTGAGAGAGGAAAAAGGCTCCTGAAGATGTAGGATTCCCCCTGTGGCTTCTCCATCCACGGCCCTTTGATGCCCCCCCCCCCCCGAGGGGCTGCCAGATGTGGATGTGCTCTGGAGGTGGTCAGGGCCTGCCTCCATGCCCTGGAGCTGCGTGACCTAGCTTGGTCCTGCTTTCCCTTGCAGGGCCCCCTGACCCGCACAGCCATGGAGATGCAGTCTTACTACGCCAAACTCCTGAGTGAGCTGAACGAGCAGCGGAAGAGGGACTTCTTTTGTGACTGCAGCATCATAGTGGAAGGGAGGATTTTCAAGGCCCACAAGAACATTCTCTTTGCCAACAGCGGCTACTTCCGAGCTCTATTGATCCACTACATTCAGGACAGTGGCCGGCACAGCACAGCTTCCCTGGACATTGTGACCTCAGAGGCCTTCTCCATTATCCTGGACTTCCTTTATTCAGGTAAGCTGGACCTTTGTGGGGAAAATGTGATTGAGGTCATGTCCGCCGCCAGCTACTTGCAGATGACTGACGTGGTCAACTTCTGCAAGACGTACATCCGGTCGTCGTTGGACATCTGCAGGAAGATCGAGCGAGAAGCTGCCTTCTACCAGGCGGACAGCAGGAGCTCCACTAGCTCTGCCCGCCAAGGCCCATCCTGCGGTGCCAAGGCCCAGTGCTCAGCCTCCGCTTCCTCTCTGCAGGACAAGGAAGGTGTCCCGGACTGCCCACAAGGGCCTCCTCCCTGTGGGAACTGCAGCAGCTGCCATCCTCACCTGGACCTCCTGGCCAGGGACCCTGCTGGCCGCGAGTCTCCGGACGGCACCGGTTCCTTGGCACCCAAGGCGATTGAGCCAAAGGTCGAGTTTGATGTGGACGAGGTGGAAGTCGGGGAGCGGCTGCTGCAGTACCCCACTCCCTTGACCATCGAGCAGATGGAAGAGGGGCTTCACAGGGGGCAGGCCATGGACCTGGCCTGCAGCAGCTACCACATGAAGCAGGTTCTCGAAGCCTTGCTGCGCAACAGCGCCTCCCAAAGGAAAGACGAGGTGGTCCACCCTTTTGTGCGTGGCTTTGAGGGCCGGTCAGAAGATGCCAGCCTGCCCATGAGCTCCATGATGGACATTCACAGTGACTGGTATGGAGAGGACACAGGTAAGGCGAGTCTCAGGCAGCTTCTGTCCCTGCAGGGGGGTCGTTTTCTGCTCCAGTCGTTTCAAGGAGTTCCATTCCTGGGCAGAACTGAGGCAATAAGGTGCATGCAAATAGCTGGGTTTCCAAAGGAATGGATCTTCATTCCACAATCTGAAACTTCTGGAGAGGTGTAGAATTCAACAGGTATTCAATAAAGGAAGCCCTTGACCCAGGACCGTTCGTTTAGCAACTGAAGTTGCAACAGCACTAGAAAAAAGTGACTTGCAACCGATCCTTAATGACTCTCACAGCAGTCCCAGGGGGCTTTGATCAGAATTCAGGGGCCACACAGGCGTGTATTGAACAGGCAGCTGCAGCATCCTGACCTTCTGGGGTTGCTGTTGGTGACCTTCCCAGCCGGCCTCTGACACAATATGAATCCAGCCAGTTGGTCAAAAGAAGCAGCATTCAGAGCAGGCTTTGGCGTGTCGCCCGTGGGGGCCAAATCGGGCAATTCGGAGTACATCTTCGTCCTGCTGCTACCGTTGGCCACTGATGTGCCACTAATGGCCTTCTGCAAGATGCTCTGGGGCAGAACGAAAGGCTGGGCTACACGTGGAGCAGCAGGCCAAAATAATGCAAATCTGGAGAGGCGGAAGGCAGAACAGAGAGTGCCAGAATTGGAAGGGACCCTTTGAGGTCAGTAGGTCCACCCTCTTGCTCAGTGCAGCTGACATCATTCCTGACAGATGGCTGCCCAGCTTCTGCTTGAATCCATCCAGGAAAAGGGTCATCCTTTTATTTATTTTTTATTTACTTATTTAGCAAATGAAATAGCTCACAAAAAATGACTCCGGCCAACTCCTGGACATAGGTTATACCATCAAACTTCTCTTCCTCCTATGAGTTTTGTTTTTTAACATTCAAGCAGAATTTATCTTCCTGTAACCTAAGGCCATCATTCCATGCCCTAAAGGCTTGGGGGGGGGGAGAGATTTCTTTCTAACTTGTCATTTAGGGAGACTTGGCCAAGATATGCAGTCCAGGGAACGATCGTATCCCATCGCTATTCTTTTTAAGTATGTGATCCAGACACCATTCCTGCTGAAACACAACATTGTGCCAAGGGAACTGCGCTTTCCTGCGCTTCTTCCGCTCATTGCTTGGTTGCAACAGCTGCCACAATGAAGTCTCCATATTTAAAAAAAAAACAAAAAACTGTAGCAAGCAGAGAGCAGTGGAATTCTCTTCCCCCTCCCAAATGTTTGCACTGTTATTTTTAAGTCCCCTCTTTTGAAATTCGGACCCCCTTTGAAACAGTCCCAAATGCTGTTTCTCCCCCCCCCAAAGGTGATGTTCTCGTGGTGCCCATCAAACTGCACAAGTGCCCGTTTTGCCCCTACACAGCAAAGCAGAAGGGCATCCTCAAGCGCCACATCCGCTCCCACACCGGCGAGAGGCCCTACCCATGCGAAGTCTGCGGCAAGCGCTTCACGCGCCAGGAGCACCTCCGGAGCCATGCCTTGAGTGTAAGTGGCACGCCAGCCGCCCCCCCCTCCCCCGGGGAAGCCGTGCGTCCCCATCGCTGCGGATGACCCATTTGTCGAAGTCGGGAGGTTTTGGAAAAGGGCTGGGCAGGACTTGGGCCGGTACAGATGAGAGGCAGAGTTGGGGGCATCAGCCACGTCGTTTGTTTGCTCATGGTACAAATTTATAGGGCTGCCCAACTCCACACACTGGTGACTCTGGGCAGCTTACAACATTAATACCCACAACATACAAACCTATTCCTCCCCCCCCCCAACCGTGGCAGCAGCAACATAATCAAATCAGCCCCTTCCTTGCTCCATCTCCGTTCAGCAGTGTGGGGCCCAATGGTGTTTCTGGGGGAAGGATGGTCCATAAGGAAGGGGCCACTCCCAAGAAGGCCCTTTTGTTATCCTACCAGATAACAATTCTGCAACGGGCCCTGCCTGTCCTGGTGGGCCTGGTGCATGGAAGAGGGGCCATTAAAGGTGACCCTTCGAGTAGCCTGGCCCCAGGCCACACAGCGCCTTGAAGTGGATGACCAGCACCTTGAATTGGCAGCCAGGGTGGCTCTCTCAAAGGAGGCCACCCACGCACGAGTCCAGGCTTGTTCTGAAGGCTCTTCGGGGGCAGCCCCATGTAGAGTGCGTTACAGAAGCCGAAACGGGCGGTGACCAGGGCGTGGTTGTTTGTGAGAAGGAGATGTTGGTCCAGGAATGGGCCTAACCAGTGCACAATCCCACGTTGTGCGCAAAGGCCCTCCTGGCCACAGCCGCCCCTGTTGTTGACCACCCGGCTTCTTCCTTGGGTCTCCAGGTCCATCGGTCCAGCAAGCCCATCGTCTGCAAAGGCTGCCGGCGAACGTTCACCAGCAGCCTGACTCAAGGCTTGCGTCGCTTTGGCCTCTGCGACAGCTGCACGTGCGTCACCACCACCCAAGAGGATTCCCTGCCCATCCACCTCCGCCTCATGGAGCCTTCCTCCGGAGGGCCAGGGAAGAGCGACCCGGACAACGAGTGGCCCATCTACGTCGAATCCGGGGACGAAAAGGATCCACCCGAGGATGAGGAGGTCGACCCTGACCATGAGCAGGGCCTCTATCAAGAAGCACTGATGTAGCAGTACCGGGGGGGGGACAAAGGGGGGCTGGGGTGCAGCTGGGAATCCCTTTTCCTTATTATGAATGGGTGGTCTTGCTGAGGGACTCACACGGTTACCTAAAATTGCATGAGGTTAGGGTTTTTTTTATATATAAATAGAAGTAATTCTCTTCGGGTGACCACAGATGGACTCCCATCATTCTGAAAAGTCTTTTTCAATGGTCGTTGCTGTGGACAATTTATTTCAAAGGGGCCCCAGGTTCAAGAGTGGGAGCAACAGGGCTCCCAGCTGCAGCTTTGGAAGGTGGGGTGCCTTTTGCAACTGTGCGTCTCTGCTCACCTGGTGCGGCCTCTCTCTTTCCTCCCTGCTGCTGCTTTTACCTTGAGGTACCCTTTGGATCCAGAAAAGATTTGGGGGGACAAGTTTCCCTCCCTCATTATTCTGATCTTTAATCCTAACTTAGAAATGCAAAACACCAACTTAAATGGGCGCTTCTGCTCTGTCTCAAGTCAGGTGCAGATAAAAAGTTTACAAATTTCTGGCATAACAACCTTGGGAATTGCAGCGCACCAGGCACTGACGCGCTTGGTGCTTGAACCAAAAGGGGCCCTTCTGTCTTGTGCTGTGTGTCCCTGGCAGGGCTTCACGGCGGGACTTGCTGATGGTGGGGCAGAAAGTCTGAAGTTCGTTTCTCAGCATCTCCAGCTGAAACACCAAGATCTTTTGCTGCCTGACTGTTGCCTTCATTTACTGGGCCCAAAGCCGACGGGTGCTGTGGCTGGTCCCACGCCCGCAGTGCAAGCTCCCACGGATGAGATCCTGCTTGTTGACCAGGGCCTTTAAAACAACCAGCTGAAATGATGAGTCCTCGTGGTTCATACTCTAAGGAAGAGAGGAAGAAATAGGAGAGGGAAGCTGATCGTACTCTGGAGCCCCAGGTGGGGACTGGCGGCCTCAGGTGCCGTTGAGTAGAGCTCCAGCATCTTCACTGGTGGCTGAGCTGGGACCTCTGGTGCTCCCCAGCAAAGGGCCTGGAACGAGCTTGTCAGGCCAAAGTTAATAGAACTTTCCCCTTGTGCGTTGCAAAGGTAATGAAGGTTTTTGGGGAATGTCCCCATTCTGGACTTGGTGGGTGGGGGAAATTGGCCCCTTGCGGGATCTCCCTTCTGGTGGTGTTTGTATTGTGAACACCGAGTCAGCAATGAGCCATAATTCTTCAGTTTTCTGGCCCACTTCAGTCCAGGATGCCTCTTGTTGCACAGATACACGGTAATATGGGTGGATTGTAATGGTCTCTGTATTTGTATCGTTTTACAAGTTTGTCTTGAGTATGTTCCATGTTTTAAAAAAATAGTTTCAACTTTGCTTTATTCCTGTTGATGGTGTACACTAGGGATTTGGTTTCCTACAGAATTGAGATTACTCAATTTATGTCCTCTGGTTGAATTTCTAGAGGCTATTTAAACAAGCTAGGGAACTATCAAAGCACATTGGACGTAACAGAACAAAGCTACCAAACGAAGTCAATGAAAATCAAAGTCTAAAATTGTATGCGGTGGTTTGTAGCTCCCTTATTCAAAATAAATTCACCTTCTCCATCCTGCTGTCAACCTTACCAGGTAAACCAGACAGGAAACACAACAGATAAGTTAATTCTTCTTTATTGTAAAGTTACATTAATAGAACCTTGCAAGTCTGAAAGTACAATTCTGCCATCACCTTTACTGTCTGAGAAACTGGGGAGGGTCTCTCTTCAGCCTCTCCCCCCCCCCCATGCAGCTGTGGACTAAGCCAGGGGTGTCAAACTCAGTTTCATTGAGGGCCACATCAGCATTGCGGTTGCCCTCAGGGGGCCTGGTGTGGAGTGTGGCCTAATGGGTGGGCGTGGATGGAGTGGGTGTGGCCTACTGGGTGGAGTGGCCAGCCTACATCGTTCCGCGTCAAGGAGTGCCTGTGGGGGCCTGGGCAGGAGTGGGACACATCTGAGGGTCTCTGGCAGAAGGGGGTGGGACCGGGGCAAGTGCCAAGGCATGGTCCACTGGAGGAGCCTCACTGTTCCTCTCAGGCCATGCGGGGGGGGGGGCTTATGGAGCTAAGACTGAATGCGCTTCAGCATAGATGGCCACCACAAAATTGTACATTGGCTCCTGGCCGGACTGGGCCAGGGCCAAGGCAGCGGGGGCCGTTCCCTCACTGTTTCCAGTATGGCTTTGTGGGCCACATGAAACCACTTCGCGGGCCGCATCTGGCCCCCAGGCCTTGTGTTTGACATGTCTGAACTAAGGTGGCTCTTATCTGCAGTTCTCCGGGCAGCCTCTCTTCCTGTCTCCCAAGGCGTTTCCCACCTGTTAGTACACCTGGTGACCTGGCCCAGCTCCCTCCCTGGCTGGTACCAACTAGAAATTGTGGAGATCAGTCTGACACATCTGAAGAACAGCAACTCAGACAGGAGAAAGGCCTGCTTTCTAGTTCTCCCTAAGACATGGAAGCCAGCATGGGCCAATCACACCCTCTGCAAAAGCTGGCTAAAAAACAAAACCTGCTTACAGTATACTTTCTTTTTAAAAATAGAATTGTCCCTCCTTTCTTGACTCGTGAATCTTGCTGGAGACACTGCAGGAGGGGAGGCTGCGATGGTGGTAAATGTGAAAAATGGTAATGTCCCTTTTTTCAGTGCCATTGTAACTTCGAACAAGAAATGAACAATTGTAAGTCGAGGACTATCTGTATGCATGGGATTAAAAAGCATTTGGAAGCATGCACGGTTGGTAGTTCAATCTAGGAGTGTTCGGTGTGCATAGCAATTGAACAAAACTGAACTAAGGTGTGCGCGACACAGGACAAACAAAACAAGCATGTCGTTTCTCCTCTTTCCCAAATGAACCGAACTGAATCGGCCCTCAGATCTTTATGAAAGCCACAACGGTGTTCTATCTGCCATCTTCCTTGGCAGCCCTGCCAGAGAACAGAAGAGCAAAAGGAGTCCCTGGTTCTTTACAGAACGGCACATTCAGGCTTAACTAAGCATCACATGTTCTTGGGTGTATCTTGAGCCAGTATGTGAGTGTGGGAACAGCAGTGATGCACAATAGTTGCCCCTCAATGGGAGCTGGACCAGAGCCAGCTGTTTCTCAATGAGGACTTGTAGCTTAGGCAGTCTATATGGGAATCTTGTCAGAACCCTATGCTGGGTCAACCCTCCTTTGGCAGAGCTGAAACTTCCTCTCAGCAAATAAGCCCCCCTGCCCCCCTATTTGATTGGGAGGCTCCTTCGCCGCGGTCCAGCTGGGTCATAATTGCGGGGGCTCCGGCGGACTAAATGACGGCAGGGGGGAAGCCGAGGTCGGAGCAGCTCCGGTCTGGAGCGGCGGCCGAGGAGGCAGCTGCCCTGGAAGTCCGGACGCCCTTCTCGGCAGCGGGGGCCCGAATAGCCTCCGGGGTCGTGTAGAAAAGTCCTGGAAGAGATCGCGCACAAACTCCTTGGCTCACCCCGGGGCCGGACGGAGGCCGCGGGCATTTTTCTGTCGCGGAACCGCAGGCGCGCCCGGCCTCTGGCGATCCGCTTTTCGCAGAGATTTGCGCCGCCCGGAAGAGCCCCGGTCGTTATTCGGCCTCCCTCGACCTCCCCGAGCTCGGCCCGGCCGCTCGCGCTTAGTCAGAGGCGACGGGAGCCGGACGCCCCCCCCCCGTCCGGCTCGTCCCAGCCCCGGCCGGGCATCAGCCTCCTCCGCCCCGCTCGCCCCGCATCAGGCCGGGGGGCGCAGCAAAGCCCGGGCGCGAGAACGGCGGGCGTGGGGACCTCCCGCCCGACGGGGTCCCGGCGGGTGAGGCCAGGGCGCCGGAGGGCGTTCCGGGGCCGCCGGGGAGGGCAGCGCCAGCCGGGCGGGCGCCAGGGCGGGCGGGGCGTCCGCGCGGGGCGCCCGGAGGGACCGAGGCGGCGAGGAGGGGCGCGCGCGGCCAGGCGGAGAGCGGCGTGCGCGCTTGGCTCCTGCCGCGCTCGCTGCGTTGCCCCTTTAATTGTGTCCCCGGCCCTCGGGCGCCTCGCTCCTCCGCCCACGTCAGCAGCCACCTTTGTTTCTCTCCGGCCGGGCTGCGGGGCGGCGGAGCCCGCGACCCCGCGACGCTTCGCACCGTCACTCCCGCCTCTCCCTCCCTCCTTCCCTCCGCCCGCCCGCCTCCGGAGCCGCAGCCAGCCCAGCCCTGCCTCCGCCGAGCGGTAAGTCACCAGCGGCGCCTCGCAGCAGCCCGGGCGAGCAGGGCGTCGGGCGGGATGAGCGCCCTCCGCGGCCTCTGCTTCGCTCGCCCTCAGGCCCGGAAGGGGGCCCGCCTGCGCCCGCCCGGCGCCCCCTTCGCCCGGCGGAGGAGCGGCCCCGGGGAGCGGGCGGGCGCCATTTGCTGCCGTCGCCGCCCCGGGCGCGGCGCTCGCTCCTCGCAACAAAAGGCGGCGGGGCCGGGGCTGCCGGGGGCGCCTCCGAAGCGGGCAGCGAACGGGCAGGGCGACGGTGAGGGGGGCGGGGTCTGCCGCATCGCCGCCAGCACCGGGCGGGCGGCGATCCGGCGGGGGAGAGCGAGGCAGCGGCGCCGCCCCTCCCGGAGCCTCCAGGGGCTCCCGCACGGCCGCCGCTGCCTTGGCGGGCTCCCGGGGCTCCCGACGGCCGAGCAGCCAATTCGGAAGTGCGGGCAAAGACTGACGGCGCCCTCCGCCAATGCGCCGCCGCGCTCCCTCTTCGGCCGGGCTGGCCCCGCCGCTGCCCTCGCTGCCCGCTCGGCGCTCGCTGCAGCGGGCGGAGGGCGGGCGGTTGGGCGTCCGCAGGCGGTGCGTCGCCCTGCGGCCCCGGGAGGGCGCGGCGCAGGAGTGTCCTCAGTGGCCGCGCTGGGCAGTCCTCGGAGCCCACCTGGAGGGCGGGGACGTTCCAGCCGCCCGGCGCTTCGCGCTGCCCTTCCCGGCGCCGAGCAAATGGCGGTTTGGGCGCCGCGTCCCTCTGCCCGCCAAGGCGCTTTGGCCCCCGACCGACGAGCCGCTCTCGGAGCGGCGTGGCGCGCATTCCGGGCAACCCGCCGGCGGGGCCCTCCGGCCTGTGAGGAAAGAGCGGAGCGGCGGGAAGTGCGTCCTCCCCCCGCCCCAGCCTTCAAGGCGCAGGCCGGAGATGCCGCCCGCTCGCGTCAGCGAGGGACGCTCAGTCTCCGTTGACCTAACCGCGGTCTTCATCGCCGGAGGCTTCTGCCGCCCTGAGGGAACCCGCCGGTCTCGGCGGAACGGCTAGAAGCCTCGGCGGGGAAGGCCGACTTGGGCGGGCTGGCACGGGGTCCCGAGGCCCTTCAGCAGCCTCCAGAACTCCGCGCTCTCCCTGGTCCCGATAAAAGGTCTGGGGAGGCTGGAAAGAGGGGAAGATGCAAGCAGCCAAAACCACAGCAATCAAAAATAACACTCTCTCTCTCCCTCTCCCTCTCTCTCTCTCTCTCTCTCTCTCTCTCTCTCTCTCTCTCTCTCTCTCTCTCAGAATGAATGTGTGGTGCTAGTCAATCCTCCAGATCTAAGAAGTGCCAGATTCCAACTAAAGGCACAAACAGTTTGCACAGCACCCCAAGCCAAGTTTGTGTAAGCTACCCATCCGGGTTGCCTTGTAACCGTCTCATCAGAACCTGGCTGGTGGCATTTTGAGTTTTGCACAGATCACATCACATAACCATTTATATTTCTTTATAAGATTATCAACTGCCTCCATTCTGAAAGTCTTCTTTATAAAGTCCAGTTTGGACAAGGGGCTGAGTTGAGGACAGATCACCTAGGAAGCATCAAAGCTTGGCTAAGATGCAGCAAACAGCTGGGGAAGAAGATGACATGTGGCTAGCCAAGCTTTTGGGTTAGTTTGCTGTGTTAGTGTGGCCACTGATTAAACAGGCAGACTGCAAAACAAAAATAGGTCTGCACGGGAAATTTTTTGCTGAAGAATAGAGTAGCCCACACTAGAACAGAAGAGAAAAGGTTTCCACATGTAACAACAGCTGGCCACCTTTGATGTTATGAGGGGTGTGAGGCAGATTGGGGATTCTTTTCCTTCCACAGCTGCAAACTTCCTGATAGTTACATCAGCTGACTTAACTGCAGTACTTTGTATGGCTGAAAGTGACGGATTCTTTAAATGTGTGGTATGGATTTGGGGGGGGTGCACACTGTAAATTTCTGCTGCAAATGTTGAGAGCAACTGGCCCAGAGATTTTCCTGAGGAAGAAGCTCTGAGGGACTACTTGTATCAAATTCTGCTCTATTTGGCAGGGTAGCAGAAACTGTTGGTGTTCCTGTGTGAAACTCACTGGTTAAAAGGGACATAGAAATTGGTTTCCTGTTGAAAAGCTGCTACTTGTGTACTACTGCCTAAAGCTCTAAAACCCTGGCTTTGTTCCCGAGCCCCGGTCATTGAATGCGCTAAGGGCCCAGCATCCTGGCTTTACCATTAACTGGCTAACTATCTTGGCTGCTTATTTCTAATGTTTTTTATTGCTTTTAAAATACTTTTTTATTTAATTGTTTTTATACTCTTGGGATTATAGGTCACCCAGAGTCATTGACTGAGATGGGCACTACACAAATAGCTCTAGAATGAATGAATGTGTATCTCTCTCTGTCCCAAGGTCTGAAAATAGCTTCCTGTTGTTGTTGTTGACCGAAAGCATTGCAGCCGCTGTGGGCCTGTAAAAATACTCTGTGCTCTTTTGCAGCATAAACCCTGCCCGGTTTCAGAATGGAGATTTCTTCCCATCAGTCCCACCTCCTGCAGCAGTTAAATGAGCAGCGGCAGCAGGACCTCTTCTGCGACTGCAGCATCCTGGTGGAGGGGAAGGTCTTCAGAGCCCACCGCAATGTGCTCTTTGCCAGCAGCGGCTACTTCAAGATGCTCCTCTCCCAGTGCTCCAAGGAGGCTGGCCACCCCACCACGGCCACTTTCCAGGCCTTTTCCCCGGAGACCTTCTCAGTGATTCTGGATTTTGTGTATTCTGGCAAACTCTCCCTCACCGGCCAGAACGTGATTGAGGTGATGTCGGCCGCCAGCTTCCTTCAGATGACTGACGTCATCAGCGTCTGCAAGACCTTCATCAAGTCCTCCCTGGACATCAGTGAGAAGGAGAAGGACCGCTATTTCAGCCTCTCGGACAAGGAGGTCAGCTCCAACGGGGTGGAGCGCTTGTGCTTGTACAGTGCCGGCTGGAGAGCGGAGTCCAGCCCTCCCCACTCCCATCTGAGCCCCGACCGAGGGACGTGCATGATCAACAGCAACTCTTGGACAAATTTCAGCTACTATCCATCCACCCCGAGAGCCGCCCAGCCCCTCTCCAAACATGACCAAAGACAGGAATCCCTGAAGAAAAGCCGGCATCTGGGGCTGGCCCAGCCTGCGGACGGGCCCCCCTACAAAGCGAACAAGCTGGAAGACCGGGCTGCTGAGCAGGCAAGCCACTCTGCTCCGTCTGAAGAGGACCTCCAAGTGGACTCGGAAGGGGATTCCTGTCCTGCCGGCTACCAGTACGGGCAGGGCGCGGATGCGAGAGGGCTGGCTGTGCCTCAGCATGAGCACGAATCGCCCCACCCCGCCAGCAAGTCCAAGTCTTCCAAAGGCGAAGAGCAGTACCCCAGCGTGCCCTCCGTCTTGGGGGTTATGGGGAACTGGGCTGAGGGTAAGAGCCTTGGCGCTCCATTCCCTGCTCTACCTGGGCAGAGGTTCTGTCAGGGGTGGGAAGCTAAAGACAGGCAGACGTGGATGCCTCTGAATTGCTAGTTCTAGTGGAGGTGAAGGTTCCAGGCAACGCACCGTGAATATTTGCTGAGTGCAGTGCAGGACTTGGTAGATTCTGGAAACGGAGCTCTTTAGCAGAGATTTCAATCAAAGTCGTCTTTTTGCTCTCTTAGCTTAAGGGGAAGGTGGTGGTGGGTGCCGATGCAGGGCACAGAGTGAAGCCCATCCTGCTGGAGCCGGCCCCAGGAGATTGTGAGCTGATGCAGTAACATGTCAGCCCTCCTGGTAAACCAGGCAGGAAATGGGACCAATGAGCTAATTCTAGTTTATTCTAAAGGTATATTAAGGGAGTCTTGTAAGTCTGAAACTTCCTAATGCCACTTTTAGCTGCCTGATCCATTAGGGTGGGTCCTTCCTAAGTTTCCTCCACTGAAGGTTAAGCCACTGGGGGCTGCCCCTGCTCTTCTCTGCTCCTTCCCTCCGCAGCATCTCTTTCCTTTGTCCCCCGAGGTCATTCCCAAATCCTATTTTGTACCGCCAGCCCAAGACCGTTTGCTGCCAGAAGCAGATCCTCCAATGTCCTCCCCCACCGTTATTAGAAAATGCTGTTTGACTGAAACACACGATTCTGCTTTCTTTGATCCTCTGCTCAAGTTGACCAGATGTTGCATCCAGCTGCACAGCCGGGTAATCCATTGAATGTGTCCTAACTGCTTTTCATGTTCTAAATGAGCTATTCACAATTTATTTTTATTTGGGAGAAGTAAACTCTAGGAGTTGTATCTTCCCCAGCTGAGTGCCTGCCAACTGTCTTGGGCAGCCTTGCTCCTTAAAACACAGATGGTGGGAATTATAGTCTGTACACAGCTAGAAGGGATCGGTGGGAGAAGAGCGACTTGCCCTGAATGGGGTTTTGTATAAACTTAAGTATTCAGTCACATAGTTCAGTTTGGTTGACTCGTCTGGCATCATTCAAGGTTGCCATCAGTTTCTCCCTGCAATCCCCAACTTGCAGAGTAGGATAATTAGCGAACATGAGGCATTTTTTAAAAGTATACATTGCAGGTGTCTCCTTGGCTGACATAAGCCTTCCTTCCTTCCTTTGAAAGAAAAATCTTCATCAGGGTCCAGTCCAAGCCGGGAATAAACAAAATGGAGACTGCTTTAGAAAGAAGGTTGTAGTTTATTGAAGAGCAGAACCACAAGACATGAGGCTCTGGAACAGCTGACTACATGTACCTGGGAGTGGTGGGTTTTTATACCTTCTTGGGCTTTTGAGGGTTTTTCCTGTTCCTGTGGCATGAACTTTGACCTGAACTTCAGTGTGCCTTTCTGGTATTCTGAGGGTGGTGCCAAAATGGAGCAAGCTGGAGATCCTTATGCAACCCCTGAGCCTTGTGGGGCCGGCCGATAGAGCAGAGGAGACCAAAGGGAAGGGCTGGACTCTCACCGGTTGCAGGGAGCACCTTGTGCAGAAACCGTCGGCAGGCCAAGGCTCCAAGAATTAAAGCCGAGCTCTTTCTGAGTTTTGCTTAAAAGAATTTTCCTTTCCTTCCTCCATATTCATTTCTTGTATGTATAACCAAACCAAAAATAGGTTTCAGAGTTACAAGTAATACAGATGAACCATAATTATTCTATAACAAAAACCTAAGCACATCATGTTTGGTCCGACCAACAAAGTGGGAAGAAGCAACACAGACCATTTTTTGTCCAAATTTGTCTCCTTCACCCAACAGTGGAAAAAAGCTGCTGGTGCCAGAGGCCGAATTTGGCCCTGAGAGGGACAGGAACTGGCCTCTGGGGACAAAATTTCCAAAGCAGAGTTTGGAATGTTTCAGCATTGCATCATCAAGGAGCCAAGGATCAAAATGAGCATCTGAAACCTGGTGCCTGTAAAAAAGCTGCTGAATCCCGGCTGGTAAACCTGAAGGCTGTGCATCGATGGAAAAGCGACTCTGGGGGAGACTCTGAGCTGGGCTATTCCAGGTGGTCCCTGACTTACGAATGTAATTGAACCCAGAATTATAGTCGGAAGTTCGTATCCGTCATTATTAAGCAGGTCATCACGTGACTGCATCTGAATTTTACAACCTTTCTTGTGATTAAGCAAACCGCTGGTTCATAATGAGCCGGTTTTGCCAGAAACAGGAAATAAAAACACCTATTTCCAGCAAAAAATGTTGTAAATTGTGCTGCAAACAGCTGTAAATGTGTGCAGGTTGCCAAATGCCCAAAACGCAGTCACAGGCCAGGGTTGGGGCAGCCATCGGAATTTTGAATTTGGGCTGTAAATGGCCCCAGAGAAGTCCATTGTTAACTCTGAACGGCTGCTAAGCAACTAGTCGTAAGTTGAGGACCATCTGCACTTTCCAGCAGAATCTGTTGCAAGTTCTCATTGCTCACTTGAACAGAATTGAGCCACATAAGCACATAAAGACCAACCACTTTGCCTGCTTTTAGACCAGGGTTTCTCAACCTTGGCAACTTTTAAGACTGTGGACATCAACTCCCCAAGTTTCTGGCTGGGGAATCCTGGGAGTTGAAGTCCACAGGTCTTAAAAGTTGCCAAGCTTGCAAAAGGCTGTTTCATACTCCTTCCAAAGCCATTGGATGACTAGTATTGCCACACAGACCAGTCGGGATCCGTCTGGAGGGTTTTGCAGCTGAAGGGAGTGCTTTGTATTTCAGAGGACCTGCCTCGGATGAGGTTCAAATGCCCCTTCTGCACCCACGTGGTGAAACGGAAAGCAGACCTGAAGCGACACCTCCGCTGCCACACGGGAGAGCGGCCGTACCCTTGCGAAGCCTGCGGGAAAAGGTTCAGCCGGCTGGATCACTTGAGCAGCCACTTTCGGACGGTAAACTTTTTTTTTTTATGTTTTGCCTTAAGATGGTACCTTCACACACAGATAGACACACGACTAGGAGTTCTGGGAGTTGTAGTGAAACATATCTGGAAACATGGGATGGTCAAAGCAAAGCCTGCATTGTAGAGAACTACCTGGCTTCTGAGGCTGAGGCAAGGTGGGCCTCAAGGCCCCAGGAGAGCCTCTGCTCAGCACGGGGGACTTTGGCCAAGAGAATTATGTAATTACATACAAAATTGTACAAGAGCTTTACCGTATAATAACATCACTTTGCAAGTAAGAAGTTAATTTGTTTTAATCTTCATCCCTTCTTTGCTAAAAAAAGAGAGAGAAGTCATCCTGAAATTTAGGTTTATCTTGACTCGACCTTGACGCCTGCTCACATCATAAACAACTTCATAGAGTTTTCTTCAGGGCCATAGAGCAGTCAGTGGCTCAGAGATTTGTTTTTTTTACCTCCCATCGTATTCAAACACTAATGATGTCCAGCTCTGTTTTCTAGATTAAATCGATTTAACTTAGGTCTAAATTTAACTTGGCAATTCTCTCAGTAAGGAGAGTATTACTTGCTATTGCCACACAACTCAATGTCCATGTAAGCACTTTCTGGTAATGTCCCCTCCCATCACTGCAGATCCATCAAGCTTGCAAGCCCATCTGCAGAAAATGCAAGCGTCATGTCACCGAAATGACGGGCCAGGTGGTCCAGGAAGGGACCAGACGCTACAGACTTTGCAATGAATGCCTCTCCGAAGCCGGGATCGACAGCATCCGCATTGACTTGGACACAGAACCGCCCCCGGAGTTCCCCCTGGAAGAGGACAAAGACTCCAACTGGAATTACAGCGAAGACAACAGATCCGACGTGGAGATTGTAGAGGACGGCTCGTCTGATCTGGTTATCCAGCAAGTGGATGACAGCGACGAGGAAGCCGAGGAAAAAGATGTAAAGCCCAACATTAGGTAGGCATGGAGGACAGATCCGTCGTAGTCTCCCCCCCCCCAACCTTCCTGTTGCGTCATCTCATTCCTTGTCTTGACCGTTGACACCCAGCCTGCCTACCTGCCGGCCCAGGGTTCAAATGCACTCTGCTCTGAAGGCTTTCCCTGGCTTGGGGTCAACTGCATGCAGTGACTGACGGACATGCCATTGTCTCTCTTCTGAATTTAGCTACCCCCAAGTATCACTATTTTATTCCATAAGGAGGCCTCCGTTTCAAGATGGCGCGATGTATGAACAATTATTTGCAAACGGTGACTGTGATAACTTTTGATAATATAAAATTGTCCTCTTAATCCTTTTACAGAATTGGGAAGCCCTTCAAAATAAAAGTGAACAACTTCATAGTAATTCAGTTACTGAATTAAATTTTTGCACGTATAAGAGTTTTGTTTAACTATAAACACAAATATGAAAGGTTTAGCAGTGTTCCAGCCTGTACTTGCCCAAGGACAGTAACCTCAGCTCTGCGTTATCTTAGAAACACAGCCAGTAGATCCAAAGGAATGTAAGTGGACAAGTCATAATCCTTCAGCAAGCATGCGCCTTCTCCAAACCATCGTTTGTGTATTAAAAACAGTAAGTTTTCAAAACCAGTTTTTGATTCCCAAATCTGTTTTCGGTGAACCCTCTTGGCAGGTCTTGCACCTGGTAGAACAACTGAGACTTTTCAAATCCAGCACTGGAACACACAGGTGGGACTGCAGCTTTCCTCATGATGCATCTGTTCACATATGTTGACTTCCTTGACTTTATGGAAATGTTACACTGCAACAAACACGCAAGGTTGTGAGAGGTAATAAGCTGTATTTTCTTTTAGCCCAACACCCTGGTGTTTCCTTCAGTGGGGAAGGAAGCCCTGAGATCCTGATCTAGTTGCTATTTATAGTAAAATACTATACTTGTAGCATTAAGACAGCTTCCTGATTGGCAAAACACCTTTCACTGGCAGAGGGTAGCAAAACCCACGAAGTCCCCGAGGCCAGTGACATTTGTCAAGTGGGCAACTGCAGTGGAAGGCTGGAGGAACAACACCTTCGATCCTCTTGCCTTCTACGACAGTCAAATATTTTGCCATACTGCTTGTTTACGCAAAGTGAACATATTTTGAATACATTTAAAATATTTACATCCCATCCAAGGTAGTTGTGGGCCATCGTTCTCTTCCCTTGTGTGGCAAGCATGACCTCCCCCCCCACACACCCCGCGCGAGATTACTTTTGAGTTCTACCTCCCTGACTACAGTTAGTCCTCGACTTACAACCATTGGTTATGACTGCCGCAGCGTTTGAGGGCTTGACAACCGGCATGTATTTAGGATAGTTACAGCATCCTGGGGTCCTGGAATCGCCATTCACAGCCTCCCCAGCCAGCTTCCCACAAGCAAAGCCAGTGGGGGAAGCCAGATTTACTTAACAACTGCAGTGATTCATATAATTGTGGCAAAAAGGCTTAGAAAATCAGGCAAGACTAACTGAACAACCGTGTTGCTTAGCAATGGAAATTCTGGTCCCAACTGTGATTGCAAGTTGAGGACTATCTGTATTTTTGCCCAGCAGACTCCTTTGATTTTTGGCCCGCAGAGACTAACGTGGCTCTCCTCCATGCCAGCGTCGTCCCCAGTTCGGATCTGAGCCTGGTGCCAAAGCCGACGAAGAACACCAGACACAAGGAGCATGCTCTGTTTCCTCTTACTGGATGTATTCCCCAAGGGGGGAATGGAGGAATTAAATCAAAACAAGGAAAAAAATTAATCCTAGTTCATTTCCATCACGCATCTTGTCATGAAACAGCTAACAATTTCATCTCTGGCTTTTACTGCCAAGTTAGTCTAATTATCTCCTCAATGGCTGCTGCCTGAATCTGCATCCAGAGCTGCTTCTGGCCGACTGGCTTCTGGGCTCCTCCTGAAAATGATTCCTGTTGCTCAACGGGCTCGCCACCTTTCTTTAAATATCGATTATGACAAAAACTTCTGGTTTTCCTTCTTCCTGAACCTGCATGGCTGAATACGTGATTGCTTTGACTTCTGTCCCCTGAGATGAACAAGCAAAGGGAAAACAGTAAATAACTTGCTAATTCAACAAACCATGCTTAACCATGGCTTATTCAGGCAGAATTGAAACATCCTTGTCAAGAGCAGAGTACAGAAATCAGATGTGAACATTGGAACAACAGCATCTCTTTGCGCTGAAACAAGGGAAGAGCCAAACTGGAGGCAGGGACTGTACACTCACTTGCTTCTTCTAGTCAGGATGAAAATAAATGGTTTCTGTATGTATAAATCATGCCAAGCCATACTACTAAGCGTTGTGGCTTGCAAGGCATGGATCATTTAACTATGGTTATGTGGACCTAAACAAGTGTGGCTTATTTAGTAAATCATGATTAAATGAGCTATGACTTAGGAATGCAAGGATTGTTTTCCTGCAACGTAGAAAGATGCTCAACCAAGCCAGATCTGACTCTGATTCACAAGTCCACAAGAACTACGGTATGCTAAAGCTCGTTAAAAAATACCTGGGGATGCTTCTGCAAAGAGAACTCTTCTCCCCACCTTGAAAATAAAAGAAAGCCATCATTAGATTACCAGAGTAAAGCATTTTTTAAAAAGCCATCACCAGAGGGGAAAGCCGCCTGGGTCATTTTAAAACAGGGGTCCCCAACCTGTGGGCTGCGGCCCACTACTGGGCCATGGCCTATTTGCAACCAGGCCTATTTGTGAGTGGCAGGCCGGCACACGGGCGCAGCTTTTGTGCAAGCAGGAGGCACCAGTGCTCACATCCCCCACTCACACCAGTGAATGACGCTGTGCGGGCTTGCACGCCTGGCCCTCAGACAAAACCATCTCCTCTCCCCCATGCCTGGTCACCAACCCGAAAAGGTTGGGGAATGCTGATTTAAAGGCAGACAAATTTGATCACAATGGCCTGCATTTCCTTTCCCAAAAGTTCATGAGAAATCATAGTGAAGAAACCTGGCAGAGATGACACTTAGTAACCTTCTTTGCAGAATCTTAGTAGACTCTGCAGAATCGTCTGTGAAAGTCTTTAGTTTTTAGAATTTCAACTCTTCTACTTTAAACTGGGTAATTTCACGTACCCAATAGATCGTATCTTGAAACGTATTCGGTCAATGTGAAGCACTTTCACTTCCTATAAACAGGGAGGAATTTAACCTTAGTACGAAAAGCATACACCTTCACACACCTTCAGTAGCATCTTCAAGTACCAGGATTCTTAATCCAAGCAGAACAATTGCCCACTCTCTACATACATCAGGACAGACCTAAAGCAGTAACTTCTTAGAGACTACAAACGGATATTCTAGTCTGCTCCAGCATCTCAAGCAGCCCATATAATCTAGTTAATCTATAAAAATCCCTGATTCACAAGTAGAATGCAACTAATGGGACCTTAATAAAATACGTTCCTGCTCCCCTTTAGACTTTCTCATTGGCTAGTTGCAGTCTTATGAACCTCCTCAGTGTCATAAGATTGGATGAACTCAATAGATCAGTGGTTCTCAACGTTTGTGTGACGGCGATCCCGTCACACGGACGTGCCGCGCATGCGTGGCGCAGCCCCGAGGGGGAAAAATGGCGGATCGCGTTGTTTGGCGACCCCCGTAAAATGGTCGTTCGACCCCAAATGGGGTCGCGACCCATAGGTTGAGAACCGCTGCAATAGATCAACAGGATCATCGTAAAGAGCCAGCGTCCCTATTTCTTAAGATGAAAAATAGTAAATACTCACTCTGGGTATGAAAAACTCTTCAGCGCTGAATTTATAGAGCCACTCGTTGAGGAAATTAAAGAGGAGAGAGAGCATATCATGTCCTATGGAAAAATGTATTAGAAACCTCAGGTGGATTTTTAAAGCAGAAATTCCTCCTCACTGCCCAAACATATCTGATTCCCACCCTAAACAGCTTTAGGCTGGCAAAGGATATGAAAGGTGATCTTTGTGTGAACCACCCTGGGAGGGCTCATCATTTTCCTGCATATTCTTAACTATGCTGAAACTGCTTTTTCTGCTCGTCGTCCTAGATTGAATGCAAAGAAAATTAAATTTTTTGCCTACCTGCAGGAATCGGCAATTATGCTTACAACTTTTGGGTGGAAGTAATGTTTTCCCCCTGCGTGGGTTTTCTGGTGGGCAGAGAGGGACTAAGGAATTGATCTTACATCCAATATTTTCCTTGGGGCCATTTGAGAACTGATTCATAGACAATATAATAAAAGCAGGTCTATATATTTAATCAATACATTCATGCACTGACAGATCTTCATCTAATACTTTGATCTTTAAAAACACTCATGGAGTTCAAGGCAGCCTTCTTAAAAGTTGTTCCTGCCTGTAGATGTTGTGGGCAAAAACCTCTGGGTGGCTTCAAAAGCGCTTTCTTACCTTCCGCTTCCACCTCTACAGTGTCAAGAGGTTCAACGGTCTCCGTGTCTGTCATATACCCAAACATGGCCATAGCACATTGTTCAAACGCCTCTTCCAAGGTATCACCCCAGGCATGCAACCTACAAATTGAGCAGAATTAATTCTGTTTGGTAGGATGGTCCTAACATCAGAATAAAATATACAGATGAGAAATCTGAAGACCAGAGTATCAGAAAGGACAATTCAGTGGATGTATAGGATACATAGTAAATGATTTAAACTTTGAGGTCTCGAATAGAAAATAAATAGTTGCCCTTTCAATTCTGTGGCTTTTATTCAATGTGCTCAACAATAACCTCTACAATGACTTGCTCTTTAGAAAAACCTTTGTCCTCATCCACTCTTCTTCCCAGTCTGCAGAGGAATCTTTTAGAACAGATTATGTAATCTTCCAACAGGTACAAACCCATACATTGGTTTTAAGCTAGAAGGTTTTGGGGAAGACATGTATCTTAGGGACTTAACTCCTGTTTTCCAGATAGGGAGACCATATTTGTTTCCTCCCCTTTACAGATAGAATTGGAGACTGGAGAAGCTTCCAATCTGGAAAATCATTATCAGTTGAGTTGCCTTCCCCAAGCATAATTTTTGTAAGCCATTATTTCCCGACTAACTCCTAACAACCCAGTCACAAATTTGCTAAGCTGTAATAAAATCAATTTAATTAATTTAATGGACTCAAATTAAGTACCTTAAATTAATTAAATCTAATTAAACACACTAAACCAAGATAAAATAATTTTAATGCAACATGGGAATTTGGACAAGTATGGAACCAGATGAATAAGTAGCCTAACATGGTACAATGTTTTGTAGACAGATTTAAGATGCTAGTCTAGCATATCCAGAGTAAAATAAGATTAGAGTTACTAATGAGGAATTATGACCTGAAAAAACTCTTTCCTGAAGACTAGCGAAAGAACGGACATTATATAACTTAGCCCTCCCCTTCCATTTATTAGATTATACGCTTAGGTGAAAATACTCACTGCACATCGGCTGTGTGATCCAGATCTAAATGTGGTTTAAAAAATACATAAAATCAATTAGTCAAAGTGAAATCCACAAAAAATACAATAAGGCCTGAACCTCAAGGATTCTATAGGTTTTGATTTGCTAGTGAAAAAATAATCATCTCAAATTCAAAATCTCAACATTTTTTTTCCAGATTGGGAAATAGAAAACCTATTGATTTAGCCACGCTAAAAGTATAGTTGAGCAAAGACCGATGGAAAAGAAAACAAAAACTCCCCGAGGGTGGCTGGAGGCTGCGTACTGGCTGAATTAGGGAGAATAAACTGATATGATTAAAGAATTGAACGGGGCTTCAAGGGCCGTTTGGCTCTCCTCGGTTGCGTTCTCTCCATCCAGCCGTGCTGGTTTTCGTCTCCGTCTGCGATAAATGCGGGAATCTTTCCTTCATGCCGGCCCCACCGCCGAAGGCCGGGCAGCTGTTTCTCCCCCCGCAGCTCCCGAGCGAGGACAGCCCGGACCAGGAGAGGGACACCCCCCCGCCGCCCCCGCCCGAGGAGAAGGGCCGCACTCACACGCGTACTTCCTCTGGATGGCGGGGTAGCGGCCTTTCACCGCCCGTTGCGCCGCCGTCAGGCCGTAGTCCCTCTCGCCGTCCTCCTCCGCCATAGCGCCGGGCCGCTCCGCTTGCAGGGCGGCCGCGGGACAGTCGCGCTCGGAGACCCGGAAGGCGCTGGGGGAGGAGCCAGAACCTTTCGGGGCGCTTCCGCAGGGGGGCGTGGCCACGCCCCGGTCCGACTCCGCCCCGAAACCCTCTCGGGAGCCCCTAGATCAGGGCTAGGCAATCTTGGCTTTTATGACTCGCGGACTTCAACTCCCAGAATTCCCTCTGCCATCATAGCTCAGCTTAGAAACTCCCTTTCCCCTCTGCATGGCTGGCTCAGGAATTCTGGGAGTTGAAGTCCACGAGTCAAGATTGCCTACCCCTGCTCTAGAAAAAGGCGAGGAAGCGGTTGCCTCCTTTTGGCAACTGCCTGACCGGCTGCCCCGAAAGGGGAGGAAAAAACACCCCACCCTCCTCCTCCTCGTAAATGACGGAATGATTGGCAACTGCGAGGGCGACCAAAGTGGGGGGAGAAAGAGGTCCGTCCCCGGAGTAGCCCACCCACCCCGGACCCCCCACCCCTCCCGAAAATGGCGGCCCAGGCGGAGGGAGGGGGAGGAAGCAGCGGCAGGGGGCTCGCTCGTTCGCGCGCGCGCGCGGCCTTTCCTGCCCCGCCCCCTCCCGCCATTCCCGCGCTCGTGATTCGCGGAGGAGGCCGCGGCCGTGAGGGTCTGCGATTGGCTGCCGTTGGCGCGAACGCGGCGCGCGCGGTGCCGCTCTGAGGCGACGGGCGAACGAGGGGGGGGCGAGGGACAGGCGGCGGCCTCGTCAAACCATAGAGGCGTGCCTAGCCAGCCGGCCGGCCAGCCGTCGGGAACCGGGAGCCGTGACGCACACGCGCCCCTTCAACGCATCGCCATCATGGCGGATAAGGAAGGTAAGCGAGCCCTGCTCTGCCGAGAGGAAAGCTCCGCCGGAAAAGGCCCCGCTCCCGCACTCCCTTCCCGCCCTGGCGGGGAGCCCCTCAGCCAATCCTAGCGCCCGTCAGCCTGGCCCCGCCCCGTCTCCCCGTCGCTGCCCAATGGGGTGCGCCGCGCGCGCTGGGCCCGCCCGCTCCAACTCTTTCCCCGCGGCGGCGCGTCCGCGCTTCTGGCTCCCTCGGCGGCGGCGGCGGCGGCGAGTACGCCGGGATGAGGCGGGCCGGGCTGCCCGATGGCTCCGGTAGGTCGGGCCGGGCGGCTCCCCGGTTTCCTGGCGGGGGAATTGGCGCTCTCTCCCTCCCCCCTTTCGCCCGGCAGCTTCACTCCGCGGCGGCCTGAGCCTTCCCGGCAGCTGCTGAAGGGCGCCGCGGCACTCGGGTCTCCGCCCTCCGGAGGAGCAAAGCCGGCGCTGCGGCTACCCAGGTGCCGACCGCGGGGCGGGGGGGGGAGAGGAGGCCCTTCCCTCCCGGCCTCCGGAGGGCTTGAAGGAGGGCCGGAGAGCCGCCGGGCTTCCCTCCCCCCGCTCGGCCTTTCTGGGCGGTGCGGCCCAATTGCTCCCGAGGGCGGAGGGGCGGGGGGGCCTTGCCATTGTTGGCCCAGCGCAGCCCGCCCGCCCGGCTCTCCCCGGGAACGGGCCTCGCTCTCCCGCGCGGTGGGGTTGCTCTCCTTGAAACGAGGCGGAGGGGGATGCCTGGCCGATTGGTAGCCGGGAGGAAGGCCTGCGCAGATGCCCGGAGGGAGCGCTCGGCTGAAGCAATCTGAAGCGGAGTAACTCGTTGCACTGCACGCCGGAACTGGGTTTTCTTTTGAAGCATTAAAGAAAACAAATGACAGTTTGATCCCTCTGGTGGTGTACTCTGCCTTGTGGAAAAGGACTGCCTGCAGACTTGAAACTTTAATATTGATACTGTGAGAAATAATTGCTAACAACCAAAAAATGGTGTGCATCAGTGATAATTACCGAGCCAATAGTAAGGTCTATGCAGTAAGGATTTCATGTTTAATTATTAGATGTTCTCATTTCCTGATAAGCTTGTGAGTATAAAATCAGATAAATACTTTTATGATGTATAAAAAGTAACCTTTTCCCTTTTATCTCATATCCTGAATAGTTTGTTTTACTAATAATTTGTTTTCATGCAACTATAAAATTAATTGAATTGCACATGTTATATTTTAGCTGCCTTTGATGATGCAGTGGAGGAACGAGTAATCAATGAAGAATATAAAATATGGAAAAAGAATACTCCCTTTCTTTATGATCTTGTAATGACACATGCCTTAGAATGGCCCAGCTTGACTGCTCAGTGGCTTCCTGATGTAACCAGGTAATTCTCTAAGAATTGAACAAAGTGAGATTTCTGGGTAAACATGCTGGAAGAATAGCTATAAGCAGCATTTAGCATAAATTTAAAGACCTTGCTCCGATTATCTCAAAGTGCCAAAAATTCTGACGTGCATATCGGGGATAAGACTTAAATGCACACAGTAGTCCTCACCATACTTTTAATTTTCTTTTGCAGCTGTTTATCAACATATAATAAATAGGGGTGAGCACAACAAGTAAAACCTATTTTAAATCAGAATAAATCTTGTTCCACAAATTTTGCTAAACCATTATGGATGTGTTGTGTTTGGCAAAAACAAAATCTAAAATGTAGCTGTTACTCTGTCCTGGGAAAATAATGGTCAAATCTTAAAGGTAGGCCTAGTCAAGAAACAGGAATCATGTGGTGTCTTCAGACAGGATTTTATATAATTAGGATGTTGTAGCAGGAAGCTATCTAAAACCCCTCTTTAATTCATCTTAATGCTAAACTAATCAAAGTGAGGTTTGTTTGAATTTATTTCTCACATTCCTGGGACTCGTATACCTTTTCTGTAATGCCTTGGCCTTCTCTGAGTCAGGCCATATACTATTACACAGCTCTTTTAAGTTCAACTCAATCTCATTTTTAATGATATTACAGACCTGAAGGCAAAGATTTCAGTATTCACCGGCTAGTTCTAGGGACCCATACTTCTGATGAGCAAAATCACCTTGTGATAGCCAGTGTCCAGCTCCCCAATGACGATGCCCAGTTTGATGCCTCACATTATGATAGTGAAAAGGGAGGTAAGAGAAAAATTACATTTTTAGTTAAAGGTTTAGACCTGTTGTTTAAAGCATAGCTTGTGTAATTGGCAGTCCCCATCTTGTTTTGTTTTATTGTAATGGTTTAAAATTTTGGTTTCCATTAGGTACATGATGAACATCTGATAATGAGCTGATAGAAAATGTGTAACACTATAAATATGAAATGTGTATTTTTTTTAGATAAATGCTTTTAATGTCACATTTACTTAAGCACGGTTTGTAACCACAATAGTAGTTTCCAGAGTTTAAATATTTACTGTTGTAGAGTGTTATTGCATTATCTTTTATATTTCTGTTCCGAATTCATATCCTATGATCAGCAACAAAGAAGAGTTTATAAACTTTCTTTATTTCCAGAATTTGGTGGCTTTGGATCTGTTAGTGGAAAAATTGAAATAGAAATAAAGATCAACCATGAAGGAGAAGTGAATAGAGCCCGCTACATGCCTCAGAATCCTTGCATTATTGCTACAAAAACTCCATCCAGTGATGTTCTTGTATTTGATTATACGAAACATCCATCTAAACCAGGTTTTTGCCGAGTTTCATGTCTTTCATCTCCTTTTTGGAAATATAATCCTAAGAATGTTATATGCCAGATAATCACTATTTGAATGTTAAAAATTAATTAAAAGTAACATTTATGCATTCGGGCAAGTAGGAAAAATGTATGATAGTGTTTTACCAAGGAAGGATTTTGAGTAACAGTTTAATTATGTAGTTCAACTAGACAGTCAAGTTTTCTTAATTTTGAATCAGGTTGGAGTTAAAGCTGACACTTTTTCACAGTAGTTACGTGGTTGTTATTTGCAATTCCCTAGTATTAAATGTTTTAAAAAATGAGAAGCAATGATTATTATTTTATTACATTTGTGCTTTTGCTCAGTTGCTGCTTTCTTTGTAGATCCTTCTGGGGAATGCAATCCAGATTTGCGTCTTCGTGGGCATCAAAAAGAAGGTTATGGTCTTTCTTGGAATCCAAATCTTAGTGGACATTTGCTAAGTGCATCTGACGATCATGTGAGTAATTATTTGCTTAATTAGCACATCCCATTTCATGTATTAATTGCCAGATAAATTATCCTAACAAAACACACTTTCTCTCCTTCTTGTCTTAAGACTATTTGCTTGTGGGACATAAGTGCTGTTCCAAAGGAAGGGAAAGTGGTGGATGCTAAAACTATCTTCACTGGTCATACAGCTGTGGTGGAGGATGTTTCCTGGCATTTGCTCCACGAATCTCTTTTTGGATCTGTTGCTGATGATCAGAAACTCATGATGTAAGCAAAGCAGTATCCTTTATCTCAAACTGAATTTCTGATTATTATTTTTTTTATTTAAAAAAGAGGGTTTTGTTAATCACACAGTGATGAATATATTACTATCCTATCAGAACCAGTTTTTCAAACTGAATTGCTTTCTTTTCTTTTTCTTTTCTTTTTTTAAGCTGGGACACCCGCTCAAACAACACTTCCAAACCAAGCCATTCGGTGGATGCTCACACTGCTGAAGTGAACTGCCTGTCTTTCAATCCTTACAGCGAGTTCATTCTGGCTACAGGATCAGCCGATCAGGTACCTAGCTAGAATTATGTATAGTGTTTTGCCTTTAAAGTCATGGTTTCCGTTAAGGGGTCTTTCGGATCAGCCTATTACATAGGGCATCTTGGTATTATTGGAGAGGTATTGAACATATGATTGCACAATATTCACTACATGAAGTAAAGGGCAAATGTTTTAATTTGTCACCCTGTGTTTTGATCTTCCTGGACAGACTGTTGCATTGTGGGATCTGAGAAACTTGAAACTAAAGCTGCATTCCTTTGAGTCACATAAAGATGAAATATTTCAGGTAATTCATGTAATGGTTATGGAATGGTTTGCTCTTGAGCCTTTGACAAGTTGGGCGTCTTTAAGAAGACCTTTCAAAAGTTCTACAATTAAAGCACCATAAGTCCATCATGGTCACATGCCTCACTTAATCACTTAGCAATGGAGCTGTTCCAAGTTGTCATTAAGTGAGGAGTGCCTGTAGTACAACAATGTGTTTTGCATCATCTTACTCCTCAGGTTCAGTGGTCACCACATAATGAAACCATTTTGGCCTCCAGTGGTACTGATCGCCGACTGAATGTCTGGGATTTGAGGTAAGCATCCGATTAATGTAATGATATGTATGTAAGTTTTATCAGGAATGGTTTTCATATAATGCAGCGTCTTCTTTTCTAGTAAAATCGGAGAAGAGCAATCTCCCGAGGATGCAGAAGATGGTCCACCTGAATTGCTGGTAAGTGGGTGCTTTAATCTACTCAGGCACTCAACCTAATACAGCACAACCAATACAAGTCCTAAAAAAAATAACACTGCCATACATCAAGAACATCTCAGAAACTACCAACAGACTACTACAACCACATGGAATCAGTGTAGCACACAAGCCAACTAAAGCTTTCCAAACATCCTAAGTTAACCAAAAGACCCAGCAGCCCCAGAAGAAGAAACAGGAGCCATCTACAACATGCAGAGTACTGACTGCAACAGCCGCTAAGTAGGACAAACAGAAGACTGGCAAAATGCATCCATGAATGCCAACTAGCAGTCAGAAGACATGGGGAAAACTCTTTAATTCTGCAGCATATGGACTGACCTAACCATAGTTTCAATTGGGAAATTCTGACCGAGACCAAGCCAAGTCCAAAAATGCTAGGGAATTTCTAGAAGCTTGACATTCTGACACGACACATTAGCCATCAATAGATACACAGATATTAAAAAATATATATACACTATGCAAAGAGACAATCAACAAGCCAAAAAGGGAACAAAAAGATCCTCGCCAACAATCAGCATCCAGACGAACATAGATTTAACTCCAGGATTAATATTGGACCAACAGTCAAGTAAGCCCAGTCAAGGAACTGCCAAGCAAACCCAATTGAGCCTCTAGGACACCCTCCCACCAATACTGGCAGGGCCAGCCACGAGAAAGTAAACTGAGCAAATCCCACTCCTTACTAGTATTGATAATGTTACCTAGTTGGGCCATAAAACATCTGCAGGAAAACAACCAAGCTCAGAGAGCACCAAGGATCCTTCCTACTTTAATCTTGCCACAATGGTATCTGCTACTTCTCCGTTTGAAATGATCCCCCCCCCCTTCATTTTTTACCCAAAAATTCCAGAGTCCGTCTGACTGAACAACTTTTTGCTTTTGCCACTTTCTGTAATCTATTTTGTCCTGGGATGTGCTTTCCAAATCTACAAAGAGGTAATAAAATAAGGTGAAAGGTATGGTCGAACACCGCTTGTTCATATTCCCTGTAGTTAACTCTTGAGACTGCAAAAAATGTGATATTGAGTAACATTTCTCCTCCAGGTTGTATCAGTCTGGTCCACCTTGGTTTGTCCTCTGATTTCCAAGAATTTAATCCTCAAAACATAAGCGATTCATAGTGCTTTTCCATGATCTGTCCCCAGTCTTACAGAATACCATAATAATCCATTTTGATTTTGAGGAACAAGTTCTGAAAAACCACTGGGCCATACCAAAAATGGAGTGATTTGGAGAAGCAATGAAATTATTCTGGAGTCTAAAAGTTCAGTTCCTCCCATAAGTTTTGCACATGTCGACTTTTTATGTCCATGTAATTTAAAATAGAAAACTCCAGCAACTTTATTGCTAGGCTAGTATTTTACGGAATTCTAGAATGTGCTTTTAAAAGCTTATATATTTAGAAGTAAGTATTAAAGATTAATACATTTTATATGGGCAAGTCTCTTGGATTTTATAAAGTTTGTTTCTGATGGTACGCTCCATTGCTATTGTGTATTAATGTCACTGTCTCTTGTTTTTGGTATTAGTTCATTCATGGGGGTCACACTGCAAAGATATCTGACTTCTCCTGGAATCCCAATGAACCCTGGGTAATTTGTTCTGTATCAGAAGACAATATAATGCAAGTGTGGCAGATGGTAAGTATTTGATTATTTTAAGGCTAAGCCAAAATGCAGATTTTAAATGACTGTTCCATTACTTTTGTTAGTTTGTAATCTTTAGTCATTCCTTGCTTGAACAATGTTGACTCCAGAAGTAGTGATATTGTGGCAATGTCTCTGTATACAAGATGTGACATTCTAGGGTATGCTTGTTGAAAGTTGCCTTATGCTAATGAAAGGAATCTATCACCTTACAAGGTATTTGAGGAAAGAGTAATAGAATCCTTACGATAAAACACGTAAACAATATTGCATATTGAAACTGCTTAAACATTAACCTGTCAGTGAATTGTGGAGTCTTTGGTGCTCTCTGAGCTTGGTGTCTTTTTTGCAGATGTTTCATTGCACTTCGTACTAATGTTACTTCATTGGGTAAACTACATGTTTTCCCCAAAGTAAGGCATTCCCAAAAAAATAAGCCCTAGCTTGTTTTTTTTGGATGGGCCCATTATAAGCCCTACCCCCCAAATAAGCCCTAGTTTTGGGGCAAGGGGCACACCTAAAAATCAGGTGGGGGTGTGGAGCTTACCATTGCAGCCAGGCCTCCCATGGATCGACAGCCCACCTCTTCTGCGGCCGAAAGAGCAGCTTCATCCTGCATTTCGCAGTCAGAGGCCTTTCCAGAAGGTGGGCAGGGCTGCCGGTGCTGAAAATAAGACCTGGTGCCTCTTTTGGAGGCCAAAACAAAAATACAACCTTATAAGGGTCTTATTTTTGGGGTAGCACGGTAGATAACATCAAGGTGAATTGCAATGAACTGTCTGCAAACAAGCCACCAAGCTCAGAGAGCACCAAGGTCACTGTAGTTCAACTCTGAGCTATATTCTCTTCTACTAGAATGGTTAACAATTGCCTTCAGAATTGGTATGCTTTGCCCATCAAATCAGTATTTCTCTATTCATCTCCTGTTGTAGGCTGAGAACATATATAATGATGAAGATCCTGAAGGAAGTGTGGATCCAGAAGGGCAAGGATCCTAGACATTTGGCCCCTTTTCTTATTTCTCTTCCTGTCCTCTTCCTGCCTTTTCTAACTATCTTAACATTGACAACATTTGGGAGAAACAACTCACACACTGCATTCAGCAGCTCATTTGTGAATGCTGTTCATCTGAGAATGTAAAAGGTTGCTGTTGAATGTTGACAGATTGGCCTTTTTTGACCATTTCTCTTCTAAAGAATTTGTTAGTTATGCTAGTGTGAATATCTGTTTCCACAACTTATAAGATTGATTTGTGTTTTTTTTTTTTAAAAAAAAAAACAATACTAGGTATGCTCATACTGTTGCAATACAAGTGTTGATTGAATTTTAAGTGCAGGGGCGATTCTCTTATAAATACTTTTGGTGCCCTCCAACAAAAGAGTTGGAGTTACTTTTGTTCTCTAATCATCAACTTCTTGGTGTGGATAAATCCAATACAGGTTCATCAATTCTCCTTCTTGCCTCTAGCTGCTGCCAGTGAGACTTTTTTCCTAGGTTTCTCTGTAACATCTTGTTCCCTCTATCATTTTCCAATAAGGCATCTTAGGATGTTAGGATATGAATATAATATAGTGATAGCCTATACATCTGCACATTGCTTGGCTGTCTCTTGAAATGTGTTTTATCTTTCATTTCTTGTTAATTGTTTTTGTTTTTTTAACTTGGGAGACCAAGTTGTAAAAGGTGTTTCAGCTGAATGATACATCACAGACCTTGCACCCACTTCCTGGAACTGAACACTGGTAACAACTACATAATAAAGAATGATGAAATTAGTTCAGTTTGCCTCAAAATATTTGCTGTGTGGATTTAACTTTCACCAGCAGCCAGTATAACTTCATGAACCCTGTAAAAAAAATTCAAGTGAAATAAAATTCATTTTTTTATGTAGAATGTGACTTGTCTTTTTTTCTTCACTTGAACAGGTACAGAATTTTTACCAAACAATGTATTATGGAAAAGTTTGTTTTCTAGGTTTCTTAGGAAATACAGATACTCCTTGAGTTACTAACATAACTGAGACTGGAACTACAATTGTACATCGTTGTGGTCATAGATTGAGGCATCGTGTGATTGGACCTGATTTTTTTCTGAGGACTCCTTGCACAGGAAAGCAGTTGTTGTATGAAGAATGTTTGATTGAATTTGTTTCTTAGTAACATACATTGAACCACTGATTGGTTCAAAATTGGAAAAGGAGTCCGGCAAGGCTGTATACTGTCGCCCTGCCTATTTAACTTATATGCAGAGCACATCATGAGAAAGGCAGGGCTAGATGAAACAAAAGTTGGAATTAAGATTGCCGGGAGAAATATCAACAACCTAAGATATGCAGATGATACCACTCTAATGGCAGAAAGTGAAGAGGAACTAAAGAGCCTCTTGATGCGGTTGAAGAAGGAGAGTGCAAAAGTTGGCTTGAAACTCAACATTAAGAAAACCAAAATCATGGCATCCGGCCCTCTCAATTCCTGGCAAATAGATGGGGAAGAAATGGAGGTAGTGACAGATTTTATCTTTCTGGGCTCCAAGATCACCTCAGATGGGGACTGCAGCCAAGAAATTAAAAGACGCTTGCTCCTGGGGAGGAAGGCTATGGCAAATCTAGACAGCATCCTAAAAAGCAGAGACATCACCCTGCCAACAAAAGTGTGTATAGTCCAGGCCATAGTTTTCCCAGTTGCAATGTATGGCTGTGAAAGTTGGACCATAAGAAAGGCTAAGCGCCAAAGAATTGAGGCCTCTGAACTATGGTGCTGGAGAAGACTCCTGCGAGTCCCTTGGACTGCAAGGCGTTCAAACCGGTCAGTCCTAGAAGAGATCAACCCCGACTGCTCTTTAGAAGGCCAGATCCTGAAGTTGAAACTCAAATACTTTGGCCACCTAATGAGAAGGAAGGACTCACTGGAGAAGGGCCTAATGATGGGAAAGATTGAGGGCAATAGAAGAAGGGGACGACAGAGAATGAGATGGCTGGATGGAGTCACTGAAGCAGTAGGTGTGAACTTAAATGGACTCCAGAAGATGGTAGAGGACAGGAAGACCTGGAGGAACGTTGTCCATGGGGTCGCGATGGGTCGGACACGACTTCGCAATTAACAACAACAACAACATACATTGCAAGTCTACAAAAAGCTCATTTCATTATTCATAAGCCAAGTTTTATACAGAAAATTAAATACTGACAAAGGTTTTGACATGCCATTGTGGTAATGCTTATCTGGTGCCCTGTTAACATCAGATCTCATAATGGCCACATCTCAAAAAACGTGTTCCTTTTTGACACAGTAAAAATGCAAACTCATCCGAGAAATCTTGCTTATTAGTTGCTATTAGTCGGACGGAGCCCCTATTTGCAAGGAGGAGGAAAGACGGCCGTGTGTAGATTCAGTCTTCATCTTGCTTCACTTCCGATTTGCAAAGTTGCCCGTACATTTCTAAGCAGCCTCTGTGAGAATGGAGAATGGGTTACGCAGCTACATCAGTTCTATGTTACAAAAGACAACATATTGCAAAATAACATTTGCTCTTGGGGTGCCTTGAACATAAACTCTAGATCCTACTTAGAATGAAACTTGACAGTAGGAAAAGTTATCTAACCATATCAAAGCAGGATATCTTTATTTGCTATAATTTGAATATTGTACAAAAAAAACCCCGTCTGTATACATAAAATAATTAGATCATATGCTAATTATACTATGGTTTTTCTAAATATTCTGTACAGAGCAAGATGCTACACTCTTCGTATAGTAAGAGGGGCTCTTAGGCTATACTCATAGCCCAAAGGCCAGGAAGCGAAGTACAAAGATAGTAAAAATAGGAAATCAAGACTTCTGGCTCCAATTTTCAAGCCCTTCTCTATTAATGGTGTTTTCTTCCTTATTTTGCTTTTACGCGGATACTGATCAAAGAAATGAAACCTACTTGTAAATGGACAGTTCTTGATGTAAACTGGCTTTCAGTTCTTCTAATTCTTGGTTCTTTCGTTGCTGAAGTTGAACTCCAGTCTTCAGTTCCCGTATCCTGTTTTCCATCTCCTCCACTTGCTCCTGGAAACAAAAAAGGACAGGTAATCCTCAACTTGCAACCAGAGTTGGGATCGTGTTGCTATGCAAGGCAGTTATTAATAGAGTCCTATCTGATTTTATGACCTTTTTTGCCACAGTTCAGTGAAGTATGCTGTTAAGCAAACCAAGCTTCCCACAATAACTTGGCTTGTCAGAATCCAGCTGTGAAAATCACAAAGGGTGATCAAATGATCATGGTACACTTCATCACAAATACATGCCAGTTGCTAAACCTCCAAATTTTGATCACATGACTGGTGATGCTGCCCAGGTGGTCAATGTTGAGGGCTGGTGATAACTTTTTTCAGTGCCTTTGTCATTTGGCAGCCAGTCTGGCCCTCCCACAAATGCCTTGGAGGCTGATCTGGCCTTTCCCGGAGGAAAGCTGTCAGACTGGGAGATTCTGTATTATGGGCAGAGAACAATAAAGTAAGTAGTTTGAACCCCGCATGGGTCTGGTTGTTTGAGCCTGACAACACACAAAGCTAATGTTCTTCTTAAAGTGTTTTTTTTTTCTTTTTAACCAGTTGATTCACTCACCTGCAGCCAGCAGCCCAACATTCTTGTCCCTCCATGATCGAGTTTAGCTCAAAACTCCTTTTGCCCTGCTGAGCTACCTTTCTGGGCAAGCGCTGCATCCCGTGGCCCAGCAGCTAACCAGAAGAGAGTGGGTGGAGGTCCTAAGGCTTACCTTGTATTGCAGGACCTCTTCATCGCGTTTCTGCCTGATCAGCAGAATCTGTTCCTCCAGGTTCCTGTTTTGCAGTAGCAACTTGCTGACTTCTCCCTGCAACGGCCTCAGGGTCTCCTTCAGCCTGTGGACTTCGCTCTGGGTGGTTTGCAAGGCCTTGCTGCTGGCTTCTCTCCTCTCCAGGAGGCGCATCAGCTTCGGTTCGTAATGCTCCTCCAAGCACTGACGGTTCTCCAGGACAAAACTTTCAAATTCCATGGAAAACCGCCGGCTCTCTTGGAGGTGACGGCTGCTCCCCTCGTGGCGTGGAGCCTTCAGCCTCTGCCTAAAATGTTCCTTCTCTGCCTCATAAGTCTCTTTCAACTGGGACAGCTCTTCTGAGAGCTGGCTGGCTCTGTTTTCCAGCTCTCTTTGGTAATCCACATCTTGAGCGACTTCATACCTCCTGGCTTCCAGCTGATACTGGCACGCCACGCATTCCCGCGTCACCCTAAATAGCTTCCGCTTCACCTGTCGAATCTCATCCCACAGGTTATCCTTCTCTAGCTCTACTTTGGCATGGAGCCTGTAGGCTTCCAGAACCTCTTTGTGGGCCCGCTGCAGTTCCTCAAGAGCCGGCTGGCGTAAGAGTGTGAGTTCCTTAATGAGCCAGTCCCTCTCCTCCTCCAGCTGCTCCACTGCTTCAATGCACTGCTGGAAACGTTCGCCGAGATCTTCCAGGTCCGCATGTTGGCTCTCAGCGGCAGACAAGTCTTGGCAAGTCACGGAACCCTGAAGCCCCAGAGAGGCCCCAGCAATTTCTGGATTTTGTGGGAATTGAGTGCTAATGGGGTCCGTGTAGACATTTTCTTGGTTAAATTCTGGCAGGGCTTCTGCATCGGCAATATCCGAGGCTTCTTCACTATCCTGCTCCACTGGAAGCTCAAAATCTGCCATCTCTTCCCTGGAAATAGAGAGGAAACTGAATCAGATCTGGGGAAAGAGGCACGTCCTCGTGCCAAATGGATGCCCTGGCTCTGTACTGCAAATAGAGAAGGAAAGGGGGATTTAAAGACATTAAATCCTGCCATAAAAGGACTTTTGAGGGCATCGTTTAGGAAAGGAGAATTTGAAAGGGAATGGAAAGCTTTCTTTCCCAGCAATTCTGCTTTGAATTACAGCACTTTAAAAACTGAAATCCTTTTTTCTGAATGTACCGGCCAAGAGGCTGGCCTTGCATCCTGGGGCCCCTTCCTGATCCCTTCCCCACAAAGCTCAAAACAGCCACCATATTATTTGATGCTCTAAGCCATCATCTGCACAGCCTCAACATGTCATCATCCTGGAACAGGGAAAGTTCTCAGCAGACCAATTAACTTTTCAGTTTCTAGGAAGGGCCTAATGCAGAGGAGAGACGGGGCAGGCAGAATGTCTTAAGTACTTCCTAACAAGTTAGTCTGGGGAAAGCGTAAAACAACGCCAACCCCGGCGTGGGTGCCTGCCACAGAAACACAAGTATGTGACCTTTATTCATTTGTCTATAGTTTATTTAGTCCACTTATATGCCACTCATCTGGCCTTCCTTTAGACAGCACGTGGGCTTAGAAAAACAAACGGAAGAATTTCCTTTTCTAAGCTCTCTCTGGGTTGCCTTCTTCACCGGCCGATGCCGGTGGGTCTTTAACAGTCAGCGGCACTAGAGACGAATATGAGAAGGACAGGAGAGCAGGGCACAGGTAATTCTCGACTTGTAACCATTCGTTTAGCACCCATGTGAAGCTACAAAAAGAAACACACCACCCATCCCCACACTTACAACCCTTGCACCATCCCCAGGGTCACATGACCCAACCCTCGGTGCTTCACGACCAGCAAGGGACTCACGGCGGTGCAGGGTCTCCCTGGGCTCCGCCTGATCTCCCTCTGCCATCTTCAGACCAGCGAAGTCAACGGGGGAAGCCTGATTTGCTTAATGACCACGTGATTCGCTGAACAACTTCTGGGATTTGCTTAACCCCCGGGGCAAAAAAGGCCGCAGAATCAGGCATGCCTCACTTAACAGCCACCTTGCTTAGCAACAGAATTTCTGGTCCCAGTTGTGGTTGTAAGTCAAGGATTAAATGTGCATTATTTTTTCCCTAGAAAAGTGTTTTTGTGCATCAAAGCAGCCCACGAATCTGCAGGCTAGCAGGGACTGTAAATATCCCACCCTTCCTCTTCCCAGGAGGAGGCAGGAGGGGGGGCTTTTGGGCCAGGGACTTTAGAAGCAGAGACCAGCTTACTTAGGAGATCCCGGATGAACTGGGTAGGGACAATACAGGCCTTACATTATAGTTTTTGAGAGTTTTAACTCTGCTTCTACTTGGGTCTGTCGCTTTGCTCAGCTCAAGGACTGCCAGCGCTCACTGGTGGCCAGTTAAGCCTCATGCAAGGATGTGGCTGTTTTCCTAAGTTTTTATTCAAATAAACATCCTTTCCTTTTTGTGAGCATTGAGTTTTGATTTGCAGCGTGGCATCCACTCTGCTGGGGCTCTTAACCCTGGTATAATAGGAGAGACCTTTTGTCTGAGGCGTTGGCAGTTCCTCTTCTGCCAATAAACATCAGCAGCTGTTTTGAGGTCAGAATCTTTATGTGGAAAAATATGGGCAGTTGCTTTAAATGTTTATGTAGTCACTCAGCCCATCTTGTGTAGGACGACTCCAAGCAGAAAAGTGACATAAATTAGCACAACTGAAAGTATTTTGGTGCCTGAGACACAAAAGTGTAGTTCTCCTTACTTGGCAACATTTTTTTAAAATAAATATTGATCCAACCCATTAGTGGCTCTAAGATGTTATGTGATTTATTTAGCATTGCTGGCTAGGAATCCAGCAAATTTTAATCTCAGTATATCTGGACAGTGCCAGGTTTTGGAAACCTGAGTCAGTGTTTATGTAATTCCAAATATTTAAGCACCCTCCAATTTATGCTGGTTTTTTCTGCCAAATGTATGCAACTTCCACTTCCCAAAGTGTTTGCATTTCTTTCCATATTCTTCTAGTCCTCCCTTTGCCCACAGTGGGATTAACCCAAAGTGGACAGAACAAAGACAGGGTTGTTTCTCTTCTCCCCGTTTGCCTTCATTTTCGTCCTCTTCCATCCTTTCTGTCCCATCTCAACTTGACTGTAATTCATGCGTGACAGAAACTCACTGGCTCCCTTCTCTCTCAGGGGACACCGCAAAGCCAAACCACTTTTTTTACTGACTCCAAATCCACTATGATGCCCTACATTCGGCTCCTGGTTCAGAGGGAAACGGTTTTGGCAATCCAGAGAACGGCACTAGCCACGAGTGGGGAAGTGAGTCGGGAGGAGGACGTACCTGCGAGCAGGGAAGCCAGGAGGAGTTGTAATTACGGGATGTCATTTGGTAAGTAACAAGCACGTAGGAATGAATGGAACAAATGAAACATTTAGCAGTGAAAAGGGAGATCACGTTCCGGAACAAGGGGTTTCATCGGACCGACCAATCTGAGCAGCTTAGTCGGGCTTAAAGCAGGCTCGACCTGCCGGCGAGAGTTCACCGATTCCCGAAACGCGGCCTCGGTGAATCAGCCAGGCCGCTCCGCACAGCGACCGAGCCCCGCACGACGGCCACAGCCAAGAGCTCTCCGGGCTGGAGAGCCGAGAAGCGCTTGGCAGGGAGGCTGAGCTCCGGCTGCTGCAGGCGGGCGGCCGAGGAGGAGGAGGAGGAGGAGAGCCGAGCCCGCCGAGCGACCGGACCAGGCGCCCCCCTCCCCGCCCGGCAGCCGCCGAGTCGACCCGGGCAGGAGGGAGTCGGGCCAAGCGGCGGGCCGGGCGCGGGAGCCGAGGGCGCCGGCAACAGGTCTCGCCTTCCGCTGCGCCCGGGAGAGAAAGAGGGCGGCGGGGGGGGGGGTGTTGGGCTGACTATCGCGCGCGCGCCCCGCCCGCCCGCTCCCCGTCTCAGGCCGCTTCCCCCGGCACCGTCTCCCCGGTCCGCCCGCCCGCCCGCGGCTCCCCCAGGCGAAGGGCTGCTTCCCGGGAGCCACACCCGGCGCTCGGGCCCCCGGCCGCCCCCGCCGCTCTGCAGCTCGTCCCGAAGCGCCCCGGCAGCTCCCGGCCGATCGGCGGGGCGCGGCGGGAGTCGGGCAGCGCCTTTTCCAGCCGCAAGTTGTCCAAGAGCCCCGCCCCCCGCCGCCCCTGCCTGGCGAGCCCCGGAGCGGGAGGGGCCCTCCGAGCGCCCCCGAAGCCCCCCGCGCAGCCCCCCGGCCGTCGGGCGCTGCCTACCTGCCGCCCCGGCACGGGCGCCTCGAGCCGCGGCTGCCCCGAGAGGAGGCGAGGCGGCGTTATTAATAACCAGGGACGGAAACCCGAAGCCCCCCCCCGGCGCCCCCCCGGCGCTGCCGGCCGGAGGGAGGAGCCTGGGGAGGCGGGGAGGGAGGCGGGGCCGAGAGGCGGGGGCGGGGCTTAGCTGCGGGGGCCCAAACCGAGGGGAAAAAGGGAATCGGGTGGCGTCCGCTCCAGGGAGAGACTCGGCCGAAAGCTGCAGGTGCCTCAGCTGAGAAGCGAGGAGGACTTGGAAGGCAGGAGGCCTCTAGGCGGGACGGGGGGCATATCGAATAAGAGAGTTAGTTGGAAGGGACCTTGGAGATCTTCTAGTCCAACCCAGTGCGCAAGCGGGAGGCCCTATCATTTTAGACAAACGGCACCCACAACTTCAGGAGGGAAGCCGACATTTTGCTGATGAATTGTTCTGTCAGGAAATGTCTCCTTACTTCTAGGCTGCTTCTCTCCTTGGTTAGTTTCCCTGCCTTCAGGTGCTCTGGAGAAGAGGTTGAACCCCTCAAATGCTGGAGGACTGTGATGGCCCCCCAGTCTTCTCCTTATTAAAGTAGACACAGCTGCCTCCCTCAGCCATTCACTGGGCGCTTTGGCTTCTAGGCCCCTTATCCTCTCTGTTGCTCTTTGCACTCCTTCTTGAGTCTCAGCATCTTTTTTTGTATGGTGACCAGAACTGGATGCAGAATTCCAGCTGTGGTCTCACCAAGGCAGCATAAAGCGGGAACAATACTTCATGCGATCTTGACACTAAACCCCTCTGTGGATGTATCCTAGGATTGCATGGGGGTTTTTGGCAGCTGCCTCCCATTGCTGGCTCACGGATGATTGTCCACTAGGACTCCAAGATCCCTCTCACAGTTACCGCTGCTGAGCCTTCCATACCTGTCCATTTGTTTTTTAAATCCTTACTTTCCTCACCATTGAATTGCCTGTTGTTGGATAGGGCTCAGGGTTCAAGTCCATTGAGATCCTTCTGAATCTTGAATCTATCCTGCTTAGTGTTAGCTGTTCCCCCCAGCTTGGTGTCATCTGCAAATCTGAGCACTTTCCTCATCTATATTTTTCTGTTTCATTTTTTTCTATGTCTTATATAAATGTAATAAATAAAGAAAAAATTGAGGAGTGCCTTGGACCCTGAACAGTCTCCTGCATCACAGGTAAAAAGAAAGTAAAGAAAAGCTTGCATTTTACCATTTTAAGCAATTTTTTATTTATTTATATCCTGCCTTTATAATTTTTACAACTAACATATTCCGCACCTTCCTCCTAATTTCCCATAATAACATCCCTGTGAGGTGGGCTGGGTTGGGTGAAAATGTCTGGCGGAGGGTCACCCAGCCGGCTTTCATGCTTAAAGCAGGACAAGAACAAAGTTGCCTTATTTCTGCCTCAAAAAACTCAGCGGCCAAAGCCTCATTCTTGGAACACAGTAGAACTCGCTTGTTTTTACAAACCGTAGTTAAGTCCTGCAGAAATCTCTGTTGTCAAACTGTAACCTAAATCTTAGCAGTGGCTTCTTGGAAGGGTGAGGGACTGATTTGCCTTAAATGCCCTCTGCCAAGCTGTTTGTGAGTAACCAAGGAGTGCTGAAAGCATTTTAGTGTCCAAAGCCAAAAAGGTCGACTGGTGCTGTTTTGTAAAACAGCAACCGCCATATATCACGTCCTTGCTTGTATGCTGCTTTTTTAAGGAGGCTCTACCTGAAAGCCCAGGTGACTCCAACAACTGCTGGGCAGTGGGAGACAGAGGCAATTCTTGTAGTGCAAGGTGGGAGGGAAAGATGTAAGTACTCTAAAGGCTTTGGTGTGAAAACGTTCCTGCGCTTGCTCCCTCAGCTGTAAGGCCCACTGTGGGACATGGTGCAGTTACTACTAGGGAAATCAGGGTATGAAGAACTGTAGTGTAAGGTTTCATGTGCTGGAATAACGAGGGGATGGGATGGGACGGAACAGAATGGAATAGAATGATAGGATAGGACAGGACAGGATAGAACAGAACAGAATAAAATAGAATTATAGGATAGAATAGGATCTTTATTGATATACTATATACTATAATATAGTCATTTGACCATACTAAAAATATAAAACTAATACAAACATACAAAGAAATACAAAGAAAACAGTAGAACATGTTCATAATAAGTTGTCACCCCTACAATTAAACCCAGTCTGAACTAAATGGTCTTTGAAATAAAGAGTTTAGTCTTACTAGTGACATGCAGGTTTGTTCCTGGCAAAAGGTAAGACAGTTTTTCTTGGTGCTCCAGGTCTTCCCTGACTGGTGTTCCACAAATGCAGAGTATTTCTTCAAATGGAATTCCATGAACCCCCAAGGAGCCCAGTTGTTTAAAACAAGCCCTGGGAAAAGCTCTTCCTAGATGTTAAATGCTTTTCTAATGGGGCAGCTGATGTGCAAAAGGCATTATTATGGAAAGGGGGCCCGACCAGGGAAGGGAGTGGCCCCATGGAAGCTGTCTGCAGCCCATGCTGGTTTCCTTTCCTTTGCTTGGCGAGGCCCAAAAACTTCCCTGGACAGATCAGAGGCATGAAACTGCTGCCTCTTGCTCTGTAAGATTTTCTTGGCTTGCTCATTTCAAGGTGCAGCTGCACAGCAAAAACTTGGGTAAACACAAAAGAAATCGGCTTTAAAAGGAATGAAACCTTGGGCTCTGTTTTAAAAACCTAAATGTGCTTTTGTCCTTTTTCAAGAATGCAGCTCAACCCACACGCTCTCTCTCTCTCCCCCCCCCCCAGTTGCAGAGAGAGACGTTTGACTCAATAGTGTAGGAATGCTGTTAACTTGGGTGAGGTTGCCCGTGTGTATAAATACCCAACTAAGCCTATCTAAGTGTAGGAATGGCCAGCAAAGTTACAGTGAAGGGTCAGCTGGGCTGGTCAAAAAGAGCCTCTTCTTTGGCATAAAGAGAGTCCAAAGGTGGGCACCTCGAGCTGTCCACCCACCTGTGCCCAGAGGGGCCCTGAGAGGGAAGGGGGACATGGGGAGGGGGCAGCCAGGAAGGGAGAGAGCCTCTATGCACTGCTCCTGATGCCCAGGGATGACCGCAAGCCTTCTCTGTTTGTGGACACAGCCAGGCAACCGTTGGCTGTGTGTCATGCAAGAGGAAGGGCCGACTATTTGATAATATCCGAGGCAGCTGCGGGTTCCAAGAACAACATTGCCTGTTGCAGCAAATCCTAAATGGATTGTATGTGTGTGTTGGTGTGTGCGCATGTGTGCATGTTCAAAGCACATAAAGTCCTGCAAGATGGTCTATTTTGGGGTAGCAGCAGAGATTACGCCAAGAAACAGAGAAATCAGTTCTATGGTAACTATCTGGATGCTCTCCAGGTAAACATTCTCTACAAATGTCCTGATTTTGATTTTGATTTTCCCCTCTTGTCTGTTTTTTTGCTTCACTTGTTTATTTATTTTGCTAGGATAACTTTAATCAGGTGTCTCAGATTTTGCACTCATGTTGGCATACGTTTGTAGTCCTTCCCAATGCAAGGTTTGTTTTAAGCCTGCTTTTTTGAAGTTATGCAAAGAAATCATGACTGTTCATCTGTCTTTGGGGTCATTTCCCAGATAGTATCGAAAGCTTCTTTGCAGCAGGAAAGGGAGGTTTTTTTTAGCGTGGTCTCTGGGCGTCATGTCTGTGGTTGCGCATAGGAGACTCCTCCCATAGCAACACTAGGTCAGTGGTTCTCAACCTCAGCAGTTTTAAGATGTGTGGACTGCAACTCCCAGAATTCCCCAGCCAGCATCCGGATGGGAGCATGGCAGGTCCATAGATCGTAAAGTTGACAAGATGTGGCAGGATCTTGTCTTCAGTAAGTCCTCAGATGTTGGTGACCAGGATTCAGATTTGTTTCACCTATTTAACTGATAACATTCCTGGGCATCAAGGTAAGGAATTGGACTGCATTTTCAACATTGGCCATCCAAAGTTGTAGACTTAGAAAAAGCCTTTTAGGACTTTAGCCCAACCTTCTGCTCAGAAGCCCACCATCCATGCCAAAGACTAAGGGAGGATGAGAAGGGAAGGCGACTCTCCCAAGCTGAGTTCTTTATTGCTTCACGCCTCTGGATGGGATCTTGCCAGACTCTGCAAGCCTTTGGCATCTGCCACATGCTCTGTGAGCGGTTAGGGAAGGGCTGCCTTCACCCTCCTTCTCTCACACACAGGATATCCGGACTGCCTCTCCCTCCCCTGGAATGCACCCCTGGGGATCCACCTCCTCACAACATTCCATCACAATTTAAATATATTACCAAACAGCCCAGGTGGCGCATATTCCATTATAATGTAAGATTCAACAAAACAATAGGTTGAGGTAGAAATTAATCAGTTTCAGGGTAAGAACTTACATCTCTTGCATAATTGACTGTATTTATAAAGATCTACTGTATGTGGATCTTTATAAAATACATACAGTAGATCTTTATAAAATCAATGGGGAGGAGGAGGAATCTTATTCCAGGTATCTCACCTCTAAACCAGAGGAACATGAGGACATCAGCCATGCCCTGCGGGGTTGAACTCTTGGTCCATTTCGTTCGGCAGGCTGTTCTCCCGGTGGCCAAGCAGCTCCCCAAGGAGGCCTGCAGGTCTCCCAGGAGAGTCCTTGGGGGGGGGGCAATCCTCCCACCATCCAGGCTAACAGCCCCTGATGTGCAGGGTTCCTGTGAGTGTGCTGAGTCCAACTCTGAAGCCAGCCACAGGAGCAGCCGGCGTATCTTGTGATGATTTGATTGATAACATACCCAAATTATAAGGGTTATCCCAATGGAGCCATGGAAGAAACGATCTTTATAGAATAAAAAAGTTCTGCAAAAACTCCAAGCTTTATGATTTTAGAAATAAATGGAACAACAATTAGAACAAAAAGTCCCATGGTTTCTTAGATCAATCCAATAATGTAAGATAAATTGCAGTATAGATCTGTGAATCATTTTGAAAAAAATGTTTTAATAGAAGCTAAAGATATCATTTCAAGAATTTATCAAATTTGATTTGAAATAAAATAGATTTTATTTGAATCTAAAAGAAGCCTAACAGAAACAATTAGAAGATAATACTTCATGTTATTGACACCCTGAAGGATTTTATCGGCATCCATACAGAAAATATGTCTTAAATTTTTGTATTTGCAGTATCAAACATCAATATGAATGTTACAGATGCAGGATCTTCTCAATACACAGTACAATGAGATCCTAGCAAGTCTGTAAATTGAAGGAACATGTTCTCACTTTCGGTGGGAATGCAATAAAATATCAGAGTTTGGAAGAATGTGTTTAAAGAGATGTCTCACAGAACTAAACAATATATTCTATTCTTTCCAAAACTCAGTCTGTCACACATACTATATTTAAGGACCAGAATAAGAAACTACAAAATAAACGGCCTCAGTAAGTTTTTACTTGTAGTAACTAAATTAGTCATTGCTAAACAATGGAAACATTTGGGTAATATTTCAGTAGGTAGATTGCATAGTATCTACTATGTAGCTTTACTTGAAAAGTCTCTGAAAAAAATCCATTGTTTGGTGAACTGATGTACTGAATCATTGTTTTACAAGGAATGTAGAATTTTATAAGTACCCTGGAAACATCTTGTTCCAAACATTAGCGGCACTTAGAAATGTACCAATGCTAAGTAAATTTCATAAGTTCATTTTGTTTAAAAAAAAGTCTAATCTTTACCTTTGTGCAGGAATCCAAGTTCAATCCTGTCTGCATGAACAAATCCAGATGCAGTAACATCACATCACACCAAAAATGCTCTCCTTATAATCAGCAGTTATTCCAAGAACTTTCTCAACTGTGACAACTTTAAGATGGGTGGACTTCAGTTCCCAGAATTCCTCAGCCAGCACACTTCATCTGACTATCCCCAATCCTTTCTATGGTATGTGCATTTTCTTCATTTATTTATATTCATTTATTTTATTTATAAAATTTGTTGGCTGCCCATTTTATCTCAGGGTGGCTTACAGTCTTACAGACTTAGCCCTCTTCTAGAAAACTCTATAGCACCTGTAAAAACAGGCGGAGACCTTTGGACTATTCCCTGTGGACATCCAAAACCCTCAGTCTCCCTGGTGGCCTTGTGGTTGCGTCTTTCCTTCTTGTGCAGGTCGGTTGGGGATGGCTCTGCCTTTCTGGCAGAGGTTATGCAGAGGCTATAACTTTTTATACTTTATTTTTATTTTAAACAATGTGGCTTAACTTGGTACTCTATTTATAGAGAGTAGATAGTGTCTAGATTACATGTTTTGACATACTACAGAATGGATCTTTGTGTGTGTGCCTCTACTTAACTAATTTTTTTTTTAATTCATACTCTCATATTATTAATTAAATTTATTAAATGTTTCAGCTGACACTTCATAGCATATAATGCTTTGAGGAAAGTGAACTGTAGTTTTTCCTTTAGCTTCCTTAAGAGTTCCTATAAGTTAAATAGATATTTTTAGATTCCCTGAAAGAGCAGCAAAGCAGCTGATCCATGATTCTTATTATTATTATTATTATTATTATTATCTTAAGTGCACTTTGCAAGCTACCCTCTGCACAGCATGGCTGCTGCTGTCTGGCAGGCATGAATAGGATCACTGCTTTAAGCATTGGCTGTTTGGAATCACATCTGAAAGGCATCTGAAATGCAGATCTCCTCAATTTATAACCACAATTGGGCCCAGAGGTTTGGTTTTAAGTCGTAAATTCAGGCAGGCAGTCGTTAAGTATGTGACCTGACTACATTTTATGAACCCAATTCCTGCAATCATTCTTCATATGTTTTAGTCTCTAGCTAGCCCCTAATCGATCTTTCCCAAAGAAGAAAAGCCTTGCCAGCTGTGCCCACTTCTTTGTATCCTGGCAAAGGTTCCCTGTTGCCTCTTCCCACTGGGCAGCCCATCCTGGCCTGGGCCCTGCTCCTCTTCCTCCCTCTGGGGGCCACCACGGGACAGCAATGGCTGGCCAGGAGACAGGGGTTCACTCCCTGGGAGAGCAGGGCCACTGTCGGGCACCAGAGGGCGCCATGGGCACACTTCATCTCTTTCAGGGCTCTCTTTGGCCACAGGACAGTCCATTCGATTATGCCAAGGTGCCACCTATGGATCTCTTTAAGTTTAACTCCGGTTCTTTCCCCTATAAACGTTCTATGGTAGAGGCAGAGTAAATATAGAAGCAAGAATCGCAGCCTTCCTAGCCCCATACTTTGGATTTCCCAGGATCCCCAACCTCCCTTTCCTGCCTTTCTAGTCCCCTCTGCCTTCCCTTCTTGTCTGCTCCGGCCCTTCTTGGCCTCCTAGACATCGGCTCAGCCAGGGCACAATGCGTGCGAGACCTCGAAGTGACTTTCCCAGGGCTTCTCAACCTCAGCAAGATGTGTGGACTTCAACTCCCAGAACGCCTCAGCCAACCATACTCTTTGGGTTTTATGTCATGGAACCCAAGGTTAGAATATTATCTGTGGAAGGAGCCTTTGGAGGTGTTATTCATCTGTTTGCCTTAATTCCCTGCCAAAAATGGCTGGTTTGGGCATTTGTCCCTCATTTGGGCGATACAATTTGAGAGGGATTCGTGGGGTGTGAGTCTCACACAGCCTGTTAGCTGTGTGTGTTGTTGTGTGTGTGTGTGTGTGTGGGCGGGAGAATGGGGCTTTCCATGGCTGATTAGAAGCTGAGGGAGCTGCAACGGCTTCGGGAGAGAGGTGGGTTCCAGAGTCCCCTCTGCCTTCCCTTCTCCCTCTCTCCCCTGAACCTGGAGGTCTTGAATGAAACCTGGGAATGGGAATCTTCCAAGCCAGCTCTTGACCCCTGCAGATTCTCTCTCTCTCTCTCTCATCTGCCATGAGAATACATTTGCTGATGTACAAATAAAACATTACAAGCATAAAATATTAAAAAATTTAAGCTTAAAAATTTGGTCCTCTCCAGCCGGGAGGCGCCTGAGCATTTGGTGGAACAGCATATTTGGGAGGGTGGCCAGTAAGTCAAAATGGCAGCTACGGCTTGATTTGGCTGATTTACATGCACAGCACTTGCTGAAATTGCACGACTGCTTCAGTGGCACAGCTTTGGCAGCCATCTTGATTTTTTTGCCCTCCCTACTGTTATCCCCAATCTCCCTCCCCTGCTAAAATTCTACTATATTTCTCTAGGTACCAGATGCTGCTGAAATCAAGGCCACGTAAGGAGGTTTCCTGCTCGTCCTTAAAAATGTACAAGCCAGAGCAGCTCCCGGAAGTTCTGTAGCTGCAGAATCTCTGCCAAGGTCAGATGGTTTGGAAAGGTGTGGTCTGGGGAGGGGGGGAGGAAGAGCGCCAGCAGCATGCTATCACTCTGGCACTCTTTCTCAACCTTAGCTACATAGACTTCAACTCCCAGAGTTCCCCAGCCAGCTCTCCCCACCTGGCCCCTGCTGCCTTAGTCATGCGGGGAGCCCCATTCCAGGGGGGCTCCTGTCTTCTTTGGTATCATGTATGCAAGCCAAAGAGGCATCCAGGACAATCTGACCTCTGCCTTTCCTTCGTTCTTAGAGTAGCAACCCAGATGTTAAGTCTGTTTGTACATGTGTGTGCCTAATGCCAAACTGTCTGAAGAGCCCCCTCCCCTCTTGCCTTGCCAAGGATCCCAGCAACCTGGGTGCAGCTGAGGATTTTGTTCTGCTACGGAAAGATTCCCTGTCTTGTAACCCAACCAGAAGTGGTTGCTGGCAGGACAGTTTTGCAAGAGGTGAGCCTGCAAGGCTAATCACGTGGTGGGGGGGAGGGGGGGAGGGGGGAAGCTCTTGGCTGGGCTGGCAATCAGCCCTCAGAAAGGTGAGCATTATTGCCAGGTAACAGGTGGGACACTGAGGAGCTACCAGTGGTGGCAGCACCCAGGATCCCAGATTCGACCCTGGGCAGCTTGGAGAAGGCTCCAGGCAGAGTCCCACAGTTGCCTAAACAGATGCCACCCCTTCCCCCAAACAGCCCCCCCTCCCAGGGTAGCAGGTGAATGAGAACCTGCCCCCTCAGCACCCCCTCCCTTTTCCCCTGGACAGACGGCCTGTTGCCAACCAAGGTCCTCCACTGAAACTCTTCCCCAGCTTTGTTTTCAAAGCACCTCACCTACCCTAAGGTGGAGCTTACTGGAGGAAGGTTAGTTCTTGTAAGGAAGAGAATATCCATTGGTTGGCTTTTAATTGCAAAAAGGCAGAGAGGATGCTCGGGGGCACTGACAGTGGGCATATACCGTGCCTCTCGATGCCCTTGCATCTAGGCTCCAGTTGCCTTGTCAAAGCGCCTGAGGATGCCTGGCTGGCCTGCTTGGAAGAGGACGGAGGCTCCCGGAAACAACACGAAGGTGGCAGGGCTTGGCTTGCAAAAGGTGCCACCCCTGGCATTCTGGCTGGTAGGCACTGGAGAAGGCCCGTGCCAAGCGCCAGACCAGGCGCACTGGGCTTCCCAGGTAGGCTGCCCCTTTGTGGGGCAGACTCCTCCCATGCAATGGGGCTTTCTCGGGGGAAATGGAGCCTGCCCAACTCCCCAATACTCACAAAGTCAAGGAGAAATTGTGCCACCTGGCAATAAGCGCCTTTCGGTCTTAAATTGTGAAAAAGCCAGCCCAGCTCTGGGGATCACCGTCGGTGTTTACGAGGTGGGATGATTAGTTTGAATTTGGATGTTGTGATTTAGGCCAGTGTTTCTCAACCTGAGCGACCCTAAGATGGGCTGGCTGGGGAATTCTGGGAGTTGAAATCCACATATCTTAAAGTTGCCGAGGTTGAAAACCGCTGCTTGCTTAGACCAAGACAACGTGTTCCTTGGGGCACGTCTTCCAGATGAGGAGACTGTTATTTGAGGTCTGTTTTGGAGTTTAGCATCTTTTTTTAATCCTAAGCATCCGATAGGAGAGCAAGAGGGTCCTCAGGGTAGGGTCAAAAAAATCAAGATGGTAGCCGCAACAGCGTCATGGAAGCTCAACCTGTTTTTTGTTGTTTTTTTTACAAGTGTTGCGTATTTGGAGTCTCAGTCACACTGTTGCAGCCACCTTCCCCTGGAGATCCCCCGTGCGAGGGTCTTCAGCCTGACTGCCCATCTTAGGTGTGAACTTCCAGAATTCTCAGCAAGCAACGGATGAATGCAGGGAGAATGTAGCCTAGTGCGCCAGTCTGCCTGCGGACGAAGGAAGGAGGCCGGAAGCCAGGAGCGCAGGTGAGCTGTCCCGCCTTAGGCCTGGGAGCCGGCTGGGTGACCCTTGGGCCAGTCCTCCTCTCTCAGCCACGGGGCGGTGGCTGTGGGGAAGACAGGAAGAGGAAGGAATGTTGCTTGGGTGTGAAACCTTATTTAGAGAAAATAATAAAGGAGGTATTAAAAATCTAAATAAATAAATACAAATATTGTGGCAATTGGTAGACGACACCTTGGAAAGGTGCCCAAATTGGGGAAGGCGGCAGGAAGCAGCCCCCCTCCTCAACTGTGCCCAAAGCCACGAAGCGAAGCCGAGTTTTGAACAGGGCTTGAGAAGCCACCGGCAGCCTATAAAAAAGACGCCGGGCGACCCACCCGGGGCTCTCCGGGTGTGCTGGACCTCCATCCCCGCGACCCCCAACCGGCAGGGCCCGAGCCCGGGGGTGGGCGGGGTCGGCACGGGGAATCTGGCAGGCAGCAGAGCGAGCGAGCGTTTCCGAAGGCAGAAGCGGCCGAGCCAAGCCGCCCCCGCCGGGCTCCCCCGCCGACCGGTTCGGCAGGTTTTCCGAACAAAGCTCGACCTATTCCAGGCGGAGCTGCCCGGCGGCGAGCCCGGCGATCGGCGGCCAGGCGAGCAAGCGAGCAGCTGGGAGACTCTCCCCCGCCCAGGAGGGGAGCCGGCGAAACCCGCGGGCGGCTCGCTTGGCTCGGGAAGGCCGGCGGGGGGAGGGCGAGGATGCCGCGGCTCCCCTTCCGCCTTGGGCTCCTCTGCAACGCGCGCCTTCGCCCGGCCCGGCCAGCCCGACCCGGTGCCCGCGGGCGCCTCCGGCTCGGCCTCCGTGGGTAGGCCTTCCCCGCCCGAAGCCCCCGCTTCTCCCCGGCCTTTCCCGGAGGAGGCGGCAGAGCGGGAGGGCTCCGGGCGGGCTTTCGGGGGGGGCGCCTGCTCCTTTGTGACGGGCAGAGGCCGGGCCGGCGTTTGTGGGGGGGCGCGGGGGGGCCCTTGCTCCGCCTGGGAAGGAAGCCAGGGGAGCGGGGGGGGGGCTGCTGGATTCCATCCAAGCTCCTGCCCCGGAGACCCCCCCCCTCCTCTCGCCCTGGACGCCCCCAGCCCCCGACTTCTTCCTCTGCTGCGCAGCCCCTCCCTCTCGCCCGGGCCTTCCAGGGAGGGGCGGGGCTCCTCTGCTTCCCCTTCCCTGCCCAGAGGGCCTCCCCTCCCCCTCCCCGCGGCGTGGCCAGAGCAACCGGGGCGCCCGCCCGCCCGCTCGCTCGCCTTTGTTCCCTCTGGCGGGCCGGCGCACCTGAAGGCGGCAGAACTGCCCCGCTTCTCCCAGGAGCCCTTGGGGAGCCTCGGGGGCGGCCCCGTGTCCGAGAGCGGCCTCGGCCTGCACGAGGGGCGGCTTCCCTGGGCAGCGCTGGCCGTCTCCTGGGAAGGGGGAGGCGCAGCCGGTCCCGAGCGCGTCTCCTCCGAGGCTTCCAGGCGGGCTTCCTTCCTGCTTCGGGAGCCCCGAGGGCAGCTGGAGGGGGGGCGCTGCCCGCCCGGCCTCTCTGCCTTTGGAGGCCATTCCGAGGCGCGAGGAACGCCGGGCGAGAAGCAGCCTCTCCGCTCCGCTTCCTAACGCCGGCGATGGTGAAGCCTGGCGGGCGCCGCTGCCCTTCCTGCCCTGGCCCAGAGCTGCACATCTGTAATCGCCCTTTGCAGCGACATCCAGGGCTGTGCAGGCGAGACCCACAAAAATTGGGATTCGTTTTGTTGGGATGATGGAAGTTACGTTCTGACAGATTTGGAGAGCGGCTGGTTGGAGAAGGCCGGCCGTTTGTCTGTGGACCTGGCAACAAAGCTGGCTGAACTCCACGGGTCTTCCTTCGCACGGGCACAGGGCTGAACAGGGAAGCGTTTTCAGACCTTTAGCCTGCCCGATGGGGTTGCCCTGTGCCCATGAGAAGGAAGACCCATGGAGTTCAACAAGCTTTGTCATCGTGGTCATAAAATGGGTCAGCCACAGGATTGACCCAATTTTAGAACTTTTTTTGCAGCAACACCACAGTCAGTAAGCAAACCAATAGTTCTCTGTGGGGCGATTTTGCTGAAATCTGGAAGTGTTGCCAGTTTTGGGCAAAGCTGTCGTACGAGGCGGTCATATGGCCGGAGGGTGCCGCAGGTGGCCCCAAATGGCTGTGCTGCTGAGGTCTGAAGTTTGGCACATAGGACTGTAGGGGTGGCCCATCTGTCAGAAGTCCAGATCCGGGTCATAAATTCCCTTTTTCAGGTTGGTCTAGCTTTGGTTCCTTGGGCGGACAGCCCCCTTCTGCTCTCAGCTAGTCCTCCTCCCTTCTTATGGAGATCCCCTCCCCAGATGTAATCATAGGTTGTGTTTCCAGCAGCTGTTGCAAGTTAACACCAGACATCTTGCCTTGTGCCAACCGAGATGAGACTCCTCTTGCCAGCTCCCCAGAGGCTTTCTTTGCTGAGCCTAGTAAGTGGGGCCTGCTCCACATCTTCCAGAGTTGGTGTTTTATGGGGGGGGGGAAACAAAGTTGAGGAACCAAGCAAGAATGGAAGCGCGCTGATAAGACAGGCAGCAAAGATGGGGAAGACTGCTGCAGAGATTGTGCTCTGCGTTGGTGGAGAAAGATGAAAACCTGAGGCTGGGGATCCATGCCAGCTATCCTCCCACTCCTCCCCATGTTCCAGAGGGCTTCAGAAGAGATTTTGGCTGACAATGGACTTCCTGTGTGGCTATGGGTCCAACAGAAACAAAGGCTCAGCAGAGATCGCGGCTGCCCAGTTCATCCCAGAAGCATTGAAAAGGGGCACCTTTCAATGGCCACAGCCTGGGATTGTGTGGGAGGGAGGGGGCCGCAGAAGGGCGGAGGGGAGACCAGCATCTTTCTGCAGTGGGAGAGGCTCGGCTTTGCTCAACTGAGAAACGGATCCAGAGTTTGCAAATGTTTCTGCAGAGGGCTAGATTGAGCTGGCCAGGAGCAGCCTTGAAGACGCTTATCAGTGGTCTCCAGAGACTCTGCCGAGGACAGACGCCCGTCGTCTGATTCACGCTACAATCAGAAACTTCACTTGCCTGTGAATTGGGTACCAGTTGTGTTCATCTTTGGTCAAAAATGATTTGGGTTATATACAATGCGAGGAAATATTTTATCCAACAGGCAAAAATATGTAAAGCTTATTTTGTTTAAAGGGCCTAATAGGAATCTTCGCAAGTATTTTGGGCTCGTTAAATTAAAATAGCAAAACTGGCCAACAGAATGTGGAATGTGCGACTTACTAGGATAATCAACCATTTTCAGGGGCTTTTGGGAAAGAGGATGAAGGCAAAGCTGATGAGCAGAGAAGGGAAAGGAGGAAGCGGCTGGCATTACAGGCAGAGGGTGGTGGATTTGAACAGAGCCTAAGAAAAGAAAAACAATTTCCTTTGCAAAAAAACTGCAACAGGACAAACTGTTACGAGCACTTTTGGGAAGTGATCACCACGCTAGTCTGTTCTGCAAAAATCTCAAAAGAATTTTGTAACGCTGTCAGGATGAACACATTTATCCTGACCTAAGTTTTTATGAAGGACTCTTCACATCTTGAGATGTAAACCTCAACCTGGCATCTTATTCTTAAAAGTGAGATATTGGTTACAGGTAGTCCTTGACTTACAACCATTCCCACTGATGACAGCTGCAGAACGGGTGATGTACAGTCCACGAAGCACCCCCTCCACAGCCATTGTAAAGGGCTGTGTGGCCCCTCCCGTGGTCACAGGATCGCACGCCAGGCACTTGGCGACCGGTTGCGGTGTTCCACGGTCACGTGATTCCATGGTGTTTTTTGCTTGATTCCAGCATTTTTTGCCAGTTTCCGGCAAAAGCCCCCATTTCAAGGAATGGATTCCTGTTTGCTTAAGAACTATCACAAAAAATGTAGCAAAATCATTTTCGCTCACCTGGATGCCTTGACTTAGGACCATAATGACTTATGACTGGATTTCCAAAGATCTACCTGTACCCTGCTTACTTTTCAGTTTGAAAAAAAAAATTACACTTTGAACCTCATTGAAGACAAAGTCCAACGTGTGCTATAAACCTTATTATCATCATGGTTATCTTTATGACACCAATACTCTGTTAAGAAAGTATCCCTTAAGCAATTTCAGAACTGTTGCCTTAATTCCCACATTATGCTAAGTCACATTTTTAAAAAGTTGTTTTTAAAAGGAAACAAATGCTTTAGAAAACCCTAGTAAGACCACACCTGGAATACTGCATCCAGTTTTTGGACACCGTACTACAAAAATGATGTTAAGACTTTGGAAAAAAGTCAGAGAAGAGCAACTAAGACGATCAAAGATTAAACATATGAAGAATGGCTGCAGGACTTGGGTTTGGCTAGTCTAAAGAAAAGAAGAAATAGAGGAGACATGATAGCAGTATTCCAGTATCTGAGGGGCTGCCACCAAGAACGGGGTTATTCTCCAAAGCACCAGAGGGCAGGACAAGAAACAATGGTTGGAAACTGACCAAAGAGAGAAGCAACCTGGAATTAAGGAGAAACTTCCTAAGAGTGAGGACAATTAACCAGTGGAACAGCTTGCCCCCAGAAATCATGGGTGCTCCATCTCTGGAATTTTTTAAGAAGAGGCTAGAGCTAGACAGTCACTTGTCTGAGATGGTATAGATTCTCCTGCTTGAGCAAGGGGCTGGACTAGAAGACCTCCAAGGTCCCTTCTAGCTCTATTCTATTCTAAAATTTGTTTATCCATTAAGACTCCTTTGGATGAGTCTCACTTCCGCTTCAATACAGCTTTCTAATGTTGAACTGCCTATAAAACTGCTACTTCCTGTATCTAGTACAGCATCTCTCTTTAGAGCACTTGCCCTGTTTTGGAAATCCTTTGCTACTCAGTTGATGAATGGTGTTTGTTTTGGCAGTATTTTGGCTCCTGGGATTAAGAAAAGTAATTTTGCAACTGTTGCAGTGTTCAGTGGTTATTGTGTGTACTTCCTGCTGTTCCTATTTAAAGTAGTCCCATTAAGAGCATCTCTCCCTGAAGTGGCCTTCTCTTGGCTACATGTTTACCTCACTTATCAATGCAAGAGGAATAGGGAGGGAAGCACAGAGAGCATCCCCTGTGGCCTTCCAAGTATGATTGAACAATTTCACAATTTCACGCATAAGGAAGACCAAAGATGTCCCAATCCTCCTTTGTCCATGTGTGTGTGTATGTGTGGGTGTACACCTCCTCCTCCTGGGTGTGGCTTGAGCCATGCAGATAGAGCCATACCCCTTGGTGGAAATCTTGATGATCAGGTATTTCACTTGTTCTATTACACAAGTATGAAAAGGAGACACAGCAGAGGAGAAAATTAGCTAGAATGTTTATCACCCCCATTTAACTGCCCCCCCCCGTGTCTGAATTGGCAGCTGGACCTATTCAAATTTAGCCATGAAGAAGCTGCAGGGGGGGGGGCTGTGCAGTACGTGAAGAGAGGAGCAACAAGCCTTGAGCTTTGAGAAGGTTGGGGTAGGGAAGACACCCCCCCCCCGCAACAAGGGGCTCTGCCCTTCTCTGGAGGGGGCCACCCAGAGCCCGGCTGGGAGTCTGCACCTTCACCCAGTTTGAAGGACCAACTCTAAGGAGGCTCCCTCCGTCCTACGTGCAACTTCTGCTTATCAGCCATTTCGGTTCCAGGCCAGCAGTTTATGACATCCTTGCGGGGCCTGTGCTGGGAGGAAACGGGATATCTTGTGCACGTGCAAAGAAAGAGTTATTTATAGACAGCAGAGAAGTAACACAATCACCGGCAAGCTTTGTGTGCATTTATTCACTGGACCTTGTGCTGTCATACAGAAGGAGAAACATGCAGCTCATTTTATCCCTCGGCTTGAATTGAGGCATGTAAAAAATGGTAGAGACCCTTTTGAGTGGAGAATGACCTGGAGGCCTTTAGTGCTGGAACGTGCATGTCAGAAAGTATCACAGTCAGCTGGTCTTGGTTTGAAATTTCCCAGCCTCAGGAGTCTCTTATCCCACCTATTTAGCCTTTGAAAATCTGCAGCTTTTTTCTGATTTCAGCAGGACTTTTATAAATCAGTAAAAAAGGCAGCAGCCTTTCAGTTCTGGGCACATTTACTTTGAAATGCAAGGATTTTCGCAGGGGCTCTTCAGAGGCGACGAGGCAAAAGACTCTGTGGGAGTTTGCAGCAAGTGATAAATCTGTTACAGGAATTCCTCATCTTACGACCAAAACTGAGCCCGCAATTTCAGTCATCAATCGTGACGGTCATTAAGTGGGTCACCAGGTGACTGCACTCAGTTTTACGAGCTTTTTTCAGCAGTGGACATTAGGCAGAATATAGCCGTCATTAAGTGAACCCCTTGGTAGGTAAGCGAAGCCATGGCTCAGGAGGGGGGCTTTTTTCTGGAAACCAAAAACATCCCAAACAGTACTTCAAATGGCCGTAAACGCTGGCCAGTTGCTGAGCACCAAAGCGCGACCCTGTGACCATGGGGGAGGTCCCTGGAAGGTCATAAGTAGCTTTTTGGGTCACTTTGGATGGTTGCTAAGCGACCGGTCATAAGTCTGTATTTTTTTGAGTAAGGAGGTAATGATAAGAGATTCAGGAACAAAACAAAAATCGAAAAAGAAAGCTTGTCAAAATGGATCGATGTAGAAGAAGCCACGATTTTTGTAACATCTTGCAAGTAAGAAAAATTTGGTCTGGTCCCGATTCGGGTTCCTCGTCCTCCATTTTTTTTCACATGTTAAATCTGTGAAAGCTCTCCTGGCCATTTCCCAGTGGATTTCTTTAGACACATTTCCAAAGCCATCTATGGTTGTGGAAGGCGCATGCAGTTCATTCTGGGTTCAGGTCAGAAGGCCTCCCTGGGAGGGTCCCTCGCAGATGTTCTCCTCCCATGCTCAGTGGGGGCCCCTGGGGACCAGGCAGCTGCTTGCTCCCCACCGGTTCTTGCAGTTTACAGATGCAAAACCGTCTGAGAAAAGCAGACAACCTGCACCAGGCTGTCCGAGAAGGAGCAGCTTGGCCCATCTCCACAGAATCCTGACTGTCGCCATTTCCGAGAGGTGTTTGTGGGCCTCTGGAGGAGGACTAAAGTCTCCTCTTGCGCTTCATCTGCAGCACATCGATGCCTCCTCCACCTCTGGGCCCCGTGCCCGGGGACTGAGAACATGCTGGCACTGCCCTGATTCAGGAGCCAGGATGGGGGGGGGGGAACAAGCTGAGGCTGAGGTCCTGGGGCAGAGGCAGACTTTGGCTCTGAGGGCAGCATCGGAGCCCTCTGGCCAGAGATCTGTTCAGACACCTGGCAAGAGTCTGTGGTCCCTTTCCCGCAACCTACTTCAGAGAAGGAAGAAGTTTCAGAAAGTAACAGTGGAAGGGAAGAACAGTGGATGGGTTTGCATAATGCACAAAGCTGTCATACGGAAGTCCTTGACTTACAACATGACCCATTTTACAACTTTTTTTGCCACAGGCATTGGGCAAGTGAGTCTGGTTGCTAAGCGAGACATCACACAATCACAGTTTGTGACCTTCCCTGCTGGTTTCTCCAAAGCTAGCTGGGAAGATGGCCAAGTGTGACTATGCAACCTTGGGACACTGCAGGGACCAGTCAAAAGCCACTTTTTGCAGTGCCGTTGTAACTTTGAACGGTTGCTAAATGAATGATCATAAGTCAAGAACTACCTGTATGCTTTTTGTATTGTGTACTGCAATGTGTGAACCCAGGCACTGTGGTCGTTTCCATGCAACGCTTTGTAGCTAAATAGCAACAGCACTTAAGATTTATATACTGCTTCACAGTGCTCTCTAAGTAAACCTCTCTCCATCGCTCATCCTATGGTTTGGCCTCCAGACCTCTTACCTCTTAGTTGCTCTTCTCTGCACACTTTCCAGGGTCTCAACATGTTTTTCTGCATCATGGAGACCAAAACTGGACACAGTATTCAAAGTGTGGTCTTACCAGTGTAGTATATAGCGGTACTAATACATCATGGGATCTCTGTTGATGCAGCCTAGGACTGCATTGGCTTTTTTGGCGGCTGCTGCACACGGCTGGTTCATACTTAAGTGGTTATCCACTAGGACAGCTAGATCCCTCTCACAGTTACTACTGTTGAGCCAGGTATGGCCTCTTCTATGCCTCTTTGGTTGTCTTGCCTAAGTGCTGGGCCTTACTTTTCTCATCAGTGAACTGCATTTTGTTGGATCGGGCCCATTGTCCAAAGAATGATCTTTGAATTTGGTCTCCATTTTCCTTGGTTTGAGAAAATGGCTGCCAATTCACCTCATAGGTGTAGCCTCGAATATCTTTCCATAATGTTTAATTATAGAGTATCAAGAATAGGCTTGCTCTGTTAGTTATTTTTAAATTGTGGTTTTAAAATAGTTTTGTTTTTATACATAAAACCATTTATTAGTTGTTAGCTATTTTGATTCTTGCTTTTGGTGGAAACACAAGGCGATCAAGCAGAACCCCCAAGAAACAGAATAAAATAGAAGACTTGCTTGAAGTAACTCCTGCTGAGTTCCTGGAATTTACATCCTGGGTCAAGATTGCAAATTCAAGAGATTTTCCCCGCTGCTGGTTGCCTGGATCAGCCTAATTGCTTTCGGTTATTTGGAGCTAAGGTGGCCTCCAGAAACTAAACGTGATTTCTTGGAGCCGCCAATTATGACTCACTTTGGAAGGCAACTTTGCAGCCCTGTCTGGGCACTTCCAGCCCTTGCATGCTCAGACAAGAAATGAATGCAATGGGCACTCTGACATACTGCCGGGGTAAAAATTAACAGAGGTGGGAGGGTGGCGTTTTCCTACCTGGTTCCTCTAAGCGGCCAGCAACCAACACTCAACAACTTGCTGCTGCAGGAGCCGGAAGGAGGCTTGAGTACAACCTTTCCAGAGCAAAGGTAGCACCGGTCTCAGCTGGTGCTCCCCTCCCTGTCAAAGACAGGGACCCCACAAACTCTTTAAAAATGAAGCTGAAGAAATGCAAATGAGTGTGATCTTTACCTTCCCTCCAGTGCTGTGTTTTGCAACCCTACCAACTTTAGGAGATTTCAACTCCCAGAATTCCCCACCCGAATTGCTGGCTGGGGAATTCTGGGAGTCAAAGTCCACTCATATTAAAGTTGCTCACCTTGAGAAGCATTGCTCCAGCGCTCCATGATATCAAGACCATGGTATAGAAATTTAGCAACAAGTTGGTGAGGCTGCAGCTGTTCTCCTTTCTCTTCTTCCTACTTTTATGAAGCAAGCAGGAAACAAATACAAGACTCCCAGACCCAAACTAGGCCCAAAATTACCCATGGGCGCTGATGACTACCATACCAGTATCTTGGAAACTATATTAAAGGTTGCCCATGGGCACTCTGAAAAGCAAAGCTGCATTGCTGCCTGTCAGTCTGGCTAGGCCGACTGCCAGGGGTCCCCAGAATTTTAGGCAGGTGGTCTCCTTCACTGGGACCTCTTACCTACGTGGAAGGTGATCTGCAGGAAGAGTAAAAAAGTTCACTCTCTTCTTCAGTCTGACTGAAATGTTTCAAACAAAAGAAGAAGAAATCCAGTTGTCACGACTCAACTTCCAAACAACTCTTACCTGGATGACTAAGAACCTTCATGGACATTTGGTCCATCTTGGGAGGCTTTCAAGAATAGAGCAGGCAACCATTTCACTGGGATGGTACAGAGTCTCCTCCTTGAGCAAGGGGGTGGACTAGAAGACCTCCAAGGTCCCTTCCAACTCTGTTATTCTATGTTATATGTTCACTTAACAACCACCTTGCTTAGCAACGGATGTTCCGATCCCAGTTGTGGTTGTAAGTCCAGGAGTACCTGCACTCCCTTGTGGACCTGGTGTTGCTGCTGCTACTTTCCTATCTCCACCCCACCCCCCTTTTTTTGCCAGGCAGGACCAGGTAGGCAGCCCACCTCTTGGGAGGCCGGGTGGGCCTGCTGTTCTTGGCGGCCTGGGCGCCTCTTGCCAGGATTCCGCTCCAAGGCAGGAAGGGAGCCTCGGCACGAGGCTCTCGGCGCAAGCAGCCTGCAAGGGAAGCTGAGTCACGGCTAGCTGGACTCCCGGCCCTCCTGCCTCCTCCATTACGCCTCTTCTCTCGGGATCTTGGTGCAGCTGAGGGAAGTTATGCCTCTGCCCTGCACAATCACACAGGCACCCGCACAAAGGCCCGGACCAGCTCCTCAGGCTGCACCGAAGGCGTCTCCTGGGGGGGGCTCCGTCCGGCAGGATCCCCTCATTCAGCCCGAGGGGCCTCCTCGCCTCCGCTGTGGGGGAGGGGCAGGGGGAGAAAGGCGGGAACTGAGCGGACCCCAAACCGGCCCCACCGGGGGAGCAGCTGCGGTGGGGCAGGAGGAGGAGAGAACGGCTGCGCCGGGGGGGGGGCGGAGACGGTCCGAGGGCCCACCCGAGGGCACCGGGCAGAGGCTCCGACCGGCACCTGCTCCTCCACCCAGGCGCTGCCGGAGTCCTTGGCCGCCCTCGCCACCCCCACCCCCCCAATGGGCCGGGCTGCAGCTGACGCGTCCCCGGCAAGGGGCACTCCTGCCACCCCGGCCGTCGGATCGGACTCCGGCCCCCCTTCGGGAAGAAGGGCCGCCCGATCCGCCGCTTGCTTCGCCCTCGGGAGACTCGGGGGCGGGCGGAGGGCGCGGGGAGGGGGAAGCCCCGCGCCTTAAGCCGCCACGCTCGACCCGCGGACCCCGCTCGACAGCCGCTCCGGGCCGAACCCGGCACGGGGTCCCTCCTCTCCAGCGGGAACCGGCCCGCCCCGGCCGGAACCACCCTCGCCGCCCCGGCCCCGCCGCGCGGCTCGCTCACCTCGGCAGGGGGAGCCCCTCTCGAGCCGGAGAGGCGGGCCGCGGATGGCAAGCGTGGAGCGGCGGCTGCAGGGGGACCTTCGGAGGGAAGCGAAGCGCGGCGGAGGCGGAGTGTCGGGGGGGGGGAGCTTTCCACACCCCGGCGCGCTCCGCAGGCCCCGCCCGGCCTCCCCACACGCCCTCCGGGCCGGCCGAAACTTTCCCCGGCGGCGGCGGCGGCGGCGGCAGCGCCTCTCCTCCGCGCCTCGCCGATCGGGCATCGCCCAGCGAGGGAGAAGGACGCGCGGCGGCCCCTTGGGACCTGCCCGCTCTGCCCGGGAGAAACTTGAGCGGCCCGGCGGCGCAGCAGCAGCAGCGGCGGCGGCAACCGGGGCCCCGCGCGCTCCAGAGGCCGGGCGCCCGAGCGGGGGGGGGCTTCCGATGGGGCTCCCGGCGCCGGCCGCCCCCGGCCACTGAGCCGGGCCGAGGGAGAGGCGGGGCCGCGCGACCCCCGAGCTCGCCCCCCGCCCGCCCGCCCGGAGATGTCGGCCAAGGGCGCACCTGCGGCGGCCCCCGCGGAGAAGGGCCCGGGCTGCCCCGCCGCCGCGCCCGCCAAGAAGAAGAAGCCCAAGTCCGGCTCGTCCAGCCTGCGCCGGGCCTTCAGCTGGCTGCGGGGCCGGCGGAAGAAGGCGGCGGCGGAGGGCCAGCCCGGAGCGCCCCCTGCGGAGGGCAAGAAGCGAGAGGAGCGGCGCGAGGGCAAAGGTGAGGCCGGGCCCGGCGGCGGGCGGGCGGCGGGGGCGCCTGGCGGGCGGGGGGGCTCTTTCGGGCTCCCCCCGGCCTCTCCCCTCCGACGCGCCGAGCGGCTCTCCTCGCCCAAAGTTGCAGCGCGAGCCTGTTGCTCCTTCCTGGGTTTGCGGGCTCCGTCCCTGCCCCTCCCGGAGCGGAACCCGGCTCAGCCTTTAGGCCACCTGCCTGTCCGGCTGGCTTCCCTCGGCCGGGGCCCCTCGGAGCAGAGAGCCCTTTCTTTGGGGACGTCGAGCATCAGAAACCGCCCGGGCTTCCCCAGGTGGGAAAAGGGCTCCGGCTGCAACCATCCGGCTGCAACCTGGGGAGGCGGTCTTGCTCTGGGGCCGCAAGACCGCCTTGGGCTGCAGCTGGGCTGTTCTGCCAGCGGTGCCAGGTGTGGGCCTCTCACTCCCCCTTGCAAACCCCTTTCCTGCCAAGGCCAAGGCTTCTCCGCGGGCCCCTCCTTCCGGGTCCTCGGGTCAGGGATCCCCGGGGGAACCCTGGTACGGCTCCAGATGCCCCAAACCAGGGAGGGAGCTTTGCAAGACGTGATGCAACCGGGCCCAATCCCGACCTAGTCATCTTGCCGGGGAAGCAAGGAAGGCTCTTGCTCTCCCTTAGGACTTAGGACTTTGGACTGAGGGGCAGGGAGGAAGGTGCCGGGTGTGTCTGGCGTGGCCCATCTGTGCAGCCGGGTCTGAGCAGAGTTGGGAAAGTCCTGGACCGGCCAACCTGTGGCCTGCATGCTCTGGTCCACCTGGAGGGTCTTTGCCTGAAGCTGCCTCTTGGGAGAGTTCACCACTTCCTGCTGCCTGGTTCACTCGGTTCAAGGCCGAGTCACACCAAAGGGGCGTGCCTGGGTGTGTGTCACACAGATGGAATGGAGCATTGTGCTTTGGCTGGAGGCAGTGTGCCAGGCAGGCAGCTGGCCCTGGTGGATCGGGCTCAGGACTGGCCAAAAAGTTTCCTTGGCCTGAAGATCCTCAGAGGAGGAGCAAGTGATGATATGAGAATAATGTGATTTTTTATAGGTTAGCTAGATACTCCAGGGAAATAGCAACAAATCTGGAATCCATTTGTTTTGGCATATATTTTGTGGACTGACAAAGCGCATTTTCACCCGTGCAACCAGATGCCATAATATAGTTGTTCACTGTTTAAGATGTCAAGAGGCTTTTTATACTTCTGCAGAGATAAACTAATATGGTTGCTGCCTTTTAAAAATCCATACCTTACACAGATCGTCTGACCGGAATGGTATATAAGGTTGGACTAGAGGACCTCGAAGGTCCCTTCCGGGGTTCTGTGTTCTGTGCTCTTTCCAACTGAGTTAATGGGAGAGCATTGATGTCAGGGGAAAAAGCATCCTGGGCACATTGGTACTACGGTACTTGGAGAAACCGAGTCCATCGAGGAAGCCAGCAGTTCTTCTCTGCCGCCGTCTCTGCCACCTTGCTATAGGTTGAAGCATGCTTGATACCTCCCCCCACCAGGAAAGTCAGGGGCCACCAGAAGTCCAAGCCGTGGAGGCGTAGTGGCGGATCCGTGAAAGCAAAATCTGCCAGGCATTGCAAGTGAGGCCCTTGGGGGGCATCTCCCCCTCCCCCTGGCACCAGGCGAGCCAAGGGGGGACTGAGTGCAGCTCTATGCGCAGACCTCGGCCCGGTTGCCCGATCCCAGGGGAGTCATGTGGAGAATCCCAGGGCCATCCAAAAGACAGAGAGCATTAGGAGTCCTGTCCAGTTAGAACCACATTTTTCAACTTTGGCAACTTTTAAGATGCGTGGACTACAACTCTCGGAATGCCCCAGTCAGCCATGCTGGTTGGAGGGTTCTGGGAGTTGAAGTTCACACACCTTAAAGTTGCCAAGGTTGAGAAACACTGAGCTAGATAATCCTATCTCACACTGGTGCTCGTCCCAGAGGTTGGCTCTCTCACAAGGGTTGGGAGCATGATGAGAGTTGTAGGCCATTATATTTAGAAGGCAGCAGGTGGGGAAGATTGATTTTGGTGACTATGCTTGCTTTTACAACTCTTTTTGCTAAGTCATTAAGCGAATCTTCTCCCGTTGTTTGTTTGCTGGAACTGGCTGAGAAAGTTGCAGTTGTTGATCATATAACTCCGGGACGCTGCAGCTGCTGGCAAGACACGTTGGTTGCCTAGCACCTAAATCATGGTCACATGACTGCAGGGAAGCTGTGAAGGTCATATGTGCGAGGATTGGTTTAAGTCACTTTTTTCAAGGCATGGAAAGTGGCAGGTTTTGGAACGGGGCTCTGCTAATACGCTAATGCATCCGAAGAACATTGGGCAGTTTTGGGTAGATTCCCTGGAAAATGATGGTAAAGTCTGATGACACCTTTTAATTTCAGATACAGATTAGTGTTCTTTTTCAAAAAAAAATCATCAGCCATTGGTGTGTGGCTTTCCAATCTGGAAATATTTGCACACCCTTCCGTAACTTTGGGACCAGAATCGGTGCTCTTTTCCTTGTACGGATGTGGAGATGAGCCTGATTTGCCACAATGCCATTTCCTAGAGAGTTGTGGGTCTCAGCACAAGCCTGGGATTATGTTTGCAGGAGCAGGACGTCTGTTTCGGAAGGTTTATGTATCTTGGAAGGAAAAGCCGTGCTGTGAGGTAAAACCTGTTGGCAAAACTTTGGTTATTCTGTAGAAAAATGTACCTGTCTCCACAGCTGAAGGACTTTCCAAAAGGACAAGGCCAGGGGTAGGCAACCTTGGCTCTTCCTCTTCCTCTCTCTTCCTCTCTCTCTCTCTCTCTCTCTGCGCCCCTCCCCCCAGCAAGGTAATCCCAGGAGGCTGGCCAGGTGGGGAAGGAGACCTGCCCGTCTTGAGATCTGTGGTTCATCTGTTGGGGCAGATCAAGCGAGCCACTTAAACCAGCCTGGCGCTGGGAAGGGTGTCCGTGGGGTGCGTGCATGTGTCAAAAAAGTCAAAATGGTGGACATGATCAGAGCCCTGCCCTCTTTTTACGTATGTCCTCCTGCAGAAGCCCCCGAAAGCTGGTTAGTCTGCAGCTCAACTGTTTTTTAAAATATATTTACTTTGGCTTCATTTTGGAAGGAAGCGTGATGTACAAGTAACATTCATTTTATTTATTTACAGTATCCTCTTTTTATTATTTTTTTTACAAATAACTCAAGGTGGCAAACATAATCAACAGTCCTTCTTCCTCCTGCTTTCCCCACACCAACCTCCCTGTGAGTGGGTTGGGCGGAGGGGGGAGGGGCTGCTCCCCCAGCATTAACGCTTCCTCCCCCCCCCCGCAGAATTCTTCCCCAGCCCTGGTCACAGCAAGAAGGCCTTTTTTATATATATAAAACCATATTTTATTATTTTTTTATAATCACAAATCCTTAATATTTTAGCAGCAACATGTTGTCTGGGTTCCAATATTTAGCTTACTAATACATGTTAAACTCCTTTCTCTCTACCTTGTTTTTCTAGCCAGTGATAAAATGTATCCCGTGTTCTAAAGTATTGTGAATCTTTTTTCTCCTTCATTTTCAATGCAAGTCTGCCCATTTCTGCACAGTCCAAAATTTCCCTGATTATCTCTTCTTCCGCTGGGGTAATTCTTCACCCTTTCCAGTGTTGAGCAAATGCAATTCTCACTGCACTTGACACATGTAACATTAAGTATACACATTCCTTCTCCTAATTCCCTGCAATTATACTTAACAGAAATAATTAATGCTTGCCCCCTGTGGAATTTCCCCCCAGCCCTGGTCACAACAAGGAGGCCTTGAACGGGCTTTGAAGGGAAAGAGAGGAAACGCTGGGGCTGTCAGAAAGTATCTCCAGCAACGGTTGGGCCTTGTGGGAAAGAAGGGCAGAGAAGAGCGTTGTCAGAATGCGGGCACTGTGGAAGAAGCTGCAGAGGGGTAGTTCCTGACAAGCAACCTTCCTTCCCTTTGGGGACACCCTTGATGGCCGGGTCCCCTTGAAGCACGTGAGCGCAGGGAGCCGCACATGTGAGTTTCTCGGTGGATTACCAAGGAGACGTGAAGTTCTCTGCTTGCCAGATCATTATGACTCCAACAGAGTTCTGCTGGATGAAATCACCGCCGTCTCCCAGCACATCTTATTCACTCCTTCCAAAATGCTGAGTGCAGACGGGCCCCACCCTGCTCGACTCTTTCGGCACCGGGGCTCATGCACAGTTCGACAGCTGCAGCAGCCTTGAGGGGCCCAGCAAGGCCTGGATGGGAGGGCTCGCCTTTACTGGAGCATTTGCATGTGGGTGTTTGTTTGTGTGTGTGTGTGTGTGTGTGTGTGTGTGTGTGTGTGTGTGTGTGTGCACACGCACCCAAGAGGGCAAGGGACTGACCTCTAGAATTGCTTTACAGCCTTGCTGACAATGGAGAGAAAGCGCTATAAAAGGGAAAGCGGTTTCTGGCCTGTCACCGGTGATTCTGCACTCTGGGCAGGGAGTAGCTTGTTGGATGAGAGGCAGGGACCAAGGACCCTGTCCTGCGGGCACTGCCAGCCGAGAATGGTGCCCCTGTGAGGGTGGCAAGTGGGGGGGGGGGCAAAGATGATTCCATTGCGAGGAACAGCCCCTCCCCCCGTCGTGTTTACATCCCAAAACAAATCCAGGAGTTCTGTGTGCAACTGTTTTGTATGTCTTGCCTTTCCCTGGACCTGGAGGTGGCTTAGTGAGAATCTTTCTTTGCTTTATCTTCACAACAGCCTTTTGAGGGGTGTGTGTGTGTGTGTGTGTGTGTGTGTGTGTGTGTGAAGTGGCCAGGGCACCATTTTCCTGGCTGGAGTTAGAACTGAACCGGCCTCTCAAGTCTTAAGCCAAGAGGATTTGCAGAGATTTGCCTTCCGGTTCCTTCCACTCTGCTTTGCAACTTTGCCTCCCTTGGATCCCTTTGCCAGTTGATTTTCACCCATACAAAGAGTGCCTCCCTCCCTCCTTCCCCCAAATGCCTCTGCTTGCTTGTTCTGCTACTAGCATGCCAACACCATAGTCAAATCATGGTTTGTTTAAACCACAACTGCCTCTTTTCACTCATACTGAACTCTGAGAAAATAGAGAGGGCTTCGGGCAGCTTTTTAAGTCTGGACCCACCTGGGGGGCCACCCGAGGCGTCCAGGGGCTGCTCCATCCATTACACACCAAACATGCCACGCTGGTACCTGAGACCGTCCAGACGTGGCTGGGCATCACCCAAGGAGACTTGAGATTAGCAGTTCTCTGCACCCAGGAGCATCTGTAGGGTGTGGTCAAGACAGTTGGGAGAAGATGAAACGGGCCACACTTCACTCACACCATTGTGGCTGCCATCTTGGCTTTGACTGTGCCCTGTAAGCACCCGTCTGTATCCAGTAGGGAGTGGGCCTGCCGCTTTCTGACTTTTTTCACCCTCTTGCCTCCAGAAGCACACTGCTTCTTCCTTCCTGCCCTACAGGGTGGGACAGACTGGGAGAGGGGACTTAGGTAGCCTAGCCGTGGGTCTCCCAGTTGAGCAGAGACATGGGGGTCGTCATTCACATATTGCTTATTTATTTATCAATTGTATGGAGCTGCCATCTCACAGATGCAACTCTGCGGTCCTCCAGATCTATGCAGTTAAGACCCACCACCATCTGAAAAACCCAGTTATTCTTTTCATTAAAAGATCCAAAGTACCAATTCTGCCTAGTTTTAAAGGGTTAACTGGACACATTTGCTTGAGAAGGAAGAGACTGCAATGGCATAATTTATGTTGTCTTATAAACAAAGAGGAGAGGAACTCAGCCAGGTAGCTCTTGGCACAAAGTTGCAATGTTGGGATCAACCTTGAATAGGCAGGGAGGGGCTCGGACAGTTTCAGGAAAGAAAAAAAATTAATAGCCTATTTTATATCCCAGGAAGAAAAGATATTTCACTGTCCAATCTTAATTTATCTACCCAGAAGAAAATTCGGGGTACTTACCTGGAATCTTTTGCCTGCCTTTGGTAGAAACTGCAATGACATCATGAAAATATTGCACAAATGATACAACATACATGGTTTGCAACAGTCACATGGCACTCTTTTGACATCACTCTGGCTTATAAAAGACAAAGGTGATTGGCAGGAAAGCCTTTTGTGACCGATACAAGTTGCATAGATTGCATCATTTGTGCAACAACATCATGATAGGTTTGACACAGGCTCCCTGCCCTGTTTCTGCCTTGAATATTTCCACAATTGCCACATACTCAGCCTTCCATCCTTCCGGGGTAGGTAAAATGAGGACCCAGATTGTTGGGGGCAATGTAAATATATATATATATATATATATATATATATATATATATATATATATATATACATATATATATATATATATATATATATATATATATATATATATACATACATACATACATACATACATACATACACATTGCTTACTGGTGTACACCGCTTAGAGAGTGCTTGCACTTAAAGCGGTATATAAGTCTCATAAATAAATAAATAAATAAAATTGATTATTTGTAGCAGAGGGAAGGACCTGATCAGATTTTATGCCCTAGGACCCTGAGTTCTTTTCAACTTCCCGTCTGGCCCTCAGTCTGATGCCTTCCTGGGGTCTCCCTCACAAGGGCTGACCTGCTTCGGTTTGTGAGATGAGCCAAGTGGCTAATTCTAAAGATGTGGTTCATTTAAAAGTGTAATTGATTGTGTGGCTTTTAATCCGTGTGGTTTCAGTGACTGTAACATTCAAAGAAGGCTCCTGGGGGGGGGGCAGGGAATAAAGTCCAGGTGGTGTCCATCTTACGACCACAGTTGGCATCAGAATTTCCAGTGCTAAGCAAGGGGGTTGACTTATACCCAATTTCACATTTTTGCCAACAGTGAGATGGATTGCATATAAATTTAATAAATAAAGCAAAATAAATAAGAAGGTTTATAGTAAGAGATGTGCAATGCAACTAAAAAAGAGCAAGGTTTGCGTGGCAGGATTGTGACCCCCATCTTGACTTCTTTACCTTCCCCACCCAGGCCTCCTGGTTCTGGGACCAAAGCAGCAGCAGATGCCCATCATCCCCTGCCATTCCCTAACACAACTCTAGGCCAGGGGTAGGCAACCTTGGCTCTTTTATGACTCGTGGCTCAGGAATTCTGGGAGTTGAAGTCCACGAGTGATAAAAGAGCCAAGGTTGCCTATCCCAGCTCTAGGCGAACAATGCAAGTCTTACAGGAGCCTGTTGCATTGCAAAGGGGGTGTGCTGGGCTGGGCAGCCCAGCTGAGGTTGGGGCAGCCTCCGTTATACAGGCGGCCTTAACGTATGATGGAGACCAGTGACTTTTGCATCATCAGATCATGATATCATGTTTCAACTCATTTGTATGCTGATGTCATCCTCCCCCCACCATGGATGCCTTTCCTGGGCCATTCTGGGGTGTTTCTGGGGGGTCTTCTGGGGCTTAGCAGATCATAGTCATTGTTCAAACAAGGACGAGACAATAGTTATCTCTTCCTCTAGATATTTGCCCTTTGTTAAACCCTCGCCCTCAATCTGCCATTACTCAAAATGCACAAGCCATTTTTTGACTTCAGAGACATAATGCATGCTGGCTTGCTAAAGCCAAGCCTTCTGATGTTACAAGTTGCATAAAGCAGTCAATCCCGCCCCCCCACCCCCTCTACCATGCTGTGACTTTTAACCTCTGACTTTGCCCCATAGCAGATGGGAGAGCCCCCCTTTGGCAGAGGAGGCTCCGGGTGAGAAGGAAGGGGCCTGGCATGTTCCCCTCCGGCCCTGCAAGGGAAAATGTCCTCCTCCTGGACACCTTCTAATTAGCTTATGGCTGGTGACAATACCGGTAGTCCCCAGCCCCAATGGCTGGCTGAGAATCATGGGTTTGTAGTCCAGCACATGTGGAGGGATCAGGTTGGAGAAGGCTGGTGTTCTCTCTCTCTCTCTCTCTCTCTCTCTCTCTCTCTCTCTCTCTCTCTCTCTCTCTCTCTCTCTCTCCCTCCCTCCCTCCCTCCCTCTCTCTCTCTCTCTGTGTTGGCTCCATTAATGGCACCCTGAACTGGATTGCAAAACTGGTTTCCAGGGACTCGCTGTTGGGAAATATTGTGGGTAGTTTGCAGGATTAGGAGGGCTGAGAATGGCATTTGTGAGATGGAGACTCACTCGGAAGAACTTTGCACCTGGCTTGTGCTGGAAAAGACAGAGACTTGTGTGTTTTTCCCACCTTAGTCCGGTGGACGAGGAGGTCCTTGTGCAACAGCAACACCTGATTTTTTAGAGCCCAGGATGGCTTTGGAGCCAGGTTTCGGAGGCTTCCTCCTCAGGACAGTCTGGCCTTTGGGAGGGAGGGAGGCGAAGGGCTGAGCAAACACCCAGCGCAGCGGATGAGACTCGTCAAACCGGTGCCGGAGTTTCTGTGGGCTGCTTTTGCACGTGAGGAATCCCGGGGCAACTTGTGAGAGTGTCATCTTAGACAGCCTCACCCCAGGCTAAATCCCGCGGAAGGAAGGGACGCAGGACAAACGGCTCTCTTTTTCCATGCCCTGGGCTGCAAGAGGAGGAGGGAGGAGGCAGGCGCCTTTGGAGGGGGTGGGTGGGTGGGTGGGCGAAATCAGGTTTCAGCAGGAAAGAGCCGGGAGCCTCCTGGCTCGTTTCTGTTAATGATTTCAGATCTCAGCCTCCTGTTTTTGTTTTAGCAGCAGGTAGGCCTTTGTTCCCTTCAGAGGAAGGGCTTTGCTCCCGGAGGCTGGAATGCTCCTTTGCAAACCGATGTGGCTGCTCCTGAAACTGCCTCCCCAGCACACTCGCCATGACCCGTGACTTGGCTCAAGACTGCCACTTAAGCAGCTTCTCTTCCGTTCCCAGCCTGGGTGGGAGCACCAGTCCGGTCAGAGCAGGGGAGGCTTCGGGCAGCTTTCTGAGTCTGGACCCACCTGGGGGGGGCAGAGCCAAAGGTGAATCTCAGGGGAAAACTTTGCCCTTCTCGACCCCCTAGGATGTTTTTTGCTGCTGGGAATCTAACAGGGTTGGTCCAAACTGACTACAGGGCTTGGTGGGTTTCCTGGAAAATACGCCTGTCTTCACAGTGGGTGACCATATGAAGTGGGTCAGGGAAGCAGAGAAAACCTCACCTCGGGTGAGGCTTCAAACAAGACTTTGTAGACTAAAAATCCTTGGGAGAATTTCCTCCTTGCGCTTCACGTTGACTTAGAAATAAAAATCTTTGAAAGTGTGCGGCTTCTTTGCAGGTGTGTTGTTGTGTATTTTAGGGGGTGCTGTTGTGAAGTGCCAGGGAGTGAGGGAGTCACATTTGGAGGCAAAGGGCGAGATGGAATTGCACTTTGTGTCTGTGATGGACTTTCTGTTTGCTGCACAGCACAGGGACAGTTGTAAGTCAAGGACTTCCTGTACAGCAGAGTAACTTCAAGGAGAAAGCTTTGCAAAAGGTCAGCCAAGGAATCAGAATTTCTCTTTGCTTAGTTAGGCCTCCACAGAGGTTAGTGCTGGCTGGTAAACCATCATTTTCTTGGCTGCATCTAAAGTGAGTGGGAATTCCTGCAACTTTTCTAGATAGGGAAGGGCTACTAAAATTAATCTCTCTTTCTCTCCAGCTTTTAATAGATGGGCAGGCAGCTTTCCTGGCCAGCTTTTTTGTGGCCTCTGGATGACATGGCCAAAATCAGTTGTGTGGTTTTTGAGTTTTTGAAAAACCTAAAATGAGAAAAAAAAAACAGGTTCATTAAGTCTCTACTAAGCCTAATGCACGATTTTCTTTTTCTTTTTTTAAATAAAAATATCGCCCTGCCCCCCAGAGCCATTTATTCCCTTCCAGTAATACCATCATTTCCAAATTACTTTGGTGCTTGGAATCAAACTCAGGATCCAAAAATATTTTGACAAACTTGAACAATGGGCCCTATCCAACAAAATTAGTTTCAGTGTGGAGAAAAGCAAAGTTTTACATGTAGACAAGAAAAATCAAAGGTACAAGTACAGATTGGGCGAGACCTGGCTTAAAAACAGTAACTGTGAAGGGACTTTGGAGTTCTAGTGGACGATCACTTGACTATGAGCCAGCCAGGTGCAGCAGCAGCCCAAAAAACTAATACAATCCTGGGTTGTATAAATAGAGGCATAGAATCAAGATCACGCAAAGTATTAGTATTACTTTATAAAACCCTAGTAAGGCCACACCTGGAATATTGCAGCCAATTTTGGTCACCATATCACAAAAAAGATGTTGAGAATCTGGAAAAAATTCAGAGAAGAGCAACTAAGATGATCCAAAATCCATTTCCTGTAGTTGCTGGAACATAAATTGCCAGTTTACGTTGTCGAACGCTTTCTGTGCATCTCAAAATATTGAAGCCATTCTCTTTCCCTGGATTAATTTCATACTCTAAAACATCTAGGACAGTGGTTCTCAACCTTTCTAATGCCGTGACCCCATAATACAGTTCCCCATGTTGTGGTGACCCCCAAGTGGGTGTGGCCACCAATAAGAGGGAGTAGGACAGCAAGGGAAAAGGGAAAAAAAATGGCGGACAGCCTTGTTTGGCGACCCCCATGAAATGGTCGTTCGACCCCAAATGGGGTCCCGACCCACAGGTTGAGAACCACTGATCTAGGATCATTCTTAAGTTATTTTTTATCTGTCTTTTAGGTAGAAAGCCATTTTGGTCTGTATGTATAAATTTGGTCAGAAATTTCTAAAATCTTTCTGCTATTATTGAGGCGAAAATTTTGTAATCTACATTTAATAGCGGTATTGGTCTGCAGTTTTTTATTTGCGTCAAATCAGCGTCTTCTTTGGATATTAAAGTAATATTAGCTTCAATCCACGTATTTGGTATTTTAGCCTGTGATGGAGTGAGTTTCTTAATGTTTGCCAGCGACAGGTAGACCTTGACTTATGACCATATAATTTTGGTGCTAAGGAAGACAGATGTTAAGTGAGTTTCTTGCCACAGTTGTTACGTTAGTAACCTGGTTGTTAAATAATGCTGGCTTCCCCATTGACTTTGATTGTCAGGTCACAAAAGGTGGTCACATGACCCCAGGACACTTTAACTGCCATAAATGCAAGACCGCTCTGATCGTGTGACCGTGGGGATGCTGTAAGGGTCTGAAGAGTGAAAAATGCTCATAAGTCTCTTTTCTCAGTGCCCCTGAAACTTAGAACTGTCACTAAATGAACGTAAGTCAAGGACTGTCTAAGGATTTCTATAACTGATTCAGGTTTAGTTCATGAAATGGTGGCATCCATAGAAAACGGGCGAGACCTTCCAGGAGGCCAGAATGATGGACTGGAGTGGGCTTCCGATGTTTGTATCCTGAGGCTCCTCAGGGTGAGAGCGGAGGCTCCTTCCCAAGCCTTCAGGGTTGCTTTCCCAACGTTTCGCTACCAGGCTGGGTAACACCTTCAGCAGAGTTGAGGGGAGGTCCGTGTCGGTGTTCTGCTTATATGGGCTTTGCATGGTCAGTAGGTCTTGTAGGCCAAGACCTACTGGCCACATCTGAAGCCCTTGTAAACAGAAGAGCACGGACACAGACCTCTCCTCAACTCCACTGAAGGGGTTACCCAGCCTGGTAGCGAAACGTTGGGAAAGCAGCCCTCCAGCTGGGAGAAGGAGCCTCCGCTCTCATCCTCCCTCCCCAGCTGCAGATTGCTAAGAAGAGAGCAGAGCAGAGTAATGGAGTTGGAGGGACCTTGGCGGTCTTAACCACCATTGCACTCCTTAGCATGCCAGGCACTTCGGTCCATAAATCGTAACTCTCCAGTGCCAGGACGCCATAACAATACACAGTTTGACCGCACAAGTATAATTTAATTTCTGGATGTAAACCATGGGTGGGGAAAACAGGATGTTTCTGGCTCTAGGCTTACATAACATGCTAGTCTCTAGCCCAGGTTAATGAAACAGTGTTACTATTTGCCATGGTGGCAAATACTTGTAGCTGTGTTACCGCATTACTGTGTTCATGTAACATATTGTGTATCTAAACGAAGGAACCTATTTCGGGTGAACAGGAAGCCTGGTCCAAATGTTTGCAAACCTGGTTGATGTGTACTTGGACTCTAAATCCCAGGAGGCTCAGCCAGTTGGGCCAAGGGCCAGGGAAACTATACTCTGGCAAAACTGGGGGGGGGGCTCCTATCAACCGCCTCCTGGTCTCCCCCCAGGACCCAGCTGACCCGAGGTTCAGTCCCGGGGTGCCAAAGCAGGGCGCTTCCCCGAGCGGCGGCCCCGGAGAAGCCACCTGACAACGGAGCGGGGCGGCGGGGATGCTTCGGGCTCCTCCCCGGTCCCTCCATTGGCTCCGTGGCAGCCCCGCGGGAGGCGGCGACGGCTGGCAGGCGACGAGGCAGCGCCGGGGGCCGGGCTGAGCGGGCGCCGAGGCTCGGCGGGGACGGGGAGGCGCTCGGGGCTCCCGCGCCCTCATGTAGCGTCCCGCTCCTCCCCCGCCCGCAGCCGGCCGGGGTGGGGTGGGGTGGGGTGGGGGGCGGGGGGGCGGCTGCAGGCGGCCATGGGCAACGCGTCCCGCAAGCGCAGCGCTCCCGGCGCCCGGCCCTGGGCCTTCTGGACCTTCGCCCGCGCCCACCGGGCCAGGACAGGTAGGGCCGGACAGGTGGGGCGGCGGCTGCAGGCGGGGCAGGTGCTGGCCGGGGCGGAAGCCTCCCGGCAGAGTCCGAGGAGGGGCGCCGGGGACTCGGGGCGGCTCCTCCCGCCTTGGCAGCCCCTCGGCTCCGAAGCTCCTGGCCGGTTCCGGCTGGTCCGCAGGCGGCAGCGGGGTGACCTTGATGCGCCTCCTGGGAAGCGCGGAGCTGGCGGAGCGGCGCTCGGCACGCGCTCAGAGGCCCTCTCGCGGGACGGCGGCGGAGCGCGGAGGCTGCATTGCGGGCCTGCTTGAGCCCCGCGGGGCGGCGTGCGGGGCCCGGGGCAGCCCCGGGTCGGTTGGGCGGCGGGCGGCTTCTGCCTTTGGGGGATGCCCGGCCGGAGCTGCCCTCTGCGCGTGCTCTCTGCCTCCCGCTGGAGGGCGGGGGCTCCCCTCGGCCCGGTGGAAAATGTGAATTGCGACCCCCAGAAAGTTCGGGCAACACCTGAAGTCCCGGGGAGCCCTGGCGGGGAGGGGGCGCTGCCTTCATCCTCCTTGCGGCTGCAGCTTTCCCTCCCCCCCCCCCGCCGTTTCGTGTAAACGTCAAGCAGTTGTGCTGGTGCCTGCAGAAGTGGGGGTCAAATAATAGTCTTGGAAGTGATTTGGTTTCTAACTGGTGTATTTTGACTTCCCCACGCAGGGCTGCTGGGTTCACTCAGCATGGTTTATGCCTGGGTGTGTGTGTGTTTGGTTTTACCTTTGTGTGTCTGAGGAGCATAAAACTTAGAGAGGGAGCTGCGCTAGCCTTGGCTTGTTTACTCTAGTTCAGAGTTTCTCAATCTTGGCAACTTGAAGATGTATGGAATCAACTCCCAGAATTCCTCAAATGGCATGGTTGGCTGGAGAATTCTGGGAGCTGAAGCCCATACACCTTCAAGTTGCCACGGTTGAGAAACGCTGCTCTAGTTGAGAAAAGATGCCCCAGTTTGGCTGTGTTTGTATGGGCTTCACCATAGACTATGGTTTATGAAGCACCACAGTAGGAGGAGCAGGATGTTGGATGCACCATGTTATGCGACTGATTCACTGGTTAATAATTTTGATTTTATTGCCAACCAGTTGAACAGCAGATTGCGTGAAGTGCACCTTTTGCACCATGCAGGTGACATGACAATGTGTATGATGCACTCCCTCCATTCAGCAGCTGGATTTGCAGGTTGCCTGAAGCCAGAAGGAAAGGCAGGGAGCACCTGCTGCTTTGGCCTAATTGTATCCTCCTGATGCTTTGTGATTTTGGGGCCTCTGCCCTGCTCTGTACTTTAGACTGCAAACGTCAGGTGCTTGGATGCTGCCCTGGCATAATGGAATACGTTGATGACAAAAGATAGCTTTAATTGTTGTTATTTCATTTAATCCATCTTGATTATACTTTATGGGTGCTAATCATGATGAATAAAAGGGAAGGCAACCCCGTCTCTCAACTGGCTAATTTGTGTTTCACGGTTATAGAGGTCCTCCTAATTAGCACTAAGCTTTCTGAGTGTGAGAAATGCTGAGCCTTTGGAACACAAAGCTGTGGGTGTTTCCCCCTCCCAGCCTGGTGGGTTGGCCTAATGAAGCACCGGAGGGGGGTGGGGGGGGGTGGAGGAGGTTCTAGGTTTTGGTCTACTGATGGTCCCGTGCTCTGGACCGCGTGGTCCGGAGAGGTGAGGGTGTTATTTTGCTGTGTAATAATTGGCTGCTGCTGCTGATTAAGAGAAACCAGTGTTTCCCCCACGCACGAATTTTCCCCACAAAACACTTTGTTTAGTTTGGGTTAAGCCTATTAATACCCCTAGCTTGTGTCAATCAGTTCCTTAACTTGAATTTTATTTAATAAGGAAGTTGTTTGAATTTTATTCAGGCCTGCTTAAGAATGATACCAATACCCCATTTGATCCAGATGTTGGGTGTTTTACTGATGTACAATTGGGTTTGCCTGCTTTTAGTGAAATAGCTCAGCAGCAGCCCCCCCCCCCCGTAAATTCAGTGTCACCCACATTTTTGCAAGGCTAGCATAAAGACTGACATGAGCTCAGGCAAAAGAGACCCCTGACAGGCTGTGCCAGTTTGAACAGTTAAGCAGGGTGGGCTCCGGAGCCCCTCCCACAGGACAGCCAGTGCTCCTGCATTACCCTGGATAACTTGATTTCCTAGCCAGCTTTGCTCTTCATCTGCCCAGCTGCTAAAATAAGCCCTACAGGAAAAGAGAAACAACAAAGTTAAATATTGCACGGCCTCTGTGTCTGGACAAGAATTAGTCTGCTAATTTCCCCCAGTTTTGTCTGTAGTCATTATTGTCCTTTGCTGTGACAATCAATCTGCAGCTAAACATGAGCCAGATTAAGTCCTGGGTTTTTGGCTATGATTTATTTTCTGATTAGTTTTTTTATTCTGATTTTTGAAAGGAACATGGTTTACTAAAAATTTGAGGGTACATCTTTCCCTACATTTTTTTTCATCCTGATAAAACCTTCACTTAACGATTACCTAAATTAGGCAGTGATACACTTTGCTTAACAAATTGAGAAACTACAGTTGGCAATTAGTAATAATATGTAATAATAGTAAGTAATAAATAAAGGTTCAGACACTGTGCTCAAGTTTACAAAACACACAAACTACCTTGTGATGTAATGGCAGTGTGTTACACACCACTCCTAAAAGTCAGGTACAAACCCAGCTGCTGTATTTGGTCAACTCGCTAGCAACCTTGGTTGCTTTGGGGTGGTTTTTGTGGGCTAGTATTCTGTCCAACCTCAGCCTGGTTGGTTAGCTTAAAGTCGAGCGCATTGTGCAAATGCAGACAATGGATGAAAGCTGTGTGAATGTAGCCACAGCCACATAGGAATTCAAGCTGCAGGAGTTTGCCCTCAAAAACGTGGTTTTGAATGTGGCTGGGGCAGGGCTGGTTGCTAAAACAGCAGATGAGATGACCGTGGAGGTGGGGCCAGATTCCAAAGCCATAGAGGAAGCAACTGAGCTTAATGAATGTGGGAAGCCAGGAGGTGCCAGGGAGAGAAAAACGTCCTAAAAAAAAAAAAAAACTTCCTGACAGGACAATTAACCAATGGAACAGCTTGCCTCCAGAAATCGTGGTCACTCCATCACTGGAGATTTTTAAGAAGAGGCTGGACAGTCACTTTTCTGAAATAGTATAGGTTCTCCTGCTTGAGCAGGGGGCTGGACTAGAAGACCTCCAAGGTCCCTTCCACCTCTATTCTAATTGATTGATTGATTGATTGACAATGGAAAGGAAGTAGGAAAAATGTGGGAAAGGCCTTACAGGATTAACTTGCTGCTTAATCCTGAAACAGGTGGCCACATTCCAGTTTCCAGGATCGAGATTAATTCTTTTTCAGACACTGATTGGGGGCAGGGGGAGATTTATCTCCCTGGAAGTTGCACCCCATGACCTGGAAGGAAGTCCATTCACTCAACATAAATATGTAGTTGGGGCTGCTATGCTAATGCAAATGCATTCTTCTTGTGCTCAGAGACTTCAGGGGCTATTTAAAAAAACTGCTTAAAAACAGGCAGCCCTGCCACAACTCCTTATCCTCTAACCCAGTGTTTCCCAAACTTGACAATTTTAAGGCATGTGGACTTCAACTCCCAGAAAGCAACGCTGGCTGTGGAATTCTGGGAGTTGAAGTCCACATGCCTTAAAATTGTCAAGTTTGGGAAACACTGCTCTAACCTAAAGTTTCTGTTGGTGAATTGAGATAAGGGGTTCAGTTTTGTAAGCATCCTGGCAGTTAAGACTTGTCTCTTCATTTATGCTGCAAATGTACCTCTACATTTGATTTCTATTGCCTAAGTGTACAATCTGTACAATTTTATCTATGCTGAATTTCATTTTCTTAGATTGGCCAGTGTTCAGGTTTGTTGAGAAATCAGATCCTTTGGTTGGGTTCTCCGTCTTTTTTTTTCCTGGTTTCACACACGGCACTGAGCCGCAAAGAAATCAGGTTAACTGACTTGGGTAAGCATCTTGTGTACTCACAGCCCCAATAAAATTTTTGAACCAGAATGCGCAGCTTTGCAAGAGACCAGCAGCTGGGCCACAGTGATGTCAGGCAGAACATCGTGACGTGTGCGCACCGGGGCTGGCATGGTGTCACGGCACCCATGCTGAGGCTGCCCAGGAGACAGCCAGATGGTCCCCGGAGGGCCTCTGGGCAGGCAGCTTTTTTCCAACTCACGTCTGCTCTGCCTTGATGTTTGCCTCAACTTCCCCTCCTGGCAAATCCTCCAGATCCCTTGAATTTGAACTCCCCTTTCCCCAGTCGGTTTGGCTGGCACTTGGCCAGCTGCAGTCCAGCACCCTTGGAGAGAAAGGCTCCTCTTGGGATTACTCTGAGGAAGAGGGAAGGAGCAGGGGTCTCTGCTGGCTTTGGGGCATTGGGCTTATCCAGTGAATTCTCCTGTGTCCTCAGCCTCTGGGCCCAAGGATGTTGCTGCCTCTCTGGCTGCGTACCCCATGTGGGAAGGGAAGGGCCTGGGCTTCCTCAGCAGCCATTTGGTGCATGGGCACGCTGTGTCCCCTCTTACAGAGGCAGTGCTGATGCCCACAACTCACAAGTCCAGTTGTGCCCAGTAGCCAAAAAGGTTGGGCTCCCCTGTGTTAAGCCATGATCCATGGTTTGTAATCCAAGGTGGCTGATTCCCCTAAGACACTGAGTCCAGGGTTGAAGGCATCCCTTCCAAGCTCCCCTCAAACTCTAAAGTTCAGTGTGACTGGAAATCTTTCAACACATGACTGGGCAGTAACCAGATTAATGAGATTTGATCTAGATTAAGGGTAAGTGACGCCTGATTTGCTCGCCCCTCTTTCTGCAACCTTGGAAGACATCTGGGCCCAAAGGCAACAGTCAGTGCCCTGGGTGCAAGCAGGTGACTCCTGGGCCGGCATGTTGCACCTGTCAGAGCAGGTCTTAGGAGAAGAGCCCAGCCGGGGACCCCTTGAAGCCTGTCGGCATCCCCTGGAGAAAGAGCATCTGATCAGGTGCCCTGAACTGCGGGGGTGAACCTCAGGGAGGAGAGGGGGGGGGGACAGCCCCTGCCCACCCCATGGCAACCGACCGGAGGCCACAAAGCAAAGGAATGTGCGTTGTGTTGCTTCAGCATTTTTCTGGCACCCAGCAAATGGGCTGGGGGCTGGGGTGGGTGCCCCGTTGCCTTGGGGGCTGCCCAACCACTTTCTGCCTACAGAGAGAGGAAAGGAGGGACAGCCCTGGCATTCGGGGCTTCAGGAAAATGGGGATCTCAGCTTGAAGATAAGAGCAAAAGAGGACAGTTGCCCACACTGGGCCCTGCTGAGCTGCGTCCCCCTCTTGCGTCTCCCCAAGTGTGGGGCATGAGGATTGGCAGCATTAGAATAGAATAGAGCTGGAAGGGACTTTGGAGGTCTTCTAGTCCAGCCCCCTGCTCAAGCAGGAGGACCTATACCATCTCAGACAGTTGATTGTCCAGTCTCTTTTTAAAAACCTCCAGTGATAAGAGCACCCACGATTTCCAGTGGCAAGCTGTTCTATTGGTTGATTGTTCTCACTGTCAGGAAGTTTCTCCTTAATTCCAGGTTGCTTCTCTCTTGGATCAGCTTCCAACCATTGTTTCTCGTCTTTCCCTCTGGTGCTCTGGTGAACAACCTGACCCCCCCTTTCTTTGTGGCATTCCCCAAGCTGGTGCCCTCCAGAAGTGTTGTGGTTGTATTGCCCCCAATTGCCAGCTGGGACACTTGCACATGGAGGCTGCCGTACGGAAGCCCAGCTCTGCTCAGCCCCTCGAGCGATCTTTTCTCCCAGCCTTCCCCACAAGCTCCTTGTGAGGATAAAGTGAAGGTGAGGAGGATGCTAAAGAACTTGGCTCTCTTGTCACTGGAAGCCCAACTGGCCTGTGCAATGAGAGGTTTTATTTATTTATATTTATTTATAGTATATGCCGCCCATTTCACTGTCAAACGGCTTTGGATGCTAGGAACCTTGGCGGGAGGCCGTCTCGATGGCTCCTCTCTTGCCCACCCCAATGCCGGGGACGGCTCCCCTTTACCTGGCAGCCAGCGCCAGGGCCCCCATCTCCCTTTCCGGGGGAGAGGGCGCTTGGGGCGCTTGGCTTCCTCGCACAGGCGCCCGCCTGCCTTTTCCTTCCCAAGCGAGGGAAATGCCCACCGTCCCTCCCACCCTGATCTCGCTGAGGGACTGCTGGATGCAGAGCCGGGCAGGGCTGAACAGGCCTGGGAGGCCTCAGTCTCCTCGTGCTGGTGACCGGGGGCCTCCAGGGCCTGGGCAGCGACGAGGGAAGGGCCACCTGAGCGGGCACAGCAGTGCAACCAAGGCTTTGTGTGTGCGTGTGCAGAAGGTGGGGCTCCTTTATTTGCCTTCGGACAAGGAGAACCTGATCCTGCCTCCACGTGGCACTTGGGCCTTTGCAGCCAGTCGCTTCCTCCTGTTCTAGGGCACCACCCTGGGCTGTGCTTAATCTGGCGGGCATTGCCGTGGAAACTGGCACACCTCTTTGCGTGCCCTGCAGAGCTCCCTTCAGTTCTCCCTGACTGCCACGAGTATGTGCATCTCTGTCTTTTCAGTGCTGCCAGCGCCACAGTTGAGATTCCCTAGGACAGGTTTGTGCTGTGGCTGAGGCGCCGGCTGGGAACTTGCAGGCCACAATTTCCAGCCCCCCCCCCCGTTAAGATGCAATACTTCTGCCTGCTGCAGATACTGGCAGCAGCTGCTCACTTTTAAATGTAACCTAGGCAACTGACAAGTCTTTGGTTTGTGAGAGAGCAGGAGCAAGGAAAAGGGTGCCTCTGAGCATGTCCAACCTGTGAGAGGGAAATGTTTCCTGAAGTAAAAAAAGTGTCCCTGTGTGTGTAGGATAGTGGTTTCCAAAGGGCTTTTTTTGGGGGGGGGGGAGTATTACAAAGGGCTGATAAGGATTAGGAAGCAAGGAGAAGAGACTTTTCACAAACTGGTAATCAGGCATCAGCATGATTTCTCCTTACTGGTAAATATTTAGCCAGGAGAGTTTTTGATGATCTCTTTTGTTAGACTCACCTTGCTTCTTTCACAGCCTAGAACAGCCCATGTGACAAGTTAGCTTTCTGGATTTTGCATCAGTAAAAGTGATTACCGGGCTTTTGATCACTGCCTGATGCAGGAAATCAGCTGATGGTCACATAGATTTAGAAGTCTTCCACTTTTGTCCAGAAAATGGGTTGTGGACAGCCGGGCTCTTTATTCTGATCCATGCAACAAAAATGCACAAGAGAGAGATTTAAGACAGGCAATTTTCTGAGACACTCCCCCCCCCAGTGTTTCAGAAAGAGGGGGGGCTACGTGATTTCTCTGGAAGCAGGCCAGTCTGCCGCCCAAAGAAAGACGAGAGTAGGAAGCTGAGGGCGCTCCCTTCCCGGTTTGCCCAGCCTGTTCTCCAGGAGCAGCCATTTTGTGACTGCACGCTTTGCCAAATTCCAGACGGGCCTCCCAGTCACGTCCATGAAGTGGCACCAGGCACCTGCATGCTCGTGCTGCGAGGGCCTTCCTGCAAAACCAGCCTCTTCGTTTGCCTGAAGAAGCACTGAAAGCGCACCGGCCCCAGCGGGGCTGGGATGAAGTTTCTGGCAGCCTCCAGGCCTTTGAAGGGAAGCCCTGCAAAATGCCTTCTCGTGTGCAGGCCTGCATAGTTGGCTGATCATGTACAACCACAGCCTGTCCCATCCTGCTCAGGCAAGTGTTCCCTTTGGACTGGGAAGAGGAGGAGGAAGTGGCAGCCGCAGCAGCAAGGACCTCTGCTTCAATCTGCAGCGCTTTGAAAACGTAGAGCAGATCTGGGCCGTGTGAGGGGAAGGGCCATCAGCCGCCCCGGCTCAAAGGGGGGGGGGAGAAAAGATCTCCTGAGCAGCAGCCGTTGGCAGTCGAAGCAGGGCCTGGCCGATCTTTATCGATCTCAGAAAGCACTTGCTCACACTTGCATCGTGATAAGAAATACTCCCCCCCTCCCTCCCTCTCTCTCATCCATGAGAAGTAGGATCAAATCGCCCAGTATATTCCAGCTCAGCTGTTTTACCTAAAAATTGGTTTTGCAAGCCTCGCCCTCCATTGTGAGGTTGAAATGCCCCCCCCCTGCAGTTTTTGAAAGGTACCGCCGCTGCCCGCCTCCTGTGCCAGATGTCCTGGCATTCTAGCTCAGCCGCACAAGGGTGAGACTCCAGCCTAATGCCATGTTTGAAGGCTGCTGGTTAATCATTGTTCACAGTTGAATGGCTGCTCCTAAGCCTGAATGTGCTGACTCCCTGCTTACATTTTAACTGTGTCCTGGTGCATTTCTTGGAGGCTTGCGGTAAAGGAGATGAGTAAGAGAGCAGCTTTTGTGGCGCTAGGAGAAGGGGGGGGGAGGAAGACCTGCTGTTTGCCTCAGGGGTATGGCAGACATCACTGCCCTGCACGCTTCCCGCCACCACCAGGCAGTGCTCCTTGCACTGGCCTGGAACCCAGATGGGTTGGGGATGTATTCAGCAGGCAGGGAGCCTTCGGGGATGAGCTAGGCCAGGGGTAGGGAACCTTGGCTCTTTTATGACTTGTGGACTTCAATACCCAGAATTCCTGAACCAGCCATGCTGACTCTGGAATTCTGGGAGTTGAAGTCCACAAGTCATAAAAGAGCCAAGGTTGCCTACCCCTGGCCTCGGCGGAGCTTCTCAATCTCACCAAATTTAAGATGTGTTGAACTTCAACTCCCAGAATTCAACTGTGCTGGCTGGGGGTTCTGGGAGTTGGTCCACACATCTGAGGTTGAGAAACATTATGGTAGGGGGCTCCTCCTGGAAGTCTTTGCTTTGATGACCTCTGGCCTTTCTCCCCTTGAAATGAGCGCTCTGACATTTTGGTCTCTCACTACCCGGCAATCTGTGAGTGCCAGACCAGTTTGCCAAACGGTCAGTCCCAAATGTTTAAAATTTAGCTTCATCATTACAGTTTCTCCTGAGCACACTGGATGTTCTTCACTAGTACTTTCTTCACCAATAAACTGTTGGATTCTTTCTTCTTGGGGTTCAAGGAATTATTGGCAATATTTTATCAAGAGCCCCTGTTCAAAGTCATCAATTCTTCATTCAGGTTTTCTGGAGGTCCAACTTCACGGCCATACGGGACATTACAACTGGGAAAATTGTAGCCTTGATCATACATACCAATATTGCCAGCCTGATATTTCTGCACTTTAATAGTTTGTCTGGATTTGTGGTATTCTTCTTCCTAAGCTGCAGAAATAGCTGTATTTCATGATGACGATTTCCATCCCTGTGATTTTTTTTTTTTTTTTTTTTGAGCCTCGGAAAATAAATCAGTTGCCATTCCAACTTCCTCCCCACTTGTTTATTCTGGGTTAGCTCTATTTGCAGACATAATCTTCATTTTTTTTAAATATTGAGCTTTCAACTACCCACATAGTATTGTTTGAAGTTGTGTTGGGAAACTGCCAGCTAGCTGAAAGGAGGAGTCAGTCAAGGGAGGGCCTGCTTTGGAGGCCTTACACAGCCAGAAGCAGTGTGAGGCTGACCTGCTTGACCCAGATCCATGACGCCTCCTCTGGCGGGTTCCAGGGGAAGGCAAACGCTGGGAAGATCCTTCTAACCTGGGTGGCTGACAATAAAGTCATCTCTGGTTTTCATTATTCATAAATGACTCTGTCTGATTGCGTCTGTTAGTGTTCCTCCCAGGAATTTTAATTCCAGTGTCTTCTGGCCCAGGATTTTTCTTGCTATAATCTGCAACTAAATTGAATAAATAAGGGGACCATGTGCAGCCCTCCTTTCATTGCTCCATGTTCTGTTTTAGGAGTGATGGAGGAGGAAGTAAGGGAGACAGGGCTCAAGGCCTTGTTTCCAGCCATTCTCTCTCTCTCTTGCCGTAGCTGAAAATATTACTGTATAAGGAGAAATGCTGCTTTTTCCTCCAGTCCTCTGAGGAAATAAATGAAGGGAAAAGTTTATGTTCCTCTGTGACCAACCTTGTTCCTATCCAAACCACTTTCTCTCACATCATAGAACAGAGAAGAACAGAGTTGGAAGGGACCTTGGAGGTCTTCTAGTCCAACCCCCTGCTCAAGCAGGAGTCCCTACACCTTTCAGGCAAATGGCTGCCCAGTCTCTTCTTGAAAACCTCCAGTGATGGAGCACCTGCAATTTCTGGAGGAAAGCTGTTCCACCGACTGATTGTTCCCACTCTCTTTAAATAACCTTAAAGCAGCCAGTGGAAGAGCTGATTGTAAGCCCCACGTGCCCCCCCCCGCAGTTCTGCCTGCTGAGCCTGAGTGATGTGAAGAAGGGTGATCCTGAGTGGGACCCCCACTCTTTCTGGGGTTTGCTGAGAAGGCAGTTGGGATCTGGCTGTGAAGTGGGGAGGGGGGCTTGACTAGAGGCTGAAGAGGGAGTCTTCACAAGCCCGGCCTGGGCCCCTTGAAACGAACAATGGCAAGCAAGAGACTTTTGGGTGGAGTTGATAATTTGTTTTATGCCCCACTTTCCCAGCGGCCAGAGCGGCATTTATTTATTTCATTTATCACATTTTGAAACTGTCTATCTCCCTCTGGGCAGGGTACCAGTAAAATATTAAACATAAGAACAGTTATAAAATTTAAGAAGCAGCAAAGGTGGTTAAATGGAAAGGTGGGAGGAGGGCGTTCAGGGTGCTAATCAGCCCTTTATGTAGTTTTCTTCCCCTTTTTATTATCACACCCTTAAAGATAAGTTGGATCACGAGAGAGATTGCCGACCATCCGAATTTGGATGACATGACCACGGGGATGTTGCAATGGTCATAAATGCAAGGACTGGTGGTAACTCACTTTTTTCAGTGTACCACAGGATGAGCGGTTGTAAGTCGAGGACTATCTGTATTGGGACAAGCTGTCCATACGAATACAGCAGTTCTGGTTTCTTGGTAGGTTCAGCATGTTGTGTGAACTTGGCCACGTAATGCTGGCTGCCTGGTAGTCCAAGACCCCAGAAGCCCCTCCGTTTTGGGCACCTTTGAATTGGCAGGTCACATACGGCTGGCGGGAAGCAGCTCATCCGACAATATTGGCTTTTACACTAATCAAGCGGCTCTCTTAATACGGGCTTCGTTTGCAGGGCTCCCCAACAGGCTCGACTAGATTCCTCCAGTCACCCATTTCCTGTCTTTCCGCGCCAATTGATCCAAAAGTAAAGACGAGCCTAACCAAGATTAGCAGGTTGGGTTAAAGCCACCGCCAGGAGGGGAGGGGGACACGCTAGTATACAGCCGCACCTCGGTCGCCAGTCCCGGCTGGGCCGCCGGGCCGAGCGGAGGGTCGCAGCGCAGCCGGGGAGCTCCGTGGAAGCCCCGCGTCGGGAGGCGGCGCTGGGTAGGGATGCGGGCGCGGGGCGGAGTGCGTGCGAAGTCCCTCCCCCCGTTGTCCCGGCGCTGACCTCGAGGACGGCGACCCCCCCCGTGCGGCTGGCCCCTCCTCCTCGTGCCCGGGGAGGGAGGGGGGAGGAGGGCGGCGGCGGGGGGGGGGCAGGAGAAGGAGGCGAGCCAGAGCAGCCGCTTTGCGCTCCCGCCGGCAGGAGCGAGCCGGAGCGGCGGGATGGTGGTCTTGCTCGGGAGGAACCTCCCTTCGCTGCTGGCGCTCTTCAAGAAGAAGGGTGAGCCGGCCGCCTCCCGCGCCCCACCGCGCCCTCCCCGGCAGCCGCTTCGGCGGAGCAGCCCGGCGAGGGAAGCGGGCGTGTCCAGTCGCTGCCCGGAGGGGGGGGCTGCGCGTGGGAGGATCGGGCGCAGCGGGGCGTGGGAGGGGCTGCGGCGCGCTTGGGGTCTTCTCCCCCCCCCGCCATCCTCGCCCGCCGCCCCATTGTTGCCCGGAGGCCTCCCCGGCGCGGAGGCTTCTGGCGGCGGGCGGGGCGCGGGCGGGAGAGGAGGGCGGCCTTGGGGCGTGGGCTCCCCCCCCCGCCAGGCTCTTCCAGCCCCGGCTTTGCCTCTCCGCCACGGACCGCCCCCCCCCGCTTGCTGGAGGCCAGGATGGGCCGGGCATTTTTCGCGCGTGGGGTGGGGGGAGAGCCCGGCTTGCCCCCGCCCGCTCCCTCCTTGGTCGGGGAGGGCGGCGAAGGCCCGGCCGTCCGGCGTTGCTCCTGCGCTCTCGGACCCCCTCCGAGCCGCGGAAGCGAGCCGGAGGCAGCGGTGAGAAGCGAGCCCGGGGCAGGCGCCGAGGGGGCGCCCTGGAGCTTCGGAGAGAGGCCGCCCCGGAGGTGGGCGCTGACCGGAGGGCAGCCCGGAGGGAGAAGCTCCGGTGGGCCTGGGGCTGCCCGGCCTCTCCCTCGCTCGACGGTGGCGGGGCGCTGGCTGCGGTGCATTTGGCCCCTTCGGGAGTTCCTCGGCGAGAGACGCGGCAGGCCAGCCAGCCTCTTGGGAAGCCCCCGGGGTGGCCCCGGAGCGGGAGAAGCTGGCCGGGCGGGGTTTGTCCCCCTTCGTGACTGAAAGATGCGTGGACTTCAACTCCCAGGGTTCCCTCGCCGTCTTTGCTACTTGGGGAACTCTGGGAGATGAAGTCCACACACCTTTACGTTGCTGTGATGGAGATGGAGGATTGATAAATGTAAAATCTCTTTCCGGGTAATCTGGATTCCCAGTGATTTTGTGGATACATAAACATAGTTTGTTTGACAATCATAGTTTTAATGACAGCGACGGTGGTTTCCCATTGCCGCTGTTTGAGATCTTTATAACTTTGCAAGTCTGGGGATTTTTGTGGCTTGAGCTTTTCAAGGTCAGCCATACTCAGCTGGGTAGGAATATAGAACTGGTGAAGCTTCTTGGATGAGAAGCTATGAGAAGCTCTTCAAGCAAAAAACAAAAAAAGTCCAGTTGTCTTTTGAAAAAGAAAAAGCCCCTTTGAGACTCATTTCACAAGTTAGCAACCTTTTGAGTCCCTAAAAAAGTACTTTTTGTGTTAATTGTGAGGGTTACTGCGCATTGCAGTGCACAAAGTTCTAGCATTGTTAATCATAATTCTTTTTAGTTTTTCAGAATTTTATTAATGTATTGTAACTAAATATATTGTGCAGTTTTTTTAAAGAAGTTAAACTTCATTGTAAAACTTTTAAACATAATTTAAATATCAGGAACAATATTTAGTAAAAAAAATAAGATTGTAAACTATATAAACTGCCATACATTCTATTAATAGTACTAGAAGTCACTCTTGATTTTAAAAATCTTATAAATTTAAAATATTAAAATGTAGAACATAGATGATATTTATGTACATATTAAAATGTACATAAAGCGAAACCAAAATTTTGGAGGTGATATAAATCCATATATGAAACTGTAACCTGGAAAGGTTTTGCAAATTCAGTTAAATTCTGTGTCGGATTTACTTTTAAGATATAAGATGCTATTTTAGACATCCAACCGTGCAGAACTCTTACAGTCAGTTCAGTTCCCTTAATAAGTTGTTTCAGTAGTCAGTGCCACATCATCCTTAAAGAAGTTGTAGTTAATTATACAATTTTTCATTCCATAATTAGTTAAATATAGCTCCATGCATTTATGTATTGAAAGAAGTATGAAGAAAAAAAGTGTTTTATTTAACATGTTTGTTAATTGCCCCAGTTGTGTAATTCTGAGATTATACGTGGCTATGAAAAAACAAAAATGTATTCCCCCACTAGATAAAAGAAGCATGCCCCCCCCCAGCATTCAAATAGAGGTGGATGCCTGATGAAATAAGACCAATAAAAAATCATATGAGAAGGGGGTCCTGTCGGTTGGGCAGCTGGGGGAGCAGGTTGCATAAGATCCAGGTCCGTGAATTTCACAAGGAGCCCTTTTCAAAATAACAGAAGGATGGTGGACTTCTCAAGGCAGTGCCAGATGGAACTCTTGAGTTGGGCCTGAGAGGAACCTACTGCATGGACTTCAAAATTAGCCAGGGAGGGGCGGATCCTAGCAGACTTTCCACTGGGTGCTGGACCAGGTGAAGACCCAGTTGGGTCCAAAGATTGCCAATGCAGACTGGTTGCAGTAGTCCAAGTGGTGGCACCCGGGTGCAGCCCACGCCCTAGGATGCGATTCCCTAGGTGGGAAAGGGGTCTTCCTGTTGCTGCTCCCTGAGAACTTGAAGCCAGAAAGAGCACAGCCACCTTTTGCTATCTGATTGCCGCCTTCCAAGGATTGATGCCTGGGCTAAAGTCCCACTGCCAAACTGGAGGACACAATTCCCATCATTGGGGGCCAACCAACTGGGGCAGGCAGGGAGGCAGGATATGGTGTGAATTGCAACATTGCAAAACACATGTATCTGCTTGTGTCCAAGCAGATATTAAGTACCAAAGGTGGCATTGCGTCATCGCATCGTGATGCATCCTTTGTCATTTTCAGATGGTTGTGGTTTGTACCAAGTGCCTGTGGGTGATGTGAATTGTAGTCCAATCCATCGGAGGGGTTCCAGGTTGGAAGAGGCTGAATAATACGTTATCGAGTTAAATTCTATAACCAAAATAGTGCTGTTTTGTTTTCTGTGAAGGATGAGGGTCCCTCTGATGCCCAAATTGCCTTGACTTCCAGAGGGGCGGGGGCTGGGGCGGGCGAGGCTTGCTTGCTCTGCTTGGCTTCAGGCTATTTTATCCTGGGAAGAAGGAGAAAGGAGCAAGGATGCTCAGGAAGGGAGACTCCATCAATATTGATTTTGTAAAAGGAGAAGCAGATTGTGGAGAGGGAAGAGGAGAGCGATGGAAACCAAGTAAATGCCAAGTCGGCCCCTTCAGCCTGGGGGAAGATGACCTTCCTGTCACTCCTGGAGTTCAGATAGGCAGGATGGTACTGATCTTCTGGTTTCATCCACATTATGGCTTTAAACAGGTCTTGTTGGTGGCTGCCATCTAAATCTAGCTTGCTTTTAGGGAAAAGGCACACAAAGAGATGCAGCCCAAGAAGTGCATGATTTCTGGGCGTTGCAGTTGATGCTCTCATCCTCAAGACACTTAAGTGGTCTTAATTTCTAGCCTTGCAAGTGTTCTCGTGAACAGGACTGTGGAGCCACTTTTTCTTGCTCTGGTTCAGAAGCACTCGACCTTATATAGGTAGTCCTCAAGTTACAACCACAATTGGGGCTAGTCATGTTTCCATTGCTAAGCAAGTAAGTGAGTCACACCCAATTTTACAACCCTTTTGCTATGGCTGTTAAGTGAATCACTGCAATTGTTAAGTGAATCATGTGGTCGCTAAGAAAATCAAGTTCCCCCCCATTGACTTGGCTTGTCAGAAGCTGGCTGGGAAGGTCACAAATGGTGATCACCTGATCCTGGGATGCTGCAACCATCATAAATACATGCCGGTTGCTTAATGGGCAAACTGTGATCACCTTACCATGGGGATGCTGCAACGGTCATAAGTGCGAGGACTTACATCATTTTCCCCCAGAACATCAAATGTGAGTGCTAGACAGATGGCTGCAAGTGGAGGACCCCTGCCCTGCCAGAGGTGGAGTGCTGCCTGGGAGCCAGACCTGAGATTTGAACTTTGGCCTCTCCAGCTGAACAGCTAGGAGAACCAGGTTAAGAGGCTCCCTTCTGTGAGGGGCTGAGGGGTTGGGGTCAGAGCAGGTGATGCTGGTCGGGGGTGGGGTGGGGGAGACCAGCCATTTGTCTGTTGCCTTTGGAGTCGCAGCAGATTGCTCCAGTTTGCCCCCAGAATTCCCAGACCTCGGGAGCTCTTTGCAAAGCTACGATTGGTTGTGCCTGGGAGACGGGGTGGGGAGGTGGGGGTGGGGGTGGAGGGCATGGCCCGCCTTGGTCCATGAGGCTGCGAGGAACCGGACACAAGACTGAACAATGGCAACTACAAGGATGGTCCCTGTCTGCTTTCCATGGCACAGCCAACACCCAGGTTTAAGCTCCAGCCTGTCATCAACTCCGAGGGAGATGATGAGAGGTTTGTAAAATCTCACCCCAGACAAGGTGATCAATTGTCTAAGCACTCCTCAAAGATCAGATTAAAAAGGAGGTTGTGTTTTTAAATAGCATCCAAACAGCTATTAAGAGCTCGGTGGGTGGCAAAAACGGTCTGGTAATTCCTTGGAGGGCTGGGTGTGTGATGGCACAGCGCCTGGATACCACAGGGTGAAAAGGGATTTCTTGGGCTTCAAGGCAGCCCATTGTTTCACACAGTGACTCTTCTCCTTCGGGTTTCTTTCTATTTTAGCTGGATTTCAAGTCTTTATTTTGGGCCCTTGAGCGGGGAACCCAATGGACGCAAACAGGGTGACACCCTCAATGTAAAATGGACTGATCGGTCTTGTGCAGATGATGGGGGGAGCGCAAGTCTGGTTTTTGGCTCCCTCCCCAGGTGTTTTATTTGATTGCGTCAAAGCAAGTAACAAAAAATATGCAGACATAAATACTATTAGCATTGTAGTATCAAATTTGATTTGTTTTTGTTTTTTCAAGAAAATTGTTTCTACATTAAGGGAAACAATCCCAGGGAGGGGATATGCAATCAAAACACTGCTTGCTTGTGCTTTCATGAAAAGAAAAGCTAATTTGGAACTTGATAAACAATGTACATCAACCATCTCCCGCTGCAGATCAGATACAGATTCATGTATTATGTAATAATTTATATAGCCAGACCCTGGGGGGGAAAGGGGGGGGCTGCTGCTTTCTGCCATGCATAGTGTCAGCGGTTGCTCGCTGCTTTATTTTTAGAGGTGCCTCCAGCTGTGGAGTCAGTAGATCAGCCACAGTCCTGACTTCACTAAGTGGTGCATTGTTTTGTCAGAAGCATCACAATTAAAATAAGGCATAGTATATGACATAAAATTTAAAATGTAAAATACAAGATTAAAATATGTACAAATTAAGCAGATCTTGCCCAGAAACTAGCAACAATAACTGCGTTCTGTCGTGCTGCCGTGAGGTCCTCAAGTGTACACAGATCAGGATACAAAAGGCAGATATACACATGTGTTGTGGTCTGCATGTCACCACAATCGCATAGAGCACCAGGTAGCCGCATTTGTTCAGGGTGTCTCTGGGTCGGTTGTTCCCGTGTGCAGTTTGTTGCATGATTTCCATACTTCCCAGATTTGGTCAGACCGGGCTGCCAGCTCCTCCGTTGGTTCCATCCCGTGTTGGTTCTTTGTGGCTTTCGACAGGTCCTCTCTGCTTCCAAAGTCTTCAAAGTCTTCTGTCGACCTAAAGAAGCTTTTCCTGGATTTTATGCTCTGCTGAGCTGGCTGTAGGCCGTAGAGAGGAGGGCGTTGTCTAAATATTGATGACTGGAGGCTCTCTGTATACTGCTGCTTCTCAGCAAACAGCCGGCAGGGCAATGCTGGCTTGGTGGTGGATCTTATCTGGAGGGGAAGGTTTAAGGCATCTGGTAATAATTCTGCTAGCTTCATTCAGGGCAACGTGTACTTTCCCAGCATGTACTGATTTATACCAGACTGGGCAGGCACATTTGCCTGCCGAGTAGCAAAGAGCTAGAGCTGTTGCCATAAGGACTGCTGGTTTGGAAACCCAGGTAGAGCTGGTTAATTTCCTGAGGATGTTCTGTCGTCCATTGACCTTCAGTTTGTTACAGTGCTGCTTATATGTTAGGGCCCTATCCAGAGTGACCCCTGAATATTTAGGCCTGTGACAAAGTGATGTATTTATATCTCTAGATCCCGCCCGGAGAAATGGCTTAAACAAACAGCCGAATGGCTGGGCAGTCGTTAGCTTGTGCCGGGCCCAAATCGAGAGGGTGTCTTTGGACATGGTCACCTTGCTGTGTTAGAAGTGAGTTTGTCCACAGCTCAAGCCCTGGTGGGAGAGCAATGCTGGTGCTCAGAATTTGGGGCTGCTCAGCTCAGTTAAAGGTCGAATGCCCCGATATAGGCTAAGTTTTAACACTGGCCTTTCATAGCTTGGCATGTTGCGTGAGGCTTGCTCGTTTGATTAGGTTAGGACCAATGTATGGTATAGGTCTGGTGGATATATTAACTCAGTAACCGGAGTGAGTGTGCTGTGTGGTTCCAACTACCAAATGCCCATTTCAGCCTTCAGCATTCCCAGGAAAAACTCCCCAGTGAAGTCCTGCCTGGATGGTGGGGCAGTCTTGGTCAATGATTGACGTTGGAGCCAGTGGTTTCTGTTTGAAAATGAAACCCTCAAGTAAAACTGGCCCGATTTTTCTCAGATTCCCCTTCTGCCCCCATGCTATTCCCCCTCCCTTTCTGTTTTGGCAGCGGCTGAGTTCTGTGATAGATAAATCCACAATAAAAAAAAGTGCTGCCCTTTAAGCTGGATTGCCAGGTTGGTGTGTGCCAGGTGCTGTAATAGTTACGGTATCAGTCATGTGATTCTGCCCTGGGCACTTTCACCTCTTCCTTGCACAGACTTTAAAAATGTCGGCTTTGAATGGGAGCAGCCTAAGCTTGTCGCCGAGGGATGGAAGGGAAATAGAAGGGGGCCTTTGAAGCGAGGCAGGGGATGGTCCTGGGTTTGGGGCTTGTTCTCCTAAAGGAGGAGGGCTGGTTGGGAGACCTTTGCTTGTCTGGGACGCTCACTGGCTGCCCAGGCTAGAACAGCATTTCCCAACCTCGGCAACTGCAACTTAAAGTTTTGTGGGCTTCAACTCCCAGAATTCCGCATGCAGCATACACTCTGTGGGCTTCAGCTCCCAGTATACTAGGGCAGGGGTCCCCAACCCCCAGTCCGTGGACCAGTACTGGGCTGCGGCACGCCAGCAACTCCCCCAACCCAGCCCGGCCCCCACAGGCATCCCCCCCATGAGCAACATCGAGGTGGCCATGCCCACCCCGGCCACGCCCACCCAGTCTGCCGTGACTACCGCAGGCACACCACCCAGTGGGCCACACACACACACCGCCCCCCTGAGGGCACCACGATGCTGATGCGGCCCTGGCACTTTGCAACACATAACTGGGTTTTGGGTTGTGGTTCGGGCACTCGGTATCTAAAAGGTTCGCCAGCACTGTCCTAGATGGACAGAAATAAACCACAATAAATCTATGAAAAACAAGTCCAGCTGTATTAAGAGCCTATTCTTGTGCAACAAAAGCCTTGCTCGATTGAATCAAAATTCTTTTGGGTGGAGTTGTAAAGCTTTTGCTGCATAATTCAATACTGCTGTAAGCCCCCTTCTTACAGTTGATAGGATCCACCATAATTAAAATCTGTCGTAACAGATGCATTCTCAAACATTAAAAGACATTAAGCCACACAGTTGAGGACTGGCAGTTGTTGATTACGGTGAACTGGTGACAGTATTAAGATTAGGACAGCCTTTGTGGACCATTATACAGACCAGCCCTGCCCAGTTGTATCTCCAGAGATGTTGGGTCATAGTAATGGCACTTAGCGCAGTCTACCACATCTGGAAGACACCAGCGTAAGGAAAATGATTGCCTCGCAGTTAATAACAGTTCATGTCCCTTGCCTTGTCAGTGATGGCTGTTAGTCCTGGTTTACTTACAAAAGGGCAACTGGGCTGGAGACGAGACGCCCTGTCCTTCTCCCCAGGATGAATGCGGCATCAGCAGTACCTGCCTGGTGATACTCCCTGAGTGAAAGCAAAGGGCTCTTCCTAAAAGAATTGGACCCTTCCTCGGCCTAGGAGGGCTTTTTGCAGGGGGGAGCACTTGCAGTTCAGGGCCTGGCCTCCCCTGCCAGAAATTGGACAGCCCTTGACGGGAAGGACCTTCCCTTCTGCCCCTGTGCAGAGCTGCTGCCTGCCCAGATCAGGAAAGGGCTGTGGAGCTTTTCTGCCTTCCACTTGCTGCTGCTGCTGTGTGTGTGTGTGTGTGTGTGTGTGTGTGCGCGGGGGGAGAAATGGACCCTCATTTGCCTGCTCAGTCTGAGGTCTCTTCTTCCCCCTCTGTGTTCCCAGGTGCTGCTGCCCAGGCGGCGAACGAGGAGAAGCGGCTGAACGTCCAGTGCAAGGCTGTAGGAGACCAGCCGGACAACGTGTTCTTCCCCAGCAGCCGCCCCAAACATCTGGAGGAGCTGCACATCCAGGCGCAGGCGGGACTCAAGTCCTTGCAGAATCTAGGTAGTGATGGGAAGAAATGCATGATCCACTTCCTTCACAACACAGTTGTTTTAGGTTGAGTGGGGATACCCAGTTCTCCGAGTGTTGTGCACATACACACACGCTTTAGGTGAAACATTTATCTGTTGGTTCCGCCCTCAACGGAAACCAAGCAAGCAGAATCCTCTGCAGCTGCGCAGAGCGGCTGGGCGAGTGGCAGAGGCACAGCGGAGTCCAGGGCTGGTGGGCCCGACTCTAATTTAAAGAGCCAGCAACCTCCAGCATCTTCATGCTGCCCCCCAGTGCAGCTTCCGATCACCAGTGGTTGGGGGCTTACAGCTCAAGGGAGCTTCTAGTGTTACCATTTCTGCCATCAGACTCCCCGGATCATGGTCTGGGGGCCTCCGGGCCTTCTCTAGCTGATCGATGGCTGTGTCTGTCCTGTTGCATTTCAGAGAAACAGAAGAAGACCAGGAAGATCTGGGACCACAGCGAGACCAGCAGTATCCAGGTAAGTCGTCCGCCGGCCTCCCGGCCCCCACATCCTCTCGCTATACTGCGCACACCCTGTGTAGCAGCAGCAGCTGTGCCCTTCTTGGGCCCTCCCAGTTTTGCTGGACTACAGCTGCCCTCCTAGGGCACCCCCGTTCTTTGGGCCTAGCGCAGGGGTAGTCAACCTTGGCTCTTTTATGACTTGTGGACTTCAACTGTGCTGGCTCAGGAATTCTGGGAGTTGAAGTCCACGAGTCATAAAAGAGCCAAGGTTGACTACCCCTAGCCTAGCGTGTCCTGCAGACACAGCTGCTTGGGAAGGCAGCTGGGGGGTTCTTGTCTGCCCCCTGATGCAAGGCTGACAAGGGGGGTGGCAGGGCACGGGGCTTAGGACACACTCCGTCCCACCGAAGCCACCCAAACCCTTTGGGGGGGGGTGTCCCCCTCCCTGCTGCATCTCTGGGAATGTTTGCCTTGCCTTTAGCCAGGTGTACTTTGTCCCTGCGGAGCTCCCCAGGGCCTCCCTTTGCTGCTTAGCCTCTTGCCAGAAGTCAGCTGCTCCCATCCTCTTCCAGGCGCCTCTGTTTGGAAGGTGTTACAACTCCAAGAAATGTTAAATTTGCTTTGCTTGTCTATTGTTTCTTTTATTAACCTGTGCACAAAACACTAAGTAACAATACAGTGGAGGCCTTAATGCTATGTAATTAGCCCAAGACCAAAACCTTGATTATGTATCAAATACCTTGATGCAATCAGCAGTGTATTTTCCCCCTAATGTACAGTAATATCACATTCTGGATGAAAACACCAAATAATCGTACTCTCAGTAACACCGACATCCAAAATTGTAACTAATATAGATGTAATACTTCTTTCTCCTTTCTTTCTCCTCCATAGTCTAAGTTACCCCAAACATTCTTGAAGCTAATAATCTTCAATTAATGTTTTACAAATATAATTGCATCAAAATAAAATAATATATTAAGATTTACAGCAACGTAAGAAAAAAAAGTGGGGGGGAGAGAAAAAGAAGCCCTCCAAGGTTCTGGGGCCTCCTGGAAGAGGAATGGCATGTTAACATGTCTCTGAATAAGGGGAGACGCTGATGATGGGGCTTAAAATGTGAGCAGATAAGTAGCATGAAACATCTCTGGATAAGGACAAGATGGAGATCATCCACTTGTGCTCTTGTTTTTCTTTGAAGACATTTCCAAGAAGCTTCTTCAGCTCTGACTGGATGGTGGGGAATAGAAGGATTTATACTTCGTGTAGGCAGCTGGTCATTTGCCTTCTTTCAAAGAAAAACAAGGAAGTCCAGTTGCCTGGTGAAAAAGCATCTTTGGGACAACTGTGACCTGGATGACTGAGAATCTCCCGAGACGTCTGGTGGGCAAATGAAATGCTTCTGCCTGGGGCTGGAACTTGCTTCCTCACGTAATTCTTTGTTTTACAAAGGCAAGAAAGAAGAGGAGCAGCTGGTGTGCAAATTTGGTCCTGCTTTTCGGATGCCAAGATTCTTGCCCTGTGTGATTCAGTGCCTTTAGACAGCCTCCGGGGCTCTCAGAAAGGTTCACTGGTGGAGGATAAGTTCTCCTTGTTAGGAAACCTTGGCATCTTTAAGTGGTGTAGACTTCAGCTCCCAGAATCCCCTGCCTGGCCAGAAGGTGGACTTCATGCAGGCTGGGGAATTTTGGGAGTTGAACTCTACCCAATTGAAAGTTGTCAGGGATGGGAAACACTGCCTTAAGACCTGCTCATGGATTCTCAACACCAATTTCTGTTTCCAAACTGACAGAAGACATTTTAATATGGATTTCTATCAATGTTTTTTCAATTTTTGATCGGAGTGTTTGTAAACCATCTTTATTTTCAATTTGATTTTACAATTATTTTCTCACTTTCTCTGATTATATTTGTATAATATAATGCAGTTTAAACAAAAACCAAAACCACTGTTCACTTTTTTGTCCTCCCTTTTGACAAGCAGTCTTCCCAGTCCACTGAGGGTGATGATATTTCCATCCGAAGCCAAGCCTCCTCGTGCACCACAGAAGATGCCTCCGAAGACGCCATGTCTGTCCGCTCCGAGATGATCCAGAGAAAAGGTACCACCCAGCACAACCGTCCTGGGGCAGGGAAGAAGGCTCTGGGCTCCAAGGGATCGCCTGCTGAACCAGAGAGACCAGGGTAGTTTGCCCTCCGGAAGATGGAAAGGGCCAGCGGGAAGCTCAGTTGTAGCAGCCTCTCCGTCACAGCCTGCGCCAGTGGAAGTTGCCCTCGGAAGAGGGATGGAAGGAAGTGGGGCTTTAACCCCATGAGAGAAAGGAAGACACCATGTGGGGGAATGTTGGGGCCAAGAGAGCTGCCTAGGAGCGGTCAGCTGAGAGAGGGCATAGCCTGCCTGCAGCTACACAATGGGTGAGAAAGATGCCCCAAAGGGGGCCGAAAAGGAGATTCCTGGGCTGTAAAGCGGATGGCAGGAGAATCGCACTTCTAGACTTGCTTTACAGGAAAGTAGAATGAGCGTATCTGGTCATGTTTCCTGTCTGGTCTGTCTGGGCAGGCTGACATCAATCTTGCAAATCTCCCACCATCTTCCAAAAAAGAGCAACTAAGATGATTAAAGGCCTAGAGACTAAAACATATGAAGAATAGTTGCAGGAATTGGGTTTGGCTAGTCTAGAGAAAAGAAGGACTGGGGGTGGGGGTAGACATGATAGCGGTCTTGCAATATTTGAAAGGCTGCCACGAGGAGGAGGGTATGGATTTATTCTCCAAAGCGCCAGAAGGCCGGATGAGAACTGGGGGGGGGGGGCGGAAGCTCTTTAAAGAGAGAACCAATCTGGAACGAAGGAGAAATTTCCTAACAGCGAGAACAATTAGCCAATAGAATAGCTTGCCTCCTGGAATTGTGGGTGCTCCATCACTGGAGTTTTTCAAGAAGAGACTGGACAGGATGGTATAAGACATGGTAAGCCGGCCAGAATTTCCCTGTGGTAAAACGGGCAGTCAGTAAATGTAATAAATTAAGAAGGTCCCTTGGACAGGGGCTTGGATGAGAAGATCTCCAAGGTCTCGTCCAACCCCGTCAATCTATAATTCTATGAAATCGCTTACAAGAGGAAAAAGTCTGAATTCTTTGCCCCTTTGGACCCAGGTTTTGCAACATTAGCCTTTTACTTTGAAGGAAAATAAGCGTGGAACGCATCTATTTAGTTTAATTTTATATGTTGGCACAAATACTCTTGGGGGGGAACTGCCAATCAATGCTGAGGCTTTGCTGCTGAAGCTTGGTGACCGTTTTCCTTGCTTCCCTCCATTTCTCCTCACTCCTGGCCACTTCCAGGCTCCACCTTCCGACCACACGATTCCTTTCCGAAATCATCTGGAAAGGGAGAAAAGCGGCGAAGAGAGCGGAGGACCACAGTCCTGGGGCTGCCCCAACACGTGCAGCAGGAGCTGGGTAAGCTGCTGGCCAGGAGTGAACCGGGAGGGGGGAGGGGGGAGAGACGGAGGGCAGTGACATCCAGCAGCCGCCTGCCTTCCGTATGCAAGCCGGACCCTGCCTGGGGGTGGTTGCAGAGAGCCTGGAGAAGGAGACGTCCCGAATGCTCTCAGCGCGCTCAGGCCCAGGAACAGCAGAGGCCGTGGAAGAGGGATCCAGGGACCCGAACGGGGACGGGATCTGCCCCCCCCCGAGTCCCAGGGGAGCCGGCACTGCAGCAGAGCACTTGGGGTGGGGGATGGCATTACAGCTAGTCCTCAATTTAGGGCCATAATGGAGCCTGCCTATTAGAGACCTGTCATGACAGTCATAAAGCAGGTTGCCAACGGGACTGACCTTTGTTGTGGCTCTCGTTATGCAAACCAATAGTTCACTATGGGGCAGTTTTGCTGAAAACCAGAAGTAAATGCCATTTTTGGCAAAAACATCTTGAAACACAAGTGACCACTGGCTGATGCTAATGGCCATAAGTGCCTAGACCAGCTGTGATATTGGAACTGGTGTGGGTTCCTCCAGTGTTGAGTGAGAGGGGGCCAGCAGAGCATTTCTGGGATGGAGGTCCAGCCTTGGCCCAGTCATTCCTTCTTCAGTTCTGTTTTCGGTTGGTGCCCATTTATATTTCTGCCCACAGGCCTGAGCAACGGGCGTGACTCCACAAAACGTCCTGGCAGCATTGCAGTCAGAGCTGGCCCGACACCGCAGCCACTGGTGAATGGCAGCCAGTTGCCCGGCCCTGCCATCCAGATCCCCACTGTCGATGGGAAGCCGCTCACCACCGCCCTTCCCAAGGGGGGGGCCCGCGTCTCCCTCCAGGCCCTGGAGGCCCGTTCCTCAGAGGCTGCCCTCCAGCAGCACATCAACCGCCTCTACTACGATGACTCGATGCTGGGCCACAAGACAGCAGCCAAGCTGTCTCCTATGGCCAGGCCCAAGTCCCTGGCTGTTCCCTGGATGACCACCCAGCCCAGTTCTCCCGAGCTGTTGAGACCGGTCATGTCCATCTCGCCACAGGGCACCTACCTCTCCAAGATTATTCCCAACGCCATCATGCCGCCCATGGTGGATGTCATTGCTCTGTCCTGCAACCGGGTGCGCACCCTCAGCCGCTGCAGCCTGGCCACCGCCAGCCCGGCCCTCTCGTTGCGCTCCACGGGTCACTTCCCTGCCGCTCCCCGCAGCCGAGAGCACTCCTCCTCCAGCGACAACTGGAGCCACTCGCAGTCCACTGAGACCATCGTCTCCAATGCATCCACCATCTCCTCCCGTGGGGGCCCCAGTGGCCAGAAGGACGAGGCAGGGCCAAGCGGCAGGGACTCCCCTGCAGGCAGGCCTAACTGTCTCAGTTCTGCCAGCCCTACCAAGTCCAGACCAGCCAGAGCCGCCCCGGCTTCTCCCAGCCTGCTGGGGGTGCGGCTAGCAGGGAGCAGTGGCCGAGCCTCGCCCACTTACAGCACCAGCAGCGTAGCTGAGGGCTCGGACGATGCAAGCGTGCGCAGTGACCGCTCCTCGAGCCGTAGTGTCTCACTACGGAAGATGAAGACGGCCCCCTTGCCCCCCCGGAGGACGTACTCCTTGCACCAGAAGGCCCAGCAGCTGGAAGCTGAAGGGGCGCCCCGAGGAACGGGGCTGCCTCCCAAGCCGGAGCGGAGGCCCCACCGGGAAGGTGCACAACACCCCAGCCTGCCCAACGAGGACGACGTCTTCTCCCCCGTCCACTTGGGTGGGACCAGCAGCCTGCAGTCCAGCAATCTGGCCTGCTCACCAGATCTCTCTGCCCGGAGCCCAGGGAGGGTCAGCCAGCTGCGGGAGACTGATGGGAGCGAGGCCCAGGAGCCTGGTTCTCCCCATCGCTTTGGCCGCACCATGTCTCCATCAAGCGGCTACTCCAGCCAGAGCGGCACCCCCACACTGCACCCCAAAAGCCTCCTCTCCCATGCCGTGTCCCCGGGGAAGAAGAGGCCGCAGCCGAAGAAGCCGGAGCGCATCTGCTCCCTACAGTCCCCAGGACCCTCCCTCTCCTCCTCCTCCCTGACCTCCCTCTCCTCCTTGGCCTCCGACCCTGCGCCCCCTGAAGGGACGGCCCCGCCCACCCCCGGCTCCCTCCTGGCCTCCTCTCCTGCCGCCCCACGTTATGTTGACCGCTTTGTGATCCCTCCCCATCCAAAAGTCCCGGCTCCCTTCTCCCCACCCCCCACCGAGCCAAAGAGCAAGGAAGGGATGGTGGCTGCTTTGCCCCCTGGCAGCCAAGCCCGCAAGCAGCCCAGCCCTCTCACCAAGGAGGGCTCACCCCCACCGTCCCCTCCACCAGCATACCACCCCCCTCCGCCCCCGGTGAAGAAGGCCGAGCCGAGTCCTGAGGACCCTGGAACTGCGCTGGTTCCCTCCGAGGTTGAGCTGGGGGCTTCCACAGACCCCTTATGGCTCCCCCCGCCCCCGCCCCTGCTGGATGAGCAGGATCTGTCCATGGCTGACTTCCCTCCGCCAGATGAGGCCTGCTTCCTGCTGCCTCCCCCACTCTTGCAGACGGAGTCTGGGGAAGCACCCTCTGTGGAAGCAGGTGGTGCAGAGCCCCCTCCAGACCCCCAAACAGCCAACCCTGCAGGGCAGGAAGATGGAACACCTCCCTGCTTCCCCACCGTGGTGTCTGCAAACTTCCTGCAGCCAAGAATTCTGCCCCTGCCACCCCCAAGCACAGAGCCGTGTCCACTTCCCAACCTTTCTCCAGGTGGAGAACTATCCAGCTCTCAGTTGGGCTCCAGGCACCCCACTGCCTCAGGGGCTGCAGTGCCCTCCAGTATTCCCCCCCAGATTAAGAAGCCGCCCCCCAGCTCCCATCCCGACCTCAAGAAGGAGCCTGCCACGCGCAGCAAGGCTGTCTCGGTGCCCAAGGAGGATGCCAGCCTGCCCATCGTTACACCATCCCTGCTGCAGATGGTCCGCCTGCGCTCAGTTGACGTGGAGGCCCACGGCCCTGGGATCAGTCCAGCTGGCGGGCCCGTGACCTCCATGGAGTCCAGCAGAGCAAACATGGCCACAGATGGGAAGACGGCCCCCTCAGCCCCCCAGAAGCCTCTCCGCAAGTCCCTGTCCTTGAGGGGGGGACAGCCTGCTTCGAAAGAGGGGCTTAACCCCCTGCATGAGGCTGTGCGACTGAAGGCCTCCACCTTGACTTCCAGGGAAGCCATGAGTCTCGGAATGGCTGAGAGGAAGACTGGGAGCCGGATGGCGCTGCCAGGCACCTCTTCTGCCCCGGCTAGCAACGGCCCGGTGTCCCCTCTCCACAAATCCCCTGCCTCCACCGCCAGCTTCATCTTTGCCAAGAGCCCCAAAAAGCTGGTCATTGAAACTGCATCCTCGTCGGAGGCCCAGGCCAGCCTGCAGAAAAACCTGGTGGCCGAATTGATGACTGTCTCCAGCCAGCGATCCACAGCGGCCCCGGAGCTTCATCTGCAGGGCTCAGCCAAGACCCCCAAGCACCAGAAGATCCCCCCTCCCATTGCCAAGAAGCCTTCTCTTGGGCCGGGGCGCAGGCCCTCCCCTCAAAGCCCAAAGCCCTCTGAAGCCGAGGAACCAGTGCTTGAGGAGAGGACTAAGGTGGGCTCTGGGAGCCGGACCTCTGCCTTGGAGTCTGGCGATGGCAGCCCCCCAGCTGGACCTGACAAGCAGTTGCGGAGGAGCCCCACAGGACAAGGTGAGTGGGTGGCAGACGCACGGGGTGCCCTTCCTGTTGTAGGGGAGATGCGGGGGGCTGGGTGGAGCAAGAAGTCCAAGACCTTTTCCCGGGGTTTGCAGTAGTGGGACTTCTGTTTCCTAAGCTGGCCTTTATATGGCAATTTCCCTGCCAACTTTGAGCCAGCTGCTCCTGAGATTTGGGAGCTGGCTGCTGTTGCTTCCGGGCCTGCCAGTGTTTGGAGGGGTGGCATTTGCCCCCCTTCTGTTGAAACGACCCTGGAGGTGGGCATTGTCTGGTGCTGCTCCAGCACCATTGCAAGTCATTTTGTGCTGCCTTTGGGCAGCCTAGAGGAGACAGGAACTCCCTGCCCCTTTAGAAGGTCTGGGCCATCAGGGCCCCCACCCTGGTGGCCACCAGCTGCCAGGCCTGTCTTTCTTTTACATGAGATGGGCAGTGGTAAAAAATGGGGAGGGTACAGGCTTGGCCCAAGGCTCTTGAATTCTGCTGCAAAATCTTATTGTTTGGGAAGTGAAAGTAACCCGACTCTCTCTTTGCAGACGGAAAAGAGGAGGTGGTGTGAAGGAGGACCCTACGAGGGCTGTTTGCCCGTAAGATACAGGGATTTTGAAAGAAAAATATTCTCAGGGACCTCTTAGGGCCAGAAGAGAAGCTTTGGTGGTGGCGCTGAAGAAAAGAACACCAACCTGCAGCCTTCTCCTGTGGCCTTGACATTGATGCAGCCGGGGGAGTGGCTTCAAAGTCCTCAGCAGCGCAACTCTCTCTTACACCCGGGGACAAAGGGGCGCATCCCTTTCCCCCCTCCCGTCTCTCCCTGGACGCAAACCTCCTGTTGGTCCTGCTTGGTTTGGTGATGTTGAATCCCCCCCTCTCCCATTTGGTGTGAGAAAACAGTTTAAGGTAGCATAAGATGAGGAGAACTCAGCATCTGCCGGGAAGATGGTCAAAACTGGAGCAGCTTGTTGCAGTTCACCCCCCCCCCATGCCTTTTTAATGGGTTGCATTGTCTGTTGCTATTCAGTGTGCATTTGGGGAGTGGGGGGAGGAGAGAAAATGGCCTGCGCTTGCACACCCATGTGGCATGGAAGCACTTTCTCAGTGGGACGTGAGGAGGACGGCCATTGTGGGAAATCCCTGCTCAGTCTTCCCGGACAGTGCTGGGTCCCAGAAGAGGCTCTGCTGGTAGTTTTGCTTTGGACTCCAGTGGGCAGATTCTGGCTGTTGCAAACAGCTGATTCCGGGTAGGGGGTGCCTGTAGGGAACCCCCCCTCACCTGCACCTGCTAAAAGCACAAATGGCAGCCTGGAAGATGGTGCAACTGCCAAAAGACACCATTTTTTCCCAGTCTCTCTTCACCTGTGCGGTGAACGCTACCTTAGGGGAGCCCCCCCCCAATGGGAGTGGGAGAATCTCTGAGCTGTCTTGCAATGGACATGAGTAGTGAGCAGGCACCTGGCACAACACCGACAAGACTTAGCAAGCCCAGGCAGCTGTCTGGAATGTAGCTGTTCACTGCCAAAAGAGCAAAAAAGCCACTGAATTTTGCACCAAAACATTCCAGTCCGGTCATGAGAACAGAGGATCCACTGACAAATTGGGTAGGGGAACCACTTCAGGCCAGACTTTCCTTCTCCCCCTCCCAAGAAATCCAAGTGATAAGGTCAGGGGCGCCTGCACTGGAGTTTTATTCGTGGTGAATCTGCCCATTTCTTGCCAATGGGCCCAGAGAGATGCAGAGTAATTGGATCCGATTTGTAGCCCTTCTTTGGGGCGGCTGAAGCTGGGGGTGTAGAGAAGCTGGGGGTGCTGGGGGCCCAAATTCCATCCTTGGCTGAAGGGAAAGTCTGGATGCAGAAACACTCGGGGGGGGGGGTGAGTCGGGATGTCCCCATCTGGCCAGGAGCATCTGCAGTGTCCTTGTTAGGATCTTCTCTCCCCCACCTGGCGTGGCCAGCAGTGGCTCATCCCAGAGGTCTTTGTGGTACCCAGAATGTGGTGAGGGCAGCCTCGGGCATGGGAGCCCTCCAGGATGGGTCCAGATCACTTGCAACGCCCGTGTCTAGCCTTCTGGCTGGGAAGATGGGAGCGCTCAGGTAGAGGCAGCTGCGGACAAGGGTGGTTTTGTGGTCTCCTGCCAGAAGTGCAAGGAAAGGGCTGGGCATAGTTAACAATGCTAAGTAACTATTATCTTCCTTAATAGTCAACCTGGTTGGAGAAGACTCCGAGGAGACCCTCTGCAGAAGGGCAAAGGGGGAGCTGAGACCGGGGCTCTCCTGCCTTCCTAAACAACCACACGTGCCTGCCGTGGCAAATGTTCTCCCCAGGTCCTCAGCCCCGGGGCACCCTGTGGGAGGCTTGCTACCATCCTCAAGGAGATCAGGGTGAGATCAGGGTTTTCAGTCTCCACCAGAAGTCCAGCTGGACATCGCTAGTGCACATCCAGGCCTCTGTTCTTCGGCCCATGTGCAAAGAGCAGGGGCCTCAGCAGGGGGGAGAAGATGGTCAAGGCACCATCCAGACTTGGGTGGCTGTCTGGAGAGCCAGCAGGGGAGGCGCTCACGGCTGCAAGGGAGACCAAAAAGCTCTGCCTGGTTTTCTCTCCCCCTCCCAATTTCCCTTCCCCCCCCCTCGCTTTTTTCTTCTCTTGGACAGCTGGCAGCTGCTCTCTACACCTTGGAAAACTTTGGAGTCTGTTGATTTGATTTCCACTATGGTAGAGAAAGAGAAGGGTTCCTTTTAAAAAAAAAAAAAAAGGTCAATTCTGTTTTAAAAAAGATGAATGTGCATTTGTAAAATGACTGATTAAAAGCTTGCTTGCTGAATCTTCTTTCCTGTGATACGAGGAGGGGGAGAGGAAGGGCAGGTTGGCTGCCTCGGATGGTGAGAAAGGAAAAGCGGGTGCTGAGGAGGCCCACAAGAGGCTCAAGACAGCCATCCTGCTGCTTCGAAACCTCCAAAACGGAGACAATTGCCAAGTTTTGGAGGGTTTGATTTTGAAGGTTAACGGATGTTTGCAAAGGGCTCTTCCGCCCTCAACCCTTCCCCTCAGCTTGATCTGGGGGCTCCAAGCAAGCCCCAGCTGACGTCTCTCTTGACGTCTTTTTCTCTCACGGTTTCCAACTTCCCCATCTTACACTCTTTCTGAGCTTTGGATGGCTTTCCACAAAAAGGAAGCACATACCAAGCTACAGGTAGTCCTCGGCTTATGAGCAGCCGCTTAGTGGCCATTCAAAGTTACAGCATAACCCCCCCCCCAAGGTACTTACAACCCAATTCCGACAGCCCTCCCGTGGTCATGTGAACGCATTTCAGATACTTGGCAACTAGCCTGCATTTGTGGCCATTTATTGTGCCCCACAATTAAGCGACTGCAATTAAGTTGTTTTTGTTGAAACAACTTTTGTTGCAAAAAAAAAAGTAACAGGGTGATAACCTGCTTTACAACCATCGTGGTTTACAAATGGGCAGGCTCTATTAGGGTCGCAAGTTGGGACTTCCTGCATATTCAAATGCCTTAAATACCCCCAGTGCTTTGTGAGGTGCCGGGTCCCAAATGTTCAGGCCTTTGGTCTGCCTGTTTCTGCAAACCACCTGCAGCTTCTTTCTGGAGTTCATTTTGCGTGGCCTAACAAAATTATTTTCTTAATATGGTTTGTGCAAGCACTCTAGACAAAACCCTTTTACATCTTTTGCCCAGAAACCAAATCAAGCTTTTATCTCTGGAATACGATGCATCATTTACAGCAGGGGTGTCCAGGTTTGGCAACCTGATTTACAGAATTAGCCGATGCACAATCAGTTCGTCTGAAAAGGGGGCACTGCATTTTGAGACAAACATGACGATATTTCATGACGGAGCTTATGGGTCTGCTCCTCCGAGGGAGCTCTTCTTCTCTAGCCCGGATCCGAACTCAACGGAAGCAGCAGAGGACAAGAAGCGAGACCGCCCCGTCAGCTGGATGGAAGGCTGCTGTGGCCATCGGTGGGAAGCAACTCCCCGCAGAGGGAAGATTAGTCTGAAGGGGGGGATCTCATTCTCCCAGGATGAAGTTTCACAAGAAGCAGCTTTTGTCACCTTCACCAGCCAGTGAAAGGAAGCAACTGCCTCTTTCTCCTGCAACACAGACAGACCTCGGACACGTTGGGAGAGAAGGAAATCCAGGGCCCTGTCACTGCTGGAAGCAGTTTTCCTTCCTCACCGGCTGGTTCATGATTTCCTGGGTCAGGTGCAGCTGCACAAAGATCACTGATGGAAGCACGGAGGAGGAGGAGGAGGAGGAGAGGTGGGCAGAACATGGGGGGGTGGGCGCAGGAGAGGGGCAGGCTGGGGCTCTAGCGGATGCTGCCCCCTTTCAGAGATTTGCACGTCAGGCTCCCCAGAGCAGTCGTGAGATTCTTCCCCTTCCACTGGGCCACAAAGTTCTCAGAAATCTGGAGGTCAGCCTGAGGAGAAAAAAAGGAGGTAGTGCCAGACTCAACGTCAAAGACTGTTCCTAAGCACGTTTGCTCAAAAGGTCCAGGGCTGCCAGGGCTCTTTTACCAAGTCAGTGGGCTCCGAAATAAAAGAGCCAACACAACAGCACAGTCCCTAGGCAACACACACCCAAGCACCCACAGGCTAGTCCTTGCTGCTCTCTAGCACTGTTGTTATATCCAATAAATAACCTAATTATTTTGAAGCTGCCATTGAACATCCATCAAAAATGGATCAAGAAATCCAAGCTCACAGTTCTTTTTCCAGAACTAGAAATAATGCCGTTAAGTACCTCCATCCCTTACACTTCCTTCTTCCTCTCTGGAGAGAGCAAAGAATTAATGGGCCACATAAGAGGCTGGGATGCTTCAAAGGGTTTGGCAGACTGCTCTTCCATGGGACATGTGTTAGCGCCGATTTGCCACAGGCAGCCTCATGCAACAGCCCCAGCTCTTCCAGCTGCTCCTGAGCCCTTCTGCAAAGGCTGCTCCGGCCACTCTTAGGATGCCCACACACCTGGGCGAGGGGAGCTGTTTGGGTTGCCAACCCCCCAAGTTGGATGCCACTTAAGCCTCTGTGCAAACCTGCACCAAGACGGAGCTTCTCTACTTACCTGCAGCTTCTCAAATACTTTCTTCTTGGGCTTCAGCTCATCATCCGGTTGGCCATTCTCAAAGCCTTCTACAAACACTCGTTCTCCAGGACAGGAGCCTGCTGGGGGGTCCAAGGGCTCCACTCGGCAGGGATCTCCAGAACTGAGGCGATGGAGAAAGAAGGCATCCATGGGAGAACGTGAGCGCAACGTGAAAGGCGCTTCCAGCACCTCAGCCCCTGCCCCACTTCCTTTGCTAACCTGAAAGCGCAGAGCAGCATGGCCTGGGACTCCACTCCTCGCATCTTCTGGGGCTTCATATTGCAGACCAGCACCACCAGCCTGTCCTGGAGCTCTTCCTTGGGCACAAACTCCACCAGACCACTGACCACTGTACGAGGTTGGGCCTCCCCCAGGTCAATCTTCTCCACGTACAGCGTATCGGCATCAGGATGCTGTAGGTATCAGAACGGGAACATCAGTGACCAGCAGAAAGCGCCTCCAGTGTGACAGGCCTAACTTTAACGGCACCCACAAAGGGTGGCACCAAAAGCACCTCACCTTTTCCACACTGAGCACTCTGCCAACCCGGAGATCCACTCGGGACGGGATGACTTCTTCGGAGTCGGAGTTCTTTGTGGAGCCCTTTACGGCAGATTCTGCAAGTAAACAGCAGAGAAAATAAAGGTTTTATTAGAGAGCTGGAATTTCAAAAGGCAACAGTAGACTTTGATGTGTTGAGCCAAACCAGCCTGGCCTCCCTAAACTGGCACATCTTACCATCTTTGGTAGAAATGTTCCTTTGATCAAAAGCTTTGGAAAAAAAGGGGGAAACCCACTGAATAATTTTCTACAATGAATCCTGCTGTTGGTACATTGTAATGTACATTATTCCCAACACCTATACACTGATACAATATATAAATGGACTCAATTCCTGTTGCCACTAGGTTTATTATTGCAAAACTGTAAGCACATCTTTCTTTGGATCAGGGAAGGACACCTTTGTCTGAAAAATGAACACAATAAAGAACATAACAAGACCAAAGATTAAGGATAAATGCAAATTATTTTTATGTATCATTCTCAGTTGCTTTTCCTTGGTATGGTTGGTATGCTTTTATTTTTGCTTTTGGTGTTGGTTTCAAATAAAGCTATGGAATACATCTTATTATTGCTGCCTGATTCCTATGCCCTTTCTCACTGAGGACTCTACACTGCAGATGAGCAGGCCATGTGTGTGGGGGGGAGGGGGAATGGCACAAAGCAGAAATGGAGAATGCAAAGAAAAACAGAGAAAGGTGAGAGGTCTGGGGGGGGGCTCTAAGCCCCAACTTCAGCTTGCATCTCGCCCACTAGGCATGTGGCAGCCCAGCCCAGATGGAGCCCCCCCCCGCCTCAATTCTTGTGGGCCTTACTTGCTGTGGAGGCCTCAGGATATGCACGGCTGGCCAGCTTCTTCATTTGTGAGCTGCTGAACTTCTCTCTGATGGGATCCAGGAGTTTGTTCAAGGCCACCTCGATGGAGTTTTTCAAGTCTCCCGGATGGACAACCTGGTCACAAGATCAAAGCAGAAGCCAGACAGTTCTTAACTTATCAACATAACTGAAGCTGGAATTTTACAAGCTATTTTTGTGGTGATCATTAAGCAAACACAGCTGGGGTTAAACAGACCTGTTTTCCACAATGGGCATTTTTGCAGGAAACTGGAAGCAAACATTGAAAACTGGCAAAGCCCATCAAAAATCACAGTCTTATGACCATGGGACACTACAAATGGTCATAAATACAAGCTGGTTACCAAAAACCTAAAATGCAAGCATATGATTTTGGGCGGGGGGGGGGGGAATCTGAACTTTGAAATCTAGTTGCAAATAGCTCTGGGGAGATCCGTTGAAACTCTGAATGGTTGCTAATTGACCAGTTATTAAGCAAGAATTACCTCTATTACAACTTAGTAATATTGACAGAGAACTTATAAAAACTGGATGCAATGGGCTTTGTGTGCAGCAGTCCAATTTTTTTTGGCTGTAAATTGTTTGCATAATGTCATTTATGTGGTGATCTGCAAGACCCCCAACTCTAATTCAACAGATATCCTTGATTACTGGACACCCCCCCACACACACTGAACTGTTTTATGAGTCCAAAAACAGCTTCCAGAGTTTCAATCTTTCTCACACCCTTTATAATAGGAAATTGGAAAATGAAGGGGACTTGCCCTGTGCTTAACAATTTTGTCTAGTCAATTTGCTTCCCGTTTTGAACAAACGGGGTGATTTACAGCTGAATAAATCGCATTCATCCTGATTTATTTAGTGAGAGATATTGAGCAATATGTACAAATTACCCGCTTGTTTCCAATAAGGTAGAATTCTAAACCATTTCAATTTATTATATGCAAACTGGCCCTTTGTTGTTCTACATCAATCTGATGAAAGCTATAAAAAAACATTTGCCTTTGCATTAATCTGACTTGCGTGTATTTTTAATATATAAAGTATGTGACTCTCCGTGACTCTGGGACCAGCTCTAGTAAGTATGCAGAATGACAGAAAGTTTTTCTCCAAACATCTGAAAGTAAAGTACAGCTAGGAAATTACCACAAATTCTCTGCCTGAATACAGGGGAGGAAACCAGAGTTTGCAAAATCAAAATCCCATTTATTACCTGCTCAGCAAAGTCCTTCTCAAGATCCCCATAGCTTGTGTAAGTTTTATTTCCTCCCCACTTCTCATCTCTAAGGATCACGAACTCTACAGAAAAGTGAAGATGTCTGTTAAACAAGAGGTCAGTCACATACATAGGCCCACATTTAATACCAGCATCCTCAAAAATTCTTTTGGGTAGGATGATGCTGGGCATCACAACCACCTATAACGATGTCACTTAATGCCCACCTGACTTCAGGCCAAACAGGTTTTTCACCCAGGCCCAAAGCATGCAAAGTTCATTTCAGAGCCCTGGGAGCTAGGCCAAATTTCAGCTGGAGAACTGGGACCAATCCAGGCTGAAGATGGTAGATAAATCACAAAAGGAACCAAGACAGACAATGGGACAGGAAATAATATTGATGTGGAAGAAGAACCTGTTTGGCCTGGACAGAGGAGCTACAAGGAGAATGGAGCAGCATTTCCTGAAGCACCATCGGGTAGAGGAGCAAGAAGCCCCACCTTTCTGTGGAGTCCTTGGTGCTCTCTGAGTTTGTTTTCTTGCAGACATTTCATTACCCAAACCAGGTAACGTCATCAGCACTAGCTCGATCATGAATTCTGCAAGAACACCACCAAGCTCAGACAGCACCAAGGACCCCACAGATCAGCCCTGAACAGCAAATATTCTCTCCTGTTGGTACTTCACTTCTGTAATTCCCACAGCAAGAAATGCTTTAAAAGCCAAAATTATAAGAAGGTAGATTTTGACTGAATTAGCGACATGGCAGATGGTCTCTCCCAGAGATCCCTTGCTTGGGCCACCAATGACTTCTTTTGCCGCTGTAAAGAGACTCCCCTCCCCTCCCCCCCCCGCGCTTCAGGATCCTGGAATGCTGTCAGGCACATCCTTCCGTATTTCCCGCTGCTTAGGATTCCTTTTTCGGCTGGTGGAAAGACATGAGATTTGGGTAGGAGGAAACCAGTCTCTGTGCTCCCTGTTCTCCTGGCCATATTTCTCCTCCTGCTTCTCCCCCCTAGCAAGGCCAGCGCTGAGCCCTCTGCCCCTCACCTGATCTGAGGGGGAAGAGCACGTGCTTGACAAAGGACAAGACCCCGTTGTTCTCCACATTTCCTGGCTCGCAAAAAGCCTTCTTAAGCTTCTTTTTCACATCCTCTTTTCGGTCCAAAAGATCAATCTTAGACTCCTAAAAAGGGGAGAAAAAGAGAAGATGGTCCAATATTACTCTTTAGGCACAATTTGAAGTTTTTTAAATAAAGAGGAACTATAATAGGATTTCAATAGGGTGTATTTATATTAATCAATTACAGCATTGTTTCCCAACCTTGGCAACTTTAAGATGGATGGATGGATATTTAACTCACAGAATTCCCCAGCCACCATGAATGGTTCCCCAGCATGAATGCATGCTGGCTGGGGAATTCTGGGAGTGGGTCCACTCATTTTAAAGTTGCTACAGTTGAGAAACCCCGGATCAGAGTTAATATCACAGGTATATTATCTACCCCTTGATATTGATTGAATCCTTGAACATCACTCCCCAACCTTTTCTCTTTGGTTACATTTGCACTGAGCGAGCGTGTGAACAATCAGCTGGAATCCCAAGCCTCTCCCTGCAGGTTCCGCTGGTAGGACGATGAATGCATTCGCGATGGCTGGGGCATCTCCTGGGCAACCACCGTCTAAGATACCTGCAGGCCTGTTCCTGCCACTGACCAAGGTAGTGTTCGTGCCACATTTTGGGTACCATCAGATACAATGGATTTAAAAAGCAGCCACTGAATCAGGTGGATTCCACTGCTGTGTAAGAATCCATCAAATGTATTCATGTCAACAGGCTAATTTTGCTTTGAGGCTGTTCATTTGAGGTTGGCAAAATCATCTCACTGCTTTGATGAAACATGGTTTGGGATATCGGTTTCTTCTTCATTTTTTCAAGTATTCTATTCCCCCCCCTCATTTTGTTTCTTCAATATACTCATCTAATTTTATCTGATTTATGAACCCCCTTCCTTTATGCTCAGTTTGATTAATTACCCGTTCTAGGAGCACCTCTGAAAACCACTGAAAGGGCCAGCCCAGGACAGCTCTCTCTCGCCGGCCGGCCTGGGCTGTTGGGGACCCACCTCTTCCGAAGAGCTCATCTTGGTTCCCGTCAATCCAGGCACCATGGGGTTCATCAGATGGATGCGTTTGGTGTAGCCCAGGGACGGGAGGTACTACAGCAGAGCGAGAAACACACACAGGTCACACACAAACAATTCAGGAGGCTGAGAGGAAGAGAGGTGGCTTAGTGGATGAAGAGACACACGCCGCTCCTCCAAGAAGGGGGCTGAAGTGGTGTCACAGGCCAAGCAACCAGCACTGCTTGTGGATCGGCCCCAGCAGCTATTTTATGGTTGATCACAACAATATCACAAGACTCTGCCTTCCCTTGAACAACGGCAGATGTAGACCTAAGCCGGGCTCAGAGGTTCCTTCTCCTGAACAGACGAAGCTGGATTGTCCCTTTCCTCTCCGTAGAGAGACTCCCTCCCCTTCAGCCAGGGCTTTCCCCACACCTGGAGAGAAATTGCCAAAAGAATGCCCCTTCCAGAATGCCCCTTCCAGACTGAAGCCTCTAGGCAGGGAGAACATCCCAGGAAGTTATGCTGGCAGGTGAGAGCTCCTGGAAAATATCTTGGTCTAGCCATGGGACACCAGGTTACAAGTAATCAAGGAGAGAAGCAACCTAGAACTAGGAGAAACTTCCTGACAGTGAGAATTAACCAGTGGAACAGCCTGCCTCCAGAAGCAGTAAATGCTCCAACACTGGAAGTTTTTAAGAAGAGGCTGGACAGCCATTTGTCCGAAATGGTGTAGGGTTTCCTGCCTGAGCAGGGGGTTGGACTAGATGACCTCCAACATCCCTTCCAACTTTACTATTATTATTATTATAACCAAAGGCAACAGAATTTTGGCCAGCATATTGGAGAAGGGGCAGCCTCTGCGCTCACCTTTTCTGCAAAGGTGAAAATTTTTCTCTGATCCACTCCTCCAAACTGTGCGTCAACTTTCAGGTACTCTTCATCCAGTGCCTGCAGCAAGAGCAAGAAAAAAGGACTCCTTAGGAACTTTAAGAGAGTGCTCCCCATGTTGTCTTCACCAGACATGTGCAAGGGCCACAGCTGAGAGGCAACGAGCTCCAGAAGCTGGCCATGAAGAAACAAGTAGGCTGGCCATTTCCTTTGGTCAACCACAACTGCCATTCTAGTTTTTATGCAGCCTGCTGTTATTTAGTCTACGGAACATTTGCAAATGAAGCTCAGCTTGGAAATGAATTCACACATATGCCTCAGAAAGGTGTGCTGCTCCTCAAATACCGAGACTGGGGAAGCCCAAGGCTGAATCACTTCCAATAGACTTAAAACCAGGGTGTTTGCGCTATTCTTATCACTCTACAAGTGCTGGGCCCTGCACACATACCATGAACTCAGATTGTGTTTTTTAAAAAGGTAAACAGTTGGCTAAACATACAGATGTCCCTTTCTCTCTTCCATGACCTGTGGTGGGTCCTCGAATGTTACTCTACCTGCAGCCCAGGGTAGAGAAGACCACTGAGGAGGGGGTGTTCCACTTGTTTCACCACTTCTGCGCCAGCTTTCTTGGCATCATGCTGCGTGACAACAGAGGACAGTCGATAGACATCCAGGGTGTATTCCCTAGGCAGACAGAATGCAAGCCATGATACAAAGATACAAACGGTGACATGGAGCCGTTTTCACCACATGGCGCCTCTTTTGCATAATGGTGGTGGCGCTAGCGCGACTGGGGGTGTGTGCATGCACAAACATGTGCACATTGGCCAGCCTGCCCCGAAACCCGGTGGCCAGCAGGCCATGGCCCGGTAGTGGGCCGTGGCTCACAGGTTGGGGACCCCTGATCTAGAGCAACAGCAATCCTCCTTGGAAGCAGGAAAGATTTCCATTAACCGTTATGTATATTTATTTATCCCACGTCTGTATCTCTTAAGCCTCTATAATTCCCTCTATAATCTGCCTTTGGCATCAGATTCTATCTCCCCCAGGACTTCTCCTGGCAGGAAGAGGGCAGCTTCGGCCTGCCCAACTTACTTGCTGAGCTGGAAGTCGGTCCCTCGGACAAACCGAAGCTTCTCCAGGGGCACCCCAATGCTCTCCAGCATCGCCTTAATGACCCCCTCGTAATACTGGGTACGCAATTCCAGAAGTTCCCACGGAGCCTTCATATTGTCTAGGTAGGCATGCAGATCAGCGAACAGAACGGTCACCTGAGAGACGGGGGGGGGGGAGAGATATGGGCTGCTGTCCTTTGGGTGAGGCAAGAGGAGGCGATGTCGCTTCCCTTGCCCTGGTGTGAGGGCGAGTCTGGGAAGTCAGAAAATCCCCCTACCCTTAGAGCCAAACCAGAATAAAAAGGCAACCTGACTGGGGGAGGAGAGCATTTGAAGAGAGCCGCACAACTGCGAGGCATCCTGTTCACTTCTTGAACCAGCCCCAAAGTAGGCGAAGACGGCGAGCTTAGTTCCCCCCCACTCTGGGCACTGTTTTGGCAGCTTTTAAGCAGGTGGACTTCAACTCCCAGAATTCCCCAGCCAGCTTTGCATGTCTCCCTCTCCAGAGGTCTCCAATATTCCACAGGCCCTCCAGACCCATATGGAGACAGCAGTATGACTCCCCCCTAAGGATCCAAAGCAAAGGCAGAGTTGGCTCAACCTCACAGCCAGCCTTGAGGAAGTCTGCAATCTTGGACATGGGCACGAAGTAGGCGATGTGAGGCTTGCCCGTGGTGGCTGTCCCCCAGTAAATCTTCAGCTCCCGTTCTTTCAGGATGGCTTTCAATTTGTCCTCTCCAAGAACCTCCTGCAAACACATAGGATTGTTTAGTGTATCTGCTGGAATTTACCGAAAGTCAAGATTAAATGCCTTGACTGCAGCAGAACTCTTCCCAAGGCCAGCATCCACAAAACACCAGACTCGCACAAGAAATAACTAATGCACTGTTAAAATACTGATTTGTACAAGTAGTCCTCGACTTACAACCATTTATTTAGTAACCAAAGTTACAGCAGCACTGAAAAATGTGACCTGCAATCAGTCTTCACGCTTACAACTGATCAAAATCTGGTTGCTTGGCATCCAGCATGTATTTATGACAGTTGCAGTATCCTGGGGTCAGGCAATGGGCGTTTCTGACCTTCCCAGCCGTCATCCAGCAAGCAACGGGGAAAGCCGGATTCAGTTAAGAGCGCATGAGTCACTTAACAACTGCAGTGATTTGCTTAACAATCATGCCCAAAAAGTCATACTTAACAACAGAAAATCTGGTCTCAATTGCGGTTATAAGCACTGAAAAATGTGACTTACAACCAGTTCTTTGAATAATGACTTTAGCTTCTCCCGGGCCAGGGTGCTTAGGGTTGTCCAGTTTAAGGGCCAATTTCTTCCTGTCCCCTTGAATCCCACCGCCCCTTCTTCACCACCACCCCCAGCCAAGTACCTGCAAGTTCCGGGTGATCAGGTGAAGCCTCTCCTGGGCGGTCAGATCTTCCCCCATGGCGACTCCCCGCCAGATGCTGACTCACTCGGCGGCCTCCCTAGTCTGCAACCCGACGAAAAGCCCGTTATTGCCGGCGCCGCCCCAGCGCAACGCCCGCCCTCGCCCCCAGGATCAAGCGGGGAGATCAGGCAGGCATGGCCCACCGAGGCTCTTGCAGGCCGCCTCCCTCCCTCCCTCCGGCCAGCCTTCGGCAGGGCAGACACGGGAGGCCTGGCGGGGACGGAAAGAAGCGAACCTCTCGCGCGCCGGTCTCCCAGCTGTCTCCCGGCCGGCGCCCCCCACGCGTTGCATCAGCCGCCGCTCGGCGCTCCGCTCCCCGGCCTGGGCCCGCTTCCGACGAGCACCGAAAGGCCGATCGGAGGGGCGGGGCGGGAGGCGGGGCCGGCGCCGTTCCCGCGAAGATGGCGGCGGGTGAGTGCTGGGGGGGGGGAGCAGAGACGGCGGCATGGTAGGCGGCTCTCGGCCGGGAGGGCTTCGTGGGGCTGGCTGAGGGGGTTGAACTCGGGGGGCACTTTCCTGCGGCCCCCTAGCCTGGGGGGGGGGCGTCTGGGATGGGGCTGTGGCCGGAGGAGGGCATCGCAGACGGCGGGAGGGCACTTCGGTAGACGGGGGTCCGGAAGAGAAAGCGGGGGGGGGGCATTTTTCCGATTTGGGGCCCAGCCGCCCCCAGAGAAGCGGGGAGGCTGGAGGAGAAACGGGCTGGAACAAGGAGGGCTTCTCGCTGCCCTTTTAAACCGGTTTTGTAGTGTACCCATCTGGGTAAAAAAAAAATAAATGGGGATTTATACGAACAAACTCAGAATAAATCCATTTACTCGAACATTACTGTGCCTGCCTTTTAAATATCAAACAAAATGCATTTTTCCAGATTTTTTTTCAGAGCTTTAGGTTCTTGGCAAGAGAGATGTGGAGACCGTTGGTCTGGATCTTCTCCCATGACCCAAGAGATCAAGTTCTCCTTAAAGTGGAACTATCCTCAGTATAAATTCGCCTCACCTAGTTTTTTTAATAGATGTCTTTACTTTTAAAAGTTTATGTCTAGCATTTGTTCTCCTATGATTAGAAAAGTCATAAACGTACTAACTTTAAAAAGGTCAGTAAAATTTAAAATAGCCCACTGCTGAATGGACAGGAAGCAATAGAGAGATACTAGTCTCCAAAGATTAAATAGGAATTCATTCAAAATTTCTAGTTTCTAATACCACGACAAATGTCTTTGGCATATCCCCTGGGCGCTCCTAGAAGATAGTGGCAGTATTTTTGAAAGTAGACCAGAAGCAAAGGTCTAAGGTGTAGACAGCATCCCGTGGTCAGGGTCACCTGCTTTTTGGCATGCAGAGATGTTTTCATTAACTACATCCACTGTGGCTGCCATTTTATTATTAGCTAACTTCCCAACGACAATTCACAGTATCTTAACTTTCCAAGTAGACCCTGAAAGTGTAGTGTATTGTTAGAAGCATAAATTAATTGGCATAAACACTTGTTTATTGAATGTTGGTTTTGAAAATTTTTGGTGTAAATAAGTCACTGTGAAATAGAAATACTGTATCTTCCCTTTGGCTGGGAAAATTAGGACTTTGTTGCTGAGAATACTTTTCCTATTATATGGATCGCATTATGGTTAGTCCTTGATTTACAATAATTCATTTAGTGACCGTTTGAAGTTACAACAGATTAAAGAAAGATTAAACATGGTTAGCATACTGTACCAATACAGCCTTTAAAATACCCATATGGCATTAAATTTTACTAATACCAATAAATCATTTAAAAATATTTCCTCTTTGAAAAAGACTTAAAAATACAATTTTATTTTTTAAGCTTATTTATACCTTTGAATTAATTTTGACTCCTAGTGACTGCCTGGACATGACTGCAGTTTTCTTAACCAGATTTTTTCAGAAGTGGTTCACCATTGCCTCCTTCCTAGGGCCATGAGGAATGGCTGTCCCAAAGTCACCCAGCTGGCTTTGTGGCTAAAGTACGACTGGAACTCAGATGCTCCTGATTTCTATCCTTAACCACTACACCACTAAAACGTAACCACTACATCTGGTTTCTAACTTTAACAACTACACCAAACACTACACTACTCCTTTAAAGTGTAACAAAGTGTTACACTTCTTTTAAAAAATACAGAAAGTACTGAGATACTGTTAAAGTAGCAGTTTTCTTACCCTTACAACTTGATCTTTTTGTCACAGTGGGCTGCTTTGTTTTCTTCTGTTTTCCTAAATCTTGGTATTGTTTAACTTCCTCTCATATATAGACTTTCATCAGCAGAATCTGACGTGCAGGTGAAGCCTTGAGGAAATGACCTCCAGTCCCTGTAGTAAATTTGTTCAGGCTACCTATTAAAATGAAGTCTATTGGAAGTCTGCAGCTCAGTGAGGCTAGCTTGTTACTCTAGTCACACAACAAGCCGGTGGCTTGACTTTTAATTTGCATAATGAAGCCTCCTTCCAAGGATGTGCAATCTCAGGAGAGGAGGAGGAAAGCCATGCTTGAACTTTCTCAAAACTGAGATTGCAGGTAATCAGAGACCACTTTGATTGAAACAGGGCTTCAGTTATAAGGTTATCCTTCCTTAGTCTTTAACCTGGAGAGTGGAGGGTGGGATCCTTAAAATACAGTGGTCAGAAAAGCCGCATTGTCTGCTGTAGTAGTTTCTTAAAGTTGCTTTCTCTAACGCTTTAGGTTCTGGGAGCAAGAGGCATTTAGAAGAGGAGTGTGAAGAAGGGGGCGCAGCAGACACAAAGAGACAACGCTGTATGACCTGCAGGTGCTCATCCTCTCAGGCACATTCCCTCAGCAGTGGAAGAGCAGCTTCTCCAGGCTCTTTCCTGAGCAGCGGTGGATGCTTGGATAATGACTTGGATGACGCCATCCTGGCTCGTTCTGATGAGGACATGCCAGATTCTCCCACCGGACTCTCTCGTGAAGCTGAGGATGAGCTCATAGCAGAGGATCTGGAACCCCCCCCATGTTTTGTAGCAGTTGAAGTAAATAGCTGTGAGGATGTGAAGAGGGGTAGCCTTTTAGCTTGTCCTGAACCTGCACAGCCTCTGAGGGCTCTGGATGAGGTTGAAAGCACAAAACCTCTTCCTCAGACCGCTTCTTCAGCCAGCTCAAGTGAGGGGGCTGTTTTCCCGAATGATTTGGAGAAATATTTGAATAAGAGCTCTCAAAATCGAGCAGAGTTTGATGCAAATTACAATGGTCTTAGGATTCCAGAAGCTGATTCAGACGTAACAGCTTCTTTGAATCTGGAGAGAGGTCTGTTTGGAAAAATAGATAATGAAGCAATAAAGACAGTGACAAGTGTTTTGCCAATAGGAAGCCAACTAGTGGCTGAACATGAATCATTTGGTGCGGTGGGTGGACGGTCCTCAGAGAGACAGACTTCCCTAAGTCACAAGCAGCTCAGAGGCGAGAATACAAGCAACCCACTGCCTGAAAAAGAATTAGATACTGTTGACTTGCATGCAGTGTCCACTCATGTCAATGGCCAAAGAAACGATTGTGTGGAAGTTCCTGATGTTAAAATAACCAATAGGTCAGAATACCTCCCCCTTCCCCTTCTTCCAATGATATGCTGTTAGGCATGCTTTCTCAATTCCCACAGAGTTTGGAATGTATTTGTTTTTCCCTGCTTTGTACAAGTTATGGATTGAGTTGATTACTCTTCAGAATCTGGAAATGCATTTGAGGGCCTTGTATGTGTGACGTATGATGGGGTTGTGTTATCCCTTTGCTTCCCACTAGATGGTAGTGAGCACTAAAACTTTTACTATGGAAGAAAGATTCTATGTCCAGGTTGATGATTTGGAAGCCGTTAACATGTTTTGGTTTTCTTTTACATTTTATTTTCCTTATTTTCCTCTCCCCTCCCCTACTCCCCCAAATCCCAGTTTTTCTTTTCCATGGATATAAGAATTTTTCCTGTTTGAAATACGACACAAGATTTTTTTAACAGTTGACAGTCTTCATCCTGCAGAGGGCTAAAAGCTTGTACTTCCTCAAAACCAATATTAAGCTATTCAAGATAACTTTCATATGTCTGATGCTAGGCAGTGGTAGCTACTCATAGCGCTGATTGTTATTTTTTACAAATTGTGGATGGTATGAAAGCATGCCTGGTTGGCCATTGATGTTGCTGTAGATATCTGCTTAGGTCAGGGGCCAGGCTGTTCTCTGTCACCAGAAATGGAAGCGAATAGAAGGAGGTAGCTCCATCTCCCCTAGCTGGAAAGCAGGGCTTAGAACCTGGGTGTGTACCCTTTGGCGTGCCTGAGCTGCATTGAATGAAGAGGAATTCTCTTGAGCTGTGTATAAAATATATAGTTAATGTATATTAATCACATAACGATGATAAAAGTTTACGATCTTGTGGAGGCGTATTACTAGCTGTCCAGGGCCTCATGTGGGCCAGGGGTCGGACACACCTGGCTTAAAGTGTCTTCCTGTGTCCTCTGAGAAGAATTAGACGTAGTAGACCGCTACATATTCCTTGGCCAATGGATCTCAACGGAAGGTGATACAATAAAGGAAATTGAACGGCGTGTTAAATGTGATTGGCAGGCATTCGGCTAGCTAAGCGTAGACCAACCTCCCCCTATACCTGTAGAGAAAAGTTTTCGATCAGTGTGTGCTACCCGCTCTAACATACGTCGGTGAAACATGGACACTAACCTCACAATCGATACAAAAGCTACGAGTGGCGCAAAGAGCCATAGCAAGAAGCATGCTCGGCATCACAAAACAAGATAGAAAGACACACATGGATTAGAGAACAAACGAAAGTATAAGATGCCCCCAAGGGAGAAAAAGAATGGAAATGGAAATGGGCTGCTCACATAGCAAGAAGAACCAAGAGGGCAGGTGGACCAAGGCAGTCACAGAATGGATCCCACTTGATTAAAAGTGTCCGTGAAAGAGACCTAAAACGAGATGGATTGACAAGATCAGCAAGTATTGCGGGCCCAACTGGCGAAAGAAAGCTTAGGACCGTCTCGATTGGAAACATGCAGGCCTTCATCCTGCAGTGGATGGACAATGGCTAAAATGATGATGGTGAATGAAATGGCATGCCATGTTACCTATTTTTAACTAACTGAATCATCAGAATCTCATGATGTATTTTTATCACTTATATGTTGCTGAAGTCGGGATAAATTACTCAGCATTCTACAATCAAGGCAATTATCCATTCAAAAGATGAATTAAGAATAGTTTGACAAGATTTGTTCTTGAAAATCCATGTTGACTTCCAGTAATTAACAAAGCATTTGGCGAGACAAATACAGGAAGTCCTCAACTTATAACCACAATTGGGACTGGAATCACAGTTGTTTAGCGAAGGGGTGGTTAAGCAAGACACCCACGAGACCACTTTTCTCAATGACTGCAATCCCGGTTCTCCCTCTTACGGTTCTTAAGTAAACATACTGATTGTTCAGTAGATGGAGCTGAAACGAGGTGCCTGCCAGAGAAAGGGAACTCCTGGGCTGGGCTGGAGAGAGAAAGGTCGGATCCCAAAGATCCCAGCCTTCTTTTGAGGTGGAAGGGAAGTCTTTTGGCAGCCGGCCACCTTCCCTGTTGGTTCTCCCCCACTGACCTTTTGGGGAAGCTGGCAGAAAAAGGGACTTATTTCGTAAAAAAAATACAGTGTACTTAGACTGTTTTAAAGATTTTTTTATTTCTTTATTACTGTTAGTTCATTTTCATTTTTTTGTACCACATCCTGTGTCCTTTTGGAATTTGGCAGCATTTTTTTAAAAAAACTATTTCAGTCAGTATCCGGGAATGCCGTTCCTGTGATCCTGGAGTTTTAAATTCAAGTAAAGATACATTTCCCTGACCATGTTTCTGCCAAGCCTGAGCTTTAATCCTGATGCTTCACAATTTCATGGTGGAACACAGAATTTGTGTGGGAGAAGCCTGAACAAAGCATTGCTACAGCTTTTCTTTATTACCTGTTAACATTTTCCTTTCTTCATTGAGCAGGTGATATACTGGCATTTTTCCTTTCCCCATTTTATAGTTTGTTGACAAGTTACACTGGGAGCAAATGTTAAAATTGAACTCTTGACTGAAAATGGAGCAGACATTCACCCCATTGTCTGTTATTTAGAAAGATGTTTAATCTTGTGAGACAGTTCATTTATGAAAACGAATTTTAAAAATTTGGAAGTAAAACCTTTTTACTTTGGGTTATCTGAAAGTAGCAGGAACAACCTCTGTGCAATTATGTCTTGCTTTAATTTTCAAAACTTTGCTAGTAATTTGATCTTTCCTAGAAGATCATTTGTGGTACAACTTGCATATAGTTATTTTTTTCCCCTCCTCTTCTAGTCCTGTAAAGCCTAAACGGATATTAATTCAAGAAGCAGACCTTGAGTCAAGAAAAGCGAGATACGTCAATGCCGTGCTTAGCCATGCTAGCTCTGTCCCGTCTCTCATCGGTAAGTGCGAAGGTAAAAGGGGAGTTGTGGGTGGCAGAAACATCACTAAGGTCAAAGTGGAGGCTAGCACATTCCCGGGTTCCTGGCTACCCTTTCCACTGGGAGGAATTGGATTTGTTCCAGAAAAGACTTCCTTGCTTGCTTCCATTTTATCCAGGCTAGAGATGGGGGTCAGGTGACATGGAGGTTTGTGTGGCAATTTTTATCTAATAAGAGTTCCAGAAGGAATTTTGCTTATAAAAATTCCCAGAATACGCCTAGCTTTATAAATGAATTAACTTGCAACATACATTGAAATGTAAAGTAAGCAACAGTCCTCATTTTACTGACCTCGGAAGGATGGAAAGCTGAGTCAACCTTGAGCCCGTCAGGACCGAACTGGCAGTGAGCAGTGAGTTAGCCTGCTATGGCTGCATTCCGACCACCGCTGCGCCACCATAGCTCTACAGTCTATTGCTAGTTGTCTGAGATGTTGATTTGAGATTCTTTTTCTATGACTAGAGGATTTGACCTTTTCTTAAAGTATCCTGTTAGGCTAATTGTTTTGGTCTAACTAGTTGGTGAAAAATGGTAGCTTAGAAAATGTTGGACTGATAAAGCTTAAATAGTGTTGGACTGCAGGTTGGAGGACAAATTGGGGGAAAAAATGATTTTAAGAATCTCTCCTTTATTGTATTTTTAATCAAACAGCACTTTGAATTTTCTTGGTCCTGAGCAAATGCAATCCCCCAAACCGCTGGCTCTTCTTTTAGCGTACGCTGTTATTCAACTTAAAGTAAGGGTTGTCTCTTCCTTTCTTTGGTTAGCGAAAAATAGATTCCAAAGTGTTAGCAAAATCTCCCTCCTAACTGTCATGTTTTGATTCATCTTCTGCTCTGCTGAATTTCAGACCCAGTCCATGAGTTGCACATCCTGGTTGACACAGTCGCATCGGAATCCAGTTACGACCACCCAACAGACTTGACCGTAAGGTAGGATGCCTCTGAGAGGACAGGCAGAATTCAGGGGCAACCTTTTCTTGGGAAGCAGCTTTGCTGATCTCGTAGCATGTAAAAACAGGAATAATTATTTCAACTTTGAGGAACTAGAATTTATTATCTATCAGGTTGGCAAAATATCCTTACTTACATGTACTGATATTTGGACGATAAAGACCACACTATGGTTGAATAACGGAGATTTATGGATGCATATGAATTAGATACAAATTTTGAGCATTTTTTGAGCATTTATTTCCCCGAGGTGAACAATAATTGAATAAAAGAGAAATTGGGGATAAAATTATACAACTGAAAAAGAAAAGAGTATTTTTATAATTTATAAAAGTCATTATTTTAGAAAGGTAATGTCTTGAAACATCTATTTCACTCTAAGCATAGTCTTTTTATCTGAAAAAAATGGAGGGGAGGGGAGCAGTTCCTCGACTTGCTAGCTAAACACCTTTAGAAACAAGCAGCAGAATCTGACTTGCCTGAACATTCCTCTCTTTGCCTGCCGAGAGCTGAACTACGGGACAAGTAGTCCTTGACTTATGACTGTAATGGAGCTGCCCATTACAGTTGTAAGTCACGACAGTTGTAAAGCAGGTTTCCCACACGACCGACCTGATTTTACGACTTTTTTGCGGTGATTGTTAAGTAAATGTGGCAATCATTAAACAAATTCATTGTTTGCTTTGTGGTGTTTTTGCTGAAAATCAGAAGCAAAGACCGGTTTTCAGCCAAAACTTTGTAAATTGCAGCCACATGCAAACGGCCCTAAAACGTGGGCTTATTGCCAAGTGACCAGGTTGTAAATGCCTTTTGGGGAGGGCCTGTTGTAACTTTGTATGGTCACTAAATGACCGGTCATAAGTCGAGCACCAGTTCTGTCAACTCATGAAGACTCAAAAGGGCAAAGGAAGCCTTTGTAATGCAAAGGAATTAAAAACTCCCCTTTCCCCCAAATCCTAGCTTTGATTTTCTGATAGTGCTTTGAATTCTGATCAACGTGGCGGTGTTGATTTTGTTAAAAGTTTGTTAACTCTTCTAATAAAAAAAATAATACCATGTTCTTGAGGAATGTTCCCCTGTTGGTTTGACAATGGCTGTGGCATGGAGGCTTCGGTTTTTGAGATGGGACTGGATAAAGTCAGGGAAGAGGAGGTGGGCGGCCTTAGGCCTAAAAACGAAGAGAAGGCAGGCTAGGAAGGGGCAACAGAAAGAGGATCCGGTCTGTAGTTTCCTTGCTCTGTTTATGGTGTCCCAGGCTGAAAAGGGAGGGCGGGGCTCCCGGTATTCGTGTGGAAAGCTTCCCCAAGAAAAAGGGAGAGGAAACTGTCTTCAGGGTTGGGTCGCTGCTCTTTTGTCTCCCAAGTTTTGCACTGACGTTTTTTCTTCCTTTTTTTTTTTTTTTTTTTGTAAAATGCCTTCCCTACCTAGGAACTACAGGAAACGGAGTCACAGCCAAACTCAGAGGTTCAGTCTCAGCCAGTGGGTGGAGCGCAGCAGGCGCAACTTTGGCCGGTTTGATGGCCTTCCTGACCGCTTTGAGCGCAGCCCAACCCTCAGCTAGAGGACCTTTTATTCCGAGTTGTTCTTTAAATGTTTAGGTACCAGAAGTTCAAGTTGTTTAATGTGTGTATGTGTTACTATTAACATGAAGGCCAGTTTAATGTATTTGCTTTTATTACAAATACTTGTTTGTTTTGTCTTGAACATTTTTCACGGCTGAATATTTTAGAAATGTTGTATTTTTACTATTTTGTTTGATATTGCACCTTGAATATGTTATAAATGTTTCTTTTAAAATTCTGGGACCTATTCTCCTTTTTCCCCTTCTATGCTTACTGCTTGACTAGGTCCAGATTAATTGTTTATCTTCTCCGTTTTTAAAATTTGATGGAAATTCTAGGCGCTCTGACTTTGTTACACTTCGACAATGAAGAACAATAATACCAAACATCTCATGTTCCTTCAGATACAGAACTTTTAATGGAGTCCATTCACACATTCAAATTATTCACCCCTTCTTGAAATGCTCATATGTGTAGGGCAGGGGTAGGGAACCTTGGCTCTTTTATGACTCGTGGACTTCAACTCCTGGAATTCTGGGAGCCCACGAGCCTATCCCTGGTGTAGGGGATCATCCGGCATCATAGGCTTTAGAGGACTGCTTAAAATGTAGAAGCTTTTTCTTAAGTCATCATCCCTCTAATAACAAAAGCCAGCTATTGCAAGTGATACTAGTTTATCACCCCTGCTACAGAACATTCAGAGCTTCTAATCTAATGCATCAATGCTGCCACCTGTTGGCAACTTTTGATGGCATTACTTTTCATTCAGTCCCTGAATATGCAACGTCCACTGAAGGTTCGTATTCATAGCTTCAGTTGGAGAGATAGACATTTCCATGGGACTTTCCATTAAACATTATCCCTCTCATAGGAGAGACCCTTTCTTTTCTACTGGACTTATTAAAAGAATTTGCTGGAAGATACAACTGAACTGCAAGAGAGCAGGGCTTTCCCACTTCAGATACTAAAACTTAACATGTGGCTTAAAACATAAGATAGAAGAGAAGTACAAACCAGTTGGAGACTGCAGATGAGTAAGAAAATTGTAGTAATTGATTGTATTAAAGGATGGCATGCTTTTAATTGTTTTTATTATTGTCTTGCTAATGTTGGAACTCTTTGTAAACAAAGGTTGTTGTTTGGCCAGGGTTACATATATCATTTCCCACAGATTTCTCCTCTCCTGTTTAGATAGTGGATGTTTTAATCCTTTGTGGATAAGCATCAACTTGAAAAAAATGCATGAAACAGTGTACTACAATCAATGTGGCATCAACTATGGGAAATAATAAGTGTTCTAATTATAAGTTAAGCACAGCTAGGGTTTGATGTTTGAATGCCAAAACAGAATCACATAATGACTGGGTTCACATATCACACTGACATAAATAAATTAGAATTGTTTAGTTTTACACAAATCTCTAATTTGTAAACCAGGCAACATCATTATGGTGCAGTGTGTTGTATTCATGTTCTCTCCATGGTTGTTCTAAGTACAGTTTGCCCATCAAGAACCTGTGGATCTGCCCTTTCGAAGCAGGAACTTAAATAGGGTCTCTTTGTCCAACTGAGCATCAATGACTAACTAGCTGAAATTTGAAAATAGTCCTGTTCGTAGATGTTGCTGCTAGGGTACTATGTGAGCCAAGCAATGGAGTTTCCAAGCAATGGATAGAAACTAATCAAGGAGAGAAGCAACCTCTAGAACTAAGGAGAAATTTCCTGACAGAACAATTAACCCAGTGGAACCGCTTGCCTCTAGAAGTTGTGGGTGCTCTGTCACTGGAGGTTTTAAAGAAGACACTGGGCAGCCATTTGTCCGGAATGGTATAGGCAGGGGTCCCCAATCTGTAGGCTGAAGTCCACTACTGGGCCATGGCCTGCTGGCCACCAGGCTGCAGAACAGGCTGAACAGTGCGCACACTCCCACTCACACCAGCACTGCTGCTGCTACGCAAATGGGGCACCGTGTGGCAAAAACAGGGCGATGCTAGCGCCCATGTGGCAAAAACGGCAGTGCAAGTGTCACACCGGGACGTTAGCACCTCCCCATTTATGTCACACATGCTTGCGGCCCTGTTCGTGTGTGTGTGTGTGTGTGTGTGTGTGTGTGTGCATGTGCATAAAATGGTTCCCCCTCCCATTCCCTCCAGTCGGCCAGCCAAGAAAGGTTGGAGACCTCTGGTGTAGTCTCCTGCTTGGGCAGGGGGTTGGACTAGAAGACCTCCAAGGTCCCTTCCAACTTTGTTCTGTTCTGTTATTCAAGCACCATTCTTGTTTTATATTTGCATAAGCAGAACAATTTTAATGTGGGATTTTGTTTATATTATGCTTAATTGGAAAATCACTCAAGGCTGAAATATTTGGTTTCTCACTTGTGAAATCATTTTACCAATTTTGTGTATCAATTTTTTGTTGGAAGTATTCTGAGGGAGGAGAAATACCCCCATTTTGTGGGAGTATTTTTGTTGTGAGCTAAATGTCTTATCCACTGTCCTTATAAAAACTCATTTTGTGTGGTTTGGCACAGAGCTTTCTTAAATAACGCAGAGGCTGGCTGCAAATCCCTCTCGTATTTTGCTCTGTCCCTCCGAAACTTCCCTCCCACTTGTGTAATGTGTAGCTCTTCCTTTACCATTGTGTGCTCAGAATGCATTCCTGTTTCTTGAAATCGGTTGCCCCAGGGAGTCCGGGGGCTGGTTTTCATAGCTTGAAAGTCCCCTCTGAAGCGTAGGAGTTGCTTTGGGCCAGCATTGTTTATCCCTGGTTGTCGTTCTCTAATAGCATGTACAGCTCCGTTCTTGAAATGTGCAATTACAGGAGCCAATGACATAAAGTGCAGCACCAGCTTCTTTCCTTTGGATGCTGGCAGGAGACCTGTGTGAAGGCTGAGCGAGCTGCAAAGCCTTTGCCTTCTCATTTTCTCTCCCAAGGAGGCAATAAGGAGGATGGGGGGGGGAGCCACACCTGCTGCTAAGGGTGGGCAGAGATTTTGCAAACTCCTTTCGGTTCGTTCTCTACGCCTCTGCATGGGCTGCACGAACCCCTGGAAACCCCGCTCCTCTTCAAGGGGGGAGGGGGATGGTAGAACAATTGAAAGAGGGTCCCTTTTGACTGTGATCCTTCTTAGAGGGGCTTCAATCTTTGGAGAGGATAGAATAGAACAGGGGTAGTCAACCTTGGCTCTTTTATGACTCGTGCTGGCTCAGGAATTCTGGGAGTTGAAGTCTACGAGTCATAAAAGAGCCAAGGTTAACTACCCCTGGAATAGAATATAGAACAGAACCCTAATTTGTGGTAAGGTTTCAAACCTGAAATGGCCTAATGAAGGGCATGCAATCAATCAGAATAGAGCTGGAAGGGATCTTGGAGGTCTTCTAGTCCAGCCCACTCTTCAAGCAGGAGACCCTACACCATTTCAGACAGGTGGCTGTCCAGTCTTTTCTTAAAAACCTCCAGTGATGAAGCACCCACAACTTCTGAAGGCAAGCTGGATGACTCTGAGACAGCCATTCTCTCTCAGCTCTAGGAAGAAGGTAATGGCAAGCCACTTCTGAAAAACCGTGAGCATTAATTTAGTGCTACTAATTAGTTATGTTCATGGCTGAACTAAGTCATAAATGGATATAGGAACCACAACTGATGCACTAAGCCTGCCTTCCATTGATGCTCAACATAAGGCTCTTTTTTTGGGGGGGGGCGAAATGCTTGGCTCTAGGTTGTTCCTGGAAATAGCTGAGTGGCACATTCTTTCATGCATGGGTCAAAAAGAGGGCTGAGAAAATGTGTGCAGATCCCTCACCTCCTGGATATAAACAACTCCTTTCCTTGGGACTCCACTATAGAGCATTGCATGCCAAAACAACCAGGCACTGTTCCCCCCCCCCCGCAATGCCATCACTACTGAATACCTAATTCTAACAGTCTAAAGATATTTTACCCATGTAGTAGGCCCGTATTACTGTTGTCTTCTCATCTTTCCTACTATCTTCTACTATTGGGTTATATTACCTTGTTGTTTGTATTTATAGGTAGTCCTTAATAATTGCAGTGATTCATTTAACAACTCAAGAAAAGTCTTAAAATGTGGCAAAATTCACAACAAATGTTTCACTTAGCCACATAAATTTTAGCTCAATTGTAGTCGTACTTTGAGGATTCTCTACACTGAGAGCTTATGCACCCGAGACAAATTCTGTGTGTGTTTAATCACACATGGCCAATTAAGTATTCTATTCTGTTCTGTTCTGTTTTCTGTTCTTTATTCTATTCTATATTTTCTATCCTTCCAAAACTAAATGAAGCCAGCTAAGTGCAATCTGAATCTGCCCTCTTGGGTCTCTCGGTTGTTGCTTGTCCATAGTTGAGGTGAGAGAGAGAGGATATTGTAGCCTAACAGAAACGATGCCAAGCTTCCAAGGAAATGCCCTATTTGACATGCAGCTAACCCTGTAGATGGGTTCACATGTTCATCATTGACATTAATTTCCTTCCCACCTGATCTGCTAGTTGAAACGGTACAATCCCAAGAATTCCATCGTACGTGCCACATGTGAAAAAGGGCTCAAAAGTAGCACTTTGACGCATATTATTAATTCAGGCATAGGTTTTAGAAGTTTTGCTAAGAACAATTCCTTCCCCTATAGTTCCTGCATTTAAACCCTGCTGTGACATGCTTTCCTAAGGCCAGCTTGGGGATAATAACTCATACATATTTCCATTCAAATGAGATCTCCCTTTCAATGTATTTTTAAAAATACAGTTTATTGCTTAAATTGTTATCACAGGTAACAACTATATCCCAAGCCAAACAACTTGTTCTGAGCCTCCTTTTTGGAGAGTGCTGAACATTGTGGAGTCGGACCTTATCTTGCAAATGGCCGTGATGAGTTGCCCCATCACTGCTGGTGCCTTGTTTGGAATTTGATGCAGGACCTCATTTCAAAGGGGACTTAACAATAGCCTTTCTTGATCTGGCGCTCTCCTGGCTTCTTGGAATTGCATCTCAGAAGGGCCCTCCAATGTGGCCGGCAGAGGAACACGACGGAAATGCTGTGTCTCAAGCTTGACTTGCTACTTTAGTTACCTACAAAAGTGATGCTGCTTTGAAGAGGCTCATTAGGACCCTCTGGGTGTAACTCCCGTAGCCGAAGGCGAGCCAAGACAGAGATTGGGCATTTGGAAGAAGAAGTGCTGTCATGAGAGTTTCATTATGAAGATATCTGACATGGTATCGTGAAGTCGTCTCTCTTGATACTATCTAGCACTAGAACCTCTTCTGTGTGGTGTATCAAAGCAATTTAGTTGGGGAAACCCATATGAGAAACTTAAAGGGAAGGTCAGAGAAGCCTTAAAAGAGCCACGTTGGGTCACCTGGAGAAAGGAAGGGCAGACCGAAGAGAGTGCCACGAAAGAGATGTTGGCACGACCACTGTGAGGAACGGAGAGTCCCCGAGTAGGCCACTCTTTGAACCTCTCTAGACAAGAACTCTCTGGACTTGGGATTGCCCACAAATGCCTGTGAGGGGATCACAAGATAGCAGCCTCCTCCCTGGAGCTCTGGGAGATGAGCCAACTTGCTCAAATCACGATCGGCGCCTTTGAAAGGCTACTACGTCCACCTACTTTTCAGCGATTAAGAACTTTTGTACTGACAGCAACTGCTAAGCTTCCCTTCAAGCCTTGTTATAAACTCCCCAAAGTCACTTAGGTGAAATGGGCTGTGTAGAAATTTAATAAATGATAATAAATAAATTCTTAGCAAAAGAGATTTTTTAAGTACAAATTTAAGAACGTACGGGGGGGGGGGAATAAACAGCAAAATGGTGATTAGGCTGAGTCCAGATAAATTTGAATTAAGATTTTGGAATTATTTATAAGGAATCCTTATGGGAAAGTGCTTTTGTTTTGATTTTTAAATACACACACACACACACACATTTAAAAATACATATATATTTAAAAATATATAAAAATATTATTTTAAAAATTGGATATTAAAGGGAACTAAAGATTACAATTAAAGAACACAAACTCAAGTAATAATTACAGACTGGAGCAAAATATGCTAACAGACACACAGAAGGATATTTTTGAAGAATGGATTCAGAAATTAATAGTGTCAGCAGTGACACCTGCCTCTGTGGAAAGACGTCTAAAAGATGTTATCGAAGAACAAGTTTTACCTGACAAGATCAAGACTGAGTTGAAAGATCATGTAACAAATGACAGGCTACAAGAATGATATGGAATAAGATATACTGAACATACAAAAGAAACTGGCTGATGTTTTAAGAATTAAAAGGCACGTATAAACAATACACCAAAGAGTTTATTGGAAAATTTACTGGATTATTTTCCTATGTTAGATTTACAAAAGAGATTTGTTAAAATTTTGAAGAATCTTTTAGGAAGGGAAAAGAAAAAATAAAAAGAAATCAAACTCTACAACATTATTTGATGAAATAAAGATTAAGAAGTTAGAAGTAAAAGGAAGGAATACAAAGCTGGTTTATTTGATCAAGGTTAAAGTAGATGTGCCATTATCTCTGGTAACCTTTAATCAACTTTGGGTGGCAGGACTGAAATGATGGGCTTTGTGGATTTGTTTATAGCTAAGAAATGGGGTATGTGGGTCACAGTGGCCTAGTAATGAAGATGTGGGGCTTTGCCAGCCAGGAGGTGGACCGTTTGAGACCCAAATACTGAATGGTGGTTGAGCATCTGTTCTTGCTGCTGCCCACCTAGCAGTTTGAAAGCATGTAAACGTGAGTAGATAAATAGGCACCCCTTCAGTGGGAAGCTAAGAGCGTCCCATGTGCCTCGGCTGGCCATCTGACCATGGAAGCATCTTTGGACAAGGCTGGCTCCCTCAGCTGGGACACGGAGAAGAGCCCGGCCCCTGAGAGTCGGACATGACTGGACAGAGGAAAGCTTTGCCTATTTTTTTTTTAAGAGATGGGATATGGGAAGAACAGATCATTTGTTGTCTTCTAAGAGGTGATAAGTTACTAAAATTGTTTATATTTGTGATAAAGGGAGAAGTCATATATATATATATATAGTCTTTTTTACCATGTTCTTTTTTCTCTTTTCTATTTCTCCATTTTTTCTTTTCTGCACCTTCCATTTTCTCTTTTTATTCTTTTTTAGTTTGTAGCATCTTACCTTTGTAATTGCAACCTTTAATAAAATTACTATTTTAAAAAAGAGCCCTGCTGGATTATCACGTCCTATCCATTTCCAGCACTGGTCAGCCCCCTGTTCCTGAAGTAAGTCAGGAATTATTTCTTCAGCCGTTCCTCCCTGGCCACGGGCACCCAGCATATCAAGCCTCACCTTCCCACCAAGATGCCTAAGACAGGAGAGCGTCTTAAGTAAAATTGCCAGAGTCATACGTTGTGTGAAACCGTATCGCTGGAGTTCTCATTACAATATGCCAAAACTTAACAAACAACATTATGGCTCAAGGGAATGTGTAAAGCGAGCACCGAGTCTGAGTCTGAAATAAATTTTAGCCAGAAATCTCAACCATCTTAGCATTTCATATTCTCTGCCACTTGTGCTTTTAGCAAAGGAACATACACCCAGGGCTCTATTAGTATGAAATGGAAGAACCCAGCTGTTTGGAGCAGCATGGAAGCTTTAAATAATGTGGAAAAAGCAATTCGTTTGTGCGTATGTCCTCAAGAACACAACTTGCGCTCTGCAATTAGTGAGCAGCACTGAGCCTCCCAGCCTTCTTTAAAAAGAGGGCCTGGTTAATTTTTACCTACCGAGATTTACAGAGAAGGTTTCAAACTTGCCTCACATCATCCTTTGGGAAGGAACAGGAGAAAATCCAACTGTTCCCCCATACGATGATGGAAGGACTTCTGGGAGCAGCGTGCAAACACCTGGTGAGGGAGGGCAAGTTCTTTCTTACTGGGCTGCCTGTTCTTCATGCAGGGATCTGTTTGGGGCTGCAGTGGTGTGGAAAAGTTGCAAACTTCCTTGAATTTTCAATATTTCTGCATACAAGTGGCTTAAAACATGGAATGTTTAATTGTATTACTGCTACCTAAGGCAGGCACACCAGTTACTGAAAGCAAAGATTTGCCTACTTTTGCAACACACAAATACGTAGCTTCAGATCATTTTCCTCAATTAATGCATGAACAAATATAATTTTTGATCACTGGGTGGTGTGGATTCTCTTTAACTAGTTTTAGGAGGGTGGAGAGAAGATCATGTATTAGATCATATTTATGCAGAAATATTGAAAATTCTAAATGGTTCAAGCACCACTGTACAGAAGGCTTAGAAGATTATCTACACATTTTGAGGAAGTCATCAGACAGACTTGGCATCTTCCAAATAAGATGGGTTACAGGGGATGATGGGAATTGCAATCTACAAAGACAGTAGGTCTGGAAGGTGGAGGTTGCCTGTGTTTGGGGGCAAAGATTTTGAAACAGAATGAAAAAAAAATGTTTTAAAGACTTCATCTGCAATTGCATATATAGCAAGTGCTATATAATTAAGACCTGGAAGGAGACAGCTTGAGTTTGCTCCTTCATCCACTATACCCCGATCTGGCTCAGTTTGTGGGTTTCTGTCCTGGAGTAACCAGCATGGTGGGCTTTGAAGGTAGGAAATGAGTTCCTATCCTAACACAGGCGCAAGACCCAGCCTGGGCTCCTCCTTCACAGGTCTGGCAGATTACAAGGCTCCACTGAGAAAAGAAAGGCAGGGCATAAATACATGAATTAAATAGATTCCCCCATATTTTGATCTTACAGCAGTAAATTTTAAGTAATTAAAAAAATAAAAAGTCTTGCTAATAAGATAGGCGAAGGCAGCGCTAACAAAAGTCACAATTCTGTAAGTCCACTTCAAATCCAGTTCCGTGAATCCCCTCCCTCAAACAACACCCATTAACATTCCAAGCATTTGCTTTTCTTGAGTGCTTGCAGGAAAGTTAAAACGATATTCCACTTATAAAGTCTCCTTTCCCCCCTGCATTAATCTGGGATCTTTTCTTCCCCCAACTGAGCACTCAGACACAGATTTCACGAATGCCAGAACGCTTATTGGTGCCAACTACTCAGCTGCAATGCTCTTAATATTAAATTGGAGACACTGCCAGGACTAGCACTTTTCATGGACCAGATTGCAATTGCTTGGCACACAATTGTGGGTGCATCACATCAGATCCCGTTGAAAAGGAATATTAGAAAGGGTGAGATCTGTCTAAGGAACCAGGGAACTGGTTAGGTAAGGCCTCGGTTCTGGTTTTCTGACAAAGTAATTGATTACCTTTTTTAGTTTGCCCTAAAACTAAGGTCCAGGCAAACAGCAAGTTTAAAATAGGAAAATGCAAACCCTTTTTTTTTGCAAAAGGACAATTAACAGGGCATGAATTGCGATTGTGATCCCCCCCCCTCCCAAAAGGGAACTAAAACATTTAATGGCAGACACTGCCCTTACCTTGCATTGTTTCATAAAACTGATAACTGATTCTCTGAGTGTGCAAAATAGAGGATTAACTGTTGGGGCCAAAGAAGAAGTGCTTATGGGTTCCTACAAAACTCCTCTCTGGCTATTCTCCTAAGAAACAAGACAGTAGATAAGACCCTTTCTTTAACCTGGATCATCTGTATAATTTCAGCACTACACTAAACTATAATTTCCAAGATGTTTCTGAAGAAGTTAAGGGGATATAAAACATATATTTGGGAGAGGGGTGGGTATTATCCTCTCCCTATTTAAGAGGAAAGAACAGCACGTGTTCAGTTCTGGTCTGTGATGCTGTCAAACTTCATTATTCGGTAAAGCTGGAACATTTTTACTTTTTTTTTTTTTTTGCATTCTGTGTTGATTATCCCACAAATTGTGGGAATAAGATGACTTACACAACTGCTCAAAATAATTTGAAAGCAGCAACAGCGGTTAATGGAGCCCTGAGAATCCAGGTGGGACGTGTCATGTGCTTCTGATTTGTTTTTGTTTTAAAGGAAGAACATTGAATGCCTCTCAACAGTTACAGGTGCTTAATGCACGAAGAACAAGATGCCTGCAATGGAACTCATTGTGAAGCCAAACGTTTTGTTTAGTCCAAGGAAAAGTGTCTCCAAGATTACCACCAAAAGGAGAGACTGAGGCAGTGATGCCTGAAATACAGGATAGCACGTCCTCCTTAGAAATTTAACCATTTAGCCCAAAAGCAAAATAGCAACATGATGAACTATTTTCCAGGAGTCGGATGTAAGATACAAAAGAGAAGGAAAGGGAAGGTACAACCTGGGAAAATCCACAGTTTTGTCTTTCTTCTAGAAACAAGAGCTAATCTTCACCATGTCTCTCCTGGGCTAAGACTAAGTTGTGACTGGGGATTCCTAGCCTGAGGAAGAGAGGCATGGCAAAGGTTGATTGACTTAGTCTCTAGGGCAGGAAGGCAAGATCTTATTATCTCCGGCAGCAAATGTAGTTCAGTTTTCCCTATTCAGGCCCTCTTCAAATGTGTGGATTTCATCTCCCATAATCCCCAGCCCCAAAGGTCAAACCAGCTGGGGATTAGGAAAGTTATCATTTAGTACATCTGAAAGACATGGAATTGGGGAAAGGTAAGCTAGTAATGTTATTGAAGACCGGCCCCAGTTTCATGGAAAGGTTCCCATTAGGCAGTTTTCCTTGCAGAGTTATTCTCTTCATTTTGCAAAAGTTTTGTCAGACTTTCTTTTTCCCATGGCAAAAATGGGGAGGTTTTAGCTGAGCCAGTTGAACAGGAAGTCTAATCGTATTTCACCTCTTGGCTGCCAGATCTCGGAGAGGAAAATGAAGAGAGGAAGCTGAAAAGAGTTGCAGCCCTTTCCATCTGCTATCATGCTTCAATGATGTTCACCGAGGGCTTGGTTTTTGGAAACTGGAAGAGAGAAAAGGAAGACAATGATGAATGTCAAGACATTGTGCCTTAGGACAGTCTAGATCAGGGGTGTCCAACACTGGCAACTTTAAGACTTCCTGGGGAATTCTGGGAATTGAAGTCCAGGTCTTAAAGTTGCCAGTTGGACACCCCTTAAGTAGAATATGTGTACCAAAAGTATTAAATCAGCTGAATGCGTGGCTATAAAGAAGTCTAACTCTCATTGCTCAGGGTTTCCAAAATATATTGATGGGAGGACTTAGTCTAAGACTCTAAGGGCTGTATCCAGGTATACCTTAAAGTCACACTCTTAGGTAGGTTTCTTCATGCAAAAAGAACACTCACAGAGGTCCCCTGACTTGAGTCTAGATGTTCAACACAGCATGGCTGGATCAGAAACTGTAGTCTATCCTGAGACGAAGTAGACGGCCTCTGCCAATACAGATTGCAGCTTCCTGAATCCGGTCTCTCTACCCCCCCCCCACCCACACCCACACCCCCATCACTTAATGAATGTTTTGATTGACTTGGCTCAGTGCCGCATTGTTAACATAATTGGCCTTCCTGCTTTGGGAAACTCCATGTAAAGGAAGAATCAAAATAAATCAGCTTCCCCTCTTCTATATTAAAATTTGTAGTAAATCTTGGAACAGCTGACATTTTATTTATTTGATTTTTTATCTGCCAAACTGAAGAGTTTTTGGTGCACCTGATTGCTTTTATTGAGAGTGCTGCTTACACAGAAAGATGCAAGACATCTGCATGACTGCAGGCTGCAGCTGGTAGATAATGCCTATCTTGATGAATGCATACCTGACATGCTCTTATTTATTGTCGCATTGTAGGTGAATTTAATTGTAAAAATGTAATTCCTTGTCCTATCCTCCTTTTAATGGATTCTCTGGACCAGTGGCTACTGGCAGCTCCACTGGTGCCCAGCCAGGCCCGCTGAACCCCAACCGCAGCTTGTTCAGGCCAGAGCCCCCTTCCCCTCTCTTAGCATTGCAGAGTCTCCTACCAGGGCCTGGGCAGGGACCGCCATGTGGGAACCCAGCAATAGTGGGCACATCAGTCCTTCTTCATCCCCTGTGCAGCCTTTCGTGGCTGGAGTGGAGCAGGGAAAGCTGGTGCACAGGGCAGAGGGGGAGGCAATGTAAGTCCCGCTGCATATCTGGACTTTAGAGATGGGAATTATGGGAACAGGTTTTCCCCGGGATAGTTAAACAAGAGGCTAAGAGATGACTTCTAGAACAGTTAGTTAGGTTCTTAAGGTGATACATTTGTTGTTTTGTTTTCTAGGATAACTGCAATGGTTAGGAGCAACCAACTGGCATTTGGATACCTTGCATTTATTAAAATGTTAACTTAGTATAAAGAGGGTTTCACTGGGTGTATGATACAGCAGAAATTAGTGACTCACATGTGTCTCCAATAGGCTGGCAATCTCATTTTTATCTTGGGCCCCCATGGAATTGGCCTAGTCTCATTTTATGATTTATGCAAACTTTCTCGCATGCAAAACAAGCCACAGAGAAGAATTCAAAAAGGAAAGAGAAGATCTCTTTGATACGCTGGAAGTTCTTCATATGGCCACAGCAAATATTGAATTTTGCTGAGGAGTCCAAGTGGAGAAAGCCTCGGGGTCTTTGGAACTCCTGCCCCATATTTGCCACCTCTGGCTGTAGCCCACGCATCGCTCCGCCCTTCTTTCTATGAAGGATGATGACAGAGCATGAGGTTTCCAGGGGCTCTACTGGGAAATGCTGGCTGCCTTGCTTTTGCCCATCCCTCCCCACCCTCCTCCTCACCTTACTACGCAGGAGACCCCCACTCTGATGTTCTGGGGTGCTGTTTTCTGATGTGTTCTTGGCTTTCTCCTTATTGTTGTTTGGTTCGTTGTCTTTGATGATGTCATACTGCCTGCAGAACAGGGCAATCACCCCTGAGGGAAGGAAAGAGGTCACAGATCAACATTTCCTGAAGGTCCCACAAGCACCTCCAACCATCCTCCTGCCGGAGGGAGGGAGGGAGGGAGGGGAACTGCCCCAGGTGACTTCACAATTTAAGTTTATAGCTCCGGGTTTTTCTAGAGAGATCACGTTCAAATATTAATTAGGGGATGTTTCCACAAGAGCAGCAGGTGAACACACATGTGCACGCATAAGTGGAGCTGCGTGCACAAGTGGAGCAATGCGCCCACCAGCTTGCCTGCTGCTTCCAGGGCCCAGTTCTAAACGGGACACGGCCTGGTAATGTGCCATGGCCTGGGGGCTGGGGACCCCTGCCTTAAGGAATCTGAGCAGAGAAGTACGCATGCTGTGTTACATTGTGCCCCTCTGTGCAAAGTTTTACATGACTTCCCCTGCCCTTGGATGTGTAAGGGATAATAAGATCAGAAATTGTTTAATGATCTTATGAGGAAGATTAATCCTAATGGCATAACTGAAACTTAAGCAGTGTGATTAAAAAGGAGCTGCTTGAGTTTTTAGAAGTGCAGGATTGTTGCTTAGATCTCAGACATGTAGATAGTCCATAGGAAGCTAGCTGTAACTGCAAGCAGGAGGAAATATGAAAATAAAGGTCATAGTTAACAGGTACATCAAACGTAAGGGATTTTTCCTGGGAGGGGATGAACTGAAATAAATTCTGTTTAGGCGCTTTGGATTAGCCGATCGAGATGAGCAGGTGGGCTGTTGAGTGTGATGGGGATGGGGGGGGGAACCAGCTTCGTGTGAGGATATAAATATGTGCTTTTAAAAATTATTGGTGTGGCTTTTTCTCTTTCATGAGTTAAGTCCACCAGCTTTTGCAAAAGCTTTATTTCAATAAACGTTTGTTCCTGGAATTCCAAGTGAGTTTGTTTGTCTTTGGAAACCTGAGCCACGTTCCAAACAGGTGGGAACAAAATTTCTCTAATTTTTACAAGTTGCATATCCTATGTGGTGTTTTTATTTACACTGATTACCAGAGGGCATTTTTCCCTATTAAAAGTGGTAGCCTAATGTACTGGAAGTGAGCAGGTCCAGGAGGGTTAACCCAGTCATACGGTCCAACCATTTCTACCCAGAACGTATGGTCCTAGTGGCTCTTAGATCCCAATTATTTATGCCCATATACTTCATCCCCTTTAGTCTTCCACATTTTTTATTATTTTAACAGTGGCAGAAAGTGATGCCAATAGAAAACTAAATGTTTTATTTATTTATTTAGCATATTTATAGATCTGCCCATCTTGCAAAGATGTGACTCTGAGAGGGTAAACAACTACTTTTATAAAAGATTGGAAGCCCTTTATAAACTTTTTGCTGAAAATGATAAAAATGACCTGGATTTCTGGATTTACCAATTAATAGCAATAGCACTTAGACTTATATACCGTTTTCCAGCCCTCTCTAGGCAGTTTACAGGGTCAGCCTATTGCCTCCAACAATCTGGGTCATCATTTTACCGACCTGGGAAAGAGGGAAAGCTGAGTCAACTTTGAGCTGGTCAGGATCGAACTGCTGGCAGTGGGCAGTGGAGTTAGCCTACAGTACCGCACATTAACCACTGTGCCAGTTGAATACGGGGAGAAGTTACAATGCTATGCAATTTAGAAGGGAGGAAACTGTTTCAGGTTAATCAGTGGAACAGCTTGCCTCCAGAAGCAGTAAATGCTCCAACACTGGAAGTTTTTAAGAAGAGACTGGACAGCCATTTGTCCGAAATAGCGTAGGGTTTCCTGCCCGAGCAGGGGGTTGGACTAGATGACCTCCAAGGTCCCTTCCAACTTTACTACTATTACTATTACTATTACTGCTGTGGAAAATATCAGAAGTAGGTTCTTTTTTCTTTTTCTTTTCACTTTCTATTGTTTTCAACACTTATCCATTTATATTTATTTTTTTTCTATATTTTTTTCTATTTATCTTTAAACGTAAAAAACCTTCTTTAATAAAAATTACAAAGATGTGACTCTGGGTAGTGTACAAACATAGCTACAGTTAAAAACTACACAACCATCTAAAAACAGTCAGACATAATAAACATATTAAAAACCTGAGATTGCAGGAAAACCAGTCACAGCCATCACATCTGCACACCACTACCTTCAGGGCCAGACCATGCCCAGCAGCCTCCAACTGAGACCCGGAGTCCCTCTGCTTCGCCTTTCACACACACACAGGGACTCCCACCAACCTGCCCACATGAACAAGACGACCACGATGATCAGGATTTCGCCGGCTCGCAGCTGTTGATTTTTGTCTCCCATTTCCTTCATCGTTACTTCATCTTCACAGAAAGGAAGGAAGGAAGGAAGCAGAGCAAAGGGAAGAAGTTTAGCTACCCATGCAGATTTTGTCTTGATTGATTGGTTGATTGATTTAGCATATGGCATTGATACATGAAAGCCAGGAACCTACAACTTTGTTACAGAAAAGTGGTTTGGCTATCTAAGATTGTTAGTTTGTTCAGTTCATGCTCGCAAGGTGCACTTAGGGAGTGAACTAGCTCCACACACAGAGCAGCTAAGGGTATTCTACTGCCTTAATAGCTAAAATTAAGCTAAATTAAATTTTAAAAAATTAACCTCCATCTTTGTTTTGCCAGTTGTGGAGACAGCTGTGCCAGCCCTCAAATACCAAGATTACCCCTGTTTTCCAAAACATTTTACAGGTCTGGCCTAATGGGACAGTTGAGGCTTATCCTGGCTTCCTCTTGGTTGATCGTGACTTTGCCCACCTTGCCCCTCTCCAAAGCCTGCCCTGCCTCAGCCCCCTCCCACTTGCCTTTGTTCTTTGAAGCCAATTTCTCTGCTTCTCGCAGGGTCTTGAAGTGGACTGGCTCGCTGGCTGGACTCTGGCCTTGGATGCTGATGGACTGGACGTGCACGATGTACTCGGTGTCTTCCTCCAGGTCCCAGAGGGAGCACGAGCGAGTGGTGGTGTTCACTTCCTGGATGAAACGCAGCATTCGGACATCCTTCTTCTGCAGAGAGACGGATGACAAGCAGGTCGTGCAAAGGATGGGAATGGTTTCCAATCAACGGCCTATTGCCTCCACATCTGTGCAAAGGCACACACTTGCTCATTGGAGAGAATTGGGCTTCTCCCAATCCTATATCAGGAGCCAGAGAGAAGAAGATGAGGTTTTGAGTCAAGGACCTCCTCTGTTTCCTCTCTTGCCTCTCCCTAGAGCAGTGATTCTCAACCTTGACAACTTTAAGACTTGTGGACCTCAATTCCCCATGGGAATTCTGGGGAATTAAAGGTTGAAAAACACTGCCTTAGAAGTTGTAGCCCCAAAATCTGTCCCCAGGCCCTGACTTGATGAAAGAAAGGCTCTGAAACACATCCTTACTGCTCTCTGAGGCTGGTTATTTCCTTGCAGATGTTTCATTACTAACTAGGTAACTAGGTAATCATCAGTGGTCTATAATTGTTACCTAGTTGGGCAATGAAACATCTACAAGAAAACAACCAAGCTCAGAGAGCACCCAGGATCTCCCAAATGTCCATGCATTGCTCTTCAGACCCAAGAAGAACTGCCTCAGCCTAGTTCTGATCAAGATGTCAGTAAAAAATTAGAAACCCGGCTTTCCTTTTTCTTCCTGAAAAACCTTATTAAATTTCCAGGAAAGATGGAAGGATACGGGAAAAGCAAAACCCAGGAGTTCAGATAAAAAGAACAAAATAACTTCCAATTTCCTTTCATACAGATAAAAACCTAAAAGTCAACATGGCCCTTTGAACCAGCATGGGCCGTAACAAACGTCATCAGAAGTCTGGGATTCGTGGGGCGCCTTCCTTGGCCCGTCCCTCATGGGGGCGGCTGAAGGCAGCTAAGGTGGGTCCTGCACTCATCCTGAGGACCCAAGAAGAACGCAGAGGAAACTCGGAGGCCGCCTGGCCAGAAGCTTCTTACCTGTTGTGAAATTGCGAAGCCGATGACCACTTCCTCTTCCAAAACATCCCAGGTCACAACCGCTGAGTTGGCCTTCAGGAGCTTGACTGTGACGTTGACCGGGGCGGAGGGGCTGTCTGCAAGGAGGCAGAATGGAGGTCAGGGCGCAGGTGGTCCTCGAGTTACATCTATTCTTTTAGCAACCACTCCATGTTACTGTGGTACGGAAAATGCTTCCAGGACGGTCCGTCCACCAGCAACCTTTGCCGCTTCCCCACAGTCATGGGATAGAGGTTGGGGGCTCGGCAACCAACATGGGTTTATGGCAGACGCAGAGCCCCCGGGGTCAGGGGATCACCCTGGGCATCCTTCCCAGCTGGCTTACGACCAGCAAGTCAATGGGGAAGCCAGATTCCTTTAGTGACCATATGATTCACTTAACAACTGCAGGGATATGCTTTACACCATGGCAAAATAGGTTGTAACATGTGGTGCAACTCACGTAACAACTGCTTTGCTTAGCAACAGAAATGCTAGTCCTGATTGTGATTGTAAGTTGAGGATTACCTGTTTTGGTCACTGGAGAAACAATTCATCATGGAGATGGTCACCCATTGATGCTATTTTTTTTTTCTGCTGCTGTGTAGGAAGCCAAGATTATCACTCACTAAGATGGCTTAAAGAAAAGCCATTTGCAGTTGGGAAGCTAATGTCTTCCTTGCTACTTAAAGCAAGTCAGGGCATCCCTGGCTAGTGACAGCAGATCCCGAGGTAGCCATGCGGTCCAGGGCTTCTACCCCGTTGCATCTGCCCTTTGCCCACCAAAGCTCTTCCTGGCAGCTGAATCCCTATTGCATAAGCACAGAGCTCAGAACAGGACCCAGCGTGCTTGCAAGCAGCCCTGGATAGAAACTAATCCAGGAGAGAAACAATCCAGAACTAAGAAGAAATGTCCTGGCAGAATAATGAACCGGTGGACCAGCTTGCCTTCAGAACTGTGGGGGCTCCATCACTGGAGACTTTCCAGAAGAAATTGGACAGCCATTTGTCCAGAATGATATAAGGTCTTTTGCCATAGGCAGGGGCTGGACTTGAAGATCTCCAAGGTCCCTTCCAGTTCTGTTATTCTATATTCTGTATTCTATTATCTATTCTCTTCTATTCTATTCTATTCTATTCTATTCTATTCTATTCTATTCTATTCTATTCTATTCTATTCTTTCATTATTCTATTCTACCCTGAGAGCACTCAGTGCTTGCCAGATAAGAGCCTGTCCTCTGCTGAACCTCTAATCTCAAGGCAAAACAAGGGGAGGGAGGAAGAAAGCCTTAATAAACCACACAGCATCGTCCTAAAGGGCATCACCAGTCCCCATTCTCATTTGTGCCAAAATTCGTAACTGAGCTCAGTCAGAAAACCAGCTGTGAATCTAAATTTGATTTTTGTCCCTGGCTTGTTCTCTTATTGTCTGAGAGCTGGATCTTGCCTAATAGATTTAAGTAACAGGAAGAAAGTCAGATTCATAAGCAATTTAAATGAGGGAATAAAAGCCAAACTCATCAAATTTGCAGACGACACCAAGCTAGCAGGAATAGCCAACACCCCAGAAGATAGGCTCAAGATACAGAAGGATTTTGACAGAGAAGAGTAACAAAAATGATTACGGGACTCGAGGTCAAAACGTATGAAGAATGGTTTCAGGAATTGGTTATTTCTAAGTCTAGTGAAAAGAAGGATTAGGGGTGATATGATAGCAGTCTTCCAATATTTGAGGGGCTGCCACAAAGAACAGGGGGTCAACCTATTTACCAACCTATTTACCAAAGCACCAGAAGGCAGAACACGAAGTAACAGATGGAAACTCATCAAGGAGAGAAGCAACCTGGAATTAAAGAGAAACTTCCTAACAGTGAGGCAATGGAACAGTGGAACAGCTGGCCTCCAGACGTTGTGAGTGCTCCATCACTGGAGGTTTTCAAGAAAAGCCTGGACAGCCATTTGTCTAAAATGGTCTAGGTTAGAGTAGAAGACCCCAAGGACCCTTCTAACTCTGTTATTCTGCTCTATACAAGAAAAGTATCATAATAATGGATATTTATTGGAGAGGGCAGAGGGGGAGAAAAGGATGTGACTTGCATCATGGCTTGCTAGCCGTGTGATAGACAACATACAGCTTCTGAAGCGGGCGAGCAGGGGAACCAACTCCCAAAAGAAAGGGTGGGCATTTATATGGCTTAAAGAGTGGATAATGCTCAAAGATTAAAGACTATTATACCTAGAGGGGCATGACCTACAACTTGGATGGCATGCCTTTCTGTGGTATGGGAAGAATAAAATTCACAGATACTTTCAAAACCACTTTGTAAGAAATGCACTTCTTTTAGAATAGGAAAAAATAAAAGCGAAAATTTATCTCAAGATACCTGGATGGCTTTCAACAATGGAAGCATTTGCTTACCCAAATTTAATTAATTACGACAAAGTTGTGACCTATAAAGATATTTTGGACAATGAAGGGAAATTGATCTATCATGGTGGCCATATTTGCAACTCAAACGAGATGTGAAAAAGATGCTAAAACAATGGGATTTTATAAAGAACAGACAGAATTCGACCAGACATTATTAAAAAGATGAAAAACTGATTAAGAAACTCTATAAATATCTGTTAAGCTTAAAGATGGAGGAAAAACAAGTAAAAGAAACAATGATAGCATGGGCAAAGAACTTTGGACATAATATAGAATTAGCGAACTGGCAAAAGTTATGGGAAAGAAATGCTAAATTAACGAAAGCAGTGGCATATAAAGAAAACTTATATAAAATGTTTTACAGATGGCATTTAACACCAGTAAGATTAGCAAAAATGTTTAAAAATACTTCAAACAAGTGTTGGAAATGCAAACAAAAACCAGGTACTTATTACCATATCTGGTGGACATGCCCTAAAGCTAAAAGATTTTGGTCAAAAATACCCAGACGGTCTGGTGGTGGGCTGTGGCCTGCTGGCCACAGGACAGGTCTCCTGCCTGAGCAGGGGGTTGGACTAGAAGGCCTCCAAGGCCCCCTTCCAACTCTCTTATTCTGTTATTCTCATGGGAACAGGCCAGGCAGGCTGGCAAACAGCCTCTCCAGTTCCCTGTCTTGGCCCATTGGTTTAATTGCCCTGCTGCGGGAGACGACACCGCCCTGTGTTTGCCTTCCTCTTCGCTACAAAACGGGCAGGAAGGGAAACTCCTTAGAGAGGAAGAAGGGGGTGACTAGCTGTCCATGAACCTTCCGACTTTCACTCCTGACAGGTGATCCCGTCACAGTTTTGTTTTTGTTTTTTGCCTTTTCCAGGTGGAAGCTGTTTTCTCCCCCCCCCCCCCCAAGAGCATCTTGAAACAGCCTTATCAAGCAGTGAAGGGAGGCAGGATCTGGGCCACAGGCTAAGGGAGGCGCGTGGAAAAGTCTGTTTAGGGAAACCTTCTGAAGGCTTCCCGGAAGGCCGTTGGGTTTTGGCTGCTGAACTCTCTTGTGTGGCCTGATTCCACAAGGCTCATGACCCCCCCTCAAGAGGATGCCCCCCCCCCAGGTGGCTGAACTTCCGTTTCCATCTCTCTCACACCGAGGATGGCTAAGGAGAGAAGGGAAAGGCTAACCCACGGGGGAAGGGGCCCAGGAGAAAAAAAGCCAGGGCAAAGCAGAAACTCACCCACCCCCCCTCCCTCCCCTCTCCTCCCCCTCCTCCTCCCTCCCTCCCTCCCTACCTCCCTTCCCTGTATGATTTCTTCTGCGTTTGGGGTGAGCTGAGGATAAGGGGAGAAAAAGAGCAGGAAAGAAGGCAGGCAGGTGATTTGAAACGCCTTTGGTGTGTGAGATGAGCGTGCACCCTGTCTCTTTTCTGCCTCCCTCGCGCTGGCATGTACCCGCACTGGCGTGTATTAAAGGCACCTTCATAAATCTTCCACAGACGCTGCCACTTCCGGAGTCCCACATTGTTTCACCATCTGAATCCTCAAGGACGGTTGTGTGAAATGCAAGGGCACTTTTAATTTTGGTGATGGTGCTGTGTGTGTGTGTGTTGACTTCTCTCTTGACGCAAGCAGGAAGAAATGGAGCAGATGGGAGAGAAATGGGCTGTGGCTGGGGAGGCAGACCAAGTTACCTCATTAAACAGCAGGGAAAGAGGTATGCTTTTAGGTTGGGGATGGGTGGGGAGGGGGATGTCTGCAATTTCTTAAAACCACATTGCCTCTGTTATCAATAGAGCATTTCTTTGTAGTAATGTGACTATCCAAGACTTAAGTATTGCGAATTATGTAAGCTAAATTAACAGGAGCATTGGCTAGTTATAATATAATAATGTGGCTTATTTTATTTTCAGAAGGCCCATTGAAAGGCTGTATGGCAAAGTTTGGTATCACTTCGGCTTGATTGCCTCAGTCAGACCCTAGAAACAGAGCAAGACCTTTCCCCTCCAAAGGGCAGCTTCACACATCTGCAGCCCCAGATACATCTGCCTATCTACAGCCATCAGCTCAACAAATGAAGCTGATAAATTGTGTTAGTTTCGATGAGTAAAACTGCCCCTCTGTTGTTTCCCTTTCCCAATTCCCTTTCCCTGGGAACATAAGCTATCAAAGTCAAAGAAACATTTAAGACACAAGGATGTTGACTGGGATATTAAGAGAGAAGAACAGCTGAGAACAAGTTTTCAGAAGAGAAGATCTAGTAGAGGAAGGAGCACATCCAAGAACACAGTCTTTACCCAATTTAGGGGACTATGGTCTTTGGAGTACCATCCTCATTTCCTCACTATCCTGACTTCATTGGATTACAAGACAACCAAATTGCTGCTGCATTCCATTCCAAATATATTCTGATTTGCATAACTATATATTAGAGCAGGGATGTCAAACTCACAATGTCACATGACGTGTCGCGACATATCGTGATTTTTTTTCCCCATTGCCGGCAATGGGGTGGGGGGCTGTTTCAGCATGACGCATTCGGCCCGCGGGCCAGCAGTTCAACACCCCTGAATTAGAGGGCTTGTATGCCTGGCTCCTTTTCCAATTCTTGATCACTATCTCCAACTGATGTTTCAGTGTGTTTGAACTCTGTTACTAAAGAACTCTTTGGAGATACTTCTCCTATAGAAATATATGTGCAATTTAAAAAAAAACCCAGCAACTATACAATTTAAAATCTCTTTGTGACCATCCCCACTTGTACTGAAAAAAACAAAATCCCATTATTTGGGAAAAAATCTAGAAAATGATTGGAAAAACAAATTGTAACTAAAGTGATGGTGCTTAACCAAAATATTTAGTTATAAAACATAACCCAATCCACATATTTCCAGTGTGACTATGAAGACTAGAAACTTTTAAAAATATGAATGAATGAAATCTGCAGTTAGCAAAACTGCAGTCATGTTTTCTCTTAGCAGGATTTAATTCAATTCTAATGGAAAAGGCCCAGAGAAGAGCAACTAAGATGATCCAAGGCCTGGAGACTAAAACATATGAATAATGGCTGCAGGACGTGAGTTTGGCTAGTCTAAAGAAAGGAAGAAATAGGGGAGATATGATAGCAGTTATTCCAGTATTTGAGGGGCTGCCACAAAGAAGAGGGCATCAAACTATTCTCCAAAGCACCAGTGGGCAGGACAAGAAGTAACGATGGAATGAAAAATGTACTTGGAAAAAGACTGGCCCAACTCATCAGGAGGGCTTTAAACTAAAATTGAGGGGAAGGGTGACCAATCTTTAGAATCTCTAGAACACAAAACCAATCATAAATCCCCCCCAAAAAACAAATCAAACAATGAGGTAGGTAGTGATGAGAAAAAAGAAAAACTCAAACAACAATCAGGAGATGCAGGAAACATACCCACAAACAGACATAAAAGTTTTAAATGCTTATACACAAATGCTCAAAGCTTGGGGAACAAACAGGGCGAACTAGAAGCAATAGTACACGAAGGTGGGTATAACATAGTTGGCATTACAGAAACCCTGTGGGACGAAACCCATGACTGGAATGAACTGAAGGGATACAAATTGTTCAAAAGAAACAGGTCTACAAAAAGAGGAGGGGGAGTTGCATTATATGTAAGTCGCCAGCTATTTAAACTGTCTTCAGGAAGAAGTGTTTTGCTGAAGAGCCTTTCTGGAATACTATTTCTGTGGCTGAAATCACAGCAGTAACAAAAGCTTCAACAAGTTTCATGGTTATGTGTGGAAACTCCTTCCCCAGTTTGCAGGGAACTCCATTGGCTTGGAGGTCCAGGGGCCTCTGAGAGAGCTTTGCATCCAAACTGCTGGAGAGCAAATGGAAAAAAAGCTAAGCAAGTGGCCAGGCCAGCTTATGGCCCTGCTCTGAATGGAAGCGGGTTTCATGAAGGAAAACCTTCCATGAGTGAACAGGCTCAGGGCTACGGCAATACTCAGGTGATTACAAGGCATCAGCAGGTTCACACTAGGAGAGTCTGTATGACAGCTGAGTTGGAAGTGGGCTGCATTCTTTGTACCAATTGCAAGAAGAGAGAAGGCTAAATTGAGGCTTCTCAGAGTTGGAAAAGAGGCAGCAGATCCTCTAAGGAACCAGGAGACCCTTCTTAGTCTTTTTTTTTTTTTTTGAGGACCGGGCAGGCTCCTGTCTCTCCTCTCATCCTCACAAAGCTAGTACTACAAATCCCATGCTTGCCTTAGAATTCCAGTTCCAGCAAGTGTCGGAGCAAGTCACATTTTTGGACTCTTTGGCCAGGTTTGGAGACTTCCTGGGTGCCCCTCTAGGGTCAACTGTTTGCCTCTGGCCCTGAGCCCTGTCACCTGAAGCTGGCACGGTTGCAGCTTATTGCCACACACAGGCATGCTTGTATCTACTGAAAAGACAGACTCTAACCTTCCCCAACCTGAGGCTCTCCACTTGTGCTAGACTTTAGATCCTAGAATTCTCACTTTGCATTGTCACAACACGCACACACTCGAGAGCAGGAGAGGCTCTCTTACTTATTAGAACAGATGGATTAGCATTTTACGTGCAATCAAAATGACACCTGCAAAATCAGACTGAAGACAATCAATCTTGCTGTGGCTTTAAGCAAAGCAACATCTAAGCGAAATGGAGAGGAAGCTATGGGGCTCACTTGATTGGACCATCAGGATCCAGTCCACATCTTTCAAGAGATGAATCTGGCTAGTGGGGAATTATTGGCCAAGCATGTTGAGCATGTAAGGCAGGGGTGTCAAACTGCCGGCCTGCGGGCCAGATGCGTCATGGTGAAACTACGCCCACCCATAGCCAACAATGGCAAAAAACTCATGATATGTTGCGACACGTCATGTGACGTTGCGAGTTTGACACCCCTGATGTAAGGTATTTTCTTCATTTCAATGCAACAAATGACTCCTCTGAAACCAGATTAATTTTGTTATTTCTAGGCTTCATTAGAAGAGATCAACCCCGACTGCTCTTTAGAAGGCCAGATCCTGAAGTTGAAACTCAAATACTTTGGCCATCTAATGAGAAGGAAGGACTCACTGGAGAAGGGCCTAATGCTGGGAAAGATGGAGGGCAAGAGAAGAAGGGGACGAGAGAGAAGGAGGTGGCTGGATGGAGTCACTGAAGCAGGAGGTGTGAACTTAAAGGGACTCCAGAAGATGGTAGAGGACAGGAAGACCTGGAGGAACATTGTCCATGGGGTCGCGATGGGTCGGACACAACTTCGCAACTAACAACAACAACAAGGCTTCATTCAGGGTTCTAACTTGTTGAAATTTCTTGGCTTGAAACCAGTTGACCTCAGGGATGACCTTCTCCACCCTGCCCTGCAGGCCTGGCCCTAAACATCTCCCATCTCCCTGCCTGGTCGAACATGGGATTAGGCAGGTTGTGATTTGATCTGTTGTGGAAGCCTAACATATTGTCGAAAGCAAGTCAGCTCACTGTTTATTTGGAGACTATATAGAGAAAAGAATTGGGCTTTTCAGGTTTAGGATTGTGTTGTGTCAAAACATTGGATCCAGACTTAGTTGTTCTTTTAAAAATTCCACTGAAATCAGGTCAGTGTAACTACAGCACATTAATTTCGTAGCTCTATTTTGAAACTAGATTAAAGACAATTTTTTTTCAATAACTGTCAAAAGATCTTAATAATCAATAATATAATAAGTTCGACAATTAACAAATTTCTATCTATGACTCCAGAATCTGCTGCCTGAGCCACCAACTGCTTCGCTGTGTCTCAAATGAAAGTCTGTTCCTGGCTGTGCTGATAAATCAGAACCACCTTGGATTTTTTTCTATCCACCTCGTTCCCCCCCCCCCCAACTTTTAATTACTATTTCTAGGAATTTCATAGTCTGTTAAACTTCATATTTAGTCGATCTGGTTTTAAAGTGAGGACTAATTTACTTTCTGATTTCTGAAGTCCTGATAATTTTAATGGGACCCTGTGTGCATGGTTTTTTAAAGTCTATTTTTCTGAGAGACTTTTTCTTAGCCTGACAAATATCTTGGCACATTCTGTGACTCCTTGTAACAGATTTTTGAATAAGCATTATGCTTGATCATTTTACGTATTTTCACTGACTCCTTGGCCAATGTGACCTTGTGGAGCATCCCATGCAATGTGTGCCCAGGAATCAAAACTCCACTCCTTTCTTTCTTTCTTTCTTTCTTTCTTTCTTTCTTTCTTTCTTTCTTTCTTTCTTTCTTTCTTTCTTTCTTTCTTTCATCTTCATCTCTGATCACTTAGTGCTGGGTACTCTCCTCCAATCTTCCAAGGACTTCCTTAAACAATTGGAGGGGTATCAAACTGCCAGGCTATGGGCTGGATGCATCATAGCAAAACTGGGCCCACCCCGTTGCCACAAATGGCATAAAAGTCAAGATACACCTCGACACATCACATGACATTGCGAGTTGGACACCCCTGACCTACAGGTTTGTATTGGTTTCCTAACCCCTCCCCACAGAGAGCAGCTCCATTATTGAGAAAGATGGGGGATGCAGAAGGGCGCTCCATCTGCAGACCTGTGTTGCTAGTAATCTGGAAAATCACTTAATGTTATTGGGGGACTTATTTCACTCCCGCTGGTGTTGTCTACTTGCCTAATAATATCTGATTTGACTACCCTGCTGTCCAAAGTTTGGTTCTGAGGAAATCACTGTTAACAGATATCTGCCACGTCTCTCCCCATATTTTAGGAATCCTGTTCAGAGCTGGGGGCTTTCTGATAACATGAGAAGAACCACCCTGGGCCAAGTAAAGGTCCAGTGAGTGGCAATTCCTTCCTGAGCGAGGCAAGGAGTCGACTGTCTTCACATGAGACGGCTTCCTATGATCTCTCAATGAATCACTTGGCTGACTTGAAGGACAGTCACCCGGGCCGCTGATTGGCTCCTTTCTCTCCAGCCCAGTTGAATAAATAGAATTCAGTAAGGAGGCCAAATCTCACAGCAATCAGCAGCCAGTCAGTAATGTCTCCTTGGGCTCTGTGCACTCTTATGAGGTCTGCTTAAACCTATTACACAAATGGCTTTCTTTTCTTTTTTACAAAACGTCTCTAAATGGCACATTCCCAATAGAGTGTTATTCATCGTTCCAGAAACATGCAGCAGTGAGTGCCACAAATGAAACGTGTTGTCTTATGCCACCACCACAAATACTTCTTTGTTGAGTCTCCTCAACTCAGCTTATCAGATAGATGGTGCCCCAGCCAGCGAAGCAGTTGGCTGAGAGATGTTCAAACACGGAGCAACACCAGAGGTCGGGAAGGTTCGGGGCAATTAAACCGCCAAGAACAGAACAAAACCTGCTCTCCACCGCCAGCCCCCCTCCCCCACCCGCGCCCTCTTACCTGCATCTGCCCAGGACAGGCTGGCACAGCTGAAATAAGCCAGGAAGGCTGCGTTGATGTAGAGGAGCGGATCTGCCATCCTCCTCCAGCGCGAGTCCATGGTGCAGCCACATGGAAAGGAGGGCCGCTTCAGCCCCGGAGGTCCAGACCCCGCATGGGGAGGGAAAAGCCGAGGGAGCCCGGGGCGCCGCCGATCACCACGACGCCGGCCGGCCCCACGCCCCGGCCGCCCGGCCGCCCAGAACCCGCGCGGACATTCCAGCACCACGGAGAGCTCCCGCCGCGGCCGCCTGGCTCCCCCGGCTCCTCCTGGCCAGCGGCGGCGGCAGCTCCGAGGGGCCCCGGGGACCGGTAGGGGAGCGGGCGGGGGCTTCTCCCGGGCCCGGGGAAAGTTTCTGGGAAGCGGCTCGGCTCCGGCGAGGCAAATCTAGAGCGAGGCGGCCGATGGGCGGCGGCGCTGGGTCTCTGCAAGCGGCAAACGCGCCGCCTCCTCGCCCATCAGGCGGGCGGCTCCATTCACGGGAGCCAGAGGGCGAAGGGGGGAGCCCCGGAGTCTGGCCACACCGCGGCGCCCCCGCCCTCCCCGCCGAGCCCAGTCCGGCTTCCTCCCACCATCCCCGGCCGTCACACCGCCCTCGCCTGGCCTGGAGATGTGCGCGCCCTACGGGCGGAGGGGGGAGTCTTCAGCCGGCCCCTCCCGCGTTTAGCTGAGCCGGAGAGCGACGGGCTGTGAAGGGGACGGGAGCCTTTCGGGCTGGCTCGGGCTGCCCAGCCCCAGTTGGCGTCGGCCCCCTGCACGCCGAGGAAGGAAGCGCTCGGTGAGCCCCCCCCCGCCTCCCCCCGCAGACGCCCCCCTGCGTGTGTCTCGGCTGGTTGGAGGCGGAAGGAGAGCGAGGCGGGCGAGGAGGGAGCCTGGCTGAGTAGGGGAACTCTGCCCCCATCCTTCCCGGGGAAGAGAGCCCTCCCGGACCCCCTTTGGGAGAGGCTGCCAGGCCAAGGGCAGCAGCGCCCGTGGGTAGCCCGGGAATTCGAGCAGGGAGGAACCGATAGATGACAGCCTTCCAAGGGAAAGAGCCGGTCCACTTAGCAGCACGTCCCCTTGCAAGGTTTCTCCCAATTTGCACCAGGAGAGGGGGAGGAGGGCAACGGCTCACCTTTGGAGGAATCTGTACAGAGATTAAAAGCACCCCCTTCCGTTTATGCTCATCAAACACCCCAGGAAGAAGACATGCAAGGCGTTACAGGGAGGAGGGTGGGGCCAGACAGGCTCAAATAGCCACATGTTCAGGGCTTGATGAGTTCAATCTTGCCATGCTGAACTGTCAATTTCCTTCCCCACAACAGATCCAGCTGGGGGGTGATTCAACTGTCTCCGTGGCCACATCTGTATGAAGCTAGCCTGGCTGTGGGGCTTCTGATGATAAGGGAGATGCCGTCGCTTTGAAAAGTACAGCAAAGCTGTAATAAAATATGCCATCCTCCTGTAAGGAGCTTCTTTCCCAAATACCCCAAGTGACTCGGCACATGCAACAGAGAGAAGCAGACAGAGTCCACAAAGGAGGGGCAGGCACCCAATGGACAATTTGTCGTGATCTGGGGACTTCCTTACTGGACTGTCAGGTCCTGGGGCAGGAGCCCAGGCAGAGTGGTACAGGCTGGAACCAGGGCTTCATCTGTGGCTTGCTCTCAATTCAAGAAACATCTCCCTCTGAATAGGAATTAGGCCAAAATCCAAAGACTTATCTGGTTTGATACACCTAGATCAAATTCTATAGGCCACTTGTGTCACCTTTACATAACAGCGCTGACCAGCACAGACACACACACAAAAAAACAGACAGATCCCACGTTCTCTTAAGCATCTACTGTATGGCTGATATTACTGACTAGGAAAATAGGGGGTGAGACCTGCTGGATCAGCCCAAAGGTCCAGCAAGTCCACTGTTTTGCCCCCTGAGAGGCAACCAGCTGTCAACGGTGGGACCGAAGTTGCCAGTGTCCCCTGTGCTCCCCAGCAAATGTTCCCAAAGGGGTGGAAGGGCCTATCTCTTCCTTTGGCCAATGCCTTTTTCAGGCTGCCCGATGACAGTCAATTGCATAAAATTTAGCTAGATGCCACGTGAAAATGCTGCCTCTTTTCTTTTTCTCTTTTCTTTTAAAATATTTATCTTTTGCCTACTCCTCAAAGAAGAAATGTCTGTTAAAAATTATCCTAACGTGCACCACAAAAGCACAGGAAAGCAACTTAACAGCATTTTAAAAGCAACTAATTAAAACAATCTGTCATGCAATCTCCCAGCATTCAGCTTCCCTCAACTATGAAAAAAAGTTTTTCTCCACTTTCTATCATGTATTATTTACATTTCCATTATATTTCTTCCTATCACATACACTTTCTCCCCCTTTTGGAAAGGAAAATTTTCCAAATTTCCTCATCTTTTCTCACAAGAATTCCAGCCCTTTGATCATTTGGGGTTTTTTTTTGGTAATTTGCTGGTTCTAGAATATTCTTTTCCTGTTTGTTTGTTTGTTTGTTTCTTATCTTTCCTATTTGTATAAATAACAGAAGAATAGATACAGTGACCCTATCGAATGCTCCTTCCTCCTCCTATTATCCCCACAAAAGCAACCCAGAGAAGGACTGGCCCAAAGTCCCCCAGCTGGCTTCCCCGACTACGGTGGGACTGGAACTGCCTCCTGGTCCGGAGCCTGAAGCCTTCACCCTGGACCAGATCATTCTCTGCTGAAGCAATTACAGCGTGGAACGGCACAAGGGTGCTGGGATGGGAACTTCTATTGTCCATTTCGTCTTTAACATCTCCTAGCTGGAGTCATTTTGTACATCTCTTCCACATCATCTGCAACTGGACCATGGAATTGATTGGTCTCCCAGCTCTGCATGAAGGGCAGAGCTCTGTCCCTGGGTACGGGGAGGCAACGTGAACACCCCCCCCCCAATTCCCCCCCCCCCAGTTCCCCTTCCTTCCATAAGGATGGCCCCTTCCCTTGGTTTTGGCAAGTCCAGAAGGGCAGTGTGGATCCCTTTCGGCTGCCTGCTGTGACTTCAAATGCAGCAAAGCTCCCTCCCCCAGCCTCTGTCCCCATCTCCACCAGCCTGGGCAAAGGAGAACAAAGGTTTCCAGAAGCTGCTACAGCTGGCCCAAAGAATCCAAGCGATCTATTCTTTTTTCCATTTCTTGTTGGAACGATGTAGTGCAGTTGCTATGACTCCCTTCCTGAAAATATCATTTCATCCATGGGGTTCTGTTCTTCTTTTTGTGAGTGTGCACGCATGTGCGCGCGCGCGCGCGCACACACACACACACACACACACACACACACACACACACTAGCCTTCCTTCTTTCCTTCCGCCTCTCCTCATAAAGGCAAAGTCTCCACTCTCCCAAAGAAGCCTCCTTGGCCCCTTCTGCTCCTTAGCCAGGCTGTCCCAGTCCTCCCAGGGCTGATTTCTCTTCCGACCTGATGATTACTGTATCTATTCTTCTGTTTGGCAGAGGTTGGCATCTCTGGAAAGAATTGGCTTTTTTTTGCATTTTCCTCCTGGCAAAATTCCACCCAGGAAGCCCCCCTTCTTTCCAAGGAGCAATAGCCAAGGGAGTCAGAATGAATCTGGGCAAATGTTCAATGTTGTGGTGCCAGGGAAATGCATCGGGGTCCCTGTAGATAAATGTAGATTTACGTTTTGACTCTTTGGGTGGGTTGCTCCAAAATGATTCCTTCTCTCAAATTCAGCACTCTCAAAGGATATAGAATGGATCTGAGGAAGGAAGATACTTCATTGCAGACCCAAAGAATCCTAACTTGGAAGACAATCAGCTCCTAGGAAAGACATAGGTTTAGAATCTGATCCTATATGTGCATAAACCTCACAGTTGAACCTTAGTGTCCTTCTCTTGCCCAGATTTTAGAATAGAATAGAGCTGGAAGGGACCTTGGAGGTCTTCTAGTCTAGCCCCTTGCTCAAGCAGGAGAACCTATATCATCTCAGACAGGTGACATTTTGTAACTTTCTGCTTCTTCATTCTGATTTTGCAGGTTGCATGTGCCCTGTGTTTAGAAAATGGCCCACTTGGTGCCCTGTCCCTCATTTGCTGGCTCCAGCCCTCAGATTATCTGTTTCTCTTGAGGCTGGAAGGAAGTCCAAGAACATGGCTTTCCCGTTCAGCTTAAAGAGACCTGGAGGTGATTAAACCAGACTTTCTCCAAGTTGCTTCTGCTTTGCCCTTCCTCCCTCCTGGTTCAAAGCAGCACTTGCCCAGTTCTTGCTGTGCTTTCAATTACATGTGTGTTTAAATGTGTTTATGTCCGATTAAAATAAAGAGACCTGCCATGGGCAGCTCCTTTGAGCTCAGAGGAGACTCATCAACCGGCAAGGTGTGCGGCGGGGGCTGTGAGTCAAGAATAGCCCCCCTTGGAGGCTTTGACTGGTTCCCCCAAAGGGTCCCTGTTTGTGGTGGTGGCAGCATAAGTCCCACCTGGCCGTGATGCCAGCCTCACTTAGACAGGCCTAAGAAAGCGGACACAAAACATTTCTTGGCAATTCCACGAATCTACTGGGCATCTCTGCATGAGCATCTCCACCAGAGACTCTACTAAGGGCCCAAGGAGGCTGGTTCAGTAATTCTCCTCCTCAGGCCCTGTTTGTAAAGCTCTCAAGGCCTGGAGGAATCTGGTAGATCTAGTGGAGATCACAACAATATTCAATTTCTCTGTGTTAAAAGAATTCCGAGCTCTTTTTCTGGGCTGCTCCCTGGAATCCCATCGACTCAACACCATCCAAAACCTTTTCCTGAAAAGTCCAGCTTCCACATTTTTAATTCAGTTTTCCTCTCTAAACATCACTGTGTGCCATTAATAAACAGAAGGAAGAGGTGGATCCTGAATAGACTAGAATAGACTAGACTAGACTAGAATAGAATAGAATGCAGAATACTGTAGAATAGAATAGAATAGAATAGAATAGAATAGAATAGAATAGAATAGAATAGAATAGAATAGAATAGCTTTATTGGCCAAGTGTGATTGGACACACAAGGAATGGTGCATAAGCTCTCAGTGTACATACAAACAGCAAAGTGATAGGTTACAGATCATAAATCATAGTTACAATCATTAATCATAAACAACCTAAACAGAAACTATCCTATATTTCTGAACAAGAGGCATTTTCTCATTTTTTCATCCCCTGTAAACTAAGTTTGGCTCAGAAAACATAATCAGATAGCCTGATAAAAGTCCTAGCCCTCCTTAATTAAAGATGGCCTCTGCTGATTAAAGTCATTAGTTGATTAATCTGCTATTAAAGCAATTAAAGCCTGCAGCCCTAATGACCAAGTGGGAAAATGCACTCTTTAAGGGAGCCTAATTTTGACTGCACAACATTTGGTTAGAAAACCAAAAACAGCATGAAGTTAACTGTCAGCAAATCCCAAATCACCAGCATGTAGAGCTGCAGATTAAGTTTTAAAGCCAATTTGGGTTCCTGAACAAAACACTTTTCCTGATACATTCCTGCCTGTTGCTTTCCTTTGCAGTGAAGTATAAATCCAATATTAATAGCAAGATGTGTCTACAAGTTTAACCATTTGGAATTGTTGAACTTCTGCATTTTTCAGCAGCTACCAAAGATGAAGCTCAGAATTTAGCAAGAATAAATTCACATCCCAGTTATGAAATGGCAACTTCAGACTTCAAGCCAGTCTTATTAAAAGACCACGAGGGCAAGTAAAATCAGGTCAGATAAAGCCACTGCCAGACTTTAAAAGGCTGATCTGGAAGCCTGGAGACTTTGGATCACTGCAAACATTCACAGAGAAGCTACTGCAAACACATCTTTGGTTTCATGAAAACCTCCCTGACCAAGATGCTGAGCAGGGCCCGTGTTTCCCAGCAGAAATTGGCCGTTGAGACTTGGTAGTACTACAGGCATGAACAAGACAGCAGTCTAAGTGGGCCCTATCAGCCTGTGGAAGTTCTGGCTAGAACAGGGGTAGGCAAGCTATGCTGACTCAGGAATTCTGGGAGTTGAAGTCCATGAGACATAAAAGAGCCAAGGTTGCTTACCCCTGGGCTAGAAGATGAACTGCTATCGCTGCAGCCGGGGTGCAGGGAACCAGGACCCACGTGAGTTTGCTGCCACTGAGTGGCTTGTTATGCAACTGCAGCACTCTGGAAAAGGAGCCACACCATCTGTATGATTCATTGCACCTTGAACATACAAGCATAAGGAAATCTCACTTTGTCCAGCATCCTGCAGAAGTGTTCATAGGGCAGAGTCAAAATGAAGGCCTCTTTTTATGTGCATTGCACATATGACGCTCACAAAAAGTGGAGCATCAATTACATTGTTGTGGGCACTATCTTGACTTTTTTTTTTTTTGACATTTCGGAAACTTGGTGGGATGAAACGCACAAATGGAATACACAGCTAGAGGGATTTAAATTATTTAAAAGAAACAGACAAAACAAAAGAGGAGGTGGAGGTGCACTATATATAAGAAATGACTACATCTCTACAGAAATAGAGCACAACAATGATGAAAACTGTCTTGACTGGAGGATCTTTTGAAGTCCTAATGGTGTTTATGATGTGGCAAATTAAGGCCTTTATTACCTCTGGTTCTTACTTGATGTTGCTATGCAGGAAAAGACAATGTGACGCTGTGAAGAATAAAACAAGCATGGACGTGGGAAACTCAGCACAATGAAAATTAAGTGTATCTACTTCATTCTGACATCTCAGACATCAGCAAATCAAAATGGGCTGGAACTGAACACTCTCTTTCAGAAGATCATGCTGTTTATTATTCAGGACACAAAACAAATATGAAATGGGGTTGCTTTCATAATCAAAAGGAGTCCGAAAGGTGCTTTTTTAAGGAGGCAACTGAACTTTCTTGTTTTTCTTTGAAGATGTTTCGCTTCTCATCCAAGAAGCTTCTTCAGCTCTGTCTGGATGGTGGGGAATGGCAGGATTTATATTCCTTGCAGACAGCTGGTCATTTGCATCCGTTTAGAGAGTCCTTGATGCCATACCTGTGTTTTCAGGATCATCTGAATAGTGCAAATGTGAGTGGAGCCTTCTGTCTGCAGCATGTTTTCTGCCCTGGGTCCCTTCCCTGTGGAAGACAGTGAAAAAAGCACCTTTGGGACAACCCTGACCTGGATGACTGAGAATCTCCATAGACAATCAAAAGGATTAGAACACAAACAGTACTTGGGCACATTGTGGTCAAAAATTGCTAAACATCATGTTGGTTTTCTGGACAAACTTTTAATTTGAGGATTATTCAAATTGATGTCCCAGCCACTGATGTGGAAGAGGAATTTGAGAGTTCCAGCTGAAATGAACAGAATATGCCAGCAAGGTGTGCTCTTGGTTGGAGACTGGAACACTAAAGCTGAAAATAGTAAACATGGTTAGACAATGAAATGAAATTAAATGGTGAGAAGAGTAAGGGTCACACTTAGGCAAGAAAAACCAAATGCGAGGTACAGAATTGGTGGAACCTGGTTCAACAGCAGCAACCGTGAGAGGGGTCTAGGACTCCAACATCAACGAAATAGGACCCAGCATTGTGAGGCAGCCGTCAAAAATGCCAGCCTGATCCGAGGCTGCATCAACAGAGGGATAGAATCAGGATCACGTGAAGTGTTAACACCACTTTACAACGTCTTGGTAAGGCCACACTGGGAACAGTGCATCCAGTTTTAGTCGCCACAATATAAAAAAACACGTTGAGGCTCTGGAAAGAGTGCAGGGAGGAGCCACAAGGGCGATCCGGGGACCGGAGGCTGCAACACACGAAGAAGGTTGAAGGAATCGGGTCTGTTTCCACCCCGCCCCGGGACTCGAAAGTCGACGGCAGAGCTTCGGACTGTTCTTCCGGAGGCCGCAAGAGGGCGCCGCACGATCGCCACAAAGAGGCGCTCCGCTTTTTTGCTGCCGCCGCACGCGGGCGCCGTGTTGGAGCTGCAAAGGTCGGCGACGGAGGGGGAAGTTGCGAGGCCCGGGAAGAGCGCCCGTTTCCCTGCTGCGCCCCGAGAAGGGGCCCGAGGGACGGCCGGTCCGGCGCAGGGCCAGGGCGGAGGCTGAGAAGAGCACGCGCATCCTTGGAAGCGAGGGCAGTTGCCATGGAGACCGCGCTTTCCCGGCCGCTGCCCTCCCCCCGGAAGCCCCCGCTCTTCGCCCGAGCTCCCTGGGCCCTCGGCGGACTTTCGGGGGGGGGGGGAGAAATGGCCCTGCCGGCCGAATGTCTCCCTGCTTTCCCGATGCCCCAAATTCCCCGGGAGACATTAAGACAGTAAGAAGCGTAAATAAAGTACAACGAATCAATCCCGGGTTCCCAGGGAAAAAGCAGGGGTGGGATGGTGGGTCCCGTCCTTGGGAGGCGAGGGGCTCCCCGACCCTGCAAGGCCGCCCCGGAACGGGATCCCCTCTTGCTCCTTCGCTCCGCTTCCCTCCCCCCTGCGGCCAATTTGGCCCCTTAACGCCCAGGCACAGCCCGTCTCCAGATCCCTGCAAGAGTCCGCTTCGTATCTGACATCAGAAAGGGCTTTGTCTTCCGAGAAGCCTTGTTAGGGGTTTAACTGGGCTTTTGAGCGCAGATCTGCTTTAACTGAGCATTTGCAATTAATCCCCCCCTTTTCAAATCCCCCAGATCCTCCGCTCCCTCCTGCCCTGCCTGGATCAGCCTTCCACAAACTGCCCTTCCAGCTGCTCCCAGATTCAATTTCCCCTCATTCCCGTTCCCCCCCCCCCCCATGGTGTCATAAAACCGCTTTGCCTTCCTGACTGCTGGAGTGAGTGCAGCACATCGAATGGAAGGGAGGGGTGTTGAGATGCCAAAGGAGGAGCTTGCAGATGAAGCTGGTCTGTTTGTGTCTGTCTGTCTCTCTGTGTGTGTGAGAGAGAGAGAGAGGAGGAGAGAGAACAAGAGAGGAGGGAATGAGAGAAAGAGAGGGAAGGAAGGAGAGGAAGGGAGAGAGAGAGAGGGAGGGAGGGAGGGAGGGAGGGAGGGAGGGAGGGAGGGAGCAGGGTAGCAGAGAGAGAAATAATTTTCCCCACCACTATCACCACTCCCCATCCCTGGCCTGAATTTTCCTTTTCTTTTGCCCCCAGTCAGGGCCCAGGGAAGCCACAATCCCATGGCTTTGTGGCCACCATCCCACCACCCCACGTTCACCTCTCTGAGCTGAAAAGAGCACCCCGGTGTTGCTTCTGGTCTCAATGGTCTGAGATACAACGCCTGAGGTCAAAAACGTGATCTCGCGTTGGTCACTTCATGTGTTGTTCTTGTAAAATGTTTTATTTTTTCCCAAGGATAAAATACAAAATAGAGAAAAAAAGTCTATATCACAAATATAAAATTAACAGGAAACCTATAACCTCCACCCTGACTGAATACTGATACCTCAAACAATCGTAAACAAATTCCTTGCATTGCAGATCTACAAATAGTTCTATATTTTCCATCTATGCTTGCAAAATTACTATTTTACATCACATTCTCTTAACAAATATACCAAACATACAAATATATTCTGTCAATTGTCGACCCAAAGCCTCTTCATTGTAAGAAAACTGTTAACCGGTAGCCCCCAAAATAAGAAATTTCAAAGCCCTGTATTAATAGTGCATTATTATAGTTAACTCACAGAAACTCCACAAACAGCTTCCAATCTCTTGTAAACTTCTTCAAACCATTGTCTCTAATCAACGCAGTTAATTTTGCCATCTCTGCCAACTCAGTTAATTTCAAAGTCCATTCTTCCACTGTCAGAATTCCTTTTTCTTTACATTATTTGACAAGTCTGCAGAGCTATCTTCAAAAACTTTCCAATCAGTGCAGTCAAGACAAGCCTGTAGCTTTAGCTTTGTCTCCTCAGTCCAAGACTTCACTGACTTAATTGTTGGTTTTGTGGTTTTAAGCCTTTGTCTATAAAAAGGTACAAGGTGAATCATACATCATATTTCTTTTCTACGTGATGATATCCCCAATGGTGCCTTTGTAGCCAGTCTACTTTTATACTTCAACCATATACGCCCAATCAACTGCCTAATAAAATGATTCCTAAATCCTGGGTTAAGCTTTACCTTATCATACCATAAATAAATGCCATCCAAATCAAAGCATTTAGGGTGTAAACAGCCTTTGGTTCTTCAGGCTTATCCAGTCTTTCAACCACACCAAACAACAGGCACCACAGTACAATCTAAGGTCGGGCAGACCAAGGCCTCCCCTTTTTTTGCATCTTGTAAAAGTTTATATTTAATTCTTGGTTTTTTATTTTACTAGTTAAATTTGGAAATATCCTTCTGTCATTATTTAAAGGAAAGGTCTTTGATCTAAATCAGTATAGTTTGAAAGAGAAACAGCATTCTGAGTAAGACATTCATTTTAATTACAGAACTTATTTTCTTCAGTGACAAATGTAGGTTTTTCCCATCTGTGCAAATCAGATTTTATCTTACTCCACATTTTAAGATAGTTATTTTTATACAACATGGAATTTTTATTGGAAAGAATCACTCCCAGGGGGTCTAGGACAACCCACAGCAGCCAACTCTCCAGGGCCAATTCGCTGCAGGACAAAAGTTGCACCAATAGGGGAAAATGGTGGGATAGAATCCTTAAAGGAAGGATGACAAAGGAGGGAGAAAATGAAATATGAATGACAAAAATTAATTTGTTAATTATTATAAATAATTAAATGAAATTGTTCAATTGCCCCATGGCGAGTTGGCTGTGGCAGGTTGGGCACAGCAGGACGTCCCTCTCATCCATCCTGCTTAAACTACTTAGCAAAGAAAGCCTCCTGGCTCATTTCTTTTCCCAAAAGTATACTTTACTGGCAATAAATCGGTTACAGGTTAGAGCAGGCAGAATCTGTTGGCTAGGTGGGAAAACGCTGCAGTTAGCCTCCCTTTCCCTCCTGGCCACCCCCTCTGTAGTCAATGTCCAATTCAAACTTCTCATTTGGCATTCCATCATCCATTTTAGAGGTTGGCTGGGCTTGGATTTGTTCCCCCCCCCACACTTTGGTCTTTAACAGGTTCATAATGGGGAGGGCTATTTGGGCAAACGATGGAATGAATACTTGGTAAAAGTTAGCGAAGCCCAGGAAACTTTGCAATTGCTTCCTGGTTTAGGGTGGAGCCCTCTCCAACACTGCTTTGACCTTCTGGGGGTCCATTTCAATTCCCTCGCGTGGAATGCACTAGCCCAGGTAGTCTATTTTGCTTTGGGGGAATTCCCAATTAGAGAGTTTGGCGTTCAACTTGGCAGCTCATAGTTTCTGAAAGACAGACCTCACAGTTTCACGTGCTCAGCTTTTGTTTCGGTGTAAATCAAAATGTCATCCAAGTGCACTAGCACCCCCTCACGCAAGTGCTTGTGTAGAACCTCATTGATTGATTGCATGAATATGGCAGGGGGCGCCTTGTAGCCCAAAGGGGAGGACTTTGAGTTGGAAATAGCCCAGCAGGCAATTGAAAGCGGTCTTCCGTTCATCCCCCTCCCCGATCCTCACACGGTAGTAGGCTTCCAGTAAGTCCAGCTTAGTGACAACCTTGCTAACATGTGAGCTAACATGTCCATTAGGGGCAAGGGGGGGGGACATTCTCCACACACACAGCATGAAGTCCCCTATAGTCCACGCATAGCGGAAGCATCCCGGCTTTCTTTTCTCAACACAGAACAGGGGCCGCGCTGGCTGGATGAAATCCTGGGCAAGATTCTTGGCGTGCCCTGCAAAATCCAGGAGAAGATCAGGACGCCGAGTGGGAGAAATTTTTCTGCAGCTGCCATGGCAACTCCAGGGCATACCTGCAGATTTCAGGGGAGGAGGGGGAGATGCTGCAGCATCTGCCAGTGGGGTCCCACGAGGATCTTTGCCCACCCTTGGCAGCCTCTGAGCACAAGAAATCCAGAGGAAGTTACTCCCTCCAGAATTGGAGAGAAAGGGTTGCCAGAATGACAGAAGCCTGGGAGGCTGGGGTGGGGGGCAGCTGCAGGGGTGGGGGGCAATTATTGCTATGCCTTCTCCCACCCAATTCAGCAGAAGTTTGCTGAATTGACACCCATCTTCATTTCCAAAACATTTGATCTTGCGGTGGGCTCAAAAATGTCATTTGAACGCCATCTCGCCAGGAGATTGATGACCCTCCTCATCTTGCAGCTATAGAAGCCAGTTGAGAAGCTGGCCACTTGAAAGAAACTTTGGCTAGTCTCCAGCCATGGAGGGGTTGGGGAATGATGCTTTTTGAAGGGCTTATAGAGGTCACTCTTTTTTAGATTTGCCCCAGTTCAGTTGATTGGATTACCCCATGTTGGAGAAGAATGATTAATTCCTGCTGCTTTCAGTGGACCAAACTAGATACAGCATCCTGTAGATCAGTGTTTCTCAACCTTGGCAACCTTAAGATGTGTGGACTTCAACTCCCAGACTTCCCCATTCCCCATCTCCAAGGGGGACCTAGAACAGCTTATGGGGAGAGAGGGAGAGGAAGCTAAGAGAGAAGAAGGACATGAAGTCAGCACCATTGCCCACCATCTATCAGCCAGATCCTCAAACATAGAATAATAGAGTTGGAAGGGACCTTGGAGGTCTTCTAGATCTTTGGTCTGCTGCTCTGAATTTCCTCCGGGGTGGCCCAGATTTTACTGTGTGGATCCCTAACTTCTTTGCTTCACTGCACACATCTGGAGGCAGCATTTTATGGGCACCCACATCCTTTTTCAGGATTCTGAGCAGCTAGGCATCCTTCCAAAGGAAGCCAACTCTTATGGATATCTTTGGGGGCCCAGTGGTTATTTTTAGGGTTAGGGCTCGTGGATATTGCTTTGTTTTACACAGCCTTCCAAGAACTTTGTAAATGCATTATAAAAAATTGGGGAAGTCTGTCCTGGTTGGCAGCAGCAGCAGCCAGGATCTGCCGGATTGCTCCACGATGCCTGCCTCAGGTGAGAGGCCCTGTCCAGAGTCCAGATCCCGACTCAGCAGTTGCCCCCAGCCTCTCTCCCATGCAGATTTTTCTGTTTTGAATTACAATCAAATTACAATTACCCTAACGCTAACCCTGGCAGAGTAGGTGCTCTTGCTCTCTGGCTTTGTCAAGGGCTGTGGGAAAAACTCAGAGAAAGAAATATTTTGGGAAATATTAAAAAGACAGAATATATTTCCTCAAAGGAATAATGGAGATCTTTAAAAAAGACAGAAACCAGCCCCCAGAAATCAGGTCAGCTTTTAGAAATGCAAATTCAGTAATCCTTTCAGAAAGGTTGGAGCCTTCCAGCTAGAAACTGAAGAAATTAGGAAGACAAAGACCCTTAAAATCTACATACCCCACCCAAACTCTAAGACAGGACATAATAGGATTAACCCACCAATACCAAAAGGGCACACTCAGACTTAGGTCAAAGTACATAACACAGGAAATACAAAGCCTCAAATAGGAACAGGAAACAACCTCAAGAGCCCCAGAAGATATAAAAGCCCACCACTCTGCTGCACATGGTCAGTTGTTTTTCCAGAGCCAACTTTCTGTCTGGCTAGCAGTCACCGTCTTGTTTATTCCCGGCTTGGACTGGATCCTGATGAAGATTTTTCCTTCAACAGGCTGGAGGCCCCTCACTAACTCTGCAGCTCCCTTGGTCTCTGTAGGGCAGTAGACTCCCCAGAACTCCCAGAATTATGGGGGTTGAAGTCCACACATCTTAAATTTGCCAAGATTGTAATAAATTACAGTGGGGCATTCTGGTATGAACAGTGTGCCTCTTTCTTACACTGCTGGCTGTTCACACACACACACACACCACACACACACACAAAGATCCAACAGTTCTGAAAGATTAGCTGGCTTTCACACAGATCTTGAATCCGAAAGGGGAAGGTTTCAGATTGCTCTGCGTCAAGCCCAGAGCTGTCAATCAAGTAGCAAAGGATTAAAATAGCTCTGAAAATGGGAAAGGTGTCACCTGGGGAAACAGCTCTTCCTTCTTGCCTCACGAGAACCAAATAAGAGCCTACAGGTACAGTGAAGACCTCTGAAGAACATCCACGGGGCTGGTTTTCATGCATCTAAGGAGGAGCTGTGATGTCATGGGCATATAATATCATTGTGCATATGATCTAATTTATATAATCCACATCATTCATCATTCAAGGGATGAATGACAAACTTTAGTGCTTCATTGATTTCAGAGGCAGTCTCTGTTGCACTTGATTGTTATGCCAGTTTTTATGTTATTTTACAAAATATTTTGACATGCAATGCCCTATAGCGTCGTTTTGAGGTTAGAAGATGAAACAATTTATGTCCAGGATGTGAGGGGTGTGTAGATATTTTCACAGCCCTCTTTCTGGCTTGTGCAGAATACAGGTCCTCAGTGAAAGGCAGGCTGGCTGCAATTATTTTATCTGCAGTCTTAACTATCTGTTGAAGTCTGTGTCTGGCTAGCTTGGTTGCTGTGCCAAATCAGACAGTTACAGAGGTGCAAATGACAGACTCAATAATTCCCTTGTAGAACCGTATAAGCAGCTCCTTGGGCAGTCTGAGCTTTCTGAGTTGGCGCAGGAAGAACATTCTTTGTTGGGCTTTTTTAATGACGTTTTTAATGTTAGATGTCCATTTTAAGTCCTGAGATATTATAGAACCTAGAAACTGTGGGGATGCTGCTGTGACCACCATAAGTGCAAGGATGGGTCATAAGCAGCTTTTTTCAATGCTGCTGCAACTTTGAATGGTGGCTAAACAAATGGTTGTCAGTCAAGGAGACGCTGTAACATGGAACAACCGTACTGGTTGCAAGAAATGACCGATTGAGGACCGTCTGCCTGCCGAGCCCTCAAAAGCATCAAAGATGCTGAGCAGCAGCTTGGCTATCACACCAGGGGGCTGCTTGAATGGTGTGGCTTTCTACTGGCTGCCCATCCATTCTCTGACTGCACCGTCCATCCTCTTCAATGCACTAGCATCTCCCAGCCAAATCGTGCAAGGTTGTGCAGCCAGGTGCCTTCTGGGTTCGGCTGAGGCATCTCTATTTCAGCAGTCCCTCTGAAGGTTTCTGCTCTTACCCAGACTGGGAAAAGGACCATTGTTTCAAATTGCTGACCAATGATTTTTGGTGCAACGTAGAACCGAGATGTGACTTTTCCCCCTCTGTCCTTCTTCCTTCCTGCACAATCCTGGTTTCAGGTCAGAAGCAGCACAGACACACAATCTGTCCTTTGGCACTGGCACCCGTTGGTGGCTAGACTAGAGCACAAGGGCCCCAGCATGCCCCACCAAGGGGCACCCATGCCTGGCACACAAACACCCAGCGTCTTCTGGGAAACGGAAGAGAAAAGGAGAGGGTGGGGCTTTGTGGGACAAAAGGACCTCCATGCTTAAATTTATCCCATCGCAACCAGTCCTCCCTGCCTGATCACCTGGCAGGACACAGGTGCATTTTTTTAAAGGTTATTTAGAAAGTCTGCTTGGACTGTCATCACTCTGGCAGTATTTATGTGGATCAAAATAGGCTGCATGAAAAAAGGGTCTGTGGAATTAAATTCCGATGGTTCCATATTCTGAATTTTAACAATGACATCTCCAGGCCAGATCTAAACCCATTGTGGGCCAGATGTGGTCTGCGGGCCTTGAGTTTGACACATCTGTTCTAAACCCTTTACTTTTTCTTATAATAATTCATATACTTTACATTTGATACATATATAGTTTGGGTGTTCTGTGGGCATAAGCTCAAACATATGACATATTTTGTAAGTCATTGTAATGTCACTCTTTGTTTTCATGACTGTTTTGTTAAAAAATTAACATTTTCTAAAAATTAATATTTTCCCTGTTGCAAAGTATCACTTTACAAAAGTTCTTGACCCTTTGTTCTCTGTCTTGAAAAATTCATCACTATCTTCCCTGTCTCTTTTTCTGTGATTTTTATTAGATCATTAAGAATTTAAAAATTTCTAAAGAATTAAAATAAGTAAACTGCTTTTTAAAATTGTTTAGCTGAAAAAAGAAATTGAAAAAAAAAGATAGAAAAAGATTTAAAAACTGAAAATGGAATTTAAAATTTAAAAGAATTAAAAAGTTAAAAAAAGATTAAAAATTGAAAAAAGAAATTGCAAAAAGAAATTAAAAATTTTGGAACCATAATTTTTAAAAAAAGCTTCAGAAATTTTAAAAATTTAAGAATTGCCAAAGTTCTTGGCTCTTTATGAACTGTTATGAACTGTTCTTTTTGTTGGAAACCTCAGGCTTTTTTCTAGGAGATGCTTAGCTATTAACTCTCTACACCCTGCCTTAAAAATTTATCCCTTTCCTGTCAAGACTAAGGCCTGTCCACAGGCCTTACGGTACGTGCTTATCCTTTTCCTCCCTGCCACTGCCGGGGTTTTCAGGTATGCCGGTGTGATCTGTGTTCTCTGCTCCGCTTATCCACGGTTCAGCTGCTCCACCGCCCTGCTCTCAGCCGCTGCCGTGGGCACTCCAGCCTGCTGCCATACTTTGTTCTGAACCGCTGCTGCTCAGCTGGTCTGCCGCGCTGCTTTCAGCTGCTGCTCTGGTGGCTCCGCTCCTCTGCTACTTAGCTCTGCACAGCTGCTGCTCAGGGTCCACCGCGCTGCTCTCAGCCGCTGCTCTGCTGCCCCCTAGCTCTGTTTCACCACTGCTCGGTGGCCTCCATTTGCACCTCACTGCCTCCGCTCAGCTGCGGAGCTGGGTTGCTGAGCTGCCTCTCCATCTCTCAGCTCAGCTTGGACACTGGGCCGCCTCTCAGCTGGGCCGCCTCTCAGTTGGACTACCAGGCCACCTCATCAAAAGGACTTTTTCCCAATTTTTTTTTTAAATTCTAGAAGTTCATTTTCATAATTCCCAAAATTTAGAAGATTTTTGTTTTAAATTAAACTGAATTTTCTATCCCTAGATGTTGGTCTTCTAGAATAATAAAGTAACAGAGTTGAAGAGACCTACACTATTTTGGACCAATGGCTGTCCCATCTCCTCTCCGAAATCTCCAGTGCAACCCGCGTTCAAGAGGGTGGGCAAGTTGGCTTTATGTCCTGAGGATTGGATGATTAGTCCTATGGGGACTGTCACTGGTGTGGCTGAGCCACTTACCAGAGGATCGTCGTCGGTGTCAATGTCACTTCCCCACGGGTCCTCAGCTGGCTCGATTAGAGTTCTCTCGCCATCCTTGGGGGATGAAGCGAACTTGACGATCTCCACTCCTTTCAGCACCATCTCAGGTTCGTGGGGCAGCTCGGTTGCTCTCCCAGTGGGGCTAAGGGCTGCTTTCTTGGTGGATCACCTGGCCTTATACTCCGCTGCCCAATGACTTCCTTTCCTGCATTTGAAACAGGCCGTTGAGCATGGCTGCAGGTTTGGTGAGTGGGGCTGCAGCTTCACCGTCTTTGTCCTCTCAAGGGTTGACTTCCTCTCTCCACGTCCTGGTTGGTACTTGTTGCGAGCCTAGCTGATTTCTACTTCTTCAGCCATGACGTACCAGCCCGACAGCGGCAGCTGCAGCAACAGGACTCACCAAAGCCCTGGCAGTGGCGGCTGTGGGTAACACTCTCCTGTTGCTGGGGGTGGCTGGATGTGGTCATGCTCCAGGAAGACTGGTTTGGCAAGGGCTTTGCATGCCCTGAGTTTCTGGAAGGGTCCTGACATAAACTTCATTGCCTGCTCCATCATCCAGTCGACCTGGTCAGGCTTTCCACTTGCCTCTTCCTCCAACTGTTCTAGCCCCAACCATTTTCACACCAGTGGCTTCCCTGGCTACTGCAGGTGAAAGTCACCCCCGTGGGTGTCCCGTCTTCCTTCTTCCTGACACCCAGGGACCATCTGGGCCATAGTGGTCTCCATAGCCTCCAGCCTCTGCTGTCCACTCAGAGAGGTCGTCCTGGGGGGGGGCTTTAGATGAGGCCTCCCCTCAGCATTTGGCTTCCTTCTGGCCGCTGCCTGGAGCCAGCATCATATGCATGACCCCACGGGAGAGGCGATGCCCTCTCTGGGTTGACCACAATTGCAGATTCTGCCTAATGTCAGGCCTGCCCCAGTCTGATCCCTTTAGGGAAGTGAGACTCGTGACTCCATTTGGTTGAAGCAGAGAAAACTTTTACTGAAAGAAACTGGTTACAGTAAAGTCAGGCAGAATCTGGTGTTCCTACACAAAATGCAACACTATTCTTTCCAACTCCCACAACCTCCCCACTAGACCAGTACCGTGGCCAGCCAATATGATGCCGGTAAGATATTTTGAGAAACTCTGAGGCGTCAAACTAGTAACATTCTCAGGGCAAACGGCCTGGAAGATCCTGGTACAAGCTGGTTTAGTGGAGACCTGGTCTTCTTCCATGGTCACTCCCCCCTCCCTATCCCAGCAACCGCACCCAATAAACCCCCTCCCTCCCCCCTGCACTAGCAAGGTGCAGGCTGGTAACGGAGGACCTGACACAACCTGTCCTTACATTTACGACCGTCACAGCATCCTTCATTCACACGATCAAAACTTGGGCGTTGGCTGCCATCCTGTGTTTGTGATGATTGCAGCCTTGCTGGGTCAGATGGTCGCTCTCTGCAACCTTCCCTGGACATCAGTGGGGGAAGCTGGATTGGCAGGATGACCATGTGTTTTGCTTAAGACAGCAGCGATTCACTTAACAACGGTGGCAAAAAAGATCATCGTATCAGGTATGAATCACAATGACCACCTCATTTAGCAACAGACCTTCTTGTCTATATGGACGTGTCCGTTTATGCCAAAGGCGCTGGGGGTCACGCAGGAGCACCTCTCTTCTGCAAGCTGCATTGGGTTCCAGGGTGCTTCCAGGTGCAGCTGCCTTTAAAGCCCTTCAGGGCTCAGGACCGGTTACTTACTCCCCCGCCCCCCCCCTGCAAGGGGCAGATCTGGCAGGAGAGGCAGGCCAGGTGCCCCCCCCCAAGAGAGGCCGCCTGGCAGGACCCCCCAGCGCCTGTTCAGCTGTGGCGCTCAGCCTTTGGAACTGCCCCCCACCCACCCCCAGGCTTGCCCCAGCCCCGCCGGCCTTCTGCAAGGCATAAAATGGCGCTTCTGGATTCGGTGGATGGAGCGAGGGGGTCCTGCCCCCTTTTGGCTTAATTTTAGTGGTGCTTTTAATCGTTTAACTGACAGCCGCCCACTCTGCAGCGCCACCGGCCCTTCCCGGGAAGCCACTCTCGCTTCCTTCGGGGGTACGTCGGGGGATCGGAAGCCGGACGACTCGGGCGGAGGAACCGGCTCGCGGGGGCGGACGGGCGGGCCACCGGGAGTAGCGCCGAATCCTCAGCGGACTCGCGCGGGGCCCGATGGAGGCCCTCCAAATGGACGCGGAGGCGAGCGGGGTCCGGCGAAGGAGGCCCTTTCGCCCGGCGGGAAGGACGTCGACCCCGCTGGGCTGCGGCTTCTCTTGGCGGGATCCGGCGCGCCTCCTCGCCCACCCTTCGGCCTCGGCCTCCCGACCTCCCTTCCGCGAGCGCCGGGGCCGCCGGGCGGGCGCGGGGGGCTCGGACGCGTCTCCCCCGGGTCACCGGGGCGGCTGCCCGCTCCGCTCCCGCCGGACTCCACCGGCCCAGCCGCAGGGAGGGGGCGCCGCGGGGGAGCGCTGAGCCCAGCGGCGCCCTCCCTCGGCTGGGAAGGGGGGCGCAAGCAAGGCGGGCTCGGGGCTCCGGCGGGGCCGGGCTCGGCGGGAGGGGAGATTCCGGGGAGCCCCGCCGGGGGGAGCTGCAGGGACATCCTCCCCCCCCCGCCTTTGCCCGAGCCCCTCCTTCTCGCCCCCCCCCAGGTCCAGCAGCCCCGGCGGGCAGCGCGTGCCGCTCCGGCTCCAGCGGCTGTGAGGAGGCGGCGGAAGATGCGGCAGGAGTCGCTGGCGCTCGCTTAGCAGCCGTCGCGGTCGTCGGGATCCCAGCCCTCGGTCAGGTAGATCGCGCAGGGAGGCGGCGCTCGGTGATCTCGGCGCACCGGCCGGGAGAAGTTGCGGTGGGCGGGTGGGCGCATTTACCCGGGGATCGCCCTGACGGAGCGCGCGAAAGAGGCAGCGTGCTACAGAATCCAGCCCCCCCCCCCGTTACAGCGATGCACACCCGCCGTTTGTTGGGGAGAGCCATTTTCTAGGATCGCTGCGGGAAACGGCGCAAAGGATCGGGGCCGCCCTTGGACGAGGGAGGGGAGACCCCCGTCACCCCACCTCTGTGCCCCCCCCGGCCGAAGTGGCGGGGGCGGCGCCTCGCAAGGTGCCCGCTCGCTTTCGTCGCCGCTGCTCCTGCGCTGGAGGGAGGGGGGTCTTTGCAGAGGTCCCCGGAGAAGAAGGTTGGGGAGATCTGCCGCCCCTCCGCGGGGACTGCGCTACGGGGTGGATGGAAAGTTGAACGGGGGGCCGGGCGGAGCAGCGGTTCTCGACTGCACACAAAGAGATGCGTGCTAATCCCCCCACCAGTGACGGCTCTAGGTACTGGGGTGGGGGTGGGATTCGGCTGTCCCCTCCCTGCCCCCGTGCATCAGCCCCCTGGGAGAGCAGATGAGGGAGAGCCCCGTCAGTTCCGCTTGTGCCAGTCTGCTGCCTGGTGGCAGATGGGGAGAATCCGCGGTGGGGGGGGCATCCACATCTTCCCTCCCCCACGCATGCTGCAATTGCCTGGCCAGGATCAGCAGCCACAGCTGGAGCTGGACAGAGATCCTTCCCCTCCCCCCCAGCATAGATCAGGGATCATGGCAGGGAGAACCAGGGGGGCTGCTGGTGGTACCCAATCCGGAATGCTCCTGAAGCCATCCTTTGCTGCCCATTTCGCCCCAGTCCTGGGGAGTCTCTATTACTATTTGTATTGCAATGCTCTCTGCCGTTGGTCGGTGGGGCGTTTTGCAGGGGTGACAAAGGCAACGCTCAGTTCCTTCCATTTCATGGACAGCTCAGGTAGTTTCCTTGGTAGCTGCAGGGAAACCTATTTACCTTTTCACTTTCTTCTGGGATACCCATTTTGATTTCCAGGCCTTCAGCCCCCCCCCCATTTCCTTCTGAGACTAGCTGGTCTGTCCCTTCTCATGGTCAGTTGTGTAGCCCCAGTTGATTCAAATGAGAGCACAGTCCCACGTTGGGAGGGTTTACAGTCTCTCCCGTTGGCCCTGTTAGTGCTGTGTCTGATATGTATTTATCAGTTCAGTTTCTTCACTGTGCAGGAGATGGGGGAGATTTCGGCTTAGGTGGTTTAGAAAAGAAATCTATACATCTGTAATTTCTTCTTTCTTCTTTTATTACATTTGTCTTGTTTTTGCCATGGGATTCCCATCCAGTCAATTCTGCCCTACAAACAGTCCTAGAGGCAGTAATTGTCCTGACAGTGACCGTGACCGCTAAGACATAATGGCCCGGTCCAGTGGTGGGATTCAGTCGGTTTGCACCACTTCGGCAGAACCGATAGCTAATTTTTTGTTGCCCAGGCCCAGAACGGACTTCCGGAAGCGGCATCCACACAGAGAACCGATGGTTCACATATTTGAATCCCACCACTGGCCAGGTCCCTCTCCCTGAAGGACCCATTGCTGATGACCACTGGCCTGGATCTCTTCAGAGGACCCAGTTGGATTCTGCAACCACTGGGAATGCAGACAATCTCTGAGACTCCTTGGAGAAAGGAGGGAAATGAAATTGCCAGTGTGGTTGTATCTTATGTACATCCGTTGTGAGACCACACTTGGATATATGTAGTTCTTGTCTTACACTGGAAAAGGTGTGCAGCAAAAGCCCTCTGGAGCCATTTGCATCTGAGAAAAAAATGACCCCTTTTGAACTTTATGGCTTAGGAAAAAGACAACTGGGGGTTTCATCATAAAATTGACTGGTGGGGAAAATCAGAACTGGCAAAGGAACTCCTCCACTTTATTGGTTTTATTCATGTGCTGCCCCAGGATAGATGGATTGGTCTTTTATTGGATAGTTGCAAAATGGATGGCAACCTGTAGCCCCAGAGCTGCAGGTACATCCACCCCCTCCACCCTCTGCAATCTTCATCAGCCCTAGAATTGATGGTGCAATTTTGCATCCTTCAAAAAAACTGGCAGATGTCCACCAGAAGGTTGCCCTTCCTTCTTTATTGGTTTTCAACCAGGTTGCAACACCTGCTGACTTTGGCTGATCTTGAAGTAGATCCCTGGGTGAGAAGGAACCGGATGCCTGGTGGATGATTTCATGCATGATCTTTTCATGCACATAAAGCTTCTGGAGTGGCATGACCAAAGAACGTTCTTCTGCTCTTCCTTCTGCCTTGGACTTCCTGAAGGGAAGAAAAACGCCTTGGTTTGATGTCAGGGAACAGCAATTACTTGCTTGTTCCATTTGGAGTGAATTCTGCCTGAAATCAACTTCCAATTGAATAGAAATGGATTTATGTTGGTGGGTACAGATTATGGAGGGCAATTTCAGATGGGCTTCATCTTGAAGCAACTGTCCCCTCAGGACTTTTTTCCACTCCTAGAGGGACGGTGTTTCTGAAGGAGCAAAGGTTGCCTCCCCATTTCCACCAGAAAGGAGAGAATTGTAGTCCAGCTTTACTCTTAGCATATGCCTTTCTGCATTAAGTTTGCTTGCTCTGGTGAGAAAGTGAGACAATTAAAATTTCTCATTTGAAGGATAATCTTCATCATCTTTCCACCTTTAGTTGGGGAGATGCAGAATTGGGGAAGGAAATAGCTGCACACAGCTGGATCTATCTTTATTGGGTCCTTCCAGCTCCATCAAGATGCTGAAGGATGCTTTGGATGGCCAGAATTTCTGTTAATCAAGGAACTGCCTCTGTTTTTCCATAAATTATTACTTTCCCTGTCTTGGTTTCAGAAAAGATGAGAAGCATTACCAGGGATTCAAGGATCTTCACCTTTTTTATGCTTTCAAGGGCCATAAATATTCATGGCCACTTTCTTAGATGAAGGAGAAATTAAGGCACCACCAATACTTTAAAAGTCTTTCAATGTCGAATCTAGCTATTCTTTCCCCTAGAAATTAAAGTCAGCTTTTTTTCCCCATTCTAACTTCAGACAGTTGGAGCAAAGAAGAACACAAATTGTTATTGAAAAAATGGAAAGAAATGGTATTTGGATACCATTTTCTTAGAAAAACTGAACAAATTATGAAGGGAAGGATTCTGCAAATTTGAGAGGCATATAAACTAACCACAGTTTCCCCCTTACAGTTAAGGAAAGGAGTTTCTAGAATTCAATGGCTCCAATTTTGTTGGATTACAACTCCAATCAGCCCCTGCTTGCTTGAAAAAAATATTTATGTGCACCAGGATGAGTTTTCTGACTAGGCGTTTCATAAATGTTTCAGACCCAGAAACACTCTAACGGGTTTATTTAAAGTGCCTGAATAAAACATTAGAGATTTGTTTAAAAGAATACGAGAAAGAAAGCAAACAAAAACCAAACACAATAATTTGGGAATAAATAAATTTACATTTTTACCCCTAAGGAGAGATGACATTTTATACATCCATAATCAATATTTTGATCCAGAGGAACTTTTATATAGAGGAAATAATCTTTTAGAAATTACTTTGGTGATGTAACTAAAAAAACCAAGGAAACAAAATGAAGTAAGGAGAACATTTTACTATGTGTAAATTTCTGAGGGTCTGCTATTTCCCACACCCTGACAAAGGTGCATTTTAGTTGTCCTGTGTCGTGCCAATGACCGGAGGCCGTTCTGAGTGGGTGGCGTGCCCTCGCTCATCCTGGGGAAGGAGAGGAAGCGGCGAGGATGGCCCCAAGCCGGATCCAAGGACTTCTGATTCGTGGCTTCCATCAACAACCTGCCTGCTCTTGGGGCGTCTCCCCTCTTTCACCCTGGGAAAACTCCCTGGTGGCCCCTTTTTCTTGGCCTGATTTTGGCCTATTCCCATCCTCAGTGGAGGATGTGCACTTGAGATAAGCTATGAGGGGAACAGATCTGGCACATTGCCGCAGTTTGCTGCCAGTTGGCATCAATTCTCACTTTTCAGTGCCCAGATTGCTTCCCTCCAGTTCCTCTTCTGTGGGTGAAGGCTGGAAGAAAGCCAAGTAGGCTGCGTCCTAAGGAGGGAGCGACTGTGTGTCTTGAATACCAAGAAGGATCCAGATGCTGGATCAGCTGTGCAGACCCTCCAGGATCAGAGAGGCAGCCTCTGCCTTACCCTGCATCCTCTTTGGAACAGCCACGGTTGAAAATTCAGCCACACAAAGGGCCACATGTATACACTCTGGAGGGGTTATTGGTGGTTGTTGAAGACGTGGACCAGGAGGAGAAACATCACCGTAATGTTTCAATCAGCTGGGAAAGGAAAAGGCCAGAGGGAGCCTTTGCAGATATCTGTCTGCTCTCCCTGGGTTAGGACGGGGAGGGGGCCCTTTGACCAGTGGGGGCCAGAGTACCTGCATGCCTGAAGAGGACCAGCTTGGAGGGGAGGGTTGGTGCTGAGGCAGGCAGGCAGGCAGGCAGGCATCCCTGGGACGTCCATGGCGCAGCTCAGGAACCGGGCTCAGGCTATTTGCCTGGTGAGGGAAACCCTCCTCTGCCAGTATTGGATGCTAGAGAAAAAAGGGCAAAGCCTTTTGCTGAGAGAGAGAATCGGGCACTAGGCATGGCGGATGGTTGGGGGGGAGGCGGGATGCCAGGGAAATCGGAACGCCAGGCTGTTCAAAATCACAGCATCCTCCATTGCTCTTTGGATTAACTTCTTGGTCATTTGCAATGACAGGCAGGCTGCGGAGAGGGAAAGTAAAATATTAATGAAGCAGCAACACTCCACCCCCCCCACCCCACCCTGCTACAGTCTTGCCTTTCTTCTGCTGCAAAAATGTTCCTCAAAAGGGAGATGACCCACTTAACGCAAAATCTCCAAACACAAAGTGATCCTTCTCAGCTTTTTTTTAGGGTGGGGCCAACCTGGGCTTTCCCCAAGGACCCCTCACCTGTCCTCATGATGTAACCCAAACTGCCCCCCTCCAAAATGGGTTTAGAAAGCTCAGAATCTGGTCAGCACAGGCTTCTAGGTGGTCTGTGGTTTTGGAGAGCCTCCCACCCCCAGGGCAACCTTGTGGGGGAGCAGAGGCTGCTAACAGAGGTTTTTGGAGAGAAGGGCTTGCAGCTCAAAAGCCTCTGTTGTCAAACTCCGAAGGTTCGGCATCCCATCCTTTTCTTCTCTGACGGTCTCTTGAATCTGATTCTGAGCACATCTCATGGTCTGTCAAACTCCAGCCTCCGGTCTCCAATGGTGGCCAGTCCTGTGCCTAGAGAGGCTCACGGCCAGTGGCTACAACAGGTTTGAGCTTTCAGAAAAATGCCAGCCTGGAGAAGGGAAAGGCTCTTTTGCAACCGGCTGCTGTTGCCTCACCCTTTCTGGGAGAGACAGAGATGCATCTTTGGGGAAAGCGGTTCCTGCAGGTCAAAGCAGACTCAGAAATTCTGGGCTGGCCTTCAGCAGCATCTCTGGATGAAAAAGAGCAGGGAGCAGCTGACGGGAAAGCCCTCTCTTGCCAAGGATGGGGGTCCAGCCATCAGGGCTGCGCCTTCCTCTGGCTGGGCCGGGAAAGGGTCCTCCCCCTGCAACGGTCTCAAATGTTCCCCAACTGAGTGCTTGGTGCTGGGCAGTTTCCCCTGTTTAGGGGAGGGAATTTCGGTTCTGAGGATCCCTTGTGCTGTTTATAAACTGAATAGTGGCAGCAGTTGAAATGGGCTCCCTGTGGATGGGGAGAAGCATCCTTGTGTGGACCAGCCCGAACCCTGCTGGTCCCATAGTCCTTTTGCAATCTCTGTACAGAATTCCCACAAAGGCCTTAGGGAGGGATACTGGGAAGGGTAAAAATAAATCACGATGGTGGTTGCAACTTTGTTTTAGTGTCCAGCTACCCTGTGCGCCTTCTGGCTGGAGCCCACCTTTTCCACCTCCTCAGAAGCCCCCCCCTCCAGGCTTTGTGCAGCGTGTCTCCGGCTCCACTCCAAAAGCAGGTGGATCCAGGGGCCATTCTGGGAGGGGACCTTATAAGGTGAAATGGGCGAGTCCTGGGAAGCCTTCTTTTGGTCATCCAGCTTCTTCACCCTCCAAAATGCACAGGCTCCCAAAGATTTCCCCCATCCATTCCTGGATGCCAAAAGGAGGGGGGCATGCACTTCAGCCCCTGCCCTCAGCTGGCCTTTCAGGTGAGAGTTCTGCCTGTCTTGTTCTCCTCGCTGCTGTTTCCAGTCCTTGGCCATCAGGGCTCCCATCTGCTGCCTGTGTGAGTGGGGAGCCCTGCCGCCGCCCTTTCCTAGAGCACGATTTTGCAATGGGAGACAGTCTGGAGGGAGATGCTGGTGAAATTCCTCCTGGGGAAGAGGCCAGAGAAGCCACTTTTTATTCCAAATAGATTTGGCTTGAGCCATTTTTGCTTTGCCTCCAGAAAGCAATGTTGCCTGAGCTCCCATCCTCCAAACTTTAAAACAGCTCCCAGAATGGGGGGGGGGACTTTTGCCATCTCCCCTCAGCTGGCCACGTTCTGTCATTCTCCCTTCTCCCCGCTTCCTTGGGTTGCATCCAGGCTGATCTGCAAGGTATGATGTAGAAAAAGGAAAAATGGTGGGTACGATACCGCGCTGCAAACTAAGCTTTGGGTATTTTTTTGATGTACGCTGCATATCTTTTTTGACCATACCTGTGGACGTCCCTGTTGAAATCCCTCTTCACCGTCCCACAGAGGTGCCATATTGGTGCCTGCACATGTTCCATGTCTCCTCTTTGGTTCAATGACTCCTTTTGCCCTTTGAATCCAGGTCTCTACACAGTCCTTTGGGATATACATCTAAAGGAGAGACAAGGGCAAGGCCCTGACCCCAGGGATTGTGCAAGAGGGAGGGCAAAAGGGGATGATTTCCTCAGAAATCTTTAAGTGGGAGACACTTTATAACTCCCTCACAAAGGATCTGGGCTGGGAGAAGAGCAATACTCTCCGTTACATTGGTCTGAGGATACCAATTATTTGGGGTGATAAGAGCAACAGCAACAACAAAACGGCTGCTTGTCCTTGACTAAGGACCTTAATGGAGCCTGCCCACTGTAGTCTTATGTTATAATAGTTACAAAACAGGTCAATCACCTGACTGACCTGGTTTTATATCATCCTTCCCTCTGGTGCTTTGGAGAATAATTTGATCCCCTCTTCTTTGTGGCAGCCCCTCAAATACTGGAACACTGCTATCATATCACCCCTGTTTCTTCTTTTCTTTAGACTAGCCAAACCCAAGTCCCGCAGCTATGCTTCATATGTTTTAGTCTCCAGACCTCTGATCATCTTAGTTGCTCTTCTCTGATTTTTTTCCAAACTCTCGACATCTTTTTTGTGATATGGTGACCAAAATTTGGACCTCTCTTTAACAAGCTTCCACCCATTACTTCTTGTCCTGCCTTCAGGAGAATAAGTCAGTCCCTTCTGTGACGGTCCCACAAGTACCGGAAGACAGTTATTATGTCCCCCCCCCCATCCTTCTCTTTGATAGACTAGGCATAACTGAGGCGTAACCTCAGTTGTTCATCATGCAACTTAGCCTCCAGCCTTGGTCATCTTTGTTGCTTTTTCCTGCAGTCTTTTTAGGGTCGTATCGTGGTGACCAGAATGGTACAGAATATTCAGGTATGGCCTCTTCATTGCAGTGTAAAGCAATGCTATCATTTGATTCTATCCCTCTGTTGTGCAGCCCAGGATTGCATTGGCTTTTTTGGCAGCTGCAGCACCCAGCTGGCTCATGAACAGAACAGAACAGAACAACAGAGTTGGAAGGACCTTGTAGGTTATCTAGTCCAGCCCCCGCCCAAGCAATGATTGTCTATTAGGACCCCTAGAGAGAGGGGGGGGAGGGAGGGAGGGGGAGAGAGAGAGAGAGAGAGAGAAGGGAATGGGAACACCTCACCATTTGCCTGCTGATAAGTATCTATACTTGATTTGACAGCCAGTTTTCTGCCCCCACCCCATGATGTAGCCTTTCTTGGCTAAGGTGTCCAGGTTGAAGGTAAAAACTCGAGATCCCTGCTATGAATGTGCAAGCAAGGCTCTCCTGCTTTTTATGTATGTTGTATGCACAATACAGGAAAAAGGGGCAGATTACGGCCATCACCCCTGCTTCCTCCCATCACTGGGCAGAACTGTCCTTCGCTGTTCCAGGATTCAGGTGGGGTTTTCACCCTTACACAGATGTGTCCAAGGATGGAGGGAGGGGCAGCTCATTCTCTTGGAGGGGAAAAGGCTAGGATCATCAACAGGGCTTCAGGCCAGCCTTTCCAACCCACTTCACAGGGCTGTTGTAGGAAAAATAGAAGGGGGAAGAGGATTAGGTAACGGCCTTGAGTTATTCATAAAGTAATAAAACTTGAGTAAAAATCTAATAAATAAATGACCAGGAATAAATGTAAATAATGTTAGGTATTTTTGCTGCCTCAAGCTATCTATAAAAATAATAAAAATGAATAAATAATCTAGTATATGTCTAACATTAATGGTACATTGTAATCATGTTTCTAAATGCTTTGCAGTCCGTGGTCAGAAAGCCAGAAGCTGGCAGAGGTGCCAAGTGGTACAAAATGTCCCCTGTCTTCTTATCTCCACGGACAGGAGGCTAATTTCTGAAATACCATAAATCCAGAGCAGATTTCCAATCAGTCCGTGACCTCCTTTTGGAGAGCTGAGCCACCGTCAGCAAAATGTTCTTTCCAGTCAGTTCTGCTTTGAGTCTCGCTGGAGGCAAGCAGGAGCTGAGCATTGTGGGTCTCCTGTACACATATTTCCCAGAATCCCCCACTCTAGCGAGTGCTCTGAAGGAAAGTTGTGGGACGTGAAAGTGGGTGCTGGGCAGTTATCTGTGATTGGCACTGTTGCCCGTTTTCCATTTCTGTCCCCCCCCACACCCCTTAACGTAATCAAAGGCATGTTTTGCTTTTTAAAAGCCCTTTGGTTGAGGAGATTGGTGTTTGGGAACTGGCATGTGAAGCTAGCCATGCCGGGCTAACACAGTGCAGCTTTTGTGGAATACAGTGCAACAGCTGCTGAGAGAAATTGAAGGAGAGGAAGCGAATGTGCTGGGAAAGTTCGCTTTTTCTCCCTTCCCAAAAGGCAGCCTTGAATCAGAAATCTGGTCAGCGCAGGAGAAGCAAAGCTTTCTTTCCAAACCCCCCCCCCCCATCCTTGATCTTGCTGTTGAGTCCAAATGAGACCACAACCACTCAGGGTGGCATGCAGAAGTCCGTATAAATAAGCGGGCAATGGGGAGACGGGCAGGGAAAGGGCCAGGCTTGGGGGCAAAGTCCATGCCCAGCTTCTCTTTGTGCCCTGTGTTTTAGCTCGCCTCCCGCTTCAGCCATGGGAAAGCAGAACAGCAAACTGCGTCCAGAGATGCTCCAAGACCTGCGGGAGAACACCCAGTTCTCCGACCTGGAGCTCCAGGAGTGGTACAAGGGCTTCCTGAAGGACTGCCCCACTGGCATCCTCAACGTGGAGGAGTTCAAGAAAATCTACGCCAACTTCTTCCCTTATGGGGACGCCTCCAAGTTCGCCGAGCACGTTTTCCGCACCTTCGACACCAATGGCGACGGCACCATCGACTTCCGAGAGTTCATCATTGCGCTGAGCGTCACCTCCCGGGGGAAGCTGGAGCAGAAGCTGATGTGGGCCTTCAGCATGTACGACCTGGATGGCAACGGCTACATCAGCAGGGAAGAGATGCTGGAGATTGTCCAGGTGAGCCCCCCCCATTCCTCCCCCCCCCGCCAGCAAAGTCCTGACACCTCCCAAGAGAAACCTTTGTTGATCTTTGTGCCACCCACAATAGCTGAGTCTTCATGGGTGGCTAGAACTGAACTCAGGCCCAGCCCCGTAATCCAGCCAGGGAAGCGCCTTTCGACAGCCTGCCCACTTTAGCCTAAGGGTCACGGCGAGACAGAAACACCCACAGCATGCCAGCCCCCAGGGGATTGCTAGCCTGAGATACGGTGGTGTGGAGGTTTTGCTTAGTAAAAATTAGCATGTTAGGTGAACTCACCACAGGGCATGAAGGTTTGGTGAACTGACAGTCATGAAATCATAAAGTACATTATAGAGCTCACCCACTCCCTCCCCCCTCCCTCCCTCCCTCCCTCCCTCCCTTCCTTCCTTCCTTCCTTCCGTCCTTCCCCCAAGCTCTGGGCAGCTGCCCCAACAACAGGCTCTTCTGCAGTCAGATGAAATGGGGAAGGATGAATGGTGGGAAGAACTGAGGAATTCACAGCCCTTTTGTGCCTAATTTCCGGGTCTTGCTCTTTTAAAACAGCATCTTCCTGACTTCTGGGAACCCCAATATTCTAAATATCTAAATGTCCTTAATCCAACCAAGAAGCCAAAGCAATTAAAACAGACATCATAAGTGAATGGGCCCTGAAGTGGGCTTTCCTGGCTCTTAAAATTGTCCGCCAACCCCCAAAGATCTTCCCCTCCCCAATTAATCAACTAAAGCCATGGGTTAATATGCTGAGTAAAGTGATTAAAACAGGGGACCCTAATTACTGAGTGGGAAAATCCAGTCTGCAAAGGGTAACTAATCTTAAGTGTGCTGTTAATCTAGCAATTAAACTGATTAAAGCTTTTAGCTTTCAGATTGAGCCAGAGCCCGTCAGAACAGGGCTTGAAGCTGCAGAGGGAGAACAGAGTTTCCCACCAATTTTTCTCTCGGTTTGTTGTCCTTGTCAGCTGTTTTGCATCTGGCTGCTTTCACTGCAGAGGTCCTAGCACCATCGGCTGGGGGAGACGTGGCTCTTCTGCCTTTCGTTCCTTCATGACTTCTGGAGAATGAAAGGAAAAGCAGAAGCTGCGTGGGAGAACAGGATGCTCAGTGTGGGAGGCAGCAGAGCCATCTAGAAATTCCCTGGAAAAAAATGTCTTTGGATACCCCTGATACTGTCTTCATTGGCTCAGCACAAAACTCCAACCCCCCCCCCTCGCCTCTGCTGGCTGTAAATGCAGGTTGCATGGGTGGGGGGGGGTGGAGACAGAATTGCATGCAGAGGAGGACAGATTAGAGTAAGGAAATTGTGAGGTGGTAAAGGCTACTTGTGTTCTCGCTTTCCTACAGTTCTCTTCTGCTCCCTCTACTGTAAATGTGTTTTTGTAGATACCAGAGATTTATTTTATGGACATGTAGAATGGATTAGACCTGCAAAGGGGTCCAAGGTTATATTTCTGGGCATTGGCAGCTTCCAGAACTGATTCCCAGGTAAGAACAGGGATGAGAGACAAATCATGTTAAGCCGTATTTTTTTTAGGTGTGGTTTATTGAATAAAGCCCAGTTAGGCTCACAGTGTACACCGTGCCAGAATGCAGCTTAATAGATTCTGTGAACAATGTTGCATCAATGAATCTTCACCTGGTGATATTTTCCAGGAGAAAAACATGTTTTATTGTTTTCTAAAAACAGCATCCTCTGCGAATATTCCCCCACCTGCCCAGAAGGTGAGTAGGAATGCTTTAAAAGTCAAATTCAATTTGTGGATTCCTTTTTATTCCACATCACATCCGAGCTAAGGCAGCTACTGGTAGGTTTCTGGGGAATGCCAGAAAAAAATCCAGATTTCTGCAAGACGGCTGCAAATCTTTTGGACTGTGGGTTGTAACTGAATTTTAATAGGGATAAAGTTTCTGAGAAGAAAAAAAAAGAACATTGCTGAGAGGGGGCCTTCTTAATGCAGGTAGATGGAAACTGAGGACCCTCCTGTGTCAGATTCTTGTTTTAGAGATCTAAAGCATTTGAACGCCAAGACGAGGCACAGAGACTTCTGGGTCCTCCAGAAACCTAGGACTGGCTTCCAGTTGATAAAATGTCAGCACAAGACACGTCAGCCCTGTGAAACAAGCCAGATCAGGAATCAGGAGCAGCAGGGATTCCAGGAATCTCCATATTGGTGAGGGGGGAGGGGTTTACAGGTTCTTTAAAGCCTGTTGGCATTTCTCTTTGCTCCATCTTATAGCACACAAAATCAAGATGGAGTTGCTTGGGTGTCTTTTTGTGCTTTCTGCTTAATCAAGCCTTCCAAAATGGTTCATTGCTCTTTCTTCTTTCCCAAGACCACATCCACACTCTTGCACAGTCCTAATAGCAATTATGCAGGGTGTGGAGAAGAGGGGTTCAGCCTCTTTCCCACACAGTGCATCTCAGCTTCATCCCCACGAGGACAAAGGCGGGGGTGTCAGGAGCAAGGAAAGGAAGAGAATTCTCCACGTCTTCTACCAGAAACGGGGGGGGGGGGAGGAGGAGTTACGGTGCTTGAAAAGTGAAGTGGCAAACCCATTTGCAAAGGAGAAGGCTGATCAGGGCTCCCGCTCACCATGGCTGTGGACGATCTGCAGCAATGGAAGGGCTCAGAGAAGCTCAGGACCTGCTCCAAGGCACCTGCAGGCGAGGGGGGGGAGAAAGGGCTGATGCGTGTCAGCAGAATATGTCAAAAAAGTCAAGGTGGCAGCCACAATGGAGCGTTCAAAGGTCGGCCATTGCTGTATTGGCTTTTCTCACTGTACCTGGCAGGTGCCCCCAGCTGGCGACTTCCCATTTTTGGGGAGAGGCACCTCTTTACATCCATGTGAAGTTGGAAAGGGGGGAGGTTTTTTGTGGGGAGAACCTTGATGCATTGGTGTGGGAAACTTGGAAACCTGTAGTTGGAGGTCGCAAGTCCTTCCCATAATGGCTGCCCAAACTGTTTGTGAAGCATGGCTTTGAGAGGTCTTCCTGACCGCCACCATCCCTGCTTCCCTTTGCCCTTTATCTGGGCACATGGGCACAGCTCCAGAGAAAACTAAAGGCAAGGGTTGCCCACCCGTTCCATTTTCTAAGAAAGGCAATGAGTCTCAGTGGGGCATTCCTGGACATGGAGGTCTCCTGGAAAAGAGTGTTGTTGTTTTGCCATATGGCTTTCCAATTCAGACAAGTCCCGAGTCTGATTTTGGGCCAGCCAAGGACGAACGCTAAATGGCCAAGAGAATCGTTCAGTGGCTGCGTTAACCTGGGAATCGAGTGAAGTGGTCTGAATTTCCATAGTGCATCAAACAATAAGCGAATCAAACATGCTGGATTCAGACCGCACTGAAGGTATCTCTAGCATGTTGCGTGACTGCATCTGCTGGATCTCTGCCTGGCTAAATGCATCTGTGGGTGTCGCTAATACGTTTGCTCAGTTCATAATCAGGGCATTGAATTTATTGCCACGGATTAACACAGATGCCCCCGGCCATTAAAAAGCAGCAGGTAGACCAGCTTGCCGCTTTCCTTTCAGCATCCAGCAAAGAGGTTCTGGGTTGAGTTCCAAAAAACCAGCCCAAAAGGTTCCTCTCCATTTCCACCTTACCTTCTTACTTCTGCCCTTCTATGTAGTGCCCTCTGCTGTCAGTTGATCAACATTGCAAGCCCATAATGCAGGCTATCCTCACTGTTTCTGGTTTGGTTCTCACCAGGGACGATTGCAGGGAACTGTCCAAAAAGTGCATTATTGCATATAAAATAACATTGCATATAAAAATAGGTGCAGCTCCAACCACAGTCACTGTCTTAATCTGGCCATTACCCTGTTTCTCTCTTGCTTGTGTCTCTGAGGTGTTCCATTTGGGTTTATTTGAACAAAAGGTGTATTTTTTGCTGCTCAGTCTTGTCCTCGGGCTACTCTGCAGACCGTTGCTTTCCCCAAAGGATCGGCCTGCTTGAGCTGTGTGCTGCCATGCTGGTTGACTCCCCTCCTATTGGTAAAAGCCCAGCTATGACGTTGTGCGTGTGAATTGCAGACATATTCAGTCACAGTCTGCTGGGACACAACAGACTGGCCGAATATGACAGAAAAAATGATCCTGTTCCATCAGATTTGTTCTGAGCTGCCTGGGGACCCAGAGAGGCAGGCTGGACCATGGTCAATGCACCTTTCTCAGCCCCTGGAGTAGGAAAGGAGAGGCAGAAGCCCTCTCAGGGCAGGGATACTGATGGCAGCTCCTTTCCTCATTTGCTCTCCTGAGCTGGGATGGCCCCATCTTCTCATAGAATAACAACAACCATGCAGGCTGGGGATGATGGAAAGTCTAGTCATGTCTTCAAAGGAGTCAGTCCGGGGCAGGCTGGTTTAGAAAAGACTTTGTAAGTGGGCCTTATGGTCTTATGACCAGTAGCTAAGCATTTGAAGCTTCGATGGGCCTGAAGGGTGCTTACGACCCGGATTCGAAGCTCGGACGGTCGGCCTGTGCTCACGTGACTGGACATCGGGTGCTCAGCAACAGCATCGCTTTTACAGACATTTGCAGCATCTCAAAGTCACATGACATTGTTTTTAGAAGTTTTGCCGAAAACTGGCAGTTACTTCCAAGTTTTGGCAAAATCCCACCTATGGCGAACCATTGGCTCACAACGACCGGGCAATTTGATTAACAACTACTGCAGAAATGGTCCTAAAATCAGGTCAGTCACGTGGCCAACCTGCTTTACAACTATCGTGAGTTAGATTGTGACAGGCAGGCTCCCATTAAAGTCATAACTCAAGGATTACCCAGACACCATAGGACTGTAACATTCATGCTGAACATTTTATTTTCCAAATTGCACATAGGCAATTTAACAGCAACAACTGCAAGAAAAAATGTATGTCTAATACAGGTGGTCTTCAATTTATCATTTTGTGACTGCTCATAGTTACAACAGCACTGTAAAAGGGGACTTACGACCGTTTGTTACAGCATCTCCACAGTCACATGATCAAAATTCAGACATTTGGCAAGAGGCCCGTATTTATGACGGTTGCTGTGTCCGGGGCTCACGCTTTCGCCTTTTGCCACCTCCTGACAAATAAAGTCAATGTGGAAGACAGAATCATTCCACAACTGTGTTATTAATTTAATAACTGCAGTGATTCACTTAACAACTGTGGCAAGAAAGGTCATAAAATGGGGCAAAACTCAACTGTCTTGCTTTTGGGCTCAGTTGTGGTTGTAAGTCGAGGACCACGTGCAGTGCTGAAGAACATTGAACTTTTCTCTTGTCTTCAGTTTTCATACGGGGCAGAGCAGCAGCAGCTGCAAAGCAGTTTCTAAAAGAGGAGAAGTGTGCTGAGTTGTGTCGGTGGGGTTAGAGAGGCCTCGATTGCCCAGGACGAGGTGGGCAGAGGCAGACGTCGAAGAGCCAAAGGGGGCTGCCAGATGCCAAGCAGATCACCCTACTAGGCCAGGTTGACCCACAGGCATGCAGCAGGGATGCCCCCTCCAGCCCATCTGTGCCAACCTAGTTCGGTGCGAGCTCTGTTCCACACCAGAAGAGTTTTGGGGTCCTTAGCAGAATCCAAAGCCCAGATTTAAGGATGAACCTCTACAGCATCTGATCCTGCTCCTGTTCCTTTCTCCAGGCTATCTACAAAATGGTCTCATCAGTGATGAAGATGCCAGATGATGAATCAACCCCTGAGAAACGGACGGAAAAAATCTTCCGACAGATGGATACCAATAATGATGGTAAATGAGGAGACAGAGAGATTAAGACCCAAGCTCATCAGTAAATCCAGAGCTTTTAAGCAAGAAGGCAGGAAAGCTGATTAAATACAGTGACAAGGGGCTGTGGGGGGAGGGAGGATGCCCCACCACTCTGCCAGGCCGGGCAAGAGGCAGGCACTGCTGGGTAGTAATTTCTAGCATTTTGCCTTAATATAGCCTTCCTTCCTTCCTTCCTTCCTTCCTTCCTTCCTCCCTCCCTCCCTCCCTCCCTGTTAAACACAAGCATATTACATTTGATAAAGAATAACAAAAATGAGGTGGCCAGATGCTGTCCTAAAAAAAAGATCTTGAAGGTCATTTTTGCATCACTGCACAGCATATGTTCAGCTTCTTTCAGGAAAACACCCGTGTGCTCAGAGCAATGAACCGCGCTGCCCATTAGAGACAGTCAGAGGGGGATCCGGGTCTGTGCTGCTGAGCATGTATTAAAAGTGTCAGTTTTCCCCTTCTGCAAAGACAGAAGCAGGAAAAGCTAGCAGAGACCTGGCTTTGGGCTTCAGAGCCTATTTTTCCATCCCATCTTCCAGGCTTAGGGACGGCTGCCCCTTCTGGCTGCGGGCTCTGCCTCTGCCATCCTGCTTCGGAAGTCAACGTGTCTGCATCTATGATAGGTAGTCCTCAACTTACATCCATTCATTTAGTGACACTTCAGAGTTACAACGGTGCTGGAAAAAATGACATATAAAATCAATGCTCACACGACTGTCACAGTATGTCCATAGTCACATGATCACTGGGTGGTTGACAACCAGCATATATTATAGCCATTTGCAAGCTTTCAACAGACAAGACAATGGGAAAGCTAGAGGGAAGGTTACGAGTTGCTCTCCTGTGATGCTTCACTTAAACATCTGCAAAAATGGTCATAAAATAAGATGTGGCCATGCGATGCCTTGCTTAATGAGTGCAAAACTTAATGATAAATTTAATGTCCTTTTTTGTGGTTGTAAGTCAAGGATACCCGCATAAGAGTTCGATTTGCTGCACTCTCTCACCCTGTATAGCGATCAAAAGGCAACTATGGGCAACAAGTTGTGCCCGCTTAAAAGCAGCAGTGCCATTCCAGTATTAGGAACTCAGCACCCATTCCAGCAAGGGGCTTCTCCACCCTGGGGGCTGCAGTTGCCCTTTGCACCCCCCTGCTGAACTGTGAAAACCAAGACATCAGTATAGTTAGTGTGACATGAACACCTAACCTGACACAGGAGAAGGGAAAAAATGAAATCCTTCAGGTTTCCATGTCAGATCTGCTCATTTTTTTCTAAAACCCTGACACACTTTTGCTTTGCAGGAATCCTTTATCAAATAACAAGGTGGGGCACAGGGAGCTGAACTTGGCACAAACCTGGCCCAAAGTCCAGGTGTGATGAGCACGGAGGGCCTGCAGACACACAAGCTGTCTTCTCCAGGACAGGGCAGTCAGAAGCTCTTAGGGGAGAAGCAGGCCACCAGGGCTTCTCAGGGGTCTCTTTGGGCACTTTTCCCACTCTGCCCCATCTGGGGCTGGGCCCCCCCTTCCTCTGCTGTGCTTGACCCCCCCTTCTCCTTTCTAGGCAAACTGTCCCTGGAGGAGTTCATCAAAGGCGCCAAGAGCGACCCCTCCATCGTGAGGCTGCTGCAGTGCGATCCCAGCAGTGCCTCCCAGTTCTGAGCACCTCCCCGCTGCCCAGGGGGCTCTGGATGAGTCCACCTTCCCAAGCAGCACCCAACTTCACCAGGCACCTCCGAGGAAGTCGCCAGCCTCCTCCCGTTCCTGCTTGGACCTCGGAGCAAGGAGCACCTGCCAGTCTACTGAATTTTTTCTGACTCACAGATATTTTTCCTTTACCCCCTCCCTGAACACTGTAGTTTGGTGTGAATGTGACACAACGTGGGGTGCAGCCGAGGGGGGTGGTGGCGGCGGCAAAGCCTGATCCTGAGGACCAGCCGGCCTTCTGTCAGCCCTCCGCTGGCCAAAGGGGCTCCTCGCCCGCAGCTGCCTCTTCCACAGTGCATACTGCTGGCTCGTGGCCCACTCGTCTTCCCACTGCAGGGCTCCGAATGTGAGAGCAGCTTTTGCTGGCGAAAGCGAGGTCTGTAGCCCGAGGCTCAAGCTGCAAATGCCAGCAAAGCCAAAAGGTCATTGAGATGGACCCCGGTTTACACCTGGACAACTCCCAGTCAGGCAGCATATAAATTTAATAGATTAGCATAATAAATTATTAAAATGACATTAGCCCACCCTTAGCGGCTGGCAGATCAGTTATATAAGCCAAGTACAAGTCCTTGCTTTGCCTTGTTGAGGATGTTCTCCATGGAGTAGCCCTGGCATTTCCAACCAGGATCTGTGTAATGCCGAGGATCATTGGGATAAGCGCCCTTAGAGCTGTGCACCTGTCAAAAGTGCTTTGGGGCTGCACCTCTTCTGCACCTCTCTGCTCTCCGCTAAAGCAGCCCTCCTTCCTTTCTTCCGAGGAGCAGAGAAGCACCGGGGGTCCAAAGCCGTTCGTTCCTGCCCAGCTTTGATCTACATTCAGTGCCATTGAATGCAAACTACCTTAGTCCATATGCAGCAGCCCAAAGCAGACCCCCTTAAAAGGAGTCAAAGCTACAGACACCCCCCCCCGCCTTCTGCCCTGCCCTCACCAGATCCCCTTGCTAGGCCTTTGGGTCTGGCTTGCAGCATAGGGGGAGGAGGGGTGCAGTCGATAGTCCAGCCCCCCCCCCACCTCCAGGCAACACAGCACCCCAAAACCGACAGCTTTGGGAGCCGAAGGGAGCTGCCTGAGCACAGAGGAGAGAGAGCAGCCTGCAGAAGCCGCTTGGTGTGAGCTGCCAGCCGGAGCTTCGTGTGAAAAATGTATGTGTAGAATTATTTGTTGATTGTTTTACCTGCTTTTCATTATAAAACGATCCCAATGCAGCCATGAAAGAGTCAAAGCCTGCAGAATTCTTTTGTGCTCAGATGTCCACTCAAAGCTACTTCCTTGACCAGAGTTCCCCTTTCCCAAATTACAAATTCTGATTTATTGCAGCTCATTTGGGGAGTGACCAAAAAAGCCAAGACGTTGCGGGGTGGTAACTTCTGCTCCCCCCCCCCACCAATGGTTAAATGGTTTTGCTCTCCTCTCACCTACTTCTTAGGGCTGGTTGTGCAAGTGTGAGCTTCCTGGGCTGCATGTAAACATTCGCACAGCCTAGCCAGAGCTCTCAATCTGCATTGCCTCTTGGTTCTTGGTTGCAGCCTCCCTGCAGGGAGGGCCAAGATTTGAATCGAGACTGAGGGGTAACAGTTCCGAGAGAGACATCTGGAACCGGGGTGAGGGAGCAAGGGGCCCTCATTCATGCTTCAGCCATATGGACAGCCTACCTGCTGAGGCTGCCCATGAGGCACGGAGGTCGAAAAGCTAAGATGGCGGCCGCAGCCATGCAGTCAAAGCCTCACCTCTTTTTACATGCCCCACCCACAAAAATAAAAACCTGCTTGTGTGTCCAGGTTCAGGCACAGGTGAAAAAATCTTGCTCCTGATGAAAAAAGGGCCACAGTCCTCCCACAGCACTTTCTGATCACAGGAAGCCCAGGAACAAGGTGGAATTTTCTGGCTGGGGGTGGGGGTGGGGATAGGGATGGTGCAAAGATGGCAGCGTGCCAGTGGCCCTGCTCAGTTTCCCCCCAGCAGCCAAGGCCGCCCGCCCTGCCCTCCACTCTGGGCCACTGACCTCCAGCCCACTTCCCGAAGCCAAGGGTGGGTAGGCAGCGGACCCAGGACCAAAGTCCAGGCCTCCCACCTGGCAGAAGGGAGGGGCAGGTCCTGCTCCCTGGAGGCTGGCTGGTTCTCTTGCTAGAAAGGCCCTCCGCAGCCACACATTGCCCACCTGCCCTGAGTTGTGGACCACCAGGGTCATGCTGCAGCCGAGATGGTGGGATTTGTAATATGGAGGGCCACAGTTTGGAGAGAAACAGATTACAGCACTTATGGGGCAGTCTAGAGACGATGTAGCCGTTGATGAGAAAAGCGAGAAAAGGCACCTGCAGGAGAGTAAAGCAGCTTCTCCAGGAGACTAGGATTCTAGGAGCTGCAGTGCCAGAGGCGGATTGAATTTGGGCTAAAACAAGGGGATGGTCTGCAAGCTGCAAAAAGTGGGGAGCTGAGAAGGAACTCGCAAGCCAGCAGAGAAGGAAGGGCCAGATCTCAGCCAATTGTTTTAATTAATGGGTTAGATTTTTATTCCATCTTTGGTCCAGGAGTTTAAGGCAGAAAACAGTACTCCATCCTTGCTCTCCCCACAACAACCCTGTGAGGTAGGTTGGCTGAGTGTATAGAGCTGGACCAACGTCCCCCCTCCCACTCCCAGGAGCTTCTGGGGCTGAAACTGGGATCGCATCTCCCTGTCACATCCCCCACCTTCACCAGGATGCCACACGAGGTCTCCCCAATCTGCCTCTTTTGCAGCTGACTGACCCCTTGCCTCCCAATCCATTATTTCAGTAGATTTGCCTATTTACAGATATAAGCAAAGTAAGGTGGATTTGCAGTTTTGTCAACAAACCAGTCATCTAAAGGTCATAGTTTTCTTTCAATCCCTGCTTAAGCTGTGATAACAGAATACAAAGCAACATGTCAGAGAAAGCCCCAGTTGACCCCTGGTGGTCCTTTCTCTCCGGCTAGAGCCTCCTCCCCGGCCATCAGGCTCCCATCACTCTGGGTGACTTTGCTCCCGAGAATGACCCAGAGCTTCCCTGGCCCTGCCCCAAAGAGAACACCCAGGCACCTGCATGTGTGTATCAGAATAAAAAAGGCTTGTCTCTGAGGGTTAGGATTAGCTCACAGCCTCTTTTGAGACGTCAAAGCTAGAAACATCGTCCAGAGGATGAGCAGAAGAAATGCACAAACACAATGGCCATTCAATGCTTGGAAGGACAAGAAGAAGAAGCAGACCTCGGCCATTTCTCCTGGCAGGCTCCAGTCCTCTCAGTGGTCAGTGAAGTCAGATGGTGAAACTGACCAGGTCAGTGGGAAAGGTACCACCGAAGAGCCTGTGAGGGTTTGGCCTGCCAGGATCTCCTGAGCACCAAGTTTGGCCTCTACAGCTGCACAGCGCTCAAGCGCTCCATCCTCAGCAGATCCCGTCCCTCGCAGGAATCTCTGCTCTCCGTGGTGATGAACTTCAGCGAGACCTTTAAAGTAAGGCAGGGCCATCAGCCAAAAGGGATACCAGGTGTCTTTGGTAAGACCAGATTTAATGAGATGCAGACTGATGAGTGAGCTGCAAACAACTAATTATTTAAATCTGGGCTGATTACTAAGACATGATTCAAAAGCCTCAAAGGCTCAAATCTAAACCAGAATGTTTGATAAATGCATAATCAGATCCTGCAGATTCACAGTCTAGGATGTGCCACAGAGAAATCCAGCATTAGACCTTCCTTTCTTCTGAGGAACTGCTCTGGGTCACAGCACGAAGGAGCCCCCAATCTTTGGCCATAAACAAAATGCGGTAATTTGGAAGCAGAACAACGGCAGAGTATTGTGGAGGGGAACGAGGGGGTGGAAGCGCATAATAGGCCTTTCTCCAAATCACGGGGAAGGACCTGGGGTAGATCCAGCACCTATGCAGACCTCCCTTCTTTTTCCCCAACTGTCCTCCTCCAGATCTGCGGGGAACAGGGGAGGAGGAAAATTTACCTTTTTCTTGCGCTTCCCCCTGCGACAAAGCTTCAACTTCAGGACCACGAGAGTGATCAGAAAGCAGCGGATGCTGAAGATGATCTCCACAGAGTCCAAGAGAAAGGAGATCCCCCAGAGGACCAAGGCAGAACTCTGAGGGGAGGAAAGGGAAGGTCAAAAATAGGTTCACCAACTTTCAGAGGTAGAAACCACAGCTCCACTGATGCAGCCACCCACCCATGCTAACTTCCAGCCACCAAGGATGAGCCGTCCTGTCCAGGCTGCTGAGCAACTCAATTCCACGGCAAAACTGACACCCAACAGCTCCGCTGTTCCACACTGCTCTGGCTGAACATATATATATATATATATATATATATATATATATATATATATATATATATATATATATATATATATATATATACACTTCAGGATGAGTCAATTTGCTGGAGATATTTGAGCCCAAAATTCTGTACCTCCCAAGCCTTTTTCCCTGGAAGCCACTTCAGGAAGATGAAAGCCCAGTTCTAGAGGAACCCCTTCCCCAACACAGCCCTCTTCTGGCAGCAGCAGCTCCCGGTCCTTTTGGCAGACTTACATAGATCCGAGTGGGGTCGAAGGGGCACTCCTGGGCAATCTGAATGACCTCCATGTCAGCAAAGGTGCACAGGGACAGAAGGGCCTGGCCCTTGTTGGCGAAGGTCAGGCCGATGGCCACCGCCAGCCCCACCAGGCAGAAGAGCGAGAGGAGGGTGCTGCTGATGCTGAGGGAGAAAACAGCCCATCCCTGTAAAGAGAGAGAAGCGGGAAGCTCTTACGCTAATCCTCATTTGCCTAGCAAGGCCATTCCACACACTAACCGTTACATTTATCTATTATTTATTTTATTCTTTAAATTGATTTTATATGCTCCCCCATCTCCCAGATGTAACTCTGGGAAGTCATCAGCACATTAAAACAACAGGAAAAATATATCAACAGAATAATCAACGGTTGCCGAGGACAAACCCATAAACACTCCACAGTAACCATCTCACGGGGCATCTAACCTACCAACCTTCATACTCTGGAGAACAATGGGGGGGGGGAATAGCATTACACAGGGCGGGGCTGTCACAAAAGATATAGGGAGCAGGAGGATTCAAAGAAGATAAGCCACAGACCATAGTTTACAAAGCACAATGGATGGGTTCACTCATCGTACAAAAACCTGAACTGTCTCTGGTTCAGTGTTACAAGCCTTGTGCTAATTAGCTTAGCCACTTCACAAAATTAATGCAACTTTCTAAATTCATACCACACCCAACATACCATGTTAAAACATGGTTTATTTATTTGGGTTTCAGTTTTGAAGTAAACATAGAACAATAGGTGAACCTAGCAAAATGGCTTTCTATTACCAGAGGTCAAACGCAGAATAGTTCAGAAGGCACGAAGTTTGGGGAAGAGAGGTCAAGTTCCGTGTCATACATGAACCCAGCTGAACTAGAATCAAACAACATTATGAACGCCATTTGAAAGTTTCAAAAGATGTTACATGTGATACCACCCAAATGTCTTGGATTTAGATTCCAACCATCCTAGGACTGCAAACTGTAGGAACTGGAGTCCAACACAAATGGAGGGAAGGAGATCTGGGAATTGACATCCAAATCAATTAAAGCAGACATGTCAAACTCGCGACGTCACGTGACGTTGCGCTACGTATCGGAACTTTTTTGCCTTTGCCGGCAATGGGGTGGGCGCAGTTTTGTGATGACGTGTCCGGCCCGCGGGCCGTCCGTTTGACACCCCTGACTTAAAGCAAGGTTTTTTTCAACCTTAGCCATTTTGAGATATATGGACTTCAACTCCCAGGATCCCCCATGTTGGTCGAGAAACATCTAATGGACTTCATGTTCACAGAATGGAGAAATTCTTCCCCAACAAACTAAAGTTTTGGAGCAGGCAGCTGTAATAGATGTAATTATTTAATCAAGCAATCATCCTGCCAGAAACGGCACTTAGGTTTTTCCAGTGTGGACGATGGCAAACTGAATGTTTCTTAAGGGGACCATCACAGAATGGAAGGAAGCCATTCAGGATCATTTTTATGCTTGCCGGATATTTATCTGCATTTTGGATAGTCTAATTCAGGGGTAGGCAACCTTGGCTCTTTTATGACTCGTGGACTTCAACTCCCAGAATTCCTGAGCCAGCATGGCTCAGCTTGGAATCCTCTCCCTTTCCCCTCAGCTGGCTCAGGAATTCTGGGAGTTGAAGTCCACAAGTCATAAAAGAGCCAAGGTTGCCTACCCCTGGTCTAATTAATGCACTTTTATATGTGAGATTTTGTGCAAAATTTCCTAATACAGCAGCCATTAGAATTTGCATGTTAGGGAAATAATTTGCATAGATTGATGTTAAATAATTGCATATCTTCCATATGGCTCCTCCATATTTTAGTTCATTGTTTTTCTTATTCTATTTGTAGATGCATTTATATTAACAGTTTTTAGTCTGCCTAAAACACTCCCATTACTGGGCAATTTAAAATATAGTAAACAAACCAAGCAGAGCTGCATGCAAAGGCCCAGTTATAGTTCCTTGACAATAAAATTTTATAAGGAAACTACAAAAATGCCCTCTATAGCTGGGAAAGCTGTTTGCTGTTTGCCCTGTGTGACTTAAAACATCATTTTATGGAATTATTGCATACTCTCGGATGCTATCTTCCCGGTGAGTCGGGGAGCAAAGATCCCGATGGCCCTGAAGATAAACAGACTGTGGGAGTGGTGAGGGTGTGGTAAAAAGAAAAAATGAGGAGGCTCAAGGTTAATCAATTCTTTTCTTAATGGACTTAACAAGAGTTTCTGCAAACAGTTGGGTGTAGCCCAGGGGTAGGCAACCTCGGCTCTTTTATGACTCATGGACTTCAACTCCAGAATTCCTGACTCAGGAATTCTGGGAGTTGAGGTCCATGAATCATAAAAAAGCCGAGGTTGCCTACCCCTGGTGTAGCCTCTTAAGGAACTCTTATCCTGAAACCTAACTCATTTTCTGGCTGGAGGTATTTCTGCTCCAAACTGCCACAGGGACAAGACTGCTTACCAGTGGTTTTTGGGACAGGTATCTGGAAAGCACAATGGCTGCTATTCCACAGGATATTGTCTGTAAAGGGAAAACCAGGACATTACCCCAGGCAAAGAGCAGCAGCAGCAGCAGCAGATTACAGTACAGTGATGCAATCCCCCCTCCAGATGTTGTCTTCAAGATAAAATTCCAGCAAATAGAGAACAGCTGGTGGCTTTGCAGGAATTAATTCTGATGATTCCAAGATCTAAAGTGGTTGTTTTATTATTCGAAGGAATTTGAAATCTTTGGCAAGGTAATAGCTTTAGAATTATGCTTGCCTTTTGTTACTGCAGAATCATTCCAACTTCAGTCACAACACATTAATACCACATTTGGCAGAATTCCCAACTTTATCATTAGGAGATCAAACAGCCCTTATTTTGTGGGTGCCCATCAGAACCAGTCACTGATTTTTGCTCTGTTTCTGACTCTAAAATACTGCACGGCAGTTAAAGTGAGAATTGTTTGCATTTGACTTTTTTGATTGGGGGCAACTTATCCAGGGGACCCTCACCATCTGGGAGAAAGGAAGGGGGCTGGCCTTCGGCGTGCCCTGCCGCCACCGTGTCTGCTTCTGCAAGGCAGCCGAGCAGGGACAGGGCCTGCTCCGTCCTTCCACCGACCCCTCTGCACCACAGAAAGCAGACAACCTACCAAGATGGCTGAGACGGCCAAGATGATGTTAGAGATGGCATACTGCAGAGAAATACTATCTTGAGGGTTGGCAATGTGGCGCAAGACCGTCCCGTTGACCAAGGCTCCCGCAATGAAGTTCAGGTGACCAATGACAATCAGGATGAGTCCTGTTTTCATCAAGAGTTTCTGGGAGCTGCTGGCGTCAAGCATAGCTGAGAAAGAAGTGCATTTGTTCCAGTACACAGTTGTGCATCAGAGGAAAGGAGGAGGCTGTTAGAAAGAGAAAATGGAGAAAACTAGATGTGCTACACAATAAGAAGTTTTATGTAGCAAGCGTTGCCTCTTGGGCAAGAGCAAGGCCTGCTGAGCTACCTCTGGTCCTAATGCAGGGGCCAGCCTTATCCCTCTGGGAATCACCTCCCCCTGGTGCCCTTCAGCACGCAGGTCTCAAAGCTTTGCTGACCCCCCCCTTCCCTCCCCCCTCCTTTAACTCTTTTCTGAAGCAACCTCAGCTACAAAGCAGATTTTACTTTGAGATGATCATCATAAGGGTCAGAAACATTTTGAAAATATTTTGGAGGCAAGTCCCATCTCACAGGCATTGTACAGATCTTGGGGAGCGAAGCTACCAACAGAGATCATCTGATCAAAACAGTTTACTTGGACTTCGGGACTGACTTGTCAAAATCCCTCCCCAATGGCTCCTGTACGAATTAAGCCAGTCTGGGTTAACCAAGGTCTTCCGAGAGGTCAATAAAGGTGCAGAGAACAGTAGTAAAGGGGTACTTCTTGTAATGCAGTCTGTCCAGATGGTTTTTTTCCTAACAATTTATACTAGGACTGCTCTTCTCTCAGCTTATTTATAGATGATTTGGCCAAATTTCAGGGAACATCAAATGTTTTAGACCAGGGGTCTGCAAACTTGGCCCTTTTACGACTTGTGGACTTCAACTCCCAGAACTCCTCAGCCAGGCACACTGGCTGAGGAATTCTGGGAGTTGAAGTCCACAAGTCGTAAAAGGGCCAAGTTTGAAGACCCGTTTTAGACTGATTAAAGCAAAAAAAAAAAAAAAGTCTGTAAATGCAATTTAGGGTAAGCTTTAAAAAGCATGCTATTGGAAATGCTCTCATGCAGCTAGATGTGCAGAGCAGAGGAGCTGTTCCCTGACAGAAATATGCAAGAAGCGTCATCTAGGCAAAGAAACAATAAAGAATTAAAGAAGTCCTGGAAAGCAAGATAATAGTCAAAAGGCAAAGGCCTTCCTGATTTACTAGAGAGGAGGAAAAACACAATCAGACTTGCAAAATTCTGTTATTATGATTTATATTATCTTGATCTAGCTTTCCTGTGGAGATGACTTTCTGGTCTGGTCTCCCCAGGGGTCTGACACTAGGAATCTTCCTCTAGGCTGCTTCAAACATCCTGACTGACGGAAAAACAGCTGCAAGCCCAACCAGGACCAGCAGCTCAAGATGGTGGCTTTTGGACAACTGTTGCTCAGTCGCTCAGGTAGGTAAGGTCTGACCCTATAAAGGCAGCTGAACTGCAGTTCCCATCACCCCAGTCAGTGGGCCAACAGGTAGAAATGGAGGGAGATGAAGTTCAGAACATCTAAAGGCAACAGGTTCTCCACTCCTACACCAGATCAACCCTTCTGTTGAGTCCTTTCCCTATCTCTTTATCTTGGTTTACAGTTTTTAATTAATTTTTGTGAGTTTTCGCCTGGCTGATCTTGTCTGGAGAAGAAAGAAGCACCATCTTCTTCCTTCTACAGAAGGAACACAGAACTTGGGTGGGGAGGGGTCTGTGGTGCAAGGCCCAAGGAGGGGGGGGGCAGGGCCTGGGAATAGTCACTGGGGAAGTCTGGAGGGAGAAGCCTGAATCAGTCTCAGCATCCCTCACTGATGCCCACAGTGGGGGTCTGGGCTTACTGTTGCCCCATGGGTGGGTGGGAAGGCAAGAAAAGTTGCCTTCTCTCTGAGAGGCAGGGCGTGGGAGAGGCCGACTGCTGGAGGGCATCCCTTCTGAGACTTTGGCCTATCTAGCAGAAGCAGCAGGAGCTCCTCAAATGCAGCCCTGGCTGGGCATATTCCGCTGCCATGCAGGATCTCTTCCAAGGCAACACTAAGGAAGTGGTGCCAGGGCCTCAGCAGGGATGGGCAGTTGCTCCCCAGCCAACTTATCTCCTGCAGGTTGAGGCAGAGGCCATAAGGAAGTCTACAACGCAGCATTTCCTTTGGAAAAGAACCAGGGGCTTCCTTTAAAGATTAACCATTGCTTAAACAGTAGAGTGAATCAGGCCAGAACATCCCATAAATCTACACAACCTACAAGGTGTGAAGGGGGGATGGGGAGTGGGGGTGGGGCAAGAGAGGCTGCTTGGAATGCAACTGGGCCCTGGCGTGGGACCCGGCTTCTCTAAAATTTGGTTGGGCAGCTGAATTCCCATCTCTGTTTTGATCACTTGAGTTTAAATTCCTTGGGGGCAAATAACTTTGTCTGTGTGTGAGAGGGAGGGAGTGAGAGAGGGAGGGAGGGAGGGAGGGAGGGAGGGAGAGAGAGAGAGAGGGAGAGGGAGAGAGAGAGAGAGAGAGAGAGAGAGAGAGAGAGAGAGAGAGAGAGAGAGAGAATGGAAAGAACCCATTCAGGACTTCAGATCACCAGAACAATCTCCTTGCAGTGCTCGGGTTTTAGTTTTTGCATAATAGGCATTTAGAAAGCCTCATTAATGCATGTTTTGTACAACATTTTATACAAGATTTTAAATTTTATCAGCCTTTAAAATTTTCTAATTACAGAAATAGTTTGTCTAGATCATTTTTAGATAATGCACATGACTTTTCCATATTTTAGTTCAATTTATGTTCTTCCTATTTATTCAGAGATGCATTTACATTTACAGTTTTGTAGTCTGGCCACAGAACTCTCATTATTAGATTGAAAAGAATTATGCTAAATAAATCAAGCATAGAGCTGTCTGCAAATTCCTTTAAGGAAGAGACTGTTTGTAGCAGAATTGCTCCCAGGAAGTGATAAACAAAATAACAACAAACATAATCATACTTGGAAAAGACTGTTTGCATTTTTGGTGATAGTCATAACAGTAAATAAAGATAACTTTGTTTTGAAAGAGCAAAAATTTCCATTTAATGTTAGCTAGCCACTTTCTCCCAACACTCTGCTGGGATTTCATGCATAAGAAAACTACTTTTCATATTAACTGCAGTGCTTACATTTGTCCCCATGCTCTGCGTGATCTCCCAATTAAAAAATTAAAACAGCTAAATGTATAGTGGAAATACTCATTCAAGCTCCTAATATGGTAAAAGGCTGACACGCTCTGCAGGTTGATGTACCTTTTGTTGCGTGAATAAACCTAAATCTGACTTCTAATTTCAGCACACCGGACTTCCGATCCCCCTGGAGTTGAACGCCTGAAGCAACGCCTCGACTCGACTCGCAGCCTCCGTGGCTCTGCAGCCGGGCACGGGGACACGGAGGAGAAAGAGGGGTCCGCCCAATCCCCAGGCCCCTTCCTCCTCGGCCGCGATCCCGGCAGCCCACCACGCCGAGCGCCCAGGGGCCGGGATCCGGCTGGCGGATCGGGCGGGCCCTGCGGGGAAGACCCCTGAAAGGCCGGTCGAGCCCCGCGGAAGGACGGCGGGGCGCCGCGGGGCCTCCACTCACCCAGGTGGCGGCACAGGAGGCCGTGCGGGGCTCAGCGCATCCCCGCCCGGACGTCGCCGACTCAACTCCCGCCCGGCCGCGGCGTCGCAGCTGCAGGAGGCCGAGAGCGACGCGCCTCTACCGGCCACTTGCTCCGGCTCTGCGACGCTCCGTACCTGGTCGGCTCCCCTGCTCCTCCCGCTCCGGCCCTTCGTCCCTACGCCGGGAGGTCGGCCCTTCCTCTGCGGCCGAAGGCCCCGAACAAAAGGCCCGGCTCCACCTTCGGCCTCAACCAGCGGGAGACGTGACTCACCTGCCGGCCCCACCCGGCCCGGCCGCTCCCTCCTGCCGCCGCCGCGCTGGGAGCGCCCCGGGAGACCGGGAGAAGCGGAGGGGCCGGGCTGGGCGGCCTGGGAGCGGCGGGAGTGGGCTTGGGGTCCAGGCGGGAAAGGCAGCTTCGGTGGGCGTTCGCGCGTAGGACCCAGGGCGGCTGGGTTCAAACCAGCCCTCTGGCGGGTTTTGGCTGTGTTTTTGGCTAAATGGGCTGTGTGAACGCAGTCACTGTAAGCCAGCATTTTGCAACCTTTAAGCTATGGAGATTACAACCTTGCTGGCTGGGGAATTCTGGGATTTGAAGGCCCCACATCTTAAAAGTTACCAAAACTGAGTAACATGGGTATAAGATGGTACCACAGGGTTAGATAGGAAGTGTGAAAAAGTCTGATTCTCCACTGCAGCTTTTGGGCCAGTAGTGCATCTTTCTAGAATCTGGCTCCTGGTCCTGGAGTGACCTGGTGGTGTCCCATCCAAATTCTTTCAAGGTCTCACCATGTATAGCTTTCAGTTTAAGAGAAGGAGCCAAAGGCTGGAGAAATCCAGAGACAGGAAATGAGCCTTTTGCCCCAAGGCCCCCCCCCAGCTGTTTGCCAGAAGTCCCTTCCCAGGTGCCCAGGTAGGCAGGCAGCCACGGCATCCGGTCTGTGGAGGGAGGCCCACTTTGAACTCTAAACGGCCCATTAAGATTGTTTTGAGAACATCTGTTGGTATTTTATACTGTAGTTATTTCTACTTTATTGTTGTTCCAGATTTTTGTTTGCTATGCCATTGTGTAGGCCTTTTTTATAGTGCTTTATGTACTTTTTAACAGGTTTTAGCTGCTTGATCTGCCTATAAAACATATTTTATAATATAAAAAGAACAAAAACTTCATGGGTACTTTTCTTTTAAAGTAAAATCTCCCTTGAGCTTTAGGGTCATCCCCATGTAATTTTCATGTCAACAACATGCAAGTGTTTGTTGTCTTCTTCCAATTTTATTTTATTTTTTAATTCCCAGCCTATTTTACCGTGCTGGGATTTCCCAGTGGTATCTTGTCCAGAAGCAAACTGATTAATTTTTGAGCCAGAAGGCAAGGGCAGATCTTTCCCCCGAAAAGAGAATGGGGGAAGACATTTAGTTATCCCAGCATCCCTTGGGAGACAAAGTTTCTCCAGTTCCTTCCGGGAAATCCATAGTTTCTCTCCCTGAACACTTTCTTCTTCAGAGCCAGGAGGAAGGCACAGGATATTAATCAATGGGATGCCATTGGAGCGAGGGCCATCAAACATTCCTCTTGGGGTTCAAGAATGTGGAACAGTAATGATTTTGTGGCAGGAGAAGCTAGCAAAAGGGATCTGGTCTCTTCGTTCCAGAATGGAACCACAGAGTAATGAATTTAAGTTGGGAGAAAGAGATTCTGAAGGAAAAGCTCCCTAGAGCAGCCTAGCAGGGAGAATGACGGTCAAGGGAGGTGGTCAGCTCCCCTTTCCTGGAGGAGTCCAAATGTTGGATTCTTGCTCTGAGTGGGGGTCCGCAGCCTTGGGGTCTTTGGGCTCAGAGCCAATGACTTGGTACCACTTTGGGATGAGATGGGAGTGAGGAGGTCCTTGATGCTCTGAGCTTTATCAGCATTGAAACATCTGCAAGGAAACCATCAAATTACAGTTCAAACCTGAGCTATTAATCTCCTTTATTGAGATGGGAATATTAGGTTTTGAAACTCCCACCACAATCTCCCTGCAGACTGATGCTAGCATGCAACGGGCAAAGGTTTCTTCTTTATAGACATTTTCAACATTCAGGCTTGTAATATATGCAAACCTCTCCTTCTGAAAGGACGAACTGAATGAACTGCACCACTTGGTTCCCTTCAACATCTGAACTTGCCCTTCACAACACCCAAGGGTCTAAGAAGCCCTGCTCTGCATTTAAGGACAGATTTATATGAATCAGTGTGGACAAGCAACAATGCCCTGTTATGCCTGGACAAAGAAAAGAGGGAAAGAGAATGAGGCCTTAAACAAAGCTTGCTAAATGTTACACCATCTCTCCATTCTTTGCTCTTTCTAACAAACATTTACTTTATGCTATTTAACAGTACCCGGGGGTTAAAAAGCAAAAGACCTGTTCCTTGTTCCATATTCCTATCCTTTTTGGATGGAGCAAAAAGAATTTAAAAAGAAGCGGAAACTCAAAAGCACCCAGTCATTATATGACAGCGCCATAATATAAATCTTTTCCATTCTTGCATTTAAGTATTCTTTCTTTCTGCAGCTGAAAACCAGAAACGTGTATTTTAAATATTTGTATTACTTATGGCTGAATTCATACAACTTACCAGACTAGGGTAAAATGAGGTTAAAATATTTGCAGTTTAACATACTGAATCTCAGCTTTTGTCTTAGAATGTGGTGTGCCTCCCTTCATAGGTATTACTGATTTGGGCGAATACAGCAACTATATGGCTCAAAAACAGTAACTGTGAGGGACCTTGGAGTCCTAGTAGACGATCACTTAAAATGAGCCAGCAGCCAAAAAAGCTAATACAATAATTTGTTGTATAAACAGAGGCATAGAATCAAAACCATGTGAAGTATTAGTACCACTTTGTAAAGCCTCAGTAAGGCCACACCTGGAATACTGCAGCCAATTTTGGTCACCACATTACAAAAAGATATTGAGACTTTGGAAAAAGTGCGAAGAAGAGCAACTAAGATGATTAAAGGTCTGGAGACAAAAACATACGAAGAATGGTTGCAGGAAAAGAAGGACTGGGGTGACATAGCAGTATTCCAGTACTGAGAGGCTGCCACAAAGAGGAGGGGGTCAATTTATTTTCCAAAGCACCAGAGGGCAGGACAAGAAGCAACAGATGGAAACTAAACAAGGAGAGAAGCAACCTGGAATTAAGGAGAAAGTTCCTAACAGTGAGGACAATTAACCAGTGGAACAGCTTGCCTCCAGAAATTGTGGGTGCTTCATCACTGGAGGTTTTTAAGAAGAGGCTAGACAGCCACTTGTCTGAAATGGTATAAAGTCTCCTGCTTGCGTAGGGGGCTGGACTAGAAGACCTCCAAGATTGCTTCCAGCTCTATTCTGATTGAAAGAGATTGAACTGTTATTTTATTTTTCAGGTTCAGGGTTGACCTGTTAGGCAATTCCAGTCCCCAAATCTGAAAACAGGGAATCCCAGGTAGCAGGAATAGGCAATCTGATGCCCCCTAACTCCTCCAAACTCTCTAGAGACCCCAGGTCGCCTGCTCCGACCCAGCATCGGGACCCTGTTGGATACCCACCCCAAGAAGGCAATAGACCACTAAAGCAGTGGTTCTCAACCTGTGGGTTGGGACTCCATTTGGGGTCGAACGACCATTTCACGGGGGTCGCCAAACAAGGCTGTCCGCCATTTTTCCCCCCTTTGGCCACGCCCCTGGCACCCGTTGATGTATAAATGGTTGGGGGTCACCACAACATGGGGAACTGTATTATGGGGTCGCGGCATTAGAAAGGTTGAGAACCACTGCACTAAAGGGAGCAAAGTCCTCTAGGGGGCAGCAAATATACATGTTTTGACACGGGGAGGGGAGGGGAGTGTTCAAGGAAAGAGCTTCAGGAGCAAAGAAGCGTCTAACAGAAAATCCAGACAAATTCACTGGGCAAACAGGATCCAATGAGAATGGAACAGGAATATTTATTAAAGGCATTCTTTAGGTGTGTGTTTGGCAAACATACAATATACACGCACACGTTTATGTACACTCTTACACAACTCACTGAGCATCACCAAGCGCTTAAATCAATAAATAAAAAAAGAAAACCGAGGCTTTATCCTCATGTAAGAAAAGCCACGTCCCCGGAGTCCAGATCAGGGCAGTCACCCAGGGAACCAGGAGCAAAAGCCGGGGGGGGGGAAGGGGGGAGAGGGGCTTCACCCTCGGGCCTCAAGGCACTCCAGTGTTCTCTCCTCCGGCCGATGTCCGTCTGCTTGGGCACAGTGGCCGATGCGGGCACTTGGGCTCCCAGCCCCTCTGGCACTGGGGGGGTGGAGGCAGGCAGTGGTCTGGGGAAAGGGGGAGTCACAGTCATCCAGGGGGATGTCGGGCACATCATCAGATTGGCTGTCCGAGCTCTCCAGGTCACTGCGGATGCTTTCGGGCTGTGCCAGAGTGATGTCCCAGGTTTTACTGGCCACACAGTCCTTCTGTTCACAGCTTTGGTGGTTGCATATTTGCTGCTGCTCCTCTTCCTCCTCCTCCTCCTCCTCCTCCTCCTCTTCCTCCTCCTCGTTTTCTGCCATTTGGGTTGGGACATGGAGGGAATCCTCGGTGCTGCTTCCACTAACAAGCTGATAATGGCTGGGCTTAGTCTCTATGTCCACCTGGATTTCCATGTTGTTGCATTCCCTGTGGGAAAAGTGCACCATGTGAAGCTCCATGTTACAAGCAAGCTTAATAAATTGTAAGATTAACTTGTCTTATCCTAGTACACAGATGCTACTCTGAGGACAGGCAGGAAGCAGGCAGGAATGAGTGTAGTCCCGCCCCAAATGGGAGCAGTGCCCATTGGCCGCCTCCCTCTATCAAAGCCTCCAGGGCATGGAAAGCTAATTTTAGTAGGAACACGCACGGAGGATCCCCCTTCGCCCTGGCACTGTAGCTTTCAAAGTGAGGGCAGCTCTTTCTATATTCTGTTTGGGAGCAAAGAAGTCATGACCAACCTGCAATTTCCACTTTTAAAAAACTATTTTATTAATTTTATATACATATGCATATGCATATACATGTGTATGCACATTTTTCAAGAAAGAATTAGGGATACAAAAGGGTTCTTAGTGACGCCCTTTTATCTGCTATCTACCAACACTAGCTGAGGCATCAAACCAGACACCTCCCTCCCTTCCTTACTAGGCTGGAATTATTGGCAGCTCTGCATATTCCACACTTTCAGGTATGGCCACCACCCAATGGGAAGGGAAAAGAAGCCACCTATAGAATTCACTTCCCCTCCCTGCACAGCCCTTCCCACTACAGGAAGTCTTGCAGCTGAATGACTCATTCAAATTAAGCTATTTTTTATAAGATTTTGCACAAAGGACAGCATAATAAAATATATACCAGCGTGTGAACCATCACATATGTTTTAGGGAGCTTTCCCGAATTTTAATTGACTTGCAGAATTTTGGAATCTTGAAAACACGGACCTTGGTTTTATGCAATAAATGTCAGATTATTATCCTCTGGCACAGAACCTGATGCTACTGAGGCAGAACATATAATATGCACAAATTTTGCACTGATACCAGAAAACTTATTTACCCTAACCCAAATGTTTCTGTGCCTTCTTGCTGATCTGCATCCACTTTCAGTTTTCATCACACAGGGAAATCCATGCAATTCTACTTGCATGATCCAGAAGCGGCCCACTTAACACCATGAACAATGGAAGCCATCTAGGTTCTGATTCAGCTGTTCTACAGAATCCGCACTTGTTTTCTAGCCACACATAGCAAAAACAAGAATGTCTTTTTGACAAAGCTAAGTTGTATAAAAGCTCTCTCTAAAGAAGACAGATTTTTATCTCCCTGCACTATTAGCTAGACTGGCTCACCTGTCTTGGGGATTGTAGGAACTGATGATGGAGCCTGCCATGGCTCGTGTGCTCGCATTGTCACTGATGGCTCCGAGGCTGACCGAATCCTTTGGAAAGATCTCTTTCTGCACATCAGCCTGCACTTCCAACCTGACCAAGAGAAAGGAATTGGCATAAGGATGTTTCCCCAGACCCGCCTAACTGAAGGACAATGTGGTTCTGATTACATGAAAACCACGAGTGGAGAGATCCACAAGAACTGAACGTCACACGGTTCGGTTTTAGGATTCTCCTGTTCACATTATCCATTTGGACGAACTTTGGCTTTACTTCTTTCATCTTAAGAAGCAACATCCTACCTGGGCCCGCTGCTCCCACTCTCCCCACGCAGCTCAGTTTGCTCAACACTCTATAGACAATTTCTCCACTGCTCACAGTTTTCAGGAAGAGAGTCTGCATTTCACTTGGGAGCAGAGAAAAAATGGTCATAAGCATTTGGTTCAGGACCGGCTCTCTTGCCCCTGAACCAAATTAATGGTAAACTGCAGAAGCCTTCTAGTTCTCAGAAAAGTAGCCAATTCATTGCTATTTATGGCCATTATATCATGGTCTAGTTAAGTTGGGCGCTGTACAACAGAATCAAAGTCATATTTTCCACCTATATGTGGTCCCAGATTCCATGCTCCTACAACACATACATGCAGGCATGCACCCCCTTACACACACACACACACACACACACACACACACTTCAGCAAGCAAGAATATTTACCGGCTGTATTTTCCTTTCCCTCCTAAAAGGACTCCACCGCTTAGAGTGCCTCCTGAGAGCGCAGCAAAGCTGGCTGTTTCACTGTAGTTGCCCTGCATGACGCTGAGCCCATCGGTGGGGCTTCCACTGGTGCTCAAAACACTTGTCAGTCCTTCAATGCTGCTCTCACCAATGCTGGGGTTCTTGAGTGCCCTCCAAGCATCTGCCACTAAGAAGGAGAAGAAGGTGAAGCAGCACAAAACTGAAGACAATTAGCCAGAGGCCCCCTTAGAGTAACAGAGGAACCAGTTGGAATTGCACCCCAAGAAGTAAAATACTGGCTTTGTGCTTGAGGCTGGGGCCCTGGGTGGGGGTTAGAGCCTGTTTCCTGGCTCTATGGATGATGGATTAGATTGGACCCATGTTGTTTTCTTTGTCTTATTGTAAAGCTGTCTAGAGCCACATAAAAGTTAGATGGGTGATTACATAAATCAAGTAGATAAATAAATACCAAAGAGCTGTAATTGGGCAATTTAGAAATATTTTTGTGGGGGAGTGATAAAAAAAATGTGGAATATGGTTTACCTGCACAGTAGGAACTTTCTACTTGTCTTTACAAATTTATTGTGTAAGAATGACCTCACCCCTCCAAAGCTGCCCCTAGAGACTGTCCAGTACTGCCCTCCTTATTCCTGAGTACCCTTCCCCCAAGACTATGACCACAGTGGGCTACTTCTTTACCTGTAATTGGCCCATCATCTTCATCAAACTCAATTTTAACCCCTTTTCCATTGGCTGTGCTGACACCACAACCTCCTCCTCGGCACAAAGAAATGGGAACGACTCCATACACGTAGGCCAACATGATAGGGACACCAATACCTAGGAACAAAGGATGCCTATCAGTAAACAGCAAGACTCCTGCAGGAAAGAAAAGGCTTTTCCATCCAAAGTAGTGCATCTCAGCAACTGATACCAATTGTTCATAGAAGATATTCCATCTCTGAACCTGGACCAATGGGACTGTAGACTGCAATCCAATTCTGTAACATTACAAATGCATTGCCCTGGTGGTGCAAGTACTATCTTATATACTATCTTAAAATGGGAGAGAGGGGTTTTTTTTTGCTGGTAAATGGGTGTTCGTCTCTGCTTTCCCACACAGAGCATTGCCAGACTGTCCTAAAGGCTTAAGGTCCCTGAGCTTTCTTGCCAGTTGGGATGTGTCCATAACTAGACTATAGATGCCAATGGTGGGAAAGGGTGGGGTGGAATACCTGCTCTGGTGGCTACTTGACAAACAGCAGTAATGTGTCAGTCGCCTGTTCCTTTCATTTGTTTCCTTCCTGTCTAAATTTGATACTCCAACTGGCTTGAACTTGAACATGAGGCTTTTTGCACCACCAAAGCCTTAGAACAAGGGTCGCCAACGTGTGGGCCGTGGTCTATTTGCAATCGGGCCATGTGCGTGGCAGGCTGGTACAGGTGCACGTGCAGCCCCACTGATGCAACCAGTGGGCAGGCGAGCCTGCCCCTGACACAAACCATCCCCTCTTCTCTGGGCACCAACCCGGAAAGGTTGGGGAACGCTGCCTTAGGAGGCCAAGAGAGCCTCAAATAGGAGATTCCTCAGTATTTACATATGGAAGTGGATTGCCTTGGTAGTAAGAAGCATGATGTCACTATCCTTGAAAAACAAATCATTGGCTGTTTGCAGACAGAATATAAAGTCTCAATTTATAAAAAACTGAATTTCAGAAAACATACTCAGTTATGTGATCATAGGAGAGTATTTTTTTAAAAAAATACCCTGATTAAGGAGAATGTTGGAAACAACCTTAAAGTATAACCTTGTTTATAATAGGCTAGTCTTGAACAACAGCAACAAAAGCGTATGTTAAGTGGTATCACAGATCTTGGCTGTCTAGAGCACATGAAAAGAGTGATTTGGATCACATTTCAGAGCCTAAAGACCAACACTGCCTGTGTCTTAAAACTCTAAGGCCTCAATGCCCTGCAACCTCACTTACTAAGAAGCACGACTCCAGTGAGAAAAGAATCAGAGCCTGCAGATAAACGCAGCATTTCAAACACGGGATCAGAACTGGATCCCTTTTGCAACATAAGACCTCTGTATTTTCTCTATACTCAAAAAAAACCCCTATCAGTTATAACAGGTTTATTTATGGAACGTCCTGCATTTGAACAGCAAGCTAACCACTCAGCCCACAAATGACAGCTATGTGCTAGGCATGTGGTCAGGACGGAGCCAGGCGGCTCCACACTGCCATTTGCTGTTACACAAGAAGTGTGCATTGGTTCCACCTGCCTTCCTTAATCCACACAGCTCATTTGACTGTTAAACAGTTTTGATTTTTTATTTGTTGCCCTTTTTTTCTGCTAATAGATTTTATTTAGTCATTAAAACCTCTGGGGGGGGGAATGATTTCAATAACATTGAAACTTAGATCCAAGAATAATCATGTCCTGTTAGTATCATTTATGTATGACAGAATAAAAGGAAAAAGATTGTGAGAATGAGAAAAAAAATATGTAAGGTAACAACCACTACACAAACCAAGGATGAAAAAAAAAAATTGGAAAAAAAAGAACGTGTTCAAAAGGCAACACATGAAGTCATGCATGGAAACAAGGGTGGTTTGTAAGGAAATAAAGGGTTACATGGCCAAAGTAAAAGGGCTCTGCCAGTCATCTGCCTTCCAAGCAGCAATGACTCTGCTGCTTCCTGCCAGCTGTTTATCGCTGGTACCAATTTCAGACTTCTGAGCTTTGGTTCTGGCAACAAGACTTTCTCTTTTGATCATAGCCATTCCAAGATATTTTTTTTTTTTTAACTTGGGTGTTGTGTTTTTAGATTGAATGACCTGGGTTCAAAAGCTGCCACCTCTTCTGGTTCCGGTAATTCAGGGGTCTTCAAACTTGGCCCTTTTATGACTTGTGGACTTCAATTCTCAGAATTCCTCAGCCAGCGTGCCTGGAGTTGAAGTCCACAAGTCATAAAAGGGCCAAGTGTGAAGACCCCTGCTATAATTCCTTCCTTTTTTAATCAGCACATTAAGCTGATTAAAGATGCTGGTTTAATTCTGTCCACTCCCTTGTTCACAGAAAGTATGACATGCTATCAAATTGAAAGAGAAACTGAACTTTAATATAGAATTTAATCTATAGCTTATGACAATATAAAATAGTTATAAACTGTCTCTTTCTAAACTACTTTGGTCAAACAGAAAACAATTTATTAAATCAAGACAAAATGATATATAAAAATCTAATACCAGTCATAGTTTAATAAACTTTTAAATTGTGAATTTGATCATATCATTAATTATTTATATCAGTTTTCAACTTCAGAAAAAGAGATTTTGTGCAAGCGTGATTTTGCAGCCAAATGCAGAAGGTGGAATAATTTAAATTCTGAGCTGCTGCTGCATTTTAGGATCGTAGACTTTCTGTGGGAAAAAGAAATTAAGTGTTTTGGAGAAGTAAATGCTGGACCAGTGTCTCCCAATGACAGAAACATAAAGGTTTCGTCTATTTTAGCACTTTTTTTAGGGCTCTCCTTTTAAGATGGCGGCATTTTTCATAAAGGAGAAAAAGGAAAGAAGGATGCAGCAAATAGTTAAAAGTGGAAGGCGAGAAGTTTGTCCTTTCAGACTTACAGTACAAGATTCTATTAATATAGCCTTACAGTAAAGCAGGATTAGTCCATCTTATCCAAGAAGGCTGGCAAAGATAAAGGTGCAGCTTGCTTGCATGGAACAACAAGCAGCTAAAGAAAATCTGCAATGAGTTTAAAGTGGGAGGCTGACTGAGGCAAAGGCTGAACAAGGCAAAATTCCTCCTTGGAGCTTTCTTGTCCCATTTCTCAAGGTTGCTCTTCAGATTTGCCTAGATAAGGAGTGGCCAGCGTAGGCCATGAAGCGCAGGCAGTCCCAGAACCTCCTTTTGTTGCTTGAGAGATTACACCATCAGGCAAAACCACTGAGCAACCACATGTCCCATTTCTTGGCAGTTCTTTCAAATAATCTAGGCCTCTTTTTAGGCTTAATACACATCCCCCAGCCATTGATCTACAATACCAAGTTCTGCCCATTCAGAGAGGTCACTGCTTTGCCCGCTGTGGCTCTCAACCATTCTCCCTAATAGGGGGCTTCCCTGTCTGTGAAGAGGTCGCCCGCCCTGTTCTGGACACCGAGTATACTCAGGAACAGCACACCAGAGCAGTGACGCGCTTCTGACACCTGGCCCCGAAGGGCAGGCACAAAAAGCAGCGCCAGAAGCAGGGAAAATTCTCAGCAGGCCCAAAGAAATTGCCACAGAAGGGTGAAGCAGAATCAGGAGACGATGCAGCTGGAGGGGAGAGGCCGAATCCTCCTGAAATCTGACCAAAGAGAAGGTGAGTGTTCTGCAAGGCAAGGAGTGTGATTTATCAAAATAACTGACAATAGGGGAACTTCAAAGCCCATATTGGTTCCTTTTCTCAACACAGAAGCAACTGTACTCATCCTGCACAAAACTATTTTGTAGCACCTTAAACGTATTCTCTACCAACCCGTGTAATCCCACTATAATTTCTTCCGATTAAATTGAACAAAAGTTATCTGAATTATCAAAAAATGGGGAAAACTCAACAGGAATGCTCCTCTGACTTGGCTAATGAAATTCTCAGTGATGGCCCCTTAAAGAGTCAGATGCCCTGACTAGGAATGTATGAGCAAATAGGGTAATCCTTCTACCAGAAAAAAACATGAAAACCCCTTTTAAGTTGTATGAAGTCCTGCAATTGCAGAATCGCATCTGAATTTTAAATAGGCTTGTCTGTAATTCAGATCCAGAACTTTTATGCTGGCACAGGGATCACAGTCACTCTGAAAACAGTCAGAGCAAAGTAATAGTTCAAGCACACTGGCACATACTGGAGAAGAAAAATCTATCTTACCAACACTGACCGCAGCAATGACAGGGGATGCAATCACAGACAAGGTTACTCCACCTGTGATAGCTAAATTCCTCTTGTGTTTGGAGGTCTTCCTTCCCTCGTATCTGCTGTGAATCTGGTGCATAAACAATCAAGAATAAATAAGAATTAAACCTGGAAAAGATTATCAGTATAGAGATGCCGTTTATATAGTACTCCTGAAGAACTGAAGACACATGCGCTATCTCTAGAAAAAGAAAAAGGGCTCAAGTACCCAGAAGAGATCAAAATGTCACTGTGTCCAAAACAGCAAACAATAGTATCACAAAAATTTGCAGCAATGTTCTTTTTTAATCATTAATGAAATGTATAAACAGTTAATTCCTACCCCAGACGTTGTGTTTTCATACGGCACCTTTTTCTTGAACATTAAACATTCTCTAAAAGCTGACCACCCTGTTCCTTTTCATTAGATACAATCTGTAAGACTTACAAAATGCCACCTTGCCGCTCTGCTCAGGCTTACCTTCCTCCCAACGTAAACAGGGATTCCAATGACCATGGCTGGAATCGCAATGCCAGCAATCAGAGAAATCCCCACGGGGGCACCAATCAGTGTTCCTAGTTGCCACAGAATCTTCTTCTTACGGCTCCATGGCTTTTTGCCCCAGAAGGTACAACCAGAAGGACTGCAAGAGATTTCACAGAGAATTCAGGTATTAGAGTCACACCTATGCTAGAAGTGCTCTATCAAATCTATTTTCCCAAAGAACTGAAAGAATGTTCAGAGGAACTGAGCAGCTCCTCAGTCGGAATTGCTCCCTGTCCCAGCATTGTTGTCTCCCAAAGTTTTAATTTCTGGGTGAAAGAATACAACCATTGGGATCACTTTGCTGTACTGAGAACAATGCCAATGGTGTGATTTCGCAGCGGCAGGTTTGGAGAGACAAAAAGGCGAAACAAAACAACACGCTCTCCAACCAAATTACCTGAGGTAATGCAAATCAGAAATTTCCTTCATGCACAGCCAGCAGAACTCGCAGCCACATACAGCGCAGGTCATGTGATTACAGCTGCCGTCGTTCATTTTGATGATGTAGGCACTGCAGCGTGGACATGGCTTGATGTCATCGGCTGCCAACGTGAAAAGGAAACTAGTCAGCTTCTTAACTGTGCATGTTAAAGAGATTCCAGCAAGGAATCAAAAATGAATCAGCTGTTTCGTTTTAAGAAAGAAGAAGAGGAATCCTTGGGCCTTTACTTTTTCTGGCCCACCCCTTTCTGAACAGACAAGTCAAGCTCGCATCGTCTGAAAGCCTAAAACTCTAAGTCTGACTGTACTGAGCATCAAGCCTTAGTCACTAAAAGATGGTCCTGTGTGCTTCTGATCTACTTGACAAGACTGCAAAAGACAATGGCTCAGCGGCGATCCACTTGTGCTCATTAAGAAAGATCAGAAACATCGACCTCTGGGCAAAAGCTGGCATAAGCGTGGCCACGTGGAAAACAGAACCTTCGGCACAGGGATAAATTTAACCTGCTATAAGGCGGCTTCTGCATTTTAAACACCATGAGAACACAAAGCTGTTCTTGACATACAGGTTCAATATATTATGTCGTATTGGAAATTGCCACTTTTTCAAAGATTCAGACCAAGAATATTTGGAAATACAGTCCTCAACTTACAACAGTTCATTTAATGGCCGTTCAAAGTTACAGTGGCACTGAAAAAAGTGACTTATGGCCGTTTTTCACACTCACAAGCACAGCATCCCCACGGTCACGTGATCAAAATTCACATGCTTGGTAGTATTTATGACGGTCGTGGTGTCCCAGGGTCATGTGGTCACCTTTTGCAAGCAAAGTCAATGGGGAAGCCAGATTCACTTAACAACCAGGCTTCTAGCTTAATTGCAGTGATTCACTTAACAACTGCGGCAAGAAAGGTCATAAAATGGGGCAAAATTCACTTAACAAATGTTTCACTTAGCAGCAGGAAATTTTGGCTCAATTGTGGTCGTAAGTCGAGGGTTACCTGTAATAGACTATTGTGGATTTCCCCTCCTTTGTAGTTCCATCCAGTGAATAGAATATATTATAGAGAAGTACATACAATATATTACGGAGGAAATCTCCATCTACCCATACAATTATATTGCTGCTATTTATTTATACTGAGCTCAGGACCATAAAGGTTAAAAACATGCAGAAGAGGCTTTCTTCCTGCAGTGGATGGACAATGGCTAAAATGATGATGAATGATGATATGGTCACCCATCTCACCAATATGATCGTGAGATATTAATAGAAATTAAAATACAATATAAATGGACAGTATATTAAAAAATATATCTACTCCCAGCTAAGTAACCCAAAGTGGCTCTCAAACATCACCTTCCAATAGTGTGCACCTGGTTATTCTCCTGGGGCCCACGCCCTATGAAAAGCGCTAGGCCTTCAGAGCTTTCCAAAAGGGGAGCAGAGATGGGGCCCATTGAACTTTGGGCAGGATAGTTTTCCAGAGGGCAGGCACAGCAGAAAGGGCCGCGTTCCTGAGTCCCACCTCACAGATGGATCAAGAGAAGGCCTCTCCTGCCCAATTTAATGGAACAGGTGGAAAGTAGTGATCTAGTAATAAGTAAAAGATCTGGATTTTTAGAACACCCTTATTATCCAGATTAATCCTAATGTGCTCCTCAAAAGCACTGGTAAGATGCATTCTAAGTAGATAGACACACTTTAGACCAATAACAAACTGAGAAGTAAAAAGAAAGGGTGGTTTCCTCTTTGATTATATAATGGGAATCCCCTTCAGAAACCTGAGTCCGCCCTTGGGGTAATTGCCAGCCAGGAGAACAAGAACATGCAATAAAAGCTCCGGAACAGCCAGCATACGAAAGATCTTGCCTGGAAGATTATACAGTACATATGCATCCTGCCCACTAGTGTTGCTGGAGATGTCTGACCACATCAGAGTCTGAGGATCACCTCTCTGATGATCTTCACAGCAGCAAAGACCCTGGAGCTCTCAAATACATACCTGGACCAGACTCTTGTCCGTAACTGAGGCCTGAGGTGTGCTTTGTCCTCACCCGCAGAGTCTGCGCTCTCTGCTGGCGGGCCATGTCGCAGGTTTGGTTGGGGTGCCATATCTGCTTGCAATGATAGCAAAACTCAGTCTGGCAGCCTTCTCTCTCACAAGTCAGTTTAGGGCAGCTGGCACATCCGTAGGCAATAACAGCATAACTAGGAAGCAAGAAGAGTGCCGGTCAATTAACCAGCCAAAGGCAGCTATCTAGAGAAAACATATTGTCCTGAGCCTCCCCATATCCCAGCTTAACAATTTCTCCATATCAGACAATATCTATTACATGTGACTACCCCCAAAAAGTAATCAGAAATCTAAACCCATGCAGAATACAGCCCGTTGCTCAGTTCTGGACACACACTACACAGACTTAGTAAAACTCCACTGGTTATTAATACACTTCCGAATCTAAATCAAGGTGCTGATTAAAGGTTAAAATGCTTTGTGCCTTATTTGAACAACTGTTCAAATTCACACGTATCATGGTACCCATGCGAGGAGACCAAGACTTCACAGGGAAGCAACACCTTCTTCATTCTTCTGATGGTTAACATTCATGTAACTCAGGTCATATTATGGTTTCTCAGGCAAAAGAATACAAACATTTCAATGGTTCATATGACTCATATCCTGTAGGAGTTCAAGCAGCTGAAACCTGCCAGTAGAACCATTAAAGATAAGCAGCACATATTGACTTGTCAAGATGCACAGCAGAAAGGCAGAAATAAAGTGCGGCTTTGAATTTCTCATATGGAAGGAAGCTTAGCACTAGTATAAAGCATGAGGGCAAAAAGCAAGTTATTAAATGGAACTAGGATCTCAAGAAACAGTCCCAATTCATGTCTAGACATTGCATCCAAGGAGTTCAAAGCCTAGGTAAGCCATTAGAGGAGATTTAAAAAGATTATAAAATTATTTCAGAAAAACACATTCTGTCCTGGAAAAGGCCTCCCAATTGCATAAGCAGTACTGGCTGCCAATGATACTACTTGGTCTTCACCATAAAATAAAATGCCTTTCTCCTACCTGAGTCAAAAGGGAAATCTTTGAAACTGCACTAGGAATACAGGGCATTAATTGGCAGTGTGTCTTTTACATATCTTGTTCAAATTCAGAATTCTGATTTTTTTTAACATATGTATCCCATTCCTCAATAAAATAACATGTGTTTTGTTTTTGTTTTTTAAACTGTATTGTGTAAGCAGTTGTTTGGAATCCAAACTGGCTACTATACTGCCTTTTCACAAGTAGGATTAATCTCCCAATAGATACAAACAGACATTTTGATTATCCAGCAGTACAAATACCCAAATCTTATCATAAGAATCCCTGTTACAGAATTAATCCCCTTTTAGTCATCTCAGACCATTAAGATATGAAGGACAACGGCTACCTCACCAGTCTTGCATTTCAGAACCAGAATTCAATGGACAGTGTGTATTGGCAGAGTATTATACAAACGGCATACCTTCTGGGTTTTAAGGAATAAATAAGGAATCCTTTAACTACTCATACCTTGCCTGTGATCAGACTACCCATATTACCATAAGATTTCAACACCTAAACACATACATAGCCCAAATTATACATTTCAGTTGTGCCTTTATCACATCAGTTTCAGATCCATACTGCAGACCTCAATATGATTTTTTTTTATGAACTTCACATTTTAGAACAGAATGCACAATTGGGACACAAAATACAGTAGTACAGAACAGTCTTGTTTGAGAATAGCTAAATAATGAATAAGAAGAACAGAGTATGAATAAGGTGAGGAGGCACAGATTATTCAGCTCTTATTAGCACTGAAAGACAGCCAGTTTGCTGGCTTAAAGCAATATAAGAGCAATTCTGTATGTTAACTGGAAACTCTTTTCCTGACTGATGTGCAATCAAAATCACATTTGCTCATATTAGAGAGAAATCAGAAGGCATAACAGAATTTCAAACTTTGCAAAGAAACACATATTCAGAAGACCCCACCCCACCCACATGTACATTCCATTCTCCCATCTAATTTTCTATTTTCTCACCCCACCCTCACCCCCAGCACCTAGCATTTCAGATCTATAAAGCAAACTCAAATTCACATTTTGCTATTCTGAATCCCTGCACATACTGGGAGTGGAGGTTGTTTTCTGAATTTGTGTTCCTACACAAAGTCTTTTCAAGCTTTCTGAATAATCTATGCCTCACCACATTTTGCTCTTCTCATTTAACTGCAATAATGCAGGTGTTATTTTGATGCCCTGAACGTTGTCCATATTTCTGGCAGGGAAAATCTAACAAATACTAGGCTGTAACACAAGCTGACCACAAAGAAAAACGTATTTCCAGATTTGTATGCAGATCTAACTGTGCAGCAGAAGACAGCATTGCCATGGAAACACACTCTTGCATTAGGTCTGCAATTTACCTTCCTAGGCAGAATAGCTAAGTCTGCCAATTTATAGAAGATGCTTACAGCAAGGACAGAATGCAGAAGCCATCGGTTCACCCCATATTATATTTCTTGGGATATGTTTACACTGTAATTCAAAGAAAGTTGAGGACAAAGATTTTGTATAAAATATATAAGCAGAGAAGAAAACCAGATGTATTTTCTGGAACCCAGCAAGAACACAAACTGATCTTAAGACTTCAGAGAGCAGAGATTTTGACAATGTATTGTTACCTTCACACATAGTTATTCTTCAAATTATACACATATATGCAGCAGGCTAACCAGCATATATTGTTCATGAAACTGGCATGCTATTATATTAGGAATGCCGCTGAACATTATTCCAAAACTATGACTTAAATATGAAAAGCAATATCTTCATGTATTTTGTACTGCACAAGGACCTGGCATTCTCTCTCAGCCCCAGCCATTTCCCAAGATGGTGATTGTGGGGGAAAGAGGAGGTAGGGAACTTATATATGTACGCTACCTTGAGCTAACAAAAAATAAAGGCAAGATAAACATCTGAATGAAGGTACATGTGCCATTTCTTTAGAGTACATCTCTGCAACTATGAGAAATATTTTTTTTACAATAGTATAGCATGATACCTATTACCACTATTAGTATAAATTTATAAAACCCCTTAAATTCGCTATAGACGAAACAGTGTTTGGGGATATTTCAACATCAATTTCAGGAACATCCAGAATACAGTGATTGCGAAATTCCACAGAATTTAACAAAGAAAAACGTCAATACTTTATTATTTAGATATCAAAACTTTTCCAAAAGCAATGTAAATTTTGGCCATTGAACCATAATGCTCAGAAATATAAGTACATTTGACAGATGCCTACCGAATCTTGAGTTAATTACTTACATTTAGCAATGTAATTTATTACATTTATTACAATAATAACTCTTCATCTTTTGTATTAATTTGCATAGTTCAAAGGAATCCCGAAGAAACCTCAACTCAAAGAACTTCCTCAATTCTGCATCAGAGAAACTCTAAGGAGGCTGATTTAAAAGAAAACAGAAGTGAAAGCAAAAGTTTCCTTGTTGATTTCATTCTGACAATCTGCCAAGAGTAGGCCATTTCTCATTCTCCAACTGTGTGTCTGACCCAACCACAATGATTCACATTCTGGTCTGTTGGCAGTTTCACAGCATTTGTTCTTGGTGGGAATAACAGAAGAACAGAGTTGGAAGAGATCTTGGAGGTCTTCTAGTCTACCTCCCTGCCCAAGCAGGAGACCCTGTATCCTTCTGGACAAATGGCTCTCTCGTTCATATCTCTTGAGGATGTAAGAAAATGTGGGGTAATTTTGGGAAAGACTCAGAATTCTTCGATACTTTAGAAACATAACTTGTGGAAGAAACTGGATCATAGCCTGATTGGCAAGAGTTTTACTTTTGTAAAGAACTGTTGACATGGTTTTACGCACTCTACATTTAATTCTTTTTTTCTTTCTTTCATTTTGGTGCCTTAGAGTCAAGTCTTGATCACTAGCAATGACCTAGACAAGTCCCTGCAGTTTAGTCAGCAACATTTTCAGAGTGGTTTGCCCTCGCCTTCTTCCCTGGACTGAGAGAATGGGACTGGCATAAAGTCATCCAGCTGGCTTCATGCCCAAAGTGAGACCAGAACTCATGGCCTCCACTTTCACTTCTAAACCGTCAATTTTATACATTTCTTCACTAGAATTCAAAATCCCCATAAAACCTATTTTTACCAACAAACTAATTTGAGCAAGAACTTGTTCAAAAGTAATTCAAAAATATAAGAAAGCACTAGGTTTTACAAGAGAGGTTTTACTTGGAACCAGAATCCACAGCCCACCCCCTTTTCAGATCCTTCCTTCTACAGTAATTGCTTCATGTCCTGCCATTTTGAAGATGGGCATACCAAATCCACAGATAAATTAACATTAACTAAGCATGTTAAAAGCAAAGCAGGATGGGAAATCAAACTCGCCAAAACCAGGACATGCTCACAACCATTTGGCATCTTTACCCTCTCCACTGAAATTCTCACTTATCTCCACCCCCCAAAAAAAGTTTGCCCACTCTTATCCCACACCACATAGCATTCATAGTCCACCAATTCCTCTAGGATAGGCTTTCCTGTCCAAGATTAAATCATAAAAATATTTGGGATGATCAGACAGTATCACCTGGCATTAGTTACCAGCAGTTCCCCAACCTTTCTCTTAAAACATCATTCCACACTTACCTAGTCTGTTTATGGTAGTACTGAAACTGTACCTAGAAATCCTATTTAGTCCCCTCAACAACTTAAGTCATAGGCACCAGGATGAACTAATCTGCCATAATGAAATCTCTTAAGAGATTTATCTTAGTGGGAACTATTAGCTAGATAACCTAGGTTGATCTATGAAGACTCACTTGACATACCTATCTTTCCTCCAATTAAATACCACCCAAAGTGGCAAACCAGCTTTATATATAAATCACTACATCTCATATATCCAGTGATAAAACTTTCAAATAAACAGAACCCTTTGAAAATTGTAACTATTTTAAATAGGTCGCATTAAGGAACCTAGAGAGAATTTCTGACCCTTAGTGACAGATACTGGGGAAAACCACTGAGAACATATACACTGACATCTCAGCGCTTGGACACCGTGACGGTATACAGGACACACCTCAACAATAATTCTGTCAGGCAAAAGAACCAGCAGCATTATCATTAGCCCCCCCCCTCTCCCGCCTTAGCCTTCAAAAAGCAAGAAGGGAAAGCCCGGGGTGTAGGGAGCTCCGGTACTTCTGTCCTCCTACGGGACCCAGAAACAGTAACTCTTGTGCATCTCTTCACTGACACAAGAGTAGCTACCACTTTTTGGCAGGGAGAGAAAACAGAGTCACAGTAATAAAACTTCTCAGAAATCCCCCGGTTGCGGTTCAAGGACTGAACTGTTCTGGAAAGCGGGCGCTGTCCCGCCCCGGAGCCTGCAAAGGGGACGGAGGACTCTGACCGCCCCCCTGCAGATGACGAGGGACGGGCTAAGCCAGGCAAGCGCAGGCGCCCCCCGCCCCCCCAGGAAGCCTCGCTCGGAGAGCCCGGGAGCCCCCCGCCCCTTTTCCCCGCCGGGCGGCAGCCTCACCCGCAGTCCGGGGCCGGGCACCAGCGGCAGTCCGGGTCGGCGGCCAGGCAGCGCCGGAGCATGAACTCCTCATACTTGGCCACCAGCTGGGGCGAGTCGCGCAGCAGCAGGCGGATGTCGGCCGGGTTGAGCCGCTCGCTGCACTCGGGGCAGCTGATGTTGACGCGCGACTCGGTGATCTCGATGCGCAGGTACTGCCGGAGGCAGGCGCGGCACGAGCGGTGCGGGCAGGAGAGCAGTCGGGGCGCGTTGCCCGCCGGCTGCCGCACCAGGCACAGGGGGCACTCCAGCTCCGCCGCCGGGCCCCCCTCCGCCGCCGCCGCCCCCGGCTCGCCCTCGCCCTCCGCTGGGCAGGAGGAGAGGGCGGCCGCCGCGGCGCCGGGCGAGGCGGGCGCAGGCGAGGCGGGCGGCGGCGGAGGGAGGAGGCCTTCCTCGGTGGCCGCCGCAGCCTCGCGCTCCTCCAGCCCCGGCTCGGACGGCGGCGGCTCCGCCTTGGCTTTGGCGCGGCGGCGGCGGCGGGCCCCTGCGCCGGAGGACGAGGCGGCCGAGGCGGCGGCCGAGAAGACGCTCTGGAAGCTCAGGAGACGGCGACGGCGGCGGCCCCGGCTGCTTCCGCCCCCGGGTCCCGGGCCCCCGCCGGCCCCCTTCGGGCACTGGGCCGGCGGCGCGACGGCGCGGAGGGAGGCCGGGCGCGGAGACTCCGAGTCCTTCTCCGAGCCCATCGCGGCGGCTCTCCTGGCCGAGCGGCGCCGCCTCTCAGGGAAAAAGCGAGCCGGGGCAGGGCGGCCACGGCGCCTGCGCGGAGCGGCCTCGCGGAGCGTCACCCAACGGCCGCTGCGGCCTGCGCCTGCGGCTGCGTAAGCCGCGCGCACCGCCCCCCCCCCTCCTCCTCCACGGAACAGCTGCCCTTCCTGCAAGGCGCTCTCGCTGGAGGGAGCCGCGGGAAATGGACTCCCCCCTAGGGCGGTTTGCGCATGCGTGTGACGTTAGCCAGAGCGGGCCGAAGCGTCCCGTTTCTGTCAACGCGTCTCCATTTGCGCGGCTTGTGCAGCCGGGAAGTGAAAGGGGGCGTGGCTGAGTAAAGGAAAGAGGGTGTATTTATTTTGGAGTCCGAGCTGCAGGTCGTAGCGTTTGCGAAGAGTTGGGCTCGCTTGCGGTGAACGGGAGGCGCTGCCCTGCAGATTTGCGGGCCGTTAAGAGGAGAGCGGACGGCCGTTGCTCCCCTGTAATGGTCTCGGCTCTCCTGTTTGGGCGGGGGGTTGGACTGGAAGACCTCCAGGGTCCCTTCCAGCTCTGGTGTTCTGTTATTCCTTTACTCAGAGTGGCTCGTTGAACTGAATTGAGGTTTGCTTATTGCGCTCGGCTGCATTTCCCTCGTGTACGGGGATCGCCGCACACTTCAGACTTAAAGGCTGGTTTGTGATTGCAAGAGGCACAACGAGGTATGGGGCGCTTATGCATAACGGCTGAAAGTCGTTAGATTGCGGTGAGAAATACAAAATTAAAATAGATGCTCCATCCTGATAGCTCCTCAGCAATATTTGCCTATTTTCCCCCTACAACGTTTTCCTCTTTTTTTGTTTTGGCTCTGGACGTGCTCAACAATCCCTGGAATTCCTCAGCTTAGTTTCCACTTTTAGGTTCTCCTCAGATAAAGCACACACACCCCTAATATGCACAACTCTGCTTCCCTTTGGACTGTACTCACCTGACACGTGAACAATTTATCTTTTAGGGTAGGATGTTGTGCAATCTCAATTTGTGATTTCTTTAGAATTCAGTGTGTGTCTTCTAACCACCAGACCCAAATGGCTAAATTCGCCCTGGGTGATCTGGCAGCCTAGTTAAACATCTGAAAGAGCAAGATAGTGAAGTTTGCATGCACCCCTGTCACACCCCTGCCCTTGAGAGAGAGAGGGAGAGAGAGATAAAGAGATGGGTGATTTTCACTCTTCAGACGGAAGTGTCTTTAAGAGCCAGCTCTGTTCCCTGGGCAGCCCTTGCTGACTCTGCTTTTTTACAGTTTTATTGTTACAGTTTTGACTGGATAGTCATGTTTGCTTTTTAAATATTGTAAGTTATACAGACTCTTTTTTAGAGCCAGGTGGCTTTAAATTCCAGTACTGTGTATTAGGATTATGAGCCACATCTTCAGACTGGTTTGGGCATTTTTATTGACAGATGAAGCTCATAATAGCTTTTTAAAACTTAGTCTATTTAAAGATCGTATCAGATGTTTAGTTCATGACTCATGTTCAGCTGCTGTCCCAAGCTAAGCATTTCCAATTGTATAACCTTGAATATTGAATTCTGACTTTTAAAAAGAAATAGGCAACCATGCATTGATTGTCACTAAATTTAAAGTTCAGGTTAAAGTTTTCCATTCCACCACAATAATCTTGATCCTGATGTCTTTGCGGTCTTCTGGGGTATTAGCTGAACTACGAGAGTATTAAAGCATAAACCATGATTTATGAGCCAAGAGGGTTGAGTTCATACAACCAACCAAGTTATGCCTATTCCAAACCCAACCCAACCCAACTTTATGCAATGTACATGTTCACTGCTGGGCTATGTTGAAACTATAAACCCATTTAAAAGAATTTTCAATTTTCAGTGCTTCTCAAAATGCAGACGCTGTTAAAAAAATAAATATTTTAAAATTTCTCAGTTTTGATTTCTAATAGAGTAAATATTGATAGATACAATCAACATAAACCCAAGCTCTTTGGAGTCTTCAATCATTTTCAAGAATGCAAAGGGTTCCTAGTGGTTAAAGCACCAGGCAAGAAATCAGGAAACCAAAAGTCCCAGTCCCACCTTATAGCACAAAACCAGTTAGGGGATCCTAGGCCGGTCACTCTCTATCAGCCCTAGGAAACAGACAATGGCAAACCACTTCCAAAATCTTGCCAAGAAAACTGGCAGGTCTAATTCAGGCAGTTGCCAGGAGTCAACACCATCTTGAAGGCACCAGAACAAAAAGGGGAGGGGTATTTGAGACCAACGTATTTGAAAAATACCACCCCAGATAATCTTCCCTTAACAGAGCCGAGGTGGCGCAGCAGTTAGAGTGTAGCACTGCAGGCCACTTTAGCTGACTGTGTTCAGCAGGTCAGCGGTTCAAATCTCACCGGCTCAAGGTTGACTCAGCCTTCCATCCTTCCGGGGTAGGTAAAATGAGGACCCAGATTGTTGGGGGCAATGTAAATATATATACATTGCTTACTGGTGTACACCGCTTAGAGAGTGCTTGCACTTAAAGCGGTATATAAGTCTCATTCATAAATAAATAAATAAATAAACTTCTTGTCCTATGGCTCCCCTCATCCACCAAGTTGCATACGGGAGGAGGATTAAACCCATTGGGAAGCCATTGGCTCCTAGCTGGATCGGGGCAATACAGCTCCTGTCCGGGGTCCCAGGAATTACTTTTCCCACCAGCATTCCTGTGGTGGTGTTGACCTTTCCCCCTTGACCGGTGCTCACCTTAGTTGCAATCTAGCAAACAGATCATTGGTTAACTATTTCTCTGTGGCAGCCAACATCATGGTCCAAAAAGAAGTGCATATGGTAGGCCAAAGCCCTTTTCTTCATCTCCCCCAAGGAAAATACCACTCTTCCTTTGCACTTCCTGGAAAAATATATTGCTCTTTCTTCTGAGATGTACACATACAATGTTTGCCAAATGCAAGCAACAGCGTGCAGGAGGAAAGGGGGGGGGGCGGCATTGAATCCCGAGCCCCTCTTTCCCTCCTTATTTCCTGCCAGAGTGCAGAGGTTGCAGGCCAGAACCTGCCTGGGTGTTCAAGGATCTTTCACGGCCCTTTTGTCTTTCCTCCTCCACATAGGAGAGAAGGCAACAAGCTTGTCTGGTGATACATCGCATATTAAAGCTTCAGTTTTAATTTCTGATTGCTCCCTTTGCGGGAACAGCAGTGCATTTTCCTCTTTCAACAAGAACGATTTGCAATTATCAGCCTTTCTGTGGGAAGAGCCACATAGGCCTTTTGGGTTGCTATGGGCAACTGCAGAATTTTCACTTGAAGCGAGCAAGAATTGCAAATGTACTTGGGAAGGAACATGTTCTATCTATTCTAGTCGATTGCAGCCATTCCTGGAAAGTGGGATTGTGCGATGCCTATATTGTCATAGGTAAGTCAACAGATGGCAACATTCAATGTTGAAGGTGCAGATTTCTAGTCCAGACAAAGGTTGCTGAGACAAAGTTGGTTGTTGTACTTCCTAATTCCACAAACAGGATCCATTCAAGGCTTCCACCTGGATTGGCTTAAACCAAGATTGGCTTGTCAGAAGCAATCAACCATTATGATTTGTGAAGTATAATAGCAAGTTAATGAACATGGTAGGTTGTTTTGTGTCTTGGGCTTAAGAATGCATAAGAGGGACAGCTAGTTGGAGAAGAAGAGGAAGAAGGCAACGATAGACAAGAATACGAATAGGGACATTTCAATAACAGAGATCAGAATAGCTAAAACAGTGCTTTTCCAGTGGTAAAATATGGTTGGGAAAACTAAGCATTTAGACAACAAGCAGAATAAGTTGTTATGTATATGAATATTAATGATTACTAATAGCAACTGCATATAGACTGAATTGATCAGAAATAAAGGCTGACCAAGTTCTTGAGGTGAAGATCAGCAAGCAGAAACTCACAAACCCTGAGCATGTGACATGACATGAATATGCTTGGCAAGGTTGAGAAGTATAACTGCCAAGACAACAAGAACACAACTGATGTTGATGAATGAGCTCAAAGACATTGTTAGAATCACCTTGGAAGAGTTATCTATAACTGAGGTCAGGATTGTAAGCATTCTTCCATGCCCAACTCTATGGCACCCATCCCAAGGGTTTTTTTCAGAAGTATTGACAAGCCACATGTCTCTGATCCTGTATTTTGCATTTGTTTCTTGAATAAAGCGTTTTAGTTTGCCTCCACTAAACTTCAATGTTATTTTTAGTTATTTCTCTAACTTATCAAGATGATTTTAAATTTTGTTTCCTAGTCCATTACCTGTCACACCCAGTTTTGTGGTGTGACAGGTAATGGACTAGGAATGAGGAATGACTAAATGAGGACCCAGATTGTTGGGGGCAATGTAATATATATATACATTGCTTACTGGTGTACACCGCTTAGAGGGTGCTTGCACTTAAAGCGGTATATAAGTCTCATAAATAAATAAATAAATATTGTTTCTTTCTTTTTCTTCTCTTTTTTGTTGCTTTTTTTTAAGATATGAGAAATGTAAAATTGTTGGGATAGCTTGTATGATGAAAAAGACAAAGGGGAGAATTTTGCAATGTTGGAAGAGCAATGATGGATAAGGAGGTCTGATTAATAAGCAACTTAATTTTTCGGTAACCTGATGCTTTCCAGGATGTTGAACTTTTTCCCTACTGGCATGGCCCAAGCTGAGGATGTGGAAAGTTGTAAACATACCTATAAAAATTCAGGGCAGAAGGGTGTCCACCCTGCTACCAAGTTGGAAAGACAATGGAAGATTTTCCTCACTGCTTAGTCGCCTCCCTCTTGACAGCTCTCCCTCTCCTCAGGAGCAGCCCCTTCTCCCCAGCCCCTCCCGCTGCTTCCTCGGCCAATGGAGTCCTCTCCTTCATGAACACTGCCTTCCAGCCTACGGCAGGTTCGCCATTTCCCATGGAAACAGTTGCTATGGTAGTGCAAGTGGGGAACTCCCATCTTTTGGTCCTTCTTACCTCAGCATCTTCACCGCCTCTGGCAACTGCAGCTTGTGAGCTCCTTAAAGCCTCCATGAAAGGACTCGCAATGGGTGGCCACGCTCTGCTACTCTGTGCTGCCAGACTAGGGTCCTGGCTACTGGAAGTTAAGAGTGGGGATCTATCAGCCAGAGCCATGTTAACAAATTCCCTCTCTGGGTTTGTAAGGGTAACCTGAATTGGAGATGCCAGCAGGGAATGTGCATGGGCTCAGAGCTGCCTTCACTTACAACAATTGTAGCCAGCCACTAAGTGAGTGAGTTGTTAAGCAAGCTGTGGCCAATTTAACTTTTTGATCATGGTCATTAAGAGAATCTGGCTTCCCCTACTGACTATTTGTTGGAAGCCCTCCCCCCCAAGGTTGCAAATGGCAATCATGACCCTGATGCTGCAATCATTATAAATACATGCAAGTTGCAACGTACCCAAATTTTGATCATGTGTCTACAAAAGTCATAAGTGTGAGATCCAGTTATGTTATGTCAGAGATCATAATTTCAAATGATCATTAAACTAATGATCATAGGTCAAGGACTGCTTGTATAGGTTTTCTGCCACATGAGCAAGGCAAAGCGTCCCAGGGGGAATCCAACTAGGAATGGCACTTTCTCTTCTTTGCCATCCAAACATCCAGTAAATACAGGAATGATGCTGAGCAGAATGGAAAAAGCAGGGAAGCTAAAGGCTGCTCCAAACAGTGAGCCTCCTGTTATACCCTCAAGCACAGGTGTGCTGGAGAGGGGGGAGGTGTTTGGGGGGCAATGGGACAAAAAAGAAGCAGAAAAGGTCAAAACAGGATTCTTCCAGTTTCTTGACTATGTCGCTTGTGAGGAGCTAATGACTTTCTGATGGGTGAGACTACCATAACCAAGCGCCAGTTAGGTATCCCGAGAGTTGTAATCCCACACACCCAGAGGGCGCCAGGCTGGGGAAGGCTGCTAGAACCATGAGGAGACTCTGCACAGAATGTGGTAACTCTTTCTAGCAAGCCCTCCAAGATGGAGATGGTTTTTCTCTAGGCCAGCAAATGTATCACCAAGGCAAAGTTTGAAGCGGGTATTTGGTTTCATAGCTTGACCACGATGCCTCCACAGAATAATATGGGGCAGGGGGGGAAAGGTGGATTTTTGATAGGCTTTCCTGGCATTTAGAGGAGAAGTTTCTAACTTTCAGATGCTGCAATATAGAAAGTATTCTGCGTTTGCTTAGAGCTGCTTCCAATGCATGCCATGTGGCTGAACCCCAACCCTGAAAACCATCTTTGGGATTTAAGCAAAGCAAAAATTGTAGTAAATTAAGGACAGCATGCTACTTGAGCGACGTGGTGGCCTTGAAGGTGGCGCTCTTGCCTGACAATCAGGAGGCTATGAGTTCAATCCTAGGTAGCAGCCATTTCTCCCTCTGGGCACAAAAAGAAAATATCTGCTGTGAACTCCACGTAAGAGTCAGGAAAGGCATCCGGCCAGTAAACACTCAGCTCCATTCAGTCGCCCTGACTCCACCCTGATGCAAGAGATTACAGGGTGCTTAAAAGAAAGAGAGAAAAAAAACAGCAAATCCTACTATGGTGGACATGATAACACTGTTCCAATATTTGAGGGGCTCCTATAAAGACGAGGGGGTGAAACTATTTTCCAAAACACCAAAAGGCAAGACAAGAAATAATGGCTAGAAACTAATCAAGGAGAGAACCCTAACCCTAATCGGCCTGGAACAAAGGAGAAATTTCCTGACAGTGAGAATAAATTAACCAGCGGAATGGCTCGCCTTCAGAAGTTGTGGGTATGCCATCAGTGGAGGCTTTTAAGAAGAGATTGGGCAGCCATTTGTCCAGAATGATCTCCTGCTTAAGCACGGGGGTGGACTAGAAGACCTCCAAGGTCCCTTCCAGCTCTATTATTCTATGTCCTATGATTCATGAGCCAAGCAACTGGGAACTTTTCTCTTAATGAGAATCATAATCAAAAGGCTTGAAATTCGTTTTTTTATCCACAATTCAATCTCCTGCTTAAAAGACTCTCCCTCTCCCTCTAAGCTTATGTACTTCTCCCTGCCAGCCCAGACCCTGGCACCATCCCTTTCTGCCCCAGACGCCCAAGGACAAAAACCAGCCACCAAGTGGTTCAGGCCCAATATTATAGCAACTTTATTGATGCTGCTGCCCTGGAGAAGGGAAAGAACCAAGTGGAAACTGGCAACCGCTCCCGTTGAGAGATGGGACGAGATAGGAGGAGGCTCTTGGCTTTGTGCCTTCAACATCTGAGGGAGCAAGGGTCCATGAAATGGGTTTTTTTTAAAAAAAAAGGCCTCAGAAGGACAAAAGCTTAAAGTGCCTATGATTAAAAACTTTGAGGAAAAAAAAAGATTGCTTTCTTTGATCCCTGCCTATGAATAGCTTAAGATATACCTTTCCTCACCAAAGTTCACAAAGCTGTCAAGATGAGAATCACTTGACCCAAGAAGAGTTCAGAGCCAGCTGTATGGACTTGCCTACTGGAAACCTCTGCACAGGGCTGGCTGAAAGAGATCTTTCCACCTAGGGTTAACAATAACAATAACAGAATTGGAAGGGACCTTGGAGGTCTTCTAGTCCAACCCCCTGCTTAGGCAGGAAACCCTATACCATTTCAGACAAATGGCTGTCCTTCTTAAAAACTTCCAGTGTTGGAGCATTCACAACTTCTGGAGGCAGGTTGTTCCACCGATTGTTCTGTCAGAAATTTCTCCTTAGTTCTAGGTTGCTTTTCTCCTTGATTAGTTTCCACCCACTGCTTCTTGTCCGGCCTTCAGGTGCTTTGGAGAAGAGGTTGACCCCTTCTTCTTTGTGGCAGCCCGAGATATTGGAAGACTGCTATCATGTCACCCCTCGTCCTCCTTTTCATTAAACTGGACATACCCAATTCCAGCGACCGTTCCTTGTTATGTTTTAGCCTCCAGTCCCCTAATCATCTTTGTTGCTTCTCTTCACTCTTTCTAGAATCTCAACATTTTTTTTACATTGTGACGACCAAAACTGGATGCAGTATTCCAAGTGTGGCCTTACCAAGGCCTTGTAAAGTGGTATTAACACCTCATCTTGATTCTATCCCTGTTAATGCAACCTAGCACTGTATTGGCTTTTTTTTTTTTGGCAGCTGCAGCACACGGCTGGCTCCTCTTTAAGGGATTGTCCACTAGGACTCCGTGATTCCTCTCACAGGTTCTCCAGCCAACCCAGGGAGAAACCACTTGGGCAGGAGGAGGCAAAGGATGAACCCAGAGTTACGGGCTCTGTTGCAAGAGAGCCTCAAACACATGTTGGGAACAGAACCAAGGCCATCTAAAAATCTTGGAAATAATCAGGAGAAAAGGCACTAGCAGTCAAGCTTGGTAGATCCTGCTTTCCTAAATGCTAAAAATTCCTTTTGAAAGATTACAAATAACTGATTTCACAATTAAGCACTCTGCCCCTCAAGTCTGCAGCAATACTTTATTCTTATCTTCCTGATTTGCTTTTCTTAAAAAACAGGATTTCCTCCTTAGTGCAATTCTGGAGAGAACCCCAACAGTTGGCAATTTCCTTCCCTCTTTTGATGAAGCCTTCCATTTCACCCCCACCCTCATTCTCTGTTCTAAGAACAAAGCTGGGGGGGGGGACAGTTGTTGAACATGCCATGCTTGATGCAGTCGTGGGCTGTGTTTGCTGTCTGGAATCACACGGCTGAAATGAAGACAAATATAAAGAGAAACAATCCTTAAAAACTCATTAACAAACCACACTTTATAGCAGACAGGCAGCAGAGATGTACAGCTTAGAAGCAAAGCAGGCACTTGAACAGCTCTGTTGTTCATAAGCAATTAGGTCCTACCTTTTGTTGCATTTATCTCAGGGCGCCTTATAATGCACACGAAAGCAGTTTGCAGCAAGGAGCACCAGGGCAATAATAACCTTTTTCTCTAACATGACCTGCCAAGATGTTGGGGATTGCAATTCCCAGAATTCCCAATGTGGCCAAAGCCACAGCTGGGAGCCAAGGGCAGCTGAAGGCTCTTAGCCAAAAATCCTAAGAGGCAAAAATAGTGGGGACCAGGTCACTTTAAAAAGAAAGCTGCTTACTCACCTGAAATGGAAACGTTCTTTAAAAGTATTGAGAAAAGCAGAAGTAAAATTGGGAACAGAAATTTGGAGGTGTTTTAATTATCTTAATCAGCTGCCTTTGGTCCCCAAATCAGTCTTTTTGAACCTTTGCGGGGAAGGAAGTAGCTTCCAGTTAACTATTCTGGAAGCTGGAACTCTTAAGATCCACATGATAGCTTTATATATTTATTATATTAATTTATGTGACCATCCAAGTCTCATTTGCAACTTTAGAGTTGGGAGTGATCAGCAATGTGCAAATAGGATTGTTAACAATCACTAAAAAAGTAATTTCTGGTAGAAATGTTAATTCACTGCCTTCCTTTCTTTTAAAGGCTGAAAAACTCTCTGTGACCTGTTATGTTTGTGGTGCTGCATTTCCTTGCCCGGCAGGAGATGACTTTGGTTGCTTAGAATTCCTCAAAGGGAGAACTTCACTCTTTGAGAACAGAAACATAAATTGCAGGAGGAAAAAAGAAAGGAAAACACAGATCAGTCGAGAGAAATGCTTCCTCCACTTCTCAATCCTACCAAACCCTGGCTGCCTTCTGACCCGCCAAGCGCAGCTGAATGACCAACCAGCTACTGACCATCCTCTTGGGCAGCATTTCTGTCCTGGCCGTAGGTCTGAAGTGCAGGGAAGTCAAGGAACGTTGCACCAAACCAGCCCAGCAGGAGCCCCTAAGAGGGAGGCAGAGTTCAGGAGCTCCCTCCCTGCTGGTCGGCAGAGGCTGACAGGGGGCCAGGAGAGACTGGTGCGGACGGAGCCGAGGCTGGCTCAAGGGCAGCTGGAGGCTCTTAGCCAAAAATCTCAAGAGGCAAAAATCGAAAAGGGGGAAAGGGCCCGCTTGGCCCCCCCAGCAAAAGGGCCTTAGGCAGACAGCCAGCAGCCACTCCATTCCAGGAGCAAAGTGGGACACAGCAGGATGTGGCGTAAGAGGCTCAACGCTGACCAAAGACCCAAGTAGGAAGAACAGACAGTTCTGTGGCTCTGACCCCCGTGGCACGGCCACTCGGCCTCGATGCAGCTGGGAAATCCTGAGCCAGCTTTCTCGCATTCGTTATGCGATGACAACAACATCACATAACCAATGTGGAATTCCCAGATTGATCACTGGCCTCAGTAAAAATTCTTCTTCCCTGGAATTCTACATGAAGAAAATCTGAATTCTCCACCCCAAAAAACTGTCCAGAATGCTGTTTTGTACCAACTTCCCCATTTTACTTAAAATGTATTTGCGTGGAACACACAAAACCCAGTCTCCAACCCCTTAGAAATGTTACCACCCACTTCTCATCTCCAAGTCACTTCTTCTAAAAATCCATAACTACATGAATTTTTATTTTTTATAAATGAAATAGATAAAGCAGCCTCTGCATTCTATGTCGCCTACAAAAGCTTTTCCTTTCGTCTCCAGCTTATGATTGTGTGGGACAAAGCCTGCCTTGGGGACATCTTATGTTGTGCCAGTCAGTTCCACTTGACCCAGGCAGGAAAGGAAAAGAAGAATTCAAACCTCTGTGAATCACCCAAGTGAACAAATCTGCTTATGTAGCCTCCCTCTTAAGCTGTGGCGGCCCTCCGTGTTTTGTGGTTACAGAGCCGAACTTGTGGCCAGCCACTTTCCTTCCGGCTGCTATTCAGGTGGGGCCTTCAGGACTGCTGTAAAAGTTGATCCATAGCCGGAAAAGCAGAAACTGCAGCATTTCCTGATTTAACCAATTCTCCAGATATGTCAAATGCCTTTTTGCCTTTGCCTGAATAGGTTTCCAGGCTCCCCATCTGGACAGCAGTGCGCCCCCCGCTGGCCAGCTGCGCACACAGCCACAGAGAGTTCCCGTGTATTAAAAAAAGAAATATCCGTTACAAATGAAGAGTCACATGTCTGTTTAATGGACTGCTTGTACAGCCTTTCTCCACAATTGCTTTGCTCCTACTCCCACAGCCTTCTTTCTTGTTGACCCCAGAAGACAGGAAAGGAGAAGAAAGGAAGAGAAGAGCCTTATATGAACATAACCAGGTCTTTACTTGTTGCTTTTGAGAAAGCTGCCAGGATGCTGGCAAAAACCACATCTGGAGACTGGGAAGCATCAATAGCTGTATGGATTCCACGCCGGGAGTAGTAGTCTACCAGCGGACTGGTCTGGGTGTGATAAGCCTTCAGGCGTGTTTTCAGCGCTGCTTCGTTGTCATCTGACCGGCGGATCAGAGATTCCCCGGTGACCTGGCAAGGGCAGCAATTTGTCAGTGAGGGCACCAGCCAAGGACCCACCACTGTTCAGCATTTCTGAGCTGGAAAAGACTGGCACCCAACCCTTAACGACGCAGACATCAAGCCACCCCAAGCAGCTGAAGGCACAAAGCCCCTCTGAGCGGTTGCTGAGATGATTCCCATTCGCTCCGTCCCTCTTTTCAGCCAAGCATGAGGCTGCTGCTGGGGTCAGTGACTTGGCCTGGCATTGAATTGGGCAACTCTTACAGCAGGGGTGTCAAACTGGCAGCCCGCGGGCCGGTTGCATCATGCAGAAGCTGCGCCCACCCCAGCTCTGGCGATGCAAAAAAAGTTGTGATACGTTGCAACACGTCACGTGACGTGGCAAATTTGACACCGTGTCTTACAGGGAGTCCTTGGCAATTATCAGTCATTTAGTGACCACCTGAGGTTATGACAGACCTCCAGGAAACTACTTATGGCCCTGTTTCAAAGTTCTGATGTCACCCAACCCCCGTGGCCACAGGGCTGCATTCTGGGCATTCGGCAACCGGCCCTCCCATCAACAGCTGGAGCGCCCGTGGCTGCAATCCACAATGCTTTTGCCAGAAACCAGAATTTACTTCCTGGTTCCAACAAAACCAACGAACAGGGGTTCGCTTAACAACTGTGGCATTTGCTGAATGACTGCTGGGTTCATTTAATGACTGCCCCCAAAATGTAAGATTGGGTCCAGTCACAGGATGACCCTCTTTATGAATGTCATGACTTACAAGCGTCATTGCCAGGATCCATTACGGTCATAACTTGTGGACTCCCTGCATCCTGTTTGACCATTCCCCTCCCACTGGCCATCCCTACAGTGGGGGTCCTCACAGCAGTGTCCTGCCTGTGCAACCCCTGGGCCCTCTCCCAAGGCCTGGCTTGAAAGTAACCCAGAGAAGATCGCCAGCTGGAAGCTGACCGGTGGTGACAGCTCCTGGGCTGACCTTCCTCCTGCCTCTGGCATATTAATTTGTTCATGAATGAATTTTTGATAGCCACCCATTACGGTCAATGACTCTGGGCAGCTTGCAAATCAAAAAATATATTGAAATTAAAATGCTAAAAATATCTTAATACAATAAAAACCTTCAAAACAAATACACACAACAGCTGAGTTCCTTAGCCAGTTAGCAGCACAGCAAGGAAGCTGGGCACAGCTTAGCATAGTCAGCCATCCAGGCTCAGGAGCACAGCCAGGTTTTAGGGCTTTAGAAAAGACTAACAGGGTTGGAGCCATTCTGATCTCCAAGGGGAGGATGTTCCACCCTGCAGGGGTCACGGTGAAAAAAACACAACAATTTCTAGTTCCCACCCCCCAAAGATATCCTAAGGCTTTAGAACAACTAGAAGCATTTCAATACAAACCCCCAAAGGGGAGACACATACATCGTCCTTCATATCGACCTTGGGTGGGTTGAATTCCTCATGGTAGGAACGGCCACTTCCTGGGTGGATCAGCCTGGAAGGGAAACACAGAAAAGCCTCATCCCTCTTTCATCTCAAGCACCTATATGGGGCAAAGCTAGTCTACAAGCTCTATAATTTAAAACCTTTGCAATTTCCAAAGGTTAGGAAAGCAATTTTTCATAAATGAAAAGGAAACAGAAGGGTACAAAGAGGGAATGTGTTGGGAACATCACTACAGCACTGGTAAAATCAAGGGAGTGATGCAAGGCCACCAAGGACGGGGAGTTTTCTTTCAGCACACACTCAGACAACACACATACACAGATGACTTGGATTTGCAGCATAACTAAAGGTTTCCCTATGTAGGACTCCAGGTATTTCCTATTTAGTCACTGACCACTGATCACAATGGGCTGATCTGCTCCCCTTGTATTACAAAATATGCTTCTAAGTGGAAGCATCTTTCCTTTATAAAATGCTTCCACACTCTCGCCCTTGGCTTTGTAGCACGATGGTCAAAGGCAGCAACATCCCCCAAGGAAAATGACAGTTACCGTCCAGTGATTCTCCGGATGAGCAAGGAGTCAGCAATGCTGAATTCGATGACTGAATCTAGTTTCTCTTTCCTCTTCACCATCAGCTCGTCCAGCTGTAAAATTGTGAAAAGGAGGCAGCCTAGTGAGCTAATTCGCACCGAAGCTCACCAAATCTCTTCTGGGCCAAGGCAGACCTGTGCAGCCAGCAAACGGAGTCAAAGGCAGAGCACGTTCCCTTCTTGGCGCTTCCGACAGGACTAAGACCCCCTCCCAGGACATGCCTCCTTGAACTACTGGCAACACGCAGGGTGTCCGCTTTGCACAGGGCACAAGTGATGTCCAAGCCCAAGGACAGCACTCACCATCTCTGCTTGTCGCACAGTGCGAGGGAACCCGTCCAAGAGGAAGCCATTTTTGCAGAGTGGGGTCTCAAGATTCTTCTCAATCAGCTCTACCACCATCTCATCACTCACCTAATAAAAGAGGAAGGGGAACCCAGTGGGTGCAGTAGCTGCTGGATCCACTCAAATCCACTAAAAAATTGTGCTTGTGGTGATCCCGGCCACAGCTGATTTACAATCGCCTTGCTCAACCTGCCTGTTTGGGTGCAGCTTTGCAATGTTTAAGCCTTTAATTCAAAGAGCAAAGGATACTACTGGAACAGAGCAAGCCAGCGTCACACCCCGCCCCACCCCTGACACTTTCCAGAATTGGACCTAATGGGATTCTGGTCTGTTCAGAGGCATCTGTGGAAACCAGTTTCCACTCCTTCTGCCACTGTGCAATGAGGTCATGATGTTCCTCCCTGCCCTGCAAGTCCCCATCGGCCTGTTATTTGGGGAACAATGTGGCAGGACAGGAGAGGCTGGTTTAAGTCAACATTCAGTAGACAGAGGAGTCTTCTTCTTGAACTTTTGGAAAGCACAGCCCAAAAACTACCACAGAGGACGCCAATCTCCTCACTCACCAGCTTCCCAGCATCCATCGTCTCCTTCAACCTCTTCCCCAGCTCTGAGCCCGAAGCCACCATCGCCCTCAACATATCTCCCGTAGCCAGATGGCACACACAGTACGTTTCAGCGAGACGAGGAGCCTGGACGAGAAAGAAGAGTCAGCAGTTCTCGGTTATATATAGGTAGTCCTTGACTTACAATTGTAATTGAGCTTGCAATTTTGGTCATAAGTCATGAAGTTCATAAAGCAAGTTACCACACAACGGTCCAAATTTAAAACCCTTTTTGTGGCAGTCATTAAGCAAACACCATGATTACTAACCAAATTCATTGTTCTGGGGGGGGGGGAGATGGAACAAATTTAAATCTGGGTCTTAGATAGCTTTTTCAAGTCCATCATAACTTTGAACAATCACTAAGCAATCAGTTGTAAGTCAGAACTATCCGTACTTTCATTGTGATTTATTTCTTTATAGCAAATTGTTGAACTAAAGAATATGGCTTTTGATTTAGTATGAGGAAATATAATTTCTTTTGCAACTTAACGCTTTCATGTATCTTAAAAAGAAGAAAATACTAAGGAATACTTCATTATTCCTTCTCCACTAAAGATTTCCATTTTTATGGGCTACAGATAATCCTTGGAGGAAATAAATATCAAAGGAAGTATAAAGCTTCCCTTGATCAGACAGCCAGGAGGTCCAACAATAATAACCTGTTCCCAACAGCAGAACAGCATTCTGTCAGAAGTCTTCAAAAAGCTCAGAGGGATAAACCTGCCCTCCCCTTCCTGGCCCCTAGCAACTCAGGGCAACCAAGCGCCCTGTCTCTCACCCCGCTCCGCACCCGGGCCAGACTCGAGGGCCAAGGAAGCCAGGCGCTGCCTCCTTTGCTTTGCACCTCTGGCCCAGGAGGGAGCGTCCCATGGACGCCGGGCTGGGGCCGAAGGATCGGTCGGGGAGCCTGACGGCCGAATCTGAGAGCTGCCCGGAGACTCCCGGCTCTGCATCTTTGCAGGGCACGGCTGAGCCCGGGGCTGCCGTCCCCGGAGAGGTCTTGCCGAGAAGGGCCAGAGAAGCCCGTTTCGCAAGACAGCGCCTCGGACCCGCCGCCCCGCCCTGCCCGGCGGGGCAAAGGGCGAAGGCCTCCCTGGGACGAGAGCCAGGCAGGGAGGCGCTGGCTCCGCCGAGAGAGGAGCTCTGGCCCAAAGACGGCCGGGCATGGACGACTCCGGCTCAGGGCAACTGCTGGCCGACGCTGCACCTTTCGGGGCTGCACCTGGAAGGAATCGCTTCGATTCCGCTCTTTAAAACGAGGGGCCACCGCCGTCCTGCTCTGGGCCGGCGCTGCCCGGAATCCCCCAGCCAGCATGAAGAATCTGGCCCCGCCCGCGCGCCCCCTTCCCCGCAGACGCCGGCCCACCGGCCCCAGGCTCCTTGCCGAGACGCCCTGCCCGGGCCCGGCCACGGGCTGCTCGGCCAGACGGGCCCGCTGCCCTCCCCCGAAGTGCGCCGCCGGAGCTCCCGGCCCGCCCCGCCCGCGGAGCGGCTCCCCTGCAGGACCCGAGCGGGCCCCCTCCGAGCCGGACTCTGCCGCCGCGGGCCGGGGCGCCTCTGGGGACAGCCGGGTCGGAGCGACCAAGGAAAACTCACCTGAGTGCCCTTCCCCGCCCCGGGCGGCCCCAGGAGCAGGGCCCGCACGCCCTTCCGGGCCCCGCGTCCCAGCGCGTCTCGCCCGCCTTCCGCGCTCGGAGCCATCGCGCCGCTCGCCCGGCCCCTCCCGCGCCGCCACCTGACCCAGCCGCCGAGCGCGGGAGACCCGCCCCGCGCGCCTGGCCATTGGGGCGACGGCCGTCCCTCAGGCGGCGTGCACGGCTTTCGCCCGATCACCTTATCGCGGCGGCGGGATCTTGCCTCTGATTGGGCGTCTCGCCTCAAAAGGAGGCGGGGATGGTAGAGCTGCGCCTGCGCACTCTCTGGCAGAGATGGCTTTCGTTCTTGGGCTGCGTGACCAAATGTGTTGGGCTGCACGCAAATGTATTCCCGGAGAATGGGAGGAAAAGATCCTGCGGCTCCCCCGCCTGGTAATCGGAAGGTGGCGCTCGCGTGCCCCCTCCGGGCGGGTTTACCAGGCTCGGAAACGGATTCAGGCAACGTTTGGGAGGAATTCTGGGAGTTGAAGAGCTTGAGAAACGCTGTTCTGCTCTATACTGTGTTGAATCCCTTGATCAGCACCTGTTGGAGCTCCACCTGGAGCTCTGCGAGTGTCTTACTGCAGCGTGCTTCCTTAGGCCAATGGGCAGATCACTTGAACCCTCTGCCATTGTTGGCTTTCTGGCTGGAGACTTTTTCACCACAAGCGACACTCGTTGCCTCCACTTCTGCTGCTCTTCTATTCGTTGCATTTTAAAAGAAACCCCAACCTGTCCGTATCATCGCCGGAGTGCTTGCTCTTTGGAGGGAGAGTCGCCCCCCTCAACCCGCCTTTTTTTCTCCAGTTTGGCTCTTGGCCTGCGCTTCCCAAGCGCCTCCTCTGGGCGGCAGCCATGGGCCAGGTCGCGGTGGGGCAACACGTTGGCGCCCTCTAGGGATCAGACCCCAAAATAACAGGTACTTTTCCAGTTACGGAACTAAGGTTTCTATTCTTAAGCGAGGAGGTTGTCAAATGAGTCATGCCCGAATTTTATGACTCCTTTTGTCATAGTTATTTAGCGAATCACTGCAGTTGCTAAGCGAATCCAGCTTTCCCATTGACTGCTTGTTGAATCTTGCGAATGGCGATCAAGTGGCCCCAGGACTCTGCAACCATGGTAAATACATGCTGGCTGTGTCCAGTGATATTGCTCTCACAATATATAAAATCAAAATGGCTGACATGATCTGGGAGAAGCATGGTGGTTTTCCTTGGTAGTAAAATAGCCTAATGGGGAAATCTGTTTCTGAAGGGTGCCCCAAACCTTAAGTGAATCTTTGTGCTCTCTCCATGAGTGGGGCCACTTGCCACTAGCCACTTGCCATTACTCTTGGCAAGGGACCTTCTGAGGATAGCCAGAGTGCCTGGGGAGATGAAGACCAGCTGCAGCGGACTTCTTAATCACAGGGGTCTCTGCCTTGCAGTCTCCAGTTGTGGAAATGGGTGTGGGTATGCATCTATGTGAAGGGTTCTGTCATCTTGTGTTGACAACTGGTTTAGGAAGAACAGTTGATAAAATTCCTGTTTTCCATTGTACTGCTAGCATGGGTGCTTCTGAGGTGAAAGCCAAGCTTTTAGGTTTTATTGCTTTTTTCTCATTTAACAATGGCTTTTTGCTTTTGAAAACATGCTTGTGCAGAACCTGCCATTACTGTAGGTGAAGGCAAAAAAGGCATATAAGTAGTAAGAAAGAGAAAGGAGCTATATAAAATTCACATCAAACATTCCATTTTAATATGCCCGTGTAATGTAATGCAGAAATGTATAAAAAGTCACAGCTAACAGTAAATAAATCCTTTTGCTGAGGGATGGATCCTGTTTGGCGTCCTTCCTCGGGGAGACCCCTGATCTGCAACTGCTTCTCCTGGCAGAGGGCAACACATTTGGGGAACTGCTTCCACCCCCAAAGAAAATCCTCAGCCAGAAGCCCCTCTGGCCTCCCTCTTCCCAGCCTCTGGACCACCAGTTCAGCATCTCTTCATGACTCCTGCTTTGTTTCTTCCCCATCAGCCAATCGGATTGCTGGGCTTGGTCACCATGGTGACTCTTGTGAGGAGAGATGCGGGGTGGGGCAATATATAAGGGACCAGCATCCACCCAGAGCTGAAGATTAGCTGGTGCTGCTTTGCATGGTGTAGGCTTTGGAGGAGGAGGAGGAGGAGGAGCCACTGCCGAAGCCTATATTTACTCTTGGGAGACCCATGGGCAAAATCCGTTTAAATGCTTTTTAAGGTGGGCGGAAGGGAGGAGAGGGGTCCAGTAGTAGGCCTGGGGGAGGGCTTGGATTGTGGCTTAGGGGAGAGAGAGCTTGCAGGGTTCTGACCCTCCTTCCTGTCTCCCGCCTGCCCCTCTGCAGAGACCTCGGATCCCCAGCAGCAACTGCGCCTCGGGGTGTTGCAGAAGCTCAGAGTTCAACGGAGAACCCCCCTGGTATTACACCTAGCCACCTGAGAAGGAGGAAGGCTTCGGGACGGTGAGCCCCTCCCCTGGACAAGGAATGGGGGGGCAAGGAGGGGATGGGGAAGCAACCTGCCCCCCTCCCAAGCATGGGAAAAGGCCAGGAGCAACAGAGATCTGGTGCTCCCTCTTGTCTGACCCATTAAACGCTTTAATATCCGTCTGACATGGGACACGCAAGAGAGCCTGGCGGGGAGGCAGATTTTGGTCTGCACTGGAGAGAATCTCACAAAAGCTCACTTTTTAAAAAGAAATGCCATAAGTATTTATAGGACAGTAGAGACGCACACACACAAATATAAACGTGCACTTTCTCAGATAACCTTTATCCAAATTGTTATCCCATTTAACTCCCTACCAAGTTTTATTTTTCCAGGCTTGCTACGGGTGGGTGGATTGAACGGGGATTCCACAAGTGACTAAGGGCTGGTCTGGGAACAGGATTTTTTCCTCTGAATGAACTTGATGAGATGTCTCAGTCTCAGAGGGTTTCCACAGATCCTCCTTCCCCTTTGTGAATCCCCTCCTGGTCGTGCAATCCAAAACTCTCTCCTCAACTTACTGTACGCAGCTCCTCTCCCTGTCAGGGATCATTTGATGCTTCCCAAAACATGGAACAAGCAAGGCTCTGATCAGAACTGGTTTGGCCTACATCTTCCTTCCTTCCTTCCTTCCTTCCTTCCTTCCTTCCTTCCTTCCTTCCTTCCTTCCTTCCTTCCTTCCTTCCTTCCTTTTTGTAAATCTGCTGGAGCAAAAATAAGGAAGTCAGAATCAATGTCCCTGCTTCTAGAATGTTTTCTAACCAGGGCTTTTCAACCAGTGGTACGGGTACCACCTGTGGTACATTGGCACCTGGCAGGTGGTACGCGACCATCCTAGAAAAGTGGTAGCGGGAGAGGGGAATGAGCTGAACCGATGGCAGCACCGCACAAGCCTGAGCGAGAGACGGCTGGAGCTGCAGGGCTGTCAGGGCTCAGCCGAAGTGCCAGGATCAGCGCCAGGCTCCAGCTGGAGCTCGGCACTGATCCTGGTGCTTCTGCTGAGCCCAGAAGAAGCGCCGATCACCTGGATTGTTGCAGCATCCCCAGGGTCTTGTGATGTAATGTAATGTAATATTCAGCATCTGAATATTTATGACAGTCACAGTGTCCCAGGGTCATGTGAAGTGACCAAAACCTGCTGCAACCAATCAACAGACGGGGGGAATAAAAATCAAACACCCCCCACCCCACCCCCCGCTGCCAATCCTCAACAGACATGCTGACAACAATGAAAACCTCAGATAGGAGGAAGAGCGCCGCTGGATGGGCAGGCAGGTGTCTTGCTCGGCTGTGCCTTGGGGTGCACTTTTTTCAGTGCCATTGTAACTTCAAACAGTCACTAAGCGAACTGTTGTAAGATGAGGACTACCTGTACTTTATCACATTTTTTCCCTTTTTTTGTCATCATGTTTTTGACACCTTGCTAGGTGACTGGTGGTACTCGGATATTGCCATATCCTAAAAGTGGTACAATGAAAAGGTGTTCTAAACTCTCACTTGGGTGACCATTTATTTATATATTTTATTTTATTTGTATCCCATTCGTTATTATTTTTTACAAATAAATCAAGAGGGCAAACCTATCCTAGACTCCTTCCTCCTACTTTCCCCACAACAACAACCCTGTGAGGTGGGTTGGGCTGAGACCGAGAGACTGGCCCAAAGTCACCCAGCTGGCTTTCATCATTAAGGCAGGACTTATTCCTGTCCAACAGTTCATCAGTAAAAATAGGGGGTGCCAGGAGTACGGGTATTCTTACTCCAAAGTCAATTCTAAGCTACCCTCACAATTTATCACTTCACTAACCGTTCTGCTTCAATCCAAGTTTTTCCACAACCCTTTATTTTACACACAATAATCAGAAACAAGAGAAGTGTCATGGTCCCAACAGACAGAGATGAATAAAGCAGAACTCTGAGGCATGCAAGTTCCTCAAAGAACATGTTTATTAATTACAAAGTATTGGCACAGTCAAGAAATCTACACAAGGAATAATTCCCCAATACAAAGTTAAATGTCCCACCCACAAAAGCTATGTAAGCAACTATCTTCATCAATACAATTGTTTGGCGGGCTTTTTATGAAACACCCAGTCTCTAGTCCCGGGAGCAGCCAATGACCTTGGTTCCCATGGGACAAAAGATTATTTTGACTAGCAAAGCACCTGGGTAAAACCCCCCCCCCTTTCTCTGTTCTATGAGGCAACCGAAAATGAGTAGGAAAAATGGCTGCAGCCATGCTCATTTGTAGAGTTGACATGAAGGTTGCTAATCAGCAATTACTGTGTCCCAAAGGCCACAAGTGAATTTTGACAGCAGTTGGGTGCCATGGGAAGGGTTATGCACTTACCCAATGGCTACCAGAGGGCACAGGGCACAGCACTTATATCTGAGGACAAACTTGGGATGTTGCTTTCTGCAGAGAGACTCCTTTTGTCTGCAGTTACAAACTAGGCTAGGGACTGCAGTGCCCCCACCCCATTATCATCTTCTAAGAAGCTTCTGGAGCAAAGTGACTGACCTTAGTGGGCCAACGGGGCTCGTGGTTGGCCCTGCCATCCAACGTAAGAAAGTTCTGTTAAACAACAGGGCAGGCAATGTGCAAAGCATTCAGCCACATTTATCCTTTTTATAGGTGTGGGAGAAAGCAGCATGCTTGCGTTTTGCATTTCAGCAAGCAAGACAAAGTTGTCACTATCTGTATCTGATCAGAAGATGTAAAAGCAGAGATGTTGCAAACACACTGACCTAGTTCCGGGTCAGCCTCATCTGCTGGACCTGTAAAATCACAGTCTGTACCCCAGGCCTCAGATCGTAGTCACTGAAAGGTCCTACTGTACGTGTAGATATGTTGATTGGGAGCCTGGTAGCACCTTTTCCAACTAACTAATTGTATTAAAAGTTGTAAGCTTTCAAAAATCCTCATCATCCTAGTTGGCCCACAGATCTTCAGACTTTCCGGACCACCTTTTCCAACCTGAAATATTTTGCCATCCTGTGCATCAGGTGGGAGAAAGAGATCCAGGAGCCTTACTCATCTCCTGCCAGGGTAGGAAGGGGAGCCCTCTCTAATCTTCCTGCTTCAATGTATGGAAACCATCCGGGGCCTGGCAGAAGAGCTGTGAAGTAGCTGCTTGCCATCTCAGAGGGTTTGAGAAGGAGCTTCCCGATGTTGTCTTTTTCCCTCCACAGCGTGTTGCATACTTAAAAACTATCCCCCTTACTGACGGAGTCTTTCCCAAAAAGGTCCTCCTCTGATGGTAACAATGATCAGGTACCCAGACGAATCGGATGTCATGATGGTGGAGGAGGGCTTCACCACTAGGGACCTCCTGGACAGTCTCCTCCTCAAGGTTGCCCAGACGGTGAGGACCAAGACAGTTGGCTTTCCATGCACTGAGGACGGAGGGAGTGTGGGCATGGGTGGGTGGGTGGGTGCTCATCCCAGGGTGTGGACTGCCCATTGGCAGTTGTGGCTGAGCCATTTGGGGTAAAGAGGCCTCGATGTGCAAGACTCCACAGTGTACCCAGAATTCAGCTCTTCCATTGCAGAATTTATGCAACCAAACTTAAGTGCCCCCCCCCTTACAAAAGTGGAAGGAGAGTTTTCTGCTTGGTGTGTACAACTATCTTGTGAGGCAGGCTCCTAAGACAGGCCACGATGTCCAAACTAACATCCCTGTGGAGCTGGCTGGGGGTGTGGGGACACGGTGTCTGGAGGGAATTACCCTGACTCCAATCTTTATGGAAGTGGGTGCAGAACAGATCTCTTTCTGACGGTGCTGATTGTGTTTCTTCCTCTCCAGGGTAGCCGAGAAGCGTTTTTCGTGGCAAATCTGGAGGACGTGGTGAAGAAACATGTGCGCCTCCTCAAGGCCCTGCCACGGGTCACGCCCGTCTACCCCTTGAAGTGCAACGGCAGCAGGGGAGTGGTGCAGATGCTGGCAGGGCTGGGGGCCGGATTCAGCTGCACCAGCAAGGTGAGCTGGAGTGACCCGGGGGGGGGGACTGCAGGGTGCAGGCAAAAAAGTTCAGAGGCAGAGGGTTTCAGCCGCATGGAATCACATCAAGCCAGGCGCCCCAACCAAAGAGGCTCCTTGGTTGGGAAATGGGATGTCTCCAAGGGAAAGCAAAGGAAGCCCCGTTGTCTTCTCAAAAAAAGCACCGGGGGGGGGGCTTTCCCTTTCCATCCCCGGCAGGACCCCCTGAGTTGTGGAACTCTCCTGCAGCAGATCCGCCCTTATGTGCACGGAAAGAAAAGCATGTGTGAATGTCAGTCTTGGAATCTTGAGAGACAGCCTGGCTGCAGCCAGTCCTCCATTTACAACCATCCATTTAGCAACTGTTCGAGATTACAACAGCGCTGAAAAATGTAGCTTACGACCAGTCCTCACGCTTACCATCCTCACAGCCACAAGACCAGCGTGTATTTTCGATGGCTGCAGTGCCCCAGAGACCACGTGATTGCCACCAATGACAAAGTAAATGGGGTCACTGGATTTGTGTGATTCGCTTAACTACCTCAAAAAATCAGGCACAACCCACTTAGCCAGCACCTCATTTAGCGACAGGAAGTCTGATCCCAGTTGTAGTCATGAGTGGAGGTCCACCTGCAGTGGGGGTGGTCCTCGTCTCATGACCACAACTGGGATCATACTTTCTGTCGCTAAGTGAGGTGCTGGCTAAGTGGGTCGTGCCTATAAATTTTTACCTTTTTGTCATGGTAGTTAAGTGTATATCACATTTCTCCCATTTATTAAGGGCCCAACATTTCTCACTCTTGAGTAGATAATAGAGCTGAGCAGGCCACGGGACTTGCCACAAGAAAACACGTGCAGTGAGAACAACAGGAGAGAAAAGCAGAGTTCCGTGGGCGTTTGGCTCTCAAGCCCACCGTTGGCTTTCTGGATCCTTGACCCCTTAAGGTCAGCGTTTCGTGGTGACTTGGACCCTTTACAATGGCCTCTCTCCAGGAGGATTTCACAGGATGCAGGGATTTGAGGGTTAGTGCTGGTCTTGTATGGCCCCCATCAGCCCCAGCCCCAAGTTCGGATGACCATCTCTGGATGTAACCCCCCCAGACAGAAATGGACCTGGTGAAGAGTACTGGAGTTCCACCAGAGAGGATCATTTGCACCAGTCCCTGCAAGCAGATCTCCCTGATCCGATACGCGGCCAGCCAAGGGGTGCAGCTGATGACTTTTGACAATGAAGTGGAGCTTGGGAAAGTAGCACGGAGGTACCTGTCTGCCAGGTAGGGCATAGGCATCTGTAGACCTTATGCAGGAAGAGGCAGCTGCAAAAAATGGGGGAGAAATCTTGTTAGCCATATCTAGGCACTAAACAAGAAGACCTCAAGAGCTGTTGGGCTCCTAGAAAGAGTTTCTGGTAGGAGAGAAAGGGGGGGGGAGCAGGCAGAATGCATTTAGACTTGTAAGATTCTGTGACTTTAACCTGATAATAAAGGTAATATCAGCTTGCATGACTTTGGTTTGGAGGGCTGACAGTGTTTGTATGTATGGGAGAGAGAGAGAGAAAGATCATGTGCATCATTTAAATTAATTAAATTAATTATGTAATCTGTATATTTGTACAGTGACCTTGTGATGCGCAGTTGCATCATGCGAATAGAAGGGAAAGCACAGTTGTTAATTGTAGCTAAACAAGTCTGTGCTTCCCATTCCCCAGAATGATTCTGCAGCTGGCTACTGATGACTCCAGGTGCGCCAATCATCTCAGTGTGAAATTTGGGGCCACCCTTAAAACCTGCCGACATCTCCTCGAGATTGCAAAGCAGATGAACATCGAGGTGGTAGGCATCAGGTGGGGGAAGAGATTCTTTTCTCGTGCCAGTTGCCAACCCTCCCTGGGTTGAGTTCACTGAGTTCTTTCTTCCAATGGCCACGGTCCCTTCCCCCATGGCTGGAGGCCTCCGTGCCTGATTAAAAGACTGAGCAACAGGCAGTACCCAGAAGTACCTGAAAGCACCTGCCGTGAGGCCCTTGTGTTGATGTGCTCAGGAGGAGGCATGGGAGAACAGTGTTCCTTCGTGCTTTTCTCTGACCAAAGAAAGAAAACCATGGAGGTGTCCAAGATGGGGACCCCAATTATCTGGGTGGTGACCTATAGAAGCTGCCCCCCAATCAGGCAGAGGGCAACATCAGCAGTGCTCCCCACAGTTCCACTGAGTAAGTCTTCTAGATAGACATGTTCACAGGGAACTCACCTGCTTTCCTTTCTAGCTTTCACATTGGAAGCAGCTGCACTGACCCTCAGATCTTCACCCAATCCATAGCAGACGCTCGGCTGGTCATGGAAATGGGTGCAGAGCTGGGCTACAAGATGCGTCTCTTGGCCATTGGAGGAGGGCTTCCCAGTGCCGAGGAGTCCAGGAGGCACTTCGAAGAGGTAGGAGTCCTTATGCTTGAATCCTGCTTTGGGTGCCTTTGGGTAAAATGGCGAGCTCTCCGCTCTTCTCCCTCCCACCCACCGGACTCTTTCAGACAGCAGCTGTGATCAACTCTGCCTTGGACCTCTATTTCCCTGAAGGCTGCGGGGTGGAGATCCTTGCTGAGCTGGGGCGCTACTACGTGCATTCGGCCTTTACCTTGGTGGTCAGCATCATTGCCAAGAAGGAGGTTCCTCTGGGCCAGCTGTGCTCAGACGGTAGGTTCAGCGTTCCCAAGCGGATTTTCTCCCTCCCAGGGACCCTCCACCCTGGCTTACCGCCGGCACCTGGGGGCATAGAATACCCAAGGCTAGGAGGAACAAGCCACACCCTGGCCGGACACGCTGCCCCTAAATTGACCACGCCTGTCTTTCCTTGGAGGGGCAGTGCTGTCCTGGGAGTGCCCAGCTTTGCCTCTCTTGAGCCTGGCTGGACATGACCAGCTGGAAATCAAGAAGCCAACCTTTCCTCTCTGTCCATCCCGTTCTAAACCCAATGAAAGCTCAGCCTTATCAGGAGCTGCTTTGCAAACCTAGAATTTATTTTATTTATTTATTCAATTTATAAAGTGGCCCAATTCAAAACCACTCATGTTTAAAAATCGTGAAATCATCAACCTCGAGCAATACGTAGCGACTGAGTTCATTTCCGCAAAACACCTCTTGACCAGCACTCAGAGTCGGTCGAGAGGGACAGCAAGATTGGGGCTGTGCATATGTGGGGCGTAGGCTGCTCCACCAACAGACACCATGAGAGAGGCGGCGCTCGGTGGCTCCTCTCAGACGGCCCTGCTTGACAGGAGGGAGTGGGAGCCGACTGGCTCTTTCAGATCTGGTGGGCCCAGGCAGAATTCATAGGAGCCGAGTGGGCTGCAAACGACCTGGCCCTCTGTCCAGCTGGCCTCCATAAAGGATGATCGGCTGCATTGCATCCACCAGAAGCCAGGGCAGCTCACAGAAGGATGGGATAACGTGGGTACAAGGCCCCAGGTCAGCTCTAGGCCACGTGGACAGATAGGGCCACCTCCCATTGGCACAAATTTGCATTTTACCTACTTAAACATTTTTCTTGTGGCCTTTGTTTTGGGAAGGAAGGGCCAAATTGGCACCACCTAAGTTTTGGCGGCCTATTGTGCTTGGTCTTCCTCACCACAGCTGCGTTTCCTTATCAGCCTGGCCTGTAATGGAGAGGTTTCTGCTGCGCTGCTTTTCTCCCTTGGAGCATAGCCACCTCCCCACCTCCACCCAAAGGGTGGCCCAATTCTGGCTGGGCAGAGAAGTGCAATTCTGATTTTGCACTCTGACGTTCAATCCCCCTCCCCCCCAGGGTGGGAGGGCCGGGTGTCCAGTTTCCCACAGGTGGGAGGGTCTGCACTCAAGAGCGAAGCCACCCACCAACCTGGCTGGGGGCTTCCCATCAGCACCCGTCCTCCGCCTCCCAAGGCCTCCCTGACCGACTGCCGTTTGGTCTCCTCAGAGGAAGACGCTGAGGGCAAGAAGAGCTTTGTCTACCATATTAACGATGGCGTCTATGGGTCTCTTGGCTCGGTCCTCTTCAGCAACATCCGCCCCGTCCCCGTCCTGCCTAAGGTAAGGAGAAGCTCCTGGCTCAGCCAAGGGGAGCCAGAGTGCCCAGGCCGGCTCCCTCCCTCCCTCCCTCCCTCCCTCTGGGAGGCTTTAGGGAAGGAGCCCTGGGGCCCCCTCCCAGTCTCCCCTGCCGCAAGGGGCTCCCTTCTGGCCTTGGAGAGCAGCGGCTTGTGCTTTCGGTACAGTGCAGATCGCATAAGGAAGGCCAGCACAGTGTTGTGGGGCTAGAATCACTTCCACCCACAACCAGGGAAATCAGTGGGTGACTGTGGGCCCTCTCTCTTTCTTCAGCTTGCTGCTGTGGGGATAAGCAGAGAGGGGGGTCCCCGTGGAAGCTGCCCTGAACTCTTGAAGGCTGCTTACGTGGAAGGGTCTGCCTTGATGGGCAGCGGTTTTCCTGCAGAGCCATCCAGGCATACAAAGGGAGAGTAGCTAACATTGCAGTACTGGAAATTGTCTGCCATAGACATTCTGAATATCTAAAAATATATAAAATTTCTGCAAATAGGATTTAGGATTCTGAGAATTTATAAAACATCTCAGAATACAGATAGTCCTTGACTTACAACCATTCATTTAGTAAACATTCAAAGTTACAGTGGCACTGGAAAAAGTGACATGTTTTTCACACTTACAACCATTGCAGCGTGTGATCACGTGATCAAAATTTGGACGCTTGGCAACTGGCACGTATCTTTATGACGGCTGCAGGGTCCCAGTCAAAGGGAGAAGCCGTTCCCTTGACAAGAGTGCTGCTAACTTGGCAACTGCAGTGGTTGTACAATGGGGCTTCCTTAACAACCGTCTTGCTTGGCAGTGGAAATTTTGGACTCAATTGTGGTCATAAATCGAGGACTATCTGGAGATCATTACAGTCTTCAGAAAGTCAGCTTAAACTGTAGCTGTGGAGGATCCCAGAAGATCTGGCGGGTTACAGCTCTTTTCTCGTCTTTGCAGAAACCCCCACCAGATCTCCCTTTGCACAACAGCAGCTTCTGGGGACCGACTGGGGACAGGTTGGACCGGATTGCAGACGACCTGGAACTACCTGAGCTGCAGGTCGGGGACTGGCTGATCTTTGAGAACATGGGGGCCCACACTGTGCTCGCCCCCTCGTCTTCCCAGGGATCTCCGCCCACCCAAATACACTATGCTATGTCCAGAGGGGCCTGGTAAGATGGTTTTCAGAGTGGAAGGAAAGGGGGAGCAGCGCCTGCATTTCCACTCCACAAAGCCACCGGTTACGAAATAGAATCCACCAGGGAGCAGAAAATGCTGGCCTGGGTCTTGCTCTGGCCCCGAAATTGCACAGGGTGATCACGCAGAATGCTGAAACAATGAGAGCGTATGGACCGCATTCTTACCATACGAGACTCTCCCATTGTTTAAAAAATACAGAAGAATTACAGGCTACCCCAGAGCCTGTAGAGAGCCCAAGAGATGACTTGAAGAAACCAAATAGAGAAGCTGTGTACACAACAACGGGTGCAGAAGCCGGCACTGAGTCCAAACGGGAGAGAAAGCTCAGGCTGGCTCCCCTCCACCCCCAGTGCCTTAAGAGGGAGGGGAAGAGGAGAAACAAACAAAAAACAACAAGCAAGATTCTGTTCCTGGAGTCTGTCCAAGTAAAACAGAGTTCTAGTCATCTAATGGAGCCCGTTTCTGATCTGCTCCACCTCTTAGGCTGAGACTGCTGCAACTGATATTTTAGATGCCCGTTGAGTCACAGAGTGGGAACGGTCCCCTGGCCCCATGACCACTTAGCTCAGTTCCAGACGCTGAGCTGATCTCGGGTGCAAATCGACTTGTGAATAGTCTCAAGCAAAAGCTTTATTTTTAGTCACCTCTGTTACAAGAATCTCACTCGCCTGACTGCATCCCTTTGGGAAGGGCCATCTAAGGCTTCACGGGTCCTGGGAGAGGTCAGGCCTCTGCCACTTTCTGCAGTGCAAGGGCTCTCAGCTCAGCCCCCCCCCCCAACACCTTTCCCCAGCCTAACTGGAGATTTTCCCATAGCTGACTCCTTTCTCCTGCAGGGAAGCCGTCCAGCTCCTCCAGGGGAGGAGGAAATCGCTGTATCTGGAAGAAGAGGATCGGGAGAGCACGTGTACCCCCCCCTGCTGTGGCTGGGAGATCGCAGACACCCTGTGCGTTGCCCCTGTCTTCACTCCAGCAAGCATCATGTAAGCTGCGCCAGTCCTTCATCCTGGGGGCAGACCCCTCCCAGCAGAGTCCTGCCATGTCCTCTCCTGCCTCACCTTTTCCTCTTTTTGTCAATGGCAGCCTGCCTCTTGCATGTTCTGCCCTGAAGTAGGACCTGGTTTCTCCTCCTCCTCCTTCTTCCTTTCCAAGCAGTGTGGTTTTTAAGTATGCAACATAAATCCTGTTCCTCCTAGCTTGGTCTGGGTGTTCTTGAGGGCATATTGGGGGCAAAACCAGCAGAGGGATTGGAGGCCAGGACAGCCCCCTGCAGCTGTGCAAAGTGGGAAGGGTGGCCACAGCAGCCCATAGTTCTGCTGGCTTCCAGATGAGACAGTTCAGGAACTGCTGTGGCTGCACATTAGCGCTTCCTTCCATGGGGCGGAGTCTGATCTTCGGGGAGAGTTACTTTTGATGTGCGAAGGCAACCTGGGCATTTAAAATAACAAGGTGGAATCTACACAGGTTGAAGGGGTCCGGAACACCTGGACCCAGCCCTCACCCCACAAAAGCTAATACCAAAATGACATTTTTAATGAATGGGAAGTCACGTAACTAATGAGCCATTTTATCCATTACATTTAGTTAATATCATTTAAGTTAAATTGAATCTCATTTCATCTCCACCCCACCTGGCTGTTCAGAGTTCACAAGCTGGTACAAAGAGGCATGCTTGCTGCTCAAAAAAGATGTTCCATTTTTATGTCTTTCGCCAATGGGGACAAAATGGGGAGAAGAATGTGCATCCTGCCTTAGAAGTAAGCCTTCCAAACCCTTAAGGTTTACTTTCGCTGCAGTAGAACTCTGTTCAGTTCAACACCTGCATTATGCTTTTAGAGAATGTGAGGCCACAGAGACATTGGAATGCAACTGAGAACACAGTTGTGGTTAGATTTTGGGAAGAATCCAGAAAGTTAGGCAAAGGGAGGCCTAACTTTTCCAGAGATGGACCGCAGCTGCCTCTCTTCCAAGTTAAAAAAAACATGAGTTGCTTCTTTGGGGCTCAGCATGTTGCTACTCCCACCCCCCACCACATATGCTGGCTAAAGGGTTAAGCAGACTTCTGCACAGCGCGTCAGAAGGGACGTCTGCATTCATCCTTCAGAGATGGTGCATTTCTGCAAATGTAACGTTCTGACTAGGGGGCTGTCAAACAGGAAAGCACAGAACAGGCAGTCAGATCAACACAGGACACCTACCTACACATAACACATAGTTGGGAATTGGGAGATGTGCGCATCAGCCTGTCTGCAGCCATCTGCAACCTGTGCTCACGAATCTATTCCTGCAACCCCTCTGTGTAATCGCGGGCAACTCTAAATTGGCCTTGATGCAACAAGCAAAGGTCAAACCAGCTGAGCTGCCAAACCGCTTCCTATCCATGGCCACCAGAGGGTGCTGACAACGAGGCAGCAATTCGATCTAACCTCTCCAGAGCTAAGCCTTGTAGAACATAACATACATACAGATTTAGCCCCCGGAAGTTGCCTGTCAGAACGAAGGGATGGAGTCCTCTACCCTTTCGCCCCTCTATGGTGCATACGTACTTCAGGGCGCCGCCCTCTCCCGGCGCGAGCGTCGTGAAGGGAGTTCGCGCGACGGCCGCGGTGACGTAAAAGCACCGCAAGGACGGCGGCGAGGGAGGGAGCGCCGGCGCCGCTGCCCGAGGAAAGGTAGGCGGGGGCGACGGCGGGGGCGGTCCCGGGTGCGCGCGGCTGGTGGGGGCTCCTTCGGCCGGCGCCTGGCGTGGCGACTCCCACCGCCCGCGGCCGGAGCTGCCTCAGCGGCGGAGGAAGGGCCGGTCGCGGGAGGGACGGGCAGGAGCCGGGCGCTTTCCAGCCCCCTCCGCGGGCGAGGGGCGGGGCGGAGCCGCAGTCCCGGTTGGCCGCCCGCGAGCGCCGCGGGCCGTTGGCAGACAGGCGGACCGGCACCCGCCAGCGGGCAAGGGAGGCGGAAGGGCCCGGGCGGCGTGCAGGGGGCAGCAGGAGAGGAGAGGAAGGGCGGGAGAAAGCGGCAGAGCGTGAAACGCTGCCGGAGGGAGAGCAGCAGCCCTGCCGGGTGCGGTGCCAAACAATCCGGAGCAGCCCTTGAACCCCCGCCCGCCTTGGCAAGGTCACCCTCGGTCAGTTGCAAAGGGCGGCTTTGCTTGGGACAGGATTGTCCGGAGACGATGCTATATCAGTGGCCCCGGTTCTTGGGAAGGACTCGATGAGGGGGGGATAAAAGTGCCAAATCCTGGCCAAACATCTGGCTGACTGCGCAACCCACTATGACTATAATAATACAATGCATTCCTGAGATGGCTGTTCTGCCTGTGGCTAGAATTCGTGGGGAGTTTCTGTGTGTGCAAGTGAGGAAAGTGCAGTGGTGAGATTCAAATACGTGTGAACAACCGGTTCTGCCAAAGTGGTGCGAACCGGCTAAATCCCCCCCCCCAGCTTTTGCTATAAAAATGGACCTTCCAGAAAAAAACAAGGTCTCTGCCCATTATTGAAGCAGGCTACACTTGATTGAATAAATACTTTTGCAAGGATTAATCCTCTCCCCTTATTCAGCTTTTATGCCAAATATATATTAATCAATGAACCGTGGTGTTCACTTTATGGCAGCTATTGCATTTCTGTGGTTTGGCAGAGGATGAACATGTTTTTAAAATTGAGGAAAACACAAATCATTTGTACTGTGCTGATAGCATTACCCTGATAGTTGAAAATGCAAAGGTTCAGCAAGTTCTAGTAATAAAAGTTTAAGGAACAAAAAATGGGTCTAAAATTAAATGTAAAGAAGACCAGTCTCCTGGCATCCGTAGAACAACCTGCTTTAGAATTGGCAGTGAATATATGGAAGTAGAGAGCTTCTGCCTCTTAGGATCAACCATCACAGTCGAGAAATACACCATAGTCTAGATTGGCGAAATAGTGAAGGCCTTGGAAAAGAGATTCAGATGCTGTATCTAGCCCTACGAAGATCAGAATTATGCACACAGAGGTTTTCTTTGTAATCTTCTTTGAAAGCAGAAGTCGGAATTTGAAGCAGGATAGAAAGAGTATTGATAACTTTGGTGTTGGAGAAGACACCTGACAATGCATGAACAGCGAAAAACACAAACCAATGGACCATTGAACGAATGAACCCAGAATTCTCACTCAGGGCTCAAATGATCCTATTTCAGACACATGGAAACTCAGTTCTCTGGAAAACTATGACTGATAAGAGTGGTATGAATACTGAGGGGAAACTAAGCTTCAATAAGAATCTTGAAAACAGGACATATAATGATTTAATAAGATGACTTATATAAATACAATGAATAAGCTGATTAAAAACATAGTTGTTATATGCATAAATACTAAAAACGTTTATATTCAACTTGGTATATACTGAAAATATTAAGAATTATATTTGTTTAATGTAGACAAAAGAATATTACAGGAAGAAGAGAGGATCAAGAAATATATTACCAACATATTGATTAATTGTGGAAATTAATTATTGTTTTAAATATGATGAACCCAGACAACACACTGTTCATGAAGCACTAAAGATTGTTATTGTAAAAAATTTATAAAATATATTTTTTTAAAAAAGAGAAAGTAGATTTTTATTCCTCCAGTGCCTAAGATGATTTACCCCTGCATATGAAAATGAGGCTTTTTGCCCTTGAAAACCTCCCCTTCTGTTACTTGGACAGGGCCTTCCACACCTGAAGCTGCTCCCAACTCCATCCCATCCCCACTCCTGACCGGGGACTTAATCCTTTCTTGCCCCTTACATTTCCCTTCTGCCTTTCAGCCATGCCACTTCTTGATCTCCAAAACCAGCTGGGCATTAACCTAGACAGATGGATGCTCCGCCTGAGTAGCAAGCAGTCCTTTCAGCAGCCCAGCGTGTGCCACACGTTTGAGAAGGAGTGGCTGGAGTGCTCGGAAGGCATCGGGCTGACCCGGGCCAAGGAGGAGTGCCGTCTGGAGGCCGAAGATCTGCAGGAATGCATGACCAAGCGCAAGATGGTGAGAGGGGCATAGCTGAGACACGCGACGCCTTGAGTCCTTCTCGGGGAACGCGGGTGTTCCGGCAGCAGGCTGGGCGGGCAACGAGGATGGGGTTGTTTCTTCCCCAGACAGGCGGGTTACTATGGTCTGCTTCTCACTTTGGTACCATCTTGACTGGCTCATCCACTGCACTAAAGCCAAAAGGGGGGTTGATTGAAGGGTGTAGCTGCTACAGTTACAAACATTTTTAAAAAATATTTTGGCAACTTACGTGACCCAAACAAATTGCGATTTATGTAAAAATAGTCCCCTAAAAAGTTTAGCTCAGGACAAAGGGCATCTAGGCGCTGTGTATGGCCCTGGACCACCAGTGGGAGATGGTGAGCAAGAGGCTAGAAAGGGGAAAGCCAAGGGCTGCATCTGCCCCAGTCCCTGTTTCATCACAACTGGAATGTGATGGACAAATAGCTGATTTCCAGTGCTGTTATTTTTCTTCCCTTTACTAGACATGTTAGAATTTGATTCTTCCTGATGGAATCACTGGCCATAATAATTATTATTACCAATAATAGCAAAAAGCATGTCTTTAAATTGCAGTGACAGCTGAGTTCTTTCGTGAAAAGTGAAAATTTTATATGAACTGTGATAGGAATAAGTGAAAAAACAAATACAAATGGGCCAGTTACATCAGACAGGGTCGCGCTTACCCCAGCTCCAGCAATGCAAAAAAAGTCACAATATGTCACATGTCATGTGATGTGGCAAGTTTGACACCCGTGGTATAGGTAATACCTTGCTCAAGAGTAGTAGCTGTGAGAGGAATCTTGGAGCCCTAGTGGACAATCACTTAAATATGAACCAACCAACATATAAAGAATGGTTGCTGGAATTGGGTATGTCTAGTTTAATGAAGAGAAGGACAAGGGGGGACATCATAGCAGTGTTCCAATATCTCAGGGGCTGCCCCAAAGAAGAGGAAGTCAAGCTCTTCTCCAAAGCGCCTGAAGGCAGGACAAGAAGCTACGGATGGAAACTAATCAAGGAGAGAAGCAGCCTAGAACTAAGGACAGTTAGAACAATTAATTAGTGGAACAACCTGCCTCCAGAAGCGGTGAATGCTCCAACACTGGAAGTTTTTAAGAAGAGACTGGACAGCCATTTGTCTGAAATGGTATAGGGTTTCCTGCCTGAGCAGGGGGTTGGACTAGATGACCTCCAAGGTCCCTTTCAACATCATCATCATTATACATGTTACCACTTCCATCTTGTGTGGGACAGGAGAGGCCTATGATTTCATTCTGACCCCGTCTTTTCTGCTCCTTCCCTTTTGCAGATGCAACGTGTCCGAGCCATCTTGAAGCAAAGGGACTTAATGATTAAGGAGGGGAAATACACGCCACCCAACTACCAGAGTGACTGAAAATTTGGCTGTGATCCCCAAGGAGAAAACTTCCTTTGCTCCCTAGAAGCCGAAGAGATCTGTTCTTAATACTTCGTTAAAGAATGGTTTCGTTGGAACCTTTTCATTTCTCTTTTGGTTTCTAGTCCAGCCCATGAATAAAATTCTTTGGGACCTGAAATGTAATTGGTTGAGTGGCTCCGCCTGTGTGAGGTCAAAAGTATAAATCGCCCCTTGCAAGAAGAATTGGGACTACCAGTGTGCCAGTCAAACACTGCAGGCTCGAGAATTTTATCTTGCATAATAACTAGATGTTTTTCCCTGTGTTGGCTAGTGCCACTTGGACTCTTTCCCTAATGTGATCCTGCTTTCACGTTGCAGTCTCTTTTACATCTTCCTCCCCCCCCCCAGCTTTGGTTGAGCTAATTCATATTTTGTTGGCCGAATATCACCCCAGCTGTCCTGATGCGTTGTTCCTTCATCATTTGCAGGCCTCCCTTTTCACTTTCTCCTTTCCGCTGTTGGCAGCACTTTCCATCCTCTCCTGGGACCGCTGAGCTTCCAGAGACCAAGGCCTGCCATGGGACAGGCACATCACCCTTCGGCTGCATGCAGCCTCCCCAGTCTCTCTCTTCCCCCACAAGTGCTCAGTTTCTAGCATTTTCCCTCTTGCTGATTTCCAATGTGAGGCCTGTAACTTCTGAAACTCCAGTTGTGGATTCCAGTTGGCCCTGACCAGCAAAACTCACAGCGATGCACGCAGATTGGGGCAATTTAAAAGGAGAAATTTTAACATTTTAAAAAACGTATTTCAAAGTGGACATGCTGCTACTTCTTGCAACTCATTGTGGTTATGAAGAAGGATTTTATGAAAGTGGGATGGGGTTGGGGTCTCCTTATTTAGTAGGGTGGATTTCAGCCCCTTGCTTGTCCTTGGCACTTTCCTTGATCGAGAAAATGATGCCCATCCTGGTGTTGTAATTGCTTGGGAATGCAGTAGCTGCTTGTAGGAATAGGGTGGTTGGTAAGTCAAAGCAGATTCTGGGAGGACTGTTCTATTCCTATTCTGTTCTATTACTATTGGGGGAGGGTGCCTGCAGGGGGAATATTATCTGCTTCCTTCTACTCTGTGCGAAATGCCCTCCCTCTGGGTGAGAGAAATGCAACCTGAAAACATCTGCCTTATCTCCAGACAGCAGAGCCTGGGACCATAAACTAATGGAGACCTTGAGATGGTCGCTAAATCTCCAGCTTCTCATAACACTGTGGCATCTGGATTGGCTGGATTTCAACCAGACGGTTGGACACTGGGAGGAGTAGTTTTGAATTCCCTTTTTGATGTAATCCTTTGCACGCCAAATCTTCAGATCTTGCTTTGCTCTCTTGCTATCACTAACTCTCAATAAAAAGTTCCTTTTGAGACAATTCCTGTTTCAAGAGTTCTGCTTTCTTGGGAGATCTAGTTGAGGCAGGTTCTTACATAAAGCAAAGTCTGCTTTAGTGCCCAACCCAGAGAGGCATCTGCCCTACCAAGGGGGCCATGCACAGCATGTCTGCATGGCAGTGAAAGGGAGAAGTTGGAATCGAAGACTGCAGTGAGGCAGCCATTCAGATTTATCCTGGAGAAGCCCCCCCCCTCCAACCTGGGTAGAGGAAGCCTCTGCTCTAGAAGACGCCTTGAGGCCGAGACAAGGTGGAGGTGGTTGCTCCATATCGGGAGGAAAGTCCCAAAAAGTAATTCTCACCCGAGGAGGTCAGAAAAAGACTCACAAGAAAAGAACTGAGCTGCTTTCCAATGATGAAGACCTGGACCCGCAGTTGGATCCGATGGAGGGGATCCTGAAGTGAGCCATGCATTACATGGTGGAAGCTTTCGAGGACCTAAAAGCCAAATCCCTGAGCTGCCCAGAAAAAGAGAAAGAACTGACTGAGGACAGAGGCAGTGGCAGCTACTCTTGGTAGTGTGGCAGTGAGCAAACCCACCCATCCCCCAGAGCCAGGACCCAACCACTGCCCAGAGGGAGAATTCCCCCGGAGGAACCAAAGCTGGTTCCCTTGGGAGTCACATTCGATGGGGATCCTCAGCGGTTGGCTCACCTCCTTCCCTACTTCAGGTGTATGGGAGGTCGCTACCCAAGGATGCAGCCAAGATCTGGGTCTCCGCCCTGGCCCTGGAAGGAACCGCCGCCAGGTGGATGGTAACCCTATATAACTGCAACGGCCCCAGCCCCAGAACTTGAAGCGCTTCGTGACCGCACTGAGACGCCCTTTCGAAGACCGCCTGGCAGACCGGACTGGCGTCTCTGGGAGCCTGTCCCGCTTCTCGGGAGGCCCGGGCCGGCTTCCCCCTTCTGCCCTCGCTGCTTCGGGGAAGCCGGTCGGCGGGAGAGGCGCCCCTCCCTCCCTCCGTCCCTCCCGGCAGCCGCTCCAGCACCCAGCAGTGCGCAGCCTGGCCGGAGCTGACGCGGGCGCATGCTCGGAGCCCCGCCCGCCGCGGACTCCCCCGGGCTGCTAGCCCCGGGCATCGACGGGCTGGGGGGGGGGGAACCGCCTCGCGGCAGCGCTACGAATTGGCGGCGCCAGGCCGGTGTGTGTGTGTGTGTGTGTGAGAGAGAGAGAGAGAGAGAGAAAGACGGAAAGAGAGAGAGAGAGAGGCAGGTGTCTTCCGACTGCCGTGCCTGGGGCGGGGGGGGTCACCGGGAGGGCCGCTCTTCCTCCGTGCCCCGCGGAGCCCCCGCCCGCGCTCAGCCTCGGTTCGGCGGGGGCGTCGCGGGGCGGGCCCGAGGCAGCGGCGGGGCGGCGCCTGTGCGGCAGCGGCGGCAGGAGGAGGGAGGCGGCCGGCTGGCAGGCTGGGCTCTCGCCGGCTGATTCCCTCGCTCGCTCGCTCGCTCCCGGGTCTGGCTCGGCCGTCGGGAGAGCGCGGAGTGGCGTCCAGGGCAGCGCCTCGGTAAGCTGGGCGGCGGCCCCTCCACCCCACCGCGGCACCCGAGCCGAGCCGGGGCGGCGGAGGCTTGGCGCCCACTGCGAGCGGAGGCTGCGGGCGGCGCGGCAGCCCCTCCGGCCGGCAGAGGGGGGGGCTCCGTGGAAGCGGCCGGCCGCTTCTCCCTCCCCCGCCAGCAGCGAACGCTCCTCCGGCGGCGGCGAGGAAGCCCCCGCCCGCCCCTGCCGCTGGCGCTGCGGCCCCGGGTGGGACGGGATGGGACGGGCTGGGGGGGGGAGGCTCGCAGATTCTTGGGGACCCCTCCGCTCGGGAAGGCTCCCCCCGCCGCCCCGGAGCGCCCGTGGGTGCCTGTCGGTGACAAGCGGCGTCTTCCCGGCGGTTCTGGAGTGGGTGTGTTCCCAGGAAATCGGGAGATTTGGGGGGGGAGGGTGGGGAGCCCCTCTTGCACGCTGATGGCGCCCGAAGCGCTTCCTCTCCCGCGGGGGATTTTATACGGGAACGGGTGAGAATTCGATGCAAAAAGGGATTCTCGCCCCCTCCCCCCCTTTGGGCAGAAGCCCCGAAATGTGCGCGGGTCTTTGTTCTCTGCCGCTGCCCGTATTAAATTGTTTACTGATACAACGTCTACCTCTCGTTCTTAATTCCGGCGTTTTAATTATAGCCACCCTCAGGAAGCGATCAGCCCCCAAGCTCCGTAATCTTAACGTCCGATTGTTCTGTATCTCCCGGTAGATGCCACTTCTGGAGGGAGCAGTTCCTAGTGTTGTTGCTATTGTGGTTCCTCCATCACATTTTAATCCTGTTTTGTTCCTGATGTTCCCGTGGTATAAAATCCTGGGTTGGTCTAGATGTGATCAATTGATTGAGGGGGATTTAAAGCACCCAGCATTCGCGATCTTTTGTATGTTTCTGAATGTTATATGTTATAGAAGGCAAGACCTCCCCAGTTTGGCTCCAGCGATCATGGGGGGGAGGAGGGGGCCATTGTTCAGCACATTCCATTTAGTTAATTAAAAGGGGGGAGGAAATCAAAGCTGCAGATGTGTTCGCTTGAGGCCAAGCTGTGCAGATCTGAGGGAACAGTTTGGAAGGATTTCTCCTGCCCAAAATGAGGGATGCTCCATCCTCCCCTCCCCCTTCCTTTTCTCACTGAGCATCTTGGATAATAAAAGGGGCCAAAGGCATTCATATTCAGGACCACCACCACCCCTCCCAGGCTGTGGGGCACAGGTGCAATAAATAAAATGTGCATAATGGTGGCACATAAAGGAGCTCCATCTTCCTGCAAGGAAAAATCACAAGTTGTGAGGGATTTAGGAGAGGAAGTGTTGTATTGGATGGAGGGGGCACCTGAGAGAAAAAAAATGTTAAATATCTTTAGCACCAATCTGGACAATGCTGGCTTTGTTTTCCAAAACTGCTAAGCTGCCCAGATCTGTGAGAATCATACAGGGCTTAATTTGGGCTTTCTGGGATTGTTTGTGGGTCACGTTCCTACTTGTAGAAAGCCTGTGAGAGACTCACAATGTGCAGAGTGTCTCTCTGGCACGAGGGACCCCGTCAAGAAATCCAGCCCTCCAGAAAGCAGCTTCTTTGTGTGTGTCAGGCCGGGAGCACATCGCACTTGATCTGCGAAACCTTGGGAGCTGCATCCCCTCCTGCACTGTGGCCCGTGGGGGTGGTGTATCGCTGTCCCCCTTTAGTTGCACCATCCAAGGCAAGTGGGCCTAGCTAGGCCAGTGAGCTGGGCATGCCTTGCCTTGTTCTAAGGGTGTAAGGATCCCTCCTGACCCAGCTCTCCCCACTCCTGCCCCAGTTTGCCTTAGAACAAAGGGGCACCTTTGCTGGAGAGTCAGTTCGGGAAGGAGGCGGAGCTGACACTGAATTGGGAAGCCTCTAAAAGCCTATTTCAGAGCAAGAATTCTCCTCCTGATGCTTTCTTATCCCCGGCTTATTTTTTGCATGAATCAGGGAGTCCCAAATAGCAGTTCAGAATTGTACCAGTGGCTCAGTGCCACTGACGCCATGCCTGGTTTCTTGATCTCCTAGTAGAGGCTACAGAGAGAAGGTAGGAAAGCCAAATCAGCAGCTCATGGTGCCTCATTTTCACAACTTATTCATTTATTTATCCAATTTATATGGCTGGCCATCCCAACATGTGACTCTGAGCATGAACTTGGTTCCTGAATTAATCTACTTTCTCATCTGAGGCCTGTGTTCCCATACAGGTTAAATCAAAATAATAGCAATGATTAAAAATCTAGTCACATTTAGCATTTGGGGCAGAGCAGCCACTAGATCTGCAATGACCTGGCTTGGTGTCTCCTGTGAACACAACCCTTAAAGAATGGCTCAGTGGATGAGTTCTTTTAGATGACTGGTCTTTCTGCACACGCTGCTAGACCCTGATGTGAATCCGGGGTGAGACTGTCCTAAAATGAAAATTAGGGCTTTCTGACCCACTTGAGTTTCACGGGCAAAAATGAGGGTTTGAATCGTTGGGAAAATGAATGAAAGGACCACATGGGGTGGAGAGGATCTGCTTGGAAGAGATTCCAGTTCCTGGCTTTGCAGGGCATCAAATACATCCTTTAGTGAGCTTGCAGGATGAAAATCAGCCCTCTTTGCAGAGGACTGTTTTTAATACAGTCTGCCTGTTAAGGAAGAAACACTTTTCTGCCATATTTAATGCATTTTAGTACATTTTGAACATCATCTATGTGCTCACGATGGTTCCACCAGTTGCATTAATTTGTCATCTGCACTCCAAGCCTCCTAAGAGTGGAGGTCATCCTGAAGGATGTATCCTGAAGAAACTTTATTTGGAATCCTGCATTTTCTAAACTAAACTGAACTAGGGGGACTCTCCCTCATTCAGCAATCCTGAATTAAAATATTCTGAGAGAGGGAAAAAATATTTTTGGGTTAAGCTCCTTCTCCTGCCTAGACAAAATTCCCATTTGAATTCTTTATAGTTGGAATACGTTTGCTCAATCCCCCATCATTGCAGGATAATGGAGCAAGGCAGCCAGAATGCGAAAGATGCTAAATGCACAAGGTTATTAATTAGCACAATAACTGGAGCAGTGTCTTTAAGAACCTTAAGGCTTTTTGTTTTTGCACAGAGAGGCTATGTTCAAGCAAAACACTTAGCTTGCTAAATTTGTGGGCTTTACATAATACCACCAAACTTGAAAAAGCCAAATGGCCTGGATCCAGAATGCATGCTAAACCACACGTATACACAGCAAGCAAAGTTAACACCAACTAAGAACATCCTGTGAGAATCCAGATAGTAGCAGTTTAATTAACTTAATTAGGGCTGTGAAGTGAATCCAGCCAAAATGCTTGCTTCTGGGTGCAGTCTGGAGGTCAGCTTGATGGTCCATCCCCACTGTGAAGGCTGATCTTTGGCATTCCCTCCCTTACAAGGCACTGTCTGGAAAAGAGGGTAACTCTACTGGCGTTAGAAGGTGACAGTCAATAGAGCTTTCCTTTGGGTCTTGGGCTGCCTGGGAAGAGTCAGCTGAAGTGTGCCACAATGGCAAAAATGCATCACAACCATTTGCAGGCCAGTTCAGATGCAGACATCTGCCCCAATGGAAAAGGTGGGTTTGCTCTGGGTCCCTTCTATTCATCTTATGGGACCCAGGGTAAGAGAAGAGCAGGCAGAACCTGGGGGTGGAGTTAAGAGAGAACTCAGTCTAGAATCCTTACATGTTCACAAATGATCCAAATCCAGCCCCTGTTGAACTCAGGAGGACCCTTTATTTGGGCCAGAATACTAAGCAAGCCTTGTTGTCTGTTGGTTGGTTTTTTTAGGGATTGTGAAGATGGCGTGTTCTTGGATCTTGGCTATTTGTGTATTTATTTATTTTAACAAATGGCATTATGTTGTCTTGTGGTTCTTAATCTTCTGTTCATTGGCTAGAGATACTGTTGTGAGGTTGACACCTATACAAATCATTTAAACAAACAAACGAACGGTTGCTTTAGATAGCCCTCCCCTGAGCATTGCAAAGGGTGTAGCAGCTGCTTGGATGGCAAGCAAAGTCTGTCTGCCCATTTTCAGCCTTCTGACTTTTCTGTCTCCTCATAGGTTGGTGGATTCCAAGGTTCGGCAGCACCTCTGGGCTTGCCGGGGTCTTCCTCCCTGGGGCCATGTCTTCCTCTGATGAAGAGACTCTCAGCGAGAGGTCCTACCGGAGTGAGCCGTCCTGCAAGAGTGAACGGTCGTACCGCAGTGAGCGGTCTGGCAGCCTCTCTCCTTGCCCGCCAGGGGATACTTTGCCCTGGAACTTACCTCTTCACGAGCAGAAGAAGCGGAAGAGTCAGGACTCCATTCTGGATCCAGCAGAGAGAGCTGTTGTCAGAGTAGCTGGTAAGGAAAATAGTTCTCTCTCCAAATTTAAGCAGGTGATTTCAGAAGATGAGAGATCTACAGCAGTGGGGTTCTTCTGGGCGGTTTCTCTTCAAATTTGATGGCATCGTCCTTTCTGCAGTGGGTCCTACAAATACTCAGAATGGAAGTTCAGAAACTGGTTGCCTTTCCTGGAAGGTTGTTTGAAATGTCAGTGGAGTCTTAAGGACATCCAAGAAGAGAGGAAGGGAGAGCATGAGCAGAGGGAGAAAACTACGGGGACGCCCTAGATGTCCTCTGGGGAGTGGATCGGTTAAGTTACCTTTGCTTCTACTCACAATGTGCCTGCTGCAAAAAATGTCATTTTGCCACCCAGTATGGTGGGCTTTGGATACTTCAGAAATCCTTCAAGTGAGGAACTGCATATGTGTCTCTCTGTCCATAGGCAATTTCTGGAAGCCATGAGGTCAGTTGGGTCATGACATTATCCCAGGTGTGACACGAAGATGTGTTAGACACATCATGTCAATGATGTATGGCACATGGTTATTTGTAGGATACACTGCTGTACAATGATGTACTGATTTTATTTCTTCTTATAGGATGGATGCAGCTTGCTGCAACCAGCTTATCTTACCTAAAAATAAGGGAAAGCATTTCTTGGTGTCAGGACTTTGGATTTTATATATGTGCAGATTTTCTTGACCGATCATTTCCTTGTTTACTGCTTAGGAATTGTTTTCTTTCCAGTTTTGTAGGGTGGCTGCTGGGTGTGTGTGTGTGTGTGTGTGTGTGTGTGTGTGTGTGTGTGTGTGAAAAATGTCAAATGGTGGCCATGACTGCATAAATGGAGCTCTGCCATTTCTTATTATGTTTTGGAAGGGATGCAGGTACAAAATGTAATCACAGCTATCATCTTGCCTTGTTTAATACCTTTGCATAGTTGTAAGAATTTCACTCTGGGCTCTATAATCTTTTCTAGGACAAATCTATGTTGCTTCCGTATTTCCTGACTATTGTGAATATAAACTGAGATCCCTTGAGGGATTAATTGATTGAGTTTTGATTGATTAGACAACAGCTTAATTCATGAATGAAATATAGTTACTAAGACCTTGGGAAGGTTTTGCAAACTACCAGTTTCTATGCATGAGGTCCCAAAGCCCGATCATGAAAAGTAAAGAAGAAGTAAATGAAAATGCCCAGCAAGCCACCAAAATCAAGATAAGCCAAGGTCAGGAATCTGTTGGTTTTTTTCAGAAAAGGTAGGTGTGAAATGTTTTCATTTTGAAGTCCAGCTCCATATTTGGGCATAAACCAACCTTTAGCCTCCCAGAGTTTGATTAATGAAGAGAAGATCTTTGTACCCAGAAGCTGAGCATGGTTGGACCTGGATACTTCATCTTAAAAGAATCCCAGGACTGCAGGCTTGATAGGGAGGTTGAAAAAACACTTTGAAAACTGACAATGACAGACACCTTCTTAATTGCTGCCAATAAAGCTATACGTGTGAGTTCATGAAGTTGATCAACTTGAAGGAGACTTCATGTTGAAGCTGTGCTTTGTACCTTTTGCTTTATAGTGTTTGCATGAGGCATGTTTCATTTAATAAATTTGAAATAAACAAGGTACCTGGAGATAGCAGGTTAGTCTCGTCCCACCTGCATCCCATCATTGTATCTAATATTCTTGAATACACCCTCTGGTGTGATCTGTTTTTAACAAACCCGTGCTGGCTACTAGTTATGACTTTGTTTGCTTCTAGTTGTTCGCAAATCTGTTTTTTGATTATCTTTTCTAGGATCTTCCCAGATATTGATGTTAAACTGATTGGTCTGTAGTTTCCTGGGCCCGTTTTTTTCCCTTTCTTGAGGATGGGGACTACATCAGCTCTTTTCCAATCCTCGAGTACTTCCCTGGTGCTCCAGGATTTGTGGAAAATGTGGTGCAACGGTTCTGAGATAACATCTGCCAGCTCCTTCAAGAACTCTGGGATGTAATCTGTTGGCTCCTGGTGATTTGTATTTGTCAAGATAGGATACATATTCTCTTACCATTTTCTTGCTTATTTTGATTTTTGTTTCTAGTATGTCTTTTGCAGTGGCTTTTTTGGTGTGTTGGGCTGTGGTTTCTTTTTGTGTGAAGACTGATGCAAAGTATGAGTTAAGCAGCTCAGCTTTCTCCCTGTTGCCTGTAATTTCCTTGCCATCTTCTCTCTTTAGTGGGCCTACAGTTTCCTTGACTTTTTTCTTGTTAATATGTTTTTTATTGTCCTTGATCTCTGTTGCAAGTCTTTATTCATTCTGAGTCTTTGCTTTCCTGACTTCATCTTTGCATGTTCTGGTTATTATGTGCCCCTCTTTCCATTTTTTTGTATTTGTCCTTTTTGTCTTTTAGTTTGTTAGTGAGATCTTTGTGCAGCCATGCTGGTTTCTTCTTGGATTTCTTGTTTTTCTTTCTCAATGGTATTGTGCTGATATCAGCTTTTTGATCATGTTTTTCAAGATTTCCCATGCTTCTCGGGTTGCTTTCTCTTTTAGGATTTTCATCCATGGGATCTTTCCTAGGTTCTCTTTGAGCTTGTCAAAGTTGGCTCTTTTGAAATTTAGGACATCGGTTGGGTTGTTTTCAATTGCTAGTGTTTGCATTATATTAAATTCCAGTATGGCGTGGTCACTTTCACCCAAGGTTCCAGCAGTTTTGATTCCATCACTTCTTCTCTGTTAGTAAGAATTAGATCCAGTATAGCTTTATTTCTAGTTCCCTCCTCCACCTTTTGGGGAACAAAGTTGTAGGCGATGTTGGTTAGGAATCTCTTTGACCTCGCACTCACTGCAGAGTTTATCTCCCACTTGATATCTGGATAGTTGAAGTCTTCCATTACTACTGTGGTATGCTTCCCACATATATTTGTTAACTGGCTGGTAAAGAGTTCATCTATTTTTTCTGATTGGTTGGATGGCCTGTAATATACACCTATGGCAATGTTACTTTTTTTTCTCTTTTATATTGACCCATATGCATTCTGGAGGGATTTTATCTTGGATCATGTGCATTTCTGTAGATATGTAGTGTTCTCTTACACATAGTGCAACTCCCCCTCCTCTTTTTGTAGACCTGTTTCTTTTGAACAAGTTGTATCGATCCTGATTTTCTTTGTTTTCATTGTCAATCTAAATTATATTATTATGGTTGTTCTTTCTTAAAATCTTATTTCTCTGCTGTTTAGAAATTTTATGGATACTTTTTTGAATACATTGCTGCTATTAAATTGTTTTTATATGTTGAGGTATGATTTTGAGGTGTCTTGTTGAGCAAAGGACTATTTTGTCTTCCATCCATCACAAGGGGGGGGGGAGGAGGTGATATCACTGGAGGAGCCCCCTGTGGTATTTTTTCTTTTTTCCATCTCATAAACAATTGAGGATTGTTTTATTTTACTGCTTGTTTGTTAAAAGGGTAAAAATCCATCATAATTTGGTTGTTGTGTTCAAATTTCAGAAGCTGTGAAAAGGCACTTGGGATTTCCTGGAGCAGAGTTGGGATGGGGCAGTCCTAGCATAAAAAATGTTGAAAATTGGATTAAAAAATGAAATTGACTTAAAATAATTTGGGAAATTGACCAAACTGGGAAAAAGATCCTTCATTTATTTCTAGGATAATTTCAGTCAAAGATTGAAATTATTACCGGTAAGTTTGTACAAATCTTGTATTTATGCAGAATTTTAAATTCGAGAAAAGAATAACAGAATGACAGAGTTGGAAGGGACCTTGGAGGTCTGCTAGTCCAACCCCCTGCTCAAGTAGGAGACTATGGTGAAAAAATGGTGAAATTTTTTTCACAGTGGTGAAAAAAGTAATGTTCTATATATAGGCAAGAAAAACCAAATGCACAGGTATAGTATAGGGTTAGGGTTAGGTCACCATGAACTCATAGAGCAAAATGGACATCACCAACAAACTCGGAGTGCTTGAGTATGGTTAGGAGGGCACTGACTTTTCTAGGCTGCCCTATCTATGTTTCCTGGTAAAATACATGGGAAAATCCCATTGGGGGAAAATTCCACTTAGGGTTAGGGTTAGATTACCATGAACTCATAGAGCAAAATGGACATCGCCAACAAACTCGGAGTGCTTGGGTATGGTTAGGTGGGCACTGACTTTTCTAGGCTGCCCTATCTATGTTTCCTGGTAAAATACATGGGAAAATCCCATTGGGGGAAAATTCCACTTAGGGTTAGGGTTAGATCACCATGAACTCATAGAGCAAAATGGACATCGCCAACAAACCCGGAGTGCTTGGGTATGGTTAGGAGGGCACTGACTTTTCTAGCCTGCGCTATCTATGTTTCCTGATAAAATACATGGGAAAATCCCATTGGAGGAAAATTCCATCTAGGGTTAGGGTTAGGTCACCATGAACTCATAGAGCAAAATGGACATCGCCAACAAACTCGGAGTGCTTGGGTATGGTTAGGAGGGCATTGACTTTTCTAGGTTGCCCTACTATGTTTCCTGGTAAAATACATGGGAAAATCCCATTGGAGGAAAATTCCACTTAGGTGGTACCTTGTGTAATAGTAGTAACTGTGAGAAGGACCTCGGAGTCCTAGTGGACAATCACCTAAATATGAGCCAGCAGTGTGTTGCAGGTGCCAAAAAACCCAACACAGTGCTAGGCTGCATTAACAGAGGGATAGAATCAAGATCACGTGAAGTATTAATACCACTTTACAATGCCTTGGTAAGGCCACACTTGGAATCCTGCATCCAGTTTTGGTCACCACGATGAAAAAAAGATGTTGAGACTCTAGAAAGAGTACAGAGAATTGCCACCAAGATGATCTGGGGACTGGAGGCTAAAACATATAAGGAACGGTTGCTGGAATCGGGTATGTCTAGTTTAATGAAGAGAAGGACGAGGGGGGACATGATAGCAGTCTTCCAGTATCTCAGGGGCCATCTTGTTAATTTCCTGGGACATCTCCTGGGTCAGCTTAAAAGTGCCTGTTGTGAAACATTCCGAGTCAAGGAAGGAAGTGCAACTCTGGGAGTCTGAAAAGAGGAGCAAGGCCTCTTCGGAGCCGTAAATTTCCTCTCCAGCCCAGTGCCAGGGCCAGACAGGAGAAGCAAAGATCTGGCATGATGAATGCAGCATTTGTCTCCTTTCTCCTGAGCCTTCCATTTTCCTGGTACGACTCTCTTCCCCCCCATTCTTTCTTGGTTGAATCCATCTCTGTCCCATGTTAGTGCCTCAACTTTTCTTCTTCTGATTTATTCCTTGGTCTGAAATGGCTGGGCTTGCAATCTCCCCCTTCCCACACCTACTGCAAACAATCTTTGTGCCCAACATACCAAAAAAGCCTACTGCAAAAGACAAACTAGAAACAAAAATTAAAATAAGCAAGAAAATGGTAAGAGAACACCTATCTGACCTTGACAAATATAAATCACCAGGACCTGAAAAATTACATCCCAGAGTTCTGAAGGAGCTGGCAGATGTTATCTCAGAACCATTGCACTATATCTTTCAAAAATCCTGGAGCATGGGGGAAGTACCCAAGGACTGGAAAAGGGCTGATGTGGTTCCCATCTTCATGAAAGGAAGAAAAACAGACCCAGGAAACTACTGACCAATCAGTCTAACATCAATACCTGGGAAGACCCTGGAAGAGATAATCAAAAAACAGATCTGCGAACAACTAGAAGCAAACAAAGTTAAAACTGGTAGCCAGCACGGGTTTGTCAAAAACAGATCATGCCAAACCAATCTTATTTCATTCTTTGATAAAGTGACTAAACTAATAGACCAGCGAAATGCTGTAGACGTAGTATACTTAGACTTCAGTAAGGCATTTGACCACAACCTTGGTATAGAAAAAGGTGGAATAGACAGTATCACCACCAGATGGATCTATAGCTGGCTGGCAAACCACACTCAACCTCAATGGCACTACATCCACATGGAGAGAAGGAAGCGGTGGGGTACCACAAGGTTCCATCTTAGGCCTAGTACTCTTCAATATCTTCATCAATGACTTAGAAGGAGAATTGAAGGGGAACTCATCAGATTGCAGATGACACCAAACTGGCATGAGTAGCCAATACCCCAGAAGACAAACTCAGGATCCAAAAAGATCTTGACAAACTTGAACAATGGGCCCTGTCCAACAAAATGAGTTTCAATGTGGAGAAAGGAAAGTTTTACACGTAGGCAGGAAAAATAAAGGTACAAGTACAGACTGGCTTAAAAAAAGTAAGTGTGAGAGGGACCTTGGAGTCCTAGTGGAGAATCACTTGACCACGAGCCAGAAGTGTGCAGCAACAGCCAAACAAGCTAATACAATCCTGGGTTGTATAAACAGAGGCATAGAATCAAGATCATGCAAAGTATTAGTACCGTTTTATAAAGCCCTAGTGAGGCCACACCAGGAATACTGCAGCTAGTTGTGGTCACCATATCACAAAAAAGATATTGAGAGTTTGGAAAAAATTCAGAGAAGAGCAACTAAGATGATCAAAGGCCTGAAGACTAAAACATTTGAAGAACGGCTGCAGGACTTCAGTCTGGCTAGTCTAAAGAAAAGAAGAAATAGGGGAGACATGATAGCGGTATTCCAGTATTGGAGGGGCTGTCACAAAGAGGAGGGAGGTGACGTTATTCACCAAAGCACTAGAGGGAAGGACGAGAAACAATGGTTGGAAACTAATCAAAGAGAGAAGCAACCTAGAATTAAGAAGAAACTTCCTAACAGTGGAATTAACCAGTGGAAGAGCTTGCCTCTAGAAATCGTAGGCGCTCCATCACTGGAGATTTTTTAAAAGAGCATAGCTGGCTCAGGAATTCTGGGAATTGAAGTCCACGAGTCATAAAAGAGCCAAGGTTGCCTACCCCTGGTCTAGGGCAAGCCCTTGCCCGCCTTGTTCCAACTCCTCCATCCAAGGAGAGTCCACACTCTCATGAGATGGGGTTGAATTAGCTCTTCCTGCAATTACGAAAAAATTCTTCTTGGTGTCGAACCAGGATCAACCTGTCATTTCTTTCTTATTTTTTGGAAACAACAATTTTATCTTTTCTTGAAGACAACTATCATGTCTTAGATTGTTTTAGCCATTGTTTATTACAAGGAGTTTTATGCCGCTTAATTAAAAAAAGATATACAATAAATAAATTCTACATCATAGCATGCAACTTCACCATACCAATGCAACCTGTGAGGAAGAGAGCTTGTTCGGCCATCTGTTTCTGACCTTGAAGATGACAATGTGAGTCTTGTGAAATCATAATCCAAGCTCCGCCCTCTTGACTTTTCATTATACCTCATAAGGTAGAGGCATGTAGGGGGCAGAGTTTGCGCTGTGATGCCCCTTGCCCTCATGTAGATGCCTCTGCTTGTGGCACTTTCTAAAAGCCCCTTATTCTCCTAATGTGGGTTAATTATTTCAGAGGGACAAAAGCACGTTGGTCTTTCTCTCGAGGAGCGCCAGTGGGTCTGGGGCAAGAGAGGCTTCTTTTGTGCCGCTGCTCCAGGCAACTCAGTCCTTGCTGCTGCATGTGCAATGGGCTTGTGGAGGGCACCATATAAATTGGAAAGAGCCAGCTTGACAGAGAGAAATTGTGAGAAAAGAAGGTGCTTTGCAGGTTGCCAGGGTAACACGGATGGCTGAGTAATCATTCTGCCAGTTGCTGTGGTAACAGGCAATGTGTGTGTGTGTGTGTGTGTGTGTGCGCGTGTGAGTGTGCCTGCGCATGTGCTTTCTCTCCATATTGCCTGTTCCCCTCCCAAAGATGCAGAAGACACTCGGAAAGGGACTGAATCCCAAAGAACAACATTAGAAGGTATCTGAAAATCTCAGCTGGGCAAAGATTGAAGTAACAATGTCATTGCTGAGATATTAACTGCAAGTCATTCTTACAAACCTGACAAACAAATATTCTCCTTTATTGAGACGGTTATTTTTCCTTTATGGATGGAAACACTGGGCTGAACAGGCCTGCTTCACTTGTTAAACTCTGTTTTAATCCCCAACTGTTTTCATCTAAAACAGACCCCACCCCCATTTATTTGACCCTAATAATTCTTTGTTTGGCAATACCCATTTCTCAAACTTTAAGAGTGCTTTTCTTTTTTTAAAAAAAATAATAATACTTGCACTGCTCAACCTCTCCACCAGATGCCGCCCAAACTCCTTTGCACATTTGCAGGTTGCAGCCTCTTGCAATTTTTTTTCTGCATCAAACCTATTCTTGCTAATAAGTTCCAACACAATCTGGGAAAATGTAGGCACAAATTTCACACTTGTGGTGAAATGAGATGACCCCCTTTCTGTGGACCACTTCCCCCCCCACTTTTACCATTACTGTACACCTATAGCAAAATGGGGATGTTTAGATTCCTGGAGTGCTGATTTTGGTCCAAAGAGTCATTAGATCAGTGGTTCTCAACCTGTGGGTCAGGACCCCATTTGGGGTCATATGACCAAATGACCCCATTTGGGGTCAAACAACGCAGTCCGCCATTTTTTTCCCCTTTTCCTTAGCTGTGCTACTCCCTTTTATTCTATTGGCTTTTGAAAGCCAATAGAATAGACTCTTGAATAGAGTCTAATCCTATTGGCTTTCAGAAGCCAATAGGAATTGTTCAGGCTGTCTCTGCCCTGCTGAGCCCGCCAAAAGTCCCATTCTGCAAACAGTGCTGCACCAGTTGAGTAGTCCCCGACTTACGACCGGTTGGGGGTCGCGGCATTAAAAAGGTTGAGAACCACTGCATTAGATGGATTGTGGGGGACAAGAAATGCTATACAGTTATATTGGGCAATGGTGTCCTTGAATAGTGGTTTGGGAAAGCAGCTATAGTTCATCAGTTACGTTTCTAAAGCAAAGAATAAATTGCTGTTAATACTTGATGCCTGTAATCCTTTCAGTGGTCCAGCACAGTTGCCTCGCAAACAGGCAGATGCTCTTGGCTGGCAACTCTGCTCTTGCTCCTGCATTTGGCCCAGGGGCAGATGAAGGCAGGCAGGATCAAAGGTGCCGTCCTTGGGGGGCCCCATTGCCAGAAGGCTGGAAAGACAAGCCAACACTGGGCTGTGGGGAACATTGGTCGGAAGACAGGGGAAAGCCTTGCATGGGTGGATGGGTGAGCAGTTTGGCAACTGGAAAGGTGGGGCAACAGCTTAACCAACTGGGTGATTCTTTGGCCACAGAACGGGGCTTCTAACCAGTGTGTATGGGGGGGGGGAATGATGGACTTTATACCTGCTTTTTGGTCATAAAATGCTTGGTTTGATTCTGACAGTATCACGTGTGAACCCTGCCGGCCGTAGTTGTAAACCGAAGGTTAGAGCTGCGGCATCTGTCCCCAACCAGGATAATGCTGAAAGCTGCATTGTGACATCCTGAGGCAAAGCCCCTCCCTCGGCTGCTCGCATCCTGTCCTCGCCCAGGGATGCCTCGGGGTTATAACGGGAGAGGCGCACTAAGCCCGTCTTGGGTTGCACCCCAAACCACAGCTAAAATCACGGCCACCCTCACCCGCCCCCCTCCCGCCGCGCTGCCCCCGCCTCAGCTGGGGCTCCGCTGCGCCACCTCCGCTCCGCCGCCGCCAGCCTCGCGGGGCTGGGCGCAGTCTGCCCCGCAGTTCCCCAGCCGGCCGCCGGGCGTCCCCGCCGCTCCCCGGGTCGTTGGGAGGGGGGCGGGCCAGGCCGGGCCAGGCGAGCAGCCAAGTGGGGGCCGGCCGGGGCCTCCCTGACAGCGGCGGGTGGAGCCAGAGCCGGGAGGCCGAGAGGGGCCGGTCGCGGAACCGGCTGGGAGGCGCCGCCGCCGCGTTGCGCTCCAGTGGCTGACCCGAGCGCCGGGCCGCTTCCGCCGCCACTGCCCGTCTTCCTGCCGTCTCTGCCCTCGGGTCCGCGCTCAGGATCGGCCGCCCGGGAAGCGCCATGGCCGGCTACGTGCCGGGCCAGCTGCCGCTCAACCGCAGCCAGGAGAAGGCGTTCGTGCAGGCCTACGAGGACGTGCTGGAGCGCTACAAAGGTGAGGCGGGCGGCGGCGCGTTCTCCCGCGTGGCCAGGCGAGCAGGGGCGGCGGCGGCGGCAGCCGGGGGGCCAGCGGGGCGGCCCCGCCTTCTTCTCGGGCCGGCCGGGCTGTCAGGGCTGCGGGCAGCGGGAGCCGCGGGAGGAGCCCCTCCGCCGTCCTGCTCGGGCCGAAGCTTCGCCCCGCCCGCCGCCCCTCCGGCCGCCTCCGCCGGATCGCGGGCAGCCGCTTGGCGGGACCTTTCCGGCATCCCCGCGCTCGGGCTCTGGGCCGCCGCCGGCCGCTCCCTGCCGGGGGGAGGGAGAGTGGCGGGACGCCCCTTTGTTCCGAGGCCGGCGGGTGGAGGGAGCTTCGGGGCCGGGGCGGGGGGAGCGCCGCGGTCGCGCCAGGTGCGGGCCGGGACCGTGCAGTTTTGAGCGCCCGAGAAGCCCCCGGAGCGCCGGGCGAGGGAAGCCGCCTTGGGGACTCCCTGCTCTTTCTTGCCACGTTGCCCATCATCCCCAGTCAGCCTGGGGGTCAGCCGAGTTTGGAGGCCAAAATGTCTCCTGCTCTGAGAAGGTCCACTGGGCGGCCTCTGGAGCGGGAGCCCGGCGGAAGAAGCTCCCCGGCGAAAGGGGGGCGTTTGCCGGGCCCAGTTTGGGAAGGGTTGCAAGAGCCGGTAGAGAAGGCAACGGCTATAAGGCATTTATTGCCCTGCTGAAAGTACTTTGGTCTTCCGAAGGGCCCGGAAGCTGCCTAGATCTAATACTCGGCTCACATCATCCACAGATCAGCAATTAAACATATTTAACTGATGCAAACCGGAGGGTGCTGGGGATTGAGTCCTCCCTGGCCAGCGTCTGGCTGTCAGTCTGCAGGCTCCGGCTGTTTTAGGTGCTCCTGCAGCCTCGGCCCCTGCCCAAGCTGGAACTGGCTGCTGCAACACTGGATGAGAAAGAAAACGGGAAACAGCATCTTTTGCCTTGGTTACAAAATGTTACTAATTTGGAACTTCATGTTCAGGGTGGCAGGCGAACTTCTTGGCTGCGTCTCTGTAGCTTTTGGTGCTCTTGTGGCACATCTGGGATAGAGTTGGCTGGACCAGGAGGCTCTGTGTGGAAGGGTTTCCCCCACTGACCCCCTCGGAGCTCTGCACTTCTCAAATTGCAGCCCTGGAACTGAAGCATCCTAGACTGCTAAATCCCACCCACGACTATTTGCCTGCACTGTCCTCCCAAGAGGGTGTTTATTTGTTAGATTTTGTCCAGGGACTTCCATTTCTCCCCTGAGGCAGAAACATGTGCGAAGAAGGGTGGGCCGAGCGAGGCTGCCTCTCTGGCACCGAGGGAGGAGGAGGAGGAGCGGCTGTGCATCCATTGGCCCACGGCACTCGCGGGCTTTTCTCCCGCAGGTCTGCCTCCCGGTTGAGTTTGTGTGGTTTTGGGAACAAACGTCTGGCTTCGTCTGCCATAAAGCACTACAGGTTTTAAGGAATACTTATAAAAATAGAGGATTGCCCATTTCTTTTCTAATACTGTAGTTTATCTTTTTCTTTTTATTATCAACAAATCTCTCTGGGTGCCAGGAGTAAGAAATTCTCTAATCTCTGGGCCTCTAAGTATATTGGGCCACATCTTCCATCAATTCTAACACATCTGGGGGATTGGGACCCCCCTCTTTCCTCCCCCCCACCCATTCCATGTTTACTGTTGGTATACTTTTAAATACCAGAATCTGAGAACAAACCTCAAGAAGATGTTTCCCTTAATTTGAGTGGTGATGTTAGTGAACAACTGGCACAGCTCGCACATATTTTATAGAGACCACTAGCTCTTAACTTCAGGCCAAGGTAGGCAAAATCATTTTTCAGATGCTTGTGTTTGACTGAAGATTGCCTGTGGCTTAGAGGTTAGGGAAGGAAGTGGATGGCGAGCATATTATAGACAGAACAAACTTCTAATTACTGACAGTGTGGGAACATTTTATAAGCAAATCTATTTTTGTGGTAACTTGACAAATTACACTTCTTTTCACTTTGCTGGATATACTGGACCAAAGGTTGAATAGAATCATACTGAGGGGCGAAAACAAGTGGGTGGGAGAACAGAAATTATTGTAAGCTGCCTAGAGTAGCCCCACGGCAAGATAGGCGACCAATAAATTTAACAAATAATATTTACAGCTTCAACCTTCATTTCGTTTTGCCTGGCAAGCCTTGTAAACAAGTTTATTCTCTGCTGGGCTGAGTCCCTCATCAGCCTCGTTGCCCCTGTTGGTCCTCATTAACTAGCTGGTCCTGAAAGCATCTCTTGAACAGGGCCTGGCGTTGCCTGTCAGGCACTCTGCGTGCATTTCTCCCTTTCACAGCTTTTAGGAAAACAGCCCTGCCAAAACATAAGGAACCTCCAAGTCATTCTGAGCCAGAGGCATTTTTATGGTGTGTAAGCATTTTGTAAATTAGGAGGCAAGCTTCAGCAGGTAAAGCAGCAAAGAGACATTTCTGTTCTGTTGGGTGGAGGGCTGGTCCTCTCCTTGGAATGCACCAAACGTTCCTGCAGAGGATTTTTTAATTATATGGGTCCCGTGTATCCTTGACCTGCCCTGCCCTCCAACCAACCCTTTGGAGCATCTCCGGGCATCCTTTGCGAAGGCAGAGAAAGGAAAGGAAAGGTTTTGCTGATCTGAGCCGATGCCCTGGGTGTTTTAGGCCTAAAAGCAGGAACCAAAAATATCCCATGGTTATAACTCTTGGCCCCAAAGGACACCGGAGAAGGTACTAGGGCAGATCTTGCTGCTTCTGAGAAAGGTCTTTTGCTAGCTGTGACCTCTTGCAGCTCTCCTGCTGTGCCTCTCCAGAAGATCATAGACCACCATTTCCTGCACCCGACAGATTGAGCAGCACCAGCACCTGGATGAGGTGCAGCATCTCCCTTGAGCCTTGCCTTTTCCAGGGTGAATGTTTGTTTACGTGCAGATGCTGTCATTGTAGTGGGGAGAGCTAGTCAGGCAGAGTTTCTAGAGAACGGTGAAGTTTTGTCCAGCTTTCTGCTGATAGAAGAAAAGTCTGTTGCAGCCATGCCCTCCGTTACATCTTCCTGCCCCAGTTGAACCTGCCAGAAATTAGATAAAAGCCAAGCAGAATGGTTTAATTGATACCCTGTTTGATAGACAGATGAGCTGCCCAAAGAGAAGGGTTCTCAAAGTAAAGGACCAGATGTAGCCCTCCTCCCTGCTGAACCAGTTTACAGCCAGGCAGTGTAGTGTCTTTTTGTAGCGTTAGCCCAAGCCACCTATGCTGCTCACGTTGGTTGTTCCACCAAAGCCTGTGGGCCCCTCTTTTTCCACCAGAAGGACTAAGCCACCAACACCAGGTGGGAATTGACTGCAAATGTCTCCCTGTCTCGTCTATGATTCCTGAGACAGACGCTCTCTTTGCCAATCCGGTTCTGGTGACAGCTGCAGTGGTCACATGGCCTGTGGTGGTTGCCCTTTAGAGCAGAAGGGTGTCCAATGCAGCAATGCAGAAAACCGTCTCCTAGCATCATTTGAAGAGAGGGGGACAAGCTCCAGGGGCGTTGGGCAGCCAGGCCAGCTCCAAGAAAAGTCTCCAGAATTTGCTCAGCTCTGACTGCTAGTTGCTTCCTCCCAGCTTTTGTTCCCTGCGTTTACCTGTGTACACATCTGTGGTTGCAATGGAGAACAAGGCTGATGTGTGTGTGTGGCTGAACACTTGGATGCTTAGCTTTGCTTTGGCTAAAGATGTCGTATTCACTTGCTTTCACGGGAAGGCAGAGCCTCCTGCTGACATTTCCCCTTTTCTCTGAGTCCAGCGGGGCATTTAAAGTCCTGGCCCCACGGCAGGTGGGGGAATTTGCTTGCTGTTTTAGTGAAAACCAGGGTCTTTGATACTTACGGCTTGCAAGTTCTCAGTCACTCTGGAATCCTGGAAATGCCTTGTCCTGGCCCAGTTTGGCAGGTGGTCTCTTGGAGAAGAGCAAGTAGCAGCCGGGATTCCCCACCCAAAGAGAGTCTGTGGTTCAGCATGTCACGCTGGCTGCGTCTCCCTCCTGTATCAGGCTCAGCCTCCAAGAATTTCCTCGTGACTGAGGTGGCCCACAGACTGCAGCCACAGCCAGGACGGGCAGGACAGCCGGAAAGGAGACCTTGTCATTCCTCCTTGAAAGCTCCTCACTAGTTCACGGTTTGTTTTGACTTAGCTTGCTGTGTGAACCTGGCTCTTGTGATTTTGATTCATCATTCCACATGAACCAGACCACTGTAATATCTACACAGCAAACCTTGTTTTAGTGGAAGGTGGGAATTCAGTCACTGCCAATCAGGAAAGAAAAAAGTGGGGAAATGTAAGGGGTTTCCCTGTTGGAGTAGTTGTAAAGTGAGACTTTTTAGAACCAATCAGAATCATTGGGCAAAATAGTTTTTCATTTCTCTCTGTCTCTCTCTCTCTCTCTGCAAGATCATCACACAGAACAGTTTTTCCAGTATTTGCAGCGAGAATGTTACTTCAGCTCAACAAATGCTGTGAGGAGGAGGAGGAGGAGGAGGACTGGTTGCCCAGAAACCTGTTGTGGGAAGCAGCCAAGTGCCTGTGACCCACTTTTATCTGAAATAGGGATTGTTGAAGGATATTTTTGACATATGGTGGAGGAAATGGCCATTCCAGCCTCTCCTCCTTGCTGGGACCTGTCCTGCCTCTCCTGGCCAGGTTCTAGTTGTCTTCCCAGTTGAATGAACTTCGTTTGGGAGGAAGGAATTCTGGCTTGAGATTGAAAAAACCAACTTGCGCTGTGAGGCTTCCTGGGTGGAGGTGGAGAGAAAGCTGCCCCAGAAGTCCCTGTGGAAGAAGGCAGGGAGGAAGGGCTTCGGGGGGCCTCTTTGCCGCTTGCCGGGCGTCTGGTAGAGGGCAAAGTACGGTGAAGCTCCCTTCTCCACCCTGAGCCCTCAAGAGAGGTCGGGACCGGTCTTGGAAGGCCAGGCTTCAACCATGCAGCCGCACCACTTAAGAACGTAGAGCAGAATTGGGACCCTGAGAGCCGGGTGCTCTCCCTCCACTCTGCTTTCAGAGATGCCTGTTGCGCCTCCTTAGAATCTGGAAGGTATCTTAGAGGTCTTCTAGTTCATCCCATGCTGTAGGCAGGAATTCCCAGATCATCCCAGACAAATGGCTGTCCCAACCTTTGCTTGAAACCCTCCAGATGGAGCCTTCCCAGTGAACCCAAAAGCCAGAGAAATGTTGCTAAGTGGACAAGAGTCTGGCTCTCTTTTTCGAAGACACCCCCCCCCCAATGCATGCTGCACCCTCCTTGTAGACTTTGGTGCGTTCCCTTCTGTGGGGCTGCCTGCATTTCTACTGAGACATTCTTGGCGTGGCTTGCTCTGGGAGGGAGGGTGTGTCTCCAGGGTGCTGCTTAATGATGTCTTTGATTTAATGGATAGCCCAAACCCTAAAGCTGTGAGGCTCAGCTTGTCCCATTAAAACCAGTTGCTCCTGTAAGGGATTACAAATCTGGGAGTTGCATTGACTTTTAGCATGGTAGCTGGGAGGAGGAGGAGAGGAAGGAGGGAGGAGGAGGGAGAGGGTCCCACTGGAAGAAAGAGTTGGGACCATGTAAATTACATTCTTTGGGAACAGAAACTAGGTACTGTGTACAATAAAGAAAGCAAACTGCTTCCGGTTTTGCTTTGGGGGATTTTTTTGGGTGCTTTTGCAGTTTTCGACCTTTGGCATAATTTATCTTCTGCTTAATACGGAATAAGGGAAGGGGCTTTAGATGGCATCCTAAGATCTTTCCTAAGTCTTAATTTGGGAACTCCTCTGACTTTGGAAATATCACTCTGGCTTTGGGCCTTAAGCCTATCACTGTAGCCATTATGACTTAAAATCTTAAAGCTTTAAATCAGTGGTTCTCAACCTGTGGGTCGGGACCCCATTTGGGGTCGAATGACCATTTCACGGGGGTCGCCAAACCACGCAGTCCGCCATTTTCTCCCCCTTTTCCCTAGCTGTCCTACTCCCTCTTATTGGTGGCCACACCCACTTGGGGGTCACCACAACATGGGGAACTGTATTATAGGGTCACGGCATTAGAAAGGTTGAGAACCACTGCTTTAAATGATACATGAGGAGCCTGGCTGTTTGTTGTTTGGCTTGCACAATCATTGGTTGTGGAGCAGTGAAGATGCCTGAGCTTCAGTTCAGAAGCATGGGAGCTGATTCTGATGATGACAGTGACGGAGAAGGAGAAGGATGTTCTTTCGATTCCTGTCCTTCCGTTCGGTGCAGCACAAGGCTTCTAAGAGTCACACAGAGTTGCTAGCAAATGTAGCTGTGCCAGTTAGGCAAGTCCCGGCCTCTTACTGATCACAGGTCACACACCACATTAAGTCACAATGTGGGTTCTTTGGTTTGAGGTTACTGTATTGTGGTAACCTGGACATGGTTGCTGCTATTGCTTGTAAATCGAGGTTGAAGGCTTAACATGTTGCAAAACAGGTTGTAGCTTTGTACTATAGTTGCTAATACAAACCACAACTTCACCTGCTGTGTATAGACCTCCCTGTATTGTGGTTTTTGCGGGTGGGAGCTGGATGGGTGGGTGGCCCTGTGGGGTAACCAGATGGTGCTCGACCCCTTTCAGTGGATGATTCTTAATCTCTTGCTTGTTTGCCAAGGAATCCAAGTGCTTTTTTGTAAGCATAAAAAATGCCTGCTGAGTTCTCGCCACACAGCCGCACCATCCATTTTTGGCCCAAAGTCTTGTCTGACAACGACTAAGGGAAGGGACAGAAGATTAGGAGTAACAGAGGTACATAGGGCAAAAAAGCTCCTTGCAATAAATAGTTCTTGCTCATATGGGGGCGGGCTTGCATTCGATTGGGGCTATGCCCAGGAATGTCATCTGTGTGATATTTTGTGCAGGCTTTAAAGAGAAACAGACCCTAACCCCGGGCTTTTTTCTCGGAAAGGCTGGGCAGCAGGATCTCAGTCAGCTTAGAGCTGGCTGGGGAATTGAGAATCAGACGCTGGTTTAGAGAGTCCTGCATTGGCTGGGCTGTGTTGACAGAAGATCTACCTTCTCTTGAGAACCTCTCTTTGAAGATCTTTGCCATCTCTCTGCTAGATTTTTGTTTTGGTAAGCTATGAGTCTGATTTGTGTGATTACTTCTGCTTGGGCTGTTTTGTGCCCGTAAGCTGCTGGTGAGGCAATGCTGGGTATCCCCACACCCAGTCCTTAAGCGCTGTGGGAGACTCTTCCCACAGCCCCAGTCTTCCCAGGCATGAGGCTAAAGGCTTTGCACAGGTGGGGTGGTTTCGTGTCAGTTTCCCACTGAATTTTTCTTTTCTGTTCCGTGGCTGGCAGATAGAAACAGAGCTGAAATTCTGATTATTCCTTAAAAATAAGCAGCAAAACAAGATTATCTTGAAACTCCAGACATTTTAATCATTGACTGATGATAGCAAAAGAAATGCATCACACAGCCACTGATTTGGTTAGATAGTTTCAGACTTGCTTTTCCAGACTACCGACTTGTGTTCTTGCCTTACCTTTAAAAGAAAAGAAGAGAAAAAATGAGCTTCAGTGAATCCAGAAGTTCCATGAACTGATCAAGATTGCCCACCTGGATTCTCTTTGGTATAAGAAGGACGAGAGAATCTCTGCCAGAGTTTCATGATTCTACCCCAGCACGGGAAAGTAGACCCCCCCCTGTGCTCTGTTTCCTGACCTGGTCTCCCTTCAAGGGATTTGCTTTCTCCCTCAGAATTAACAGGCCAGGTCCCAGCCTGCTTCATCTGAACAATGCTGCCTTCATGCCTTAAAGCAATATTGTGATTAGACTGATACACTCTGCATTAGACCGATATACTCTGCACATGTGGTTGTGCATGTGCATGCTTCTAAATGATTTGGAAGAAATTTCTTGAACTCTGAAAATGAGCACTTCTTTGCTTTTGATTAAAGCAGCTGCAGTTTTTCAGGTTTCTGCCTCAACCTGAAAGAAGATGCAGTTATTTTCAAAAGCTTAATGGTTAAAACAGCCTTTAAATCAGCTGCATCTGTTTTCAAGCTTGAGAAGAAACTTGAGGAAAGATGTGGCTGCTTTAATCAATATTCTAGCAGGGGTGCACTTGGGCAAGATCTATTTTTTCATGAACTGTTAAAACGTGCACACCATCCATCTCTAAGATGGTGATCTCTAAGGCTTGTGGGTTAGAGACTTGCAATCCTGGTTGCCAGAGATAACAATGCAGTTGGTGACCAGTATGAAAAGACTTCTACGTGCCTCCTATAAGTGTTCCTTTCAAGACAGTTCGGGAATTGTAACTGGAATTTTTATTTACAGAAGGGAACAATTCAGGGGACCCAGGATGGTGTTTGGGGCACACAAGCAAAGGGGCTCATGTCCTCCTACTTAGTTTTGAACTTCTGGCAGGCACCTGGTTGGTTTCTGTGGGATGCAGTTTTGTTGGACGAAGAATGTTGACTTTCTCCAACTCTACTTCGTCTTGTCTTCACTGGGAGTGATTTAAACAGAGCTGGAGGCCTGTGGATGTGTCACCAGGCTGTGATTTCTTGCTGGTTTTGCTCTACACAGTTCTGAGAACTTACCAATTAGATAATTCTGCAAATGGTGCAAGCCACCCTGAGGACTCTTCCCAGTGATGGAGGCCAGCGTACGCTTGAGGGGCTCAGGACATCTGCTGGAGAATTGACTGCTCCATTGTTGGCCAAGTCCGGAACTGTGCTCAGCCGAGCTGAATTTCTCCTCCCTTCCATGCGGCTTCTCTTTATTTGCTGAAGATCTGGACAGGCCTGTTCCAGGCTGCTGAGCTGTGACACTTTAGGGACATTATTTATTTACACTTTCTGCAAATGAAATGTGTTCTTCTAGTTTCTGCTTCCTGTTTTCCCACAGCACAGAGTTTGCATCCTGTTGAGAAACCTTTGGAGTCTGCCACTAAATTGTAAAGAAAGGGGGCTTGAAGATTGCCCACAGCACAATTTCTTTCTGTCTTCCATTCCGCCCACAATATCTTCTTCTAGCCCAAAACAATTCAGTTTTTGAGGCCCAGAGCCAAATGGCTTGGTAGGGATGCCCAGATCATTTTTCAATAAGCAGATTTGGGAATAAAAACTAGCAGGGGCTAGTGGTGGACATGGGAAAGGAATTTTTTCTTTATGAGAGCAGGGAACTGGGGAGACCTTCTAAGATAGGCCTGTTTAAAGAGCTAATCTATGGACGCAACATTTATTGGTCATCCTAGCTAAACAGCTTAAAATAATAAAAAATCCAGCATAATGCGATTTAAAAGAATATTGACCATTAATAAAGTAGCTTTGCCAAAGAGTCAAGATTTTAAAAGGATACTAAAGTATATTTAATAATTGACTTTAGATAAAGACAGCAATAGAGCAGAATTGAGCCTGTCTTGCTAATAATTGAGGTGATTGCTAATAATTATACAATTATAAATGTGTAATTTCATTAATTCTTTGTGGCTCCCTCTCTGTTTGGTTTAGAAAGAGAAATAAGTCAGGGTAGTTGTCCTATAAAAGGGGCAGTGCCTGTCCAGTGGCTTCAGGTGGTCAGATCCTTTCTGGGCTGTGTGTTTTCCTTCCCAAAGTGAGGGAGCGCAAGGAATGCCTTTGAGTCAAGGCAGGGAGAGAGATTTGTGAAGCAGGCACAGACCGTGATATCATGACTAGCCGAGGAGGTTCAGTTACGGTAGGTCTTTCTGATCGTCAGGGCCGTAGGCTGACTTCATCTGTAGCCTTTCAGTGTAGAATTTCCGTGCAGTGATAAGTAGCAGTAAGAATTTCAGTGGAAGAAAAATATTAAATGTGTGTAAAACATTAGAGAAAATTGGTATAAACGTGTTATTATTGCTACATTACCCCAATACTGATTGCTAAAATTTCCTTTTCTAAAATTGCTAGAAATATAATGATCAGATCATTCTTTCATCTCTGGTGACAGTTTTGGAAGATGATTCATGCTAGTATGAAGCAGATCTTGAAACTTTGAATTCCCACCTGCAATATTTTTACCAAATTTATGAAACCATATTTTCCCACAAAATACGCTGAATTACCTTTGTTCATAGTAACTGGCAAAACCTTTTATTTTTTACTTTATGTCTTTTATTGGAACGGATGGTTGTTCTATTCTATAAAAGAGTGTTTATCCAAGTATGCTTTGACATCTAGAGTAACTTTGTATCTCAGACACAATATTTAATTGAAATTGGGAAGGATTACAGAGTACAGTTTGGTAAATGAATTGCTACCACCTCCAACATTTGGGCTTCTCTTTTGCGTGCGGTCTATGTTTTCATTTTATCGGACTTCTAAATTACAGTAGACTTTTAATAGTGCAGACAGAATTTATTGTAGTTCATAATTTCATATTATGATTTGTACCAAGTTGGCCGTGGTTCCTCATATTTATACTTCACTCAGAGCTTCATTGGAATACGTCTGTCTGTCTGTCTTTTTGTCTTTTTCTTTTTGAGTCGTTATAGAGTCCTGGTGACGGCCTGGACCAGTTCCTGCAGTTTTCTTGGCGACATTTCTGAAAGTGGTTTGTTCTCGCTTCCTGCAGCTGAGGGACCGGCCCAAGGTCACCCGGCTGGTTTTCATGCCTAAGGCGGGACTAGAACTCACAGTCTCCCTGGTGCCTCTAATCCCAAGAGCAGATTGCGCTCATCTAAGACACTCCTGTGTGTGTCAGTATACACAGATACATGGCAGGCCACGCACTCCTCTGCCTGGAGGGCTCTGGAGCCCTTGCCCTGGCTTCTCCCTGGAAGGTCCTGCCGGGAGGTTAGGGGTTGTGGGCAGCTGGGCATGCTTGGCTCTCGTTGTAGGTCACCGACTTTACGAAAGCCCAGTTCTTTTAGGCTAAGTGCTTTTCTTATAGGGATGTATTTACCCTGGACGGAGCCTCCCAGGTTTAACTCAGCCTTTGTCTTTAAGGGGCCTTCTGGGTTACCTAGCAGAAGGCCTGGGGTTTTTTCATCATCCACAGGAGGGTCTGCAGCCCTCTGGAGTTCCCAGCCACTGAAGACGTGTCACGTAACTCACGGGGTTCTCTTCAAAAGGATTTTGCTTTGCCAGGTGATCAAAATCTTGGTTCTTTTATGCCTACAATTTCGGTTGTGTCGTTCTTAATATCTGCAAAGTAGGCTAAACCACTTGGTCTTAATTTTACTTTGCTTGCACTTTTAAATTATGGTTTCAGTAATATATGGTTTCAGTTTTTCATTTTATTTCTTCATGTGCTTATCACTTGGAAATCTTCCCTGCCCCATTCACAAGGTAGATTCTTCCTAATTTAATTGCCACCACACCCCTGCGCAGTTTCTTTAGAGGGAAACTAACAATGCAAAGCAGGCTTGACAACAACCAATGTCAGCCAGCCTACACCAATCTCCTCTCACTTTATAAAGTTCCCCAACACGGTGCCCTCCAGTGGTGTTGGGAAACATTAACTGCCAGAATTTTGGGAAGCGGCAGTCCCTGCACCTCTGGAGGGCACCACGTTGGGAAACACTGCTCTCTCTAAACAGCTGTGGTGGTGGGCAGCTGTAGAAGTTCAGAGGTTGCCTGAGTTAAACTCTGGAACAGAAGAGTCCTGAGCAAAGATTGGGCTGTGTGCAAGGAAGGAAAGGTCTGGTATATTTTGGAGATCCTGCTCAGATAGTCTTCTCCAGCCTGGCTCCTTGCAGATGTGCTGGATTGTGATTTCCATAAGGTCCAGCTGGCTTGACCACTAGCCATGTGGAGTTTCCCTACGTCCTCCCCCAGCACAAGATGTTTGCTGACCAAAGGGTGGGTCCCCAATCCTTGGCAATTTCACAAAGGGCCAGTTGTGTTTTTTCATAACCTTCCTGCAAGGTTGGGTTCCAAAGTCCAGCATAATTCTCTGAGCCTGTGCAGAGGGCCATTCCATTCCATTCCATAAGGCTATTCTGGATAGGTGTATTATGTTTCCCTCTTAAGCAGCAAGGGTTGGCATTGTTTCCCCAAACATTTGGGACTGTTGTGCTTCAGCTATATGCTCATTTCCCTGTCATTTAGCCAGAAAAGCAGGTGGGGGGGGGTTCTTTGAAGCTCAGAGCTTGAGAGTGGTAGCTATAATTGCAGTGTTATCACCCCATTTTTGTTATTTTCATCCATTTTGCAATTACTACTGAAGCACAAAAACATCTCCCAGCCAGAAGAAATTAGACAAGCTTGATCAAAAGGCTCACCTCGTAAGGCAAATCTTCGTTAGATGTCAGGTGTAGAGAAGAGTGCTTCTTTATGTATATGCATTTCCAAACTGCTATTCTTGGAAGATGTTATTATAGGGTGGGCAACTTGCCTCCAAAGGAGGAAAAGAATGCCGTAGTTGTCATTGATTATACCTCCCATCATACATGAAATTCACAAGCGAAATTCAAAGGACCACACAGCAAAATCCCACTGAAGACAGCGCTTCAGTCATTTTCATTCTTGCTGGTCTCCAGTTTTGGGAAGAAGGGCTTTGCTGCCCAGCCAGTTTCTGCTGGCCCATCAAAACATTCTGCCTTTCTTACAACCTGCTGGAAATTTGAGTGTAGCAGGCAACTTCTGATTTCTCTCAACAGCCCTGACCTACTTTTTTCTCCTACAGACAAGGGAAGCAAGACAAAGAGGTGCTGGAAAGTTTCAGATTACTTTTTATCAGCCAGGGAGAGGAGTGCAGAGGCTTCAAATAATTGATGGACCCCAAGTAAGATGAGCCAAGGGCGCTGCTGGACGGCTGTGGTTGGGGGATCACCAATTAAAGCTGTGGTGCTTCAGTCAGCCATCTGCTCTCCTCTCTCATTGGGGCTCTGGGCGAGGGGATTCTTCCCAGCTTTCTTGTTCTGCGGGATCCTGATGGTCTCAGCCTAGCTTTGAAGAGAAACAATAAATTGCTTTGGATCTCTGGGCGTAGTCCTCTCGGGAGATGCATCTACATCTCCCTCTCTTGTTCTGTCTCCATTGCACTTCCTAAGTGAGCAGCCCACCTGTGACCATTTGGCAGTGCTGCTCCCAACTCAGCCCCTGATGGCGAGATAGGCAGCATATAAGTGTAATAAATATATAATAAAAATAAAATAAGGGCAACATATAAATTGTGTCCATAGCTATAATTAAAAATATTTGATGAAACGTCGCTTTGATAGGAAGAGTAGGTTGTATTAATTCCTCTTCTGCTCCGAACTCTGGATTTAGGGCCCCCACTTCTGTTCTTTAGGAGACGTGATCACACTGAAGCAGCCCACTTCCAAGGCTTAGTTAAAGAAGACGTTCTCCCAAGTTAATAACTCACCTGATGCCGTTATCACCAAAGTCCAGCATCTCCTCAGCAGATGGCAAAAAGAAAATGGGGAAATCTCCTTCTCTAATATATTTCAGTGATATATTGGTTGCTGATGCGAACAAGGAAATTCTTGCAACCTCTTCCCTTTCTTAATAAAGCTTGCTAAAGAATTATGGCTGGATGCAGAATTATTTTCAGTTTCAGGCAGAAGGGGCTGATACAAGTGCATTTGTTCAGGTTCTGCCCCACGTGTCCTCTTTGTCTTGAACGAAGACCAAGCCTGCCCTTGACATCCAAACATCTCATGAACTTCCTTCTCCTCAGATGGCTCCATCAAGCTTGGATCAAAGGGTCAGCCATTTCTTTGGCCACCTGCATAGGAGGTCAGGCCTGTCCCCGTCGGTGAAAAAGAATCCATGCTGCAGAGGGAGGCCTTGGTCTCCCTTGTGCTGCCCTTCCGATGGTTGGCTGTGGCAGGAGGGTCGGAGAAAGCCTTCAGAGGCGCTGGACAGGAATGCTGTCACTGGTGGGCAGGACGGCTCCGGAGGCTACTCCCGCTCTCCACCACCTTGGTCTTCTGCTGAACTCTACCCATGTGCAAGTTCCTTCCATCAAGTTACGTCCAAGGGGAGAGAATTGGAGGCTCTTGTACGATACTCAGCACACGGCCCTTTTCTATTATTCATTTTCTCTATTTTTATCCCACTTTTCAGGCAATTCCCATCTTTCCTACAAGTGCAAAGTGCAAAGAAGAGAGACAGGTCAAACAGAGTGCAAAGAAGAGAGACAGGTCAAACGCACAGGCTTATGTTGAAACTTTGCAAAGCAAGGGGTGGTGGGGAAAGAGGGCCTGCCCCACTTCTTTTTCCATCTTGCTATCCCCTTCTTGATGTCCTGCTGAAACGGTGGGGATGCATGAGGCCAGGTGTCCTTTGGTCTAGTAGTCCAGGGGGTTCTGCCTGGTGTGTCACAAACTCTTTTCAGGGCTCCTTCTCAGGCCCACCATGAGGGCCAGACTGAACTTTCTCTTCATGTGCGGCTTCTGGATGAGCAACCGTTGGGCCCTGACAGCTGGAATGCCTTCACTCTCTGCTCGCGAGCCCCATCCTGGTGACAGGAAGCAAGCCCTGACGTGAGGCAGACTTTTGTTCAACACCTGCTCTCAGCCCAGCGGTCTTCAGGCACTAGAGAAGGACGGGGACTCTTGGATTCCTGGGCAAACAGCTGTTGTTCAGACAAGAAGCAGCAACTGACATCCGAGGCTGCCCTGGCAGTAAAGACAACTGATCGGGTGCTTAGAGCAGGGGTCTTCAAACTTGGCCCTTTTATGACTTGTGGACTTCAGCTCCCAGAATTCATCAGGCAGTGTGCCTGGCTGAGGAATTCTGGGAGTTGAAGTCCACAAGTCATAAAAGGGCCAAGTTTGAAGACCTCTGGCTTATAGGGTGTGCCCGACTGCCTCTGTGGGGCCCTGGAAAAGAGCGTGGAAGGTGGTCTTGTTAATCTCATCTGGTTGCTGCTCCCGTCTCTTCCAAGGGGAGGATTGTTTCCACAGGTGTACGTGCAACGCCTCCGTGTATTGTGTGTGCCCTTGTCCCGTGGGTGCAAGTTGTTTCTGGCTTTTTGGAGCAAGATAGTCATGCTCTTTGTATAGCCTCACAGGCCCTCGTTTGGAAGGATCGCTAGGGCGTGATTGTATATGTAATATCCTGCTTTGAAGTTCAAAAGAACACAATCCAAAGTGGCTAATGAAATATCAAAATATAATTCAGAGCTTGGCTTTCTACCAGAGCATGTTTTCACAAGATGGAGAACTCAGATTTTGCACTTCAGAACTAGGTTGGATGCAGAACAAGGCAGGTTCCCAACCTCCTCTGTGTTAGAGGCAATTATATGGTAGGAAGAGAGGGGATAAATAGATCTCCCTCCCAGCTAGGAACATTCCCAGGTAAATTGGGGTTTGGACAGGATTCTGGCTCAGGCGGTTATTGTTTTTCTTGAGGTCAATGTTGGTTTGGACTTGGACCTGGGATTGAATGCCTGCTTTTAGGTGTGGGGCTTCCGGTTGGAAATGCTAAATGTAGGGACTCTACAGCAGGGCTTTTCAACCTTTTCACAGATTGTACCACTTTTAGGATATGACAATATTTGAGTACCACCAGTGCTTAGCAAGGTGTCAAAAACGTGATGACTAAAAAAAGAAAGGGGGGGGGATTTGGGGCTTTACTGATTAGATTCATTTGTTGTTATAGAAATGGCTAGTTTATAATATTATGGAAAAGTAAAAAGTTGAGTTTCATTGTTAATGCTTCCTTCCTATTGCAACAGTGGAACTCGGAAGTCAATGCCTTTTCTTTTCTTTTTCCCTTCTCCCCCTCACTTTTCCCTTTTTCTCTCATCCTTCGCTCACAACCCCCCCTCATCCTTTGCCAGCAAAAGCCTCTAGCTAGCTCTCATTCACACAGGTTGCTCGCACAAGCTTCTCTCTTGCGCTCATTTAGCCTCCAAGCCTCTGATCGCCTGGGTTGCTCTGCCCTTTCTAGAGCCTCAGCATCTTTTTTGTATTGGTGAACAGAACCGGATGCAGAATTCTGAGGGTGGCCTTATTTATGCAGTGCCAGCAGAGCAGCATTTGATCTTGATACTATCCCTCTCTTGATACAGCCCAGGGCATAGCTGGATTTGCATGCATTGAGCAGTATAGTGGTTTAAAAGCACAGTGGGCTTGTGTGTTGAACCTTTACTGTTGAACATGGAATCCATAGGAGCCAGTGGGCCCTCGGAGGCTTCCTCCGTGGTCTCCCTGCCTCCCTCACGTCCTTCTACCACCACCTTGATAGCCATTGAGTGTATTAGTTACCCCTGGGGCTAATCTTCGGACACTCCCATTAACTTGCTTGCAAAATTTCCTATCTTTCCATTGTCTAAAATGGTTGAGGGTCCTGCAGTAACTGGGAAACTGAACAAACTGCTTTATTAGCTTAGCACAGTGTGTAAGATAGCTACATTATTCATTAGAGTTAATGAAAGCCTTGCATAATCACTAGGGGAAACAGTTGTTCACGAGAGGTTTTTCTATTCACCAAACATTCCCGTTTTTATTTTGTAGGTGTCCCTCAGTGTTTTCAGTTAGATTGGCAAACATAATTTAAAACTGCATCTGCAGTTTTATTTATGTACAGCAATAAAGCATGTTTCTAATCATACGCAGAATAATTTGGCTAGCACAGCCTGAAGACCTCATCCTGCTGTTTCTGTACTTTTCTATGTGCTCTCTATGTGTTTCTGTACTTTTCTATGTGCAAAGTTGGTTCCCAGGATTCTTGGTGAAGGCCATGCTGGCTAGGGGATTCTGGGAGCTGGTGTCTCAGAAGGTAGAGAGGTTGGGGAGGTGGCTGAACAGCAGAAGGTTCTGCTACGTCTGATGGGAAATTCCCACGCAAGAGTGAGATTCTGTGCATCGGAGAATCGTTCTTTGGTGGCCTGGTGGATTTTTGCTGGCAATCTAGTGGGATTTATACCCGAAAGCCCCAGTTTCAGTCTACCTCCGTGCTGTGCTGTGGTGAATTGACTGGAATACAGTAAGGATGAGCTTGTCCTGCAAAGGGACGCCTGGATGCTGCTGAGATCCTCCAACGGCAACAGAGAGGCTGGGTGGAGTTCTGCATTCTTCCATTGGCAGAGAGGGAGTTTCTTGGGGAGAAGCAAGTTGGAGGGAAGGCTGCTGATTTTGGTGCCTGAAGACATTGTGTTAGCTCAGTGGTGCCTTGTGGCAGAGCGTCTGCCAGAAATGCCCTTAAAAGCTGGGATTTTGGAGGCTGCTTCTGCCTGGCAGAGCAGCTCTGGGCCATTTTAGTTCAGAGTGAAATGGGGGCTCCTCTGTCCGGAGAGAGACCCCACTTTATCTATCACTTGTGTTTCGGAGTGCAGGTAGGCTGTGATTCCTCCTGCGAAGGGCAGTGATGCGGAAGGAAGAGGAAAGGGGCAGAGTGAGCAGAAGAGGAGGGGAGAAATGAGCGGGGGGGGGGCATGTAGACCCTTCAAGGATCCTGGCCAGGATTATGTAAAGCTCCTCCTGGGAGACTGAACAATTCTGAAGTTTTAAATTTAGCAGCCAACATTTTTTTTGCACCTATGCCAGGCAGGGCAAAACTTTAACTTTCCTCCAACCCTTTTGAGGTTAAATATTGTTAGATCAAACTATTTTAAAACAGAATAACAGAGCTGGAAAGAACCTTGGAGATCTTCTAGTCCAACCCCCTGCTCAAGCAGGAAACCCCACACCATTCCAGACAAGTGGCTGTCCAGTCTCTTCTTAAGAGCCTCCAGTGATGGACCTGCAACTTCTGAAGGCAAGCCGTTCCACTGGTTAATTTTTCTCACTGTCAGGAAATTTCTCCTGAGTTCAGGGTTGCTTTTCTCCCTGGTCAGTTTCCCTCCATTGTATCTTGTCTTGCCTTCAGGTGCTAGCTGGGGGGGGGGGGGCTCCACATAAGGATTCAGAGTGGTTTGAAACTAGCTTTGGGCCTCCCACATCTCAGACACAAGCTGGTTTGTTTCTGATTCAGCTGCAGTCTCACGGAAATAGTAGTTCCCGATTGGATTGTGCCTTTCTGTAGCTTGCGGGTGGTCTGTTTATGGACACCCCTGCCTCATCCCTCCTTCCTCCACCTTCCTGGGCATCTGGACTTGCAAGGGGAAAGGGGGCTTGGTTCTCTTTCAGCTCCCCTTCTTAGGAACCGATGGGAATGTAATGTAATACGAAAGGAGGCTGCAGATGGGGTGGGGATGTTGGCAAACGGCTCCTTTTATTTCCCTTTTTTTATTGTGGGGGGAGAGAGATTTTCATTGCTGCAAGACCTGTGGCAGTTTGGACTTTTTGCTCCTTATTGTTGGCATTTTGAAGTTGGCAGGATAAAGTTGATCCCAGATTGCTTCCCAGATTGCTTTTGAGAGTTTGGAGTTGAAACAAGGCTCCCGTGGAAAGTCCCTGATTGCCAGCCTTTAGCCCTGGTGGGGTTGCTTCCTTTTGTTTCAGCAGGCAATGGGAAGCTAGTTTGCTCAGCCAGGTTGTAGGAAAGCTGCCAATGAGGTTCTGCAGGGTGGGGACCCAGTTGCTGTTTATAGTGTTGCACCAGATGGGTTGACTTGACCTGAGGCCTTTCCGAATTCCTCCCATTGGCCGGATTGGCGTGTCTCACTTGGTGAGGGTCTGTGGGACCGATCTCAGGAAACAGGAGGGAGAGCTGCAGCCACTGTGTAAAAGGTGGCTCAGCCCGCAGGGGGAGGGAGGCACTTCAGAAGGGACCCTCCCTGGTTTTCTGGAGAGTAAAAGGAAGGGGGGGGGATATTTTCAGCCTTGCAACCTTCTATTAATGTAACCTTACAATAAAGAGAGATGATTCTCGTCTCTACTACCTCAAAGGGCTAACACACTTTGATTTACAATAGTTGTATTCACACATTGGCTAACGCATGATTTATTTTATCATGATTTTCTGAACAAGCCATGATAGTTTGGTTAAACATGTTTATAAGCCACAATATCTAGGTTCATGCATCACATCAAACCAACATCACACAAACCACAGAAGACTTGATACCACTCATCAAACTATTGTTTGTGGTGGTTTTGCCCATTTAATGGTTTTGACTACAATTAATCTGTAGTTTTTGATGTAGTTTTCATGTCCATGTTCTCCACAGCACAAGAAAGTGCCTGTTTCACTTCTTTGTTGGTCGCATGTCTCCCTGAGGGTTGTGTCCAATACACTTTAAGATTTGGATAAATGAAAACAGGTTTACTTTTTAAGTATTAAGTACTTGGTGAATATTTCCTTTCAGGCGTCTGATAACTTATCCAACTCTCAAAGGGTGAAAGGGCAGCCTGCAAAGTGTTTCTGGAGAGACCACATCAGGGAGAGGTGTGCAGAAAAAATGCACACCATGCTCTGAGAGTGTGGGAAGGAAAAGGTTATTTGGAAGGAGGTTTAGTAGAAGCACCAAATGAGAGGAAGGATTTGGGGTGGGGGCAGAAATGGAAATGAGGGGGGGAAAGACATCCAGGGATCTGGGGGGGGGGATATTTTCAGTTCCTGCAAAGGCTTTGGATTATAAGAGTTGTAGTCTAACACAGGGGTCCCCAACCCCCGGTCTGTGGACCAGTACCGGGCCGTGGCATGCCAGCAACCGGTCCGCACAAACAAAGCCCCATCTGTGAGATGCAGGCAGCACACAAAGCCACGCCCTCTGGTCCACGGAAAAACCTCTCTCCACGGAACCGGTCCCTGGTGCCCAAAAGGTTGGGGACCTCTGGTCTAACACATCTAGATGTCTTCCTGTTATAAGTATCAAACATGGGTAGTCTGTGACTTAAAAGGTTCTCTTTCTCACGAAAGACTACAGGGATACTCTTTTCTTTCGTGGCACATCTGCTCCTGGTGTTTGTTATTACCCCATTTTTTTCTGGTGCTTTTGAGGAATTCCTTGAGAGGAGACTGGCTCAGAGCTTGGCTTCCTCTCGCTGCCTTTCTCCATAGCAGCATCCGTTCTGCTTGACACCCAAGGAGAGGCTAGTGAGAATTTGGTGTCTCTTTGTGTGTGACTTGGTTTGGGGGGGGGAGGCACGGAGGAACCCAACACCTCCAGCCGGCTCACAGATGGGGCCACCCTAGGCTGCTGTGTGTGGGGAAGAGGGAGGGGCGTGGGGGCAGGGTTGGCTGGTGACCAATGAGGCTTTTAAGGCCCATTTCCTCAAATAAGGAAGCGGAGGGCCGGCCAGCGCCAGGAGGGAGGCTCTGCAGGGAGGGAGGGAGCAAAGGGCAATCTGACCCGGTGCCTGGGATTCAGAGCTGGGCAGGCAGTGGCCGGAGACGGTGGCCTCTCAGGCTCCTCGACCCTTTGGGCCACGGTGGCAGCTCCCTCCAGCTGAAAGCAGCAAATGAATACCGAGAAGTACCGGAAATTCCTGGATGGGCTCAACAGCTTGAAAGGTAGGCCAGCCCTGCCTGGGGAAAGGGGCTCAGAATGGTACTTTGGGGTGAGAGCAGAAGCTGCTGCCCCCCAGAAGGGAGGGTGGGTGGTCACCAGTCCGTTGGAAAGCTTGGCTGGTCGGCGGTTGTCCACCCGTTGCCCTGAAGAGGTTTCAGACCTGTGGACCAGTGGCGAGATCGGGAGAGCGCTCCCCCCTGCTCCTCCCGGAAAGGCAGCAGGGCTGGCAGAGAAGAGCAGCCTCAGACCCTCAGCTTTCCTGGCCAGGAGCAGAGTGCCCTCTGCCCAGTTCCAGCAGCCCTGGTTTGGCACCAAAGAACTGGTCCTGCAGAAGCCTCCCCGACCGTGCCACCTGTCCATCGTCCCACCTCATCTTGATTAGGCAGGAGTCAGAGTTTGAACTCAGGGCCTGGGGGTCTCCTTGCCTCGGGGAAGGAAAACACTTAGAGCGGGAATTGCCTGCTTTCTGACTGAAAAGGGGCTCTCAAAAGGGCTGCTCCTGGGTGAGCTCAGGCAGAGAGCTGGGAAAGAACAAAAGAGGCCCTGGAATTCGCAGCCCTTGTCTGGCGCCCCCACTTCCCATTTGGGGAGGGGCTTGCAAAGCTCCTGGGGAGGGAGGAGGCATTCTAGATGGCGAGGAGCAGGTGCTCCGACTAAACCCGATCCCTCTGCATCCAAGTCATGACAGACGGGGACCTGCCTCCTGCTCCAGAAACCCTTCAGCTCCCAGCCCCATTTTTTCCACCACCTTCCCCCAAAGCCCAGGGATGGGAAGAAATGCGTCAGGGCCTTGGATCAAGTTCTCCCTGGCCCCTTGCAGCGGGTGGGGGGCTCCGTTCCGCACAAACCGCCAATTTTGGTATGGGTGCTGCTGTTGTGCCCCCTGTGGGAATCGCTGGGCTGGGTGCTGGCCCCGGCCTCTCTCTGCCCCCAAAGAGGGGGGTGAAGCTGGCCTCAAATGAAGCGCAACTGCAGCTGGAGCACTGGGGGGGGGTTTCTGGTTTAGCAGAGGAGATGCTTTGTGAGCGTTTCACCCATCCAGCTAATCTTTGATTTACAATCATTCATTTAGTAACCATTCAAAATCACAAGGGCACTGAAAAAAGGGGTCTACAGCCCGTACTCACACCCACGACCTTCCAGCATCCCCCGTCACTTGATCCGAGCTCAGGTGGTCGGCGGGCAGCACCTATTTGCCCTCTGATCCCTGTAAACACCTCAGGCCCCTTCCCAGGGGGTCGCCCCCAGGCAGAGTCAGCGGGAAGCCGTGTTCGCTTAATGACTTGGGGGTTCACTTAACAACTGGGGCATTAACCTTGTGAACTCTCAAGCTTCCTCCTTCTGTTATATATTCAAGATGGACAGTATTTAATATTTATTTGCTACATATATGTAGGGATGTGGGTCTATACATATGTTGTTCATAGTGTGTTTAGGTGTGCGTCATGTGTTTCACTTTTGAGAGCGGGCAACTAAATTTCATTTTTGAAGTGTGCCGTTGTGCCCACAGTAAAAAAATGACAATAAAGGTTATCTTATCTTTATCTTATCTGGGCAATGGAAACTCTGCTCCCCAAAGTGGGCTCAAGTTGAGGACTACCTCACTGATGTGTCGTGTCTCTGAGTAGGAGCCCAGACGTCCCGCACTGGCTCTGTGCTTCATGCTCAGCTGCCACAGGGAAGGTGTCGGCTGGGTGGTCAGACCAAGCGCTGCTCCCTCAGGATCCCCAGTCCTGCTGCCCTTTGGCCTTCCATGCTTGGCGGATGCCATAGTCCTGCCTCCCCTGCCAGGCTCACTGGAAGAAGCCGAGGCTGGAGTGTCTGCACAGAACCTAAAACTGCATCATTGCAGATTAAGCTCCCGGGATGACTCGCTTATCCTTCCCCGAAAGAGGCTGGCTCTTTCTCTTGCAGCTCCCTCTCACAGAGGTGGTCAGCCAGGCTTTTTCTCCAATGGGCCAAAGCATAGGGTTTGTTTTTTAAATGAGCTTTCTGCTGGACACCCCCCCATTGCTGGACACCCCCCCCCATTTTTGGACATTGATAATCTTTCTGATTTGTAAGCACCAGAGTTTGAAGCATGTACAGGCTATTATTTATACTAGGTGTAGTGCTATTTATTTTGCGAAATTTTTCAGACTTCAGAGCCCAAGTCCAACTTCTTCCTCTTTCATTTCTTCCTATCTGTTGTGCTGGGCTTACCAATTGCTTGACTTAATTCCAGAAAAGGAGTCACGTGTTTTCATTTCTTATGATGGATTTTTATCTGCTGGTTATTTGGGCTCCATATCAAGGAGAAATGCCATAGTTAGCAGGAACAGCTTGGCGAGAGAAAAAGAGGTTGGGCTCCTCCGTCAAATAGCCTTCCTTCCGTCTGCAGGCACTGTCTAGGGCTGGTGTCCCGAGCCTCTCGCCTGCTGCTGGGGGGGGGGGGAAGCAACTGTGTGGAATTAGAGGCTTGCAGGCATTCTTGGACCCCCCACGCCCCCCCCTGCCATGGTAGCCATGAATCAGGATTAGGACCATGGACTGCCAGACAGCTGGATATTTTATTTCAGCACTGGTGCCTTTTAAGAAATTAAAAATGCCAACTCTGTCCTCTCCTCTGTCCTCTCGGATACTGTTTTCTGAAGCGATCAGGGTTGCGATTTTTTTTTTTGTTTCTTAACTTGACCCCACTGGAGTTGCCTTCCATTTCCGTTCCCGCCCTTCTGAAATCCTCCCTGGTGCTGTGTAAGACTTGAGGCCTCGAGGGGCCCCTTCTGGATTTCTAGCGGTGTTTTAGAGGGCTTTGGAGGACTTTGCTTGCACCCATAGAAGCTCATGGAGCCATGAACCCCAAATGAGTTGTGGAAAGAACCCCAAGTGCATGGAGTTAAGGAATGTGAAGGGCCCTTTGTCAGCAGGGTTGCTGCATTTTGCTTGCTATTTCTAGGGCCATCCAAATGGGCTTTTCAGGATGACAGATACGCTGTCTAGTCTCTGGAGTTTGATCTTCTTCCATCTGGTGATGATGAAGCACAATGCTCCTCCTAATTGGAGCCTAGCCCTCCCGATTGTCTCCTTGAGCTGAAACCAGAAGAGAAAACAATAAAATAGGCTAAGCAGCAGGAAAGGGCTGAGCCCAGGCCCCGGAGGTCTCTCCTCTCTCCCCCCTTTGAAGGCCCTGCCACCCTTTGCCTTCTGCCCCAGCTGTTTCCTGAAAGATGCTGGCAGGTGGCAGTGGACGGGAGCCCTATCCCTGGCTCCTGGGGGGAAGATCTCCCTGCCTGAGCATAGGGATTCCTGACCCAAGAGTCACCTCCCTCCCTGATCAGGTCAATTAGCTCCCAGGATTACCTGCACCATTACCAGCAGGGATGGGAAGGCCCCCCTCTCTCTGCATGACTTGTTAAGCAGGGAGATCCGCCTCTTGCTGTGCAGTTTCTCAGGTGATGCTCAGAAGCCATCCTTGGCCAGGAATGAACTCAGGAAGTGCTGGCAAAGGTGTCCATGAGAAGGGCAGTAATAGGGCCATCAAGGGGGAGGCTGGCTGGCTGGTTTGGGATAACAGGCAGCAGCCCTGGAGGGATTCCTAAGGTAACAGCATCAGCTCGCTCCTTTGTAACTGCAACCTTTTCTCGACTGTTTTACACTAAGTAAATCAGTGGCAGAAGTCCCTCTGCCACACCCCTTGGGGAAGGTGTGGCAGTTGTGCAATAGCAGCTCCCCCCCTTTGGGTTCCCAGATGCTGGAGACCCAACCCCAGCTGTGGCAACTCCCAGACAAGTACACTTCAACTCCCAGAATTCCTCAGCCAGTGTGCTGTATAGGAGAATTCTGGGAGATGGTTCCCATGCCAGAAGGTGCCAAGGTGGAAAGAGGCTCTGGCTGGATATTTGCGGTGAGTTAAGTTATGGCTTATTGGCTAAGCTAACATGTTTTACTTTACATACTGTGCTAAATTATAAACTGTTGACAGTTTGGGGCCTTTCGGCTTCTGGCCGCCCGTCACGGGACGAGGCCCTTCCCCGGACGCCCTCAGGCCGCCCCAGGTGCCTCCCCGCGATAAGCAGGCCTGGCGGGGGGGGGGTGGCTGGTCGCCTGCTCTGCCCTCCGTCCTCCGCGGCTGCAAAGGCCGGCAGACTGGGGGCCCGGCCGCGCCCCGGGACAGACGCCGCCCCCCCTGCCAGGGAGCTCGGCTGCCTGCGCGCCGCCTTCCTCCCCCTTCCTTCGGCAGAGCTGCGGGGCCTGCCTGGTAGGGCGCTTGTCCGAGGCCCCGGTCGCAGAACGCGGGCGCTTTTATCTGGACGGTCCCTGCTCCCGCCTGGGCTCTGCAGGCCGAGATTAGCCTCCGTCTGGGCCGCGGCGCACGAGCGCCTCCCCTCCAGGCCCGCCAAGTGCGGCTCGGTGGCCTTGGGGGGGGGGGCGGCCGAGGGGCAATTCCCCTTCCCCCCCGGCCCCGCAGCAGAGCGCCAGTGCCGGGACGCCCCCCGGTGGATGCCGCGGGCCGGCCGGTTGCAGGCCGCCTCCTCTGCAGAGCTGTGCCGGGGGGGCCCTCCGCCCGGAGCCCCGCCTGGCCTGCCGGGGGTTGCCGCCGGCTGCCAGGCGGGAGGAGGGCTGAGAGTTGGCGATCCCTGCCTTAATCTGCCTGGCGCCGCTTCCTTTTTTCCGAGCAAACTGTTTCGGTGTTTCCTTTTGCTTGAAGTTGGTAACACGCAGTTGGTTTTTGAAGTGACGTGTACCTGTCCTATGCATTCTGCAATTTAGATTGTTTATAGGTTTATTATCAATATTTTTATTGCAAAAGTCATTTTAATTTTGCTAAGTTATTAGTTTTTTAAAAAAGTAATTTATTTTTGGAGCATTCCAGGACCCTGATTGCACTTAGGACAAGTCTTGCCTGGTTTAGTCTCTGTCTCTCCCTTTTCTTTTTTCCCTCTGTTCTGGAAGTTGCTCCTTGCCTATTTTGGATCTCAACTTGCTTGCCAGCTCCTGACTACTCAGAACTCAATCCTTGTTGAGATCCTGATGTATCTAAAGACTCTTGAAATGCATGGTTTAAAATAGTTTCCTCCCTTCCACGATTAGAAGACCTGGCTGTTCAGATGGTATTTCCCTGTCCTTGGTACACACTCAGACATAAAGGAGAACTGTCTCCAGCACTTCTTAATACATGATGCTTCCAGATTTCCCAATTAAGGCTTTATGCAGCTGTCCACGTGAGAACCAGTTTGGTGCCAAAGTTAAAGTGCCAGAGGGCTGGGAATTCTAGTTTTTCCTTAGGTATGGAAGATGGCTGGTGATTTTGGGCCAGCCCCCCCTTTCAGTCCAGCCCACTTTATAGTTGTAGTTTGGGGTAAAATAAGAGGAAACACATACATTGTCTTGAGTTGTACAAAATGAAGGCAGGATGTAAATATAATAAATAAAAGTCTTTTCTATTCTATTAATTGGTTTTGAAAAGGGGGAAAGGTTTCAGAAGAAAAACAGGGTCAAATTCTGTATCCAGCAGGGTGACTGTGCATTAAACTTTGGATGCTCTGGAATCCAGAATCCCTCAAAGAGTTAACTTATTTAGCTGTCTGATAAATCTCTTGGCTCAGTAGGCTGGCCATTTACTAAGGGTAGGATAGGCTTGGCTTCTGTAGACCCTGCCGACTGGGTGATTGACAAGCTGGTAGGCTCCAAGCAGATGCCTGGACTACTCAACAGGTGGGCAGATGGCATTTCAGGATTTAAAGGAAGCCTCTCCTTATCCTGTTCTATGGGGTTAATTTTGTCATTCATTGCAGGACAGCAGCTGTGAGAGAAGGCCAGTCACTCTGTTTTGTGCTGGTTGGTTGAGTTGAGCAGTTTAGAGGCAGTTTGGTGTAGTGGTTAAAGCATCAGGCTAGAAGCTGTGAGTTCTAGTCCTGCCTTGGGTACAAAGCCAGCTGGGTGGTCTTGGGCCAATCACTCTCTCTTAGCCCTATGAAGAAGCAGGAAGCAATGGGAAGCCACTTCTGGAAAATCTGGCTAGGAAAACTGCAGGGACATGTCCAAGCAATTGTCAAGAGTCAAAAACTGACTCCCAAGAGACAAAAACACCCCAAACAAAAACAAAACTTATCAAGTTTAACCATCACTGATTAAATAACTCACAGTTGGGTAATTTCACACAACAAACATTTTACCAGTTAAGCCATATTTTATAAAGTGCAGTGGTTGGATTCATCTATAGTAATGGGACAAACTACTGTAGACCCTACCAAGTTTTAGGATGCTGTGTGAAGTCAGCCTTCCGATTGAATCAGGCTGGATCTATGTCTGCTTGGGTTCCTCCATATTGTGTATTGCAACACAACTTTTTTTCTTTACTTCTTGAGGATTGTAATTGAGGAAAGAGTTCCTTTTCAGTCAAAATGCTATTTATATTCTTTCCAACTCAACAGAAGGTTGGAAAGAAGTTATATAAAGAGGTTTTGGTCCCTCTCTCATCTCTCCATCTCCAAAAGTGTCAAAACTGAACAACACTATGGGAGCAAAATCCACACACATCTTGCTTGCTTGGCATTTGCGAAGGAAGTGTCCTCAGACAGAGTGTGCACTTCATCATCCGCTCCCTGTTGAGGAGGCTTAAGTTGGGTTAAGGCGTTTCTTATGCCAGTAGAAGACTTCCCATGTGGATGTTATAGAGCACAGAGCCTGTGGGGGTTGACAGGTAGCTTGGCTGGGCTTTGCATCTCCGTAACATTTTAGTTGTGGCTGTTTGTTTGACCCCTTCCCTCTCCCTTCCTCTTCCCTTTTCCCTTTCCATTCCCTTTTCCCTTCCCCTCCCCATCCCAGCTGGGAATACGTCTACCAGGAGGTTGTTATTCCCATTAGTCAGCACCCTTCACCCAACAGTGTTTTTCCCTGTTGGCAGATGAAAAGAGGAAGAGAGCTATCGGACCACAGACCTAAGTGGGTCAAATGTCCTTGTTGTCCTCATTGTTACAAAAGGGGTTTAATTAAAAAAGCACAATATTGTAAGGTTGAGATGCTGCAGAACAATGCCGCCTCATTTCTGTTTTTTCCCAGGAACGCCTCTGAACTCCCACATGGAGTCTAGTAACCCAGAAGTAGGGAGGAAGGAGGCCAGGTTTTTAATCCTTCAGATTTCTCTCCCTCCTCTACAGAGCTGCTGTGAAGGCTCTAATTGGGGAAGGAAGGAAGGAAGGAAGGAAGGAAGGAAGGAAGGAAGGAAGGAAGGAAGGAAGGAAGGAAGGAAGGAAGGAAGGAATCTTCCAGTTTCTTCCTTTTATTCCTTTTCAAATAATTTTATTAAAGTTTACAAATACTGAGACCAACTAAGAAAAATACAAAAAGTAAAGGAAGGGAGGTGCAAAGAGACAGAAAAAAGATTTCCCAGTCCTTCGGACAATTTCAATAACAACTTTTCCATAACCTGTCCATAAAACTTCTTTTTCCCATATCTCATCCCTTATCAATAATCATATTATAAAAATTCATCATTCAGTCCTAATTGGCAAAATTTTATTAGGAGTTATCAGAAATAATATATTCTAACCTTAAATAAATCCATTTTGTTTTCCAACTGATCACTTTCTCTAAGAAATAAAGCAAAAGAAATCTCTTTCCATTTACAAACAGATCAAATAATGTCCCACCCAGCTTCATTCTTGATGCCCCTCTTACAAATGGTGAGGAGGAAGTCTTGAATCGTTGGAAAGTGCCTGGATTCCACAAGGGGTCATTTATAGGCTGGCTGACCAGCCACAAATATCCATTTCATAGAGAAAAGGAGGCTAAAAACAGACCACCAGGCCAGGACTCTGAACCTGACTTTTTCAGTACTATCATCACTTTGAAGAGTTGCTAAACGAATAGTTGTAAGTTGAAGACTACAATCCCCTAGACCTGAGAAGCTACTTGGGTCCCACAAAAAAATCCAACACCAGTTTCCCTGGGTGTGATTGCAACCACTCCCTGCTTGCCCACTTTATTCTACCTTTCCCTTTCAGGGATGCCACGGGAGGCCTCGGATGTGGGCTGGTGCTAGGGCACCCGCCTTGTTCCTGTGCTCTGATTGCCTGAGGGCCACTCCTTCCTCTCCACGTGACCCTCAAGCCTTCTGGCTGTGACCTAGTGACACCCCCCCCCCTTTGCCTTGTGGTGGGTGGGGCACGGAGCGCGTCAGAAGCCCAGCTGGGTTTTGCTGTGGGAAAGGAGAGGAGTCAAGCGTGGCTGCCTGCCTGGGCAAAGCCAAGCCCACCCCACCTGCCCTGGGGCTGTCTAAGCAAGTGGCGGCTTCCTTCTCGGCAGGAAACTCTCCAGATTGATTCTTCTGGAGCAAAGGCTCTGAGGGGGGGGGGGGGCAGAAACGCCTCCCTGTCGGTTGTCCTGCTTCCAGGCCGCTGTGGCTTCTTCCGTTCTCTTTCCCAGAATGGCTCTTTTTCTCAATCTGGTACTACCTGCCAGTTTCCACAAAACGTTTTTAAAACGATTGTTTGTGAAAATTATTTTTAATCCAACTTTTATCTTGGGTATTAAACCAGTAAAAACAATACCTAGGAATAAAACTTAAAGATGGCATTATAATTGACAAAAATCATATGAGTATAAAGAGCCATGCAAACAAACAGAGCAGGAATGGTGCCAAATGGTTGCAACTTTGGTGCCAAGTGAGTTTAAATGGGGAGGAAATTCTTGCAGAATTAGGATCATATTTCACAAAGTAACACTGACTTATTTCCTTGGAATTTTGTATCATGCCAATACATTTTGAGACAGTATACAGAGCTAAAAATAATTAATTTTTTTTTTTACTCTACAATTCAGTAATATGTAGCACTGCCGTGCCTTTTCAAACGCCAAGGGAATTAAGGATGTTTTAACAGGAGTCTAAATGATAGAACGGCTGCTGCATGCTTTAGTTTGAGGGGATGGTACAATCATGTGCTACAGTCGAAAATGTCTTTCTGATTTTATTGTAAAGCTACAAAAGCCTGTTTTTTTAAAAAAGAGAGAGTCCCTCTCAACCTGCACAGACCCTGCTGGATCCAGGCAGTGGGAATGAGGAGGCCAGCCTCATCTAGTGCTGGGCTTCTGTGTGTTTTATGTGGGGAGTGGGCTGAGGGCCAGGAGCCCAGGCCAAAAGCTGGCACATTAGGGAGCTCCCCGCCAGAGTAGATCCGGTGTTTGGCCTGTGCAAAAGACCTCTGTCGGCTTCTAACAGCTAAACTGTGGCTATCATCAAATTATACAACAAACGATTCTGGAAATCAGTGACAGTAAAAAAAAAAAAAATGCTGCTTAGTCTGAAGCTACCAACCGAAGTCTTCCTGTTCTCTGAGCTTGGTTGTTTTCTGGCAGACGTTTCGTTACTCAGCGAGGTAACGCCATCAGGCTCAGAGAGCACCAAGGACCCCAGAGTGTTGCCTCTGATACTCCAGGGTGTTACTAAGGCTGTGCTTTTTAGTTATTTTTTAAAATCTCCCCATTCAGTAAAAGGCCTGAAGGGTTTGTAGATCTTTTTAAAAAAGCACCTGAATGAAAAATTACGCCACGGGGAATGAAGTGCCTTATGATTCAGGCAGGCTGGGCTTTCAGCCATAGATTCCTGGCTCCTTTAAGGAACACATTGGAGCTGGGAAGGAGTTAAAATGCGTGTTTTCAAAAGAGTTGAGGAGCATTTGACGGGGCATTGGCATCTGGGCTCATTCTTCTGATACTTCTGGCAAACAGGTTTTGCAAGTTGTGGTTTAAAAACCTAATGGATCAGAGCCGACAGCAATGGGCCTCTTTTCCTTTCTAGGGCGGAAGAGGGCATTGCGCATTTCACACGGCTGTAAGGCCAACATCTGTTGGTTTTGGCTGAGATTATCGTGGTTTGTAATTGTCTTAGTATGATATGTAAACCCAGGTGATTCAGGCTTATTCAACCGTGATTATTACGGGCATGCTTTAGAGCAGCCCATGAGAAACTTCAAGGGGCACAGATTCTTTTTAACAAGACATTTTACGCTGCTCTTTTGCCAAATGCCATCCCTTCCAGCCCTGAAGGCAGCAGTGCACAAAGGCTCAGAACTGGTTGAGATCATCCTGCAACGCACATTTGTCAAACAGCTTCTGAATTTGGGTATGAATTTTCCCTCTCGATGCCTCCTTTCCCACCTCTTCAGAAAATTCTTCTGGAAGAATATTTTGGTTGAGGAAGGGATGAAGCAAGGTTGCCCCCGTGTCCCTGCTTTGAGGGGGGGGACTCAAAGAGTTTGCCAGCGTTCAGCCAGGTCTTGGCTCTGCCCAACATGATTTTGAGGTTGGCTTTCCTGACGACCATTCCACGAAACCTGGGTTCATCCTCTCCCACATGGAGCACACAGATACTGGGAAGCCATGGGGTCCTACTATGAGTCTCATTCGGTGGAATTCATCATTGCACATTAGATCTTAACATCAAGCTTGGCTGTAAATCTCATCTCTCTGGGCAGTTAACCATTGTTGAATTGACTTATTTGGCAGTTCGTTCTTAGTCATGACTTGAGTAGATTACTTTCTTTAATACAGGAAGAATGGCACCTTATATATACCAAAGCTTTTCTTGCTACAATACACATAAGCCAAATTCGGTGCTTCAGAATTTGTTCTGTTTTTACTCTGGCCTCTCCAAATTAGATTTTTATTCTCTTGATGGCTTTGGCAGCCCCTGATCTATGTTAACTTGACTGTTCTCTCTAGTCTGAGAACTGCTGGTTTCTGCCTTGCCAGCTTCATTCTTTATAGTAGTACTGTGACGTAACTTTGAAAGGCACTCTTCTATCTTGCTTAAACTTGTAATAAATACTATTTCTTCACTCTTCACTCATAGGACAGATTGGGAATTTCCCATTTAGTTGAGAAAAATGGGCCACCAAGTGCATCCAGAGACTTGCTCAATGCAGGAGTCCCTATTCAGCCTCTGCCTGAACCCAGGGCACAGGGGAAAGGCTGTGGGACAGAGGGTCCGCCCTCCTATGACTTCTTTGTTTGTTTTGTTGGTATAACTGCCCATCTTACATGTGGGACGGGGGGGGGGCAACCTTGGCTGTTTTATGACTCGTGGACTTTAACTCCCAGAATTCCTGAGCCAGTCCACGAATCATAAAAGAGCCAAGGTTGCCCACCCCTGAGGTGGGACATCAGCCCATTATTCTCTATTCTTGTGCTCTGGAAGTAAAGGTAGTTCTTGACTTACAACCTTTTGTTTAGTGACCAAAGTTACAACAGCACTGAAAAAAATGACTTATGACTCCAACAAGCTACTAAGTCAATGGAGGAAGCAGATTCACTGAATCACCGAGTGTGATTTGACTTGACAGTGGCAGTGGTGTGTTTAACAATTGTGGCAAAAAAGGTTGTAAAATTGGGTGCAACTCATTTAACAGCCACCTTACTTAGTAACATAAATTCTGACCCCAGTTGTGGTTGTAAGTTGAGGACTACCTTCCTTCTAGGGTCACCTCCCTTCAGAGACTTGCAAAATGCTGCCAGATCCCAAGATCCTCTTGGGACTCCACAGCTGCCCCCCCCCCCGTCTCTGGGGAGGAGCAGAAGAGCCGGGACCTAGAGTGGAGAGGGCCAGGAAGGGCAGAAGGCTTTTCTGCTTAATTTGGAGGCAGGTTGTATTGCCAAATATCCCCCCCCCCCCGTGTGTGTGTGTGTGTGTGTGTGTGTGTGAGAGAGAGAGAGAGAGAGAGATGCCAGCCAGCCAGCCCATGATTCTCCATCCCTTCTCCGTAATGAGCATGTCTGGTTCCTACCAGCCATTGTGTTTCCTTCAGTGCCCTCCAATAACAATAATAATCCCAACTGTTGGGGCAAGGAGAGACTGCCTAATGAAGCGGGCTGAGTCTTGGGAGATTAAGAGGTTACTGGTGGGGCTTTTCCGTTTGATCAGGCTGTCCTGAGCGTGAGAAAAAGGGCCGGGAAGAGGTTTCTGACAAGTGCAGCCTCCCGTTGTGGGGATGGACATTCCTGCTGCTTTTGGCTGTGCCACAGTTGCCTGGGAGATGGGAGGACTCCTGAGACTGCCCCCCTTTGTCTGCTGGGGAGCAGTGGCCAAGGGGTTAGCCCCCGCTTTTTCTTTCTCCCCCCTCCCAAGATATGCCTTGTCCCTCTGGGGCCTGAGGCTGCTCTCAGGGCCGGCCAGAGAGAAGGGAAGGGAGCTTAGCCAGCCCTCTTGAACAGGATACCCCCTTTATTGTCTCCCCTGCCCCCGACACAGATTAAGGCTGAGCTAGTGGGCATCCTGAGAGCTGTGTTCAGATCCAGCTTAAGCTAGAAGAAAGAAGTGAACTAGAAGCTAGAAGGAAGGTGAGGATCCAAAGAGAAATCTACCTCAGCAAGGCTGGCCTTGACTGAGAGCAAGCCAGAGGGGAAGAATGAGTCCATAAAGTTGCTGCTGAGTAGAGCCTCTTGGGTGACTCAGGCAAGTAAGCCAAGCCATGTGATTATGAGGTGACGGTATGGAAAACTCCATCCTCTTGAATAGGGTTAGATAATTGTGTTGCTTTAAACTGAGCAATTGCTTGAAAAGGCATTTTAATAATACAATAAGCTTGTAGTAAAATAAAAAGAAATCTCATGCTTGCTTTATTTCCCTTAGCTTTAGGGAACGGTGATAAAGGTAATTTTAATAATGGAGCGTTTGATCTTGGCAGAAGAATGCAGTTTTGCACTAATGTGCATACCAGGATGGAAAGAAGATCCACGTTGCTCAAACATGCAGGACGGCCGCTCAGCTCTGCCCGATGCTGCTCTGCCTTCCGTTTTACCAAGGGATCCGTCTCTGCGTGTCTCTTGCTTGTTCTGCTCATTTTCTTTCAAGTTATAGTGAACTGTAATTCATTGTGGCGGTTGGCTTTTAGGCAGAATAACCTGGTTTTCAGTAGCACATAACTATAGCTATTTCCCCCCCATGTACACTTGCTAATTTGAAATAATTAGGTTTTCAAAAGTATAGTTCTGGGAAACTTTTTAAAAATGCAAAACTGAATTTGTGTTGTACCTCTTGAGAAGAGGAATGGCTTCTTTTCCTATGCTACCACACAAGTCCTGTTTATTTTAGGAATGTCTTTGCTTCTGTTCTGGGAAGATTCCTCCCGTAAGAGCCCCCCCCCTTTATAATTGGCTGTTTTTACTGGAAAGGAAGGGATCCCCTTTTTTAATGCTGGAGCCAGAATTAATCTCTTGGTTTGAAGTGGTGATTGAAAAGAGGCCATGAAAAGCCTTTTGGATTGCTGGCAGGGATCATGGCAGCCCCTCTCCCATGTGTGTCTGTCTGTTTGTGTGTTTATAACGGCAGAATCCCCCTCCCAAAACACACACGCGCATCCTGAGGACCATTTTTCTGCTTCTGCAGAGTTGGGAAAGCCAGCTTCCTGTCTGCCTGGTTCAGTGACTGCTGGTAACCCGGGGGCCATTCACAGGAACCATAAGGGAGATGCTTCGGGAGTTAAACATTTACCTTTGAGCCCTCCCAGAGAATAAAGGAGACTTTAAAGTCTGGTGGGCTAGCAAGGCTCCTGCAATCTTCAGCCATATTCTCATGGAAATCCCTTTGTGTCAGGAGCTGTTGAAAGGCTCTCGGAGGAGACAACGCAGAAAGAAAGTAAGGAAAAGCATCAGACCCAGGCAAACCCACAGAGTTCACAACTGATGTTTCCCCAATGTGCAGAAAGCCGAGGCAGCCTTGTGAGCAGGTTTGCTGTTTGCTTGCCCTGGCCAGTGCACTGTCACTCTTTAGTTAAACCATAAGCCAGATTTGTGTAGGCCGTGGCTAAGGAACACGCCAGCAACTGTGTGGATCTCTTTGTTCTGCCACTAACCCAGATATGAAAGATCAGGTGACAAATGAAGGTTTACCGTGTTGAATTTTACAGCCCTAAAGTTGGAGCTGGTTGAGTGGATGGTCTCTGGTCTCTTGGGGGGGGGGCAGACAGAGGCCTAATCAACAAGGGAAGAGGGAGGTAGAAGCCTGGGAACTGTTAGTCCTTGGCCAGCCAAAAGAGAGAAGTGGATCTATCTAAAGGAACTCTTCCGGTCCCCATTTAAACTAAAAATGAGGTGTTGGCTCCTTTTGTGGCAGCATCTTCTCTGAGTGTAGCACTTACAACTGGCTCTGTTAATGTGAAGTCTATTTGAACAGCCTGGGAGGTGGTTATTTGGCACCTCTTTCTGGTTTCAAGACACTTGAGTGGAAATTGATACAGATACCCGCTAAGTCCCCTTCCTTGGCTCCCTTGCAGGGGTCTCTGCAGCAGCGCAAAGTGACCACTGTGGTGATTTCTTTTGGCCTTGAGCGGTCTTGGCTCCATAGGTCCTTTTTGGTGATAATGTGTAGAAAGCATTTTGACTGGCAAACGGAGACGTGTATTTCAGTTGCAGTCAAAGACATTTCAAAGTAATAAGATGTGAGCAGGTCTGGAAGAAAGAGCCACTAAAGCTTGGGGAACAAGCCTGAATTTTAGAAGTCTAGAAATGGCAAAGATTTGTATCTGGCACTCTGTTTCTCATGGAGCCCATCTGCCGGTTGGAAGCAAGGCGGGCTGGCGGGCTTTGCTGCACCCCCTGGAGCTTGTCTGCTCTTGTTGGAGGATGTAATGAGAGGCTTCTGCCAACAGCCCCATGGCTGATTGCACACATGTGTAGAGCACCTCAGAAGCATGTCCAAGAAGGGGAAATTGGGGTGTGGCTGAGGACTGGCAGCTAGTGCTCTTCCATACATTGAGGATAACCAACACCAGTGTCAGAGCCAGTTGGGGGTTGTTTGTGAAGAGGAGCTTGAGAAAGGCTGCAAAACAGCCTGTGGGTCTGCCCTTCTAACTAGACGGCAGGGTTTATGGCCTTGGAAGGAAACTGCATCTTGGCAAAGAGAGAGCAACAGGCAGGTTTCTGTATTCTGTGCACCACGTCTCTGAAGAGAGGGTCTCAACTTGGCTAGTATTTGATCTCCCCAGACCTCCTTGTAGGAGGAGCCTTGCAATGTTCTTTTGCTTGACAGCACTGATGACCCTGGGCGCTCTGGCGGACTGGCATCTCACTGACCTGCCTGTTGTGTAAAAGCAATAATATATGCCCCTTTGGAAGAGAAGCAGTGTGTGATCTGACGTGGAAGAGAAGATACGATAAGCTGTATGAATTCCAGGCAGAGGGATGTCGCCAGATACGGGGCCATGGAGTGGCTGGAGATGACCTTGGCCAGGGCAGGCCTTTTCTCTGATGTGTGCTGATGTTCTCTATTGTCTGTTTCATAGATATATGCATGTCCCACCTTTCGCCGTGTCTGGTTCCCTCTGTTCCCCTTGTGCTCTGAATAAAACTATTATTGTGAGATCCACTCATGGAATAAGTGTTGCCGCCTGGCTCTGGGGTTTCTGAAACAGCCCTGTTATTCAAGCAGGCAGGGTGACCCTCAGGGCCAAGCCAGGCCCTGCGTGGGGAGAGGAGTTCTTCAGGATCAGCTCTAACTCATTGTCCATTAGGGTGAGGAAGGTATGATAGATCTCTGTTGCATGTTCTGCTGTAGGCTAATCGCTGCCTCACTGGCAGTTTGTTTATTTAGCAATCCTGAAGTGGGCATCTCCTTAAAAAGCTTTGTGAAAGACATGGTGACGAAGTTCTTATTTTGCACGTGTCTTGATCAAAGCTGTGCAATAGTCAGCAACAGAAAACACACACCCAGATTTCTCTCCTCTTGAAAAGTGCGAGGTGGGTCTCGCAGCCCTTTACCAAGGGCACGGCAGAGGGTGGAGACCAACAAGCCAATGAGAGGACGTGATCTAAGTTTGACAACGATTGGAAATCCTTACTGACCTTTTGCAGGAAATAGGAAAAAAATGAAGTCATGATGCCTGGTTCTGAGGATTACAATAACAATAATTATGGAGAAAATGTGAACAATGCTGTAACCATGGAGTAAGAGCTTATCTTGTATTTATACAGGTAGTTCTCAACCTACGACCACAGTTGAGCCCCAAATTTTTGTTGTTAAGTGAGACATTTGTTAAATGAATTTTACCCCATTTTACATCCTTTTGTGCCACCGTTGTTAAGTGAATCACTGCAGTTGATTTACTATCTTTGCTGGTATGCGTCAGAGTCCTTTGTAAGGCCCACAAATATTCATACGAAATAAAAATGCCCAGGTTTGTTGTGAAGGGGTTCTCCTGTTTCTCGGGGGGGGGGGGGAGGAGGAAGGAAAAGTTTGGCTCTGGAATTGGGTGGATCCTGAAAGGCTTCAGAAACTCAGAGGGAACAAATTTGCCTTCTGTGAACGGGCTGTGCTCTTAGCCATTTTGTGAGCGCGCCCATGACCAATCGACTGCTCTCAAATAGGAATCCGTGGTCGATCGGGGAGGTCCAGAGCCTGCATTCTTGGTCCCCCTGGGATTCACCTCCCTAGTTAGGAAGTGGAGGGTCTCTTTCTAATGCTGTTGCTGGCCCTGGCGAGCATCACTTCCATTCTTCTTTGCCAAAAGCCCGATCCACCCAAGTCATCGTGATTCAGTCCACGTGGGATCGACTCTCCCTTCCCTTCCGTAAGGCAGGCACGGCCTACACCCACTTCCTCCAGCACCTCCAAGCTTAGCTGCGTTCAGATTTCTGGGGGGGGGGGCTAACAGTTTTTCAAGGTGCCAACATTGGCTCCCCAAAGCAAAGAGGTAGGTTAGCCATGGTGGGAGACATGAGTGCCAGGCCAGGTATGTGTGTGTGTGTGTGTGTGTGTGTGTGTGTGTGTGTGTGTGTGTGTGTGTGTGAACCTAGAGGGAGAAGGCTGGAGCGGCAGAGAAACAGGTCTTGCAGTCTGAAGGATGCACCACTATTTCTGCGTGACTCACAGCCTCGTGCGTGGGATATTTATATATATTTCCTTGTTCTACAGAAGGAAGCTTCACTTCAGCCTCCGTGTTTGGCTTCCTGTATTTGATAAAATGCATTTCCTAACTTTTCCACTCTTCCTGCTTATATCAGGAAAACCCCAGAGGGAGCTGGGCTGAGATGTCCTGACTTTTTAAAAAGATCTGGGTCTGGAAATTTTGGTTTGATTGTATGTTGTAAGCTGGACATGGCGTGGTTCTCTGAGTAGGCAGCACGGTGGTCAAGGGACATTGGGGGTGGGGCTAGGCTAGTAAGTAACTGCAGAGTAACTGTGAGCAGAGAGTCCATTTCTGCTCACTCAGTATTTCCCTGTCTTACATGCAGAAATAAGATGATTATGACAGTGGACAGGCTTCTGAAACTTCTTAACGATTTTAAAGGGATAAAATATTATTTCTTAACCTTGGTCACTTTAAGATGTGTGGACTTCAGCTCCCAGAATTCCTCACCCAGCCATACTGATTGCTGGCTGGAGAATTCTGGGAGTTGGTCCACTTATCTTAAAAGTTGCCAAGATTGAGAAACACTGGAATAAAGAGATGATATGCATCTTATAAATCTGTATGCGAATCTTGCATTTCTGTTCTGCCAAGAACTGTATTTCTGCATTTCATTTGCACCCTGCACTGGGGGGGGGGGGCTGAAGCCAGTGTTGGGTGGGCCAAGAGCAGAAATGGGTGGGAGATTTCTACCATGTTATCCTCTGCCTCTCTTGCCAAGGTGAGGACAGATCACTTACCAAAGGTCCTCACTGCATGTATCCAGCCGGCTTTTAGAATTAGGCCAAGAGTCAGGGGCATCCATGCGGGAGAAAGTTGGAAAATCAGGAAGGGAGCATCAATTGCCTGATTCTGGCCACCATCTTAACCTTTAGAGCATCCTGTTCTTCACCAAGGGCAGCGATTGCCTAGCTGTTTGGGAACTGCCTACGCAGGCCTGGCTCTTGCACTTTGTGGCACCAGGTGAATCTTTTCCAGGAAGGGAAGCACACCTGATGTCTCACCCCCATCCCACCTTCTGGCTCCCCCACATAGTTGGACTTCCTCCTCTCCAATTAGCATGGAGCATAGGGAGGGGCTCTGCTTCTTTGCCATCTCCCCTCGGGGGATGCACAGCAGGAATCCTTTAACTCTTTGGCTGCCTTATCCCAGTGGGATCCAGCAAGCCAAAGGAAACAGGTTCTTCAGGAGCTGCTAGAAAGACACATGGCTCCACCAATGGAAGGTGCACGGAGGGAGCAGCCAAGAAAGTCCCAACTCTTTGCTCTGACGCCACTCAACCCTCTCTTGGTCTTTTGTCCCTCCTCCCAGTGGGCTTGAGGGATCAATGCTTTTTGCTTCACATATCCTTAGACCCAAATACAGATGTTTCATGTTTTTGCGCTTTTGTAAGCATCCTTCTAATCTTGTATTAAATTTCTCCTCTGTGTACCTTGGCACTCGTATCTTGAATCTCAGAAATAGGGGAAAGGGTATATTTTTACAAAGGGACAGAAATATTGCAGTGGAATGGCTTTATTTTGCCAGTGTTCGGTTCCAGAATCTCCCCTTTGCCTTGGGATGAACATAGAACATTCTAAGGATTTCTGTCTTAAGAGAGCTCTGTGGAGACCTGGCAGAGGCAGCCTGTTCCGCATCGTGAATGTTCACAGAGGCAGCAGCAGAAGAGGGTCACGAAGGGGTTCTGCTTATGAACACCCAGGAAATTTAAATGCCCGAGTTCTGCCTATGGCTGATTCAGCAGGATTTTTATCTTCTTCAGGGGTGGCTCTTCTCATTTTGAAAAAGAAACCCATGATAGACTACATGCTTCCCCCAATGCAACAAAAAGGGGACGGTTTTGCTAGAATGAGATACGTCTTGTCGTCTAGAAGAGGTTGGAAGGTTGATTGACCTCTCCTGCTGGTTTGGGTAGGATTCTCAATAGGTCACCATGATTTGCAACCTTAGCAGCTCTAAGATGTGTGGACCAACTCCCAGAATTCTGGGGGTTGAAGTCCACACCTTAAGAGTTGCCAAGGTGGAGAAACAGTGAGCTAAAGTGGAGAAGTTGTCTTTTGTTTTACAGCAGGTGCCTCTAGTTTGCTGCTCTCCAGACTTTCACTGCTTTCCATCTTTGGCCCCCAGGGGTTGGGCATCTTGGAATTTCCAGTGCATCTGGCCAGTGTCAAGTCAGAAAGCGTTCTTTCTTCTCAAAGCTCCGTGTAGCTATTTTGAGCTCTTAAGGTTTTCCCTTCTCAGGCTCTGCATTTTAGCAACCTGCAGTCCACTGCCTGCTTTAGGTCTCTTCCTCTTGTGCTGCTCTGCTCCCAGTCAGCCTGCAGATGGCGGAACCTGCCCGCACAGCTTACCTGCTGGTCTCTCTCTCCTCCCTGAACTGAAGCCTTTCTGGAGGGTTGTTCCAACCTTACTGATCCCTCTGGTTGCCATTTGGTGTTTCTGTGGTGCCATCTAGTGACCCCTGTGAAGAAGTGCACAAAATACAGGGGAGATAGGAAGAAAGCAGATCTGGCAAACAATGCTTAAATTCGGAAAAAAAAAAAAAAAGCTGCATGAAACCATAGAACCTGGCTCAATTTATGCATATTCTTTTATTTGGAATATTATATCATACATTCATTCATTCTTTGTTATTCTGTTATGTTGTCTGGTGACTGGGAAAAGCAGAATGTAGATGACAGAATAACAGAGCTATAGAGTTGGAAGAGACCTTGTAGGTAAAAAAAAAACAAGTTCCATCAGACTTTCTAACCTCTCGCAAGAAGGGGAAGGGGGTATATCTCCAAGTCCTAAATGTTTGGGGTGAACAGTAGGGCAAACTGATCTGTTCGACCCCTCCCCTGCATTTTGGGGCTTCCAGTGAAATTGAGGCTGGCAGACACTCCTCACCCTGATCCTGTATAACTGTTATTCCTGCTTTGCAGTTTAAGCAAGAACGAATAACGCTGCCCTCCAGTGCTCATACCAGTCCCGGAGAGTTGGCAGCACAGGTGCTGTTCCAGTTGAAACTGCTTCAGCTGTGTCTGAGTTTGCCAAAGGCCACATTGTGAGAGAGATGCAAAATGGCATCGTTTGCATGCTGCAGCTGAGTTGGGAAGGAAGGAGGAACGTAGACTAAGAGGCGAGGAGAAAGTAATGGCCTCGCCTGGGGTGAGCTTTCTTCTTCCTAGCTTGTCTGTGGTTCTCTGATTCTAACAAAGGGAAATGGAGAAGCTGACTCTCTGCTCATGCCCCAAATGCCCAGGAAAGAGGCTGACTTGCCTGAAACGCACACAATCTGCGGGCTGAGCCAGGAGGCGATTTGGACGGAGAGGAGCAGTTGGCAAGAAGCTGCATGGAGGATTTGGGGGGGGGGGATGTGATCAAAAGGCAGGTTTATAGTGACCATCCATTTCAAGAAGATGCTGTGTGTGTGTGTGTGTGTGTTTTATCATGCTCCCCCGCATAAGTTCAGTGGTATTGATCCATGTTCTGGTGAACTGTGGCTGCAAAGGAAATTGTGGATGAGGTAGGGAAGACCCTCCCAGCATTATTGTAGGAAAGGTTTGCTCAGGTTCTGCTTCAAATAAGCTCAGTTTAGGGAAGAGTGTAGGGATGCATAGAAACATAAACAACTTCAGGCATCTTTGCAAGTAAATGGGACAACTCATCATGGCCATCTTGCTGTGGGACAACTGGTTGCGCACAATTCAATAACACAATTTAATTATTTAAAACAATATAAAAAAATCTTTAATTTTTGTTATTCACATTTCATTTTGTCCCTCTCTTGGCATCCTTTCTTTAAGGATTCTATTCCACCATTTCTTTGATATTAGTGTAACTCTTGTTCTGCAGCAAATTATCCCTTGGCAAGTTGTCCTGCAGCAAAATGGCCACAGCGAGTTGTCCTAGACCAGGGGTAGGCAACCGTGGCTCTTTTATGACTCATGGACTTCAAGTCCCAGAATTCCTAAGCCAGCATGGCAGTTGAAGTTCATGAGTCACAAAAGAGCCACGGTTGCCTACCCCTGTCCTAGACCCATGGGAAAGCTGCACTTGATGAATGTCTGTCTGAGCATCCTTCCCCCATCAGTGTGAATCTGGCAGACGAGACGTACTGTTGAGTGGGTAAAGCCTAATTTGCAGAGCCATCATAATATACAGGATTAAACACAACCCACAGTTCGGGACCTTTCTCTGGACCCCTGAGTGAAACCTCTGAGCACGAGAACATGGGAATGTTATTTTCTGAGGGGGAAAGAGAGAGGGATTCTACTCCCCACACCTTGAGTCTGCATCAATCTTGGTTCTGACCCACAGCCACTGGTCTCTCATAGGACTGTGACTTGCAGATGGTCGAGCTACTCCGCTATTATCTGTGTGGGCTGACAAACTCTCAGGCAAGGACAGCCCCAGTTTTGCTTCTGGTGCTTCTTTTAATGGAAGGGGGTTGGATTAGATTTTCCATTGATTCTGCCCTGAGATTGCCCTTCCCACATCACCAATCTGTTAACATTTGTATTGCCACAGGCAAAAGCGTTTTTCCAGTAAGGGAGTGTGCAGTTGCTGGCCCGTCCGCTGGGGGGTCCAGGAGGACGTGTCTTGCAGAAGCCACCTCAGCATAAGGAGCTCTGACTGGGATTGCCCTCGAATGAAGGAATTGGGGGGGGGGGCATTTGGTAGTTACATCTCCAAATTTAAGGATGGCAGACAGTGGAGATTATGGCTCTCCCCCCCCCCTTCAGCTCCCAAGAACGAAGACATGCCAGGGGTATCGCTTGAATTAAAAGCAAAAACTCCAGCAGTCTTTTCCTATGGGCATTTCATTTTACTCATAAGGAAGAAATTGTATCTAAGTAGTTCTTTTCCACCAGCAGAGTAAGGGAGAGAAGGATTCTTGTTGCTCTTTTATTAATGATACTGTTATTTCAGTGGCATTTTCAGTTCCTCTTCATGTATCAGTGAAAAGATCCTTTAACATATAAAAGTTCACCCAGTGCCAGGTTGTATCTAAATGAAGACGGCCAGGAACAGGGCCCAGTGTCTCCCCTTGGCTTCCTGGCAAGAATCGGCCATGATGTGAATGCCCAGCGACGGCAGTGGAGCCCTCTGAGCAAAAGGGCAGCCTCCTCGTCCTTGAGTGATAATTCATTGGTTGATGATCCCGTTTCTGCACTTAAGAATGCAGGACAGGCTAAGATGCCACCCGGGAAATGAGATCAATTTCATGGATTAGGACCGTGCCTTGGAAGAGGGTCTGTGAGTGAGTCGTGGAAGGCATCATGCGCCTCTGGAAGCGCCAAAGGTATGCACTGCGTCCTTTTGATGTGCTTCTTGGACAAGTACGCCTCTGGTGTGGCTCTTCTCATCCCTGCAGGAGCCCCCTCCGCCCAGTGCTGGAGATCCCCCTTGGGTTGCCTTTGGGGTGGCTATGAACTGCCCCACCAAATATTTATTCAGAGATAAATCTGGGAATCTTCATTCCCAACTCATCTTTTGGCTTTGTCTAAAGGGAACTTCTTTATTCTCCCTCACTTTTTAAATTTGTTCCATGAATTTGTTTCCGATGTCATTAATGAGGTTTATCTAGAGCCATTTCTCTTGTTCTTTGTGACAGAACATTCAGCATTCTTTCTCCAGTTTTTATTTTTTAATGCCTGAGCCAAGTTTCTCCACTGTGGTTCCACATTTTCTCTTGAACTGAATGAAGCAATTCAGTTGGGAGTAATGACATAGTAAAACTCCCCAGTTCCTGCTTCTAAGGGTGCAGGGGCTGTGAGGGTCAGCCCCTTCGCCTCTCCCAGGTATACATGGAGAGTAGATGCAGTGGATTAGAACCCAAGTGCCTCTCCTTCCGTGGGGCTCCTGTTTAGGCCCCCTTTGCTTGGTGTATCCAATCTGCCCTCTGCAACTCTTTAAGGGAGGATGTGTGAACAGTTGCTTCTCTTTCAAAGGCGTCCAAGGCCAGCAGGAATCCCAAAAGCTTTAGGAGCGCAATATCCCTTCCCACCCGGTCCCCTCGCCCTTCCCCTTCCCCTGTATGGTTGACAAAAGAACCACTTTCTTGTGTAAACCGACTCAGAAGTGGTGCTGGCTCAGTCTCTTCCTGTCTGTAAACTCTTCACTGCTGCTGCTGCTGCTGCTGCGGCTGCTGCTGCTGTAGCTGCCCACCCTGTCCTGGGTGATGCTGCGTCTAAGTGCTTGCGGCTCAAGAGAAAGGAATGTGAAACTCAGAGTATTAACGGCAGAGCAGCTGGAAGGTTGGAAATGGGAAGGCAAATGTCCATTTTTTTGTCCCCCGCCATTTTTGTCCTGAGTCACATCTTTGGGATAGCTGGGATCTTGTACTGGACCAGGACCAGGAGCCGGAGCGAGGCAGGTACTGTTCTTTGGGCAGAAAAATGGGGGCATGTATGTAGGGGAGAGCCAGGGAGCGTGGTCCTTCTCATGACCTTGTTTAAGGCAGTCCAGCTGGCTTGCTGGATCGGTGATGTAATGGAACAGCCTCCTTTGCTCTGCTTAGACTGGTTGCTGAACTTCCCTTGGTGGTCAAAGATGCACCCAGGGGACCCTGGGAAATGTTGTTTTTCTCACCTCTGAGGCCATAGTGGCAGCCGGGGAGCTCCTTCAACAGCTATGTCATTGGAGCCTGGTGTGCATTTTTATTCAGACCCAGCAAGGAAATAGTAGTAATACTAATATTATTGGTATTTAATACAGAAGGGAGGGAGGATCTGGAGTAGTCAGTTCTCTTTCAGTTTGCATAAATAATAGCATATTTATTCAGAGAAGATATTACGGTATCTTGATTGCAAACAGAAACCTAGGTTGGACAGCTTTAAATGGGGATTAGAAGAAGGGGAGGAGGAAGAGGGACATCTGTCAGTGGATATGAAGCTTAATCTCCGTAGAGTCGCCACATCCGTGAGCAGTCTACCACTAAGTAGTGTACCTGTACCTCTTTTCCTGCTGTACTTCTGATGGTCACTCTGGGACGTTGCAGCTCAGGACATTCTGTGTGTGGTCAGACCATGAGAATTAAGCCCCAAAGCCTGGCAAATGCTCCACGTGGAGGAACAAAAGTGACTGAAGTCCAGGAGCTGCCCTGCAATAAAGAGGGAAGACAGAGAGCTTTCTGTACATCCCTCCAAGGGTCCAGGGGAAAGACCTGGCCCTAAAACCTGCGTTTTGCGCAGAGCAAAGCAGGCAGGCAGGGTGTGTGTATAGGGACAGTTCTGTGGCTCAGCTATGCGAAGCAATTGGCAACTGATGATTTTCATAGTTGGGTTTTGGGGGTTGAGTGATGGCTATATGTTAAAAGTCCCAAATAATGGAAGAGCTTCCATGGAAGAGCTCAGGGAACTTTCAGGCAAGGGCAACCCTTTCAAGTCCTTGCATAGTTAACCCATCTAATTTTCTTTTCTCAACCGCCCCTCCCCCCCACAAATCAGGAGATGTCATGAGAGGAGAAATGGGAAGCACCAGGGCTTGTAAAATTCAGGGATGAGATCCGGAAGCTGCACATAAAGAAACTTTGCCTGAAAGCAAACCCTTAGAGACTAGAAAGTTGTGCAGTTTGAAACTCTAATTCTAATGGGAAATGATTTGCTGCTTTTTTTGTTCTACACAAAATGTCCCATTTCTAACAGTAAATTGTTTGCTAGAAACAAGTGGCAACTTGGTGATTGCAAAAGTGTAAAAGCTCCATTTCCATAGGATCTTTGTCCAGTTTGGTTCACTTTCCTTCTTTGTTCCCTCCTTATAGATTTTGAAACTTGTTTTGTTGAACCAGTTAACATTTTTTTGTTTTTTACATCGTAGGTTGAGGGCTGTTTTATCCACAGTTGAACATTTTTCATTGCCTTTATTTTCTCAACTTAAAACTTAATCTGGAGAATATCTGTTACAGCAGGGGTCTGCAACCTTGACAACTTTAAGACTTGTGGACTTCAGCTCCCAGAATTCCTCAGCCAGCAAGACTTGAAGTCCACAAGTCTTAAAGTTGTCACGTTGCAGACCCCTGTGTTACAGAATAGAGAAAATAATCTTTTAATATTTTTTGTTTTTACTTTCTCTGTTGACATTTTATTTCTTTATACATAGTTTCTTTCTAAAGGTCCATGAATGTTCAGTCTATCTGGAAGGCAGAACATCTGGGAAAGCTGCTTTAGCGTGCAAATATTCTTCTGAATTACCTCAGAAGAAAGCATAGGCTCTCCTGGAGTTTCTTTGTCGAGATGTGCAAGCAGGGCTGGGCTAAGCTAACAGGCAGAAATGAGCTTTGGAAGAGTGATGTTTGTGCCTCTTCTCTCTTCTCTGCCGAAGGTGCTTATCTTCTCCTCTGCTCGGAGGAGAGGGGAAGCAGTTCCTAGGCTCCGAGAGGAGCCTGGCAGTGCCCCGGAAGTTCATTTGACTTGGGGATTAAGGGAGGGTGTGCACAAGCCACAAGATTTCGCTCCAGTCCTGGTTTGGAAAAGAGCCAGCTTCGCCTCAGACAAACTGGAGGTGGGCCAATTCTTCTCTAAGCCGGAATCACAATTTAAAAATAGCAATCTTCTTTTTACCATCTCCAAGTGTGATTGAATGAATGGAAGTTTCAAGAATTGTGATCTCGTTATGAGAGAACGATTTCCATCAGCGCTTAGACAACTGCACTGGTAATTTTATGCAGAATAATAGGATTGGGAGGGACCTTGGAGGTCTTCTTGTCCACCCGCTGCTCCGGCGGGAGACCCTATATCATTCTGGACAAATGGCTGTCCAATCTCCTCTTGCAAACCTCCAGTAATGGAGCACCCACAACTTCTGGAGGCCAGCCGCTCCACTGGTTAATTCCTAACCTTCCTTCGTTTTAATTCCTAACCTTCCTTATACTTAAATAGCTAAGATGTGTAATTAGACTATTAGACTTTGCTATGAAAAGGGAAAAAGGGAGACGTTGAGATAAGGGAAACTTTGGTCACCTAAATATAAAATATTTGGAAATCATAGATAATAGTGTTAATTGGAATATTGATGGGAAATTAAAGCCTGAAAAAAAAGCAATAACATGACATTGATTGTATACAAGGATTAAATGCAAACGCAATTAAGATATGTATAAGCTAAAAATTACTGATAACTGTAACAAATATGTTTTTATTTAGTTGATAATAATAAGAATTGTACTAGCCCAATATGAGATAGCAGATATTAATAGAAAAAGAGAGGAAATATTTGATGTTGTAATATGATTTATACTAAAAACTTATGTACGCTGTTGAACTATTGATCAACCCAGTCATCATGTTGCTTTTTAAAAACCCAGTAGTAAAATGAGAAAATTAATAAAATATTATATATATAAAAAAAGAATGCCGAAATTGTTTTTGGCTCAGTCTGCAAGAAAGGTGTGGAAAGAATGTTAGAGGAGAGACGGAAGATGGGCATGGGATAGACAACTGGCCGAGGCAGAATGGCCCTCATTTTCTGAGGAAGCCCCCCTCCCTCAGACAGGATCCCCCCCCCCATGTTTTCGTCTTCCTTGTTCCAAGGAGGGAGAACCTGCAAAGAACCTGAACTCCAGAACAGATCTCTGGCCGTCCCTGCTCCTTTCCTGCAGGGAAGGCAGAGCTCTGGTGCAAACCTCCAATGGGATGATGCATTAGAACTGGAAATGAGTTCCTTCTGCCTTTCCCCACCCAAGTTTTCCTATTTATCTGCACCCTCTTATTACTCCTCCAAGAGTCATTTGCCAAGCTTGGGGACAGTTCAGGGTAAGGGTTGTTTGGCTTCCAAGAAACTCTGATTTCAAGACTTGTCAGAATCGGTTTGACTGATGGTTTGATCAGGCTGCTGCATGCTTAAAAAATGTCCATTTTTAATTTACAGTTCTGTCAGCACAGTTTCAATGGGAACATGAGCAATTACAGAATTGTGATGAAAGATCAGGAATTGGGTAGCACCTTTTCCAAATAGCAAACGTTATTAAAAGGCATAGGCTTTCAACATACATGCCTCGTAATGAAATGTGTTATAGTAATCAGAAAAGATACCGTTAGAGTCCTGAGTTTTGCTGCCATTGATGATCCAGGCTCTCTTCTTCCACTGTTGACAGAACGGTGAGTGATGCTGCTCTTCTGAATTAACTAATCCCAGATTAATTAATTCAGTCCTGCCTGTATTACAGCTCAGGGGCAGAGTTTCTGCTTTGCCTTGGAATCTGTAGGGAAGGCCCGGAAGGCTTCTGCTTGCCAAAATGGAGAAGATTAAGTTGAAAGGCCCCTTGATCTGAACAGGTCTGGAAGGAGGAGGCCTCCTTAGGCCTTGCTCTGCTTCCAGGTTTCCTTGTTGGGGCCTGCTGGAGCCGCCTGTTACTACGGTAGCTGTTTCCCCTTGCTGCTGTAGAAAAAGAGCTTGGAATGGGATGCTGTCTCCTTGAGGCAAAAACAAAACTTGGCCCCCATTGATGCTGCTGCTGACCAGTCCCTGGGCTGGGCCCTTGCTCTGACCTGTGTCACAGCCATGGTGGCTCTGCCGGTCTCAGTCTGGATTGCTGTGCACCAGCTGGTTCTTGTTGAGGGGCGAGGGGCAATGTGGCCAGGGAGAGGGTGGCACCTGTAAAGAGTTAAGGAGAGGAGGGCAACAGGTTGCTTAATCAGAAGGGCTCTCTGGACAAAGATTAACCAGCCAGAGATAAGCTGGCAAGGCCTTCGTGCTGGTGAGAAGGAGCAAGGGGCTTATATTAGCTTACGGTGGCACCGAGTGGGGGTGGGAGAAGAGCTTATCTCTGGAATCCAAGAACTGGCCTGGAGGAAGAAAAGTGGGGATGGCAGATGCCTTGGGAGGAGAAGTGGCTCCACCTCCCAAGATTGGTTTTGGGTGTGTGTGTGTGGGAAAAATCTAGAGCTTCCTGCCCTCTCTGAACCCCACTGGACTTCCGAGCTAAGCAGCATTGCCTGGTTGAAAGAGAACAAACGGTTGTTATAAATAGCAGAGGAAGAAGAGGAAAACAAGAAGGATAAACGGCCTCTCTTATCTCTGCTCTGGGCATTCCAAACGGTCATTTTTCAAAACGGTGTTGCTCTCAGCAGAACTGGTTAATCCCAGAGCCAGGCTCCAGCTCCTCGGCCTTCTCAACGGGATGCCTTTGTGCTGCCGGACCAGGACCAGCAGAGATGCGTAAGGGAAGAATGGACTCTTGTTTTTCCCTCAGGCTCATATTGAGTCAGCCCATTGGATGCCTTGCAACTGACAGCAAAGCTGATCAGCGAGTCTTGAGGGAGAGACAATGCTCCGGCCTGTTCTGAGAAGCGGAGCAGAATAGCCTCTACCTTCTCCATTCATGAAGATGCCACCCATCTCGAGGGACTGTTGGAGCAAGTGGATTCTTTAGAAGTCGGAACTGGAACTCTGGAAAATGCCCTTCTGCTCTGGGGCCTGAGCAGTTGCGAGTGTGGCAGGACGCTTTGGATTATGTCCCATCGCTCACCCTCTGGAGAGCAGGATCTCTGCCCACCCCACCCCTCCAGCCAGAAAGTTCAGCCAAGGCTTCTAGACTGAATGTTTTTATCTAGATGTTGATTCTTTCGTGCCTCTGGGAAGAGCAGGGGTGTCACCTTCAAAGGCTTCAGTGGCTGAACAAACTTAACCTAATTGTGGAGGGAAGTAGGATGTTGGCCAATCTCCTGAACATGTCTGAATTGACCGTATTTGGCATTTAATCCTGCTGTTGGTGTCTTAATCTGCCTAGCTCAAAAGAGCTGAGGGGTTTTGCTGCCTCACTTTCTCTAGAAAACCCCGTGCTTTTTAAGGAAGGGGCACTTTTCTCCAAATCTCTGAAGGAGCTGCTCCAGAGTGGGCAGGCTGCTTTCTGGAAGGACCAGCACATGCACTTCGTTTCATGGCTGAGGGTGAAGGAGGAAGTGGGGGGAGGAGCTGTGGGGAGGAAGCGGGTGGCAAGGGGCTGGGAGATCACGCTGAAGGTGTCCTAGAAGGGAAGCAGGAAGATGGAAGAGTTCACTCACACCCAGAAGGCCTAATGCAGCTTGCGCTGGAGCCCCAAAGGACCATGTGGCACATTCACAGAACGGAAAGGGAGCTGAATGCCCATCTGGTGTGCCAGATGTGTTGCATTGGTTAGTATGCCTCTGCCTGCCTTGTGCCTTTCTTGGGGGGAGGGGAGGAAGTGGAGCAAGTTTGAATCCAAACCAAGCCACGTTTATTCAAGGCTCTGGGCTGTTGAGTTCAGTTCATTTTGTTTGGGTGTAATGTTGGTATTGACCTCATTTTATCTTTCGAGTTCTGGATGGCCCAAACTATTATTTTGCCCTAGATGACTTTGCATCTTTAAATGTTGTTGGGAAGCTGGGCTGGGTGCTTATGGAAGTTCTCTGAGACTGGAAGGAGCCTTTTAAATTTACAGTCAGGAGGTTACACCCTGGGAGGACAATTTAGTTGGGTTTTACCGTTACAAAAAAGAGCCGAGGTGGTGCAGCAGTTAGAGCAGCAGTTAGAGTGCAGTACTGCAGGCCACTTTAGCTGACTGTGTTCAGCAGGTCAGCGGTTCAAATCTCACCGACTCAAGGTTGACTCAGCCTTCCATCCTTCCGAGGTAGGTAAAATGAGGACCCAGATTGTTGGGGGCAATGGAAATATATATATATATATATATACATTGCTTACTGGTGTACACCGCTTAGAGAGTGCTTGCACTTAAAGCGGTATATAAGTCTCATAAATAAATAAATAAATAAAATACAAGGTGAGTTGGCTGCCTTGAGCAGTTTATCCCAGGTACTTGTAGAAGAAATTAGATAGAGAAGGTAGGCAGAACTGATTGGGAGTTTGGCTGCAACCAGGAAGCTTTTCCATCTCAGCCAGATGGACCAGGAGGGAAGTCTCAGAGCTCCAGTTCAGTTGATGGGGCTGGCACAGATGAGGTTCCATGGCAATCAGTGGAAGAGCAGAGCTCTGTTGGGATGGCTCTTCCTAACCCCTGAATAGTGGAGTCTCCGCGGCGGCTGCTACTTCCTCCTTAAAATGGCCATTCTGTCCGAGCCACAAAGGGTTTGCTGCTTCCGTCTGCTTTATTTGCACCGCCTGGGTCGGTGAGGCAGCTGACTACAGTGTCTTCTGTTGATTGTCCCTGCTTTCTGCACCCTTAGTAGAAATGGTGTGGTAGATAGTTTTTTTAAAGGCATCTTGACTTGAGAGGTGACCCGGGGCAAAAATAGGGAGCCTCTGCTCCTCCAGATCCTCCAGCAATAAATATTTCTTCAAATATTTAGCTAAGAATGGAATAGATACACAAATACTGAAGCAAAATAATTTTTAGCCTGTTTATGTCTCACACCCCAGGTGTGTTAGCTGGCCAGACATTACCCTCAGCTGTAGGGCAGTAATATCCAGCCTACCTGAAGAGCATTTGATTGAAGAGAAGTTGCTCTAGGGATAGATCTCGTTTTTGTTGAACATATAAAGACAAAAGCTTCATGGAGCAGGATTTGGGGGAGTAGATTATTGTCAGAAAAGATAAACATTTCAAGAATTACCTAATACCAGTGGCTTACGGTCCCCACACCTAGCTTGCCCTCTGGCAAAATGTGACCTTTTGAGCATGGCATCTCTGGCTCTGCTGAGAACACTCGGCTATTTAGCCCTTGAGGGGTGGGCTACCAAACTTTCTTCTGTGTTTCAGTCCCATTTGCCCCTGGAACATTGAACATTAGTGCCATTGGGATGGACTGTGTTTTAAAATTGGACAGAACAGCTCAAAATGCCCCCACCTTGAAAACAGTGGAATGGCAGTGAGGCATTGTAATTAAGGTGATGTAAAGGAAGTGATTTGAGACTTCTTTACAGATGGTGGAAATGTTTTTGTCATGGGAAATAATTCTGAGAAGAATTTTTTTAACAAGATGTCAGTGGGGATATTCCTGGACATTGACTGCAAGTGGTGTTGTGGATGGAAGGTGTGGAAGCTCTTTTGAATCTGCGGATGCTCAGAAATCAGTGCAAACATGCCTGAGAAAAGAAGCTTTCTCAAGGTTTCACTGAAGGAAAGTCCTTGAGCACAGAACGGTACACAATTTACAGTTGATCCTTGTTCCTGGAGGAGGATGACAGGGAGCTGGAGGCCAGGAACCAGGCTGAGCGATCCCCCCAACGTATACCAGAGGTGGGGATGAAAAGGGATGTGTTTAAAAGAATGAAGAACTGGAAAAGGACGTGTGTATGATGGGACTTGATGGAAGGGTGAGCGGAGGCTGGGTATGGGGATTGCCGATGGCTCCGCAGAAGCTCTGCACTGTCCTGCTGTTGTGCGTGCCTACGGCTGAATCCCAAGGATTCTGCTCAGCAGCAGAGTAGAGGTCTGCCCTTTCCTGGAATAGGGCATCGGTGACCGTGAAGCTGAAGAGAGTTTGCAGTTTAAATGTTGACAGTGAAGAGAGGAGGAATAAAAAGGGGGGGGGACGTTCATGATGAGGAATTTATTGGTACTTCATTGCAAGCTCTCTGCATGGTTCACTTCCAGCAAGCAGGTTGTCCTGGACCAATATGGTTTTTATGTTGGCATAAGAAACAGTCCATGCCAATTGTTTCTCATGCCAAGCTATTCTCCTATCGCTCTGGGCTTCTGCTGTACTAGTTCAGAACTTTCCAAATATTCTCTGGTGTAGATGAGCAAGCTGAGATTTGAATGTGGGCTTTTGGTGAGATTTCTCTTATCTCTTGTTTCATTAATGCTGGCTCTGTGATTAGCAGACATTAGGCAGCATAAAGACATATATATTTGCCTAAGTGAATCTAAAGGTGTGATGTTTCATGGAATATATCGGGAAGGTACTACCTGCTCAGAGGACATTCGTAGAAACCTGCTGGAAGCCTTTCATGTGTGATGTTATCAGTTGGTTCCGGTGCTCATGGAGTGAGTAAACAGGGAGGCCGACAGGCACTTGCCAAAGGGGTTCCCGAGGAGGAAGCACTGAAAATGAACAAAGGAGTAATTTCTTGAGTAGCTGCCAGCTGCAGTATGACCTAAAAGCTGCCAGATGTCCTATGCAGGTGATTGTTTCCCCTGGAGAAACACAGACAGTAGGGGGAATATAAGGTAGCAAGTTTCCTGCTCACTAAATGAAGGAATAGGGAGAGGAAATGGTCATCTTCCGGGACAAATGGGAAGAGGAGTTCCTAACAGATTTTCCTTACAAGTCAGGTGATAACTAGTCTGAGAAGAGAAGGAAAAGCAACATTTTCCCCCCCTACTGGTGGAGGGCTTTCCTTTCCTTTGTTTTTTTTAAATGATCTTGGGGTTTACATGATAGCTTTTGTATATCTCCCACCTTGAAATATACCTCAGTTTTGGGGGAATTGCAATCTGAGGCTTGCCTAAGGCGTGCAGGTTGTCTCCTTGATTTAAAGAAACATTAATGGATCAGTTTGCTTGTTTGTTTGCTATTTTTATATTTATAGAAATGTAAAATTTGTATCCTTGAGACAGGAACTCTTTGGAATATCTCCCCTGATATGGTTTGTACCCTTTTGCACTCGTTTATAATCCCATTGCTAAAAATGTGCTCGTAGGAAAGTTGAATTCTCCTCTGTACCCTGAGAGCATATTCTATGATACAGGAAGCACTTTGTGGTGTATTACAGGACTTCACAGCTGCATTTGCTGAGCTCCTGACTTTGCAAATGACTTTTTCAAACATGGCCTTGCCTTGCTGTTCTTTGATTCTGTCTTTCCCGATATGGTGAAACAAAAGGCAGAGCCATCTAGTAAAAATAAATACATATTAAAAAAAGATAAAAGTATCTCTGTTGAGAAAACAGCCCCAAATCCTCTATTGATTGCAAATAGGCCTATATAACTGCAGCTCTCTGGGAAGGGGCCCGGGGGCTGGAGGGGGGCCTAAACTACCTGTAAAAGAGGCTTTGCTTGCAACCTACAATAGGGGAGCTTGTGGCTTTGTTTATTTTCTCAGATGACCGAAAAGCTAATTTGTTTGCATTTTCTCTCTTCTCATTTTGCAGATGAACGGGACCGGGTCCAGAAAAAGACCTTCACAAAATGGGTGAATAAGCACCTGATGAAGGTAGGCGCTATACACCTTGGATTCCACTAGATCTGCTCTTTTTTTTCCCCTTCCCCCACCCACGGTATTCATTTTCAAAGCTGACACAGAAGAATGTTGGCATTCTGCTGCTGGATGCTTTTCGTGCAAGTCCAGGAGAAGATTTAATACTGTGAGTTAATTCTTTAACGTGTGCATGCTCCCAGCTTTGGATATAGTGTTGTGTGAATGAAGATTGATCAACACGCTAAATCAGGGGTCCCCAACCCCCGGTCCGTAGACTGGCACCAGGCCGCAGCATGCCAGCATCCGGGCCGCACAAACAAGTGAAGCCCCATCCGCGGGATGCAGGCAGCGCACGAAACCCGGCCCCCTCTGGTCCGTGGAAAAATCTTTCTCCTGGTGCCCAGCAGGTTGGGGGCCTCTGCGCTAAGTAATCAGATGGCTGGTCTTCAGTTCTTGCATAGCAGATTTCCCTCCTCCAGTGAGAATCACTCCACACTCATGTTTCCCAACCATGGCAGCTTTCAGAGGGGTGGACTTCAACTCCCAGAATTCTCTAGCCAGTTTTGCTGGCTGGAGAATTCTGGGAATTGAAATCCACCCCTCTGGAAAGCTGCCATGGTTGAGAAAGATTGCTTTACACATTTTCTTTCTCCATGCAGTCCTCAGCATCTGCATAGCTTTGTCTCTCTGCTCTGCTCCCACAGGTGCGCAAGCACGTCAATGACCTCTACGAGGATCTGCGAGATGGTCACAACCTCATCTCCCTGCTGGAGGTCCTTTCGGGCGTCAAGCTGGTGAGTTTCCAAGATGCCACAGTGGAAACAATGGGCCAGATTAAGGCTAAGACATGCCCATGAAGAGAAACAAAACCCTCACACCAGGAGATTGAAACAAATGCAGTTTCTGACAACCCCTTCAAACGCGACCCTCAAACTTTAACACCAAAGAAAATATTTTTAAAATAATGTTGATTAAAACCAAAGATGGCAGATAAGAAAAATTATTTAAAAAACAAACTAAACTTGAGTGTAGCAGTGAAAAAGCAATGTTTCCCAACCTTCTGGGCATATGGACTTCAACTGCCAGAATTCTTACCAATTGCCTTTTGGCTAAGCTCAAGTGTAGTATCTTATCAATGGCCATACTGGCAGTGGAGTTCTGGGAGTTGAAGTCCACATACCTAGAAATGGCCAAGGTGGGGAAACACTGAGCGAAAGGCATGATAGGGGGAAAAAAATCTGGACTGCCCCCCTTCTCTTGGCGTCTTAAGCATGTCCTTATATTTTTTAATGGTTGATCCTGGATTGAGTTGCCATGTCTCTGCTCACCCTTAGTTTCTAACCATAAAATTATTGTTAACTGGTTTTAATTTCAGTGAGTCTTTCATTTGGAAAAGGGCTTTGAGGCCATTGAGCCTTACTCCTGGTTATGCAGAAATCCAGATGGAAGATTCCCAGGCAGAGGGTTGCCCTGCTACCTCGACTCTCCCTTCCATTGTGTTGACTGCCAAATTGTTATTAAGATTTTTTTCTACTCCCACTTGGAATCTGCAGCTTTGAATCCATGTCCTTAGTGAAAGAAAATGGATATATGGGGATCTTTCACATGTTTGAAACATGCCATCATATTCCAACTCCCTTTTCCTCTTCTGAGGGATAAACGCTTCGAATCTCTCCTCACAAGGTTTTGTTTTTAGTTCCCTGGTATCCTTGTTGCCTTATTTTCTGATTTGTCTGAATGTGTGAAGCCAGAACTGGACCCAGAGAAGTCTGACCAAAGCAGAATGAAATGAAACAGTGACTTTCCATCCTAGCACATGATGTCATAGCTAGGGTTAGGGTTACATCACCATGAACTCAGAGAGCAAAATGGACATTACCAACAAACTCGGAGTGCTTGGGTATAGTTAGGAGGGCACTGACTTTTCTAGGCTGCCCTATCTATGTTTCCTGGTAAAATACATGGGAAAATCCCATTGGAAGAAAATTCCACTTAGGGTTAGGGTTAGGTCACCATGAAGTCATAGAGCAAAATGGACATCACCAACAAACTCGGAGTGCTTGGGTATGGTTAGGAGGGCACTGACTTTTCTAGGCTGCCCTATATGTTTCCTGGTAAAATACATGGGAAAATCCCATTGGAAGAAAATTCCACTTAGGGTTAGGGTTAGGTCACCATGAAGTCATAGAGCAAAATGGACATCGCCAACAAATTCGGAGTGCTTGAGTATGGTTAGGAGGGCACTGACTTTCTAGGCTGCCCTATCTATGTGTCCTGGTAAAATACATGAGAAAATCCCATTGGGGGAAAATTCAGCTTAGGGTTAGGGTTAGGTCACCATGAAGTTGGAGAACAAAATGGACATCACCAGCAAACTCGGAGTGCTTGGGTATGGTTAGGAGGGCACTGACTTTTCTAGGCTGCCCTATCTATGTTTCCTGGTAAAATACATGGGAAAATCCCATTGGAAGAAAATTCCACTTAGGGTTAGGGTTAGGTCACCATGAAGTCATAGAGCAAAATTGACATTGCCAACAAACTTGGAGTGCTTGGGTATGGTTAGGAGGGCACTGACTTTTCTAGGCTGCCCTATCTTTGTTTCCTGGTTAAATACATGGGAAAATCCCATTGCAGGAAAATTCAGCTTAGGGTTAGGGTTAGGTCACCATGAAGTTGGAGAACAAAATGGACATCACCAACAAACTCAGAGTGCTTGGGTATAGTTAGGAGGGCACTGACTTTTCTAGGCTGCCCTATGTATGTTTCCTGGTAAAATACATGGGAAAATCCCATTGCAGGAAAATTCAACTTAGGCTTAGGGTTAGGTTACCATGAAGTCATAGAGCAAAATGGACATGTCCAACAAATTCGGAGTGCTTGGGTATGGTTAAGAGGGCACTTACTTTTCTAGGCTGCCGTATCTAAGTTGCCTGGGAAAATACATGGGAAAATCCCATTGCAGGAAAATTCAATTTAGGATTAGGGTTAGGTCACCATGAAGTCATAGAGCAAAATTCGGAGTGCTTGGGTATGCTTAGGAGAGCACTTACTTTTCTAGGCTGCCCTATCTATGTTGCCTGGTAAAATACATGGGAAAATCCCATTGCAGGAAAATTCAGCTTAGGGTTAGGGTTAGGTCACCATGAAGACATAGAGCAAAATGGACATTGCCAACAAACCCGGAGTGCTTGGGTATGGTTAGGAGGGCACTGACTTTTCTAGGCTGCCCTATCTGTTTCCTGGTAAAATACATGGGAAAATCCCATTGGGGGAAAATTCAGCTTAGGGTTAGGGTTAGGTCACCATGAAGTTGGAGAACAAAATGGACATCACCAACAAACTCAGAGTGCTTGGGTATAGTTAGGAGGGCACTGACTTTTCTAGGCTGCCCTATGTATGTTTCCTGGTAAAATACATGGGAAAATCCCATTGCAGGAAAATTCTACTTAGGCTTAGGGTTAGGTTACCATGAAGTCATAGAGCAAAATGGACATGTCCAACAAATTCGGAGTGCTTGGGTATGGTTAAGAGGGCACTTACTTTTCTAGGCTGCCGTATCTATGTTGCCTGGGAAAATACATGGGAAAATCCCATTGCAGGAAAATTCAATTTAGGATTAGGGTTAGGTCACCATGAAGTCATAGAGCAAAATTCAGAGTGCTTGGGTATGCTTAGGAGAGCACTTACTTTTCTAGGCTGCCCTATCTATGTTGCCTGGTAAAATACATGGGAAAATCCCATTGCAGGAAAATTCAGCTTAGGGTTAGGGTTAGGTCACCATGAAGACATAGAGCAAAATGGACATTGCCAACAAACCCGGAGTGCTTGGGTATGGTTAGGAGGGCACTGACTTTTCTAGGTTGCCCTATCTATGTTTCCTGGTAAAATACATGGGAAAATCCCATTGGGGGAAAATTCAGCTTAGGGTTAGGGTTAGGTCACCATGAAGTTGGAGAACAAAATGGACATCACCAGCAAACTCGGAGTGCTTGGGTATGGTTAGGAGAGCACTTACTTTTCTAGGCTGCCCTATCTATGTTTCCTGGTAAAATACATGGGAAAATCCCATTGGAGGAAAATTCCACTTAGGGTTAGGGTTAGGTCACCATGAACACATAGAGCAAAATGGACCTCGCCAACAAATTGGGAGTGCTTGGATATGGTTAGGAGGGCACTGACTTTTCTAGGCTGCCCTATCTATGTTTCCTGGTAAAATACATGGGAAAATCCCATTTCAGGAAAATTCAGCTTAGGGTTAGGGTTAGGTCACCATGAAGTTGGAGAGAAAAATGGACATCACCAAGAAACTCGGAGTGCTTGGGTATGGTTAGGAGGACACTGATTTTTCTAGGCTGCCCATAGCATTTATTTTGATCTGTGTCCTTTGAAAAGATAACATTTCTGCTTACTGCTGACTTGGGGTGGCATGGCTAGGGGATGGGTCACACAAGTGGTAGAGCAAGGGTGATTTCAGGTCCCTCCAGAAGACTCCCCCCCCATAGGTATTTTGGCTTCCTGAACAGATGCATTAAAGAGCTTAAACAAAAGTGGGACGATGTAACTTTTACTTCTAACAGGATAGATAGTCCTTTTCCCATGCTCCCAGTCTGATTCTGTTCAATGTTGGAGTATTATTTTCACTGTCAGGGAATTTCTCCTTAGTTCTAGGTTGCTAAGGAGAAATTTCCTGACAGTGAGAACAATCACTCAGTGGAACAGCTTGCCTCCAGAAGTTGTGGGTGCTCCATCATGGGAGGTTTTTAAGAAGAGATTGAACAGCCATTTGTCTGAAATGGTATAGGGTCTCCTGCTTGAGCAGGGAATTGGACTAGATGACCTCCAAGTTCCCTTCCAACTCTGATGATGACGACGATAGTTTCAGTAGGGCCTAAGTGGTCCCTGTCAGTGTGCTGTGAGAAGTCTTCCAGGAGGGCAGAGAGAGTTGTCTCTTTACTTGTGTTTGGAAGTTGTTTAGTTGCCTGACAAATCAAGCTTCCCATTTTCTCAGCAAGTCTCTCCAGTTCTGAAGAAGTTTCTTCCTCAGAGGTTGGACTGCCGGCATTGAGTCTCTTGCTCTTTTCTCTTTGCAGAGAAGTCTTTGGCGCTCTTCTAGCAGGTCCTTCTTGTCCAGGCTTCACTGTTAGGAGAGCAATTATGGGGGTCAATAGTGAGAGTTCTCAAGTCTGTGAATTGCGTTTGTTGAACTGGGAAAAAAAAGGGACAAAATGTCCATTTGTGGAATCGGCCTTGAAATTCAGTGTTTTGCTGAGGAAAGGAGAAGACGCTCTCTCTTTCTGCTGCATAGATTTATTGTTAATATTTATCCTTTTGTTTGGTGTGTGGAGAGGAGCCCCCTTCCGAAGAAAAGATGCAGAGAAGGTCTGAGGTAGAATCTCCAAGGTGTCTGCAGCAACCGATTGACTCTGGGAAATCAACTGAATTGTTGGGAAATGGCTCGCTGCACTCAACTCACTTGTCCACACAACTCAGTTCTTTTTGTTTCATAATAATTTTATTAAATTTTACAAAACGTAAAAACTAAGATTAATAGTCAAGAAATTCTTATATTTTTTACTGACTCCCAAGGAAAGTTCTTTGCCTCTCAATCCTTTCCTTTTTTTCCTTTGCACACAAAGCATGTTTTCTGCCATCCAAAAGGTTTGATCCTAAACTGTTGCAGCAGCAGCAGCAGCAGCAGCCCTAAGGGCTGTAACTTTTGGATCTGACCAAACATTTTCCCCTCCCTGATGGCTCCCTTCTGGAGGCTCTGGTGAAGAGTGGCTGCGGAAGACCTTGGAGGAGCTGTGCATTTGAAAATTCATTTTTAGTCAGCTCTTCTTGTGTATTTGTGGAGTGTGGCATTTTTCTTTCTTTGGTGTGTGTCGTTTAGTACTGTATTGTCCATCCTATTTACTAGCACAAGGAAACCGCAGGGCAGAAGACTCTTTGCTTGCTGAAAGTCCCACCCTGGAGTCACTTGGGCAGTGAAGAGTGTGAGGAGGAGGAGGAGGAGGATACAGTAGGTCAAGGCCCATCCTGGAGCAACAGTAGCAACTGGGACACATTCCGATAATCCAGAAATACCTCAGATTTCAGGCAGGACTTCCAGCATCTTCTAAGAAGCAGGGAAATGACCAAATGAGCCTGTGTGACGGCATCTTTTCCAGGGCCTTCTGGTTGAATTTGTGGGATGAAGACAGGTGGTTCCCTCCCCCCCCCCAGGATTCTACTCTGGAGCTGCCTTTGTAGCTCTGTGTATGGGTAGATCACCTGCCCAGAAGCTGGATGTCTCCAAATGCTGCAACCAAAGGAAGGGAAGGATCCAGTGGAAATGGGGGAACAAAGGGAAGGAGTGGCCACCCACATTTCATACCCTGAGAACCCCACACAGTTGGCCACGTGTTAGGCTACCCCGGAGACTCCAAGGCCCACCACTCTGAGGCATCCAACAAAGCAAGGGAGAAGAGCGTTTTTTCTTTGCTTCCCTTTTACAAGGTCACCCTTGGCGGCTTGAATCAATGTTGATGTTGCCAAGGATAAAGCAGGCAGGCTGCTTCTCCTTCAGAGGGACCACAGACTCCCTTTTCCCCTCCCAGAGGCTGGAGTGGGATTTCACTGAGGACTTGAGGGCTGTGAGGAAATCACTGGATTATCTGGATGTGTTTCTGGTGTCGGTAGGTGGAGATGTGTGAAGAATACTAACTCACGGAGTGTGAGCGCACAACGGTTTGCCCTTTTTGCAGGTCTTGCACACTTCCACAATCTTCTTTTGTTCCCAGATTTGTAACCGTAGGCCAGCCCTCCTGAGGCTTCCAGGTGTGTTGGGAACGGGGTTCCAAAATTACTAGTCGTGTGTTTGGGAAGGGAACGCCAGTAGGTAGCCACCTGTCAGAGTGAAGATTGTGGGGAAATGTCAGGAGACAAATCAGGCAGAATGTTTTCCTCCATGTGGAGAAACAGACCCGGATCCTTCCCAGGAGAGTCTCGTGCTCTGCTGAAGGAACATTTTGCTCTGCAGACTGCCCGCTCGCCTGCCTTTCACACCAGTTTGCCCCCTTGGTGCTCCTGAGAGAGAGAGAAGCGTGAGAAGGCAGAAGAAGTGTAAGGCCGGGCAGAAAGGAACTTCACAGGATCCCCAGGTCCTGCCATTCCACTTAGTCCTGTCCTGTAAAGAGCACCCCGTGCCTGTTTCTTGACCTCAGCTGCCACTTTGCGCCAAAGAAAATCAGGGTGCAGTTATTCTGAGTTTCTTTCTCGTGCTTCCCTTTTCTCAGGAAATCAGGGTGCAGGTAGCACCTTTTTTGACTCCATAAATGAGCAGGACTCTCCTCCCCTGGACTGCAAGAGCAGGAGGCGTTTGCCTTCCTCTGAGAAGGGCTAAGCTCCTTTGTCTCTTTTCCAGCCTCGAGAAAAGGGGAGGATGCGCTTCCATCGCCTGCAGAACGTGCAGATTGCGCTCGACTTCCTCAAACAGCGACAGGTAAGCCCTGTGCCCCCCCCAGGAGAGGAGACTGTGGTGCCTCCCCCCCCCCCGTTCTTAACCTTTCCTCCATTAGTGTCCTGCAAAAGACGGGATTCCCTTTGCTTGTTACACTTGAGGGAGGGGAGAAGTTAACTGAGTTTGCCTTTTGACATGGAGCCACCTTACATGCTTAGTTGAGCTTGGGAATGAGGGCCTCACTTCTTCCCCTTTTTGTCCCCCCAGCAGTGCTGTGAGGGAGGCCAGGCTGAGAGAGAATGGCCATCTGAAGCTCCAGAGTGATAGGAAGGGATTCAGACCTGTCTCACTTCTAATTTGTCCACCATCACACCACCTGCCTACTACATCCACACCTCCCCAACCTAGGGACCCAGACAAAATAGTCATTTCTGGATAGTCTTCAAAACAAAATTAGAGGGGCCTGTTAGGCAAAGAAGGATGTCTATATTGAGGAAATGAACATATAAATGCACCCAGAGACAGAAATGTTGTGTGCAAAAATTGAGTAATTTGGAAAACCACACAGGAATATGGACCATTTGAGAATCCAGATTTAGTCATTACAAAAAGAAATGTTAGAAGATGCATGAACAAGAACAAGTTGAGAGAGAGAGACAGAGAGAGAGGAGGCTTCCGCTAAAGATTGTGATCCTGAGGAGGAATGCAGGCCTGACTGCTTGGCAGGGGGCTCTCCTTAAGCAAGCCAGCTGCCACTGCCCGAGAAAGCTGTCCGCATGGCCAGTCCACAATACAGCCAGCCCTGACTGGGAGAGCCTGAGGAGATGACAACCTGTGCAGGCCAATTTCAGAAAGTGTCACAGCATCTATCTGCTCCCAGTAGTCTCTGACATACAGCTGTAGTGGAGCCTGCCCATTACAGTTAGATGTCACAGTGGTTGTAAAATGGATCGGTCATGAGACCGACCCAGAGTGGCCTTTTAGTAAAGGCAGGGGTTGTAAAGTTCATAAAGAGAATGCTGTAGTCATTAAGTGAGGAACTGCCCTAACTACGGCTGGGTTGCCGATTGCCTGAGGTTTGGCCGTGTTATTACAGGAGGGAGCCGACCATTGGAACTTCGATTCCGCCTTGTAAGTCAAGGTCTGTCTGTGTGGCCAAAGGCTCCTCGTCTCTCCAGGGAGAGATCCCGGACCTTCTGGGCCCTGCACTGCTGCCCTTCCAGACAGACCCCTCAGCCGAGGGATGTGCTCGGAAGGCCTCTTGATGGACAGCAGAGTGAGGTGGAGCGAGGGATGTTCCAGGTTCCATTCCAATCCGGGCCCAAGTCGCTTCCCCTCCCTGTTTGCCTCTTTGCAGCACGATCCAGGTGGGGAGGTTCTCACGAACACAAGACCCCATAAGCTTCTGGTTCAGATTTGTGAGAAACCTTGGCAAAATGTGTTGGGTGTGCTCTGTATACATAGGAGAGCATTATGTGGCTACGTGCAGCATATTTGTGTGAATCGTTCTATCTAAAAAATATTTTACTTACAAGCGGTATCCTTCCCCCAATTCCATTAAAATGAGGCACTGTGTTCTTTCCAATGGTTGGCTGTGTAGGATGTGTGTCCAGCACATGCAGGTTTGCATTCTATAAGGTCTGCAGGTTACTTCTTGGAAAGATAATCCTTGGGATGGAAATGGGATAAGAAATCTTTGTGACCTCATTTGCATGCTGAGAGATACAGCAGAGATTAGTTCTTGGGAAAATTAATGTTTAAAAGCTGTAGGGCCTGAATGTTTGAAAAGTGTCACAGTGGAAGCTTTGTAGGAACGTGACTGTTTGGAGCATCTAAAGTATGTTGTGAAATTAAAACTCAGGTGCATAATGAACAATGAATATATTTCAGTATTTTACATGGCACAGCTGTCGGAGCGGTCCCTGTGGCTCTGCCTGATCTTCCTCTTTGGTCCCATTTCCAGGTGAAACTGGTGAACATTCGTAACGATGACATCACCGACGGGAACCCGAAACTCACCCTGGGTCTGATCTGGACGATTATCCTTCATTTCCAGGTAAGAGCCTGGCTTTGTTCGGGAGGGGGGGGGAGGAGGAGGAGGCCTGAGGTGGATTCTCTGGCCAGTTAATCGCCTTTCCCGTCAGGGAGAATAAACAGCTTTCCCGTTGGTGGTTTCCGTGATTCACTCATTACCTCTGCTTCTGTTAGGAGCTCCCAGATCATCCCTGAGGTGGTCGGGAAGGGGTCTTTCCTTTAGGCGAAGTTGCCTGGCTGTGTGCAGTGGGTGAACAATGGGCATGCTGTGTTTTGGGGAAGGGGTGGCTGCAGTCCCACATTGCAAAGTAATTACCTTCTTACTACATTTAAAGGCTCAGAGAGGAACCTTTGATTCCATGTTGGCTCCTGGCAACTTCCTGGATTAGCAGTTTTTTTGGCAAGAGGTTCAGAAGTTGGTTTACCATTGCCTCCTTCCTAGGGCTGAGAGAGAGTGACTGGCCCAAGGTCTGGCTTCATGCCTAAGGCAGGACTAGAATTCAGGGTTTCCCAGTTTCTAGCCTCGTGTCTTAATCGCTACACCAAACTGGCCTTTTAACAATAGAAGCACACTGAATATCAAGGCAGAGATTAGTAGTTAAATTGCTCCTAAACACGGAAAGATGCCTGAAAATCTGAGAGTTTCAAATAATTGGAGCAGAGTCTTGCTGCTCAGCAAAGAGTCGTGTGATTGTAAGCTTGCAGGCAGTCCCTTTCTCCCTGAATCCTCATTAGCTAGAGCTGCAGTAGGAGATTTAACAGAATAACAGAAGAGATGACACCAGTCTCTATTTTTCATGAATTTCTTGGTGAGTTACAGCCTCAGAAGCCGTGGATCTCCGCCTAAAAAAGGAAGAGTAAAGGGTCCACCTCTTTCTTCTCCTCACCAGGCGTTGTTTGCGAGATCTTTCCATCCTGTCAAACATTTCCCTGGGTCGACTTCTCTGCTACGGAAGGGACAAGGGATGGAGAGACGGGTGGCTGGCAAGGAGCTTGGGCAAGCAGGGTGGACATTCTGGGTGATCTCTCAGCTGGGTTATTTGCTTGACAATTTTTCATTACCCAAGTAGGTAACATCCTCAGTGCATCTGCAAGAAAACAACCCAGCTCAGAGAGCACCGGAACTCCACAGAGCAACCCTGAGCTAGAGAGGTCTCTTCTGTTGGGATGTGCTTCCGAGGGGAGGGGAGGGTAGCTTCCTAAAGCCACGTGGCTGAGATGCCAATTCTTTTCCAATTAGGAAAAAAGGGTCTACCAAGGACCCAGAAGGGGATGCGGGGTGTGTGTGTGTCTGCATTGAGTGTAATAGAGTTGATATGTTGCCTTTCATGGGGTAAAATGATTTTTTTTTTTTTGGAAAAAAATAAGTTTCAGTAGTATGATTTTTAATTGTTATTTTCTTTAAAACACCTGCCCCAATTGTACTGCTGAATTCCAGCCCCTCTTCATTCCTCTTGCATGGAGAACCCAGCTTTGGGCTTAAGAGGGGCTGAATCCTGACCCTGAGCTGCAACATCATCGGGGCTAGCCCGGGTGTGTTGCTGTAGGTCTTGCCTCCACCTGATGGACCAGTGGGGGGCGGGGGCTACTTAGAAATGCAAAAGGACCAGCATCAATTGACCTGAAAGAAATCCATTACTTATTGTCTGCCAGATAATAGTTCTGTTTTAAAAACCACATTATGTTATTGCATTCAGAGGTTTATCCCACTGCCAACATTTCCTGAAGTGGCTAAGGAATTGGGTGGGTTCTGCAGAAGCTGAGGCAGGCTCAACCTTCATGGCCTTCTTGCATCTGCCAAGGGAGACCAGGTCTGAACTGAGCCAACACCAGTGTGCTGTTCATCCCCTCTGACCCCTCCTCCATTTCTGGCCAGGCAGGCACTAGATGGCACTGCTGCCTCAAGAACACGTGCAGGCGAAATGGGGAGGGGTCTGACTGCAGAGGAGCCCCTGTGAAGGTGCTCATGCCCAGAAGCTTCCTGTTGCTGCTGCTGCTGCTGTTTGGGTGGGGATGGGAAGAATAACTCAGCTAGGCTGGAGCAAAAGACACCTGGGGGGGGGGGGCTCCTCCCAATCCCTCGTGTTTTCTGTAGATCCATAGGAGCTCTTTGAGAGCCATTTGGATTTACTGCTGCTGTTGAGGAGGCCCGGTGCTTCCTTTCTCTCCCATTACACAGGGCAATAATAATTTTCTCCTGAGCCGTCTCAAACAGGGTTCACCTTAACCATTTCAGCTGGTGCAGAATGTGCATTTCCAGAACAGCGCATGCTACGCCTCTGGTCCACGAGTTGTACTGGTTGCCAGTTTGATTCCAGGTCCAATTCAAGGTGCTGGTTTGATCTTTAAAACCCTTCATAACATAGAACCAGATTACTTGTGGAACCATCCTCTCCCCATTAAGTCAGCCTGTCCTGCCTGGTCTGGTAGGGGCCTGCCGTGGGTCCTTGGCAGGTCCCAGGGGGTGGGGGCCTTCCTTGCCATGGCTTTATGGAATATTCTCTCCCCCCTCCCAAAGTGAAGTTAGTTCCATCCCTGCTGATGTTCAGGGGGTCCCCCGAGACCCAGCTGTGTCACCAGGCCTAGGGGTGCCAGGGGACTGGTGAAACATTACAATGGCTTCATCACTGTGGCTGATACTGGCTCTCGCTTATGCTGTATGGTTTTTTAAAATAATGACTGTGTTAAATTTTAACAATGACTGATTTTTTTTACATTTATTGTTTCTAATCTTGTACACTGTCCAAAATAACTGTTTGTGAGATGGACAGTTATATAAATTTGGTAGGTAGGTAGGTAAACTAATCAGAGCAGACAGTTGCCTTTCAGTAAATGCTGGAGGGGAGGGCAAACCCAACGGGATGGCAAAATACAGGAGGAGGATGGGTCCATGGCAGAGTTAATTACATCTGGGTGAAAAGGAAAAGCAGCTTTTCATCTCCTTTCCTAAAAACTAGATTTATTTATTTAATTTTATTTATTTAAAAGATTTGTATGGCTGCTCATCTAAAGCAACTCTGAGCAGCTCCCAACAACAATGGCATGGTGTAAAGGCCTTCCTTTATATGTATGGACCAGCTGATGTCTTTCGTTGTGAAATGCGTGTGTTCAAAAGCACAAATTAATTAAGGGTGATGATAATAGCCTGGAATAAAAAAGAGGGGAGTGAATGTCTTGTGGCTGGCTGATGGTGTGAAGAGCCCGGGCAATCAAAGTGATGCCAGTTCACCTAAAGGGGGATAATTTCTGGTTAATTTGGTGGATAGAAAAAACATCTACTCTCCCTTCTTGCTCAAAAAACGTGGAACTGATGCTCTTCCGGGAAACCCTCCAATGTCAAGGCCATTTCATGGGAAGAGTTGGCTTTGGCCTGCTTTCTTTTCCAAACCAGAAGGAAACCCTCCCTATTCCTCCTGATCTGGACTCTGTGGGGAATCTATGTCTGTGGGTCTGAATTCCCCACAGGGAGCATTGTGGTACTCATTGACCTTTGGCCTTTCGCAGAAATGTTCCTAGACCAGCGTTTCTCAACCTCACCAACCTTCAGATACATGGACTTCAACTCCCAGAATTCCCCAGCCAGCATAGGGAATTCTGAAAAAAGAAGTCCATCTGTACATCTTGAAGTTGTTGAGGCTGAGAAACATTGTCCTCGTCTATTTCACATGTTGGCTGAAGGGGATGAACGAGGAAGAGGCAGGGGGCCTATATTGCTTTCCCCAACTTCAGGAAGTTTCTTGCCATTAAGAAAATTACTTTTCTTTAGACCCAGAAGGCAAATTTGGAAAAAGGAAGTGCAGCTTCTAGTGACCTTTGGCTCCCCCAAATTGAAGTGACTTATTAGATACGGCAGCTGCTAAGCTTTTGGCTCCCCTGTCTCACATTTCTGCTTAGCCTACAGCTAGAATGGCAGTTTTCTACAGAACGGAGGAGAGGCAAAGCCCTGCCCTGTTTATTCCACTAGGCTCCTCCCGCGTTGTAGACGTCCCGTGGCTGGGTTGAGGAAGGAGAGCTCCTGTTAAAGATGCCAGGGCAGCCCTGCTGCATCAGGGCAAGGCCCATCTTGGTCCAGGATTGTTTTTTCCAGTGGCCAGCCTCATGTCTCCGGGGGCTCCACAAGCAGAAGATGGAGGCCTCTCCCTTTCTTGTTCCCTAGCAAGCTGCCGCCTCCAGCCTTGGAGTAACAATTATGAAATCCATCTCCCATCTTTTAAAGTTGTCCAGGTCATGATCTTTATCACATCTTGTGGCAATGATGTCGTTTTGTGCTTCATGAGAAATCCATCTGAGTGGACCTCCAAAGTTCCTTCTAGCTTTTCTGCTATGCATGTTTAAGAAAATACTGAAAGTGTTATACTCTGCAATGCTGTAATGCCGTGAGCCGTGCTCGGTGGCTTTGGTAGGAATTGAGAGCATCCGGTGGACACCAGATTACCTGTTTCTGATGCTGTTTTTTTTACAATTTAAGAAATACCTGGTTGCAAGGGGGGGGGGCAAATGCAGTTACTTTGCGAGATGACACAGGCTCTTCTGAGCTCCAGGCTGCCCATTGGCCGGATGCGCCAGGAGGTGCCCAGTTTCCTCCTCAACATCCAGCCTCCCAAGGAGGGGCAGTCGGGGTCCCGCACTGGTCTCCCGCTGCAGGTCAGAGTGGCCTCTTTTCTCCTCCCTTTGGTTCATACGCCCCGAGGGGAGCTGGATGCAGCTGATGGGGGCCTGGGGTCTGGGTAGTTTGGCTGACTGCGCCCCACTGAATGGGCGTTGAGGCACCCTGGATGCTCCGTGTGGCCGAGGAGCATTGCCAAATACATTTTCCACAATGCTCCTCAGAGCCGAGAGTGGCTTTTCACCCCAGAATGCCTGCCTTGGTGCTTAGAGGCAGCCGGAAGGAGGCTTTCTCTGCTGAGGTTAATCTTCTCCGGCACAAATCCCTGGATGGAGTTTATCCGCCGGCACAGCGGCAGCAGGAGCTGCCGCCTCTCGGTAGCTTTGCACAATGCCTCCTCGGTTTCTTTCTCTTTGGGTGTCTCCCATTCTTCCCCGCTCGCCCTTTCCCACCCCACCTTCCTCTCCTTGTTTTTTGTTGTGCTTTTTTTTTTAACTTTGTCTCCCGATTTCCATCTCTCTGCCTTGGTGCCACACCCCTCAGCAGCCTCTCCCTCCCTCCCTCCCTCCCTCCCTCCCTCCTGCTGCCACCACCGCCTCTGCCTCTGTCTGGCTCTGGCTTTCTCTCTGCCGGGGGAGCCCTCCCATTACCTCATATTTGGAGAGAAGCCGCTGCAGCCAATCGCGTCTCTGGCTGCTTTTGGGTCAAGTGATTTCTGAACTGCAGTGAGGTGCTTTGAATGTCTCTCCCTTCAGCTCCCAGCCTCGTAAGATGGCTGTCTGAAAACGGCAGCGGCTCAGCAGGAGGAGCATCTCGATGTGCGGGTGTGTGTTCGTATTCAAGTGTGAGCGTGCTTGCAGTTGTGTGCATTTTTCAAATGGGCACCTAATCTGATGAAGCAGCTGCAGGGATTTCTCCAGGAGGCCGGTGGCAGCGTCGCTGCATTGCCACTGGAGCCCTGCGCACCACGGAGATGGGAAACATTCTGGGTTGTGTCAAAGAGCTGAAAGAGCCAGCCAGGGAGGTGGGGAACGCTCCCCTTTCCCCCCAGAGGAAAGCTCGCTTCAGGCGGAAGGGGAAGGGAAAGAAGCCGATGGCCCCGGAGACGCCTGATCCAGGAACAGAGAGACGCTCCTCACAGGCTGAGACGGCTGAGCAGCAGGAGGAGAAGGAGGCATCAAAGAAATTCAGAGGGTCTCCTCCTCTGGAGCAGGAGGGAAGGGCTGGAGGCTCCCACCCAAGCACTGCTTCCTACAGGGAGGCTTGGCCACATTTGAAGATGGAGAGTCTGGAGCAAGGACACATCGTGCAGGTGAGGGAGAGGTTTCAGGGGACTCTGGAGCGAGTTCACCTGGTGACAGACAAGACCTTCTCCCTACCTGGAAGCCCAGGAGACTTTCTTGAAGAGGGAGCCACATTCATTGCTCACCTGCTAGACAACCCAGCAGAGCAGAACTGTGAGAAGGTGGCAAGCCAACTGGTGGTTCTTCAGAGGCCGGTGGGTTTGGGCAACAGCCGAGCAGTTCTGGTGCCACTGCCCACGGAGGCTGTGCCTGAAGTACCTGGGGAGAATCGCTTGGGAGACCTGGCAGGGGTGGGCTCTTGGGCTCAGCCAAAGTTGGAAGTCCTACAACAGCAACAAGGAGTGACAACGACGGTGGAAGAGTCTTACAAGAACTGGAGTAGTGAAGAAGGAAATGAGAGTCTATCGAGCACTATTTGGGGAGCTTCTTATACGGCAGAGAAGGGCACAGTCTCAGAGCTGTCCACGCCATCACCTATGGTGGATCAGGTGGAGCTCAAAGGGATGGAGAATCCTCTGCAACCTCCATCTCCGCCAGAAACACCTGTTGTCAGGAGAAAAGATGGCATCAGCACAAAGTTCCCAGCCTCCCAAAGTAGGGTCTCTTTCAGTGGGTCAGCCTCCAGTGCTTTCCAGTCCTCTTCGGGATATGGCAGTGACTCGACGCATCAGCTGGTAAAGACGACTGGGGCTTCATTCTGCAGAGAGAGATGCCCTGCCTCTGGGAGAACGGATGGACCCAATGGGAGAAGAGCCACCAAGGAAAGCCGCAAGCCAGCCAAAGGAGGGGTCAGTGCAGTTTTCCTTTTCCAACTCTTTGAGACTAGGGCAGGACAGAGCAAACCTGAGGTGTTGCAACCATCATGGAAGTCATATATTGGGATTCGGGATGGGATGGGATTCAGCTCCTAGAGTGGGTTTTAACAGCTCGCAGTCTGGATAAATTGGAAGAGCCCCTTCCCGGGCTCTCATTGGGAAGGATAATAAGAGGGAATAATTTGCAAAGTTGCACAATTTCAGCTGTCTGGAATAATTGTAGGAAATCAGTGTGGAAGTAAAAGCAATTCACAAAAGTTTATTTGAGAGATTTTGTTTGGTCTTTTGATCCAGGGCTCAGACCTGGCTTAGATAGTGAGCTCCAGAGAGACCAAATGTGAAGTAAGTCCCCATCTTCTCTTAAAGATGTGGGATGATACACTTCACTGACCATCTCACAGGGTGGCAGTTCCAGACTTCTCTGTCTCCTTAGGAGAGAGATGTGTAGTCTCTTCAACTCAGATCTGTTTGAGGGGGGCATCTTGTGATGGAACATCTTCTAATTTTTAGGGAAATGGGGATATGCTGGGCTGAGCCCTGCTGCTTAGAAAAGTTCTGAAATAAATGCCGATGCAGGAAGGAAGGTTACCTTGCTTGGTCTGACTCTCTACAACAAAGATATTCAGCCTTGTGTCCTTCTGATGTTCTCGGATTTGCTTTCCATCTGCCCCCACCTGCACAGCCAGGGGCTGGAGATGGCAAGAGAGGTCTGGAGGCTCACAGCTGGCTCTGAGGAGCAGAGCTAAGGCCATTCCAGGCTCTCATTGTGACTGTTGCCAAACTGGCCGCTTCTATTGACTTTCTCTCATGTGCGAGCATGCTGGAAACCCCCCTTCAAGTCTTAAAGCAGGCGTCTTCATTCCCAGAGAGTGATAATTGAAAATTTCCAGTGGGGAAAAAAATGGGGGATGATGGGGCAGAGAGCGGTGGAGCCAGTCTAGAAGCACATCATCAGCGTAGATAACCCAGCTGATATGTGCTTTTCAAGAATAATGCCATTTAAAAAAGAATAATAGGACACATTCCTTGTTAGATGGAATTTAAACTCAAAAAATGTTATTGTAGGGCAAATAGAGAGTAGACATATGGGGCTGGAGGTTTTCTTGTAGACCAGAATTCACTTAACGCCCAACAGTTCTTTATCTAAATCAAAAGAAGACTCAGATATTAAGCTTGTCCCCTTTGATCCCAGGCCCCTCCCACCCAACCCTTTCAACCAGTATGGAGGATTGGAGAAGTCATTGGCCAGGCCCAGGAAGACCCAGATTCCTGTCCCACACCATCATAGAAGCTAACTGGGTGACTTTGGCTATCCATTCCCTCTCCATCTCATCTACTACACATGTTTGTTTGATTTTTAAGCTCCCCTATGCTTTTGAGAAAGCTGGGTTGCTTAGAGTCTGGTCTGTTTCACCATTTCAATAGGGTGAACATACCTGGATGGCTGGTAAGAGTCCTTCCTTCCTCACTGGCTTTTTTCCATTTATCTATCCAACACTGATAACCAGGTAAAGTAGATCAGAGAAAGGAGAAATGCTATCAAATTTTAGGGCTGTTCCTCTTTCCCCATGACTCCTTGGTATCATCCAAAACAGCTTTCCAGTTCTTCCTCCTCTCAGCTTCCTACCCCTTGCCATTCACAAGTTTGCTACTGGGCATTTCTGAAGAGATGTAAACATCATCCAGCAGAGAGAAGAGGCTGTTCTCATGTCCATATTCTGGGGAAGCCAAAGGTCTCTAGGGATTTGTTTTGTGAAGGAACAGGCCTGTTAGGAAAGCTTTCTTGGAGACCCACAATGGATGACTTCTGTCCTCCTACAGGTGCTGTTTGGTGTGGGTGCGGGTAGAGGTTAAGGATTTGGGATCGTGGTGTTTGACTGCCAGCCTGTGTTCGTGGATCAACAGTGACTTCGGCTGTCACTGGGCTGGTTTGCTTGGTCACACAACCAGTAAGGGCCAAAGTAGTGTTGCAGGATGGTCCTGCTTAGTCCAGGTAGCAATTGTGTGTGAGCAATACAGTCTCAAGGCTGGGAAAAGGACAGTCCCAATGGGCCTGCTGACTCAAAAAAGCAGGAGGAAGAGGTTTAAGATTTAAACCTTGAGTCTTAAGATAGAGGGCTTGAAGAAGTTGGTAGTGGATGGCTTGGCCTGCCTGTTTGGACAAGACTAGAAAACAGCTTGGTGACGTTTTAACTTTTGCTTTTTGATCTGTGACAAGTTCTGGGCGAGGGAGATCCGAATGCCAGGCTCTCTTCAGACTCTGTTGAAATGGGCAGCTCTGAGACATTTGAGCCTCAGCAAGACAGGAGCTCTTATGCAAGCAGACCCAGCTTCCTTCTCACTCGCCGTCCCCGCTTTGTCTGTGGTTCTTCAAGGGGAGAGAAGGTACCTGCTTATGAGCCGCAGTCTAGCTTTTTATTCAAGAATAAAGGCTAGGATTGTACAGTGGACAGGAAGGAGGGAAGCAAGAAATTGCCCGTCAAGAGACAGTTCTGTTTATCTCATCAATGACAGCTTAGGTCAGGTAGAAGGAAACCTGGGAAGGACTGTTTCAAATCACTCAGATGAGTGCAGAGCATTCCTTTTGCGGTTTCCAAGACTCTGCCTTTACCCCAGTCTAACATTAAAGAGATCTTTCTAAAATCTGAGTAATTCTTGCTTCCTTGAGTTTGATCAGTTGGGTAGGCTTGGTAGGATTTTTGTATCATAGTGCATCACGTATTCTCCTCCTCCAGATGACAATTCTCTCTCGTTTTGTTGGGTTTTGTGAAGAAAACTGCCCCAAAGAGCCACATCACATGAATCCATCTCATTTTTTTTCCCCTTGAAACCCAACACAAACCACCTGCTTCACAACCTCAGGAGTCCTCTTGTCTCAGTGCCTGGCTGGGCCTCCTCTGCTACTGGAACATGGGCTGCTCTGTGGGTGTCCACCTAATGGCCTTGCGGACCTGTTTGTTATCTTTCAGATCTCTGACATCTACATCAGCGGAGAGTCAGGGGACATGTCCGCTAAAGAAAAGCTCCTTTTGTGGTCACAGAAAGTAACGGCTGGTTACGTGGGAATCAAGTGCACCAACTTCTCTTCCTGTTGGAGCGACGGGAAGATGTTCAACGCTGTCATCCATAGATATCGGTAGGTAGAAGCCCTCTCCTCCGTCTCAACCACGTAAGGGAAATTTGTCCAAAATAGGCGACACTTCTAATGCTGGAATGAGCCTGATTTGTATTTTGCAACTGGATATGTCCAGGGTGTCAATGAGCTCCTAAGCCACTTTTTCTGACTAATTGATTTCATTGAATTCAACCTTTTGTTGAATTTTATTTTTTTCAACCTTTATTGAAAGATTTTTTTGTGTGTGCAACCAGAAGCAGCCTGGAAGCACATTAAAAAGCTGCCGGCTCACTTGCCTTTTTTTGCTGCCGTACGCTTAACCCAGCTCTGTGTAGAGGCCATAAAGAATTTGGGATCAAAACCCTACAGCCAGTCAGACCCCAGGATGTCTCTGGAGTGTCACCGAGGGGCTTCCTTCTGTAGTGGCGTCCCCACCTCTTCACCCCTCCAGTTCCCAAAGCTTTTCTTGTAAGAAGACCTCTCCCTTCACCCAACCCTTCTCGGTACCAAAGCCAGATGAATGGTTTAATTTCTGGGGTGTTTTCCCATCACCCCTTTTCACTCTGAATAACAGTGATGTGCTGGCTGGGTTTGATTTATTGTTTTTGTGTCTTTCCCAAACCACTTAGAGACAGTTTGTTTAAAAAAACCTCTTAGAAAATACACTAAATAATGCTAGTAATTTATTAGTAGCCAATGCGAGTGCCTCTACTAGTAATAATAATAACCGTTTAAGAGCACCCACAGAGCTTTCTCTGAATGCCAAACAAGACCAACAACCCTAAAAAAAAGGTGAGTGGCCCCACCTGAATGCACAGGCAGCCACTCTGAGATGTGATTCTGCAGCTTCTTCTGATTCTTGAGAGGTTCACAGGGGCGAGGCAACCTCCACTGAGTAGGGAAAGGGAAGTTTCAGTGATATCCACAAACCCCCATCATTGCAGCTCATCATATTAGGACGAGAAGAGATTAGCTTGCCAGCAACGAAACATTTGGGCTTGCTTTGTTTTCAGGCTCTGGGCCAAAATCCCAGAACCACCAGTCAACACCACTGAGAATATAACAGTGAAAAGAAAATGGATGTAGTTTTCATAGGCAAATTTTGGTTAGAATCCCTCCATACTGAGAAACTTTAGAGTGATTCCACCTTAAGAGAGGCTTTAGGTTTGGAAACGGTTCTGATTGCAGGGAGTTGGGAGGTGGGTGCTTAAGAAATCAGATAACTTTTGTATGAAGAGGTAAGAGGGTCCCACAGACCTTCCCCAAAAGGAGGATGGAGCTGCCTTTGCACAAGGAGGGCTTCCCTGATAGAGAAGGACGCCATCGGCACCCTGGCCTTCTCAGCACGCCCTCCTCAGAAGTTAACCATTGACGGATGTCCCTTCGCAAATCATCTACATTCACAGAGGCCTTCTGGTAACGTCTGTGTCCCCAGGTGGAGAATGGGATGAGGCTGTTCCTTCTCTTCTTTAGCAGATGTGTATTGCTTGCTTGCAAGTGCTGAATCATCATAGTTTGGTTTATCGGTTTCCTACAGACCAGATCTTGTGGACATGGAGAGAGTGTACATTCAAGGCAACCGAGAGAATCTGGAGCAGGCCTTTGAGATTGCTGAACGGCTGGGGGTCACCAGGTTGCTGGATGCAGAAGGTGATTGAGGGAACAGTGGCGGGAGGTTGTATCTGGTGGAGATAAGTTAAGAAAGTTGGGCCCTGGAAGACAAGAGAGTTTAGATGTGGAAGTGACCAAACCAACTAGGTTTACAACACTGGCAGCATGTCAGGTAGGACCCTCCTTCACTTCTCAGCATCCTGGTGTAGCTTGAGAAGTTTAACCAGGGCCTCCTCCACAGCCTGAGCTACCCCCGTGTGGTTGCTTAACAACGGCAGTGGGCTAGGGAGCTGGGATTGTAGCTGTTGAGTGAAATGGTCATAGTGGTGCCTTGCATAACGAAGCAATGTCTTATGACCCAAATTGTAGGCTCAATTGTGGTCATATGTTGAGGACCGCTTATATTACTATTATCTAGCATTACTGATTTCCAAAGCACTTTTAAGAATTTGCTTCCATTAAAAAGCCAACATTGCCCCAAGAGGCATCTAGGCCTCTGGGCTTTCTGGAGACACTTAATTGATTAAAATAGATCTGCACTGATTCTTGTAGAGCAGTGGTTCCCAAGCGGGAGTGGGAGATGATATTCTAGGGAGTGCGAAAACTTGGGTTTTCAAAATTATCGTGTTTATGTATAATTTGTTCCTGTTATTTCAAATGTTTGTAAAGGCTGTGAGAATATATGAGAAGCGTTCTAGGGGTGTGGGGTATAGAAAAGGTTGGGAACCGCTGCTGTAGAGCTGAAGTTTACATTTAGTCCCAGTCTGAACAGTGCATCATATAGCTTCTTGTGAACTGTGCAACTTGAGATTACAGATGGAAAGAACTCTTTCTTAATTATTTTGCTGAAGAAGGAGAGAGAATGTTATTCATTGTAGGTAAAAAATCACCACTTCAGGGCAGAAGAGAGAAAAGAATATCTTCTTGGTTCATAAGAGAATTTATATTCCATGGTGGAGCACACCATAATCTTGAGTCCCTTATATGAAATGTGAAATAATGCTGTCATGAAAAAGCTTTAGAAACAAGTCATTGTTTCTTTTTTTCAGATGTTGATGTCCCTTCACCAGATGAAAAATCTGTTATAACTTACGTGTCTTCAATTTATGATGCCTTCCCCAAAGTCCCGGAGGGAGGAGAAGGAATTAGTGCCACTGTAAGTTTTGCTACTCTTTGTTCAGCCTGGAGGGTTCACTCAACATTTTGCTTTTCTTAGCACTGTTGTTTCCAAGTGAATGATGTCACTGTGTACCTATGCGGGCAAAGGCAATGAACTGATGTGGTAATATGGACTTGTGCAGTAAAAGAGCTGTTTTGAATTCTTTAAGAGCTGAGTTGAAGATAATTGGAAAAGTTGCTGTCCAGCTTCAACTTTCTCATCTTTATATTATGTGTGAGATGTGTTGGGAGAGAATTGACAGTTGTGGCCTGGGTCATCTGGCAGATGTCAGGTTAGAAAGTCAGCTGTGTTTCTATGTGATCCTCTTCCTTGCTGCCTCTTGGTGGAAACTCAGCTTTTAGGAAGTGAGGATTGTTCTTCGGCTTCCTCTCCTGCATTGAGAGGCAGGCACTGAGATCCCATCTTGCCCAGCTGTTCCTTGGCTGCACTGGAACCTTGGCGCTGGCCTTGGGCCATTTTGCAGAGTGAACAGAAAGTGTGCATTTCAGTGTTTATTTTTTTTTCCCCATTTTGATGGTTCTTCTTCAGCAGGATGTTTTTACTTGGTGTTTCCTTTCCTGTCAGTGTCACTTGATTGTCCTTGATTTTCCCTTTTTCTTGTAGGAAGTAGACACAAAGTGGTTAGAATATCAAACCTGTGTGGACACACTCATCAGCTGGACCAAGCAGCATACGATACAGATGTCTGACAAATCTTTTCCCCAAAACCCTGTAAAGCTCAAGGTAAGTTCTGGCCAGTTTTCCTCTTATCAAATCTGGAATAGCTCCTGATTTTGTTGCTGCACCGTCATTTGTGGAAGCTCCCTTCTGTCCAAAATACAAACCTGGTTGATTCTGTGGCTTTGGTTGAGCTTAGTTGTGGATCACATCCCAACTCAGAGGGTCGGTTATCTGGGGTTGAGGACACCAGACTGGAAACCAGAAGACAGTGAGCTCCAGTCCCTCCTTAGGCCAGTCCCTCTCTCTGAGCCTAGCCCACCTCACATGCTTGTTGTTGAGAGCAAAGTAAGAGGAGGAAAGTATTGGGTATGTTTGTTATTTAATAAAAGTAATAAAGGGATAATAATTTTATTTTAAAAAACTGAAGGCCCAATCACCACAGCCCCTGAAGTAACATGATGCTTTTTGTTTTGGAGAGGGTCTTAGAAATAGTTTCTTTTTATCTCTGTTTTCTGATGTGCAATCTCTATTTGGGCTCCGGCCTGGGGACAACCGGGAGTGCTCCCAATTAGAGGCAGCACAGTCTCTGGAGTAGCAGAAAGAAGAGGAAAACATTTGGCCACAAGGGAGAAGACTTCTGGTTGTTTGCTGCTATTGGAACTGAGGTTGGGGGGAGGCAGGGAATTGGTCCTCCTCTAGGAGTGATGGTGTCTTGCGAGGCTGCTGTTGTGGAGGGGAACAACTTCTCGCCTCCCCTTTCCTTTGGGGCAGAGAGATGAAACGGTGAGAGGAAGCAGGATTAGTTGTTTGTTGGGAACAGGAAGAAGGGGAATGTGTGTGTTTTTTTTGGGGGGGGTCATCCTTCTGCTCCTCTTGGCAACTGAAGTGGAATGAAAGACTCTGAGAAGCATTTGGCTGCCTGGCTTTTCCTGCTTTAGCTAAGTGCGAGGAAAGAGGCTTGCTCTGGTTATTTATTTTATATGCCACTACAGTCCACAGACTTTAGGGGATGCACGATGTCATCTAAAGCCCACCTTAAAATATCGGAATGGATAAAACAGAAGGTTGTCCACAATACCTCATTGAAAGGCCCTTTGGAGGGGGAAAAAAAAAGATTTTTAGCACCTCTGAAATGTCAGAAGGGGAGGACATTAATCCACCATATGAGGACCATTACAGAAAATGTCTTTTTGTGGGGATGGGAATCTCTTAGCTATCTGGACTGGGCGGGCAGCCTCGGACATAATAAGGCAGATTCTGATGTACCCTGGCAGTAGGCCATGGGTGGCTGTATCGTCATTATTTTGATTGAATCCTGAAAATTACTGGTAACTGGTACAACAATGGGCATCCCTCTGCGTGAGCTGATTTTTCCAGCTGCATTAACGGCAGCCCCTTAACTGCATTAAGGGCAGCCTCACTTAAAGAGTGTTGCAGTAGTCTGCTTATGTGATGATCAGGATGTGAGTTCTTGTGGATTTAGAGTCAGGAACAAGAATGATCCAGAGGAACGTAACAAAGAATAGACAGGCCGCAGGATTGCAGGAAAGAAACTAACAGTTGGAAAAGGATTGAACAGAAGGTCCTGGGAAGCTGCCTTCTGCTGAATGAGGCATCAGCCTGGCTCTCTGTGAGAGACTGAGGAGGCCAGGAAAGGATTGAAAGTCAACACAGGCCCAAATAATCAAGAGGCAGAGCCAGCATTGGCAGCGAGAAGGGAGCTGTAGGGAAGCTACCCTTTATGATCTCACTTCTGGCTTCTAAGAACTTTCTGCAGATCAAAATATGATGCATCTCGCCTTCTTCAAGAAACATGATTCATGGATAAATCCCTCTGATTTTGCAGGCACTTTATAATCAATATATCCACTTTAAAGAAACAGAAATCCCAGCAAAACAGTTAGAAAAAAGAAGCATTGAAGAGTTATACAAATTGCTGGAGGTAAGAAACTTCCATAGATGTATTTTTTTCCCCATATATTTTATTGATTTTTTTAAACATAAATCACTTAATAGTTGGTAAACAGTGTGTTTGCTGGGTTTACATTTGTAAAGAAAAATCATTAACAATTGGTTTCTAGAATCCATAATCCACATAGTACATTTAGTTGATTTCCCCTTTCCCCCAAAATGTCTTCTTTGCAAACCTTGAATTAAGGCTTTCCCCAAGACGAATGGAACGACCGCCGTCATTCCAGAGTCGCGGGGGAACCCTTCTTTCTTCGCCGCCTCTCCAGGGCAGCCTGGACCCATTAGGGTCTCCAGGCAGGATGAAAATTAGCCACGGGTGCGGCGGTTCGCAAGCCCGTGACCAGTCGCTACCGCGCAAAACCAGAAGTTTCCAGATTTGCATAGATGTATTGGGGTATCTTATAACAAGGGTTGCAAATTACCACTGTGATTTGGTAATTTTTGACTTTTAATGGATGGCCCAGAATTTCAGTTCTGCGTTCCCTTAAATCTGGCACATGCGTCTCAGTTACAAGTAAGCATTGAGTTCAGCTTTGCACACAATTCTCCCAGGGAAATTTTATAGCATGAACCGAGTCTCTGTTCTAATTCTCTGTAGTACTAAATATGCAGGGCCAGGAGCAGTTTTCCTGGGAAGACCATTTTAGGGGAGCGTGGAAGATTAAGGAAGGTGGTGGATCAGGCCCTTCTTCTTCCCCAAGTAGGCTGCTGCCAAATTCTGGGGCCACAACTATATCTCCCTCTCTTAGCCTGACCTCTGGCTGCTGCTCCCTAATTGTTTTCCATGACTGAAATTTAGTTCAAACTCAGCTTGGTGAATTTAGACCATACCTACTATCCCTTAAGTTATTTAAGACTTTTCTTACCTGCTAAATTTTGTCCAAACAGTATTGTTGGGCAAGATACAATTGTTGCAGAGGAGAATTTCCTGGTAGGTAATTCTCATTATCTCCAAGAAACAATGGATGGAAACTAATCAAGGAGAGAAGCAGCCTGGAATTAAGAAGAAACTTCCTAACAGTGAAGACAATTAACCAGTGGAACAGCTTCCCTCCAGAGGGTTGTTGGTGCTTCATCACTGGAGGTTTTTAAGAAGAGACTGGACAGTCACTTGTCTGAGATGGTATAGGATCTTCTGCTTGAGCAGGGGGCTGGACTAGTTGATCTCCAAGGTTCCTTCCAGCTCTATTCTGATTGATTGATTTGCTGCACCTCATCCTAGACAAAAGAATGCATAATTTGGGTCTCAAAGCCCAGGAGAGGACCTCTTTCTACTGGATGTGTCCCTGGTCAGGCTCAGGAGAAACTGCTGCTCCTCCTCTGTTGTGTTTTCCAGGCCTGGATTGAATTTGGCCGTCTGAAGCTGCCGCAGGGCTACCACCCCAACGACGTGGAGGAAGAATGGGGAAAGCTGATCATAGAGATGCTGGAGCGCGAGAAGCTGCTTCGACCGGCTGTGGAAAGGTGAGCCCCGTGCTGGGCAGTGTGAGGGCTGGGAAAGTTTCTTCTCTATGTTGCGAAGCCTGCTTAAGTTAAACTCTTGTCTTGCAAGAAAACAAAAATAAACATAAAGTAAACATTTTTTTACTTAGAGAAAGAAGTGGCTCATCCATTCTCTTAGAAATAGCGACTGATGCTTATTTTGCAGACTGGAGCTGCTGCTGCAGAGAGCAAACAAGATTCAGAATGGGACCCTCAGCTGTGAGGAAAAACTCACCTTGGCCCGGAACACGCTGCAGGCCGTAAGTCTCTGCTCTGGGCCTCCCTGTGGCCCTTCTTCACTCCCTCCCTTGCAGCCACTGGGGGTGGCCTCCCCTTTGGTCTCTCGGGGCCACGGACCTTCCTTTCTGGCCTTTGAAACAGTCTCCCATGTTCTTGGAGTCTGTCATTAGAAAAACAGAGCTAGGGAACCAGCTGCTAATTAAGTGTGCCAGACATTTCACCATTTGTAGCTGGAAGTTGCTTTGTCTGCCTGCAGTCGCTTCCTGCTTGTAGGACCTCCTCTTGCTCTGTCCGTGGCCCCTGTGCTTTCCTTAGGCTCCCATACGTTGCTTCTTGCTCCCTTCCATCTTCTGGTTATCTCCTCCTCCTCCTCCTCCTCCTGTTTCACTGTCTCTCCTGTTCCACCGGCCCTTTCTTCTCTTGCCTTTATCAAGCATTGCAGCCTTTCTTGCTCCATGTGCGGAAATGCTCTGGTCTTTGACAACCCTTCAGAGAAGCCATCCCGCATCACACTGTACTCTCGGCTGACACCTTTTTAAAGATCGGTTCCCTTTCATGACTTCAGAGTTCCTCTGCCAGAGGTTTTGGGCATCTTCCTCGAAGAGAGAATAACCTTGAATTATCTCTTGCCAGGATGAAACACACTTGGAGTCGGGCCAGCCAGTGCAGTATGAATCCGACGTCATCATGTACCTCCAAGAGTGTGAGGGACTCCTCCGACTGCTACAGACGGATGTTCAGATACTCCGGGATGAGAATTATTACCAGTTGGAGGAGCTGGTCTTCAAGTGAGTGATGTTTGTGGACAGCTGAACTTAGAAAGGAGCATTTAAGAGCACGTAGAACAGTACAGAAATAAAGTTTCATTTCAAGTCTGGGGAAAGGGTGGGTCCTCCATCTTCCAAAGGACACTTGGGGACCTTGTAATGCTTGGACAGGCCCCGTAACATTCCAGCTGACCGATTCATACTGAATTTATACTGTGCTGCACTCTCATGGGAATCATTTCATACAAGTATAAATGTTATGATATCTGCAGCCCAATGAAACCCAAAAACATAAAGCACACAAACTGGGATACGTCTGGTCACATAATGCCTCGATTTACAACTACAACTTATGACCATAATTCTGGGCTTAATCATGGTCATGTCAAGGGCTTTTTCATTTTTAACAATCTGTTATATTTTAATAGTGATTTTATGTATAGTTGTTTTATTGATTGTTGTACTCCACCTAGAGAGACCTTTTGTGAGATGGATGGCCATATAAATGGGATTAATAAATAGAGAGTCAGGAAGTTTCCAGCACTCTGTTTGCAGTTTTGTGTGTATATGTGATTCTCTGCCCACCTTGCCTCTTCAATGAACCAATCAGAATAGAGCTGGAAGAGACCTTGGAGGTCTTCTAGTCCAACCCCCTGCTCAAGTCAGAGACCCTAAACCATTTCAGACAGTCTCTTCTTAAAAACCTCCAGTGATGAAGCACCCACAATGTCTGAAGGCAAGCTGTTCCATTGGTTAATTGTAATTGTTAATTACTGTTAGGAAGTTTTCCTTAATTCCAGATTGCTTCTCTCCTTGTTTATTTCCATCCATTGTTTTTTGTCTTGCCTTCTGGTGCCCTGGAAAATAAGTTGACCCCCTCCTCTTTGTGGCAGCCTCTCAGATACTGGAATACTGCTATAATGTCCCCCCCAGTCCTTCTTTTCTCTAGACAAGCCAAACCCAAATCCTGCAACCGTTCTTCATATGTTTTAGTCTCCAGGCCCTTAATCATCTTAGTTGTTCTTCTCTGCACTTTTTACTTCTTTTTTGTAATGCGATGACCAAAACTGGATGCTGCATTCCAGGTGTGGTCTTACTAAGGCTTTATAAAGTGGTACTAATACTTCACGTGCCTCTGTTTATATGCAACCAAGGATTGTATTAGCTTTTTTGGCTGCTGTTGCACACTGCTGGCTCATATTTAAGTGATTGCCCACTAGCACTCCAAGGTCTCTCTCACAGTTACGGTTTTTGAGCTGGGTTTTGCCTAATCTGTACTTGTACTTTTGGGGTTTTTTGCATAAGGGTAAAAAGTTTTCTCCCTATTAAATTTCATTTTGTTGGATAGGGCCCATTGTTCAAGTCTGCCAAGATCCATTTGGATCCTAAGCTTGTCTTCTGGGTGTTGGATATTCCTGCCAGCTTAGTGTCATCTGCAAATTTGATGACTTCTCCTTCTATTCCCTCAGATAAGTTATTTATGAAGATACTGAAGACTACTGGGCCTAAGACAGAAGCTTGTGCTACCCCACTGCTTAGTTCCCTCCATGTAGATATAGTAACATTAAGGACTACTAATTGAGTACAGTTTGTCAGCCAGTTACAAACCTATCTGGTGGTGGTGATGTCTATCTTGCCTGATTCTCTCCCAGGATTGTGCGGCTTCAAGATGAATTGGTAACTTTGAGGCTGGAATGTACCAATCTTTACCGGAAAGGTCACTTCTCCTCCCCCTCCTCCTTGGACTTGGCACAGCCTTCCTCCTTGAGCACTAGACACTTGAAGGCGGAACCTTTGCTAAAAGGAACGATTGCCACTCCTGCCTCTACCTCCTGGATTCGGAAGCCAATGACTCGTGTGGAGTTGGTGGCCATTTCATCCTCTGAAGATGAGGGCAACCTCCGCTTTGTGTATGAGCTGCTCTCTTGGGTAGAAGAAATACAGGTGCGTGGCATGATGGGAAGGACATCAGGTGATTGGTCTGATGGTATTCAGACAAAGTGCTGAACTAGGTCAGTTACTGCCCTTGTGCACCATGCTAAGTTGGCTAATGTTGAACTTGATTAGATTTTGGGGGGGGGGCTTAGTTTGTTGTATGAACACAGTTCGTGTCTAGTATGGTATGTCATTACAAACTTAGAAAATAGGTTTCTTCAATCACCAGATTAGGTATGTTGTATGAATCCAATCTGTGGGTGTAACCATTTGAAAAAAAAAAAGTTAATCACATTCTAAGATTCCATGAATAGATTTTTAAATGGTTTGATTATTTATTTTGTTTATACACTCTAGATTATGGAAGTATAATAAAGGTTATTTTGTGTCATTAACAAAAACTTCATACAAAGTAAAGAGAAAATTTTCTGGACAGCAGAATCTATATACTATAAACTCTCCTGTTTGTCTGTGTGTAATCTTTATCAGGGTGAAACATTGCATTGTAGGGCAATAATTTTGAACCCTTGTATCTCAAATGGGCTAACTTTCAGATTGCATCCAAAACCCAGAACCCATGACCCCCCCTGAACTGAAATTTAGCCAATTTTATAAAACATGTTATGACATAATACAAAATGTTATATTTCCTATGGTGAAGTCTTGATGCTTGACTGTGCTATACAGTACAATACTTTCAAGGCAGACACATCTCTGAATATCTCCCTGAATCTTTAAGAACTTTTCCAGTACATTTAAAGCTCTGCTATTGTTGTAAGCATTGAAAATTCTGATAAAGAACTATCTCTGAAATGATGACCCAGCGGTTGGGTCACAGGTTGTCTTGTTGCTCTTAAAAGTGATCTGACTTTTGGAGCTTCTCTTTTTATAAGCCCCAGAGAGATCGGGGAAAGAACAAAGAGAAGGTACAGTGAGGGGATTTTTGTTTGCACTGCTACAATAAACTTGGTACACAACACAAGTAGGCCAGTTTGCCTTGAAAAACATTATTTGGCCAATTTATTGTAAAAGTTAGGCAAATTTGGGAAAGATTTCCACTGACTTTCTTTCTGTTGCCCAATGTTCTAAATGTATTGAGAGGTGGCTCCTTTTGATGGCCTTTCAGATGAAGCTGGAACGATCTGAATGGGGGAATGACTTGCCCAGCGTGGAAGCCCAGCTGGAGGTTCAGTGCCAAGTTCACAGTAGTGTGGAAGGCATGGGCTCCAGCGTGAAGGAGGCCAGGATGTACGAGGTGAGCAGACCCATCTGAGCCATTCAAGACTGCTTTGAAGACACTGAGAGGCACCCAGATTGGACAAAGTGGGATTATGTTTGCCCCATTTTCAGAGCTGAGGACATTTCTAATTGGGTTGATTTTCTCTAGAACTTGATAACTTTTTTCTTGGTCTATACTATTGTATTCACCTCACTTCAACTTATTCCTCCAGATAAAATTGATGGCCAATGCAACAACTGCAAAAGATATTTATCGCTATGTATTATGCTTGGCTTTTCACTATGAGACTACAGTTGGAAACCAGGTGTTTTCGTAGGCCATCTCTCCTTCTTACAGCAGGGCCTCTGAGTAGGCAAGTCTAGTAGTAGGGCCACCATTATGTCACTTTTGTGTCCATCTGTTATCGGGCAAACATCCAAAGTATCTTGCCCTTTCCCGTGTCTGTTTAATGTTCTTTTTGATAGCATCTTTGAAGCTAGTCCATCATTAATATAACTTCTGATCTGATCTCTTGAGTTCTTGCTTTTAAGCATTTGTCTTTCTATTGCCTGTTGCATCACTTGGAGCTTTTCTGCATCTGCATTCTATTCTTCACTTTATTCTGAATTTAGTTATATAAAGAATGCAGGTCTAGTTACAGGAATACATGAGTTTTTCTGGGCCCTGCTTTGCCTTTGATCTCTGTGCGGCCAAAAGCTCCCTCCCCAAAGATTGGGGGCGGGAGGGGAGCTAAAGTCATTCATTGGTATTTAAATGTATTTGAAACAAAATCTAGCGAATGTGATTACTGTCTAATCCTAAGTTTAGCCATTTCCCCCTTCTGTCATATTAAACATTTCAAAGTGATGGGGACGTTCTGAGGGCTGTGCTCTGAGGAAGCAGGCTGTGCACAGATGCTCCGCTCTTGGACCCGGCGGGTGAGACGGGTTCCGCTAGCATCACCCAAAGGACATCTGAGAGTCTGTCTTTCCACGAGAGTCATTCTTCATGCCTGGGAAGAGGGAGGGAGTGGCCCTCTTCCAGAATTGGCTGGACCTTTCCCCCTCCAAAGTAATCTGTTGAGTTACTAACTGGGTTTGTCCAATAATCTAGGCCAGAGGTAGGCAACTTTGGCTCTTTTATGACTCGTGGACATCAACTCCCAGAATTCCTGAGCCAGAGCCAAGGTTGCCTACCCCTGATCTAGGCCCAAAGGAGGTGTGATGGTTTCTGGTTCCCGCATGTGGTGGGAACTCAGCCATTCTCTTTGCATGTTGAAAGGAAAAATGAGAACAAGTAGGAAGGCTTTCTAGTTGATTCTGCTGCCTTTGAGCTGGAAAAGGAGACCATGCATTAAAAGGCAAGTCTTCCTACCTGGCCTATCTTTATTCCAGGTCCTTATCTCAAGGGCAGAGAAGACACAAAGCAGCTGGGACTTATCCTCAAAGAAAGAATCAAGAAAATAAATGGTTTACTTTTTCATAGTGTAAATTGGTCTCTAGAGCAGGGAAGGATCGTTATTTTCCTCTGCTTTTTTTTTCTTTAATGTTTTTCTGAACCTCATGAGGGCTAGGATCACAGAATCACCGCCGGGTGACCATCAGAGTGAGTAGCACCACAACATTGGGCCAATTAAAAACAATTTATAAGTTTGCTTATTTCTTTACAAACTCTGAAAGGTGTTTGTTTTAACACCTACCTCAATATTCAAATACAACTTGAGTATTTAAGAAGGCAAAAATGAAAAAGCAACCTATATTGCTGAAATAAGTGGTTTTGATGGCTGATCCTGAAAGACATTCTGGGCTTTGCAAAAATTGGTCCAGGGTTTGCGTGTGGGCTGCAGATTGCCCACTTCTGCCCTGACTGGACTTGAGCTGCATTGTCTATTAAATTATGTTGAGCCCATTGTGTGTAATTTTGAAAAGAGGAGGGAAGAAAGAAATTCAAAGAAGCCATCACGTCTAACACATGCATTTCCAATCAGCCCTTTTTGTCCTCTTCTCCGTTTAGGGTAAAATGTCTCCAAATTTCCGAGCCAGCTACACTGAGACCCTGGGGAAACTGGAGATGCAGTACTGCAAACTGATGGTGAGTATCTTTGGCAGTTTCTTTCCGGGGCCAAAAGGATATCTGAAAATGTTGTTTTGCAACATTTTTTGAAGCTCTAACAGAAGTGCCAGGGCCAATAGAGGAGAATCTCTGTGGCTCAAGGTTGAGCTGGGGAGTCCTTGGTGCTCTCCAAGCTTGATTGTTTTCTTTCAGACATTTCATTATACAAGTGGGCAACATGCAACCCGAAACAAGTAGGTCATGTGAGAGCCGGCTGGGTGACTTTGGGCCAGTAACTCTCTCAGTCCAACTTACCTCACAGAGAGGAGGAAAGAGTATTAGGTGTGTTTGCTGCTTTGAGTAATTGTAAAGTAATAAAGATAGCATAAAAATCAAAAAAATAAACATGAAATAAATAAATAAACAATAGACCAAGCCAAATCTAAAACTGCTAGAGAATTTCTGGAAGTCTGGTGCTCTGCCAAATTGGCCATCAATAGACACATAGACATAAACACTGTCTACATACTGTGCAAAAGAGACAATCAACAAAGCAAAAAGGGGACAAAAAGACCCAAACCCCTCCCCACCAGCAATTAACGCCCGGATGAGCATAGATTGACCCGTGATTAACATCAGACCAACAATCAAGGAGTAAGCAATGTCCCAATTAAGGAACTGCCAAGCAAGCCAGTAGTAAACTGCCCAATCAAAAAGCCTCTAAGACCACCGCAGCCAACACTGGCAGGGCGGCCACTAGAACGTGAAGTGAGAGCAACCCCCCTCCTTCCTTCCTAGCACTGATGAGGTCCCCTAGTTTGGGTAACGAATCATCTGCAGGAAAACAGCCAAGCTGGGAGAGCACCAAGGACAATTCCTCCTCTGCCCTGAGCTACAAATATTTTCCTTTATCGAAAAACGTCCTCAAGCGCCAGCTGTCTTTCTAGGGCTCCTTATAGCACTAAAGATGTCACCTAGTCGGGTAACGAATCATCTGCAGGAAAACAGCCAAGCCCAGAGAGCACCAGGAATGCCACGGAAATGCCAGCTTCTCCTTCCTTCAAAGGGCACCTCCGTGTGCGCCATTTGTCTTGCCACCAGAACAGATTCCTTCTTAGCTGCCCTCCTCTCATCCCCTCTAGTGATAAGGGACCAGCTTCTTATTTTGATGCATTTCACCATCAAGTTGGGCAAAGAAATTCCACACAAAAACCAGATGCATTTTTGCATGCATTTGTATTTACTTTTCCCCAAATATGGCATTTCTGAACATCTTTTTTCTAGTACGTGTTCATGTGTCCGTATTTTTTCACATCACGTGGCAAACCACATTGCACATTTCTGCAATTTTCAAAAATTTTGCAGCAAAGTTGAAAAAAATTGGTGCCTTTTTGTTTTCATGGTTTAAGGAGGATAGTGAGCAAAGTGAACACCTTGTTGGATTCTATGTATTTTCTGGTTTATAAACCAGTTCTTAGCAATTATTTTCTGTGCTCACAAATAAGACATCTAAGAGCAGAAATCGCTTGAATATCAGAAGTGTGACAAAATATGTCATTTTTATGCAGGAGACGTCCAGCTTCCGACTACGCCACCTCCAGAGTTTGTATGAGTTTGTATCACAAGCGACAACTGAATTAATTTGGCTAAATGAAAAGGAGGAGGAAGAGCTCGCCTATGACTGGAGTGACAACAACCCTAACCTGACAGCAAAGAAGAATTACTTTTCAGTGAGTAGAAGACCTCGTAGCAGGTTGAGGTTGCCTGGCCTCTATTAGATCTTCTGGAAGTCAAGAGAGGAGACCAGTGAGGGAGGCTTTGTAATCACAATTTCATATTTTTCAGTGTAGATATTGTAAGAGAGTGTGTTAGCCAAAAATCAGAGTCTAGTAGTCTGGTATTATTATCAGTCAAAGGCTTTGAGGGGTAGCATGTTGCTGACAGTAAAATTTCTTAGTTTTAAACATGCTACCAGACCCTTCCTGACATTCCTCTGTGAATTTAGTAGTTAGAAAAAGTTATATTTCAGTGTGGTCTTCCAAAAATTCCTTATTTTGTTTTGACCTCCAGATGATGCTTCCTAACTTGCTCTTTCAGACTTCATACAGGCTGAAATTTTTGGGGCCAAATCAATATTAAATTATTTGTCTAGTCTTGTTGTTTCCACCATATCAGTTGATCCTAAACTCTGATAATCTCACCGAGCTGCAGAAACCCTTTGCCACGGCATTTCCTAGACAGAATCATCCTGCTTCTCTTAAAAACCTCCAAAGAGTCTAGAATCTCTTGAGACGGCTGTTCTGAATTTGGATATCTCTTATCACTAGGACACTTTCCTTGATTTCCAGTAATCTGGGCCTCCAAGTCACTTGGAAATATGTTGAACGGCACAAGGCATGGAAAGGATCCCTGTGGAGCGCCCCTCCTCCTTTCCTCCACTTGACCGGGGCCTTTGGTGCACATTTATGGCATGCATTGCTGACTCAGCTTGCTACCAACTTAGCCTTGTAGTCTGGACTCTCTTATGCCACTCCTTTGCTCGAATCTCATGGAAGACTTTGCTGAATTGAAGGGGTTCTACGCCATCAACAGTTTAATAATAATCAACTGAACTGATCACTCATTGATGATAATCAGTGATGATATCCCTGAAAATCATTAACCCAATGCTAATTTTTGTTTTATCTTAGTATTTTTCCCATCACATTTATGAATGATTCTAGTGGTTTTCACCCTGCATAGTATTTCTTTTTTTTAAATGAGGAAAACAAGAGTGCCCACTATTTTTTTAAATGTTCAAGATATTGTTCATTTTTTCCCTAAAAATTATTAAGGATGTGAAAAATTATCTTATTGAATGATACGTAATTTAGATGTTGAAAATTGTCCTTGCCTGCCTCATCCTTAATCTTATAGCTGCACCCTTTTGGGAGTACAGCCTCAGCCCACCCCTAAAAGACAAGTATGATCCTCAACATTAAAATCCAGGCCCTCCTGCTCAATTCCCCAATGGTGTGTTGCCATCTTTCTAAATTTCTCCACGTGCCTGACTTGTCTTTGGCCAAGAGGTACCCTCCTCCATCTGCTTCGGCAATGGAATCACCCAAGCCCTTCGTGTGTCCCCCACCCAGGAGTTGACAGCGGAACTGGAGGAGAAGCAGGAGATCTTCCATGCTCTGCAAGATTCTGCTGAGCTGCTCTCGTTGGAAAATCATCCTGCCAAGCAAACAGTGGAGGTAGGACATGGCTGGGAGGGGCTCTTATTGGCTCTTGCTTGGGAATGTTCTGGGAGGATGTTAGGCCAGGCTAAGCCTTAGGATGACTGGGTGTGTGTGTGTGTGTGTGTGTGTGTGTGTGTGTGTGTGTGTGTGTCCATCCTTTTGGGGGAGCCATTGCCATCTTTCATTCCCATGTGAATACATGTTTGATCCATGGATGAGTTTTAATATTAGTGCCCATATAATAAAGCAATATATTGGAGGCCCTGTGTATCATGTAATGTACTCACAATTTAAACAGAAATATAAATCAATTGTCTTGTGTTCTGGAAGAGTTTCCTTTCTGGAACTTAGCATATAGTTGTGGGAAGTCTTTGCTTGAAACAGCTGTTTCTTTGGTTTTTCCCAGCTTCTGCTGGGCTGGGCAGTCTGGTCTTCAGCACAGCTTTGGTTGTCTCTTCCAGGCCTACAGTGCTGCAGTTCAGACGCAGTGGCACTGGATCAAGCAGCTGTGCTTGTGTGTGGATCAGCACTTGAGGGAGAACACCGCCTACTTCCAGGTAGGGCAGCCCAGGGAGGGCTGGGAATCCCCAGTCAATTCACCAGTGACACTGGAGTAGCCAGAGGCACTTCCACAGCACGACCTCAGTGGTAGTGAAGAGATGAGCTGATTTATTTCTGGCTCTGCTGTTGTGTAGCTGAAACTGCTGGGAAGCTGGCATCGGAGTGCCGTTCCCACCCCCCCCCCCTTAGAAAGCCTCCTCTTTCTCTTCAGCTGCAAAAGGCTGGTGGGCTACTGCTGCTTTTTCTGGGGAGCGGGGAGATTTTTGCTCCTTGAGAATCTAGACACAGCACAAGGAAGAGGAACCCAGAGGTGGGGGTGATTAGAGCTGGTGGAGATGCACAGGAACTCCTTTCCGCTCATAGTTGAAATGTTGGATTGGCAAAGGTAATTTCTAGACATATCAGCACAGGCTTGAGCAACCGTTCCTGAACCTCTTTCAGAAAGTGGCCAAAGGAGGAAGAAGTGCTTCTCCACCATGGCAACTTTAGGATGTATGTACTTCCCAGAATTTCCAGCCAGCATGCATCTTAAAGCTGCCACGGTTGAGAAATGCTTCCCTAAAGGACCCGTCCTTCTCACCTCTGAGAAGAGGGTCAGAAGAATTATTCTCCCCTGCAGTCTGGCCCACTGTTGCCATGGATGCAGACGTGTTCGGGCAAATGAAAGACTTCTTTATATCCTTCCAGTTCTTTGGTGACGCCCGGGAATCTGAGACGTTCTTGAAGAACCTCCAGGACAGCATCAAAAGGAAGTATTCTTGTGACCGCAATACCAGCCTGACCCGCCTGGAGGACCTGCTTCAGGATTCCATGGTGGGTGCTTTTGGGGCTAGTCGGACGGTATCCTGTAGACCCAGAGACCTCCTGAACTTCTACAATTCCCCAACCATTGCTAACTGTGCTGCTTGCGTGAATTCTGGTGGAGTCTCCCCCCTCCCTCAGTTGCCTTCTTTGATGCTCTGGAAATGGATGAATTTGACTAGACTGGACCCTGACTCTGCTAACAGCTCTGTGCTTTAAAGGCAAATAAGGAATATGCATGCATGTTAAAGCTCTTGGTTTTCTTGTTGGTCATTCCCAGACCTGCCTTACTGCTGTTCTCTTGTGTTTGATGAGCACCCACCTCCTATGTATCTGTGAAGTGCTCCCTCTTTGTGGTCTCCAGCATGCTATTTATTTTCAGCTCGCTGAAGTGGGTGGCTGCTGCTGGGGAGCAGAGGGTGACGTGAAATTCTGAGTCGGGCCAAAGCTCGTCTCCCTTGATGGGGAGCAGTCCTGTGGGTTCTTGAGGAAAAGAAAAAGCTTCCCATGGTGCTGCTGACAGACAGATGCTGCATAGTGTAAACTCTGTCACTAAATTGGCTTCTCCCCCCTTCCTGACTGGCTGGCAGACGCACATTGTCCTCTTAGGCCTGAGCAGCTCTGGGCCTACTGGCCTTGAATCAGAGGTGGAACAATCATGTCTTCTAGCTGTATCTTCTGAATTGCTTGGACTTCAACACCAGTGATTCCCACCTGTGGTTCATAGAAATTAGGAGAGGGGCAGAAAAGTAAGTTCCTGACAAGAGTGAGCTTCTTGAGCTGATAATGAGAAATGGGGGGGGGGGTTTGCTGGTGAGACTTGTATTAAAATGTGGGTCTTTGGCTAAGAAAAGGAGGCTTGCAGTGTGGCCGAGGGAGACCGCTTGGAAAGCAAGACAGAGAAAGATGGAGGTCAGTGTGAAAGATGGGAGGGGCGGAGAAGGAGGGTCACTGGAAGCCTCCTCCTGGGGGGGAGCTTTGTGCTTGTGACTGGCCAGCCTCCCTCCGTCTTGGCTCGTACCAATGTTTTTGGCCTGGCCAGCCTTCTGGAGGAGACAGGGAAGGAGGGAGGGCCCTTTGGGGCAGTCAGGTGAGGCAGCCCTCCAGCTGTTTGGAGGGGAAAGTTGAAGGACCCAAGAAGAGAAACTGCAGAGAAATGGAGGGGCTGCTGCAAAACAACCCAATGAAGGCTTGTTGCTGTTCGAGGGCTACAAGGAAGGCACCTGCCTGGGGCCAAAGTAGATGCCTAATGATCATAATGAATGAGTTACCGTTGTATTTCTTCCAACCATGCTCCCCTGGGACAGGCACAGGTAGCTCATTTTTAAGCTCTATCTATCTATCTATCTATCTATCTATCTATCTATCTATCTATCTATCTATCTATCTATCTATCTATCTCTTTATCTCTTTCAACTATCTTCTTATCTATCAGCATTTCCCCAGCATTGTCTCAGCCAGATTTTAAGCTGCTTTCAATCAAACTTCCTGAACAATCTTTCTGCCACTGCTTCCATTTTTTTATTTTACAAAAATCGAGCCATTTTTCTTTTCAGTAAAGACTTGCTCTTATTGCCCTGCTCACTGCTCCTCTCGTAGTCTCGTCTTCGGGTTCTGGGATGTGCTCCGAGGCTGGTGAGCGAAGGGGCCTTGGAGCGTGAGTAGCCAGCAGAGCCTCTTGCCGGAAGAGGGGGTGGCTGGGGGCTCCTTGCCTGCCTCTGCTCGTGGGAGGACATGCCCCCTTTCACTCCTTCCCCTGGCAAAATGCTCACCCCAGATTTTGGGGGGGGGTGCAGGGCCTGTGTAGGAGCTTGGTGTCTTTTGGGGGGTCCCCTTGCTGTCGCTGCGTCTCTCGGTCAGTCTCCTCATCACCATCCCCTCGCTTTTATTTTGAGCAGGACGAGAAGGAGCAGCTCATCCGGTCCAAGAGCTCGGTGGGCAGCTTAGTGGGAAGGTCCAAAAGCATCGTCCAGCTGAAGCCCAGAAACCCCGAGTGTCCTCTGAAGAGCACCATCTCCGTGAAGGCGGCCTGCGATTACCACCAAATCGAGGTGAGCGAGAGCAGCTGAAGGAAAACCGGGGAGTGCCTGCGAATTTCCCGAGTGAGAACTGTGTGGGTCGGTCTTCAGAATCCCTGTGTCCAGAATTTCAGAATCTCAGGTTTCTAAGTCGGGGTCTGCCGGTGCCGGCCATTGCTCCTCCCTGTCACGAGCGACTTGAATCCAAAGGCTTCTCACTGTAATCGGTCAGGCCCTTTTGCTGCCTTCTTAATTGTGACTTCAAATAATGATAGTCCTCGACTTATGATCACAGTTGGGACCGAACTTCTGTTGCTGAAAGAGACCGTAGTTCAGTGAGTCGCCCCCAATTTTATAATATTTTTTGCTAGTGTTTTTAGGCAAATCACGTAGTTATTAAGCAAATCCAGTTTTCCCCATTGACTTTGCTTGTCAGAAGAGAGCTGCAAATAGTCACATGACCTGGGTTGTCCCAGCCATCACAAATATATGGTAATCGCCGTGTGCCCAAATTTTGGTCATGTGACCATGGGGACGCTGTGGCAGTTGTTAAGTATGACGACTGACCATAACTCCAGTGCCGCTGTAACTTTGAAAAGTCACTAAATGAACAGTTGTAAGCCGAGGACTACTTGTTGATGTTTCAGAGGCAGTTTTTGATTAGCCTCTTTTTTGCTTCTCCAAATCTGCTGAGCTGTTACTTTGCAAAGCAAAATGTTGTTGAAGAACTAGCACCAGCCTAGAGCTTTCCGGAACTTTAGCTTGTTCCTAAACCACAAATACCGCTGTTGTTTGGGATTCCCCCGATTAATTCACACTTGGGCTTTCGTGCAGCTTTCTAATATGGCTATTTGGGTCCAGGATATCGTTTTGCCAGGACAAGGGGGCAAATCAGTATTTGAGAGTGAAACGTTTGGTAAATTTGAGGCATGCATTTTCGGGAAGGCTGAGAGAGAGAGAAATAACCAAAGCACACATTCCAGCAGAGCGCAGTTCTCTGAGGTTGGGCTCCAGCACGAGTCTGAAAGCTCGAAGAGTAAACCTCTGTCCCAATGACCAACCCAAATTTGATTTTGCGGAAAAATAGCCCCATGTTGGCAAAGCTTTATTTGCAGTTTGCTATGTCATCACTGATTAAAGCTGCCAGGAAATGTTGCAGTTGCTTTTCCTAGAGAGTGCAGAGAAATGCTGGGGAAAGTATCACTTAGCCTGTTTAAGATGGAGGGAGGCCAGTTTGGCCCCAAATTCAGAGGGTCACTTAATGGGGAAAGAAGAAACGTCTGCTGGACTACAGAAACACCTTGGTTACCTCCACAGATCACAATCTGCCGCAATGACGAGTGTGTGCTGAAAGATAATGCTCAGCGAACCAAATGGAAAGTGATCAGTCCTGCTGGGAATGAGGCCACGGTGCCCTCCGTCTGCTTCTTGGTTCCCCCTCCCAACAGAGAGGCCATTGAAATGGCCAGCAGGTAAAGTGACCAAGGTCAGGATCCTGGGCAGATCCCTGTAGCAGCTTTGCAGAGTTCTCCACAACCTGTGGTGGACAAAAAAAGCTTCAAAGGAATTCTGGGCAGGGTGTTTGGCCAAAGAAGATATTGGCTTCCAAAACATTGAGTCTGAACTTTTCTGTTTGTTTCTTTGTTTAGATTTTGCAATATTTTCTCAACTGTTTTCCGTTTTGCTTTGTTTTGATTTAACTTGAATTTTCGGATGCTTTTACTACTTTGAAGATGGGTATGAAGAGCATTAGGGCAAAGTTCTCTTCCCTGACTGTGGTGAGAGGCAGCCTCCGAGGAGCGAGGCGTAGATCCGTCTCTTTTCAGGCCATCTCGGTCCCAGAGGTCCTCATTTATAAAGTCTCTGCCAAACTACAAATAAACATTTAAAATACCTATAAAAAGTTACATTTATTTTTCATAGATTTTCAGAAAATATGTATTTTGTATCCATTTCATCCTTGTACAAACACCTTTTTTGCATTTCAACTTGAAATGCACATTTTTAAATGGATATTTGAGCTGAGATCTCAAATAAAATACAGACATATGCAAGGCAGCCACAAATGTTCATATCTCGCTAAACTTGATCCATCTCAGAAGCTAAGCAAGAGGCAGACGGTTGGAACAACAGAACAGACTAACAGAGCTGGAAGGGACCTTGGTGATCTTCTAGTGATCTAGTCCAACCCCCTGCTCATTCCACTGATTAATGGAAATGGCAAACTGTTGGCCAGACTGGGAACCTGAGAAATGTCCCAGATAAAAGCAGGAGCAAACTAATTAAGTAACCATGCCATAACAATGGCAAAGACTTGTTCGTGAAGAGCCAGGAGGAAACATGGACAGTCAAAGGAGAAATGTAAAATAATAGAATAGAATAGAGCTGGAAGGGACCTTGGAGGTCTTCTAGTCCAGCCCCCTGCTCAAGCAGGAGAACCTATACCATCTCAGACAAGTGACTGTTTAGTCTCTTCTTAAAAATCTCCAGTGATGGAGTGCCCATGATTTCTAGGGGCAAGCTGTTCCACTGGTGAATTGTCCTCACTGTCAGGAACTTTCTCCTTAATTCCAGATTGCTTCTCTCCTTGATCAGTTTCCATCCGTTGTTTCTTGTCCTGCCCTCTGGTGCTTTGGAGAATAATTTGACCCCCTTTTCTTCAGCCCCTCAAATAGTGGGAGACTGCTATCAGTAATGGCAAGGAAATCAGCTCCTGCAAAGATTCAAAGTGCTTAAAATCCTTGGCCATCCTTTGCTGAGCTCCTTGTCATCATGAGCCAGGTGCTTATTCGAAGATCAGATACTGGGCTTCATTGCATGTAGGTGCTGCTCAGTCATGGTGCTCCCTTGAGGAGGAGCTGAGAAACCCTTGCTGTGCCTTCTTCTTATAGAGTGGAGCAGCTCTACCAGAAGGTGATGTCCTTGTGGCACCAGCTGCATGTCAACATGAAAAGCCTGGTCGCCTGGAACTATTTGAGGAAGGATATCACTTTGGTGCAAAGTTGGAACCGGGAGAAGGTAATGATGTAGATCTCTGGAAAATTGGTTGTGGCATTTTGAGTAACAAAGGAAGGATGAGCAGTTGAAAATTGTGGGTGAAATGCAGCCTTGTGAGTGGGCAGGGCTGGAACAGGACCTGAGGTGGCATCTGCTCCAAGATGAAAATTTGGCAGCAGCAGCAGATTGGCAGAACGGGGAATTCAAGAGTCACCTTGCAACCAAAGATTTCATAATCAAATTTAACTGATTAAAAATAGGTTGTGCTCGACTTATGACCATAATTGAGCCTGGAATTATGATCTTAAATCATGGTGGGGATTCAGTGGGTTACTGTGTGATTGTGCCCGATTTTACCGGTGGTCATTAAGTGATCCACGTACATGTACTCGTTAAACAAACCCATACTAGCAAATGGGCATTTTTGGCTGGGAATGGGAAGCAAATGCCGGTTTCCATCGAAGAATGCTGAACATCAGGATCACGTTACCCTGGGGAGGCTGCCCACGGCCGTAAAGGTGGACTGGTTGCCTGGCACCCTCAATGCAATCATGTGATGGAGGCGCAGCCAGTGAATCTCTGGGGACCGGTCATAAATCGAGGACTCCCTTTATTTACATGATGTTATCAATATAAAGGCATTTTGTTGGATAATAATAATAATAATAATAATAATAATAATAATAATAATAATAATAATGTTGGAAGGGACCTTGGAGGTCATCTAGTCCAACCCCCTGCTCAGGCAGGAAACCCTATACCATTTCGGACAAATGGCTGTCCAGTTTCTTCTTAAAAACCTCCAGTGTTGGTGCATTCACCGCTTCTGGAGACAGGTTGTTCCACTGGTTAATTGTTCTAACTGTCAGGAAGTTTCTCCTCAGTTCTAGGTTGCTTTTCTCCTTGATTAAGCAAAGGAGACAGTTCCCTGCCCCAATAAGCTTAAATAAAATTTTGCATTAGGTTAGATATTTATGAAACATCACTGTCTTCTTAACAAGTTAATGTTCTTTCCCCAATTAGTCACCTTCCCAAGCAATGTGTAGCCATATCGTAGAAACCTTGGCCAGTGTACACACTCACTGTGAAACTGTCTGGGAAAATAAGTTGCTTAAAACCATTTGGCTGAAGATTCCACCTGCCTGGCAGATGGAGTGGTGCATGGGGCCTTTGGGCCAGCCTCGACTGCCCTGTTTGGTGCCACGATCCTCATGCAGCTGTGCCCTTTGTGTTCCTTGTGACTCACAGCTGCGGGTTCTGGCCCCAGGAGAATGCCACCATGCCATGAAGAACCTGCAGATGCACTTTGCAGACTTCTTGGAGGACAGCCGAAACTCAGAGATCTTCTCCCTGGCAGACCAGCTGCACCTCGAGGAAGAGGTCGACTCGTGCAAAGAGCATTTTCAGCAGCTTTTGCAGTCCGTGGAAAATGGTGAGCCTACTGCAATGTTCAGAGCAGTCCCTAGAGCTGGGAGTGCAACATATTTGTGTGGTATTCAAGGCTGTTTGGTAGTTTTATGTCTGATCTGTTTGTATGGATTTTTTTGGGGGGGGGGGTGTGTGCCACCTGAAGTTCATTGGAATTGGAGAGTTTAATTGTGGTGATTGTATTTGAGATTATTTTCATGGTTTACTTGTGAAGGTCTCCAGTCTGTTGTGAGGAAAAGAGTGTTATAGAAAGCAAGAAATAATAAATTTGGCAGAAAGTTCAAAGAAATAAGAAACACATTGTTCAAATATTGTGTGAGATGTCCCTGCCCAGGTTTATTCTGCCCTCAACCAGCGGAGCAGGACAGCCAGAGCAGGTAGCCCAGTTCAGTGGGCCCCTGTGTCCCCAGCAGAGAATTATCATTGTGGGCTTGGCTGCTGCTTTAAGAGGTTTGTCTCTGCCTCTGGACTGTGCTTGCCTTTCTTAGCAAAAAGACGAAGGTCCCCTGACAACCAGAAGCAATTAGCTCAGCAATCAAGCGTGCCCTCCTGAGGCTCTGGGCTCAGGCTCAGCTCTACTTGCTGCCATGAGCAGTGATGTTTCCAGCCTGGTTGTCTGTGGCTCTTTTAACCAGAGATGGTGGGGGTGTAAATATAAATCTGCAGGCTGTGAATTAAAAACAGGCATGCTGCCCTAAATCTATAAAATATTTGAGTTCACCATTTAACTTCTTTTATATGTGAGCAGAGGATAAAGATGAGACTGCTTCTCAGACTTACCTCTCTGAGCTCAAGAACATCCGGCTTCACCTGGAGGAATGTGAGCAGCGGCTGGTGGGCACCATCCGGACACCAAGCAGCACCAGAACCGACGGGGATGCTCTGCAGGAAAACACTTTCCGAATGGCTGAGCAGGAGGTTGGCATTTCTGGATGACTGGGGTGGTGGTGGTATGCCTTAAAAATTGCCCAGGCTGCATTCTCTTTAGGTAAGAGGCAGGACAGAGAATCCAGAGGTCACGGATCGTGCTGTCATCCTGCACTCGTGTGGAATTTAAGAGAAATCCTTGTACTTATTCCTCACAAAATGAACTCCTATTTTGTTTCTTAATTTCCTGCAAATTGCAGCAGCAGCTTCTGAGGGAGACCCCGAACTGTGAAGTCCTTCAGTTCTTTGTTTTGCTTCTTCTTCATCTTACCAATTGGAAGAAGCAAATTCATTCAAAATCTTTCTCTGAGTTGCCGCTTTCCAGTACAAACTCACCAGAGAGAGTTTGTGTTGCTTTGATGCATAATCTTGCTTTCAAGTTTTGTACAACTCTATGTTTGCTTGAAATGCTCATCAGCCCTTTCTAAATCTCAGGGTGAGACTGCTTTTGTTATTATGCTTATTTTCTATCCCTCTTTCTTCCCCAAATGTTAGCACGTAGTATCTTCCTAATATATACTGAACATTATATTCACACATTTAAAGAAAATGTCAAATCACCAGCATAATCCAGACTGGGGGAAAAATCTGGTGGCACAGAAGAGGGTTCTGTAAAGATTGAGACCAGATATGCACAATCTCGATTCTGCCAGCGGCATCTCTTCCAAAAAGATCCTTCCTTAAATACTTGATCACCAGATACCTGATTGGATGAGGTCATCATGATCCCAGGCCGCTCAGTCCTGCTTCTAGTCGCCAAGGAGGCCTCGGGATTCTGCTTGTGCTCACAATTTGTGATTATTTCTGCAGCGCCTGAAGGGAGATTTGCACCAGTTGAGAGTCGACATGGATCAACTGACTGAGAGATGCAACATTTTTTTGCACAAGTCTCCCACGGGATCAAGTACCCCACAGCTTCGTTCTGAGCTGAACCTGCTGGTGGAAAAGATGGATCAGGTCAATGGGCTCTCTGCAGTCTACCTGGACAAGTGAGTGACTGGCATTTTCCCTGTACATTCCAATAGGGGAACTATGGTCTCGCCATAGAAGAGAAAGCAGAACACCAGACTCTTGGCCCCTCTACCTTGGGATGTTTTGTACTATTAAAAAGAAAGTTTGCGGAAATAGAGCCTTCCTAGTAGATTTGGGCTACCTATCAATAAAATGTAGCCTACAGAAGGCTGTTTGATTGTGGGGTGAACTGATGAGTTCATGCAATCACAGAGTATCATTTTTGTAGGGCCATCAGGAAAAATCTCTTGAATCCAATTTCTTGAAGGCAACAAATAATCTCTGATTGCATTTTAAAAAATAGCTGGAGACGAAGACAGATTGTCTCTTTTGCTTTGCTATAAATGTATGAAATTGTAAGTCACTTTGTAGGATGCTCTGCAGTTATTCCAGGAACTGTGGGTACACTGCAAAAGATAGGCAGCATTCGCATAAACAGCCCAAATTTAAGAGTCATGTTAACTGTTTAAAAACATAGAGGAGATGTACCCTTCTGTCTGATACACAAAATAAACATCCTGTAATGCACACAAATGTATAAAGGAGAAGTCTGAATGCTGGCTAGATTCCCCGGGTGCTCAGCGTTCATGGGTCGTCGGTCTCAGACTCCTTTTGACTGAGATCCAGGCATCTGCAGAGAGCCATAAATTGTACAGGCAGCTAATTTTTCTGTCTCTCCCATGCCCTCTCCTGCCATAAAGTGCCAGCACTCAGATTGCTTTTTACAAAAATAAGCAGTGACCTAATTGTTTTCTATAGTGTTCGTGAAATGTTTATTAACCTTATACCACTGATGTGTCCGGCGCTGGTCCCTTCCTTATCTGTAAATGGTAGAGCTTTGCTGTGTACGTAACTTGGTGGTGTAGAGAAATTCAGTTCTGCTTTTGAAAGGAGAAGTTGGGAGAGATAAAAAGAGCGCCTTTACTCTGGAAAAGTGGAGTGCCTGAGAAAGAGATGAACAGCCCAGTCCTGACTGTGTTGTCCTTAAAAGGGGGCAGGGAAGCTTTCAAAATTCTGGCAATGGATTCTACAATGATAGTTGCATTTTTCGAATCTCCACAGGGTCTGTTTTGTGACCTGGCCCACCTCAAAGAGGGCTTTCAGAAGTGGCAATGGGCAAGAAGGGGATGGAGGGAAGGGAAAGACTCTGGATGTACTTTTACTGTTCAACAATGCAGTCCTGGCCTGGATGGCTTCTGGTTGGTTGTTCATGTTTCAGGAAATTACATTTTCCTTTTTTTCCCTCTGGTAGGCTAAAGATGGTTGACGTTATCATTCAGAATACGCAAGGAGCTGAATCCTTGGTCAAAGGCTATGAGGTGAAACTGAGTCAAGAGGAAGCTGTGCCTGCGGACCTCATCGCCATCCAGTCCCACCGAGCCACCTTGCAGGTTGGTAGCCCTGAGATGCTCTTGCAGAAGGCCACGGATCACGCCAGCTGCGCCCTTCTGTCTGCTGGGGAAATGCCAGCCTGTCTCTGCTCTTGCAGAATGGTTCTCTGGGCCAGGGGTAGGCAACCTTGGCTCTGTGGTGGAGGGGCATCTCCTGCCTTTGCCCGTGATTTCTTTGGTTCTGCACACAGCCCTCTTCCACCGGAAAGACCGCTAGGAGATGATCTGTCCAAATCCCAGGGCTTGGTGCTGGGAAGCTGAAAGGAAACATCCTTCCACAAGGCCTGGGGAAAGCAGAGGGGTCACGCGAGGCGTGGGCCAAAGTCTCGCCTCCAGAGGAGGGTTCCTTTCATGGACTGGCTCCACTTAAATCCTCACCCAGGCTCAGTCCCTTTTGCTTACCCCCCAGTTCAAGCTGTTTTGGAGGACAGTCGCACACAGGCCTCCCTCCAAGCAGGCCTGAAGAGTCCATGAATGCCAGAGGGTGAGATTTGGCTTTTGGGTGGGGAGGGGTTGTGCTGGAACCTCTTTTCCCCCAAGGTATCTTTCTCCAAATTCACTTTGTAAAAACAAACAAGAGGACAAACCTGCCTTCCTTACTCTGTTCACTGGGCCTTCTTGCTCATTATCATCAGCCACAAAGGAGGCACCTCTGTTTCTGAGGACCAAAGCGCTGCTTTTTTGGGCTAGTAGATGCATTTAATCCTGAATCCCTCACTGCCAGAATTATCCAGCAGAGAAAGATTACCAGCCCTTCAGCACTCAAAAAACAACAACAGGAAAAAAATATCAAGGTTTCTTTGGATGCACTTGCACACTTGTAGGTAACATTCCTGCAGAAGGTTCAGCAGCTGAGCAGGTTGTTGTCTTGGTCACCCTGCGAAGCAACCACCTGGACCTCCTCTTCTGAACACTCAGCCCACTGTGAGTAGGCTGGGGCAGCTGACGTGGCCGAGGTCCTCAGTGGCATCCAGGTCTCTCGGCCCAGCAGCAAAGGCTTGTGGGGCTGGTTGACCAGTGACTGGAGTTTCATGATCATGAAGAAGCCATTGAAGTCGGGTCCTCTGGAGCATTGTAGCAACACATTAATGCGTATTCACTATTGGGGCAGAAAAGCAGAGCAAAATTTGGAACGGGGCTGCACAAACCCCAGCTGTGAAAAATGAGCGGGAATAGGCTGGGAATGAAGCCACCGAGAAATGGCCTGTTTCCATATCCAGGATCGCTTGTCCATTAGTTTGGTCAATGGTAATGTTTGCTCCTTGTCCTTGTTGTATATCGTTCATATTCCAGCACTGGATCAGTGAAGTGAACACCAAGAATGCCGTCTTTGCAACCTTGGAGGATGACTTGGCAAGGGCCAAGGTGGTAGCGGAGCAGCTGTACCGCTTGAAGCAGGAGCGCAGCCTGGACCTGGAGCACTACCGGGAGAAGGGGGCTCAGCTGTGGGATCGCTGGCAAAGAGTCAGCCTGCAGATGGAGACTCGGTGAGGAGGGGCTGAGTGGAGGTTTTTGAGATTCTCTGCTTTAAATGTTCAGAATCAGCTTATCAGGTTTTGGTATCTCCAATTCGGCAACATTGTTCAAAGGTAATGGCAGAAACAGGGCAAACTGCTTATAGTGCTGGCCAAATTTTATTTTGATTACAATCCCTAGAAAATTGTGTCACATATGACATTTGGATCACTCTTAACATAAAGTTTTAATATATTCTCTTTTGATTAGTTGAATATGGATATTCCTAGATTAGACAAAACACTTTGTTAATATTTATATTGTATTTCACGATTTATGAGGAATGTATTTTCATGTTGTTTATGATCATGATTATCGCTATTACTTGTATGTACATTGAGAGCTTATGCACCGGAAACAAATTCGTTGTGTGTCCAATCACACTCGGCCAATAAATTCTATTCTATTCTAGTAAACTTTTATAGATTGCAAACCACCTCAGACAAGGGGTGTCCGGGGAGTGTGGTCAAAAAAGTCAAATTGGGAAGGACATAGGTATTTCATTGCATGTCATAGAATCATATTCACTATTTTAAAATCATAGTCTGTGGATGTCCCTGAAAAGTGTTTCCCTCTACTGTTCTATTATGCATGCACCGTGTTTGAAACATATTTTATCAGCTGACGTTCTCTCCTTTCCTCTACTTCATTTCCTCAATTTTGTGGCAGAAAATCTGAGCTGGAGAATATTGAGGATGTACTCAGGGATTATCGGAACTGTCACAGGGCCCTCGTACGGTGGATTGAGCAGACCACCGTCCAGCAGGAGCTGATGAAGCCTGGGCAAGCAGAGGACAGCCGGGTGCTCTCTGAGCAGCTCAGTCAACAGATGGTAAGGGGTGATGGAGAGATGTACCTTCTCTCTCTGGAACTACAATTTCCCTCATTCTTATCCAGGCTGAATCAACACGTGAGTGTCTTGGCACTTGGAAAAATAATGTCTCTAGCTTTGTGAGCACTGTGATTCTGCACTTTATCTTCTCTAGATCCGTCATAGTCTAAGTTCCCAAGCAACAGATGCCTCATTGCTCTTGCTGTCTGGGAAGAGAAAATCTATTTGATTTCAGTATCAACTACGTACACGCTAGACTTAATGGCTTTTTGGTCCAACATAGCTGGCCATCCCTTACATTATATATATCCTTCGAAGTAAGAGCTATAAATTGAAAAGGAAAGGTTGCCGCTTCTCCAAGAAAGACTGAAAACACAAGGGAAACACAAGACATGGCTTCATAATAAAGTCGGGGTATGGGAGATGCCATGTGGATAGGTCTCTCTTCTCCAAAACATGGATGGGGGGGGGGAAGCACAAAAGCATCCTGCTTGTAATTATGATTTTGACTTTTGCTTTTATTTTGAATTTAAGGCTCTGTTTGCTGAAATAGAAGCAAATCAAGCTAACCTGGACCAGTGTCAGAAGCTGTCTCAGCAATATTCAGCTGCTGTCAAGGTAACCTATTTCCTCTAGTTGTACAAAGAAACAGCAGGCATACAAAGACGAAGAATGTAGAACTAGCTGGGCAGAGTTTGGCAAACAACCAAAATAATAAAATAATAATAATATTATTATTATGAAATAATCCTGGGCATTTGGGAAAAGGTTGTTTCAGATAATAGACAAACCTTTTCCAGAAAGAACGTCTCAGTGCGTTGCTGGGGTGTGATGAACAGCAGGAAAGAAATTGCTAGTAATTCATTATGATTAAAACATTCAATAGTATTTCATATTATTAATTATATTATAAATGTATTATTATTATTAAATATTTTAAAGTGCAGATGTTTCATGTAATCTTCTGAAATATTTGTGCTGCCTTGTACTTTTTGAAAGAAATTGGATCAGACAGTTCCAATGGTCGCAGTCTGAATAGTTTATTACCATAGCTGGTAATTAATTAAGCTCTTTGCTTGCTTCAGAAGAGGGGTTTTGTTTTTTTGGGGGGGGGGTTGGTGGTGATGTCCAGTAACTGGCCCAGAGTGGGTACAGAAGCCACCTGACTCAGTAAATTGGTTGGGGCACAATTTACTTTGGGTTGGTAGGATGGTGACCTTTGAGAAAGAGTATCAGCTGTGGGAATATGGAATCAGCAAAATCCCTTTTGTCGTTTTCCCCTCTCAGGAGTATGAGTTGCAGCTCATGACCTACCGTGCATTTGTGGAATCTCAGCAAAAATCCCCTGTGAAGCGCCGGCGTGTTCTTTCCTCCTCCGATGCCATCACGCAAGAGGTGAGGCTCCTGCCAGCCTTGAGTTTTTCTCTGCAAGGCTTGGTGGGCAAGAGGATTTTCAGTTCTTGGCATTGGTCTTACAAGCTGCTTTCTTTTCAGATCATATTAACTTTTACCTTTAGAGAATAAAACCCTGATGAAAATTATCCAAGAAAGCCAGTCAAGTCGTTGGTCTTCCAAGCCATGCACATGGATACAAACTCTTGGTTCATGTGCTTAGTCACAATGATGGAAGGTTTTGTTAACTGGAACTCTTAGACACCAGACCACTGACTATGCTGCTAACAGGAAGAGCATAAGGATTGCTCTTTGCCACCTCTGGAAGGTTCCAGATCTTCTTCCAGATTCAGGGATTTCCCCCTTTCATCTCGAGGGTCAAAAGAGACATGCAAGGAAAGCTCTTGCCTTTCCCATCATACACACCACAATTCTTCTCGCAGCTACTTTGAGAAATGCTTGTCTCATCCCTGAGACTGATTGTGAATCATCCCCTCCTCTTTGCCTTCCTTTTTGTTCCTTTTTGTGGGGAGGGGGAGTATCTTGCTTCTGAGGTTTCTCCCTTGGCTTTTGCAGTGAGGGACAACTTTCTGTACTCTCCTGAATGAGATCCATTTTACATGATGTTTCATTGTTGTTGGCTTTAATGGGTGTGTGCTTCTCGTACTTGTAGTTCATGGATTTACGGACACACTATACAGCCTTGGTCACATTGACTACGCAACATGTGAAGTACATAAGTGATGCTCTCCGGCGCCTGGAAGAGGAAGAAGTAAGGACAGAATTTATGTAATCTAGTATTTGCCTTGCGAATCCAGTTTGGCCCCCTGGAGTCTTGCACCAGGTTTTATCTCCTAGGATCACGAGAAGTTGGTTACTCTTCTTAGGGAGGCACCAGGATTGCCCCTGGGTAGAGGGGAGGGTCTTGAGGAAATTCTCACTAAAGGGAGGTCTGAACTCCTCCTCTGGAACTGGTCCCTCAAGGGGAGGACCCACCTCTATATCCTCCAGGCTGGCCAGCTTAGCACCCAAGACAAAGGACCTTAGCAGAACCGTGTCCTCTTTGCATTCAAAGACTTTTAATTTCATGTCATCTTTGTGCGTTGTTTCACCTTTCCCGACACACTGGAGAGGAGCTCTCCAGTCTCCTGAGTTCACTTCCTCTTCAGCGTTGTTCTCTTAGCCCTGGGAAGCCCACAGGCAGGTGTACATTCACTCACCTTAGAAGATGACATCAACTACATTCTGGTTCTAGCACACTGATCACATGTGGTTTGATATTGTTTTGCCTGTAAGAAGCACTGCAGGTGTCAGTGACATTGGTGCATGTATTATGTATCAACATTCCATTTTTTTCAGAAAGTTGTTGAGGAAGAGAAGCAGGAACACCTGGACAAGGTGAAAGGACTCCTGGGCTGGGTCACAAGCTTCAAGCAGAGTCCACTATTCAGAAGCATCTCACCCACAAAGAGGAAAATGCTGGGAGATATTGAGAAGTCCATTTTGGAGCAGCAGGTGCCTGCGTGGGTTGAAGGCCCACATTTCCTTTTACGTTTCTTTCTCATTATAGACCATGGGCCAGGTCACACGAGTCGTGCTTAATTTATGTTTCCAGTGCGATCCACCTCTATCTGAGCTTTTTCTTGTGCTCATTTTTTGGGAAATGTATCATTTGAAATTTCCCTTCTCTTTCTTCTTTTCAGGTCTTGAATGAAGAATTGGCTGCAAAGAAGGAGGAAGTTTCAGAAGCTATAAAAACTACTCAAATATTTCTTGCAAAGCATAGCAACAAGTAAGTTGAGAAAATAACATGATTCCGGAAAGTTGGATTGCGGGAAGCCTGCAAAGCAGACTCGAGAATAATTTTTAATGAAACTTCGGCAGATCACCAAATTGTACAAGTTATTTGCATTTTTACTGGAAATCTCATGATTTTGACCTTTTTCTGGGAAAAAATTGTGTAAAGGATACTCTGAATAATTCTCCATAAACATAATGGAACAAGATCAAATTTGAAAAATGTCCCCTAGAAGACGCTGATCCAGGAGAGGCCCTTGGGCTGTGACTCGGGGCTTTAGACCACTCCATTCTTAAGGCCTCTCCAGGAGATTTGCATGGGTGGTAAAAGAAGTCATGATGGTGTTTGCATTGATGCAGTCAACACACATAGAAGCCATATGGAACTTTGACCTGGACTTCTTATCATACTCTTTGTAATGAATTTTTATTCCATTTGGAGGTCTCCAGAAGACCTTGATGATGGAGGTAGTGGTCCACTTAAAGAAAAAGGTTGGGCGTTGCTGCCGTAGTAAGTTATTCCATCTTCCTATATCCAAGTCACATCTTGGATATAAAAGTGGTATCAGTATTGACTTACTAAATAAACACAAATTCCTGCTCATAGAGTATTTATAAACCAGTCACCCACCATTCACATTTGAGGCCTTGGGAAAGTGTGGTTCATTGATGTTTGAGGGTTTTGGCCAGGATGACCGTTTGCATGGGCAACTTTGTGTATTGAAATGCAGAATCTCCACCAGTTGCTGCTGCTGCTTGGCTGCCCACTGGCTGTGTTTCTGTTCCAACGGTCTTCCTTCCCACACTGCAGGCTTTCTGATCAGGAGAAGGTGCAGATTTCAGTCCAGCTGGATGCTCTCAAAGAAACTTATGACCAGCTCTGCTGTGATTCCACAGAACAGCTTCAGCAGCTGCAGAAACACATGGCTCAGGAGATGGCACATAAGGTAGCTCTTTTCCCATTCCCTTTCCCCCCACATTTGTGGCCTTCTTTCCCCAGCGGTAGAAGAGACGGTCCATGCTTAGAAGCACCCTGAAAAACTGTGAAAGTTCGTACAGGCAAACCCCCCCCCCCTGTTCCAGTCTATGACAACACGAGGACGAAATTCTCAGTCTGTATGGATTACTGGAAGCAAGCTGAGAGGGTTTCATATAGCTGTTAGTACATGGTAGGCTAGGCCTGTCCCCTGGAGGGCTCCTCTTTCTTTCTCAGAGAGAAGGTGTACTTTTGTGCTCCCTCCAGTAACGTTTCTCTTAGACAGTTGTGAAAGGCCTGTCAAGGTCGGCCTCTCATCACCACCCACCCTTTGAAAATATATAAGGAAACATGGGGTAGGAAATGCCCAGGCCTGCTCCCATCTTACTATCAGCCCCTCTCCTGCATTTGGCTGTTTCTGCAAGACAAGAAGGGACCAAAACTTATGGGAACTACCCAAGGAGCCCTTAGCAGATCCTGTGTAGAAGAAGACAGTGAAGGTGGAGGGGAGGATTGTTCAGGAAACAAAGAACAAAAGTGAAAGTCACAGAAATAAGCCAGATGACCTACAAAGGGAAGGTAAGATTGTGGAATGAAACTGAAAAGGAGTAAAGCAGAGTTAATAACTTGGATGAAATAGGATTTATGCTTGTAATCCCAAAAGAGCAAGGAGAAATAATTTTTCTCTTCCCCTCTCGGTTGGCCCACGGAAAGACAGTATGCACAGCCAGTTCCCAAGCCTACAATGCTCTCCAGTCATAAAGGTGTCAGTGGTCAAAAATAGTCAATTTCTTCCTTCCGTCCTGTTTTTCTGCAGCCTTCTGCTACTTGGTGCCCTCTTTTCTTATACCCTTGGCCAAGTGTCTGAGCATCCGTCCCATCTTTGTTACTGCTTTGTTCATAAGTCCTATCTGGATATATCTGTATATCATTGTATATAAATGTGATGTTCATGTGTCCAATGCAACCTGTATATCTGTGTGAAGTTGTGTTTTTAATGCTTGAAGGATCCCTCTACTTTGAAGCATTGCAAACCAAAACAGCCAGATTTTTTTTTACGTGGGGCAGCTGTTTTAAATCCTGGCATCACCGCATGTCACAAAAATCATCAGCAGGTTCTTCTCCCAAGTACTGTAACCAGTGAATTTAGGATTCCTTTGCCAAATTCTCTTTTGTCCCAGCCTAGAAAAGCCCATGTATTTCTTCCTGTCCACTATGATTCTTCTTAGGAACAATGTATTAAGGACCAGCATCCCTTATAATTCTGGGTGCTGATGTGAAACGTCATCGGCTCTGGGGAAACGGAGGGAGAGGAATCTGAAGGGTATTTTTCAATTTCACATGAGAATAAGAATGAAGTTCTGAAGTTTGGTTTGGGTGCTTCGTGGTTGCATGGAACCTCTTAAACATTTCTGCTTCTGGAAAACCTCCAATCCTTGGGGGTAGAAGGATTGTTCAAGTTAAGGCAATGGGTGGAGCAGACAGAGCTGCACATCCAAAATACCAAAACTAGCAGAAGTCTCTGCATTGAGCATGATGATGTGTCCCTGTTGTTTTCCGTTTCATGTTTATTTACTAGTCTGAATAACTGCCATTTTTTTTTACAATTTTCTGTTATTGTTTTTGAGAAACTAACCTTCCTGAAGTTTGCACCAAAAATCTCACTCTAGAAATGTGGGGCAGTTGTACGGGTTGGGCTCTGTGTGGGTGTTCTTTCTACTTTTTGTGCAAAACAAACAGTCGCATGCCGGATGCTAACCCCCAGCTTTTACACTGTGTGTGCCGTACGGCTGAGCTGCTACCTAAAGGCTCTGTCTTTAACTGCTCACGGCCAAGTCCCCAACTCGGGTAAGTAAGAAGCCTTTTGACGCTTCTCCTTCTCTTTCCCTCTTGTCTTAATATCTGACTGGGCATGTCTGGCGTCGTGGCTGTGGTGCTAGCAGGCTTGGAAGGCCTTTGCAATTGAACGGCCATCCTGCCTCGCTTGTCCCAGGGAGCAGGAGGAGGTTCACAGGGTGCACTTCTGGCTTTGACAGAAGAATCTCTTGGCGGAAGAATGCTGCACAACTTTCTCACCCGCGGACCTGTAGTCTTAATGGTCCAGAACTTCCAAGATGTAAAGATTCACAGATTCTCTTCCTCCTTTCAGTTAATGCTGACTTGCTAGACCAAGAAAACACAGCATTCCATGAGAGGCACCAGTGGGAGAGAGGCTATCATCAGCTTAAGCCGCAGCGTTGTCGTTTGGATCACTTTGTAGAATTGTACTTGCAGTGGTCTTGGATCCAGTTCCCATGGGATTGAAAAGCATTTTATTGAACACATTTCTTCACAGTTGCTTGCAGGGGGGGATGGTTAGGGGTAAGCAAGTAATTTGGTCCTCCGAGGGCAGACCACACGTATTTATTTACTGTATTTAATAAGCGGCTTCATTGTCCCTTGGAATTGGGCTGCTCATAAATTCAAATAAAATATTTTGTACAACTCAATATAGAATTCTCCCTCTTCCCCGTGACTACAACAAACCTGTCACGGGCTGTGCCTGAGCCCAAAAGGAGGACTACATCTTATGATCTCTTGGTTTCTAGTCCAGCTCTTTCCATGGCTCCAACTGATTTCTTCCCAACATCACGCAATTTAGATTTTTCAATGTAAGTGAGGCTGGCTCATAAAGACTTTAGAAGAATTGCAGCGTCTTGAAATTAAGAAAGCCACATTTGGATAGTAGAAAGCACTTGGCTGCATCTCTTCCTCTAGGCCAGTGTTTCCCAAACTTGACAATTTTAAGGCATGAGGACTTCAACTCCCAGAATTCCACAGCCAGCAACGCTGGCTGTGGAATTCTGGGAGTTGAAGTCCACATGCCTTAAAATTGTCAAGTTTGGGAAACACTGCTCTAGGCTGCCACTCCCAAACCCATCAAAGGGACGTTGTGAAAGTTGCAAAGCAAAAAGGGAACCTGTTGCCTCTCTAGGGAACTGCATGCTCTCTCCTGCTCCCTTTTCTCTGGCCTACGTGGGTGAGCTGTGTTGTGGTCCTTCTGTGCTTCCTGTCTCCTCCTTTGAATAAAGGGGACCCCGAGGAGTGTATGGCTGTGGTTCTTAGTGTGCTTCTCTCCCTTTTTCTCTGTCTTTTTCCACTGGGGAAAGTGGCTGCAAGGATGCTCCTGCTGCTTTGCTGCTCTTGCTGGTGCCCAAAATGTCTCAGTAGTGCCTCACCTGCCTGGCTAAATTGAGCTCCAAACTGAAAACAGTTTGCAAGATCAAAATTGTGTTCCTGTGTTATGTGATACAATGTATAAATTACCAGCCTAATCAAGATCTGCTCTCTAGTTCAGTATTCACCATGCTTTAGATGACTGAGACATCTTGGACTGGGATGCATTTATAAGTCAACTTTTACTGTGATTCTGATATTTCTTTTCTCTTTCCTCTTCCTGCTCCCCTGCCCCAGGGAAATGAGGCTATTGCTGGAGTGCTAGATCTTGGCACAATGGAAGTCTCCTCTATTTTTGACGCCATGCAAAAAGGTCTCCTAGACCAAGAAACAGGTCTTCTGCTCTTGGAAGTTCAGGTGATCACAGCTGGTCTGATGGTTCCCAAAGCCAGTGAAAAGCTCTCACTGGCAGAAGGCCTGACAACAGACATAATAAATGGCAAGATCTACCAACATTTAGAGGAACTGCAGGATGCTGTCGAGCTGATCAAGAACGTGCAACTCAAAGGTAGCCCGTTTCATCCTGTTGTTGCTGCCATCGAAAATGGAATCATCAGTGAAACTGCTGGGCTAAAAATAGCACAAATACAGCTTCTCACTGGAAGCTTTATAGATCCTTCCAGCCATGAACAAATTGATTTAGAAGATGCTCTTCAAAAAGGCATCATTACCAATCATTTTCATGAAAAGTTGGTATCTTGCTTGAACTCTTGTGAGGCTTTGACTGACCCAAATTCAGCTGAGAACATTAGCTTCAATGATCTGATGCAGCAGTGTGTCCCTCACCAGGAGACAGGATTGAAATTGCTCCCAATAAAACAGGTGCCAGGTGGGGTGGTGAGCTTGCAGTCAGGTCAAGAAGCAAGCATCCTCTGTGCAGTTCACGAAGGACTAGTAGAAAAGGAAGTGGCAATGGGATTACTAGAAGCCCGTCTCTTTGCTGGTGGCCTTGAGGACCCCAAAAGTGGTTGCCAGTTAACTGTGGAAGACTCTGTAAGACATAATTTAATTAAACAAAATCTGGCTTGTGATCTTCTGGTCAGACAGCTGCAGACTGGTGGCATTATAGATACAGTTACCAGAGAGAGATTTTCATTAGACAGAGCGATAAAAGGAGGCCTGGTGAAATCAAGGCTTGCAGTGATGATCCTGGAATCCCTTCATTCATTTGTAGGACTTGTGAGGCCTGAGTCAGGAGAGGTTGTGCCTGTTATGGATTCTCTGGAGCAAGGTATCCTAACTTCTGAGCTGGCTGATAAAATTTTAAGAGACAGGCAAAATATCAAAGCACTTTTTATAGCAGAGACTAATGAAATCCTTTCGTGGAAGAAAGCTGTCGATTGTGGAATCTTGAATAAAGATCTTGCCAAAAAAATAAAATCAACCTGCCTCCCTGACTTCATTCCAGGGATGCCCCTTTCTGACTCCTCAAGTAGCTTCCAAAGCAGAAGCTCTTCCTCTGCTCCACCAGTAGATCATGGAGAACAAAACCAGGGTCCCTTAAGAAGCTGTGAAGAAAGGATGTTGCTCTATTTGATGACTCACAGCTGTGTAAACATCCACAATGGTGAAAAATTGCTTCTGGTAGATGGAGAGTTAAGCAGTCTATCCGAAATCCTTGTGCCAGCAGAAGAAAATGGCTCTAGCATTGACCCTTTAGAAGCCAGCAAAATGCAACCCCAAGAATGGCATGAGGATGTTGGCAGGAATGCCACAATTGAAGAAACTGGATCCTGCAGTGAAATAATTTTAAATAAACTTAATTCATCTGCATCAGAAAAGAAACAGGAACAAAATGTGCAACACCACATTTGTCTGCCTAGCAAAAGGATTGAACTGGAAATTGGAGATATAAATGAATGTGTGAATGTGAAGGAACAAGAAACAGAAGCTACTCTTGCAGGAGACTTAAAAAGTGAGATGGATGACCCGAGAAGAGAGCCAGGTTTGATGATGATACAGAACAAGAGTCACATGGAACTGCAGGAGTGCAAATCCAATTTTGAAACTGAATCTAGGAATAAAGAAGTCAAATGGGAAGAGGCAAAGCGTGAAAAACAACTACCAGAAGAGGAAAAGATGACGTTGGAAGAGCAAGAGAGAGAAATGGGAAAAGGGGATGTTAGGCAAGAAGTAGAGTTGACTGCTGATAGTTTGGAAAAGATGGGAAAAATTCACATTGTAATAGATAACGTTGTAGAAAAGGTGACTCTTGCAGCAGTAGATAGGAGGCCAGAGGCTACCAGCTGGTCAAGCATGGGGAAAGTGCAAAATGGATCAACAGATGGCCTTTTGAATCGAGCTGAAGGGAAACCTGTAGATGGACATATAAAGAGAAAGCAGCTGGCCACAGACAGAAGAGCAGCTCCTGCCTATCCAAGTGCTAGTTCTGTATTGCCAAAATTATCTGCAGAAGACAGCCCTCTGAATGTGTTGCTGACACAGCTGCAGGAAGGTGGCATAATTCATGAGCAGACAGGGAAGAAAATGCTCCTGGATGAGGCCATTGCCTGCGGAGCTGTGTCCAGCCATACGGCCATTAAAGTGATGGGTGAGATGAAAATGTTTAGTGGCTTCTTTGATGCAGAGACCTCTGAGTCATTAACCACTGAAGAAGTAATCAGTGCAGGATTGATGGATGAGAATCTTCTCCAGAAGGTATTAGCTTCAGATCAAGCCATAAGTGGTATTATTGACCCATGGAACAAAAGCATTTACTCCATCAAGGAGGCATCTGATTTGGGGCTATTGGATAAAGAAACTGCCACCAGAATTTTGGAGGCACAAATAGTTACTGGAGGAATTGTTGATTTCAAGCGTGGCAAAAAAATGTCAGTCACTTTGGCTTCCAACCTTGGCCTAATACACAGATCCACTCAAGAAAATCTTAAGAAACTGGAGAAAGCATATAAGGGCAAATATGCTGAAGACACAATTAAAGAAAAACTCATTACTCTACAGGCTGAAATAGGAGGTATCTTGGATCCTAAAACTAAAGAACCACTGACCATTATTCAGGCTGTAAAAAAGGGATATCTGAGTGAGGAAAAAGCCTTTAGACTCCTAACTAAACAGATAGCCAACGGAGGCATCCTTCACCACAAGACTGGCATGAGACTTTGCGTAGAGGATGCTATGGAACATGAATTGATTAATGAAAACCTCTACCAAGATCTCAAAAAGGCAGAAGACATATGCCTACACCATTCCATTTATCCTGAAATGAACAAAATTGTGTCCCTACCCCAGGCCATATCCCATGGATTAATCAGTTCAGATTTTCAAAGCAAAGTTCAAGAAATACAAGCCTCAACTGGAAGTATATTTGATCCTGTTGTTGGCCAGAAAATTACATTGGCTGAAGCTATTAAGAAAAAATTATTATCCAAATCAGTTGTGGGACAAGCAGTAATTGCCTCTGAAATGAAGGAAGCTATTCTTTATCCAGGAAGCTGTAGATTGGTCCCATATTCAGAATTTGTCAGAAGGAGCAAAATTGACATTGAGTCAGGGCATCGATATTTAGAAGTTACTCCCTTTGAAGACATAAGAGATGAGGTGACTGGGAATGTATTGTTGTGTTCTCAGGCAGTTAAACTTGGCAAAGTAGACCCCATGCTTGCTTTGAGATTGCTGCAGGCTCAGGCAGACACAAGTGGCATCCTGGAAACCTCCACTGGCCAAAGACTATCACTGGCATCTGCTGTGGAAAAAGAAGTGCTGGATGAAGATACAGCTAAAGTCATTGCTATGAATCAGATTTTGACTGGAGGGATTGTTAGTGCTGAGAGTGGAAAGCGGGTAACCTTGAAAGAGGCCACTGAAAAAGGGTTAATCAGCCCCAAATTAGCCAGTGCAATTCAAGAAGCTGATCCAATCACCAATGAATGTGGACGTGATTTAGAAGAACCTAAAGGCCCTGAGCCCCAGAGGTTGCTGCAAAATGCTGCCTCAAAGCCTAAAACATTGGCCCTTTGTAAATATGCTAATAGTGAAGAACAGAGGGCGCCAGCTGAAGCAATGGACTCTGGTGCTTCTGCCAATGCTGGCCTTGGCTCATTGAAGGCAGGTGGGAAGATGGTGACAGATGAACCTATTCCCCCTTCCCCTTCCCCTGTCTCAACTGCGGGCAGCTCATTCAGTGAGTTTTTAGAGGAGAACAAATTGGCACCTGAGCTTGCCTTCATGTTGGACCCAGTTGAAGACCTGAGACTAAAGACTCAGGAAAAAAATAGTAAGAAGAAAAATAAATTGAGGAAGAAAGAACTTTTTAGAGGAGAGCTAGAAAGGCAAACCAGAAGTAATCAAGAGGCTGAAAAGATACTGGAAGGAAATTTCCCTCTGGACAGTAGCACAGTTAACGGAGACCGGGAGCAAAAAGAAAAAACGTTTCAGCTGGAAGAAAGTGCTCGTGTATCCCTTGGCCTTGGAATGGCTGGTAGGACCCTGTGCATAGAACCTGCAGAGGGGCAGGCATCCAAAGAACTCAGTTCTGTCATTCAACAAAAGAAAGAAGACGGTGATATACATTTTCAAGGCTCTACCAAGATTATGTCCAAGAAGCAGGCTGATGACAAATTGCTTCGGGGTGCCAAAATGGGGCTACCAAGTCAAGATTCAGAATTAAAAGCTCATGAACTCAGCACTTTGGAAAGTATTGACTCAAAAAACATTAAGAAGAAGAAAGCAAAAAAGATTAAGAAACAGAGCGCTCCCTCGTCAAATTCCAGGGACACCACTACGACAAGAAGAATCAAGGTGGAGTTAATCCCTAGCGCTGCAGAATCCTTGCAGGAAAATCCATCTGGTGGGGTAACAAGCCCACTTAAAGAAGGTGAAGTTAAAAGGCAGGACCATCAGGTAAGCAGGAAAGAGAAGCAGCATGTTGGAGCTGAAGAGAACATTGTAGATGACAGGAAAGTGAATATTGCCCAAAAGAGAGAGGCATCAGAGAAGGTTTCTGAACAAAAGGCAAGACTTTACAAAAATTCTTTGATAGATACCATAGAAGAACAAATATTGCTTAAAAAAAAGCAAATTTCTTTTAGCTCAGAAGAGCAGGTACTCAAGGTAATGGACTATACAGAATCCTTTGGGTCTTCTGAGTCAAAACCAGAAGATCTTCAGAACAGAAAAAATTTAGAGGACAAGTTAAGTTCTTACTCCTCTGTGACATCATTCATACAAGAAGTGGTCAAAGAAGTACCTGGAAAAGATGAAAGCATTGGTCCTAAAGAGCTGTCCATGTCTTCAGAAGCAGAAGAGTCATGGCGAGAAAGTGGCGTTGTTGGACCAGAGGGACAAAGGCTACAAGACAGGGAGTTTCCAGAAAGTAAAAATGATTCTTCTGGAGAGTTATGCATGCAGCAGGAATCAGAAGGAATCAGAGAAGTTGAAAATGTTGATGCTTCTTCCTGCATGGTTGAAAATACAGAAGAGAAATGTCAAGATGCTTCCACATCCACCAAGGTAGGTAGTTTAAATCTTATGACTGCTCATGCTTATCTCGTGGGGTTAACTAGACAACTAGAGTTTCTGAAGACAAAATAGACACGTAGTGAAAGTTGTCTGAAAGCCACTTTAGTGTAGTGGTGAAGGGGCTTGGCTCGAAACTGGAGAACCCTGAGTTCTAGACCTGCCTTAGGCACAGATGGATGACCTTGGGCCAGTCTCTCTCTTTCAGCCCTAGGAAGCAGGCAATAGCAAACCACTTCCGAAATCCTGCGAAGAAAACTGCAGAAACAAATTCCGTAGTCTTCTCCTTGAACTGTCAAGGGGAGAACTATGCAGCTTTATAGCTGCTTTATTTTATTACTCATTTAACTATATTTACTTGCTGCCTCCTGTCTGGATCAAAATCCAGAGGACGGCTAACAAAATTGTACACGGTAAATCGGTTTGTAAATTATCTAGCATGAAGGGTAACATCTGCACTAAAATGTTTAAATTGAACAATAATACAGCTAAAAGGCTAGCCAGAATTTGATATGGCCAAATCCAAAAACTAGTTTAATACGATGTTGGAATATTGTCAGTGATGGGGATCGGTAAACATTTTTTGGAAAAGGTCTAACAAGGCGAGGACATTCCGGAGAAATGTTTGGTAGAGTTTTGAAAAAAGATGTTTAGCTTAAAAAAATGTGATGGAAAAAGAAGAAACGGGGGTATTTATAGAAAGAAGTAAAAATGAACAAATGTAGCACCGTGTTCCTCCGGTGCCAAGAGAGGCCTGCTCTGTCTTTCCTGCTCTTCCAGGCGCCATCGAGCAAAGGGCTTTGCCTGAACTGCGAGGAAAGGCTGGTTGCGCTGCTCTCCAGTGTGCGGAGCATTGAGATGCGCACGCAGAGGGTTCAGCTGATGGATCTGAACCTCCCAGAGCTGCAAGAGCTGCTTCGCCAGGCTGAGGTGAGAGAAGCAGGCCCACGTCGGCCGGCTTGAGGACACTGCTGGGTCGCCCCTCCGAGCCTGGCCAGATCAGGGGATTGACTCCACAGGGCGGCTAGACCTGCAGGCTCCAGTTTCCCCTCCCCTCCTCGCTCTTTCACCCCGGGGAGTCATGGAGGAGTCAGCCTGAGCCTCTTCCTGATGCTTTCTTCTTCTTTCCCAGGGCTTAAGGAATGATTTTTGCCCTTTCCGGTTTTGCCTCCAGGACCATTTTCATGGTTCTCTGCAGGCAGGATATGCCAGAGGAGAGCTATGCGGTCAACTGGGGCTGAGACTAGGAGCCATCTTGGTTTGGGCCTGTAGCTGCTCCTGTGAGCACAATACAGGGTTGGTTAAAGATTGGTTAAAGCAAGATGCCCTGCTTAATTTTCATTCTTCCTTTACTCTCTGGGCAACTGGGAACAGAGGACCTAAGGAAAACCAAGTGCTGTTCTGGGTAAAACAGCTTTGACCTGAGGGTTTATAATTCAGAGAAGAGACTCTGTTATTCCAGGGATGGAAGGATCCCTTGGCTCAAATTAGCAGCTTCCAAGCCCTGGAAATTTCCCCTGTGGATCCAAGCCCTTTCCAACTCCCCCTCGTAGCCCACTTCCCTCTGCCAGTTGGATGGAGTTGCCAGGCTTTGGCATGTATGTCTGAGACTAGAAAAATATGGTTCTGCCAAAAGTAGGTGAACTGGGTATGTTAGGGATGTATCCTTGCCTCAGTTTCCAAATGGTTAACAGCTCTTGACTATTCATGTCTGTCTGTGTTTCTTTCCTCCTCTTGCTTCTCAAAGTGCCTTCGTGTGCTTGAGTCCTAATGTCTACTGGGCCAAGAATGAAAAATGGGTGGACTCGGTAGCTAATCATAAAGATTTGGAATTACTCCTGGCTGAGTCCTGCTCTTGATGAATTGGGCTGGGAGAATGGAGTTGCTTCCTGCCTTGTCTGTGTATTTGGACTGGGCTCTAGATACTCTTGGAGCACATTGGTAACCGTCTCCAAAAATAAAAATTATGGAGAGAAAGATATAAAAGCCACATTGTGCCTTCTGATTCTTAGAGACCTCAGTTAAGAAGCACTCTTTAAGCCCAGCCTCCTCTAATTACATTTAATTATACTTTACATTTAATTATACTTTAGCCACGGAAAGAGGAGCTTTGTAGGAGGGGTTGGTTCAGCTGTTTGGCCCCAATTTAGCTTCATGCTCGGACAGTGATGCCAGTGCCGTAGCTGTGGGTCTTCTGCTTGGGCAGGGTTAGGCTGGCCTGGAATGGATAGGCAGAGGGAGTGTGAAGCCCAGGTTTATTCCAGATTTGGAAAACGCTTTCCTTTGCTTAGGTTTAACAGCATCCTCTTCATCTTAGGCCTTGGATGGGGAGCTGAAGGATCTGTCAGCGCCTGTGAATCAAGAGCTGGAAGCCGTGGAAGGGATTGTGGCCAGCTCTCCTCCAGAGATCCCGGAGCAATTATTGAGGGCTTTGGAGAAAGACGCCAAGAACCTTTTGAAGTCTTTTGACTCTGTCAATGACATCCTGACATCTTGGCAGCTAAACCTTCACACTGCAGTAGAAGCAGAAAAGGTATTGCCTTCTTTAAGGGCCAAACACATTCTTGGTGGGAACAATTTATCAAACACGGGATAGTTTTGGCACTCAGACTTTCCAGAAAAAGGTTGGATGAAAGTGAAAGATGATGGTTATCCCATGTGCTTTTTTTTTCTACACGTGACGCAGAGCAGTTGACCTGGGAAATTTTTTACATAAACCAAAAGTGGGCATTTGGAGCCCAACCTCTCTAAAGTCAGGTGGGTTTTAGAGGCCCTGCTGCAACAAAATATGTTGCAGTTTAGTTCATAAAGTAAGAAATGACTGTTAAAATAAACTTCCTGTTGTGGAATACTGCTGCTGTTTTTCATACATAGCATGTTGGTACAAGGAAATAGCATACATATATACTGAATGTGAGATGTGCAGTACTTAATTTGACAAATGTTTATATAATTATATATATATATATATATATATATATATATATATATATATATATATATATATATATATATATATGGTCTTTGGTTGTTCGGGTTTTCTCCCGCGTAAAATTGGAAGTGTCTTGGCGACGTTTCGACGAAGTCCCATTCGTCATCTTCAGGCTGGTGTTTTCAGCTTCGTGCTTTCGAGCAGCACCATGCTGCTCGGAAAAAACAAAGCACGAAGCTGAAAAACACCAGCCTGAAGATGATGAATGAGACTTCATCAAAACGTTGCCAAGACACTTCCAATTTGACGCGGAAGAAAACCCGAATAACCAAAGACCTACATACAAACATCCGCGAAAACCTCAGAAAACATATATATATATATATATATATATATATATATATATATATATATATATAATATAAATAAATTATTACACAAACACAAACATACACGCATTCTCACACTAACCTGATACTACAGCATTAAGGAGCTCGTTTGGTTAGAAGAGAGGAGCTTTATTTTGAAATGGAAAAAAGGTGGTTGACTGGAATTAATTCATTAATGGCTCCTGGGCTTCTCTGCTATTTGTTACTGTTGTGTTAAATGAAAGGTTATCTTGTTTGCTGCCAGATATTTTAGCCCCATTCCAAAAGGGAGGCAGCTGGGCCTTTCCCCACTCTCTTGGGTCACAGCCTTTTCCTCTGTGTCCCCATGATGGTGTGGTCTTCCCTGCCATCCACAGCCCAAATCACCCTTGGCTGCCCTGGGAAGGTCTCTCTTGAGGGAAGGTCCAGTTCCGGGAGGCAATTGGAGCCTCAACTGCACAGGGGCTCTTCTTCCAAATGAATGCCCTTGTCCGAGTTTATGACCAGCTCAAGGAGCTGCCTTTATTTGTGGGGGTCCATTCAAACCCTGATTTCTTTTCTTCTGCCCCACAGAAATTATTTATTTACTTATTTACTTATTTATGTGTATCCCACTTTTATTATTTTTACAAATAACTCAAGGGCCAAACATATCCAACATGCCTTCCTCCTCCTATTTTTCCCAGAACAACAACCCTGTGAGGTGGGTTGGACTAAGAGGGAGGGACTGGCCCAAAATCACCCATTTGGCTTTCATGGCTAAAGTAGAACTTGAACTCAAGGTCTCCCACTTTCTAGTCTGGTGCCTTTCTGCCTCTGTGGCAAAAGCCTTTTAAGAAAGGCACTCACAATTTTTCTCACAGTATAATACAGTTGTTTTTCTGCACTTTCTTAAAATGTATAACTAGCTTTGTGGCAGTTCTTTTGTGAGCCTGCTTACAAGAACAGTTCTGAGGGAAAGACTCCCGTTGTGGCATTAGTTTCATTTCAGAATTGTCCCATATCTTGAAAGGGTGACTGTCTTTAGTGCCTTTCATTAATCTTGGTTTGCTTTTGTGTTCACATAGCGGTTTTAATTCTGTAGTCTCTTTTTGTTCTAAGGCTAAAATCCAAATCCGGCATGGCGAACTCCATGGCAGATTGCAAGGGTTGCTAAAGTGGGTGACAGACACCACCCAGCAACTCAGTGGCCTTGAATCCCACGCTGTGACTGAGGCCGGCAGCTGGACCCCCTACCTTCAGAGATACAAGGTAGCCATAGCAACAGCCATGTTAAGGTTGTCTGAAAAAGCACAATGCAGTTTTGGGGATGGGGGGGTGGAATAAGTGGCGACATTTCATTAACCGTGCTGTCTTCATTTCTTGAGACCTCACCACCGTCATTCATTCTCCTGTTAGCTGTTTGAGCTTGCAAAATATCACAAGATGCGGAAGGCAGCTTTTTAAACATGGCTCTTCCAGCATTGCACATAACAGGCACTGACCTCCCAGATGCCCCTGGAGGATCTGATGGGAGATGCTTCCCAGGGGAAGGTCACAGGCCCTTGGCTGCTGGCATCTAATAGCCAGAATTGCCTTTCTGATTCTTGAAATTACGCTCTTTCTTTCCAGGCAAAAAGCTGTGTGTTTTTGTGCCGGTTTCCTTGTTCTCCCGCACAAAACCTGGAGTCATCCAGGTCTGTCCTCTCCCTTGGATGAACCTCTTCCCCCTCCTGGCAACTGGATCTTTTGGCCTGTCATTTGGGAGGGGGTGAGGGATGGATGAATGCTGGCTAGCTATTTATCATCCATGTGTTTAAATTTATAAATACTGCTTTGGGCCAGGACCCATTGTAATAGGCAGTGACTTGTTTGGGTTGTAACCATCTATAGTGATGAATTCTGCAGGCTCTTGATATGGGAATTCAGAGAAAGTTTCCTTTCTAGAGTATGATCATGGGTCCTGGATTTGTTCCCTTCCTCCCAAGACAGAGACATTTATGGCACGACTTTCACGAAAAGAGGGAGTCTCCTGCTTCAGCCAAATGCTGTGGGGCACGGCTTACTTCCCTGAACGGTGAAAAGAGCTCCAAAGCAATGCAGCAATTTATGGCTTAGTTTCCTTTAGAGAAAAGAGAGCAGCACTGGATCCCATTTTATTAAGGACTGTTGATTCTTTTTCTTTCTCTTGGTGGCAGAGAAAGGATTGAAAGCTGTAAGGTTAGCCTTTAATTAGCTGCAACCGAAATGTGGTTTGAATACAGGACTGCGCCATTAAAATTGTTAGTCTTATGACACATGGCAGGAAAATCGTTTCCAGTGCGCTTGCAGATATGGTGGTGCTCTAAAAGAGGAACGGCTAATTCATGATATATGTATCCTAACTGATGTAATTTAGCTCTGGAGGATGTCATGGAAAGACCCTGCCCTGTGGTATGCACCACCTTGATGATTTCAGAGGAAACAAACTCTTGGAATCTAACAGACCAGGGATATTGGTTTGTTGCTGGCCAGTGAGAACACAATGGAAGCTGACTTTCAGAGGAAAAAGAAATCCAATGAATTGAACCTAAGATGATGCTGTAATGTGGTTTCTTCCAGTTGAGTAATTTCTGCCCAGCCTTGGAATAATTTGCCCTGCTAACAGTTTCTCTTTCTGTTCTCTTCATATGGCCAGGAACTGGCAAAGCCCCTCACAGAGACTAAAACTCATCTTGATGAGATGGCCTTGAATATCCAGTTCTTCGTTTCTGAGCACGGGCAAGACTTGAATACTGAGCAAAGTGGGCAGCTGCTGAGGCTGCTGAATGACCTGCAGAGGTCTTTTCTGGAGTTGTCCAAGAGAGTGACCACCCGCACTGAAGTCCTGCAGGTCTGTCTCCAACCAACAGAGCTGATGGAGGAGATGACGGGGTGGACTGCCCTCTTCTGGGCTGCCTTGTCCATGACAGGGAGCAGTGTGGTTGTGGTTGTGTGTGCATGTGTGGCTTTTCCTCTAGAATCTAGACGGAGTAGTGGTGTTCCTGCTGGGCTTTGCAAAACCTTTAGGCTGGTCTCATTCAGGACATTGAGTGAGTGCAGAACAAAAAGGATTTCTTCTCTTGGCTTTGCTGATCAAGAAGGGCTGATGGACAGAACTGTCTTGGGCAAGGAAGACCAGTAGAATTTCTGGAGGGCTGAGAGGAGAGACAGGCAGGCAAGGGAGGTCACAACAGATAGAGTGCGTGACCCCAAGATTAGCTAGAGTCTTCGAAAAATGCAAATGCATGTGAGGGCAAGAGTCATCTTTTGGGCTGTCACTCAAGTGTGCTGGAATTTGTACATAATGTACATTAGCATGAGCTCCTCTAATATATTACATATGAAAAAAATTACATATGAAACAATCCCTAAAGGTAGCCAACCTAGATTAGGTGTCCCCAAACCTTTAAACTTGATGGGCACATTATGGATTTTGAGAGCAGGTCATTAGAGAAGACTTCTTCCAATTAAAGTATTGGATTTTGCTCCAAATGCACGTCTTTGAGTTTTCTCTGCTGAAAATCAAATTGCATTTTATGCACTGAAATAATTTAAAAATTAGTGCACCAAAATTCACTAAATGATTGTAATGCAATTATTACTTAGACACATCTCCAAATAAACTAAAAAATACTTTATTGAAATGTCTGTAAATATTTAAAATTAACTCAGCAATGTGCCTGTTCTTATACAATACTGCTTCTATTTTAGGAAAATATGGAAATAATTATTTTTTCTTTTAAAGGAGGCATGCATCCTCAGAGATTTTCTGAAAATTTTAACTCCAATCCTCAAATTGCCTAACTTTATTAATGATTCTTTATAAAAAATATAGCAGCACAAAATATTCTGGTTCCTCTCCTTGTTAGAGAGAAGCGGGGATAGGGATAGTTACATTTTTATATTAATTGTGGTGTTGTGTGTGTGTGTGTGTGTTTGTGTGTGTGTGTGCATACATGCATGCAGGGGATGTGGGGGAGGGAGGTTTTCATTCCCAATCTGAGGGAGAAGGTAACTTTTGCAAAGGCTGTGGTTGGAGATGGAAGAGGGAACCTTTCCCTGCTCAGATGCAGTGGCCCTGATCAAAATCTCTTTTCAGCTCTAATTTTGCCCCCAACGGAACTTCTGGATTTCACCCCAGCCTCCTCGGACCTTGACACCTTCTCCTTGGGCTGCCCACCTTCCTCCACGCTTCTGGACACAATTCTGTGTCTGCTGCTCACCCACCCTCTGCCTCCCCTGTTCAGGGAGGGGGTGTTTTGTTTAACAGTGGCCTCTGTCCCACAGTGCTGTTCTGCCTCTTGTCTCTCTGTGTGTATTAACCGATGTGCTTTGCCTTTTCAGATTGAATGTATCCCATCCCTAATGCAGAAGATCTCCTTATGCTGCCGAAGAGCACTTTTGAGGAGAGCTTCTCTTACTCCCTTTCTCAAACTGCTTTTGTCGTTTGGCTTAAGACTGACAGAGAAAGCAGGACAACTCCTTTGGCCCAAGGATCAGCAGGGGCCAAGCATTGAGAGGAGGATGGTCCAGGGTCACACATCATGCTCAATCACCTTAAAGTTACTCTGTGCCCAGAGCAGCCTCCCCCAACCCAGCACTCTCCAAGTGTGCTGGACCTCAACTCCCACAATCTCCAGCTTGCCTGGAGGGTCTGAATTGAAGTCCAACACCACTGGAAACCACTAGTTGGGGAAGGCTGGCCAAAAGATGTTTGTGTGGAATCTCTCTCTGTCTTGCTCTCCTTCACACACCCAAACACACCGGGCCTGTCTCAGGAATGACCTCTTGTAGGTCCCTGCAGTCGAGCAAAGGCATTCTACATGGCCTTTTTTCTTCTCAGACTGCAAACAAAAATTGACAGGTATTTTCTTAGGCTGGTGACAAACATTTGAATGCCTTCATCCATTTCTTCCCTCCCAACCTTCCCTCCTACAGTATGAGTTGAGTCCTATTGTAAAATTGACATGGAAGAGGAAAGGTGCAGGTGAGCAAGAGAGAGTAAGAGACAGATAATGCATCTTGTCCTCCAGCAACTTCTGTTTCTCTGTTTTACATTTTCTCTGACTTTGTTTTTTTATTCGTTTGATAAGCCTTAAAAAACTCCTTCATTTTTAAAAACTCAATCTTGCCATGTAGACACTGCAAGAACAACAAGCCATACGAGACCACAAGCTGCAGGAGATGTGCACCTGGATGGATCAGGCAGAGGCCCGTCTGCAGGGTTCCCAAGCAGCCACAGCAGGGGCATCGGGAGAAGACCTCTCTGCCCTGGAACACAGCCAGAAAGACGTGACCGTAAGCACGAAAGACCTTAGGGTGAAAGGCAGAACCTTTTCTGGGGGCCTGCGGGCCTGATGGGAGAGCTTTCATGAAACACTCTGGCTTCCCTCTTCCATCGTGCTCTCCATGAGGGAACCATCAAGACTTTAAGCAGTGTTTCTCAACCTTGGCAAATTTAAAATGTGTGAATTTCATCTCCCAGAACCACCCAGCCAGCAGTTAAAGTCCACACATGTTGACGTTGCCAAAGTTGAGAAACTCTATTTTAGAGGGCAAAGAAGATGACCTCAGTGGAGAGATGCAGGAATTATTCCTTAGGCAAAAGGGGCTTTTTCAAACTCAGAACTACAAGATAATATTTGGAAGTGGCTCAGGCAGCTGCCTCCCTGATGCACAAGAGGATAAGCGGGGGAAGGAGATACAGCTCAGTCAGACCTGCAAGATTTGGTTATTGTAGCCAATCCCAATAGCCTACCTGGGAAATTGATTTTCTGGTCTAGGCTGCCTGGTGGGTTGAATAAATAAATAAAATCAAAATGTAAAAGTAATGGTAAGTTTTGATAAATGTTTAGTGGGTGGCTCAAGAAATCTTTTTTGACTGAATCTGTTGAAAAAGATGATTGGAAGAGAGTTATAATGCCAGCCTTGAAAGTCAGTTCCTAGAACTTTGCAGAAGGGTTTGCTTATTGTTATCCAGGACTTGCGTTGGAGCCTACACAGCCAGACTGCTTCCTTTACGAGTGTCTTGAAGGCGACAGAGGACTTTCTGGAGGAGAACAGAATCAAGCTGCCCCCTGGAGAGCTGGAATCCCTGCAAGAAAAGCTCCATCAGGCTCAGGGGCAGTTTCTGTCTCTGCAGGAAAGGGTGGAGGCCGCCCAGAAGGAGCTTCAAAGTGCTGTGAGCTCTGTAATGCAACAACAGACAGAAAAGGTAGGACAGTGCTACGGGCTGGGTAATTTTATCTCTTTTATTGCTGGATGATCCCCCGTTAGATTCTGCACTGAGTAGGAGATTGGATGCCTCTCCTCCACCTCTACATCTGATTCAGTCACACATTTTAGGAGGAGATGCGGTTATATAACTGTATGTAAGTTGATTGTTGCAGAGTCTGTCAAAACTGCTATGGAAGGTGCTCAATCCTAGGGAAGGATTCCTGTCTTATCCTTGCTGCACAACCTGTTCAAAGCAGCCTGCTCCAGATGAAACAGTTTATTCATATCCAAGGAATTTTGCTACTTTGTCTCCTCTCAAAAATTTGTTCCCAGGTTAAAGTGATCAAAGACTTTGAAGAAAATCAGAGTAAGATTGAATCCCTTCTACATTGGGTGGCATCAGTGAAGAAGTCTAGAGGGGTCCCAGAAGATAAATTGTGGCCAGTGGGAAAAGATGGTGGAAGACATGGAGGTGGAGAAGTCCAAGATGCTCCTGATGGCCATTGGTTGGAAATTGTTGAAAAGAATCTTGATTTGCACTACACAAGTTTGAAGGTTGGTGCATCTATTCACTGAGTAACATCCTGGCTTGGCTATGAATTCATTTGTGTCATTTCATTTCTAGTCACTGCCTCCCAGATTCAGTTGTGTTGATTTTCGACATCTTGGCTCTAATCCTAACCTTGAATGCATCGTAGCCCTTTTCTGGAAACCAAATGTAAATCTTTAGGTTGGGTGAGAGTCCCAGAATTGGACATTCTGTCCCAGAGCACACTCAAAGCACACCTCTTTATCCATATTCATTAAAGAGGATTAACTGGCCTGGAAGTTTCTCTGAGAATAATGAATCAATTGCAGCATCAGCATCACGTAGATTGAAGGCTGAGAAGCAGGCTTCCATCTCACCTATTTCATAGTAGCCATCCTTGGCTTTCAGTTCATTCTTTAATACAGGTCAAAGTGCTGCAGTTGTCTGCATTAGTAGATAGTTTTGGGCATGGTTTCTCCAACTCCAGATCATCTATTTACTGAGGTGATTGTGAGGTTTGCCTCCAAGTGTCCCTCCTGACCCTTTTCATCAATGAGATTGATTGGCATCCACTGTTTGTTTGTATCACATTCCACTATGATGCATTCCATGTTGTTTGGAAGCAGCCATGGAAGGACTCCTGTGTATATGTATATAATAACTATACAACTAGAACAATCTTGGGCTCTCTCTGTTGGGAAGAAATGAGTCAAACCTGGGACATCTATAAGAACCAGATATTTCTCTTCCTGGCCCGCAGGGTCTGGCTTTGATTTTTCCATTGGTAGTTTGGTTTTGATATACTTTTGACATAGCTTTTATGTTTTCTTTCCAGCTCCACCACCAAGAGTTCCTTTCTCACCAGCAAGATGTCATTCTAGCCACGCAGTCAGCCCAGGCTTTCCTGGACAAACAAAGCCACAACCTTACACCTGAAGAGAAGCAGAATCTGCAAAGAAGGCTAGAAGAGCTGAAGGACCAGTATGCTGCTTCCTTGTCTCTCACGGAGGGGCAGCTCAAACAAGCGCAGACACTCCAGGATGAGCTGCAGAAGTTTTTGCGGGACCACCAAGAGTTTGCAGCCTGGCTGGAACAGGCTGAGCAAGACTTGGAGAAGATCTATGCAGGAGATGGCAGCCTGGAGTCCCTTCAGCCTGTGCTCCTCCAGCAGAGCAGCTTCTCTGAAGATGTGATTTCCCACAAGGGAGATTTACGTTTTGTCACGATGTCAGGGCAGAAAGTGCTGGATGCTGAGGAGGCTGTGATTGCTGCAAGTGGAGGGGAGCCGTGCCCTGAGATATTAGCCACCAGCACATTAGTGAAGAGCAAACTGGAAGACGCCAACAGGAGATATGGCAGCCTCCACTCTAAGGTACAAGAAACCTTTAAAGGGAAAGGGTTATTCTATCTGAGCAGCCCATTGTACCTGCTCCCCAGTTTCTTTTCATTTCTTCTGTGACATCCTCAAAGCCAGGGTAGGTGTTAGAATGTGGTTGTAGAAAAGTATTTGCCTCCTGGCAGATTGTCTGAATTTTTGCATATGCCAGTGAGGAAATGCAACTGTCCCCCCATTCAGTCTAATTAAAAGGATAACTGGGGCCAGTTGTTTCATTAGAGAGTCATGCTGATTCTCTTGCAGACTCAATGGTATTTCTTGCAGATATTCCTGTGCACCTTTGCTGCTTCTGTGCTGTGGTCTGTAGTCAGTCTGTGCGGTCTCCTTGCAGCAGCCAATCACTCAGCTTCCTCAGCTTCTTGCAGAGTTGCCACTTGCTGTCTGTTGCTATCTCCTCAATTCTGGATCTGTAATCCAAAACTGAAATTCATACAAATATGGTCGTAAATCTGAAATGAGAGTTGATGTTTAAAAGCCCTCAAGTATTGGCTCTCTACTGGGCCAAATTCCTATTCGGTGATAGGAGTGACAATTGATTATTGTAGAAAATAGCACTAGCAATAGACCTATGTACCACTTCACAGTGCTTTACAGCCCTCTCAGCGATTTTACAGAGATAGCCTCTTGCCCCCAATAATCTGGGTCCCCATTTGACTGACCTTGGAAGGTGGAGTCAACCGTGAGCCGGTCAGGAGGGAACTCCTGGCAGTGGACAGAGTTTGCTTGCAATGCGTTGTAAGCACTGCACCACCGAGCATCATTGCTTGGCAGTTATTGCAGCTAAAACAGGTATAACCAATTTGAAACTAAAACCAATCACTTTTGCACCCTCACGTATCACATGCTGGATAGCTTTATTTATGAAATAAATGAAATTAGTACTGTGCTTGGTTCCATGTGGTCCCTCAATATTTTACATATTTCAATAGGACCCACAGGAAACTCTGATAATATACAGCTGCAAACGTGCAAAAATTCAGAAAACCAGAAAGGACCAAATACTTTTTTCCAAAATGACAAATACCCTTAGGGTTAAGGATGGCTTTTCTAGAACCATCTCCCTCTCTGTAGTTAACTGGGGGGCATTCTGTATGGGGGTAACTTCTGCCTCTGTGGGGAAAGCTCGCTTTACTAGTTCTTGCTTTTATTAATAGAGATGTGTATATCCCTCATTTTATCCCAGTTTCCTGGGATAAATAGCAATGGGTCTTACTACTGATATCTTTCTACCAATAGCAAATAACTTTAATTCTGAGCTAATAGCTTTGATTTTCTTATTTAATTTGATTTTATGGATGTTTAAATACATTTTTAAAAGAGTCAGTTTGGCTTATTGGTGAAGGCATTGGGCTACAGTCAGGGAGAAGAGCGTGAGTTCTAGTCCTGCCTTGGCTGGGAAGCTACGGTAGCCAGGTGACCTTGGGCCAATCGCCCTCTCTCAGCACTAAGGAGGTAAGGACAAGCTGCTTCTGAAAAACCTTGCCCAGGAAAATGCAGGTGCTTGTTCTGGCAGTTTCCACAATTGAACAGAAGGAAAAAGATACCATTTTGGTGGTATTTTATGTAACAATTGTTTTGAGGTCATTTTGGAGGTATCTCAATTTGTTCCTTATGCAGTTTCGGGTTTATTTAGGACAGGGCTTTTCAACCGGTGGTACGCGTACCACTGGAGGTACGTCGGCACCTGGCAGGTGGTACGCGTATGACGGGTTGAAAAGCACTGCAAAAAAAGTGTAAAAAAAAGTGTAAAAGTGGATGAGGTGAAACGGCGGCAGCACCACACAGGCTTGTGGGAAAGTCAGCTGGAGCTGCGCTGAGAGCCCAGGATCAGCGCGCGCAGCTCCAGCTGATTGGCGGCAGCCTTGGGGGTGACAGGCAGCACCATGCAGTCGTCAGGCGGAGATTCAAACAGAAAAAGTGTTATTGGGGGGGGATGTTTTTAGAAAAGCCCCACCCGGTCTTTCCTCCTGTTTGCAGTGCTCTGCTCTCGGCCTCCACCTGAACCTCCTGCTGGATCGCTCCCAGCAGTTCCAGGATGTAGCAGGATCTCTCCGGTCGTGGCTGCAAGAGAGCGAAGAGGCTGTGACCCGCCTCCTGCTGGAGCCCATCTCCTCTGATCCGGCCATTTTGCAAAGGCAACTGGTTAGCGCCAAAGTAAGTTACTCCTCAGCTTTAATCTTTTGCGGACTTTTTGCCTGTAACTTCAGCTGGAAAAGCCTGGGCCACACTACACAAGCCTGCATTTTTATTGGCTGGGCATTTTGGCAGGGGGCAGTGGGGGGAGAGAGCTTTCTTTCAGAAGCCTCAGTGGGAACTGGCATCTTCCCCCTCCTGCCTTATGTAATGGAGGGCACCAGTATGGTTCTCAGGTGAAAGAAAACCAGAAATAACCGTTCCAGATCATACCTTTCTAAGGGGGTTCTACATAGGCTTGAGCCTCAGAACCTCTTTTTAAAGACATGAACTTCTTTAGTCCAGTTCTGGTATTTCTTCCTGCCTTGAATCCTGCCTCCTTTCTGTTGCTTCTAACAGCACCTGCAGGAGGACCTTGCAGAGCATCAGGTGCCTGTAGAAAAGCTTGAAAAAGCTGCCCAGTCCCTCTTGGAAATACGGGAAGCCCCAGTTCCTGACCACAGAGGCATCCAGCAGATCACAGGTAAACCTGGGGGGGGGAAAGGTCTAAGGAAGCTGTTCTTACTTGGTGCACTCCAAGTCTATTAGTCTGCAATTCAGCATGACCAATGCTTGAGGATGGCGGGGGGGGGGGCATTAAAGCGAGGAAGAATGTCTTTGGAGTATTTGTTCTCAAGGACTGCGTTGAAATTTACGGCTTTAAACCCCTCCTCAGCCCTCCTAGGCAGTTTCTTATAATGTTGCAGAACCTTGAATGCTTTGATCCCAGGCCATTGGAATTGAATCAGAATCAAACTAGAGCTAGAAGGGACCTTGGAGGTCTTCTAGTCCAGCCCCCTGCTCAAGCAGGAGAGCCTATACCATTTCAGACAAGTGTCTGTCCAGCCTCTTCTTAAAAGCCTCCAGTGATGGAGCACCCACGATTTCTGGGGGCAAGCTGTTCCACTGGTTAATTGTCCTCACTGTTAGGAACTTTCTCCTTAATTCCAGGTTGCTTCTCTCTTTGATCAGTTTCCAACCATTGTTTCTTGTCCTGCCCTCTGGTGCTTTGATGAATAAAGTGACCCCCTCTTCTTGGTGGCAACCTCTCAAATACTGGAATACTGCTATCATGTCACCCCTATTGCTTCTTTTCTTTTCTTTAGACTAGCCAGACCCAAATCCTGCAGCCACTCTTCATATGTTTTAGTCTCCAGGCCTTTGATCATCTTAGTCTTCTCTGAATTTTTTTCAAAGCCTCAACATCTTTATTGTAGTATGGTGACCAAAATTGACTGCAGTATTCCAGGTGTGGTCTTACTAAGGTTTTATAAAGTGGTACTAATACTTGATCTTGAGTCTATGCCTCTGTTTATACAACCCAGGATTGTATTAGCTTTTTTGGCTGCTGCACACTGCTAGCTCGTAGTCAAGTGATCGTCCACTAGGACTCCAAGGTCCCTCTCACAGTTATTGTTTTTGAGCCAGGTCTCGCACAATTTGTACTTCTACCTTTGATTTGTCCTGCCTAAATGTAAAACTTTGCTTTTCTCCACATTAAAACTCATTTTGTTGGATAGGGCCCATTGTTCAAGTTTGTCAAGATCTTTTTGGATCCTGAGCTTGTCTTCTGGAGTGTTGGCTACTCCTGCCAGCTTAGTGTCATCTGCAAATTTGATGAGGAATTCTTTGGCCATTTTAATTTCCCCCTGCAATTCATTTGATTCTTGCACAGATTCCACTGTGAGCCGATTCCAGAGCCTTTTGTGTCGGATGGCCGAGCGCTCAGATCTTTTGCAGAAGTCCATTGCTCAATCTCAGAGTGTCCAAGAGGCGTTGGAGAGCCTCCTTCAGTCCATGGCTGAGATTGAGGAAACTCTCAAACAGGAGGATGGGTCTGTATTCTCCTCCATTTCCATCCAGGAGGCACTTGCTACAAACACGGTAAGATATTTCACTTAGCTTTCTGACTGTACTCTTGTTCCAGAATTTAAAAAAGATGGGGACTTTTTGAACACCGAAAATGTCTCTGAACAACCGGGACTTTCCTTGTCTTTATCATTATTAATTTTATCCAAATCCAATTTTGAAAATGATTGAACCATAGATGTTGCTTTCAGTACAAAGGTTTGCTATATGGCACCTGATCGGTGATCAAAGCTACTCCCTGAGCATATGCAGAGTGTTATTTCAGTTGGTGGACAGCCATAATTAGCAGACTGAGTATCTGAGATCAAAATGGAGATCCGGTTGAATGTGGAATACAGAACATGTTGCTCCTTAGGAGTAGATTGGAACACTTTTCACCCAAAGTCTCCAGAAAGGAGTTATGAATAAAATAGTAGTTTCCAAAGTTTATTATAAATTAAGCAGAGTTCTTTCCCACGGGGAGAGCTGGAATCTGGAGTGATTCCAAACTTCTGGGTTGTTTCTATCCAGTCTTCAGTCTCAGAGAACCTGCATCCTTTCCCACCGCAAGGAGCAGCCAGCCAGGCGTTAGCACTGAGCAGAGCCCCGGGGGACAGAAGGGGGGAGAGTGACAGAAGCTTTTACAAAGGCCTCAGAACAGCCCAGTCCAGGCAGGTGGCCTTGTGCTGCCGCTGCACTGCTATAACCAAAAGCGTTAAAAAAACACCCCACGGCACACCCTGGATTTCCTTTGATTCGAAAGACAGCTTCGATTCTTGTTTGTTAAAGGAAAGGCTAGTCCAGAATCCAGCTTCGATGTAAGCTGTGTTCAGTGGGAGAGCACATCCCTTCTACATCACCAGCAGACCAGACTTCTTTTGACTCCCTCTTGTTAGCTGTGCTTCTGTATTTTGTGGGCCTTGAGACTCGGTGGATGGAACAGAAGGAAACTCTGTAGTGGGGTGAGCTGTGACTAATAGGAGAGTCTGCATTGTTTCCATTGGTGCAAAATGGTTCCCTGTTGATTGAGCTGGTTTGGGCTGAGAGTTGGATTTGTCTCATGGAGCTCTTTGGTTTATGGAATCTCTGACCCTGAAGCAGCAACTGGCAGAGACTTCCAAACATGGAGAAAAGCTTCTTTGTTGCGAGAAGTTTAGTTCCTGGGCTCATGGCAGATTCTCCCTGGCAGCAAGCAGTTCTTCTGTTCTGGGTATATGCAAAATATATATCCTTCTCGTTGCAGAAGCTCAAACAAGACATTGCCAGGCAAAAGAGCAGCTTGGAAGCCACCCGTGAAATGGTGACCCAATTTATGCAAACAGCTGACAGCACCACCGCTGCCACCCTCCAGAGCAAGCTGGCGGAGGTGACCCAGTGCTTTAGCCGCCTGTGGCAGCAGCAGCAGGAGAAGGAGGACACCTGGAAGAAGGTCCTCCCCCAGGTGGAACAGTACGAGCAGCTCTCGGAGAAGCTGAAACAATTCATGGAGAGCCGAGGGCGGATGCTGGCCTTGGGAAACCAACCTGAGCGGGACATTACTCACTTCGCCCAGCAGATCCAGGTGAGAAGGCTCAGGATTGGAGGACACCTGGTTCCTGGTCCCTGGGCTTGGCTCTGGCATCTCCAGGAAGAGGCTGTGGCCTGTTGGGGTTTTATTAGAGGTGGCAAGCTCAAACCAGGAAATAAAAGGGAGAGGAGTAGCAAAAATCCCTCTAACAAGCTATGCAAAGTAAATAAATAAATAAATGTATTCACCACACTCCCTTTGAGAACAGGCTTGGACTGCTGCTTCTCTGGATTCTCACCTAGGGTTAGGTTATGTCACCATGAACTCGGAGAGTAAAATGGACATTGCCAACAAATTCGGAGTGCTTGGATATAGTTAGAAAGGCATTGACTTTTCTAGCCTGCCCTATCTCTTTCGTGGTAAAATACATGGGAAAATCCCACTGGAGGAAAATTCCACTTACGTTCCTGTGAAGGGAGGGTGCTTCCATAAGCCACCCTCTGCTAGGCTACCCACAAGCCCCTGAATGCATTTGGATTTCAGGATTTTGCTTCCTGGCTCTTGTCCAGCTTCGGGTCCTTCTGTTTATAGAGACGAGGTTAAGCAAGTGCAGGAGATTTACAATGAAGCTGAAGAGATGGCAGAATAGAATTCTCGCAAGTCAGAAAACAAGAGCTCTGGACCCTGCACAGTTGCATAATTGGGATTTTGCATTTTCATATTCTTTTTCAGGACAAGCCTTGCCCACAGAAATTTGGGGGTCGTTTATCCATAATTATAATTTTAAAGTTCAAATTCATTGAAAAGGATGATCATGATCAAGGTTGATCAAGAATAACCTTGTCAGTAGACCCAGGAAACAGTGCAGCAGCCTAAGGGTGTTTCAGGGAGATGCTGAATCCAAGGTGTTTCACAGCCCTGATCCAGTTGCCTTTGGAGACCAGTCATGTCTGTTCTAATTATCCTAACATAATTTGTAGGCAGGGATTGTTATTGCTATCCAACATGACTTCCAGGGACCAGGGTGAACTCAAGGCTTTTCCTTATGGCAAAACCCTTTAAATTTTGGACTGAGTTATAGATGCTCTTCACTTCAACCCTATCTATCCTGTGTCTCCCCACACCTTCACCCTGTTTCCTGATGTTTCCAGGAACTGAATTCAGAGATGAAGCAGCGCTATGAGGATCTGGACAAACTGGAACATTTAACTACAGAGATAAGCTCTTGTGGGCTGGTGTGGACTGGCTTCTCCTCACACCAAGAAAAGGTGCGCAGTTTGCGGAAAGAGTTCACTCAGCTGCAAAAAGCCACAAAGGAAAGGTGAGAAGGGATTCTCCCAGCCAGAGGAGAGGAAATTTGTGGGAGATTGAATAATTGTAATTCTTTGACTGTATCCCAATTGCTTTGTGCTGGGAAAAGGTGGGAGGCAGAGAAATGAAGGCCATGAGCAATCTCTGCTGCTATAGTTTGTAATCTTTCCCAATTTTTCTCACCTGGTAAATGTTTTGCAGTTTTGAATTCTTAGAAGACTTGAAGAGCTTTTTGACCAAAGAGATAGTTGAATAAAATGCATGCTTCACCAAAAGTAAAGCATTTCCCAAAGTATTCCCAGCTTTTACAGAAAGGTTTCCCTGTCTCCAGACTCAGGAAATAATCTCCTTCTCTCCAGAATATTGTTTTTGATGTTAGGGTGAGGAAGACACCTGCCCATATTGTGGACAACTGCCATGAGGAAAAACTGTGGGTTAACTATGGGATAAATAGCCTAGGAGGCTATTTAAGTTCACCAAAGAGAACAGCCCTTTCTTTAGCTATCTGAATGTCCAGGAATCTTTACCTTAGGATAAGTGTCTGAACACAAAGCCTTAAAACAATTCAACGCATTCTGGAGCTATTTTATACCCAGACAATGAATTCCCTTAATGCCTGCAGTGTTCACCTTACAACTGCTACATCTGCTTAAGAACTGCCAGAAAAGGGTCATAATATTGTGTCGGTCACATGGATGCCTTGACTTATGCCCATCATGACATACAACAGAAATTCCAGGGTCCATTACGGTTATAAGTCAGGGATTTCTGAATCTTAGAAAAAACAGCCTTATCTTCAGTCTCTCCCCATCCACTGTTGAATTGTCTTCTGAAACTTGATAAACTTCTCCCAAACCATGGCAAAGCAGAGAAAAAAGGGGGAGCACCCACATTTTGTTTTATGTTCTATTCTCGTATTCCTTGCCTATAAAGACAACAGGGGAGAAATCTGCAACTTTCTGCTTCTGGAGCAAGTGAACTGTGGAATGGGTTCAAAGCTTAAAATTTGGCTCCATCCCACGATATCCCCTCCCCCCTCCGCTGCCCTTTAAGATGAGTGTGCTCTCCTTCTCAGGGTCTACCCGGTCACATGAAAAACTCTCACCCATTCAGACGGGCCTTTGGTGCATGCAGAGGATGGTTATCTTTAAAAACTCTGCCCTATTTGTTCTGGCAACAAATATTATCTGCCCAGAGTAACTTTGCAGAATGAGAGGGCAGCATGTAAATTTATAAATAAATATTATCTTCTTCAGTGTCCTATTTGTTACATGTATTGTAATTTATGTGCTGGTAGACACAATTCCATACATCAACTGGCAATTTATATCCTTCAATCTTATTTGGCATTGTGAAATCCTGGGAAAAGTCACAACTACTTTAAAGAGTTACATACATGTACTTCATTGCCATTTCTATGTACACCAAAACACCTTTCTGGAATCAGATCTGAAACATTGCACAACCATATTAGGAATTGGTGTAGGTATAATTTTTTGCAGGATGCTTCTTTCCTCTATTTGCCACTGCAATTTACTAAGAAGATTGAAATAGATAAATCAATCTTTTATTATTGATGTTGTTGAAAATCATTAATGTAATTAATTGTGGCACTTTTAGTTGATCCAGGAAAGTATGTCAAAGGAGTAAAGCAAGAATGAATCAGAGGTCCATGGTGCTTCATTCTGCACCCAGTTTGTTTAAAGACTTAAACTGCATTGGAAAGAAAAACAAGATATGAAATGGCCCTTACTCTTATGAAGAAGTGATAATTGTGAGATTCTCCAAGTGGTTTCAGACATTTTGGGGCCAGGCTGTCCTCTGTGACTTGCATGTACCTAGTTCATTGATGCTTCTCAAAATGCTTTCCCATATATAAAATTAATAACCAGCCCAAATACTTAGAATGGCAGTTTGCCAATTTTGCATGGCTCAGAGCAACCAGGCAGGTCAATGGGGTGGTCCAGTAGATACCTGTGGCAAACAGAGAGAACTGGTAGGTGCAGGTTGTCTCTTTGGCCAACAGCTTATAAGAGGTATCCTGCATGGCTTCCCCTTCCTCCTCTGTTTGTGATTGTGCTTGCCAGACAGTGTGTAAGCCTTTCATTTTTTTTAATCCATTCCCAGGGAAAAAGGAGCTTCGTCTTGTCAAGAACAGTTGGATGTATTCCGAAAACTGGTTCGGTCGCTCAGGCAATGGCTGGAAGAAACAGAGAGGACTATCCCAGCTACTGAGACTTCTTTGGGCACACATGAATTGGAGAAGCGGAGGCAGCAAACAGAGGTGGGCAGAGAAATGCATCCAGAAGACATTTTATAAGCAAATTCATGAAAAAAGTGGAGGATATGGCTTCATCACTGTAGTTTGGCAGATATCCTGACAAGGAACTGCTACTTTGTGCAAAAAGCTCTTTGAAAGGTGAAAGCCCCAGGTGATGTGGCAAAGTCCACCTTATATGTGGTTCAGCCTCCTGGTAGGCAGGTAGCTGCCCCTCATCCTACCCTCTTTGCTGAAAACCTCCATCCACACAGATTTACAGAGTCATGTTGGAAGTGAGCTGCTGCAGAGGCCACTTTCGTTGTCATGGCAGACAGGCTCTTGTCCACCGTGGCAAAAGGTTATAGAGGGCAGCTGCCCAGATGTCCTGCTTTGAAGAGGTGTGTCCCCCTTCTCTAGGGCTCTTTCAGAGGGAGGGAACAGGCTGGCTTTGGCCTGCTAAAAAGCTGTGGAAAAGGGCCCATGTGGGAGGGCCAGGACCACATGCAGTTCCCAAAGCTTTCAGGGTATCCTCAGAATTTCCCCCAACGTGGTGGTGATTTTTATTGTGACAGAAGACAAAATAATTGTGGGAAGGAATGTTCAATGTGTTAAATTGCCATGAAGTCTTGTGACCTTTCTCTGTTCTGTTTTCAGGTCTTTGTGGAAGAATGGATAGCAAAAGGGGTTCTTGTGGAGGAGATAAACCAACGGGGGACAGCCTTGGAGAATTTAATCATTGAGATTACAGCTCCAGATGCACAATCCAAGACAGGTAGGAGACTGAGAGATGCACTCTTTTCTACTCTTACCGGCCTCTCTTTAAACTGCCATTCTGGTCTCGAAATTCTGCCTAAGCAGGATTTACACACTGATTAAATCCTTGGACCCTTTTTAATGGCATTTCATGTTGATAGTTTGGAAACGGCGTGCCTTAGCAGTGTTTTTTTTTTTAGTAAGATAAAAATAATGCAGAAGTGATTCTACTACCTTAAAGGGGCTAATGACAATCTAGCTCAGTGGTTCTCAACCTTTTTAATGCCGTGACCCCATAATACAGTTCCCCATGTTGTGGTGACCCCCAAGTGGGTGTGGCCACCAATAAGAGGGAGTAGGACAGCTAGGGAAAAGGGAAAAAAATGGCGGACAGCGTGGTTTGGCGACCCCCATGAAATGGTCGTTTGACCCCAAATGGGGTCCCGACCCACAGGTTGAGAACCACTGATCTAGCTCAATGTTTCTCAACTTCGGCAATTTTAAATATGGCTGGTTGGGGAATTCTGGGAGTTGAACACACTTCTTAAGTTGCAAAAGTTGAAAAACACTGAACCAGCTAGTTTATAGCAGCATGAATGGATGTTAGTTGTGCACCAGCTGCGAAGGACACAACCTTTGTGTCTTTTCCCAAATATTACACTACCATGTCATTATGTCTGCCTCCTTATGACTTTTCTCAGGTGCTGTGCTCCCTGCTGGTGGTAGTTCAACAGGCAGTGTAAATGGATATCACACCTGCAAAGGTGAGGCAGTTCAGTTAATTGTGCATACTTCTGGAAGTGTGTGTCTCTACGTTACTTTAGTTGGGCCTATCAATAGCAATTTTTTCAAAGCAAAGAGAGTAAGTTGCTTTGACTCTTGCAGTTTCTTTCTTTATGAATTGGGCCGTATGGATGGAGTAAAACTGGAAGGTTCTTTCCCGCTCTTTCCCAAGCCTTCCTGTTGCTCACCTCAGGTTATTTCAAACTTTTTAACTAAGTGCAAATCATAAATGCATCCAGAATTTAAAGCTTTTTTATGGCTCTCTAAGCAAAATTGGCAGGAGACGAAGCAACTGCTGATTCTTGGAAAGGGAATAGTTTAAAAGCTGCACCCCTGTCGTAGAGGGTCAGATTCTGGAAATTCTGAAGTCTCCCTTCTTCTATCATCTCTTTTCTTAAGAAAAGGGGAGCCTGAGTGCGCAGAATAGGGTCTTTCACCCTTTGAGGTCGTTCATGCATGTTGTTTATTACACTGAACATGTGTAGACTCTTATATCTTTCTCTGTTACATTGAGGCCTTATATCTATAACCATAAGCAAATTAATTAATTTCTCTAATTTCAGTTTCTTTTTCTGCCTTAGATCTGACGGAGATCCAGTGTGACATGTCAGATGTGAACCTACAGTACAGAGTGCTGGGTGCTGCTTTACGGGGGCGCCTGGAGCAGCTCTCGGCCGTGTTGGACAAGATGAGGGAGGCCCAGGAGGAGGTGAACTCTGTGCTGACATGGTTGGAGGAGAAGGAGCAGGCTTTGAAAGTCCTGGAAGCTTCCTCTTCACCTACAAAATCAGAAACAATGAGAGCTCAGGCAGAGCATAACAAGGTCTCATTTTCATCTATAAATAAAATTCTGTTCCTTGCTTTTTTAAGACCACCCATAATAATGTTGTTCAGCGAAGCATATGGCAAGTTTCTTCTTTTGTAGCCTTTTCCCAGGAGAACAATTCTCTATTTGAGGCTGATTTGAAGCATCAAACTGAGTTTATAAACCCCTTTCCATGCCTCCCACAAAAATGTAACGTAGTTATTCAAATGGTTGAAATGCCATTTTAACGAGATTTTGTTGTTGTGGGTTCTCTGTAATATATTCTGGCGTTACTATTGCAAATGCTGCCTGGGGAGTGTTCCTTCAAAGAGCAGCCTAAATCCTTTTCAAATACTGACAGGGGTTTAGTTCAATCATTGCGAACTGGGCCCTCCGTCCAGATGCTCAGGCTTTCCATCCAGTGAAGGGCCAGACTCAAAATGTGCAGAGCATGGGTGCCTTCCAAGTGCTGTGTGCAAACGCCCTTTTTGTGGGTTCATGGGCCCCCTGGACTTTTGGGCACCATTTTTTTCCAGCCCAAGTAAGAAGCACAACGAATGCCTTGAGATTTGCATTTTACCCACTGGGACTCCTCCAGCTTCTCATCTGAGTGGCTGATACTTCTGATTTGGAGAAAGTTTAAGGCTGCCTTTTCACAAAGCCCAAAATAGGCTGAAAACACTGTTCCTCGCGACTTTGGTCGCATCATCCCTCTTGCAGCAACTGCTATCCTCAGAGGGGAGAAGAAATCAAGAGGGGGAGGCTTCTCCAGGAAAACCTTTCCTGCCTTTAACTCACTCTCAATCACCCCCGTCTGACACTCTCCTCCTTTCTAAATAGGCATTTCTGGGGGATTTGGAGCAGAACGCTGTGAAGGTCCAGGCAGCCACGGAATCGCTCTCTGGACTTCTGGAGAAATACCCTGACTCTCCAGAAGCAAGAAACTGGAAGAGGATGTTGGAAGACTTAAGTACGTGGCCTGGGAATCTTGGAGAAACTCTGCAGGGGCTAATTAAAAATTCAGAACATTTCTCCTCTGGCTGCCTTTCATTGTGTAAACCGGGTGGGGGGGGAGTGACAGCCTCAGGAGCAGTGAAGAATCCATGGGACAAGGGAGCAAAATGGGAAGCACACAACATGCTTCATAGAACATGCTTCTATGAAATAACTGTTATGGAGCAAATATACCATGTTACTGATACCGGTATCTTTATATGTCTTCTGTTTTGAACACGGTATATGTGCTCCATAACATTTTTGGTAGCAGCATATTCACCTTCAGCCGAGGTGGGCAGCATGTAAGTTTTATATATAAATAAATAATAAATATTCCCCAAATTAAACCAAACATAATAACTGCAATAGTAATAATAATGTGGTTTTTCTTAATCTTGCAAGTTCCCCCAATCATCTTGTCCCATGAGGTCTTGGAGATGAGCTTGTTGAAATACCACAAGATTTGGTGCAGAGGAAAAGCCCATTGAGGCTCAGTGACAGCCTGGGAAATAAATAAATAAATTCCCATTTATCAGGAACATTGCCTGCAGGGTAGCCCTTGTTGCTAGTGAGCATCTCCTTCCACACGCAGACAGTTATAAGAGTCGAATCTTCTAGAAGGTAGCAAAGGACATGGTGCTGCAGAGCAGGCTGCACCTTGCAGAGTGGATGTCTTCTCTGTACACAAGCAGGAAAGAATCCTCAGGGTGGAGAGAGAAGGCTCTTGGGCAGTGAATTTTGGTGTGTGAAAAGGAAGCAAGAAGCAAGGACGGCTATATAGGTGTGCCTATTTTCATCTGCGAAATGTGCGTGTAAGATGAGTCTCTGTAAGTGAGGACAAAGAACTTTGATGTAGATATTGGTTTAGGCAGGATCTATTCTTGTTTTCCATGGCTTGGCTCCTCTTTAGCCAGTGGCTGTTGTAAAAATATATATTTCACTTTTGCATTATGTTGCCAATATCCCCAACCATGGTGTTTTCGATGTTCAGATTCCAGGTGGACACATGCCAAGCAGGTGACAGAGGAACGGCAGCAGAAGCTAGAAAAATCAGCCAATGAACTGGCAAGTTTTCAGGAAGCGGAAGGCCAGCTGAGGCCCTGGCTGATGGAGAAGGAGCTTATGATGAGTGTGCTGGGACCACTGTCCATTGATCCTAATATGCTGAATGCCCAAAAACAGCAGGTTCAGGTGAGTCGAGCAAAAGTCTTGGTTTCTGCCTTTTTGTGAGTTTGGACTGAATGCAGAGAAGTCAGTGTGGATGGAGTTGGGGACTGAAGAGGCCGAATGGCCTTTCAGTTTGCTTGATCAAAAAACCTCCAATTTCACTTCAAGTCCTCACAGGCTCATTTACAAATGTTTGGTTTATTTAACATCTTGCTCATATTTAATTTGTCTCCCTCTTTTTTTGAAGTAATAAATCATATTGCTAAGAAATCGGTAGCCAATCAACCAAGAGGGGGGAAAAACTGTTCTTGATACTTTTCTGCCACTTGTTTATATGTTCTGGAGTAGCAGCAGGACAAATGAGGCAGAGGACTGGAATGCCTTAGGAATGCCATCATCCTCCCTAGCATTTTTGAAAAGCTGAGATGTATTAAAAGCTCAGCCCCTGCAGTTTCTATGCAACACTTCCAGAAACTCCATGTTCGGGTGCTTTAGAGCTGCCAAACGTGCTATTGGCTCTGTTGTCAGCCAGTTGAAACTCCTACTTTTTATGACTAACTTATTTGGCTCTTCATTGATTTGTTAGTTAGTGTTATACATGTTTTACACCTCGTTAAATGTTCCTTCTGAATGAACCTGAAGATGACGTAGTTAATTAATGATATAAATATTGCCCTTTGTTGCTTCGACCCTGAAAGTTCTTGGAAGAAGATGTTCCTTGGACCTGTTATGGCAGGGCAGTTTGGCTCTCAAGAGTGGTCTCCCTGCGTAGGTCGCTTCCCATGCCACCCAGTCCTGGTCCATGTGGCTGGAGTTGCTTCTTTGGTCATGGTACTTGGAAAGTAGGAGGTTGCAGTTCAACACATTGTGAAAGACATATTGAGGGGATCCTAGGGCATCCTCATAATTGTCAATACCCTAACAGCAGTACCCAATCAAGGAAGCAATATTCACACAGAATGTCAATAATGAGGATGAATACTAGGAAAAATGGGATTCATTTATGGAATCTTAGAAGTTAGAGAAATAGACTCCAGTCGTCACTTATTACTCATTACACTAAGATGAGATCTCTGAGGATTATGGGATTTCTTTCTCACTGATTCCCTAATGGTGGGGCTGATGTGACATTAGAGAGATAAGGCTGAAATGTCTGTGCTCCTCGTGTGCCACGTTTTGAAAACCTCCCTTTTCCTTCCCAGACTCCCAAATATTTCCTTCCCCACATTTCATAAAGCAAAAGCTCAGCCTAGAATGTTTTTCAGAATCCTTTGCAATGTGTGGAAGTTCATTTTCATGTTAATCCATATAACGATGAATCCTCAAGGGCAGAATACTTGAAAACCACCAGTTTATTTTACAGAAAAAGGCATCTTGATTATTTTAGTGGAATTTGGGAAGGCAGTGCGTTTGTGGCTGACTTTATGGGTTTCTGAGGTTTTAAAATGGTGACCCCCATTATAGTGAAGCTAATAGCAACCATCCTTCCCCTCTTTCTTCACCTTTACCTTTGTTTTCATTGAATCGCCCTAGTCCGTCACACGCATATTTGTGTTGCAGTTCATGCTGAAGGAATTTGAAGCTCGGAAGCACCAATATGACCAGCTGAATGAGGCAGCCCGGGGAATCCCCACCGGCCCTGGTGAAAAGTCTCCATCCCACAGCCACGTGCAGGAGGAGCTCCAGGCTATCAACAGGAAGTGGACCAAGCTTATGGAACGTCTCAACTCTCGTTCCAGTCAAATTGACCAGGCTGTGGTCAAGGGCACCCAGTTCCAAGAGCTGCTCCAGGGATTGTCTGAGAAAGTGAAAGCTGCTGGACAGCGCCTGAGCACCCAGCCTGCCATCAGCACCCAGCCAGAGGCTGTGAAGCAGCAGCTGGAGGAAACCAGCGAAATCCGGTCTGAGCTGGAGCAGCTGGAAGAGGAGATCACAGAGGCTCAAGCCCTGTGCGAGCAGCTCTCGGTTCTCATTGGAGAGCAGTACCTTAAAGATGAACTCAGGAAGCGCCTGGAAACGGTCGCCTTGCCTCTCAAAGGGCTGGAGGATTTAGCAGGTATAACGTACATAGATTCTGAAGTGAACGGTACCATTTAATTGAGAAGCAGGCTCAAAGCGTAGGGAGATGGTCGTGTGCAGTTGGGCCCAGTAGCCTCTAATGTGCCCATTTCGGTGGCATTAAAATCAGCAGGTCATTAGCACATGCCAAGCCATTGTGAATGCTCTCCTAGGAAGGAACCGGTTGCTCATGTCAATGCTGTAAATATGGTACCCAAACACTCCGATCTGCATGGTGGTCCAGGAGAAAATGCTGGTTCTTCTGTCCTTGTAGTCTCACAAAGAAAGAAAACCACACTCCATTATGGTTCAGTGTGCTGTAAATACCCAGCTAGAGAGGGAAAGAGAGAGAATTCTCACTTCTCCAGGATTGCTCACCCACACAATGAGTAATGTTACATCTCCCCAAAGATAGCGTAAAGGACTGGCACAATGTGTCCTAAAATTCCCATAGTTGAAAGGTTCTCTATTTTCAAACTCAGAAAAATGTTTTTTAAATCTACAATAATTAGAACTAAAAATAATTATATATGAGTGTCCAGCAGAAAAAGGAAGAAGATAATTGGGCGTAAGTCCTTTACGTTTACGCGAAAAAAAAACACAGAGTGGCAGCCAATCCCATCTCATTTCACATGCTTCTATTTCCTAGAGTAGCTTGCTTCAGATGTGTATATTTTTTCCCCCTGGGACAAGTTCAAAGATTGGTATTTGAGTTTGTGCATTAAAAAAAAAGTCTGTGTTGTGAAGCACATTTTCAGCCATGCATCCCTTCCCATATCTAGGTGACCGGCTGAATCGTTTGCAGACGGCGCTCGCCAGCTCCCAGCAGTTCCAGCAGATGTTTGATGAGCTCCACGCTTGGCTAGAAGGCAGACTGAATCAGCAGGCACAGAGTGGGCCAATCTCAGCCAAGCTGGAGAGGCTGCAGTTCCAGATTCAGGAGCAGGAAGAATCCCAAAAGAGCCTGAACCAACACAGTGGCTCCTATGAAATGATTGTGGCCGAGGAGGAATCTTTGCTTCTCTCTGTTCGTCCTGGGACAGAGAAGGCAACCTTGCAAAGCCAGGTGGTTAGCTTGAAAACAAACTGGGAGGAGCTGAGCAAACAAATTGCGAGCCGGCACGCCAAACTTAAGGACTGCTTGCAGAAGGCCCAGAAATATCAGCGCCATGTGGAAGACCTTTTCCCTTGGGTGGAGGATTGTAGGTCAAAGATGTTAGAGTTAGAAGTCACTCTGGATCCAGTGCAACTGGAAGCTGCTCTTCTAAGGTCAAAGGCCATGTTGAGTGATGTAGCAAAACGACGCTCCCTTCTGGAGATGCTGAATAGTGCTGCTGATCTCCTCATTGATGCATCAGAAATGGATGAAGATGACATTAGAGACGAGAAAGCAGAGATCAACCAGAATATGGATGCTATAACAGAAGAGCTCCAAGCCAAGACCGAGTCCCTTGAAGAGATGTCTCAAAGGCTTAAGGAGTTCCAGGAAAGCTTTAGGAACATTGAAAAGAAATTAGAAGGGACAAAGCACCAGCTGGAGATCTATGAAGCTCTTGGCCCTCAGGCCTGCAGCAGTAAAAATTTGGAAAAACTGAGAGCTCAACAGGAGGCTCTTCAGGCCTTGGAAGCCCAAGTGGATTACCTCGGGAACTTCACTCGGGGTCTCGTGGAAGATACTCCACATGGATCAGACTCTTCCCACCTCTTACGCCAAGCTGAAATTGTCCAGCAAGATTTCAAGGGGGTGAAGCAAAAAGTCAATGAATGTTGTAAAATCATGGAAAGCAAGCTTGAAGGAATAGGACTGTTTAACAATCATGTTCGGGAAATGTTTTCTCAACTGACTGACCTAGATGATGAGTTGGACAGCATGGGCTCTGTTGGGAGGGACATGGACAGCCTCCAGTCCCAAGCAGATGATGCCCATGAATTTCTGGGCAAACTTCAACGGTTAAGATTGGATATCCAAGCTTCTGAAGAGAAATGTAGACAGATGTTGGACGATGAAGGGAGTCCTGATCTCATAGGGCTGAAACGTGAACTGGAGACCTTAAAGAAGCAATGCATCAAATTGACTGAAAGGGGGAAAAGCCGCTTGGAGCAGGTGGATACCACACTGGCTCGTGTGAAAGACTTTTACAACAAACTGAAGGAGCTAAACTACATGACCACTGCAGCAGAAGAGGGTGAAGCCCTGCAGTGGGTAGTTGGGACCGAGGTGGAGGTGATCAACCAGCAGCTGGCAGATTTCAAGGTAAGAGCCTTTCCATCCTAAAGGTGTTTCTTGTTCATACTGAATCCAGTCCTGATTGTGTGTGCGACTTTTCTGAGTTGCGTATCGTCTTCTTGGAATTTACCAGGATACGTCAGTGGCTGTAAGGTAAAGTAAGGCAGAAAAAAATTAGCTTGTGCCTTGTCATTCACCAGGGATGAATTTGCCTTTTAAATCGGTATCCATTTGGGCAGTTTTAGGAAAATTGGATATTCGAGGTGCATTATTTAGAATACTTGTGTTTGTGTACTTGTGTACTTGTTTGTGTACTCTAAACATTGATGTTTGACACATTCTATGTAATAAAAGAAAAACAGCTAAATGTTTGGTGAAAAATAGTTACACCAATACATGTTTTAAGAGAGGCAAGATGGCCCTCACTTGAGGATGCTGTAATTTGTGTTCCTACTTAGTACAGGATTGGGCCTGATGGCTTCAGTCAATCCTTCCAACTCTTGGATTCTATGATTTGAGTCAGATTCTGGTCCAGATTTTGGAGGTCTTTCTAGCTCCATATAAGGAACCTTGGGATACAACTGTGCTAGGTTTTCCTCGGGTTTTTCCAAGCTTTGAACTGTTGTACAGGCAAACGTTTCAGCTGATTTAGAATAGAATAGAGCTGGAAGGGACCTTGGAGGTCTTCTAGTCCAGCCTCCTGTTCAAGCGGGAGAACCTACACCATCTCAAACAGGTGAATGTCCAGTCTCCTCTTAAAAATCTCCAGTGATGGAGCACCCACAATTTCTGGGGATAAGCTATTCCACTGGTTGATTGTCTTCACTGTCAGGAAGTTTCTCCTTAATTCCAGGTTGCTTCTCTCTTTGATCGATTTCCAACCATTGTTTCTCATCCTTCCCTCTGGTGCTTTGGTGAACAACCTGGCCCCCTCTGCCCTGTGGCAGCCCCTCAGATATTGGAACACTGCTGTCATGTCTCCCCTATTTCTTCTTTTCTTTAGATAGCCAAACCCAAGTCCTGTAGCTGTTCTTCGTATGTCTTAGTCTCCAGGCCTTTGTTCATCTTAGTTGTTCTTCTTTGAATTTTTTCCAAACTCTCAACATCTTTTTCGTGATATGGTGACCAAAATTGGCTGCAATATTCCAGGCGTGGTCTCACTAGGGTTTTATAAAGCGGTACTAACCCTTCGTGTGATCTTGATTATATGCCTCTGTTTATACAGCCCTGGATTGTATTAGCTTTTTTGATTGCTGCTGCACACAGCTGGCTCATAGTCAAGCGATCGTCCACCAGGATTCCAAGGTCCCTCTTTCTGAGTCAGGTCTCGCCTAATATGTATTTGTACCTTTGGTTTTTCGTGCCTAAATGTAAGACTTTGCTTTTCTACACATTGAAACTCATTTTGTTGGATAGAGCCCATTGTTCCAGTTTGTCAAGATCTTTTTGGATCCTGAGTTTGTCTTCTAGGGTGTTGGCTACTCCTGTCAGTTTGGTGTCATCTGCAAATTTGATGAGTTCCCCTTCAATTCCCTCATCTAAGTCATTTATGAAGATATTGAAGAGTACTGGGCTTAAAATGGAACCTTGTGGTTCCCCACTGTTTATGTCTCTGCATGATTTCATTCTGAGGAAATACAAGGGAAGTAAGAGGCTTTTAACTGGGCCTCTTTTAGTAATAACCACCTTGGATTCTCCATGCTATACAAGTACAGAAATCTCCTCAAGTACTGAGCACAATTTACATACCCATCCCAAATAAATGTAATGGTGTCATTATAGGAAATCCACTCCTCAAAGTTTGGTGTGAAAATGGAAGAATATTATATGAGAGCCCAAGACTTTGGGTAGATTTTGAGATTCTTCCCTGGAGTATCCAAATATCTCACGCAGGAATGTTGAGTTTATGAAATTCGGGGCACTGGGAAGAATTTTGAGTGTAGATGTTCTTCATTTGCTATTGGGGAATATTATGAGTTCTAATCTGAGCTCTTTCTCAAAACTGCAGATACTAAGGAAGATGAAATTTCACTTTCAGGATGCAGGTTTGTCAAAGACTGATAAGTAGAGAAAAGATCTGTAGGATTTTGATGGATTACAAGTAAAAGTCAATGCTTAGTTATTTGCAAATCATATGATTATTTGTTTTGTAATTCTGCAATTAAGCAAATCTGCCTTATTGAAATGTTGTTCTTGTGAATGGGTATTAATTGGTTACCGTGAGTATATTTTAAGTACTTAGGTTGACATAGTCTTGGAAGAATCAAGGCATAGATTGGTTCTAAGGATAGAGCCCAGGACTCCCTTAATGGGACGGGAAAATCCCTCCGAGGTTCACCAGCTTGGGATGGCGGCTCTTTCCCATCCAGACAGAAAGAAGCAGCCCAGGGAAGGAAACGGTGAAGCAGGAACTTCCATTGGCCTGTGTGTGTGATCAGGTTGCGGGACTTTCTTGTGATGTTGTCATGCTTCAGCTGACGCTTGGCTGGAGCTGAAGGGAGGTCGAGACAATGGAAGGAACAAATATGGGTTGACTTTGCACCTCGGAGGGTTCAGTGAGTGGAAATCCTGAGCAGAACTGAGCATTTTCATGACTTGGGTTGGGAGGAGCTCAGGGTCATGGCTTGCGAAGCTTAGGCTGTTGTGGTGTTGTTCAATCCAAATTCCTCTGTTGCTCTTTTAAAGGGAAACTTGTGTGGGTTTGAACAAGCCAGGATGAAGGCACATTGGCTTCTGGTTCCACTGAGCCTGTTTTGCGGGGGAGAATTGCATATTGTAGAAGGAGGTGTTAGGAAGGAAGGGGGGAACGGGCTGTCTTGGAGGCAAGCTGCAGTTTTTTCAGAACTATCAAAATAGTGAAATCCTCTCTGCACTTGGGGCTAGAGCAGGTGCTGGGTGGGTGGGTGGCCAAAGGAATGCCCCGGATCTTCCTCCAAGGATCTTCCTCCAAGGCCCTCGGCTGCTCAGTTTTTCCAGTCCTGCAGAGAACCCCACTTTTCTCAGGGGATGCAACTTAAAAGATCTCTCCATGCCATTGAATGGGCTCCAGCGTTAAACTTCCAGGCAGAGCTTTTCAAAAACCTTCACATGCAGTTTTTGGGACACGTGGCTGCCCTCTCTTCCAGCCAGCCGTGGGCTCTGGTCTCCGCAAAGGGGGGAGGCAGCGCTTGGGTGGAGCAGAGAGAGCGGGAGGGGGGCATTTGGAAAGCAGCAGCTGGAACGATTTGCACTTAGGGAGGAAGGGAGGAAAAAACTTTGCATCCTGCTTTGGTGAGAGTTTAAAACGTGGTTTAAAATGTTGGCAGGAGAAAAGCTCCTGCTTCATAATCCACAGCTACTGCAGCTGACACGAGTGCTTTGCCTTCTGCTGAGGGTGTAATCTGAGTTTTGCTTAGTGCAGTGTGTAAACTCAGCCTCTAGTTGATAGCTCAGTCTTATGGGTAAACCTTGCCATTAGGATGGTTAGGAAAGAAACAAGCAAAGGTATGAAGTTTTTTCTCCAATTTCTCCCTGTTTGGAAGAATTTATTGTTTATAATAATTATTTGGGGAATAATATGACATTTTCATTCTGCTTCTAAACTGAAAGTGCCAGGGAATAATGTGATGTTAGTGTGCTTGGGCTGCAAAGGTTGCTCCAGGCTGCCCTGTGGCCTTAGAGATGCAGGCTATGGACACCCGTCTCTCCTCTTCCTTTGCCAGCAGCCCCATTGGAAAGGGAAGCCTTCTGACCCACTATATCTTTTTTATAGTGTGGTAACCAAAACTGGATACAGTATTCTAGGGGTTGTCTTACTAAGGCTTTATAGAGTGGTACTGGTACCTCACGTGATCTTGATTCAGTCCCTCTGTTAATGCAATTTAGGATTGCATTGGCTTTTTTGACTGCAAATCGCAGACGGTTGGCTCATATTTAAGTGACTGCCCATTAGGACTCCAAGATCCCTCCCACAGTTGCTGCTATTAAGCCAGGTTTCACCTAGAGATACATACACTTACCTCTTGTCCCCTGGCCCCTATCTTAAGATTCCGAGCCCTGTTCTCTCTGATCATGTGGAGCTCCCACACCATCCACACAGATTGCAACCCCACCAGGAAGGACCAACACCAGCCAGAAATGCTTGTGGAGGAAGCGACAATCATTTCCTGTGTGAGAGCTTGTCTGTCTAACAACAGCCGTCTTTGTTGCAAAAGAAAGAAGGAAGGTCCTGTCTGAAAGCCATTCGGCAACCACACTGACCCCAGCCCAAGCCCTCTCCTCCTCCTCCTCCTCCTCCTCCTCAAGGCTGCTCAGTTGCCATCCTTTGCCAGCTTTGTCTCAAAGTCGAAGAAACAAAGGCCAATAGCCAGAAGGGGGATGAAAGGGAAGGCAGCTTTTTCCAGGTGGCTTCATTTAGCCAGGAAGCTGACAAACACCTGCCTGCTCTTGGCAGAACAGGAGCCGGGCAAACAATGGACTCCTTGAGTGGAGGCGGACGGGGGGGGGGGGGAGGCAGGAGGAAGGAAGGGTTGCTTCAGAGCTTCCTCCCCTTGCCTGCCCACCCCCTAGGCAGGCTCTGGGGCGGGCGGGCGGGGGAGATTCTTCTGAATGGTTCCAGCGCTCTTCTCATTTCTGTAAAAAATAAGGCTGTCTGTGCATTATGCAAAGGCTGTTGACAGAGAGCACCAAAGTGGGATCTTTGCTAAGGCTGGCCCTTTCACACAAAACTTCTTTCCTTCTGCTTTTCCTTCTCCCTCTCCCTTCCTCCCTGCCCTTTTGGTTAAATATTCCCAATACTTTTAAAAAAAAAATAGAAGGATAAATTTCCACAAGAACCCTAAGAGACAACCTGAGGAGATAAGAGGAGTCATGACTGTGACCCACAGAAGCTTCTGCAGTAATTTTTAAGGTGCCACCAGATTCTGCCATTTTCCCTATCAAAAGTTCACTTGAGAACTCCCTCTGGAAATGAGTAGAAGTCCCACAAAATCTCTTTTCATATGTTTCCCCAGAGGTGGAACTGCACAGTTCTATTTGCCATCCACATTCTTGGATCTGCCATACGACTCCTGAGCAATTTGTGGAACTCTACTGTGCTTGGTTTTCAGATAATGGTGTTCCCTATAATTAATCTCCCTGTTTTTTCCCATTTATCTGCCTTAATTTTATTATTTATAAAGCTTTTGTAAAGTGTTTGAATACTTAAAATACTTTAAAATGGTTTAAATTTTGAAGGCTTATCCTTCCACCAGCCATTTTAGCCTTCTTTCAGCCTGTTGTCACTTTCGGAATCTTGGAAATAATTGCTTGAACCTAGGTATGCTTTGTCCAGCTGGATGCAATCCTGTAAACTTTCTAACATTTCTTTCCTCCTTTTTAGCCCATTCCTATGTCAACTTTCATATTGCTACTATTGCCTTTGGGAAAAGTATTCCACTGATTTCTTGACACAGCCCTTCCAGTCTCCAAAAGGAAGCCCTGAAGCCTTTTGGCAGCTGCAGTGTGTCTATCTGCTCTGAGAAAGTGACTCAACAAGTTTGTCTGGAAAGACCTTTTGAATAACAATTTCTTTTGTTTATGCAGTGCCTTTTGAAAAAAGGATGTAGTCTGATTCCATCCCTTCAGTGACCATGATGCAATGGGAGTCACCTTTAGGAATGAGAAGTTGACTTTATACATTTGGGCCGTGAAATACTGCATTATCTGCTGTGATCATGGTCTTGGTGTGAGGCCCAGATTGGATTCATTCATTCATTCCAGATGTTTGATTCCTTTCCAGTCCATGCACAGGAGAGTTCTTGGCTACATGTTGGGACCCTGACCCTGACTCTCAGTCCTCATCTTCATGTCCCTGGTTCGCTCTGTGATATCTCTTTGAAACTGATTAATGTGCTATCCAAAGAGACTAAACTCTTGGGAAATAGCGAGGAATGAGCTTCTTGGGAAGGCTCTCATTGGCTGCTTCACCAGTTGGCCTCTTCCTGCATGGTACCCATAATTTTAGAGCACTCCTCTTCATTATTGCCACATATCAAAGTCACTTTTTTTTCCTTTCCTAAATCCTTGGGCGAAGAAAGTGACAAACTCAGCTTTGAAGTGGGGATTTCATGCTTTTTTCTATCTGTTACAATAATAAAACAGCAAATTGCCTAGGAAATCTAGGACAGATGTAAGGACATTCTTCTCTGAATAACATTTAACAAATGTGGGGTTTGCCACAAGAAATGGTGGTGACAGCTTTGTAAGAAAATAAAACAGACCGTGGTTGGCCACAGAGCACCAAGGATAGGCAGGGCCACAGCTTTCATGGCCAGTTACAGACTTCTCATAGAGATGTCCTCATTCTTTCGTGGAAAGCAAGCAGCCAAGCTAGATTGCTCTGGTCCAGCTTTGGGGTTTCTATTGCTGGGTTCTTTTCTCTTTCCCGAGAAATGGTAATTGGGGGTGGGAGGTGGAGGTGTTTCATTAGGCAGGATATCCAGCAAGCTTCACTGCGGGACAAAGATTTAAATCTAAGCTTCACAAAGCTTGTCATTTGAAACCTTCCCCTCTTATTCTGAGGTAGCACTCAGGAGAGTTGGAGGAGGGAAGGGCACCTTCCACCCTTATGGTGCCTTTGTTGTCTTTCAGAAGAGCCAGGAAGCTCCAAGGATGAGACTGTGCTTTGCATCTTTCTTGGTCTGCCTCCTTGCCTGATCAGGTGACCCATTTGAACATATTTTTAACCCTTCCGTCATGTTCCCTGGCTCCTTCCAGTCCAGTTTGGAACAGCTGGGGGTGGCTAACTATTTTGTTTTCCTCATTGGATGCTTTCCAAGCCCACTTGAAAAGTTGCTGCTTCTGCTGCCAGCTTGGTATTTTGAGTATCAGCATCCCCCAGTAAAATACTTCTCATTACACAGCTGTTTACTCTCCTTCTGACATGGTATCCAAGAGTTACAGGGTGCAAGCAAGATCTGGAGCTGAAGGCAGTCCTGTCCAGCAGCAGGGCTTTGGACTGGGAGACAGGCGTCCAGACCCAGGTTGGCCAAGGAGTCCTTTTTCCAAATTTCTTCAAATTGGAGAGCCAGTTTGGTCTAGTAATGAAGACGCCAGGCTAGAATCCAGGAGACTAAAAATTCTAGTCACACCTAAGCATGAAAACCAGCTGAGTGATTTTGGGCCAATCACCAAGGAGAGAGAGAATTATAATCCTACATTAGGCACAAAAGCTGACTGGGTAACCGACTTTGTTCCTGTGCGTGGGGTGCTATGTTCCCCTTTTCCTGGCTCTATTGCTGATTGGCCAAGTATCTTTCTCCTATATATATTTGATTTGGATACATACACACACACACACACATATATATACACATATATGTACATGGGTTTATCATTATGAATAATTTATTATTATTTTTCAGACTAGCACCTCATTAAACATAAACTCCCCCGTGCACCTTTGTCCTTAATTAGGTAGCTACTACAGCATGCAATGCCCTTCATCCAGTCATTTCCCTGCTGCTGCTTCTGCTAATCTCTCTTTCTTGTGAAATATACAGAACGTGTATATTTTCACTTATTCTTCAGTTCTGAAGTGCTCATCAGTTTTTCTTTTAACATTGCCTAGTACGGTCCTGAATGTTTCTAAATCCAGCAGAGATTACAATTCTCATCCATCTACAAATTTATATGCATATGTACGTTTGGATTAAACTTGGTATTTTATATCCAGTGAACCTGAAAAGAGGCAGCATATAAACTGTGGGCACAGTTATTAGGCAAGTTGTATTTTGGATTAATTTTCTTATTGAACAACTATAGTATTCTTGGTCAATCCAAAATGCTAATAAACCTCACACCTGAATATTTAAGAAAGTAAACTTGAGATTTTGGCTTTCTTAGGAGAATATCTATGTGTGCACAATTATTGGGCAACTATTAGTGTGCTGAATTATCATTCAACTAAATGAAAAATGAAAATTTGCCCATCTCGTTTATTTGCACCTGTTAAAGTGAGAATAATAAACAAACAATTCAAAATATACAAATAAACATTTTTGACATTAAAAAAAAATCAGTGACCAATATCAGGGGCCACCCTTCTTTTCAATAACAGTGATAAGCCTTCCATTCATGGAATCTGTCAGTTTCTTGATCTGTTGACGATCAACGTTTTGTGCAGCAGCAACCACAGCCTCCCAGACACTGTTCAGAGAGGTTTTCCTTCACCGTAAATTTCCCATTAAAGAAGGGTCCACATGTTCTCCATAGGTCAGGTGAGGAAGGGGGCCATGTCATTATTCTTTCCTCTTTAAGGCCTTTACTGGCTAGCCACACAGTGGAGTACTTTGATGCATGGGATAGAGCATTGTCCTGCATAAAAATCATGCTCTTCTTCAAAGATGCAGATCTTTCCTGTACTACTGCTTGAAGGAGGTATCTTCTAAAAACTTGGCAGTAGGTTTGGGAGTTGATTTTGAGTCTATCTTCAACCTGAAAAGGTCCAACTAGCTCATCTTTAATACCAGTACCCTACCTCCCATCTTGCTGGCATCTGAGTCGAAGGGGAGTTCTGTGCCCATTACTGATCCAGCCACGGGCCCATCCGTCTGGTCCGTCAAGAGTCACTCTCATCTCATCAGTCATAAAACCTTTGAAAAATCTGTCTTCAGATATTTCTTGGCCCAGTCTTGCTGTTTCAATATATGTGTCTTGATCAGCGGTGGTTGGGTTTCAGCCTTCCTTACCTTGGCCACGTCTCTGAGCACTGAACACTTTGTACTTCTGGGCACTCCAGTTAGGTTGCAGATCTGGAATATGACAGCTCTGGAGGATGAAGGATTCCTGGTAGCTTCACATTTGATTCTTTTCAAATCTTTGGCCGTTAATGTGCATCTTTTTCTCTCAACACGTTTCTTGCAACCCTATTGACTATTTGCAACAAAATGTTTGATGATTCTGCAGCAATTTCAAGAGTGCTACATCCCTTCGAAAGACTTTTTACAATTTTTGACTTTTCTGAGTCAGTTAATTCTCTTTTTTGGCCCATTTTACCTGAGGAAAAGAAGCTGCCTAATAATTATGCACACCTTGATATAGGGTGTTGATCTCCTTTGGCCACACCTCCCTCTGATATGCCTATTTCCACTAAGCATTCAAGTTTATATAGCTTGGAGGTGGAAAATATGCATGAAAATGATGATATGGTCAAAATACTCACTTGCCTAATAATTGTGCACACAGTGTAGTTTCTTAGATGGTGGGCAGAAATGGCGCACTGGTGCACGTGGAAATTAGTTCTCCATCTGCTGAATGGAAAGGAGATGACCAGCAGGATGTGATTTGCATATAAATAGGCCTTCATAATAATAGACGACCAAAATGAATTAGGCCTTCATCAATGTACTTGACTCCTGAGTTTAGGCTGCAGTGAAACTGACTCTCCCAGATGACATGGAGACTGGTGATGTGGGCATTAAGGGGGGGGGCAGTTTGAAATGTGGCAGGGGGGCTGCCACATTTCATTTTGGAAGGAGCAATAGGGGGAGGGCACCACTGGTCCTCTGTCCAGGTCCTCAGAAAAGTTCTGCCAACCTGTTCCCACTCCCACTCCCTTCTTTCCCAGCAAAAGGGCATAGAGATGTTGGCATGGCCCAACATGCCCTTATTTTTTTAAAGTTCTAATAAAATAAATCCGAATAAATTAACTCTGTTGCACGCACATGCACACGGCCACTCTTTTGCTCATTTCTCCTTCTTTGGCCCCTTCCTTAATCTGTGTACACAAAGTGCAGTGTGTGTCTAACTGACAAAAAGAGAAGTATTGAGGTGACAGAGTGTTTCTTCATGTCATGTTTCCTCTGAATGTGTGAATGTGTGAAGGCTGTAAATAGATTGCTGTCCTCAGATGTTTGCCAGCTTCAGCAAGAAACCCTTGTGCGTTGTGTCAGGCAACACCATTCTTCTTCCAGAAGAATACAGGAGAAGAAATTGACAAGAGCGGAGGGCCAGCTGGCAGCCCAGAAGCTGCATCAGCAGGGGAAGGTTGCCTCTGTTTGTCTTGGGACACAACTTGGCCCTTGGGCAGGTTGCCTGGGGGGGGGGCTGCACTGAGGCTGCAGAGGGAGATGAGGGAGAGCAGCTGGGAGGTGATGAGGCCCCTTGCAAGTTGCTCTTGGCTGACTTTTGGGGAGCGCTTGGGAAGGCCAGGCAGTGCGGCTGCCCCTGTGACAGCCTTCCTGTGTGAGATCTGGGTCCATCTCCCCTCCTGGGTCCAAACAAGCACAAATGCTGCCAAACTATGATGCACCAGGATTAGGTAGCAGGCTGCAAGTCAAGCCTCCTCCTCCTCCTCCTCCTCTTCAGAAGTTGGCCCAGCAGTTGGAAAGATGCAAGAAGGAAAGGTCTCTGGACCTCTCCTCCACTGCCGAGCATCTGCAAGGAGGACAAAGAAGAGCTGAGTACCCATGTCTCCAGCTGTTCAAAAGACAAGATCTGTTCATAGAATAGAATAGAATAGAATAGAATAGAATAGAATAGAATAGAATAGAATAGAATAGAGCTGGAAGGGACCTTGGGGGTCCAGCCCTCTGCTCAAGCAGGAGGACCTATACACCATCTCAGGCAAGTGACTATCCAGTCTCTTCTTAAAAACCTCCAGTGATGGAACACCCACGATTTCTGGGGGCAAGCCGTTCCACTGGTTAATTGTCCTCACTGTTAGGAACTTTCTCCTTAATTCCAGGTTGCTTCTCTCTTTGATTAGTTTCCAACCGTTGTTTCTTGTCCTTCCCTCTAGTGCTTTGGTGAATAACGTGACCCCCCCTCCTCTTTGTGGCAGCCCCTCCAATACTGGAATACCGCTATCATGTCTCCCCTATTTCTTCTTTTCTTTAGACTAGCCAAACCCAAGTCCTGCAACCGTTCTTCATATGTTTTAGTCTCCAGGCTTTTGATCATCTTAGTAGTTCTTCTCTGAATTTTCTCCAAACTTTCAACATCTTTTTTGTGATATGTTGACCAGAATTGGCTGCAGTATTCCAGGTGTGGCCTTGATGAGCCCCTATAGCCCCTGCAGCCCCTTTGTGCTGCAGGTAGAGTTTGTTTGGTGACCAGCTTAAAAAGATGTTTTGCCCAAGTTCCTTCCTGTTGCAGAAATCCATCCGCCCCTCCGTTCAGCTGGCCTGGGGGCAGGGCGTGTCCCAGAGCAGCTGCAAACAGTGGCGTCTCTGGCAAGACAGGCAGAGCATCTGTTTACTAACCAGCTCCATGGAGATGCCACCATATCTGGCCTTTGTCAGTTGTAAATTGCAAACTGGTCACTGAGTTGTGAAGAAGGCTGAGGGACTGAAGGCAGAAATAAAGGCCATTTATCTTCATTTAACTTTTTATTGCATTTCTTCTGAATTTTTTTTCTGAAAGTGCAAGATATAAGCCATCTCAACTTAAGACCACAATTGACCCACACATTTCTATTGCTAACCAAGACGGTTGTTAATAGAACTTTGCCCCACTTTACCACCTTTTCTTGCTACCATTGTTAAGTGAATAACTGCTGTTGTTAAATTAGTAACACACTCGTTAAGTGAATCTGGCTTCCTCATTGGCTTTTCTTGTCAGAAGGTCGCAAGAGATGATCAGATCACCCTGGGACCCTGCTACCGTCATAACTATGAGTCAGTTGCCAAGTGTTTGAATTTTGATCACTTGACCAGGAGGATGCTGTAACGGTCGTAAAAATGAGAGACAGTTATAAGTAACTTCAGTGGTGGTGTAACGGTCCCTAAACGAATGTTGTAAGTCAAGGACTGCCTGTAGTTTGTGTGGAAAGGGGAACTTTCCCTGAGAGAAGATTGCCCTGAGGGTTTTGTATTCCTGGGAGCAGCACTGACTCACTCACAGCCCTTTGTCTCAACCCTGGCAAGGGAGACACAGCCCACTGGCCATGGAGAGGGGTCTACCGGGGCTTCCCAAAACATCCTAAGTGCTAATAAGTGCCTTAAAGTATAGATCACAGAAAATTCTGTAGATGTCATTAGCACACATTGGGCTGCTTCTTGGGAAACGCTGCAGACTAGCCATAGCTTCTGGGTGTGTGCGCGGGGTATTTATCCTCGGCCCCAGACAGAAGCAACTTCCGGTCAAGGACAAAGGGCCCAACAAGGAGGAGCTTTCACACCTGCTGTGGGCCAAGCAGGGAGAGAGAGTTGGCTGGCTGGGATTTTCCCAGATGCCTTGTCTGGGGACCCTGAAGGCAAAGCATTAGTCTTGTGTTGAGGCTGCTACACACCCAAGAAATGTGGTTTTCTCCTCAACGCCTGCGGAGGGGGGGGGGAGGAGCACTGTTGGATCTAGACTGGAAGATGCTGAATGAAAGGAGGAAGATTAAATGAGTCCCTTGTTTTCTGAGCACTGGCAGAGGATGAGAAAAGGAGGGGTTAGAATAAATGGTACAGATTCTTCCTCTTCTATTGAAGCAGCAGATCTGAAGGTGCAGCATTAAGTATTTTATTAGCATAATTGCAGCTCAATAATGGGATCATTTTAATGCCAGTGATTGACAGCAGAAGGGGGGGGTCACAGAAATGCCTCATCCTGGGCCCGTCACCCCTTCATTAACATAAAGCCGGGAATAAAATGGTAGAATGCAATAGATCCCAGCACCTGGACGGACAGGATTTGTTGAGAGCACCTTTGCCTGACTCCTGGGGAAAGGGAGCAGGTGATTCTCTGTGCCCTCCTTCTCTCCTGCTTGGCTCCCTGGAGTCACCTGCTTGTCCTCAGGGAAGAAGATGCAGAACTAAGGAAAACCTCAGGCAGACTTCCTTCTCTCCCCTTCCCCCCACATATGTTAGGGAAATTTAGGTTGACAAAGTAGGGAACCCAGGGCATTACATATGGCCTGTATTTATATGTAGTCTTTATTGGGGGGGGGTGTCATCTTCCTTTTGGTAAATGTGTTGATGTCTGGGGCTCTACAATTTTAAACATCAAGTCTTGATAAAAGTGGCTTGCGCTACTTACTTCCAGCTGCCAAATTGTATTAAGAGGAACCTAAAAATACCATTCAGATGATTCTTCTTGATGCGGCATGTGAGCTGTTGCCTAGAAGAGCTGCCGCATAGTTATTTGGGGGGGGGAGGCTGTGGGGTTGCAGTAAGGTAGCAACACTGGAATCGAGACATTTGACAAGGCCTCCTCAACAAAACATGAGTTGGGCTTTGGTTTTTTCCACACCTAATAAAAGGTTGAAGCTCTGACTTGTGTCAGAACCTGAGAGTAGAACATTCAGCCTCCACCTTCCCTAATGGTTTCTTCAGCTCTCATTGAGAAACGCCAACGTGCAGGTGACAGTTATGGCTTCAGTTGGTTTAATCAATAAATCCATCAGGTCAAACTTCTGTTGATGTTTGAGAAACAAATTTTGATGAATGGAGCCCCTTAAGAATTTAAAAAAAACCCTCCTTGCTTCCATGGTGATCTTATTTTGATTCTGGAGAAAAAAGAAGAAAATGTGAAGAAGGCCTTTTCATCCAATAATATGCTTTCTGTTTAAAAAGAATTTTACTGTCAACAACTCAAATAATATTGAGGTTTTGGCACTAAATGATGTGCAGTTGATTGTCTGCCTCTTCAGGGATTGCTGTGAATATTTTAATCAATTAAGGGCCTACTTAATTTCAGGTTGTACAGTTAATTTATGTAAGAGCTCACCAGAGTACAGTCTCTACAGCTTATGTCGGACTGGTGATTTAGTCCCTGAATAGCACTGCTTCTGAGTATATAGAAAGCATTTTTCCAATACAAGCCAGCTTTGCATTTGAGCAACAGTTTATCAGCAGGCCTGAATTTCAGCCCCCATTTTGAGAAATACCTTTTGAAAAGGCTCCTTTCTGCACTTTGGCACTGAATGACAACCCGAAGCCCTCACATGCAGGTGGACCTGGGTTATGTTGAATTATCTTTGCGGTTCCTTGCTTAGCCTAGTTTCTTATATTATGATAATATTATATTAAGATATTATATTATGGTAATAGCCTAGATGAAGCAAGAGGGTCACTGATTTGTTCTCTCTCTCTTTCTCACGCATATCCTTTTTTTCCTAATTTGTCGCTAGGAGATACAGAGTTTGGCATGTTGATTTTCAAGTAAATATAGCTCAGCATCCCATCTGGCTGCTTAACAGCTCTCTCCACATATCACAGACAGAAATACAGAACAAACTAAGGCTGACATGCTTGCTGGGCTTCCAACCTCATCAGGGTCTTGGAGTCTCCTTGAACCCGTCCCAAAGGACTGATCTCTTGTCTTCTTTGCAAAGATGCTCAAAACATGCTTCCATTCAGATGGAAAAAAGCAACAGGAGCTGAGACACGATCTGTGTCTTTTTCCTCATTCCTTTCACTTGGCCAGGGGATGTGCTTTTGCTAAAAAGAGCAAAAATTATATTCTGTCCCTGATGCAGGAAGAGAAATTTCTGGCTTGCTGTTTCCACCATCTTCACGTGAGGATGTGCTCCTCCTCTGGACCATCCAAAGTGAGGCTCTGAAAACGAGAGTGAAGGGATAAATCCCAGGATTCCCTCACGTTTCCACCTGCCTTTTCCACCATCTGAATAGAAACTTCATCTCATCCTGCCTCCCAGATAAAAACTTCTTTAAATAAAATCCCATTCCCCTCCCCCATGCACACATCCCCTGTGTTAGGAGACTTCCTTCATCAGGAAGCTGGTTTCTGGGTTCAGATAAGCTATGCAGAGCTTTTTGTACTTTGGGGCATTTTGTTGGTTTGGGTTGGGTGTCTTTTTCGCTATTCAAATGCAACTCCTCCTATGTTGAAGACCCCAATTCTATACAACAGGAGGAAAAGGGCAGGAGGATGGAATCCATCTCTTTTGAAGGGTATTCTGACTAATCGTATTGAAAGCTGCAGAGACTTTCAGAAAAACTTCCAGGACTGATCTTCTCTCCATTTAGTCTTTGGCATAGGTCATTCATCAGGCTAGCCAAATCATTGCCAGTCCTGGCTGTAAGCCTAGTTGAAATGGGACCACATGTTCATTTTAATTCTGGTTGGAAATCTATTGTGGGTAGAACTGCTCTCCTGGCAGACCTAGGTAGGGGAATGTAATTGCTCTGAAGCCTATCAGTTCATTTTTAATTGGTTTAATGCTAAGATAGAAAACTTTGCAGACGTTCTGGGAGTTATCCTGTTCATGTGCATCAGAATGTACAGGTTGTAGACTCTGTTGACAAGAGGAAGTCAAAAGATGTAAAGTTATTTTTTACCTCCTCTGGGAAGAAGCAGGTGGCTCTGGTGAAGGTTTGAAGATTGTTTGTAATCATTCTGGAACTTGGAATTATTGAAATATGAACTCTGTTTCAAAAAGATGGTTGTATGAATTCCCCTCTGTTTTATGTACTTCACTAAGGGTTCTGTAGCTAAAAAGAGCCTTAAACTAATTCTGTCCAGACAGTACAGGATAATTTATGGAATTGGCATAGCCCACCAAGGAATTGTGGCACATTCCCTGTGGGTTACTGCCCTCTACTGAACATCTCCAGATGTTCAAAGCAATTGACATCTCTCCCTTCATTTTATCCCCTGTGCAAGAGACTGCAAGGCCCAAAGTGAGTTTCCATGGCTGATTTTGAACCAGGGTGTCAGGCCCAAAACCAAGAATGACACATGGCAGTTCTTCCAAACTGAGCTCTTTACTTAACTGGGAACTATAAAGGAGGGTTCTGGGGACCCACCTCCTTATTATGTTCCATCAGACAGTCTCCCTGGTCGTAAGCCAGCATGTCAGGCCCTACATCACCTGAGATTGGCAGAGCAATAACATGACTTTGTGTGCAGGTGTTTCTTTTGAAGTGCAGAATAAGGGTGCTGATAGTTGGTATGAGCAGAACATCTTCCCCAGTTATTTAACGTCAAGACATCCATGAATTAGGACATGCTAGGATGCTGTATCTCAGAGAAGGGAGATCTGCTCAGTTTCTCAAGAGGAGGATGCTTTCCACAAAAAGTTACTTTTCTTAAGAACTGAATTTTGTTTAATCTCCTAATTAACAGGCTCCTATAGGATTTACCCCTACATCTTCTGTATTCTTTCTTAGGACAATGGCCAACCTCTCCAGCCTGGCTTAGAGTTAAAGTAACTTCTCTCAACCCAGCATATCTCACAGGTTGATCATTGCAGGGAATATGTGGACAATTCCTACATCTCCTGCCTTGAGCTCCTGGAGGAAAAGGGGGATATAAATCTAGCCAGTAATAGCAGTGTAACAACAAAGCAAAATTACTCTTTCGCATGCTGGCTTTTTCAGAAGCTGTTGAATCTGTACTTTTGATCAGTGCACAGTGCTAAAGGGATGAGGACTGCTCTCCTGGATGGGGAGAGGCCCTCTCTTTGCCTCCTCTAAGAATTGAGATTTGCAGTCAGATATCCTGACACACACACTTTTGATTGTGTCTTATCAGGGTTGCAACCAGTTGTTTCACTGGCTCTTGTAAGCCATCTCTGCCAGGCTTCCTGTTGTCATACAAAAGGGGTGGGGGCTTTGAGGCCCCTTGACTTGCTACTGCCACAACTCATGGGAAATGCATCCAACCAGCCTCTTCAGCCAGCTGGGGAAAGCTCAGTCTTGCAATAAAAGTGTCTCGGAATAAAACTTTCCTACCATACCTTAAAGGGTGTGATGTTAAAAAATATCCCAAACTCCTAGGTGCCAGATTTAAAATATTAGGCATGGGGATGGAATGGAAAACCGTTAACCCTTTTTTTGGATACCAGCATATTGTGTCATTTGGAGGTGCCTGGAATTTTTTCCAAAGCCAGTGAAGAAAAATGGCTTTGAATGCAGGCCAAATCCAAGCAAATGTTTCAGTCTCAGAATTTGGGAGGTGAAGGTGCCGCCTGACAGACCAATTGGTCCCAATTTTGTTAAATTCATATTGTTCTGGTTTCAGAGCAAACTGAGAAATGGAGCTTTTTTTTTTTTTTTTAAGAAAGGAATGTGCTGGCACTCCTTTTGCTGGCATGTAACCTGGTGAGGAAATAGCAAAAGAATTCCTGGCTGCAAACAGAACATGTTGGTCTTTATTGGGGAGGGGGGAGGAGCATGTACGGAATTCCTCAGTTTTTTTCCTACAGGAAAACTGCGGAATGTTCAAACAAGCCCGCGCAATTTGAATATATGTTGGCTGCTTCTGAAACTGTTGGGAGAGACTCTCGCTGCAGCTGCACCCAACTCCTCTCTTGTACAACTGTCGGTTGCTGGCCTGGGAGCCAAGCCAGGAAGAGCGGGGTGGGGGTGGGGGTGTCTTGGAAAGTGCGTGCCAGGCAAAGGCAGGAGGGTAGAGAGGGTGTGAAGATGGGAGCACCAGCTGTCCTGGGGAAAACGTTGGCCCTGCGGATGGCGTGCTTGGAGGCGCTGGGGTCTTTATGCCCAGGCTGCTCCCAGCGGATAATCTGGATCGCTTCCATTTGGCCAAAGGGCCCTTCATTCTGAATAGGGTGCTCCATGTCTCAAAGACAATTCTCCTATTGCCAAGCTACTTGCCTTGCAACAGAAATTGTCCCCCTGACACCAGCTGGAGTAACTTGGCAGCAACTGCTCTCTGGGTTACATGAGCACCCTGTGATTTGTCTAGCTTAGGTTGCATGGAGGAGGGGCCGCATTCAGACCTCCTGTGATTCTGTTCAGCAGAATCTGCCATGGGGGCTTCCAGCAGGTTATGCCATCGGCCATCCGCTCACTGGTAACAAGACAGGGACACCTGCAGTGGAGAGGAGCTGCTTCAGCTTTCCTGGAGAGGATTTCCTCATGCTCTGTTAAGTCTACTCCTCCTGAAAGGCAGTTAGCAGATTATGTCATTGCTAAGAGTCACTTCTGACTCTTGGATGGATGATTTTTCTCCAGGAGATGCAAGCCTGGTTCTTCCTATGGGGCACCCATTGCCGCTATAATTGAGTCCAGCTACCTTGTTGCTGGTTGTTCTGTTTCCTTCCACTTTCCCAGCACTGGAGGCTTCTCCAGAGAGTTGGGTCTTTGCAAAAGAGGGCAAAGAAGGATAATTTGAGGCTGGTTATTGGTGCCTTGAGTGGAACTCCAGGCTGATTTGTTGGATGATCCATTGATTTTTGCTTGGCTGTCCTCAGCATTGTCAGGTGTCTTCTCCAACCCAATTTGTTCAAAAGTGCCAGTGCTCTTTCTGTGCTGTTTCTTGGGGCCAGAAAGGCAGCTTGTTAGCCGCTGATCTTCATTTTTCACCGGTGATTTTCACCGGTGAGCATTGACTGGAGAGGCTGGCAAAGCACAAATAAAGTGTTTGTGCTCAGCAGCAGCTTCTTGTGGCTTTCGCCATCCGTGGATGGACTTCGGCAGTGAGGCTCCAGGCGAGTCTCTTGTGTCTGGCAGCTGTGGCACCTCCAGCTTTGGGCACTGCGCTTCATGCCAGGACATCCCAAATGTGGACTCTGCAGCATTTCCTCTCCATTCACTCGTCTGCGGTCCTCTTTCATACAACCTTTCATCACTTGCTGCTTGCTGCTTTTCTAAACAAGACGGAAGCAAAGCTCGGGCCGGTTTTAATCTACCTTTGAGGCGGTTGTGTAGTCTAGATTCAGATCCAGAGAAAGGCCCTTTGCGTGGTACTGGTAGCTGCTGAACTCTCCTTATTCCCTGCCTTCCGAGCCCCACCTGGATGCCAAGTGCCTCTTCCGAGCCTCACTGCGGAGGTGCCTGGGGAACGGGGAGCAAGAGGCACCTCAGACCCACATGGAAAGTTTTCCCGGGTTGGAATGCCGACCCACCCAAGCACATAAGCCCTGCACAATTTTTCAAATAGGTGGGGGAGGGGAGAAGTGTGCATGGTTAATTTGTCAGCCCTACACAGGAGTCTTTGAGCTTCAGAAAACACGAATGTAGATATTTATTTATTCATTCATCAAATGTATATACGGCTGCCCTCTCCGGGAGAAAGGCTATCCTTGGTGTGGAAACTTGCACTCTGCATGTGCTCTAAATCGCCACTTGCTTTTTCTATGGACACCGTTCCAATGCCCACGTCAGCTGCCCCAGCCGGTGCGGGCGATTTCTGTGGATGTTCCGAGGGATGGGGCGCCCCCCCCCCACTCGGCGAAAGGGCCGGAGGGCAGCGGGGCCTCCGCCCGGGCGAGGGGCGGCCTTCCTTCCACCGGCCCGGAGCGGCCGGCGGGTCCAGGCGGGTTCCGAGGCTCAGCCGGCCGCTCCGCCCCTCCCTCCGCGCATCTGCCCGCCTTGCTCCCCTCGCCCGGCGCGGCCCTGCCCGTCGGGTTGGCAGCAGCGACCGCTGCCTCGCCGGAGCTCCGCGGTCTGGCATCCGCCCGCCGAGCCGAGTTTGCGAGGGCGGACCGACCGCTGCTCGGAGTCGCCCGGCAAGCCCGCCCCTGCGAGGGCGAGGAGGCGGAGGCGGAGGCGGAGCGGCTTGCCAGCCTGCCGCTACCGCCCCCTCCGCATCCATCCATCCATCCACCCACCCCAACCGGCCTCGCCGCGCAGCCTTTTGTTCCCCCGGCAAGAAGTTTGGGCGCGGGCGGGCCGCGACAGCTGCGGCCGGGCGGGGAAGGGGAGGCGGCCGGGGCGGGAGCCGCTTGACCGGCGGTCCCGGCTGAGCTCGGCGCGGACCGCTGCCCGGGCGCCGCCGCCGCCGCCGCCGCCAGCGCGGCGCACAAAAGGCTCCAAGTAACTTCCCGGCGGGCGGCGCGCGGCGCGGCTCCCCTGCGCGGCCGGCCATGGGAGGCATCGCGCGCAGCCCGTCCGGAAGGGCGCCCGACGCCGGGGCCCCGCGCCCGCCCCCCGCGCCCGCCCCTCGCCCGCCGCCAGCCGGGAGAGGCGGAGGCGGCCCGTGAAGAGGCGCGACCCTCCGGCGGCTGCGCAGGCAAGGAGCGCCCGCCGCCCGCCCGATTTCGCCCGGCATGAGGACCGAGCCGCGGCTGGACCGCCAGGCAGCTCCGCCGCCGTCCAGCCCGGCCATCCGAGCCGCCGCCCCCGCCTCGGCGGCCGAGGCGCAGCACCGGCCGCTGCTTTGCCGGCGCCTCTGCCGAGCGGAGCCCTGCGGGCCGGGGCAGCGAAGCCTCGGAGAGGCCGGCCTTTGTTCCGCGAGCAGCGAGCGCAACGCGGGCGCCGTCGGGGACGCGACGGGCCCTCCTCGCCGGCGGGCGCTAACGGCCGGGGCCGCCGGCCAAGGACGCCCTGGGCCCTCCTCGGGAAAGGCGGTGGAATGTGCCGCCCTCGGCCTGGCTTCGGCGTTTCCCGACGGAAGTCGCTGCCTCTTCCGAACGCGGATTGCTCTAACGTGGAATATAAATCGTGGCCTTCCAGTTCTTTGGGGATTTTAAGGAATACAACTTTCTAATGCTTGCTGTGGATTTATAAAAACAGAGCAGACGGTGGGGGTTGTGTTGTTCCTTTGTGCTGCTTCTGCTCCCCATCTGTGCTGAGATTTTGCCCTTTTAAAGGATGGGCAAGCCATTAAGCAGACCTGACTGTTTAAGGCAGAGTCCCGCTTGTTTGGGGAAAGGAGAGGATGAAGACGGCTACATAGAAGACTGTTACGTTCCTCAGCGGTCCATCTACGACACCATGAGAATAAACGAGCAGATCGACCAGGGGGCCAAGCTGAATCAACCATCAAAGAGCACACTAGAGAAAGGAGACGGTAGTACCATTTCTAGCAACGGGACTTTAGGGGCCCCCGGTGCTCTGGAATTAAAAGTACAAGAGAGCAAAAAGTTAGACGAAAGAGTCATTTTCGATGCTTTGAAACTCAGCAGCGATGTCCCCAAGTCAGCCCTGGCACCCCCAAGACGACGGCCCAACTTGGAGAAAAAGGAGAATATCAATAGGCGCTCCTGGAAATCATTTATGCCACCCAATTTCCCTGAGTTTGCTGAGAGAATTGAAGCCTCCTTGAGCGAAGTCTCTGAAACGGCTGCTTCTGACCCCTCCTTGCAAGAGAAGGCCAGGCCTCTCACTGTGACTGAAAGCTGCAGCCCCTCAGAGCACAGGGAATCCCTGTCAGAGCCACTGACCCTGGAGCACGTGCCCAAGTCCTCTGGGGTGCGCGACGTTCAGGAGGTGAGGCCACCAAGGGAAGCCTTACGTGAGTTTTCTCAGGAGGAGTGTCAGCCCCTTCTGGAACCAGAGGAGATGGTGGTGGATTTAACTGGGGGAAGGCAGAAGGGCCATCGTCTTGTGAGCGCAACATGGCCCAGGGTAGTGAAAACCTCCCCCAAAGCCCCAGGCCTCAGAGCGGGCCATGACACCTTGGAGGCAGACGATTCTGAGTGTGTGATAGAAACTGTGCCCCTGTCCCCCTGCCTGAGTGAAGAGCTCCTAGATCCAGGGATGGGCGCTCTCCTCACCCCTGGTCTCCGGGAGAAGACGGAATCCGAACTGAGATTTGAGGAGGACGAGCGATTGATCATGATGGAAGCGGAGGAGTGGGAGGAAGGCTCTCTGTCAGAAAAGGGGAAGGCTGCTGAGGAAACAAAGGGCTGTTCCACAGGTATTTCTGAAGAAAGGGGACAATTATGCCTTCCATTCATGACAGTTGAGGAAGCAGTAAAGAGGGTTGCTGGAGACCAAGGAACCTATAACCACCCATTGCACCAGCAAGAACTCTGGGATGACTCAGAACCTCAGGCTGCGAGCTCTGCTCTGGTTCCCCAGGAAACACATCAAGACTTAAACCCTCTTCTTGGAGAGGGTGATGGGGCTTGCAGTGCTGAAGCTGTAACAATCCAAGTGGAAGGATTTGCCTCTGGTTCGGAAGCCTGCTTTGCTCCTCCTGCCGCAGAGCAATTTTCTGACACGGACTCCGTGCAGATGTTCCTTGAACTAGAAAGGCTTTGCATGAATGAGGAAGAGAAAGACGGGGAAGCTCCAACGGAATCTGAGGTGCAAAATGTTAAGTTTTCTTCAGAAGGGCTGGACCCGTGGGAGAATTTGGACTTGCCTTCTGAGACTGTGGCAGAACCTTCGCAACACTTGGTTCACCATGAAATCAGTGTGGCGGACTCAGCCATGGTGTCTGATCTAGAGGATTTTGATGCCACATTTGGTTCTCAAGTAGCAAGTGCAACAGAGCCGACACTGTCAGAATCTTTTTCTGAACAGGACACTTTTGGTGACTCAGAGAAAGGGATGCTTTCCAATCCTGCAGTTGCAAAAGATGTTGAATCCCAGTATGGTTGCCATCATTCATCTTCCGTTACTCTGGTGGAAGAGAATGGAGCAGAACTGCTAATGACTGATGAACTGGCAAAAAGTCATAAGGCCAAAGGCCAGTTGGACTTGGTATTGAGAGAACCTGTGGTTTCAGTTCATGTGCCTTGCTGCAGAGCACAACCCCCCTGCATTTGTGTAGCCGAGGAGGAAATGCCTCCTCTGTTCAGTAGGACAGAGAGGACATCCCTGAACCATGATGAATTTGTTACAGTTGCTGAAGACCTGGATTCTCAGCAAGAATTGGATTTGATCGAAGGGGTGGGGAGCCTTGAGGAACAGGAGCTGTTTGCTTCTTATGAGCTAAATCCTTCAGAAAAGATGATGGACTTTTCAAATTGGGATGTCCCTGAGTTGGGCTCTGAGGATGAAGTTGTAGAGCTAGACAAAGAGAACATTGTATTTGCAACCCACCCAGAGGAAACAGAAGGGATGGGGAATTTTTGGGCACCTTTACCAAGTGATTCTGAAGTGATACAGGGTTTTAAGGAGTCCAAAAGACACACAAGGTCTTCAGACAACCAGAAGTATATTGACAGTAGCAGTAGGTGCCAGCTTGAGCATTTGACATGGCCAGTAGACACTACAGAAATGGTAATAAGCACTACTTTTTTTCAAGAGGAGGAGCCAAAAATGGCTGAGCAGGTAACAGTCGGTACAGCAGTGGAGAGAGACTTTATGGAGCCTGGGATCCTGGAGTTGCTTTTTGGGCAGAGTGGGAGTAGTGAGGTAACAGAGGAAGGGGAAAGTGATGCCAAGTTTGTAGATGCAGACTCCCGCCCATCAGTTCCTGTGGATTGCTCATGGGATGCACAAGGTAGCGTTGAAGATTTTGCTTGCAGGCCTGAAGAGGAAGCTACTTCTTCGAGTCCTTTGCCTGGGGATGAGGATATTGATGTCCTTCCAGATCCCGTAGAGGAGCTTGCCAGCACCATAAAGGATCCCTGCATCACTAATGCAAAAGACATCACCTTGTCATCCTTGTCAGGTTCACTCACTTCAGTCCTAGATCTGGATCTATCTGTTGAAGATGCTACAAGTTTAATTGGTGATGGAAATGACTCCGAAACAGCCTTGTGGGTGTGCAACATCCAGGAGCTGATACCAATATTACAAACTGCAGAAGAGATCTCCTCTCTCCCGATGCAACTCTGCCCCTTTCAGTGTCCAGGCAAAGAGGGGCTGCCTATTCAGGAAGAGTGGACCATGATACCCAGTTCCTCAGAGGAATCTATTCAGGTGATCCAAGGGATGGATGAGAGTATTTTGCCACTTAATTTAAGTCTGGAAGCTGCAGAGCATCCTTTGCAGTGGGAAAGTAGCCTTCTAATCCTGGCGTTTGAAGCTTCAAGGGATGGACCATCCAGCCCAGCTCAGTTGCCTGCCTCTGAAGCTGAAGAGAGGGAGACCTATGCTAGGTCAGGCAGGGAGGCGCTTTCTTTCTTCTCCACTGCTGCTGGAACCAGTGAATTGGTTCCAGATAATGAGGTATTTGTTTCCTAGTTACTCGTACTATCTAATATTAAATCACTTTATTTGGAGTTGAGGAGGAGTTAATCCATAGTTAATTGACTGACTGATAACATTTATGATGGACAAAAGAATGTATTTAACTCCTCTATCCTATTACAGTATAGCTGAAGATCTTTGGAATGGCAGTTGAGTTCTGTAGTCATACTGAATGGCCTTCGCAGTTGAGTGGCTTGAGGTTTCCATAAAATACTTGGAGCGAACCGTGCATTTTCTGCAGAACACTTGTGAGGGAGCATGCATAACTGCAGAGGTAGTAACTGAAAGAACGGGTTGCTAAGAGCAAAATGATGTAAGGCAAATTAAGCTTTGGCTCAGAAGTCTACTTTAAATAACAAAGGCACCCCCCCCACACCACTCATGGAAAAGAAGAGAAGTAAATGGAAATGTTTCCTTAAATCTTTTAAAATCTCCCTCTCTGTATCATAACAACTGGGGACAGGAATGACTTTTATGTAAAGTCTATTTGTATCAATATTTCTTCTACAAAACAGCTTCTTTTCCTGTGGATACTGACTTTGATTGTTACCAACCAAACTAAGCTAGTTTTGTAACCATTGTGTTGGTTTTTTTCTTATATTGAAGCTGACTTGGATGCAGTTTCACACACTTCAAATGGTTGTGGATTTCCAAAAACAAAAAAGTAAAAGCAGCCAGAAGTTTGAGAAACTATTTTGAAATCTAAATGAGGAGAATGGTCTCCCCAACTCTGGGCTGAGATGGACTGAGTTTGTGTCTGCTACAGCATCCTGCAGCCACAGTGTTCAATTCCAGCCTGCAGTTAGGAAACAGGAGGAGCTGCAGGCCAGACCAGAGAATGTGAATTATTAGCCAGATTCTTTCCCCTTCCCTTGTTCAAAGGGGAAAGAAGGAGAGGGTAATTGGGCACAAAAAAAAACTTTGTCTCCCAGTGTTCCAAATTGGGAGGTATCTTTGCACAAGAGGCAGACAATTTGGAAGCTTGTGAAAAATGTTCCCTGTTGACGTGGCTGATCTGGTGTTTCTGCCAAGAGGGACAAGAAGCCCCCAGTCAGAGGAGGAAGCAGTATGGAGGGGAGCAGATTTAATTCAAGGTCATTATATGTTTCCCTTGTTCCCCTCTCCTTTTATTTCCAGCCTTTGAAAGCAAGGGAGCTTTTTTGTGGTTGCCACAGTCATCTCAGTTATACTCAGAGATAATAATTTGCCTGATTCCAACTCACCTGAATAAGATTTGAATTTGGGTCCTGCACATGAAAATGAAGCAAGATGATCAGACTCTGCACTGCTTCAACATCCCCTGCCAAGTCTGAGGTCTGTGTCGACACATGGCCTCCTGTGGAAAGATACCTTGACCCGTCCATTACCCACCCTCCCATTACTCACACTGTTTAGTTCTCAGCCTCTGCCTTCTTCTGTTTGTCTGTATCAAAGACAAGATTGAAACTGCGTTTCAGGCTGAAGGTGGTGATCCAACGCTCTGGAATTTTCTGTGCATTCTCTATTTGAAGCACCAAGCTGTGCTTCCAAGTATTTTTTGTTGGGGCGGTTGTTAAATTTGATTTGCTTGTTTAAACTTCCCCGCTGAACCTGCCTGCTTTGCAGATGTTGCCATCCATATCCAGCAGCTGTTCCTGGTTTCAACTGGGGGTTGGGCTGGGTGTGATGTGTGTGTTCTGCTTGCCCCAAGTGAAAAGCTTCAAAGTCCTTTCTTGTTTAAAAATAAGTTTGCATTTCAGATTATCCCAGAGGATGTAGGAAGGACTGGTGCATTTGGCTTACCAGTCTGGGGCTCTTGCAGGCAACTAATTAATGTAATATTAGACATTCTATAGCAGTGGTTCTCAACCTGTGGGTCGGGACCCCATTTGGGGTCGAACGACCATTTCATAGGGGTCGCCAAACCACGCTGTCCACCATTTTTTTCCCTTTTTCCTAGCTGTCCTACTCCCTCTTATTGGTGGCCACACCTACTTGGGGGTCACCACAACATGGGGAACTGTATTATGGGGTCACGGCATTAGAAAGGTTGAGAACCACTGTTCTATAGTAAGCTTTTTGCATAGAAGAGGCTGGGAAGCTGTCTGCTCTTGCATTGTCATCAACTCTGCTAGCTGCAGGATAGCTCATGGCTCTGGACAGCATCTTCATTTAATATCTTGGCATGTTCCCATTTCTGGAGACAAATTGCTGATTGTGATAAGCCAGGGCTAATTCCTTTTCTTCTCCATGGAGAGCCCTGGAAGCGTCCAGTTGCTCACTAGGTCTGCAGCAAAACTTGGTCCTTTACATGGACCACTTGGATATCATATTGTTTCAAAGCAGCTGCTAAGCATTTAGCTGACTGGAAGGCTTAAACTCCTCCTCATTCTGATTCTTTATTTGCTTAGGGCTATTTGGGAGCAGAGAAATCTCTGTTCTGCCTCTGAGCAACAACCCTGCTTTTGATCAGAAGCAGGACTGCAACTCAGCAATAGGCCTTTGGTCACAGAACATCCTGGCTTCAGCCCCCAATAGAGTGTTAAATTGTGTCTGAATCCCAGAGGAGACCTCCAGTCCTTGTTGGCCTTGAAAGACCAGAGAGACCACTGGCCTTGGGGTGTTTCAGACAATCTTGCGAGATTTCACCCTCTTTCTCCAGGCCAGTGTTTCTCAACTAAGCAACTTCCAGAATTCCCCAGTCAGCCATTTTGGCTGGAAAATTCTGGGAGTTAGTCAATCAATCAATCAGAATAGAGCTGGAACGGATTGTGGAGGTCTTCTAGTCCAACCCACTGCTCAAGCAGGAGACTCTACACGATTTCAGACAAATGGCTGTCCAGTCTCTTCTTAAAAACCTCCAGTGATGAAGCACCCACAGGCTGATTAAGGATGAAATTAGCAGCCAGAGAAAGTGCACCTTAGCCCGAGTCCTTAATCGTGTACAGTTTTTGCAAAGATTTATCATGGGATTCATTTGCCTTCTTCCCTCTCCCATCTTCTCAGCAATTCCAGAAGGAGCAAGTTGACCCTCTTCAGTTAAAGCTGCAGCAAGTCAACAGGCTTGGACAAGGGCTGGTCCAGAGTGCGGGGAAGAACTGTGATGTCCAGGGCTTGGAGCATGATATGGAGGAGATCCACACCCGGTGGAACACCCTCAACAAAAAGGTAAGTGTTGCCTGGGCCCTTTCTCGCATGACCGGGATGGGACCCTGAGGCTCAGACTCACCTCCAGATGCTACGGGCTCCCTGATGGAAAAGGGGCTGGGCTCCGTTGGGAAACAGCCTGCGGATGGTCCGCGGGGATGGGACAGAGCTGCTTGCCGAGCAGCACCTACCAAGGGTCCTCGTCTGCAAAGTCTCTGGCTCTCTCTGGGCCATGATCTTTTGGTGCTCGAGGTGTCCATCTGCAGACAGAGGAGGCCCTCTGGGTTGGGAGCGCCTGGCTATAAATGCCAATAAATCCTTAGTAACAGCTGAGAACTGAGCCCACATGTCTCTGCTGAGAATCCACTGAGAAACCCACCACCAATTGTAGGTTTTTTTTCCTCTTGCTTCATTTTTACTTTATTTTTATTGTACTTGTTTGCAATTCTAGTCAGTGACCATAATAAACGTATCCATTCATTTCTCTGCTTGGCTGCATCCCTGCTCTGGCCACTGGTCCTACTGGAAATCAGGGGACTAGCAAATATCTCTCCCCCACCCTCCAACAGACTCCGGGGGAGCAATTCTCCTGTTTTACAAGGGGAACGTGAGGATGAAGCTAGTTTAAAGAGCTGCTTTTGGCTGAAAGAGGCTCTGTCTAGCAAGGGCAGCCACTCCAGTGATGGGCGTGCATGTTTTGTCAAAACGCAGGTGGCCCAGAGGATTGCCCAACTGCAGGAAGCCTTGCTCCACTGTGGGAAGTTCCAGGATGCCCTGGAGCCTTTGCTCAGCTGGCTGGCTGACACTGAGGAGCTCATCTCCAACCAGAAGCCACCATCGACAGAATACAAAGTGGTGAAGGCTCAGATCCAGGAGCAGAAGGTGAGCAGAAATGGGGGGGGGAACGGGCTGGCCCTGCCGGCCCTAAGCACCATTGGTCAGCCCACTAGCCCCAGTGAGCAAGGATCCTCCTCATGCTCCCTGCTTGCTATGCGTTCCTCTTCCCTGTGCTGAAGGAGTGGGAGGAGGGAGGGACGGAAGAAGAGCAGGTGAGAGATGCCAACTTTGCACGTCTCAAAGCTTTGCATATCAAAGCTGCAAGTCAGGCAGTGGACAGACCCTCAGCATGGGAGGCCGCCAGGTGAAGGACAAACACAACACAACTTCCACTAGGAGCAGTGATTTTGGGGCATGCAAAAGATAGCTTTGTGGGGGTGAGAATGGAGACTTCAGAACAGATGGGCAGCAGCTGGGGAGCAGATCTGAAGCAATGCAACTACTGATATAGTGGTAGGAGGGGGATGTGAGTTTAGTCATTGGCATTCCACATTTCCTGTAGCTGGGAGATTTGGCAAAAGGTGAAATCCTGCAAAAAAAATGGGTGTAGTATAATATTTATTTGATCAGTAACAAGCAGAATTTAAAAATATACAATATGTAAATAAAGTGGATGAGATAAAATACCAACATAGCAAGGAGCCCCTATAATAAAAGTATAACATAAGCTACTGTGATGATAAGTTCATTAGTTGTGCAGATGGAAGAAATTGGTAAATGCTCCTTCTCTTGACCTTCTGCAAAGTTGCTGCAACGTCTCCTGGACGATCGGAAAGCTACTGTTGAGATGATCCAAGCAGAGGGTGGCAGAATTGCCCGGTCAGCTGAGCCAGCAGACAGGGAGAAAATCACCGGCCAGTTGAACAGCCTCGGAAGCCACTGGGCCAGCCTCCTCAGCAAAGCTTCAGCCAGGTAAGCCAAGATTGGAAACGCGGGACACCGTCAGTTGCTCCTTGTTCTACCGTCATCCTATGCAGCACGCACGGATTTTATTTTTCTCCTGCGGTCTCTGCTATTTTGTTAGTGCAAGACCTCTGCACAACTCTAGGTGAATTTGCAAGGATGCTTTTAATTCTGATGTTCAGCAAAATCTCCTTGGATTTCTTGGTCACACTTCTTCCCCCCCTGTGAAATGTTGCAGCTGAGTATAGCAAGTGAGATCGAAACCTGCTTTTTTATAACAGTTATTCTAGTTTACTTCGATGAGACCGTGAGAAGAACCCCTCAGTGGATCTTGACCTGCGGGGACATCTTTCATGCCACTCAGAATTTGCCATCTTGCTTTGCGTCTATTTTGCTTGGCATTGAGGGCAAAAGCTTTGCCCTGAATAGTACGTTATATCAAACATAAACAAAACACTTCCTTGCTTGTTATGTGAAACCAGGTCAGGGAGATTCACCTAGAAAGAAAAGGTTGAAGGATGCCCATTCCTTTTAGAGAACCCCCACCTTTCTTTTCTCCCTTCCCAGAAAGGGAGATGAAAAGCTCCCACTGCAGCTCGGGTGTGTAGAATCCAGAGGACTTACCCCCTCCAAGGACTCCAGAGATCCACTCTGTGCAATATCTGCAGAAAGGGACCTTCCACAGAGCCTGCCAACTGTGTCCCCTGCTAGCATTTCCTACCAAGGTTTAAGCCATATGCAGTATAAGGAGTTAGGTGTGTCTTTCTGTTTAGTTCACCCAACAGGCTTGACTTGACTTTTGCATAATGTTTCTGTGCTACTGTCACAAGCAAACAGCCTGACATCAGACACGTTAGTTACTAAAACAACAGACAGGTGTAGATTGTTGCTTCCAACTGAAAAGGACAATCTCTTTGCTTGATGTTGTGTGGAGGTGCAAGAAACAGCACCTTGATTTTGCTATGAATAGGCCTGGCATTTCTTAGCAGCCGCTGGCTTCTTTAGCTTTTCTACAATAATCCAGTTCATTCTTGGAAATATATTTTTGCATTTTCTTGCTTAGCCACCCAACCAAGGGGCCTGATAGTACTGACCTATAAAATGATCACACGAGGGTGGGTATGACATAGTTGGCATTTTCAACATACTAACAAGAAAAAAGCCAAGAAAACTGTAGGTCCACTAAAGAAGAAGATAGCAAGGAAGTAACAAGCAATAGGGAGAAAGCAGAGCTGCTTAACTCATTCTTTGCATCAGTCTTCACACAAAAAGAAATTAAAGCACAACATACCCCCCCCAAAATACTGCAAAAGACAAAAATTAAAATAAACAAGAAAATGGTAATAGAGCACCTATCTGACCTTGACAAATATAAATCACCGGGACCGACAGATTACATCCCGGAGTTCTGAAGGAGCTGGCAGATGTTATCTCAGAACCATTGCACCATATCTTTCAAAAAGCTGTAATGGGGCATAACGGAATATGTGGAGCAGCTGTAATTGTTCACAGCTCTCAGTGAGCCTCACCAGGAATCTTCCATTGTTTCACAGAGGTTGATTTCTGCATGGTTTTGCTTCCTTTTCGCAGGCAAAGTCAGCTGGAGGAGGTCCTGGTTTTGGCCAAACAGTTCCATGAGACATCAGAGCCCATCTCTGAGTGGTTGTCGGCGACTGACAAGAAACTGGCCAATTCTGAGCCCCTTGGGACTCAGACTGCCAAAATCCAGCAGCAGATTGTGCGGCACAAGGTGGGCAAGTGGTTGCCAAGCAGTTTGGAAAGGGGTGGAAGGGCAGCAGGCACAGGTTCTGTTGCTGCGAAGGTTCCAGGGCAGCTTTTCTTCAAGCGTGTTCTGTAGAATCCTGACGTTCTGTGGGCATTCATAGAAATATTGCCTGTAGGCCTGTCCTGCCATCATGTAATCTGAGCAAGATTTCACTGGAGTGATTTGATCCATCTCTCTCAACTGTGGCTGGGGCTTCCCAGAGAAGTCACAGCATCTTCATTTAATCCATGTCACCTTTTCCACAGTGCCACCAAATGGTAGTGGCTCCCATTTGGTCAACAGATGCATGGTCGGGAGGGGTCACTGAAGAGTGCCACCAAAGCCCTCAGGAGAATCATGGGGATGGGGGGCAATACAGTAATTCCCCTAGGTAGCTGTTTCATTTTCCAGGCATGTGTGTCCCATTCACAGTGCCCATCAGCCCTTGCATATCTGGGCCAGTCCCTCTGGGCAGTGACAAGCCCAGCACATCTGTATCCAAGTGGCAAGATCTGTGCTTGGGCCAGCACTTTGCCTGGGCTGGCTTCTTGACAAAGGTCATGGAGTGTTGGATTTGCTGGACCTGTTGCTCTGGGTGGTGGTGTTCCTTTTGGCTTCAGCTTGAAGGAAAACCTCAGGTGCCCACCACACTCCCTTGTCCAGGTATGTTGTCCTCTGGCCACAGCCTCAGGAGCTCCACTTTTTTTCTTCTTTCCTAAGGAACAGTTATAAATGTTTCCATACAGTGAGGGAAATAATTATTTGATCCCCTGCTGATTTTGTACGTTTGCCCACTGACAAAGAAATGATCAGTCTATAATTTTAATGGTAGGTTTATTTTAACAATGAGAGAGAGAGTAACAACAAAAAAATCCAGAAAAACGCATTTCAAAAAAGTTATGCATTGATTTACATTTTAATGAGTGAAATAAGTATTTGATCCCCTATCAATAAGCAAGATTTTTGCCTCCCAGGTGTCTTTTATACAGGTAACAAACTAAGATTAGGAGCACTCTCTTAAAGGGAGTGTCCAAATCAATCAGATTCCAAACTCTCCACCATGGTCAAGACCAAAGAGCTGTCTAAGGATGTCAGGGACAAAATTGTAGACCCACACAAGGCTGGAATGGGCTACAAGACTATCGTCAAGCAGCTTGGTGAGAAGGTGACAACAGTTGTGCGATTATACGCAAATGAAAGAAACACAAAATAACTGTCAATCTCCCTCGGTCTGGGGCTCCATGCAAGGTCTCACCTCGTGGAGTTTCAGTGATCATGAGAATGGTGAGGAATCAGCCCAGAACTACATGGGAGGATCTTGTCAAGATCTCAAGGCACCTGGGACCATAGTCATCAAGAAAACAATTGGTAACACACTACGCCGTGAAGGACTGAAATCCCGCATGCCTGCAAGGTCCCCTTGTTCAAGAAAGCACGTGTACAGGCCCGTCTGAAATTTGCCAATGAATATCTGAATGATTCAGAGGAGAACTGAGTGAAAGTGTTGTTGTCTGATGAGACCAAAATCAAGCTCTTTGGCATCAACTCAACTCACCGTGTTTGGAGGAGGAGGAATGCTGCATATGACCCCAAGAACACCATCCCCACCGTCAAACATGGAGGTGGAAACATTATGCTTTGGGGGTGTTTTTCTGCTAAGAGGACAGGACAACTTCACTGCATCAAAGGGAGGATGGACGTGGCCTTGTACCATCAAAATGTGGATGAGAACCTCCTTCCCTCAGCCAGGGCATTGAAAATGGGTCGTGGTTGGGTATTCCAGCATGGCAATGACCCAAACACACGGCCAAGGCAACAAAAGAGTGGCTCAGGAAGAAGCACATTAAGGTCCTGGGGCGGCCTAGCCAGTCTCCAGATCTTAGCCCCATAGAAAATCTGTGGAGGCTGCCAAACATCAGCCTCAAAATCTTAATGATTTAGAGAGGATCTGCAAAGAATGAGAGAAAACCCTCCCGAGATGTGTGCAAAGCTGGTGGCCAACTACAAGAAACGTCTCTGTGATTGCCAGCAAGGGTTTTGCCACCAAGTACTAAGACATGTTTTGCGAAGGGGTCAAATACTTATTTCACTCATTAAAATGCAAATCAATTTATAACTTTTTTGAACTGCATTTTTGTGGATGTTTTTGTTGTTATTCTGTCTCTCATTGTTAAAATAAACAATTATAGGGTGATCATTTCTTTGTCAATGGACAAACGTACAAAATCAGCAGGGGATCAAGTAATTTTTCCCCTCACTGTAGAAACGTGCCTATTGTCTAGTATGGAAATGTTGAGGAACTCAGGGAGCATCATGATTCTTAGCATCCTGTAAATGGCCATGTGACTATCAAACAGATCTCAGAGCGTCATTGGGGAAGACTGGCAGATGCCCAGAATGGAAATTTGCAGAGGAGTCTGACATATGCATCCAGTGGAAGGGAGTGTTAGAAGTCAGCCTGATCCAGGCATAATGCGAAGCCATAACATGATTGATTCAGTGAATGATTGATTGAGTAACCAGGTTAGCACGGCCTCACCCATTATTTCTTAGCATTAAATACACGCTGAGCTGCGGTAGCTTAGTCAAACCATGGTTTAGAATGCTGAATTACTACCATTTGCAAAACAAGCTAGTAATCATGTTTGAGCAGTTAAAAAAGTTGCAGTATATTCTGTCTCAATATTTATATAGATACAGGAAAAATAAAATTCATCTTTTTTTTGTTTTTGTTATAGTTGTTTATTTGAAACTGTTAATTTAGTAAATGGTATTTTTGCATTTACACAATTTTCAGTCATATTCACCGTTCAGTTGTGTTTTAATTTTCCCCCTTTGTGTATTCCATTTTCAACCATATATTTCTGTTTGCTTGTTTTTTCCCTCTTTTGTTCTTTCCCTTAAACCTCCTGGATTTCCAGGCACTAGAGGAGGAGATAGACAATCAGGCCACGGCGGTGACTCAGGTGGTCAGCATTGGCCACTCCCTGGCCTTGCTAAGCTGCCGTGCTGAGCAGGCCTCCCTGGCCGAGAAGCTCGACCTGCTTGAGTCCCGCTACGCTGAGGTTTCTGACCGATGCAGCCGGAAGGCTGCCCTCCTCGATCAGGCTTTGTCCAATGCCCGGCTCTTTGGGGAGGACGAAGTGGAGGTGCTCAACTGGTTGGCTGAGGCTGAGGACAAGCTCAGCTTGGTGTCCATCAAGGATTACAAACGAGAGGTCCTGCAGCAGCAACATTCTGGGCAGCTGGTATTGATTCATTTTTCCCATCTTTCATTATCATGTTTATTTCGCTTCCCTGTTCCTGCTGATTTGAACCATTTCATTTTGATCTTCACCAAATCCAAGCCTAAGGATGGAAGGCGAGAGTCCCTCCCGGGACAGCATTCTTGCAAAGGAGGGGCGCTGCTCAGTGGGTCAGCCAGTGTGTTGCGTGGACGGTTGGGTTCTGGCCTCTCCATTTAAAGAAAAACGATGCAGCGGTGGGAGGGAAATATTATTTTTCTCCCTGTGGAGAACCTCTAAGCTGATCCTTCTCATGCGCCTTCATCTCCCCGCCCAGCCTCTTGCTGAAGAACAGTTTTAGACCTATGGCAACTCTCATCCTTTGCAGCCATTCGTTTCTGCAGGGAAGTGAAAGGGGGGGGGTTGACATCTGGCCCTGATGACCGTTGCCTTGAGGGAGGACCAGAAAAGAAGCTGGAAGATAATGGCGGTCCCTGGGGAACCACCTTCTGTACATTACAGGGGTAAGGTGTACTGTGAGGATAGGTGCCCCCTACTGAATTCAGGTGGATTTGTTACCTAGAACAGCAATAAGCCACAGAGTGGTTCTGTTAGCAGGCTGGATAGCGGAAGGATCCAACAGGCTTTCCTTCTGAAGCTCTGGCCTTCATTGGGGGCAGGAGGGGTCCAGGTGTTCCCTTCTGCCCTACGTAAGCCTTCAGTCTTGAGCTGTTCTCTGAAGACCCCCCTGTTTGGCATAGGCAGCGGGCATCTTTCTTTGTTGCCCCGCACATGCACGGTAGACACTAGTCTCTTGGGCAGACTTCATCTGTGTGCTGATTCAGTTTGCTTGCTCTGGTGGGAGTTGTCTGGCTTTATGTATTAAAGGAACAGTCTGTAAAGATAACAGAGCAAACCCCCAAATCACATGCTTTGGTCTTTCACAAAGCCCTCAGGTCTTTTCCAGGGAAGTTTCTGAGTCTGGGCTTTTTTCCCTCCCCCACGTAGGCTTTGAATGATGAGATTGTGAACCGCAAGAAGCATGTTGACCAGGCCATCAAGAACGGGCAGGCCCTCCTGAAACAAACTACAGGTAGGAGAGGAAAAGATGCCAGGCAATGGCTGTCCCTGCCTTGCCTGCGCCAGTCCACACCTGCACCCAGTTCTTCTGCCCAGAGATTCCACAACTGGGACTGTGCAGAACACATGTGCCCACAGAGAAATATGCAAAATACAGAAACCAAGTCCAGAATTTTGTATTGGTGGGATGGTCAATGAGTCAGGCTTTGTATGGCCAGCTTGAGGGCACCCTACTATACCCTGGATCCACATTAGATGACTTCTTCAAGCCAAACACTTGGTGATCTTCTGCAGGGGAAGAAGTGCTACTTATCCAAGAGAAATTGGATGGCATCAAGACCCGCTACTCGGATATCACCGCTGCCAGCTCAAAGGCTCTCCGTACGCTGGAGCAGGCACGGCAGCTGGCCACCAAGTTCCAGTCAACACACGAAGAGCTGACGGGCTGGATGGGTCAGGTGGAAGAAGAGCTGATGTCTGGGGGAGGACATTCCCCCACCGGCGAGCAGATCCCTCAATTCCAGCAAAGGCAGAAGGTAAGGGGCTTTCCAGGGAAGCCAGGTTGCAGGCCTGATCAGAGGTGACCCTCCTCTTCCTGCCACAAATAGTATACAGGGATTTTCCTCCTGACCGTAAGAAGTTGGCAGCTTCCCTCGTTCTCAGCAGGAAGAGTGGTCACCACAGTGCCTCTCCCCTTCCAAAGGCAGAAAGCAGAGCTCTCTCCTGAGGCAGCATTTGGTTATTTGCCTGGCCCAGCTTGATGGCACAGTCACAGAAAGTGGCCTTTTCCTCCCCCCCCCCCAGGAACTAAAGAATGAGGTGATGGAACATCAGATTATCCTGGACACAGTGAATGAAGTCAGCCATGCCCTCCTTGAACTGGTTCCTTGGAGAGCGCGTGAAGGACTCGATAAGCTGGTCTCGGACACCAACGAGCGGTATAAAGCAACCAGTGACACCATCAACCAGCGGGTGGCAGAGATAGATGCTGCCATCCAAAGGTCTCAGCAGGTAGGCTGGCAGTTCCTTGTATACCATTGGCAATGCAGACGTGGCTCTCTGGGGTGATGTGCCCAAGCATGAAATTTGTGCAGGTTGTTTTTCCCCATCACTTAAGCAGCCCTTAGAAATCCTGCATTCGGGGAGGTTTTTGTGGGTTGAGGGATAAAATGCATGGAGCAAAATAGTTGGAGCATTTGGGCCTCACACATTCTGGGGACAGTAGAGGAACTGCTGGAGAGAGGCAAATAGCTTCCAGTCTCCCAAAATAAAAGTTGGGTTTCTTGTAGACACACCATTCTGCAATTATGTGACTGCTCCCCACCCCTTGCTTTTTCCATTTTGCCCCAGGTCCTTTCCTTCCATGCAGCACCAGGCTGGAATTCACTTGCTCTTCTGCAGCACTGCCTTTACTACCTCCCTGTGCTCCAGATGTCAGGCCCAGAATATTTGAGAGGCCCCAAATGGGGAAGGTGTATGCAGAGAGAGAGGTACCCCCCCTGTACCTGTCAGCAGTTCCTTAAAAACTCCATGCCCTTTCCTGAGCTTGCAAGGAGCCAGGCAGCTCCAGGAATGCATGCTGGTATTCAGGAGACATTAAGGAGGCGGTGAAGGGCCCGTGGCCATTGCTGCCCCCTGAACTCAAAGAGGCATTTTCCTGAGCCCTGGGGGGCGTCTGGAAGGCCAAGAGAGGCATTACTCCTTTAAGGAGCTGCTGGCAGGTACCAGGAGGGTGCAGCGCTCAATCTGAAGCACAGTTTAGATCTTGTGCACTTTGTTGATGCTGCCCAATTGCCACCTTTTGCCAGCTAGTTTCCCCAGCTAACTTGGCTGTGCTTCCTTCTCTGACAGTACGAGCAGGCAGCCGATGCGGAACTAGCCTGGGTTGCTGAGACCAGGCGGAAGCTGTTGGCACTCGGTCCAATTAGACTGGAGCAGGACCAAACCACTGCCCAGCTACAGGTGCAGAAGGTACGCAACAGGGCAAAGATGGCAAAGATCTTGGAATAGCCAGATTGGAAGATGGAGCAGAGTTAGGCTGGCTGGGGAGAGCAAAGGGACGGGGGTGACTGGAGGAGATAGTCTGGATGAAGGAAAAGGGACAGCAGAGGTGGGTATTTCCCAGACGTCAAAGAAGAATTGTTGGGAGTTACAACCCTTGAGAGGTTGGGCCTCATTGTATGGAAAATACAATATATAAGGGAGACCAGTCATTGCTTGTGTTTTACAGTTCAGATCTGTTAGCGTTGTTTTCTTTCATGTAGGCTTTTTCCATCGACATCATTCGTCACAAAGATTCTGTGGATGAACTGCTCAACCAACGAACCGAGATTTTGGGAACTTGTGGAGAGGAGCAGAAAGTCATGCTGCAGGTAGACCTTGGGGCCTAGGAAACATTAAGGAAGGTTGGAGTCTAAGATAGTGTGGAAGCCCACTCTTTGGAGGATGAAGGCCCATTGGCCGGCCCCAAACTCTGCCCTTGTTCCACAGGAGAAGACCGAGTCTCGTCTGAAGCAGTACGATGAGACCAGCCACCTCCATTCGGAGCGCTATGCTCGCCTGGAACGGGCCCAGGTCCTGGTCAGCCAATTCTGGGAGACCTACGAAGAGCTGAGTCCTTGGCTTGAGGAGACCCAAGCGCTGATTGGGCAGCTGCCCCCTCCAGCAATTGACCATGAGCACCTCAAGCAGCAGCAAGAAGATATGAGGGTAACTGGGCCTAAGGGGGTGTCCGGGCACGTGCCTGCCGTTGGGAAATGCTGAGCTGAGTCTGCACGGCTTGAAAATGGAGCCCTGGTTACCTTGGTTTTAGTGGGACTGTGAAGCAACCCCCCTCCTGAGCAGGGAAAGCAGCTGCTGCTCCCTGTCTTTCAGCTGTTCTGCTGGGGGGAAAGCGACACCAGTATTTGCCCAAAAAGGCGGGTGGCAAGTCAACTGATATACGGAGGGCAATTGAAAGCAATCACCTGGAGAAGCAGGATGTTACCTGGGCAAATGGTGCCAGCTGGGTGGGAGAGAGGGGAGGGAAGCTTCCCTGGCTGATCTTAGGCTTGTTAAGAAGACAGATTTGTTCCTCATTGGGCCTGCTATAGGGTAGCAGCCTGGGGTTTCAGATCAGCTGGACATTGTGATGAACTTCAGCGTGGTCTGCCCTGATGTTAATACACTGCCTGAGCCAAACCCTGGCAGATTCAGCCAACTGAAGCTAAAACAAAACATGACTCGCACGGTACACAAATATAGATGTTGTGCTTAAAGATAGAATGGACTTCCAATTTTCTTGCTGAACTTGGTGTTCACAATAAACCACTGTGCTGGTTTGCTCAGTCATTCTTGACTGAGGTTGCTACAGTTTTTGAAACTCAAAGAAAATAATTTATATATATAGCAATGCTTTATTTCCAGAGCCAGGAGATATTTTAGGCTTTAAGTGCTGCTACCTGTTTTCTCTCATGCTCTTGGGGTCATTGCATCCCAAGCTTTGATTTTTCTATACTTGATATTTTTTTCTTTGTAGCAACTGAGGGAATCGATTGCTGAACACAAGCCCCACATTGACAAGCTGCTGAAAATTGGCCCTCAGCTGACGGAGCTGAACCCTGAGGAAGGGGCGATGGTGCAGGGGAAGTACCTTGCCGCAGAGGCCGCCTACTCCCGCATCAAGGAGGAGGTCCGCCAGCGGGCTCTGGCCCTCGATGAGGCCATCTCCCAGTCAACCCAGGTTTGGGAACAGGCCACTGGCTTTGGAGAGGGGCAGGATCTGACGGTAGGGGGAACGTGGGAGCTGCAGAAGGGGGCAGCCCACAATAGGGCTACACTGGCTGAAGATGCGGGGGGGGGGGCTGGCTCTTGGCCTTGGGTGGAGGGGCCAGGGGGCAGCCCCTCCCCGACCTTCTGCCAGAGTGGGTGCCTAGGGCTGGGGGGACCATTTTGTCACCCTCTACTGGGTAGCTCTTGCAGCCAAAGTGCCACAAGTGACCTCCATGCTTTGGAAGGCAAATGGGCAGAAAGGGAGGCCTCAGGCGGGGGGGGGGGGAGCAGCAAGCAGTCTGGTCCCAGTAGGAATCTCCCTGCCCCAGAAGGGCCTCTGGGCTTGGGGAGGAAGTTCCGGCTTCCTCCCTCGGAGCAGCTGGGTGTGGAAGAGCATTTGGCCCCCAAGGCCTTCCTGTGGACTACAAAGACCCTTCCCGCAGAACACAGAATTATAGGGCTGGAAGAGAACTTTCTCAGAGGTTTTGATGGAGGCAATTGGAAGTTTGCCAAAAAAATTCTATTCTGAATAGAAACAGAGATTTAGGGAGGTTTTTTGGTGTAGATATTTCTTATCAGATTTATTTGGTTTTGGTTTTGGCACAGCAGTGTTTTGGATATATGCAAGGAATCACATTTGTTGTTCCCTCGTGTCAACTTGTCTTGTGAGTTGATAATGCTGTTTGTTGGATTTTGTTCTGTGTCACATCTTTGAAAGTAGTTCTAGGACATATTTGTATATTATTTTAGTCATTTCTGCTCCTTTTAGTTTACCCTCACATTAATGCTGAGTTTTTCCTCCTCCATCCCATCTCATCACCCTCCCACTGTGGAATGTCTCCCCTCTTGTCTGTTTCGGTGCCCATTTACCGTCTTCCCTGCGTGCTCATCACCATTCATTGTTGTGTTGACTCCACCATGCAGATTGCAGAGGTAAGAATCCCCTCATCACGTGACAAACCTCCTGCCCTCTGGATTAGCCCCCCACCCAAAAGGAAATATTGGAAGGTGTTCCTGTTTTCCTCCTGAACGTCGTTTAGAATTCTATCCTGCCCACTTGAGGGTAGCCGAAATCCTCTCGCATCCAGGAATAGCGAACCTTCCGGGATGAATGTTGGGCTAGCGGTTTGCCTCACTAGGAGGCTCCTCTTCTGATGCTGCCCTGTCTTTGTGACCTCCCCCCCCAAGGAGAAAATGAGGAGGAGTCCCGGAGAAACTAAAAGTGGCCGGAGACAAAATGCTTGCACATCCCACTAGCGCTTCAGCTGAACTCAAGGCCAGGCTGCTTCCTTTCTCTGCCTTGAGGCCTCCCCTACTGAGAGCTCCCTAGAGAAGCCAGAGCTTGTCCTCCCTCTCATTCCCCCCCCCCTTTGCCATAATTCTGCCCAGCAACAGATTTGCTTAACAAGGGTTACTTTAAGTAAGCCATTCTTGGGGGCGGGGGGGGGGAGAAGGCCCAAGTGTTGGCTCCCAGACTCCCATAGCTGCTCCCTGTTCTAGGGTGGGGGCCTTGGAATTAGGCAGGTGGCAGGAACAATTTGTAATGTGGCTTCAGAGGGGCAGATGCCCCTTCACACATGAACTTGAATGCCAGTTGATGCTCCTCATAGAAAGGAAATAGATTTTATTATAAAAAGACCCAAGCAAAGGCACACATACTGCATCCAAAACTTAAAAGACTTCGGTATTACTGATATATGTCTTCGCTGGGCTTTAGTTCTCATTTTAATTCTCTAACGTGAATCCATAATACATTTAGGCCTTGAAGAATAGGACAGCGGTTTTACCCATTCCTTCACAAATTCCTAGCAGATCATAAAGTGTGTCGGGGGGGGGGGACAAAGAGAATGGACAATAGACCATTCTTGGCATAACCAATGCCATGAAATATTTGACTCCAGAATTTGTTTAGACACACAACCAGTTTTGCAAAAATTTCTTTCTTGGAATTAATTGTTCCCCAAAACATCTGACATTCCAGAAGAATTTGCAAACATTGTACATAGAGAAGAGCATGTTGACTAAGAAAAATCAGTCAAAGCAGCAAAGATGTAAATGTACCATTTGCCACAGCCAGTGGAACCTCACTATGGTCATTCCTTCCCTTCAGTTCCATGATAAGATAGAGCCGATGCTGGAGACGCTAGAGAACCTCTCCTCCCGCCTGCGCATGCCTCCCTTGATCCCAGCTGAGGTGGAAAAAATCCGCGAGTGCATTGGTGACAATAAAAATGCCACCCTGGAGCTGGAGAAGCTGCAGCCATCCTTCGAAGGACTGAAACGCCGGGGAGAAGAGCTGATTGGACGATCCCAAGGAGCAGACAGGGACTTGGCAGCCAAAAGTAAGGCACTGGAACTGCTTGGAATCCAGGACGTGCACATGATCTCTCTTTCTTGGTGTGGCATGACATGCAGAGAACCACAGGTTTCCTAGCACAGCATGTAGGATTTTTCCCTATGGGTTTGTCTGGGGGTTTAATCCTCCTTGCTCTGTTTCAGACATCCAGGATAAGTTAGATCAGATGGTATTTTTCTGGGAAGACATCAAAGCTCGGGCTGAGGAGCGTGAGATCAAGTTCCTTGATGTTCTGGAGCTGGCGGAAAAGTTCTGGTATGACATGGCTGCCCTCCTAACCACTATCCGGGATACGCAAGACATTGTCCATGACCTGGAAAGTCCTGGAATTGATCCATCAATCATCAAACAGCAGATTGAAGCAGCTGAGGTAGGAAGACAGAAGCATTTCATCCTTTCCCACATTATGCATAACTTGAGTCCTTCAAGCGAGCTGTGATGGCCAACCGAGGGAAATTTGGATTTACAGAAGGTTTAAGAAGGGATGCCTCTTAATTCCCGTTTCCTATTCAGAACAATCACTGGAACAGTGTTTGTTGGAGAGAAAACCATTGTTCTAGTTAGCTTCCTGTTTCAACAGGCTGTGAACTTTTTTCTAAGAATAAACCTTAGAACGTTTAATCCATATAATAGGTTTAAAATAGCGACCCACAGAGAGAAAATGACTTGCTGAAAAACCTGAAAATATCCCATTCTTTGATGTATTTACCCATTTTTGTGCTACCTTGTATTTTTTTTTCCTATAGCAAAGGCATAGATTGCTCTACAAGCATCACACTCTAGAATAAACTCTGATTGTAGACACAATTTCAGAAACACAGTTGCTGATAGATATGTGTGGATGGCTCTGGTAGGCGAATTTTGCCCATCTGTTTTTTGATCCTCCCCTGTAGACCATCAAGGAGGAGACTGACAGTTTGCATGAAGAACTGGAATTCATCCGAATCCTTGGAGCCGATCTGATTTTCGCCTGTGGGGAGACGGAAAAGCCAGAAGTTAAGAAAAGCATTGATGAGGTAGGTGACAGTCATTTCAGATGATTTGGACTGAAGTGTTTTGATGGGACAGTGGGAGGCCAAACGGGTATCTGCATTGGCATCCCCCCAATCTACTCGGCAAGAAATTCATGCCACTGGCGGCCCTCTCCCCCTCCACTGACCTGGGCACCTCTACCAAATGACCCTCTGCCCGAGTGCCCTGCCACCAGTGCCCACCCTCTGGCAAATTGTGCCAGAGCTGTACATTTCTGCCTGTCCTTGCAGATGAACAGTGCCTGGGAACACCTGAACAGAACCTGGAAGGAAAGGCTGGAGAAGCTGGAGGAGGCCATGCAGAGTGCAGTGCAGTATCAGGATAATCTGCAGGTGAGGCCAGAGGGCCTGACAGGAGCCGGGGGAGGGCATCTTTCTGGGCAGGAGGGCTGCAGCTGTCCCCTCGGGCCCGTTGGTCTTGAGGGGTTTCCTGGCAATGTTACTGGAGGGGGGCAAGATTTGGAGAGCTAAGGCAGGAAATGGATGCAGAGACCTAGATTACACAACGCCACACCTCCTCAGCCATTCTCACACCAAGAACCAGCCAGTGAAATGGAGCAGCGGCTGCTGGATTTGAGTGGAGTGGCTTATGCCCATTTTCTGGGCTTAGAGGGGCTCAAGGGTGCTGTGGAGGTCCTTAGCACAACCATTTTAGTTTTAGTGTGCCAGGAAGAGCCCAACAATTCTGCAGTTGAAATTCAGCCATTTTGCTGCTGAATTTCAGGAGTGTGAACCTTGACTTTTGGGGTGGTGGAGGATGAGTAAATTTCAAGATTGCCCATCCCTCTCCACCTAATGGGAAGCCAAAGGATGGGGGGGGGCAGAGGTAAACTTCCTCTCTGTGCCACCTGTAATGGCCTTGTGGTGAAGAACCGATGTCCTGGCCAGTGCAAGAAGTAGCATCATTAGAGTGGAAGGAGGCAGATTCTTAAGAAGAAGGGAATGCTGGGAGCCAATTAAGCCTTGGGGCCTCTGTGCCCAGGAGGGGTACATCTCTGAACAGCCACGGTTGGGAAAGAGTCCTGATTCTCGGAGTCCACAGTTTGGCAGGATGGAGGTTAACTAGGTTCTCCTTCATTTGTGTCCATGTTCTTCTTTCAGACTATGTTTGACTGGCTAGATAACACAGTGATTAAACTCTGCAGCATGTCTCCAGTGGGCACAGACCTCTGCACTGTCAAAGAGCAACTGAACGAGATGAAGGTGTGTGCCAAGCAGGACATTTCTCCAAATCTTGAGGCATCTGTGGTGATAGAGGCAGCCTAGAAGGTCATCCTCATTTTGTACTTTTTGCAGGAATTCAAAACAGAAGTATACCAGCAGCAAATAGAGATGGAGAAGCTGAATCACCAGGGAGGACTCTTGCTCAAAAAAGCCACAGATGAGACAGACCGAGACATCATCAGGGAGCCACTGACAGAACTAAAGCATCTTTGGGAGAATCTGGGTGAAAAAATAGCTCATCGACAGGTATGGCAAAGCCCCAGGCACAGAGCTGGATGGGTGGATGGGTCATTTCTGAGTTAAGGCAATAGCTCCCACCTTTTAGGATCAGGTTCCTTAAGGAAGAGCTTTTCCAGGTGGTCCTAATCCTCACCTGGCTGCCTCTGAAGAGGCTTTGGCTCGTATACAGCTGATGGAAATGACCAGAGAGACCTTCCATCTGGAACAGTTTTTTTCAACCTTGGCCACTTTTAGATATGTGGACTTCAATTCCCAGAATATGCCAGGCAGCAGAATTTTGGGAGTTGAGAACATCTTATAGACACTAAAGTTGAGAGACACTGGTTTAGAGGCTGCATTCAGAACATGAAATATTTTTAAAATATTTTAAAATCTTTATAGTTTTCTTGCCTTTTCTGAGCAGTAACGGAAAGATATGATAAAATGTACTGAATGTTAAAACAAACCTTTTTTTATTCTCTTCCTCCGCTCCATTAAACAGCACAAGCTGGAAGGCTCTCTCTTGGCCCTTGGCCAGTTCCAGCATGCCCTGGCTGAGCTCATGGCTTGGCTGAGCCACACCGAAGAGCTGCTGGATTCCCAGAGGCCCATCAACGGGGACCCCAAAGTCATCGAAGTGGAGTTGGCCAAGCACCATGTGAGTGAAGGGGGGGGGGATGCATAGAGTCCTCTGGCAGGGATGCTGTCCCAGCAAAGAATTCTGCTTTGATTTACATCATTTTTCAGGGTCTTGAGGGCCAGATCCCTGTGCTAGCTTAATAACAGAAGCCATTCAGTTCCTTTGGGACCCTAGGGGTTTTTTCCCCCAGCATCTCTGTGGTCTCTACCTTAACATCTTATCAACCTGCTGCTGGGAAGTAATCATGAAAGTAGTGAGGCTACACAATTAGTGGTCAGGATCTTTAGCCATGGGGTGATTCAATAGCCTGCAGCCCTCAAACTGCACCCCCTCCGCAGGAAATCCCACCTGAGGCCATTGCAGACCAGTGAACAGCCTTTTGAGAGAGGGGGCTGATAGTCCGCTGGGGCCAGAGCCCAGAAGGGCCACATTGGGTGTAGAAGAACTAATCGCTCAGCTCCAGGCAGCATCTTCTCCTCTGCTTCTGGAGGCAGATTAAGGTGCAAGGAGAGGCCAAGGTGGCTGCTTTGAAAGCGCTCCTTGATGTTTTCAGCTTGAGTTGTCTTCTGCAAAGGCAAAGCTTTAAGTTGAGCTCTTTTTAATGAGGGCTGCAAAGACAAACACCTGTATTTTCTTCACCCACAACACCATCCTAGGTGCTGAAAAATGATGTGTTGGCCCACCAAGCCACAGTGGAGACAGTGAACAAGGCTGGCAACGAACTCCTGGAATCCAGTGCAGGGGACGATGCCAGCAGTCTCCGAAACCGCCTGGAGACCATGAACTCCTGCTGGGAGTCAGTCCTGCAGAAGACGGAAGTGCGGGAGCAGCAGCTGCAGGCAACCCTTCAGCAGGTAAGCGAGTCGGGTCTGCCAGTCTGGTGAGCTGGGAAGATGGAGCGATGCAAGGGAAGGGCCTTCGCCTGCTCTGGGCTCTTGCCCTACCCTGGTCCGGAGAGTGGCATTTCTCTTGCTCTGTTGGCTGGGCCAAAGCTGCGGAAGAGCTTGCACGGGGGTGTAATGTTGTGATTTTCAGGGCCTTTTGCAGGTCATTGTTTTTTTATATTATTATATATGTTATATTGTATACTTATAAGGTATCATTTTGTAAGTTTGTATTTACTGGGAAATACAGCATTTGCTGATCTTGCACTCCAACCCATAAATGTCCCTCCTTGTTCTCTGCATGTGTCACAGGCCCAGGGCTTCCATGGTGAAATTGAAGACTTCCTTTTGTGGCTCACCAGGATGGAAAGTCAGCTGTCAGCTTCCAAGCCGACGGGTGGACTGCCAGAAACTGCTCGGGAACAACTGAACGTCCACATGGTGAGTCATGGCAACTGAATGCTGACTCCTTTGTGGATGGGGGGATTCGGTCTGAGAAAGGGCTTTTTCAATAGTATAAATGCCCCTTAGAGAGTTGGTCTACAAGACAAAGACAAATCTTCCAAAAACATAGTTTAGTCACAAAGTCCTCATGAATGTTTGTGGTTTAGCCAAGAATCCTCAAGTCTTGTAGGAAAAAGGTGTGAAAATAGTATGCATCCATTTTAGGACATCTTAACACAACAGAAATCTAAACTTAATAGGACAGGGGTCCCCAACCCCCGGTCTGTGGACCGGTACCGGGCTGCAGCATGCCAGCAGCCGGTCCACACAAACAAGCAAAGCCCCGTGTGTGGGATGCAGGCAGCAGACAAAACTATGCACTCTCTGGTCCGTGGAAAAACCTCTCTCCACGGAACCGGTGATCCCTGGTGCCCAAAAGGTTGGGGACCTCTGCAATAGGAGACTGGATGCTAAACCATACAATGAACGATTGAGGGAACTTGATATGTCTAGTCTAGCAAAGAGAAGGATTAAAGGTGACACAAGTCTTCCAATATTAGAAGGACTGACACAAAGAAGATGGGGTCAACCTATTCTCCAAAGCATTGAGGCAAGACAAGAAGTAAGAGGTGGAAGATTATCAAAGAGAGACCCAACCTAGAACTAAGGAGAAATTTCCAGACAGTGAGAACAATCAACCAGTAGAACAGCTTGCCTCTCAGAATTGTGGGTGCTCCATCATTGCAGGTGTTTAAGAAGAAATTGAATAGCCATTTTCCTGGAATAGTATAGGCGGTCCTGTTTGAGCAGGAGGTTGGACTAGATGACCTCTAAGGTCACTTCCAACTCTGTTATTCTGTGTTCTGTCATTATCCAAACATTCCCTGAGTCAAAAAGTGGTGGCAAAGAAGAATGTGGTTTATCTTGAGGAGAAATCCTGCAAAATGTCTCTTCTGAAATGCTTCTTTCTGTTCTAGGAGCTCTATGCCCAGTTCAAGGCAAATGAGGAAATCTACAGCCAGCTGCTGGCAAAGGGGAGGCTGATGCTTCTGAGCCGTGATGATTCTGGATCTGGATCAAAGATGGAGCAAAGTGTGGCTCTCTTGGAGCAGAAATGGGTCCTTGTCAGCACAAAGATGGAAGAGCGGAAGGTAGTGAGCAGGGCTGATAAGGGACTTGGTTACACCACACACCTGCTTTCTGCATTCAGATTGGTATGATTCAAACACTCACTGGAGGAAAAGGTTGGCCTTTCTCTGGCAGCACATCAGCTCTTTGATTGACAGGTCTGTTTCCAACTTTATACAAGTAAACAGGATTCTCTGCATGTCGGCGTCATGGAGTTCACAGAGGAACTGTTGAAGTTTAGTGGAACAAAAGAATCAGGAAATAGGGCTGGGAGGGAGAAGCAGGAATCTGAGATTGCGGAAGGAGATGTAGCCAATATGAGTTCAGCCTTGGGAAGCAGCGTGACACACACCAAGTACCTTTTCTTGGGAGTTTGAAAGTTGGCAAGGTTGAGAAACACTGCTCTGAATCCTTTGGAAAGTGCAGCCTTGCGGTTCCCTTGTGCATGCACAAAAGCCTGGTTGTCTCTGGGCTGGAGGTCAAGCAATGGTGACTGAATACAGGCAGCAGGATTGGGTCCAGTCCAGCGGGGTGTAAAGGTTGAATGCAATGACTTCTCAAAGTCATAAATGACCTCTCTTCTTTCAGGAAACTGCAAAGGGCTGCAGCAGTTTTCTGCCATAGAAAAGTTTCTCTTAGTTATTTTGAGTTGGATTCTCTCCAGCACTCTTCACTGGGTGGGGTGGGGGTGGGGTGAAAGGGAAAAGTATTCACCCCACTGAGAACATGAATGAAATTCTCATTTTGCTCTTGGAGGAGGTGCATGCAAAATCCATGCTCTTGGCCTGGAAGGTCAACCACCCTTTTTTTTTTTCTGCCTCCCTCCCTCCTCTACCATGTCCCCTATTTAGTCCAAGCTGGAAGAGGCACTCAACTTGGCAACCGAATTCCAGAATTCCCTGCAGGACTTCATCAACTGGCTGACCCTTGCGGAGCAAGGTCTGAACGTTGCTTCTCCTCCAAGCCTCATCCTTAACACTGTGCTCCCCCAAGTAGAAGAGCACAAGGTAAGGGCATCCCAAACATCACCCTGTAACAAGGCCCCCGTCCACACCTTAATCTTCTGCTTAATCTTGGCCTTCTGCTCACGGCTCCCCTGAGGAACGTCAGCCAAAGGGTCTCAGGGTGGGACTTCAGCCTTGCCTGCAGGCGTCTCTCACTTCACCCAAAGGAAAGAGATTTGGCCCCATAATGCCAGGATTCCAAAGAAGAGTCTGTGGAAGGATTTATCTTTTGTTTCCTCTCCACCCACCCATGGCAGAGTTTTGCTAACGAAGTAAACGCTCACCGGCATCAGATCATTGCTCTGGACCAAAGCGGAAACCAGCTGAAGTTTCTGAGCCAGAAGCAGGATGTTGTCCTGATCAAGAACCTCCTTGTCAGCGTACAGTCTCGCTGGGAGAAGGTTGTCCAGCGGTCAGTTGAAAGGGGACGGGTTCTAGATGATGCCAGGAAGCGGGCAAAACAGGTGAGTGTCCTGGGGGGCAGTGCGCTTTGTTAGCTGCTCATTGGGAGTCAAATAGGTCAACTTGGGCTTACAAAATAGCTTAGATACTTGCAAAGTAACATCATGGTCCCAGATGCTACGTTTGCTACCTTAACAGCAGGACCACCGTTAAAATGCATGAAAAGCTGTCGGCTGAGCAGTGAGAGGACGAAGGGAGGGGATTCTTTTGGCGGGGGGGGGGGGCAACAATGTGAGGAGACCGAGGAGGGCCTGGCTTGTTTGCCCTTAAGGAAGATTGAGGCAAGATGGGAAACCCTGTGGAACAAGAAACGCGTTGGGAAGGTGTGAGCTTGCACAGGGGAATGGGAGGACCCAACAGGGAGAGGGAAAACAAGCTTGGGAAGAAAGAGAGAGTGCGGTCAAGTGAAGGGCACAGAGAGGGCTGGAAAAGGGAGGAAGCCAGGAATTTTGGCTTGATAAAGAATTGGCAGGGGAGCAAAGCAGAGGCTTCTGGAGATGGGCGGTGGGTGCAAGGGTCTCTCCAGGAGATGCAGTGGGTGTGGGAGTAGAACCTTGGGAGACAGCAGGGAGAGCCGCAGCCCAGAGAAGACCCCTCTGAGAAGACCCCTCTGAGTCGGAAGGAGGGAGGGGTGGGAAAGCATCTCACAAGGGACCCTCTCTACTTCTCTGGAAGGAGAAGGTGGGGGAGGGGGAGGGGAAAATGCTTTCAGAGTTGCAAGATTTCTGTAGCCTCACAATAAAAGGGGAGTTAATACTTTTGGTTTGGGTCTCCTGACCTGAGGGCATCTTGGAAAAGGGAGCTCCAATTCCACCCTGAGAATTGTGGGACTCTACTTCCTAGGGCTGCCGAGGAAGAGTCGGTGCCTGGGCCATGAACGATGCCAGGGGGAAAAGATAACCCGAAAGTTGACATAGATTTTACTGGGAAAAACAAGGGATCAGATATGTAACACTCACTCTTGGTGGTACATTTTTACATTCTAGTTCCACGAAGCTTGGAAAAAGTTGGTGGACTGGTTGGAAGATGCTGAAAATCATCTAAATTCTGAGCTGGAAATTTCCAATGATCCAGACAAAATCAAATTGCAGCTTTCCAAGCACAAGGTTGGAGTCCAGTTACAGTGTATTTATATATTAAATTTTGAAACCGCCCATCTCACTCAGTCTACAGTTAAATACATTAAAAAAACCCATATAAATATTGTACCCCACTAGGAGGGAATTAAAACAATAATTAAAGTTAAGGTGGGGGGAAAGCCTTCAAGGCACTAACCAACCTTAAGGTGGCAGGCTCCTTTGTGAGCGGGGCTTCAGAAAGGCCAGAAGGGTGAGGACCCGGCTCACCTCTTGGGGGAGACGATTCCAAAGAGGGGGGGTGAGGCCAGAGAAGGCTCTCTCTCTCTTGGATCCTGCCTGACGGGATCCTCAGTGCACCTTGCCTGCCTGACTGGGTGGGAGGGGCCAATGCAATGGGAAGAAGAGGGCTCCGCAGGCAGCCTGGCCCATGCAGAGGGCTCTAAAGGTCATCACCAACACCTGGCATTAGACCCAGAAGCCAAGTGGCGTCCATTACCTGGGTCTCCTTTGGTCGTCAAAATTGCTTGCGCAGCCACATTCTGTACCAGCTGAAGCTTCTGGATACTTTTCCAGAGGAGCCCCACACAGAGAATGATTGCAGTAGTCCAGATGGGAGATGACCAGGGTGTGAGTCCTCCCAATCCAAGAAGGGTCAAAATTGGCACACAACACAAAGTGTCAAGGAGGAACAAGGACCTGGGAAAGGCTAGGTCAGCCAACAGCCTGGACGAGAAACAGATTGCAAGAGCCCATTACCAAAAAGGATGGGCGGAGAAAGACCCTCAGGATTTAGGTAGCTGCTGTTCAACTGAAACAAAGAGACCAACTGATGAGAGTCTTAATCATGAATTATTTCAGGAAGCCTTTTTGGGAACTCCTCCTCCTCCTCCCTTGTCCAGAAGGACTTTCTGCCCTTCCTTTCAGTCCCTTTGCCAAACTTTTATTCTTCCCCCTCCCCCCTCAAAGTAACCAGGGGGGGAAATGACATAAATCAGTTCAGGGCAGGATGAACCTAGAGAGGGTCGAACAGAGCCAGACCCTTTTTGACCTGGGAGGAGAAGCCACTGAAAGGAAGGCTGAGCTTCACCTGGGCTTCCTCCAGTGCATCCATTCTCCACCCCCTTCCTCTCTCCCTGTCCCGTGACCCAGAGCGCAGCCCAGGCCCTGCCAAGGGACACGCAGGTGGCCCAGATGCAAGAGGGGAAGGCAAAGCAGAAGCCCAAGCGGGCGCCACACGTTACCTCTGTGTGCCTAATGACATGCAGGCACCTCTTATGACTGCTGCTGCTGCTGAGAAAGAGCTCCAGAGGAAGGCAGGCAGGCTGGAAGTGGCTGGGAGGGGCCCAGGGAGGTGCTGCACGAGGTGGGGAGACAGGCAGCAAGCTGGGGCTGCCTGGCCCAGGAAAGCCCCCTGGTCCTCTTCAGTCTGCAGCCTCCCTCCAGCTACCATTGGAAGAGACAAAGGGAGAGAAAATGCAGTGGTTTGCTTCACCTTCCCTAATTCTTAAAAATAATTTCTGTCAAAAACTCAGGAGTTCCAGAAAACCCTGGGAGGCAAGCAGCCTGTTTATGACACCACCATCCGCACTGGGAGAGCCCTGAAAGAGAAAGCTCATTTCCCTGATGATACCCAGAACCTGGATCATCTCCTGGGGGAAGTCCGGGATAAATGGGACACCGTTTGTGGCAAATCTGTGGAGCGGTGAGTGAGAGCAGGTGGCAGGTGCCCTCGGAGCTGACTTCTGTCTGTTTGACTGCTGGGGGCACCACGGGGGTTTGGGGCAGGGAGAAATTGCAAGTCTAGTCAGGGAATTCCTGCTCTTGGCAAGAGTAAGCCCCATTTGGGCTCCAAGGAGATCGCCTGCCATCTTTCCCGTGTCTCTTTGCAGGCAGCACAAACTAGAAGAGGCGCTTCTCTTCTCTGGGCAGTTCATGGATGCCCTGCAGGCCTTGGTGGACTGGCTCTACAAAGTGGAGCCCCAGTTGGCCGAAGACCAACCTGTCCACGGGGATCTGGATCTGGTCATGAATTTAATGGACGCTCACAAGGTAACTGCTGAGGTGCAGCACAAGGAATGGCCCTTCGCAAAATGAGCAGCCAGCCTCCAGCTTTGTCACTCTTTCTAAAACAGGTGTGGGCTGCATGTGGCCCTGGACAGCTAGTAATACAGCCTCACAAGATTGTAAACTTTTAACATTATTATATGCTGGGTCTTGAAAATCTGCAAGAAAACAAGCAAGCTCAGAGAGCACCAAAGACCCCTCATTTATATACATTAACCGTATTTCTGTGCATCACTCAGTGCAGCCCAGGCAGGCTGAAAGGTTGGACGTGCCTGTTCCAGAATGTGCTGGAGCAGAGTGGGCTTTGGGAACAGCAGTCAGGGAGCTGTCCTCTTGAGTGGTTGCAGTTTGCAGCCTTGCTAAAACATCAAACCAGCTTTATTAAGGAAAAAATAAACTACTTCTGACCTTTGCAAGAAAACTATATTTAGCCGCCATGAGTGAAGCTTGGTTCAAGGGTATTTTTTCGTTTCCTTGTTAGGTTTTCCAGAAAGAACTTGGCAAGCGGACGGGAACCATCCAGGTCCTCAAGCGCTCAGGCCGGGAGCTGATTGAGAACAGTCGGGATGACACCACCTGGGTGAAGGTGCAGCTTCAGGAGCTTAGCAGCCGCTGGGACACAGTCTGCAAGATGTCTGTCCTGAAGCAGACACGGCTGGAGCAGGCCTTAAAGCAGGTGGGGGAGAATGAGGCAGAGCCACCTTGCACTCACACTTGTTCTTCCCTCCACAGACTTTCTGAAAGGAGGAGGGATTGAAGTTGTGTCCCCCCCCCTTGCTGGTCTTGGAAGCATGCAGGTTGCATCTGGATGGATGGAGGGCAACCACCATAGCAAGGAGAGAAGTGTGGGGGCCCTGTGATTACCTCACAGGAGTTAAGGTCCAGTGTGTGGAAAGTAGGCCTAGAACTTAATTCCAAACACTCAGTAACCCTGAGGCACCTCAGAGAAGGCCAACCTGTTAGAGGGCCCTGAGGGAGACAAGCATCTCTCTCGGTCTACCACCTGCGTCATGGATAGTGGTTGCACTCATAAAATAGTGCCTCCTGTCCTATTTCAAGTTTCAGTCTCTCTCTCTCTCCCTCTCTCTCTCTCTCTCTCCCTCCCCCACCCCTCTCTCTCCCTCCCCCCCCCCTCTCTCACACACACACACACACCCAAAGTAAGGAAAGCAATTTACTCAAGACTGAGAGGATAATAGCAGAAGGGAAGAAATTAAAATCAACAAAGTCCCTTTGGTGGTTTTGCTTTCAACAGAAGAGTAGCCAGAATCCACTCCAAAGTTCAGAGAGCCAAGTTAGGTTTGCCACAAATCCAAGCTCAGAGTTTTATATGCAAGATTCACAGAAGCAATACACCAGAGCAGGAGATCCAACGCTTGCTTACAGCAGAGTGAGATGGGTGAGGGCTGCGTTTTTAATCAGTCTTTAATCAGGAGAGTTACTTCCCTGCTTGGCAAGGAGCCTCATTGAGTACCCCTACTCTGCTCTCCTCTCTACTGCCCGAGTATCAGGGGCTTGGAGGCCGGGTCCTCATAGGATTGTTTCAGTTATGTTGAGGATGCCTCTGATCCAGTGACTCCTGGCTTGGGGTCTCCTGAGGCTGACATTCCACGGCTTCAGCTGGAGAAACTTCTCCAGAGTCTGAGTCCTGGGCGTGACACTTCCAGGGCACATCTGGCTGGGTGCCGCTGACTCCTTTGGCCCATCTGGAGGGGCAAGTTGCAGAGGTGGAGGACTGACTGAGGGGCTTCTGCTTTTCAGGCTGAGGAGTTCCGTACCGCCATCCACCAGCTGCTGGAGTGGCTCTCGGAGGCCGAGCAGACCCTCCGCTTCCGGGGAGCTTTGCCCGATGACACGGAAGCTCTGCAGTCGCTCATTGATGTGCATAAGGTGAGCGGTGATCCCATGGATGCAGGGTGGGCCAGGGCAGGGCAGGGGGGCTGCGGGTAACGGTGAGTGCCTTTGCGTTGCCTCGTGCAGGAGTTCATGAAGAAAGTGGAGGAGAAAAGGCTGGATGTGAACTTGGCGGTGGGGATGGGAGAGATCATCCTGTCTGTGTGCCATCCAGACTGCGTCACCACCATAAAACACTGGATCACCATCATCCGTGCTCGATTCGAAGAAGTGAGTTGCCGTGTGGACATTGGTTTCTTGTCCACTGAGTTGGGCCTGTTGTGGTGGCTGAAGGGGTTCCTTTTGTTAATTGTGGGGTATTCTGCACCTCTGGAATAATCAGCTCCAGATCTCTGTCTTCACCCTTCCAGACGCACAACTTGCTCTGCCTCTCAGTCTTTTGTCTTGGCCTGTTTCTCCTCCAGGTTCTCACGTGGGCAAAGCAGCACCAGCAGCGGCTTGAAGTGGCGCTTCGGGAACTCATGGCCAATGCAGAACTGCTGGAAGAGCTTCTGGCGTGGATCCAGTGGGCAGAAACCACGCTGATCCAGCGGGAGCAGGAGCCCCAGAATATCGAGCAGGTCAAGGCCCTCATTGCAGAGCATCAGGTAACGGCCGTCCCCGTGTTCTCCTGACCCCTTCCTCAAGGACAGCAGCGTCTGTCCTTCCCATGGGATGCATTGATGGGAGCAAGCGCCAAAAGTGCTCAGTGCCTGCCATGGAATTGCTAGCGGCAATGCCACAACCGTTGCTTCTTGAGGCTTTGAGCTTTAATGTTGCAAAAGGAGGGCTGAGAAAAGTAGCTGGACATTTGCAAACTGTTGCATCTTTTCTCCTTCCAGTCCTTCATGGAAGAGATGACCCGGAAGCAGCCAGATGTGGACCGTGTCACCAAAACATACAAGAGGAAAGCGACTGAGCCAGCTCATGGCCCTTTCCTGGAAAAATCCCGCAGCAACAGTAAGTTGTTATAACTTGGGGTGCCAGCCACAAGTGCCAGGGGTGCGGGGTTGTGGGGGAAGCCTGCGGAGAGCCCTGCCGTGGTTCCTTCCCGCCTGGCCTGGCCTGGCCTGGTGCCAGCAGGTGCCAAGCAATCAAGCTATTCCCTGCAGGCTCAGCCTATGAACGGTCGTCTCTTTTAGGGTTGGTCCTACCTCTCAAAAGTCAGGTCTAAACAAAGTGGTCTCACCCGTCCCCAGCTGAGGGGAAAAAGAAAAATCCTTTGGCATAGTTTTGATGGGTGTTTCCCATTTTCTTCTCTGCTCCTTTCCTTTCCCCCTTTTTCATGCTCTGGCTTGGCTGAGCTTGGCTTTTTTTAGCTCACCTGCTTTTTATTCCAGGAAAGCCCTTGAACCAGGTGGCCCCTCCTCCCCTGCCAATCCTCTCGCAGTCTGAAGCCAAGAACCCACGCGTCAACCAGCTCTCGGCACGCTGGCAGCAGGTGTGGCTCCTGGCCCTGGAGCGGCAGCGCAAGCTCAATGATGCCCTGGACAGGCTGGAAGAGGTGAGAATCCTCTTCCGCACATGGGCGGGGCAGCCTTGGACGTGGGGCAGCAGGAAATGGAAGCAGAGTTGAAGGTTGGGGCTGATCTGAGTTTCAGATACACAAGCACCGCTGGTGCACATCCCTCTCCTCCCCCAGCAGCTGCCACCTGGCCCTTCCTGCCTTCCCCATTCCCCAGCCGCTTGCTCACCTACGCTGGAAGCCACTGAAAAGCTGACACCTCCTAAATGTGTTGGCCCTTCCTTGGGACTTATTATACTTAGGCCCACTTGGAGGTCTCCGGCTGCAGGAATATCCCATGAAATAAGTGTCACCTTCTGCCACCACAGGAGTTCCTGGTCAGTTCCAGCAATAACAACAGGCCTAAAACTTGGCAGTCAATACATTTTTTTTTCTGTTGTCATCTCACAAAGAGAAAGATGCAACTCCCACAATTGTGTCTGAATGCACAGAACTGACTGGGAGGGGAAAGGCTTTTCCCCTTTTTCTGGTACTCTCATTTTTGGCAGATGACATTCTCACCCCACCCGCTCATACACAGACACAACCCCAAGGAGCCTCCCATATTGTAATGATGCCCAGCTACGGGAATTCGGAGACCTTTCAAGCAGGGATGCCTGTGGCCCTGGGCTGGTGCAGGGAAGGATATATCTGCTCCTGATCTTGCAAGAAAATGTTGACTGTTGCTCCCCACTGCTTTTCAAGATGGCCCATTTGGGGGTCTTCTGGCCTTACAGAATAATATGCTTAGATGGATATGAAAATCACATCCATTAGTTGCAAAAACTACCTTGAACACAGCCTGGGTTGACTCAACCCAGTAAGTTTCAAACCTATCCAAGGTTAAGTCTAGCAAAATAAGCCCAAGTTGGGCCAATGGACCTGAAGTGTCTTTAACTGACCAATTAAGCATCTTAATAATAGTAGTAGTAGTAGTAGTAGTAGTAGTAGTAGTAGTAGTAGTAGTAGTAAAGTTGGAAGGGCTCTTGGAGGTCATCTCGTCCAACCTCCAGCTCAGGCAGGAAACCCCCATTTCAGACATTATGTGAACAGAGCACATAATTTTTTCTCCTTCTATTTCCAAGTTGAAAGAGTTTGCAAACTTTGACTTTGATGTATGGCGGAAGAAATATATGCGCTGGATGAACCACAAGAAATCCCGTGTGATGGACTTCTTCCGGCGGATTGACAAAGACCAGGATGGGAAGATCACCCGGCAGGAGTTCATTGATGGGATCCTGGCCTCTAGTGAGTGCCTGCTTGTTCCAAATCTTGCTTTGCTTGCTGGGCAACTGAGCAACTGAGCAGCAAGAAGGGTGGCTCCGTGTCACAGAGGTTTTTTTCTGTCTGATTACCCCAAGGCACCGGGCTTGTTTTGCACAGAGGCAGATGGCCATCCATACCTGGCAGCCAGGTTGACTTGCAGCTCAAGCACTGGAAAGCTGCAGGTGGAACAGCAAGAGCACTTAGACTTACATACCGCTTCACAGCGCTTTACAGCCCTCTCTAAGCGGTTTACAGAGTCATCCTAGGGCCCCCAACAATCTGGGTCCTCATTTTACCAACCTCAGAAGGATGGAAGGCCGAGTCCACCTTGAGCCGGTCAGGATCGAACAGCTGGCAGTCAGCAGAATTAGCCTGCAATACTGCATTCTAGCCACTGTGCCACCATGCAGAGTAGAATGGCTGGGGTCTTCCTGCCTGATGTACCAGTTTGTGCAGGGATTTCTGCGTATCTCACAGTGGTGCCCCTCAGTCAGTTAAAGTGACATCATTGGGCTATGGACTGTGTAACTTAATGGAGGCCAGGCTGTAGCTTCATGGCAGGTGGGAGTGGGACCTCAGCCCCTCTCTTTGGTTCCCCTTCCCTCTGTCCCTGGAAACTTTACCACAAGAGAAAGTCTTCAGTTCCACGTAACCCGTTTTGACTATGACACACTTGGTTCTCTTTATATTAATCCAAGATGCCCTTAGGTGGTCCCCAGTGGTGCTCATGGCCATCCAGCCATTTTCCACAGCTGTTGGGGCTGGGGGGGCGGATAGCATTGGCGTAATGATTCTGCAGCAAAGTAAACCAACAATGGTTTTTGGCCATCATTTCCTTATTTCTGCTTATATCAGTATTAGGAAAAAATCCAAAACCACGTTTCTGCCCACTTCACACAAGACACGGGATGCCCAAGGAAGGGTGTGAAAAATGATAACTCCGAAGCCAAGCACTTTGAGCAAACTGTGTCTTGCAAGGCTCGTACCAGTCGGCCAGGCATCTAGCCATAACTGGAGTCAGACGAAGTTTCCACTTTGCCTAATGTCGCTCCATCTCTTGCCACAGAGTCTGCTTGTCTTGTTCCCCAGAAACAGAGGCTGTGCCCCTGCTAGAGAGGCCCTTGTTGCCTGGTTGGGGTAGGGAGGAGGCCGTGCCCAGGAGTGGCAGGGGCCCATCATTTTGAAAGCTTCACTGAAGGGACTGGCATCCTTCTCTTCTCCTTCTCTTCCTTCCCCAGAATTCCCCACAACCAAGTTAGAAATGACGGCTGTCGCTGATATCTTTGACCGTGATGGGGACGGCTATATTGACTATTATGAGTTTGTAGCTGCTCTGCACCCTAACAAAGATGCTTACCGGCCAACAACAGATGCGGACAAAATCGAGGATGAGGTAGGGGTTTGGCTGAGGGACTCGGGGCGGGGGGAGAAGAGACAGTAAACTGGGCTCTCCCTGGGCTCTGCAGGCCACGAGCTCCCTGTCGCCACTGGTCGAGATGGTGCATTGTCACTTTCTCTCCATTTCTCGATAAATTCCTGGGGTTTTATGAGAAAGACGTAGGTGGAACAGCAGTCAGTAAACATTCCTCCCATTTACTGCTCCTTGTGGGCCCCTTTTCCCTTTATTTCTCGGGGATGGAACTGTTGACTCTGGGATCCCCTTTCTCTTGTGGGAGGGCTGTGTGGGAAGATTTATCAAAGTCATTGGAATAGAGTAATAGATTGTTTTCCCCCAAAGCAAGGATACGTCCCTTCTTCCTCTGCCCCCCTCACTTGGCAGCCTTCCAGCTCTCCCACTCCTCCCAGATATCTCCCCCCGCCTTTATTTCCCCATCCATTGTGTTATATCCACTGGAATGTTCATAGTTTAATCATAGAACATAGAATAACAGAGTTGGAAGGGACCTTGGAGGTCATCTAGTCCAACTCCCTGCACAAGCAGGATCGTCTAATTGAGGCACATTCTTTTACTGGCAGTTCATCTTAATCAATAGGTACTAATCCTATGTGAATTTATTTTGAGTCTGCATCCTGCCATTTTTTTAAGTGTGGCATGCAAATGCAGCCAGGATGGGTCGCCTGCCCACCGTAATCGGGACCGGTTTCCTGCATCTGGCACTCCAGCTTGACCAGGGGGAAGGCAGGGGCAGCACAGGACCTCCGTGTTGGTGCACTTTCCCTGTCCACCCTTCATCACTCTTTTTGGTTGGACTTCTGACATTTAGAGTCGCCCTTCTTTGGGGCAAACACCGTCTCGGCCCGTGCTGTACATTGAATAGGAATGCAAGGCAGAGAGGTTGGAGCAGGGCTTGAGCAGCATTGTCCAGCCAGAACTGGCCAGTTGGTGGTAGCCCAGCAGTCCGAGATCATCACACAGCGGCAAAGGCTGCCAAAATAGGCAGCCACCCATTTGAAGCCAGAGCGGAATGAGCGCCAGGAGTACAGGGTTACTTCTATCCGGTGCAAAGTCAGCTTTCTGCAGCAGTCAGTTCCTTCCTGCTTCTTCCTTTACAGGTGACAAGGCAGGTGGCACAGTGCAAGTGCGCCAAGCGATTCCAAGTGGAGCAGATTGGAGAGAACAAGTACCGGGTAAGGAGAAGGAGCCAGGATGGGGGCTGTCTGTGATCTGGGGGGGCCTCAGCAGGCTGACTGGGGCCTGCCAGTGCAGTGCCCTGTTGTGGGAAGGAGACCAGCCCACCCTGTCAGGAAGCAGGCTGACTAAACCCGGGGGGTGGGTGGGTGGGTGGGTCCATGGTGCTCTGCAAAGAGTGTAGAGAAAGCTGCTCCCATGAGCCTGTGTTGGGGGGGGGGTTGTTCTGCCTCATAGTACAATCCTTTCTCAGTTTCTTTCTGGATGCTCACAGAAAAATGGGTTCAGAAATGGGATTTTATCCGATTTCTGATTTTTGTTTGAAGCTCTTCGAATTTGCCCTCTGTCTGAGCTTCTCCGTGTCCCCTGAGCTGACTGGATTTTAGACAAGGCATCAGTAGAGATTCTCAGTTGTCCCAACGGTGCTTTCTTCAAAAAGCAAGTGGGCTTTATTTTTCCTTGAAGACGTTTCGCTTCTCATCCAAGAAGCTGCTTCTTTTGAGGAAAGCACCTTTGGACCAAGGCCAAGCTTGAGGAGCTGCTTTGGGGGCCATTCTTGCAGGGAGGGCGGGGGCGGGATGGAAACCATGGCCCAATCCCAGAGTTTGGCACAAGGTCCTTGGGGCCACTCGTGGCCCTTTCTGCTGGCCGTCCTTTGTGGTAATACTTAAATGGAGGAGCAGCAGTTTAGCAGTGTGGGAAGCACAGAAAACAGTGTCAGCATTGTTGCCCTGTGTGATGTGTTCTCTCTTCTCCCTTTCTCTTCTCGTTTGCATCTCCTCCTCTCTAGTTCTTCCTCGGCAACCAGGTACAGTGAGTCTTGCAGAGCTGCCTCTGCGTTTTCCTCTAGCTAATTCTCCTTCCAAGATGTGCATGTATAATTTGCGTGTCTGTTTCCACACCGGCCTTTTCATAACTATGATTGTTGTGCTTGTGGATGTATTAACTTGACAGAGTTGCTGGTATATACAGAAATGTAGTGAAGCAACCAGGCAGTGACCTCCAATTATAAAAATAAACACAGAATCACACACACACACACACACACACACACACACACACACACACACACACACACACGGAAGTTGGACTGTCCTGCTAATGAGCCATGCAGATACTCTCAGGAATTCCAGGAAGAATTAAAATAAGGAAAGGGCTGAAGAGAGCAGCTGGCCGGAGTGGCCTGCTCGTCCTCCTCTGGTTCCGGAGGCTCCAAAGTGGCCGACCAGAGGAACCGGAGTTGGGCCGGGGACCGTTGTGGCTGGTGGAAACCCTCTCTCCCAGACTGGACCCCAGCAGAGCAGTAGGCCTAACCTGTCTTGGGAAGCTCAGGGACCCTCCCTCCGAATCAGAGTTCCCATCTAGCCTGACCGGGGAGCCGCCCTGCAGCTTTCCTCCTGTCAGATGAGAGCTGGGGGGGCTGAGCCAGGGAGTTTGGCCCAGAGCTTTGGGCTCACTGCACAGAATTGCACGTTTGACCAAGTATTCTGTATATCAACATCTTTCCATGGGTTCCTATTAATTTTCCATTGCTTTGGAAATGCAAGTCCCGAATTCCTCTGGAAAACTCCCTTCCATAAATGGCACTGAACCTCCAAGCCACCTGCAGGGCCCTTTCAACAAGACTCTTGCTTCAGGCTGAGACACACCACAGCTGCTGCAGAGGTATTCCTGGTGTCATTTCTGCCTCCCTGCCGAGTTCACGTCCTGTTGCCTGATTGGGGAGGGGATGGCAGTGAATGTTGGCAGTTGACCTTTTTTGGCCAAATCCAACACAGCAAATGAAATTTCAGTTTCGTAGATCAGTTGAGGAACAAAAAGGTAATAGCTTATCTGTTCAGGCACCCGGAATTATGAAGGAAATGGAAATGATGGTTACATCTGTAGGTCCACAACCCCTGAGATGTGACAATGCCCTCTTTCCATCTGAAATATTTGGGGGAAAGAGAAGACAGTCTGTGGAGCTAAAAAGTACCCCTGGGGTGGAAGCTGATGGGAACTCAAGATGCCGCTAGAGATTAAGCACGCGGCTTCGGTCTGGGGCGTCCCTGATCATTCAGAGCAAATTGCTGGCTCTGCCTGTGATCCTGGCAATTAATCGGTACTCTGAGGTTGCTGCTCCTTCAGGCACTGTGTTGCAGGGCCACCTGTCTCTGGCTGCTGCCAATCACGCTTCTGCAGGGGGGGAGGGGATGCCATGCTGGAAAGCTTTTTGGTGGAGGGTTTTGCTCTCCTTCCTGATGAGACTGCAGCCCTCCAATCACTGGGCCCCCAGCTGGTCTCTTCCAAAGGGGCCGGATCAGGTGACCTCCAAAGCCAAGTTGCTTCCAAAAGACTCAAATCTCTTGAGGAGAAGTGCAGAATCCAGACTTCTCTGGCCGTCCAAGCAGCCCAAATTGGCCCAAAGAGAACGGCCGTTCGGGGTGCAGCAGATGTGGGCAGCTGCCGAGCAGGAGAGAGGCCTGGCCAGGAGCCGTGGAGCTGACACCCAAGCTGACACCCCCACACCCCCAATTGTCTTTTGGCATCTTTCTCATGCAGCATTTTGTGGCTGGCTGGGATTCATTGTTTGTCCTTGATCATAAGGAGGCCTTGGCTTGGGGTCCAGCAAAATGGGCTTCTGGCCACCCAGGGTCCATTGGATCGTTCCGCTTTTTTAATCGTTAAAAATTTAAGAAATTAATTAAGAAAGATGGTAATTAATTGATTTATTAAGAATAATACACTTTACGATCCTTTTATAAAACAGTTGTCTCTGTCATTTTCAAAGGCAAACTGAGGTGGGTGGTGGGGAGCCCCAGACGTAGACTTCTGCTGCAGTGTCTTCTGGGGAAGAACGCGCGTGCCTTAGTACGACAGCGCAATTAAACCTGCTCCCTCTTTGCATCTTTGTGACAGTTCGGGGATTCCCAGCAGCTGCGGCTGGTCCGTATCCTGCGTAGTACAGTCATGGTTCGTGTCGGTGGAGGATGGATGGCTCTGGACGAGTTTTTAGTGAAAAACGATCCTTGTCGAGGTAGGAGATGCATCTGCTTTTTAATGAAGGTTTTTTCAGGGAAACCTCAATCCTGGTGACTGCAGAGGAGCAGGAAGGGGAGCTGCTCTGGGGGTGAGCCTGAGGGGCCCCAGAAGATCAGCCCAGGGAGCTTTGCTCAGCGTCAGACCCGTGAGAAAAGGAGCCGCCGGCACTCTCAGCCACAAGCACCAAGGGGGCCACGGCCAGACAGGAAGCGCCTTTCTCTGGGTCAAAAGTCCCGGAGCCCTTTTGCCCGCCAGCTGTTTCCAGGCCGCCCTGCATGCTGCATGAAGGAGCCCTCCTCCCTCCCCTGCTGGCTCCCTCTTCCTCGGGCCCCTTGCTGCTCCCTCCGGTGGTCGCACCTGTTTCTTTTCTCTGTTCTAGTTCACCACCCTGGGAGTAAAATCAAACGCTCCGACTCCAGCTCTTCAATTGCCAGTCAGTCTCCGATAGGTTGGAGGTTTTTCTTCCCTTTCTCTGACTGCCCTGTTGGGAATGGCTTTGCTGCTCTAACCCGCCTCGGTCGGTGCCGAATGCTAGAGCCTGCACTGTGCTTGGCCAAGGAAGGGGGTGCAGAGCTCTTGCTGGCCAACTGGCTGGAGCTCTTCCCCCCCCCCATGGGGTCCACTCCTCCACCCCACCACGTCCTCCGGCTCAGCTTACCCTCATGGGTGGCCCCGAGTGAGGAGCGGGCTGTGTGACCCCGTGTGGATGCCATGTGCTTACTTGCACGTTTCCTTCTCTGCTTTTCTGCTCCTAGAAGTACTTGATTGAACGGACTGAACAAAACATAAAAAAATAAAACGGAATTCAAGGTTAGAAAAACAAATGGAAAGTAACAATAGCAATTAAAAAAAAGCTACATTTGCTGATTTTTTAAATGCAGGGGAAGCATTCTCAAGCAGGCCTTTCTTGCAGATTCTAACACTGGGCAGATTCCTCCCAGGAGAGTTCTCCCCTCAGGAACCCTCAGCCACTTGGATGGTGTAGTTGAGGACAGTCTGAAGGGTGTTCCAGAAGCCCTGAGCAACCAGGGCACATGGCTGACTTCAGCCTTTCTGTGATCTCTACGGCTGTGTTTTAACACCGGTCACAATTTCTGGATACTTGCCAAACTTTGGCCAGCCTCCCAGCAGCCCTGGTATATGAACTGCCAGGATTCTCCAGGCAGCAGAGCTAATATGAAAATTTTTGAAGTCCGCCTACTTGAATGACACCCAGGTTGAGGAAGTCTACTTCAGCCCAGTCCCTTTCTCTCAGGGACAGAAGAGAGATTCTTTTATTCTTTAGTATCACTTCCTCCTCATGTTGAAATCTCAGCCTGCGCCGGTTTGGGTGTCTGTAATTCAAGAGTACTTTATCAGAAGCCAACGAATTCCCTTTCCTTGGTCTTTGGAGTTGTGATGTTTCTGGCAGGTTCATGCTTGCCTTTCCTCCCAGTGTTTCTCCTGAACTTGGCTGGATGCTTCTGGTTGGAAAACCTCCACTGTTTTCTCTCACCTCGCACCCTCCAGGCATCTGGCTGAGAGTTCTGGGGTGTTGAAGGCAAACTTATGGGAAAACCCGAGGGAATGGATTAGATGGGAGGGCTCTGTGCTTCTAAGTCCTTTTGACTTTGTGATTGCCACACTCCTATTGCTGTGCTGTGGCCAGTTGTTGCTTAGCTCCCCATGATTCCAGGACAAGACTCAGCACTGATCCTACAAGGCTTTTGCGCAGTGTGGCTTACTTAACCCAAATACCAATGTGTGTGCTTCTGTTGGTTGAGTTTTGTATTTTCCAAAGACTAGATTCTGTCAACACGTTTGCTAATAAGACGGGGGGGGGGGTGGAGGGCGTTTCCAATTTCTTGATCCCACCAGTTAATTTTATTCCAGCCTTTGGAGAACAAGAAACACTTTTCAGGTGAGAGTATCGGCCAGTGATTGCCCCTGGCAAGATTCCTTTTTCTGGATTCACAACACATTTTACATAGCCGATGCAAGCCATCTAATTCCAGTTTCGATCCTCCTTTTTTGGCACTGGCCTTGTTGGGGGCAGTGGGCCTGCTTTACAGACGGCCCCAGGCCTGCCCCTCTCTCCCCAACGTCCACCCAGCCTCCACAGCTTTCTTGCCACTGGTCCACTGGCTTTCTGCAATTTTAACTGGCTTCTTTGCTGGACTGACAGTGCGAGAAGAACTTAGGAGAGGAGCCCCTCTTCCGCATGTGGGACAAAGGAGGGGCTATCAAAAGGGAAAGGAGTCCAATGCCTGCCCTCATCTCCACCCTTCCTAGCCCTGAGGCCGTCCCTGCAAACCTCTAGGGAGGCACACACTGGCCCAGAGGGCGGGAGAGGGAGTGGCAACGGAGTGGTTGGGGCTTTGCATGATGTCTGGCCTGCATCAAGCGGGGGGGGGGGCTTTTCCTGCCTCATTCAGTAATTTAGACGGCTAACGGGGTCTTTTTGTCCAGCTGGAACAAAGGAAGAAAAAGACTGCATGTCTCCAGCAAACTCCAAACTAGGCCATTAGTTGGTTCTTTCATTTAGCTATCTCCAGCTTTGCCATCCGTATTTTGTGTTCTTCTTTTCTTACAGCACGAGGCAGGACTAACCTTGAACTTAGAGAAAAATTCATTCTGCCAGAGGGCGCATCTCAGGGAATGGCACCATTCCGGTCCCGTGGCCGGAGGTCCAAGCCTTCCTCTCGGGCCGCCTCCCCCACACGGTCCAGTTCAAGTGCCAGCCAGAGCAATCACAGCTGCCCCTCAGTGCCATCCTCTCCTGCCACACCTGCCAGCGGGACCAAGGTGAGAAGTAGGCTCTTTTTTTTTCCTTGTAAAAATTTTTATTTTCAATTTTACAGTACATAACGATCTTACAAATACTTCAAATAAAAAACAAAACAAATTGATACACACCACCGCAGGCTCTTTCTTCACCTGGTTTCCATGGCAGTGGGGTCTTTTCCCTCAGCCTTGAAAAAACAAAGGGCTTCTGAAAGTCTGTGTTGAGTTGTGGTGCAGGTAGCTGGGGAAGGCTGCTTCGTCTCAAAGCCCCCCCCCCCTCCAAGCCAGGCCCAGGAGCACCACAGGTGGGTCCCGTGATCATCTCCTTAGGCAGAGGCTGCAGCCCGGAGGGGGGCTCACTCGGCTGGCCTCGGGAGCCTTTTCACAGCCAGATTGTCCTGTCCATGTCGGAAGAACCCTCAGTTCCATTTGCACGTCCCCTCTGATCTTGCAAGTTGTGCCTTTCCAATGGCTCCACATTCAAGAAGGTGGAGAGAAAAGAGGAAGGCTGAATTTCCCCTCTTCTTCACACTCCCCACAAACAGTTGCTAGTCTTCCCCACAATATGGAATATGTTTTTTTCTTGAGCTTTTTATCAAGACATTTTTATGCCACACAGTTCTGTGCCCTGTGTCAACCTAGTTTTGTGTTCATCAGCTGCTGCATCATCATCATCATCATATTATTATTATTATTATTATTATTATTATTATTATTATTATTATTATTTTAGGATTTATATCCATTTCTGTTTTATTTCCTTCTGATCTGGTCACTCCTCCCTCCCTCTCTCTCTCCCCCCCCGCCATTCATTTTGTTTGCCCCTCCCATCCTTCAAACTCTCTTTGGATTTTCCATTTCACAGACTCCGCATCACTTCACCCGTTGTTATGACAAACCCTGGTTGGTAAACAGCAAGGCAGGTACCCCCCTGAGGGGCTGCGATAATGCCGACCTCCACCTGTCTGCTTCTGAGGTAGAGTATGGCTCCGGTGGGCAAAAGGGAGTGCTTCCTTGAGTCAGCTTCCTCTCCTGCTTGCTGCCCCTCGGCCAGCCCTCCTGCGCTCCCCACGCCTCTCTCGGCAGAGGCTGGCTGTATTATTGTTTAGCCTATGGCATGTCATACATGGACTAGCAATCTAAATTAACATTTCAACTAGATTAGTAAAGCCCAATAAAATATAAATATTAAAAAGATCTGTGTTCAAATACTGACGACTAGACTATCACACCATTGAAGCGCAGTATCATTTATATTTTTTAAAAATCAGATACTGGACCAGTATATGCCCTCAGCTTACAGCCGGTCATGACGTACTGTACAGTTTGATGTGGGACCCCCCCCCAATCACACTGAGGGGAGGTTACTATGCCCCATTTATACAGAGAGTCCTGGCAGACGCTGTGTGAGGTGCAAATCCTACTCAGGTTTGTTCATTGCTTGACGTAGTTCAAACCTCGGCACGTGGGGTCACGGGGTCATTTATATGGCTTCCCATAGCTGGGTGTTCAGTGGCCCATTTGCCTTAGAGGCTGACTCTGCAAAACATCTGAAAGCCCAACAGGCACACTCACAACCCGAGTTAGAGGCTGTTCCTCTTTTTAAGATGTTCTTAATTAAGAACATCTTCCAAGAACCAAGAGGAGAAAGCTGCCTAAGCTTAATAAAAAGGATGTAATAAATACTGGGGTCTTTTTTAGAAATAAAGGTTGGAGAACAAAATAAATTCACACTTGAATAATAAGTGTCTTTTAATTTGTGTTTAATTATTACTTTCCTCTTAAGTGTTTTTTAGTTCAGGGTAGCCATTCTAGGTGGGCCATTCTTTGTTTTCATTTCCATAACAAGTTCTGCCTGTAAGTAGAGTGGAAAGGCCCGTCAGGAGGAGGAGCCTGTGAGTCGAACCATTTCTGCCACCTTGGCAGTTGAGTGCCGTGCAGGTCCGGAACATCCTCCCGGGGTTTTAGAAGGTGCTGGCAGAGGTTGTGGTGGCCCTCAAGGTCCTCAGAGAGAGAGGCCTGCCTGCCTTCATTTTTTTTCTGTCAGACATTTTAGAGAAAGGGGATAAACAAAGAGAAATAAAGTACAAGAACAAAAAGGTAACATGCCAATAGTAAAATGCAAAGAAGTAAACAAAGGATCTAGAATGCCACGGATATTACAATTTTCCAATGTATCATTAATTACCCCAAAATTATAGCATATATTATATGACTGTAAAGCACTAAGAATCACTATTAAGCTTTCTGCTAAAAATGCAGCCTAGGAACTGTGGCCAACACAAGTTATAATAAATAGAATCTGAAGTCATAATACTAGATGAGGCATGTGTTCAAGTTACAGGTCCAAGCACTGAATTTTACTTCAGATTTATTTTATGATAGGGAATTATTTTGGGCCCCAAAGCAGGCTCCCTTCCCTGGAAAGACATGATGGGCCTCACCTCGTGACCCACTTCTTCCCTGGGGGGACCCTAAGAGGGATGCACAAGCAGAGCGAACGTTCTTCCTTCTTCTAAACAGGCGTTTGGAAACTGACTAAGCCTCTCCAAAGCACCCTTCCCCAAGGCAAGGGCCAGCTCTGGCTCCTTTTTTTAATTATTTCAGCAAGGACAGCAGTTTGATTAACCGGCTGGCCCGCTTTCCTCCCTGGCCTCCGAAAAGCCGTGAGAGTGATGAGGCAGGGAGGCCAGCATTCACTTCGCGCATGGGACGTACTCATCTGCTTGGCTTGAATTCACCCAACGTGCTGGGCCAAGCCTCCCCAAGGCCACGTGTGAAGCCTGTCTCCTCTTTGCCTTTAAGACACAGAGGTCTGCAGCTGCTCCTGAAGCACAGGGGTTCTCTGAAGCTCTTTCTGTGGCTCCGTAACAAAACTTGATTGCCTCTATCCCAAGGTTGCTCTCTCCTCGGCCAGCAAGTTGAAACGGCCCACTTTCCACTCCAGCCGGACATCTCTTGCTGGGGATACCAGTAACAGTTCCTCACCAGCTTCTTCCGGTGCCAAAACCAGTCGAGGTGGTAAGTTCCAAGCTAGATTTGGAAACACCAGAGGCAAATGCTCTGGGTTGGGAAGCCCAGCATGGCCTCCCAAACCACCGGTAGACCACGGATGGTCTTCTGTAGGTGCCCAGGAGAAGCCAAGCAGAATTCTTTTTTCGTCTTATTTTTTTGGGGAGGGAGGGTCGAAGGCAGTGCTGTTAAATTCCTTCAAGATTCCCTCGCACTGTAAAAATGTGTTTTTGACTTTCAGATCCTAAGAAAACAGCCAGTCGCCCCAGCAGCCGTGCAGGCAGCCACGCAGGGAGCCGAGCCAGCAGCCGACGAGGCAGCGACGCTTCTGACTTTGATCTCCTGGAGACGCAGTCTGCCTGTTCAGACACTTCGGAGAGCAGCGCAACGGGAGGGCCCAGCGGCTCCCGGCGGGGCCTGGCCAAGCCCTCCAAAATCCCCACCATGTCCAAGAAAACGAGTGCGGCCAAATCTCCGGGCCCCAAGAGATAATACAGCATTCACGCCATGTCCAGCTTTGCACAGAGAACGGAAACCTGTGTGTCCAGTTTTTAACCCTGCTTCATACATTGGATGTATATTTATTCTACGTGGGAGAAATTATATTGTTAAAAGTGTAAAAGAAAATTGTGTTATGAAGCTGCCTTATTTGGTTCTCTCTTTTTTTATAGTTTACTTTTTCATGTGAATATTTATGTAGATAAAACTTGCCTTCTTTGCAATGGGGGCCCAGGGGAAAACTGAACATGGGAGAGAAGCAAAAGGTCAATATGTGAAAATGTAAAAACAAACAAATTATATAAATAGGATTTCTGTGCAGTGCAGGAGAAGTTCCTGCGTTATCATTTAGGATTGTTTCCTAAATGCATCTTTATAAAAATTAACTTGCTGTTTCAGCAAGAGAAATTATATTTAAAAGCAACATCTGAAGATCCAACATAAGAAAGGAACTTTCTTTTTCTTTCTCCTTGTAAATCACAGATACCTCAATAAGAGAGAAATGCACAGTGAGGGGGCTTGTTTCCAATTTTAAAAATAAATTCTTATGGTTTTACCTGAAGATAGTTTGAAAATGGACCTTTGCACATGTTTTTTTGAATAAAGAACTTCACTACAATACTGTATTTTGCAAAAGGAAAGTCCTGTCAGGCTTTCAAAGAACAACATATTGTGGGATTACAACAGCAGAACCATTGTAGAGGTAAAACCATGTGGTTTTAGCAGCGAGAGGATGGGAGGATCTTAAATTTGCTTCTGTTTAGCCACAAGATAACACAGTTCCAAAAGGCAGACTGTGAGTGAAAGAACTGACTTTACGCTTTAGTTCACAGACTGCAATGAAATGGCTTTCTTAGGCTGGCTCAGGCCTCTCCAGCCCGCAGGACCCTGCAGGGTCTCTGCTCTGGAGCAGCCAGTGGCCCTTGACGCCCACCACCACATGCTCCTGGGGAGGTGGAGGAGCATCACCAGCAGACTCTCTGGCTCTGGACGCCCCTGGTCTTCCTGTATTTATTCACTTGTACTCTTGTCCCTGCTCAGACTGACCACGTTGCTGTGTGATTCTCTCAGTTGGTTTAATTGAGCCAGAACCGGAAGCTCTACCAATGAATTGTTTAAAAACAAACACGTTTTGTATTAAAATTGCTTGCAGTAATAAAAGTGAAGCAAAGTGTCTCTTATTTTATGCCGCCCAGAAAGTTGGAAGAGGCGAGTGATCGGAGTCCTCCCGGGAGCCCCCTGTTCTAAGGATGCCTGAAGCACCCGCTGAAGTGGGATGATCGGGTCGCCCAGGCTGACGCCAAGACCAAGCCTTGACCCACTGCTCGAATTCATCTGCTTCTGCCTGATCAACATCTTCAAAGAGCTGAAGGCGACTTACCCATTTAATAAATGATTAAAGTATTTCTGCTCCCCTAGTCATAAGGTGGCTAGCCTGGGATCCCACCAATTACGGAGAAGGCTTGGCACCACCTCACAGTTTATTGTGCTCCTGTGGCCAATAGGGGCAGCATGTTGCCACGCAAGCCACTTTGGGGGATACCGAGGTAGATCCCCTCTCCCCAAAGTCCATGTGCAGCATCATCCTCAGTCAGCGTGGCCTGTGTGCGCTGCAGGTATCTGCAAGCACCAAGACGGAGAAGGCAATTTCAGGAAGGGCTGCAGGCTGGCGCCATAAGAACATTCCCAGACTTAAAGAAGCCTGACGGATGGCACGGAGAAGCCTGGAACTGAGGCTGATTCTGGGATGCCAGAGTGCCTGTGGGTTAACTCGTGTTGCTAGGAGATGGGGGTTTCAGAACCGGACGCCCTCCCCATGATTTTTCTTCCTTTCACACGGTACAGGTAGTCCTCAATGTCTGACCACAATTTAGCCCAAAATTTCTGTTGCTAAGTGAGACATTTGTTAAGTTAGTTTTGCCCCATTTCACAACCTGTCTTGCCGTGGTGGTGAAGTGAATCGCTGCACTTGTTAATAACGGAGGTTACGTGAATCTGGCTTCCCCATTGACTGCTTACCGGAAAGTCGCAAAAGGTGATCACATGACCCCAGAATACTGCAACCATCATAAATACGAGTCAGTTGCCAAATGTCTGGATTTTGACCACGTGACCATGGGGATGCTGTAACTGCCATAAGTGTGGAAAGCGGTCATAAGTCACTTTTTTCAGTGCTGTTGTAACTTCAAACACTAACTGTTGTAAGTTGAGGACTGCCTGTATATCCTGCACGGTGTTTTCAGCTAACAGTGGCCGCCAGGCCCCACACAACCATTTTTGTCCTACTGGGGACTCTTCAGATGCAGGGAGCCAGCTAGACACTTCCTGTCCTGCCTGGTTGAGGGTTTAAGAATTTGGAAAGCCCCAAATAGGACAGGAATTGCGACTGTGATGCTTCCTAGCTCTTCCTCTTTCTCCCTCCTGACTGCCACTTCTGCTTTTTGACTACAATAAAACAATCCACTACCTTCATGCATGCATCTGATTGCCCTCTACTTTCTTCCTGGACTCTTCCAAGGAGGGGGACACCTCCCCCCGTCCGAGCCCCTGGTTCTAGTCTCAGACTCCAGGATCTTTTTACTGATGTTCATTTGGGGCCACAGCCAATCCGTTACTCTGCAAATTAGTTTCCAAGTTCCTTTCAGGGATGTGAGAAGTGCCGCTGTACAGTTGCAGCCATCTTTTCTCATAGTTGCTAAAAATCCTTTTTGGCTGCTCTGCTCAGAACACCTCAGTCTCCAGGAGCTCTTCCAAAGATCAAGGGCAAGAACCCGGATGCCAAAACCTGCTTCAAAAGGCAGGCCAAAGGCTGCCCTGTCGGGCTAGCCAGTTGATTACTAGGCAATGTTTCCACCAGTTTCCCTTGAGCAGCTGCTCAGTTGCTCGGCTCGTGGCCATTCAAAAATGGTCTTTGTCACCCACATCCGCTACCTTTCCACTCAGTGGGCAACTGAGACAGTTTAACCAGGGACATTTTCCATTAGCCCACTCCTTTCGACATTGGGAATGAATACTGCTTGTTGCAGAAATGATTCCTGAGTTTTGAAGCAAAACTAACAGAATGAGTTATCTAAGTGTGTGGTCAGTGAGTTGTCTTCCAAACTTTCCTGCCTCTCCAACATTTAATTGAGCGCTTGGGGGAGCAGCCTCAGCCAGTCCAGGCACCTACCTTCCCACTAGCCTGGAAACTGCAGCCAGTTCCTCCTGTGCTGCTTTCTTTTTCAGTGCTCCAAGCGTAATATGCAAGCAAATTACAGATCAGCATAAATGTCAGCCTGGTTCATAGAACGTGCTCAGCCAACACTTAGATTCCCACAACAGTTGGATGCCCTTCCCTGGCTCCTCCTCCCCCTCCCCCTCCTCCTCGCCGAGGGCCACGTTCAACTCCAGGGCACTTCTAGGCAGGCAGGATCCATTCGGGTGGGCTTTCCCCCTTGGGGCTGATTTTGATTCTGTGCTGTCAAGTCGGGGTCAGTTCTTAGCAACCAGACAGATAGATTTTATCCAGATGGCTCCGTTCCCCAGCTTGGTCCTCCAACAGTGCACTCATTGCCACCACAACCTAGTCCAACTCTGCTGCTCTTTCCTTCCACTTTCCCAGCATTGGAGCCTTCTCCAGAGAGCATAACACGTCCAAAGTAGAAAAATTTGGAGCTGGTCACTTGTGCCTTCACCGAGAACTCTGGGTGATTTGTTTGATTTGGTCCATTTTCATTGGTCTGTTTTCTTGGCTGTCCACAGAAAGGAACAGAAATTTATTTCAATCATTGACCAATAATAATATATTCAGTAAAACAAAGGAAAATGATCCTCTCACATCAATGACTGTGGGCAGCCATTTATGGGCAAAGCTTGTACAAAACGTAGCAGAATTTTGCTACTTTTCAGAAAGATTTATCCTGGTTGCCTAATAAGTACCGCAAATACAAATAATGCTGCTCTGTCAAAGTCCATAGAGAGTCGGAGGGAAGCAAAAGCTTCCTTGGTGTAAAGAGTAAGATGGCCTCAGTGGAGAGCCTACTTCTGAGGCAAAAGGGGCTGAAGAATTTTTCAAACCCAGAAGAGAAAATGTGGAAGTGGCTCAGGGCAGCCGCCTCGCTGATTCATAGGAAGATAAGAAGGAAATTCAGCACAATCAGATTTGAAAAATTTGATTATTGCAGACAATCTCAATAAAAGTAGGTTTTAGCCTTCTGGGAAGTTGATCTTCTGGTCCGGGCAGCCCAAGGAGGATGGCACCGACCAGCCCTGCTCAGGTCCAGGACCTCCCGGGGGGGGGGTGAGGATTCGGACTCTTCCTCCTCGACCCTCTCGCTTAAACCTCTCCTTCGGAGGCGGACCGGCTGGTTGGATTCGGGAGACGCCGGAACGACTTCGACTACTGGGAAACTCGAAACGTGTCCAGTCACTCGGCGGATGGAGCCTCGAGGGACCGAGGGACGGAAGGCGGGATCGGAGGACGAGCCTCAACCGGCATCCCGACTCCGGCAGAGGGCGGCTCCGGGCCTGGGCTCCGGCAGGGAAGGGAGTCCCGGCTGCCTGTCGGGGACGGCAACTCCCGTCCTTCCCGGTCGCCGGGGCCGTCGGAGGCGTAGCGGGAGGCTCGGCCCACGTCTGCGGCCGGAGCTGGAGGACGAGGTTGGACGGCGGAGGCCGAGCGGGCAGGGGCCGCGACGTGGCAGTGATAACGGCCGGCTAGGTTGCCTCGCCGGCCCTGCCGTCTGCCTTTACTTGCCCTGCTCGCGGACGCCGCAGCTGGGGCGGGACGGGACGGGGCGGGCGGCCACCCAGCGCATCTGAGGAGCTGGATCGCGTCCCCCTCCCCCCACCGGCCTCCGCCTCCGCCCGCCGCTTAAAGGGCCGGCCCGACGGCCGCGGCGCTCGGACCCACCTGCGCTGCGCGGGCGCCATGCGCCTCTCGTCGGGCCCGGCGGCGGCGGCGGCGGCGCTACTCCTGATGGCCGCGTTGCTGCCGGCGGCGGCCCAGCCCCGCCAGGCCCTCGCCCGCCGCCCGCCGGCCCCGCCGCCCGCCGGCCCGCGACGGCTGAGCGGGCGCCTGCTGCAGCGCGAGGTGCTGGCGCTCCTGGGCCTGCCCGGCGGACCCCGCCGCCGCCCGCCCCGCCCCGCCGCCCCGCCGCTCTTCATGCTGGGCCTGTACCGCGCCCTGGCCCGGCAGGACGACGCCCGGGCCGGCCCCGCGCTCAGCGGCGCCGCCGACGGCGCGGACACGGTCGTGAGCTTCGTCAACCTGGGTAAGTCCCGTCGGGCGAGGCGGGCGCGCGCGGCCCCCGGGCCCGGGACGGCCGGCCGGCTCCCCTCGGGGCGCTTTGGACGGGAGCGCGAATGCCGGAGCTTCGCCCTGAGCGGCGAAGGGCCGGGAGAGCCCTTTGGGGGGCGCGGGCCCGGGAGGGATCCCCAAGGCCGGGCAGGTGCGGCCTCCGGGCCGTTGCGGGGTCCCGGCCGGGTCGCTCCCGGGAGCTCCGGGCTCAGCCCTGCCCAGGCGACGCGCGAGGGCTCGGGGTCCGGGGCGTTGGGGGAGGGCGGGCGGACGAGGCAAGGGCGTTTTCTTACCGGGATTTAAGCGCCGTGTGAGCCCAGCTGAAAAGCGTGGCTGATTCTCCCGTTGGGGACGGAAAGAAGCCCAGAGGGTCGGGGGGGAGCAGCCCCCCATCTCAAGGGGGCCCCGCTGCTGGCGGCCGGGAGGGCGTCCGCGGCCGGTTCGCCGAGGGGGCGGCCCTTCCGCCTGCGGCTGCGAGCGCCCCCGAGAGGGTCGGTCCTTGAAGGGCTCCGGGTGGGCTTACTTGGAGCAGCTGCCCGACTGACCGCGGCGGCTATTAGCCGAAAGAGATCCCGCAGAGACTCGGCCCGCCGGCCGCTCCCTCCCCTTCTCCGTTCCCGCGCCGCTCGGCCGAAGCGCGGCCCCCTCCCGGCTCCTCAGCCGGGCCTGCCGCCCCCGAAGCCGGGAGGAGGAGAGCTCCCTCTGCCCCGCCGGGAGTCCCCGGTCGGCGAGAGCTGGCACGAGGGGGCCGTAAGGGGCTAGACTGGCAGGTGGTTCCCCCCCCCCCATCCTCAGCAGGTGTAAGCAGCCACCTTGGGCGACTCTGGCCAACCGTGGAGACTGCAGGCACAGAAGGGGCGGAATCTGGTCGGGCCTGTTCCTGCCCTGCCGAACTGCTGACTTACTGAAACACATCTGGGCAATCCGGGAAGAGCAGCTGTTCCCTTGCCAGCTCCCTTGTTGGGCTGGGCTGCCTTTTCCAGCCGATCCTCTCCGGCGGAGGGTAGCTTGCCCTTCCCTGCCCCTCCCCCCTGAACTGGGTTCCGTCTGATGGGTGGGGGGCTGCTGTTGGGGTGGAAGCCACGCCAGGGTCTCTGCAGGGCGGGTTGTGTTTTGCCAGAGGGCAGCTGGGAAGTTAATGAAAGCACTAATGCCTGCACCGAGAAGGAGCCTCTTGTAGTGTGTATGTTTGGGTGGGGCCAACTCTGAGCTGCCCCATCACTGGGAGCTGTTGTCTCCAGAAGCAGGACTGGGAAGGGGGGGGGGGCTGCAATGGGTTCTTGCCTGTTATTTCTGCAGCAGATTGAGTGGTACCCTTGCCTGGCCCTGGCCTGTCCCAACAACTGATCTGGCTAGTTTCAGCTTAGGCAGCTCCAGGCTCCGAAATCCTGCGAAACTGCACTTTGGGGGGGGGAGGAGTTGTGCATTTGCTGGGAGTGGGGGAAGAGGATTCTGGGAGCGAGCAAACCTGTTGCAGAGCCCTGGAGCTTCGGGGCTGCTTGGCCTCCAGCCCAAGGAGAGGCTTATCTCCCCAGGATCGCCATGGGGCATTGGGTCTTTGACCTTCTCTGGGGAGGAATGACTCCCTGGATGGAGGATTGAGGTTTACAGGCAAAGGGCCGATCCTTGATTAGGGGCACTAGACTGTGCTGGATAAAAATGGCTGTAATGTCACTGACTCAGTAAAAGTATTGCTGGGAGGGAGGAGGTCCTGAGTGAACCAGATTTTTCATAAATCTAATTTCCTCAGCATCTGATCTGTAAAAAGCGAACCATCTCTGTCCTTGCATCCAGTCTGTGATGTATAAAAGATGTGTCCCAATTCATTTACAATTAATTAACAATCGTTAATTAAACAATCAGTGGAACAGCTCACCTTCAGAAGTTGTGAGTGCTCCATCACTGGAGGTTTTTAAGAAGAGACTGAACAGCCACTTGTCTGGAATGGGATAGGGTCCCCTGCTTGTGTGTGTGTGGGGGGGGGTTGGACTAGAAGACCTGTAAGGCAGGGATCCCCAACCCCGGCTCACGGCCCACTAGTTGCCCGTGGCCCGTTTGGAACAAGCTGGAACATGCATGAACAGCAGGCATCTGCCACTCACATGGAACCATCCCCTCTCTTTCCCTCCCCTCCCCGTCCCGCTGTCTGCCAAGCTGGAAAGGTTGGGGATGGCTGCTCTAAGGTCCCTTCCAATGCTGTGATTCTGTTGTTAATTTCTCTTCCAAATTGCTGGTCTAACTCTGCTGAGACAGAAAGGTTAATTCAACTGGCCAGCCATCTCCAGTGACTCTTCTCAGAATTGCTGCGTGGCTCTTAAACAAAAGTATTTCTTCTGGGGGAGGGCAAAATAAAGCAACCCTTCCCACAATAGCAGGAAAAGAGAGCCCACGATGAGATTGCTCCCAGAATCACTGCCACCACAAACGGATCTGCTGAAATAAACTCTTTGCTAAAGTCCAGCCTACGTTGTCCTATGCTCCAGCATATCAATTTATTCCTTTTAGAATTATTTGCGATTATTACTTATTTCATTCATTTATATGCTGCCTCCTCCTAGTTAGTAAGGCTGTCCCTTTTGATGATTTAGAAGTTATAAGTCATCACTGGCTTCAATGGAGTATTAGGAAAGTCATGAGTTTTAATATTTCATTAAATTATGAAAGTGGCAATTGCAAAAATAAAAATCTTGCTAATTTTGCATTAGTTAAAAAAGAAATCTCTCCCCCCCGCCTTTATGGCATTGCAATGCTTTTTTTTCTGGAGAAAACCCAAAAAGTAAAACCGACCAACCAACTCCCATCCCAAGTAGATTCTGGTGTATTTCTCCATCTGCAACTCTTCATATGCACATCAAAGCGACCGCAGAGCAGGCCTGCCTGTGGTGACATCCCAAGAGGAAAACATTGTTCTTGCATCAGAAAAACAGCCAATGGCATATTAGCCTTAGGATGCCCGTCAGCAGCCTGGATTGCCAACGGAAATGGCAACTGTATTGTGCTGCCCATCTCGGCCACAAGAACGGCAGAAGCCTAACGCCAAGAGGAAACTGAGGTTGTCTTCTGGGAGCAGCTTTCTGTCCACGGAAGATATTTTTGGGAAATGAAGAATGTGGGGGAGCCACCCAGTTTAATCACTTGCTTATGTCCTCAGAATGGTGAGCTGGGCCTTCCGGGAACAAGCTGGCTTGACTTTTGAACACCTCACCATCTCCAATGGAAGGTTCTCTGTGGAAGGTATTCCTGTGTTGCATTTGCCCCCTCCCAAAAAAAGGTGCTCAGCAGGGGCAGCTGCAATATCCCCCCTCCTTGCAAAATCATCAGATGCCTGCAAGGGGTCTTATGCCCGGCTCAGCTGGGCTGCACCGTTCCCAAAGATGGGGGCTCTTGCCAGAAATGTGAAGGTTTTCCTGCCCCCAGGAAGCTGCAGTCAGCTCCCCTGAGAATGGGTGAGCATTCAGCCTCCACTCGGCCAGCTCCTGCTCAACGCTTCCCTGTCCCACCCTGACCTCCTCCCCCTGCAGCATGTCTCCCACCCCCCAGAGCCCACTTGAGATTCGTCTTACTGCCACATTAAACCCTGCGGGGAAAGTATCTGCATCTGCTCCTCCAGTGGCTTGCCCTCAATATCCGGCTTGGGGGGGGGAGGCTGCATTTGGCCATTCTGAGATTAGAATAAGGTCTCCAGCCTTGGGCAGGGGGCTGGACTAGAAGGCCTCCAAGGTCCCTTCCGGCTCTAAGGTTTCCTCCTCGTTTCCCTTTTAGCCCTTGAGGGGGCTCTCTTTCTCCCTCTGCTCCGGCTGCAGGCCCTCCTCACCCAGGGGGGACGTCCGGTCAAAGGATGCTCCAGCTCTTCTCAGGGCTGCATCAGGCGAGCTGCAGCTGCTGGGACCTCGGAAGGAAGGCGTCTGGCAGCAGAGCAACTCCCTTCTCCCCTCGTTAGTCCTTAGTGGTCCAGGAGGGCTTGTGGGGAGGCGGGTTGTCTCTGCCCACCTGACCTGTGAAGGCTCTCTCCAAGGTGGAGGCACCACAGTGTCTTTGGGGCAGGCCCAGAGGAAGCGGTTTTGGGTCTGCCAGGCCAGATTGTTAATCTCTCTGCGATTTCAAAAAATCCCCTGTAGAAAATCAGCCCCTGAGTGGGGGCTGCAGGGCTGTGCAGGATCAGACACGAAGAAAGTGGAAGCAGTTCTGGATTTCCTGTTTTCATAATCCCAACTTCTGTTTTTCCCCCTTAAAAATCAAGGTTCTAGCTTTGTACAGTAGTTGTGAAGACATGGATGGAAAGATTTCAGGAACTTGAGGGGCCATTAAGGGCTGCAGTTTCTCCTTAGCAAGGTAGAAAACTTAGGCTGAGGAATAGTTGGCATTGCTGGTGTGTAGAATAAGTCCAGGAGTTGTGCTTTGCTTGCAGAATGGAGGAATGAGACCCTAGCCAGCCAGCCAGCAAGGAAGTCTCTGAAGCCATTTCAGGGGTGCAGCTCCTCTGGCATCCCCTCGACTTGCCCCCATTCATTGGGGTGGGGGCAGCAATCAAAAGTTGGCTGCTGCTGGATGAGATTGCCGTGGGGCCCCATCGCCTTTGTGCCCTTAAGATTTACTTCTAGGATGCAGAAGCAGTGAAAGTAATGGGGGGGGGGGGAGATGTGCAGACTTAAGGCCTGGTGGACCCTGCTCTCCCTTCCAGGCAAAGGTTGCCTTAGCATCCCTCTTGGCTTTGTTTCCGCTAGATAGAATTCCTTCTGCACCTCATTCCGATTATTTTAAGGCTCCCAATTCTTTATGTGGTTCAGCTTACCAGCATTTCCTTTTAATTTAGCATCTCAAAAGGGCACATGGGGCTCTCCAGGGCATCTGGGACTAGTCTAATTGCAGTAGAGGTGTAATTTACAGAATAAAATAGTACACACAAAGACGCACACATACACACACACATATACACATTGAGATCGGGGGGGGGGCACATGGCTAAAAATATAATGAAACTGGCAGAGAAATAAAATTCATTTTGTGTGGATCTGCAGAAATTTTTTTTAGTATGCACTTTAAAAAGCGTATAGAGAATAAGCAAAAATAAAGCTTTACGCTGTTAACCGCTAACAAAATGATGAGCCTATGTGCTAAATATGTGCACTGATCATAAGATTCCTGAATCCACTTGGTGCTTTGGAAAGGTTTGATTTCTTTTAAAATCTATTTACTCTGCCATTTCTGGGGCCGCTCACTGACCTGGGACTCATGATGGCGTGCAAGGATTAAAACAAAGAACCGATACATTAAAAGTCCCAATGAAAGAGGGTCTTTCCAAGAGAAAAACACAGAGTGAATTTGCTGGCAAACTGCCAGTGAAGGGAAGCATGATTTCTTGGTGATAAGAAAGCAAAATAACAGGGGTTATGCAAACCCTAGGACAGACTGACTGCAGCTAAATCAGACTTCCAAAAGTCTGCAGAATCCTCCCACATCTGCAATCCCTGTCAGCCCTGAAGTCGAGAAAAGAGCAGCTGCCTGTTTTGCAGAAACTTTTCGCTCACATTTCTCTTTTCTATTGGATTTGGAGTTGTCCACGCAGAATATTGAATTGCTCAAGCAAAGACAGGAGTACTTGAGAAAGCAGCACCTTCCAAGAGCAGCTTTGCTCCTTGCATCAGAACAGTGACAATTAACCAGTGGAACCGCTTGCCTCCAGAAATCGTGGGCGCTCCATCATTGGAGGCTTTTAAGAAGTGACTGGACAGTCATGTGTCTGAGATGGTATAGGTTCTCCTGCTTGAGCAGGGGGCTGGACTCGAAGACCTCCAAGGTCCCTTCCAGATCTATTCTATTCTATTCAAAAGGGGCAACCTGGTCCATCAAGCTCCCTCCCCCTCCCGCCAGTAGATGATCATCCCAGATTAAATGTAAAAAAGATATTGAGACTCTAGAAAGAGTACAAAGAGCAACAAAGATGATTAGGGGATTGGAGGCTAAAGCATATAAGGAAAGGCTGCTGGAATTGGGTATGTCTAGTTTAATGAAGTGAAGGACAAGGGGGGACAATATAGCTGTGTTCCAAATCTCAGGGGCTGCCACAAAGAAGAGGGAGTCAAGCTCTTCTCCAAAGTGCCTGAAGGTAGGACAAGAAGCAACGGGTGGAACAATTAACCAGTGGAACAACCTGCCTCCAGAAGCGATGAATGCTCCAACACTGGAAGTTTTTAAGAAGAAACTGGACAGGCATTTGTCCAAAATGGTAAAGGGTTTCCTGCCTGAGCAGGGGGTTGGACTAGATGACCTCCAAGGTCCCTTCCAAATTTATCATTATTATTACTATTATTATTATTATTAAGCCCCTTGACTTTAACAGAGGAGTTGCTGAGCATCTTTGCAGTATTACCTGTGCCATCAATTCACCTTCAGCTTTCTCACTTTTTATTTATTTTATTAATTCATTCAATTTCTATAGCTGCTGGACTCAATCAAGTGCCTCTGGGCGGCTTACAATTTTAAAAGATTTTTAGACTTTTTAAATTAAATCTTGGCAGGAGCCGATTTCCACAGGCTGCTCCTGAACTGGAGCTTCTGCTTTGAGGTTTGGGCACGAAATTGGGCAGCATTGGAGCTGAGGAGGAGCAAAGAGGGTCTTTGGCCACATGCTGGATCAAAGTGGGCTCTTTTAATGTTAGGGAAATGTACAAGAATTAAACAAAGGTCCAATTACATTAAAAGCCCCAATGAAAGAGGGTCCTTCCAGGAGAAAAACACAAAGTGAATTTGTTCAAGTAACACCTAATTTTACAAAAGGTGGAATGGATGATGCTATTGTCCTCTAAGAACACCATGGCTTTTACTTTTGCAATAATAATTAGGGTTAATTAGGTGTATTTTAAGCTGAAAGTTTAATTGGCTCGTAGTTATATCAGTCATCGCAGAATACATGTAAACTCGCTAGAGTAACAGAGCTCCTGCCCATTTGTTCCCTCGCTTTCTCCTTCCCCTTTCCAGGGCATGAATGAAAGGCCTGTCTCAGAACAGCCCTGCATTTTCCAGAGGGAAAGCATTAATTCCAAGAGCTTGGATTTAAATTTCCTCTGAAAAACAAACACTGACCCTTTCATCTTCATCCAGGAAGGGGTCCTTGAGCCAGCCTTCACTTCCCTTAGAAGTTCTAATTAGATTTATGTTTTTAAGCATTCAGAAACATTTTGTACATCATGAAGGCATTTAACAAATGTTTATTTTCTTCAGAATACCATAGAAAATGCTCTTTGGAGCAGAGGGTGTAAGTCAGGGTGCCAAAACGGATCATATCTCTTAAACATAAACTATGAAAGATTCCTTTCTTGGATGCTCCTGGCTCTCAAGGGTGCCCTACTCCGTGCTGAACCAAGGATGGTTTTTTTTTTTTTTTCTCAAATAGAAAGAGAGGGTGCCCACTTTCACCCTTGCCCCAGTGCAGAGGATCTGCTGGTCTTCCTCAAGGAAAAGTTAAGAACCCAGCAGATCCCACTTCCTCGAAGGCTGCTTAGAGAGGATTCCTTAGGATTTATCTGGTTGGTGTGTATCCATTCCAAACATGGGGGGGGGTCAGGTTTTTAGGGTCCAAGGAAAATGATGACCACCAACAAGGAGTGAAACTCTTCAGGCCCACCACATCTTTCCTTTGTGGAAGGAATGAGTCCAGTGTTGTAAGGCTTCTCAGGAGGAGACCCAGCCCTGTCCCCAGTTGTAGCTCCATCATGTTCCACAATCCTCACTGTCCTCCTCTGCTACACAACATTGTCCTTGATGCATCTCTAGCCCAGGAACAAGGCAGCCTTAAATTGTCATTTTGCAAACTGTAATAAAATAGTTGTGTCCCTCTGAAGCAAAATTTAGGGTGGTCTCTCAGGCATTGCCTGCTGGGTGATCTCTCCATCCTCTGCTCCCAGCTCTCTTCTGCCTCTTCCACTAGCACAGTGGTTCTCAACCTTTTTAATGCCACGACCCCAGCCGGTCGTAAGTCAAGGACTAAACCGGTCATAAGTCGAGGACTAAACCGGTCGTAAGTCGAGGACTTTCCCTGCCCGGAAGCGCCGTGCATGCGTGGTGCCACCTCCTGCGCCAGCGAGGCGTAGCTGGCAAGCAGCAGAGACGGAGCAGGCCGACCACCGGCTGGGCCACCAGCTGGCCCAGCCCAAGGGAGATAAGGCACCCGCCAGAAAAGGGGAAAAAATGGCGGACAGCCTTGCTTGGCGACCCTCTTGAAATGGTCGATCGATCCCAAATGGGGTCACGACCCATAGGTTGAGAACCGCTGCACTAGCACTTCCTCTCATACCTTTGTTTGTTGAATGTATACATGCTGCCCATTGCACTATGGGGGGAGTTCCTTCCTTTCTGGGTGCTGCAAATGAGCTTCCTCAACACACACACACACACACACACACACACACACACACACACACACACACACCAGTGGAGAAGATGCTGTTCTTCCTCAGGTGCCCCGTTCCTTCTGTCCTGCAGTCAGTCTGCGCAGAGGCACCTTGTGCAGAATCTTTGAAGTGCCCACCCTGAAACAACGGGTGGAGTCAGGCGGTGGGAAACCAGCCTCCCGTCTCTCCCCTGAAGGTGGGCTGGGGCTGTGGAGGAAGCAAGTTCTGACTTGTGCGAAAGCAGCACAAGCTTCGTATTCTTTGGAAGAGAGTCTGGGCTGTGGTGTGTTAAAGCCCTGCAAAACCGGATCTCAAGCTCCCTTCCCGCAGAACTTCAGCCCTCTCTCTCACCTTGCTTGGGGATCAACCAGACCACCTCTCGCTCCTTTTTTGTCTACCAGTTCTGAATTCTGTTTGGTAAAAAGAATTTGGTTTTGAAGGAAAAGAGGATTCGGATAGATGTTCCTGGATGGAGCAAGGTCTCCCTGGGGACTTCCTGGGCCTCACTGCAGAATCGCTCAGCGGTCTTCAGCCTCCCTGGCTTCTGGGGGGGGGGAGGGGGAACCTTTCCAGGACAGGCGGCCAAAGCAGGCGCCGAAGGAAGAGAAATGAAGTCACAAAGCCTGCCACATGCCCTACAACAGTAACATTATCTCCAAAGCAGTGACCAATAGAAATTTAAAAAACCCGAGAAATGCATCCTGAATATGTGGTAGAAAAAAACAGTAGATTATTTATTCTGTATCTCTTGACTATCTAAATCGATTATGGGATGGGTTTTTCATCACGCTGGACGAGTTAAATGGCCGACCTGTCCTGGATTATTTGCATTATCATGGCAAGGTGAGACCCTTTGAGTGGTTGTTACTCTCTGTTGCACTCCAAAAGTCTTGTTTCTTTCCCTTCCTCCAAATGTCCTTCTGTCAGCAACTCCGAGAGGGCCTGTGGCTCAGACTAGACAAGGGGTCCCCAACCCCCAGTCCATGGAACAGTACCAGGCCACGGCATGCCAGCAACCAGTCTCCACAAACAAGCAAAGCCCCATCCATGGGATGCAGGAAGCACACAAAATCACACACTTTCCGGTCCGTGGAAAAACCTTTCTCCACAGAACCAGTCCTGGTGTCCAAAAGTTTGGGGACCTCTGGACTAGGCAATAGGTGGCCAAAGATTTAGGGAAGAGGAAGTTAAATGGCTCTTTGTTAATAGCTAAAGGTTTCAGTAAGTATGGCTGAAAAAAAGAATAGAACAGAACAGAACAGAACAGAGCTGGAAGGGACCTTGGAGGTCTTCTAGTCCAGCCCCCTGCTCGTGCAGGAGAACCTATACCATCTCAGACAGGTGAATGTCCAGTCTCTTCTTAAAAACCTCCTGTGATGGAGCACCCACGATTTCTGGAGGCAAGCTGTTCCACTGGGTAATTGTCCTCACTGTCAGGAACTTTTTCCTTGCTTCTCTCTTTGATCATTGTTTCTTGTCTTTCCCTTTGGTGCTTTGGAGAATAATTTGACCCCCTCTTCTTTGTGGTAGTCCCTCAAATACTGGAATACTGTTATCATGTCTCCCTATTTCTTTTTTTCTTTAGACTAGCCAAACCCAGGTCCATATGTTTTAGTTTCCAGGCCTTGGATCATTTTAGTTGCTCTTCTCTGAACTTTTTCCAGACTCTCAACATCTTTTTTGTTGTATGGTGACCAAAACTGATTGCAGTATTCCAGGTGTGGCCTCACTAGGGTTTGATAAAGTGGTACTAATATCTTGATTCTATGTCTCTGTTTATGCAACCCAGGATTGTATTAGCTTTTTTGGCTAAAGGTGGGGGGAATTCACCTTTTGCCTTTCACATGTTCCCGCTTCCCTGCTTTGTGTTTGCCAGTACATCTCTGGGTGATTTTTGGTCTGGTGGGATGCCGAATTGGCTTCACCTCCAGTTGTCTGCGGCGACTTGTTCTGCACCTACCTGGCCACACCCACCTGGTGCGCCCTAGCCAGCTACACTTACATGGTTGCGTCCACTTGACCACAACCACCCACCTGCCCCAAGTCATCTGCCCCGAGTGGGCTGCACCTATTCCTTCACTTTGAGCTGCCCACGCCCACTCACCCATGCCCACCTGGCAGCATTCAATGGCCACGCCTATTTGGTCATGCCCACCTGGTTGCAATGAGTCCTCCTAGACCCTTTCCAGATGGAGCCTCTTCTTCCCAGTGTCAGCCAGAAGAGTCTTCTTGGGTGGGGCACATTTTGGATACAATCCCTGAATAGAGATTAGATCTCATCTAAAGGGGGGGAGGGGAGTGCACTGGTGGTTTTCCATGAGAAGCCACTGAATCCTCCCTACGGCCATTCTTTCCCACAAAGATGCCTTGACATGCTGGAATAAGAACACAGTTGAATCTGGGATGGGGGGGGGGGAGTCTTCTTGCAGGGTTTCATTTGAATGAAAAGTAAATAGGTGGGAATCTGCTGCTGACCACTAGGAGGCACTATACAACTAGCTTTATCCTTGTATGGGGCTCATCACTGCCTCCATCTTACACAGCATTTACGTTGGACCCTTTAGCAGGATTTGAAGCAATCTTGCTCTTAAGGACTGCGTGTTGCAGTGCATTTAGCTTCAGAACTATTTTTGGTCTGGCTGTCAGTAGACAAAAGGGTCTATAGATGTTCTGGAGGCACACCTTCCTTTGTGTTGCTGCTGTTAATTTATTGTTGGTTATTTTGTCCAGGCCTCATATTAGAGCCTCCCCCCCCACACACCTTTCTTATAAGTTGTTATATCACAATCACAAGGAGGCTCCATGTGACCAGTTTTGTCCTTAACTCACCAGGCACTTGTAGCTTCCATCTCTTGGTATCCAATCTTGGCAACTTCAAGACTTGTGGGCTTCCATTCCCGGAACTGGGAGTGCTGGCTGGGGACATGCATAGATCTTAAAGTTGCCAAGGTTGGACACCTCATCTTAGATCTTATACGCGCATTTTCCCTAACCTGAAATTCTGTGTCAGTCCTGTCCCAGTTTGGGCATTTAGGAAAGATAGACCCTTGACTCCATTTGTGGCAAAAGGTATACTTTTACTAAAGCCAAGTGGTTACAGGGTAAGCAAAGCCAGATCTGAATATTCCTGTGTAAACTTGAATGCTTTTCCCTTCTCTCCCCCCCCCCCAGTTCTTTCGTAACTGTACAGTGGTATTCAAAATAGGTGTTTTGGTATCAGTCCTAAAGTTTGGCATCTCTTTGGTGGATATTTGCATTCCGTTCTCACACGTGTTCCTGGAACCGCCAGGGTCTGTTCTTGGTTGGCACCTCTGGTTCTTGTCATCCTATCATCCCCTTACTCCTCCCCCCTCCTTTTATGGCAGGATGTCATTTAAAGCGAAGCAGGGCTGAAGTGATGCCATGACAAACTGTAAACTTCTCTGAACAGGAACTCACTTATGCTTTATGCTCCTGTCACCTGCAGACTGGGAGAGACAATCTGGAAAATTCCATCCATTCAATCAGAACTTGATCCTAGGGTTTCTATCACTGTAGAGCAACAAGGGAATAGCTCTCCCTAAAATGAGTTTTATAGTAACCTTCTCTGTGCCTTATGGTTTTCTTTTCTATTCAAATTTTAGTTTGTTTTTTCCTAGCATTTTTCTGCAAACGCAGATCCAATTTTTCCAGATCAACTGAGTCTTGATCCATTGATTTCAACAATAATTTAATTGTCCCCACAGCATGACATGTGGGCTGAGAGAGACGGACTGGCCCAAAGTCGCCCATCTGGCTTTCATGTCTATTGCGGGATTCACAATGTCCTGGTTTCTGTGCTTCACCACTTTTTCCACCCAAATTATATAATAGAATCCTAATTTTGAAAACTTTTAATTCAGTAAATTACAATTGCTTTTGTCTTTTATGCAATCACATCACATTATATCTCATACTCTATTTGCAATCAACTGCTATTACAAGATCATTTTTACAAGTATAGTTACCAAGGTAGATAACATTATTTTAGTCTTCTTTTTATCTGTTTGTGATACCAATTGATTGAACATCATTTGTCCTATTCACTGTACTTTCTCTTAGCCATCCGAATGTATTTTAGACTGCTGCATTGCTTTTAATTAACGATTATTATTAGTTGAATTTGGATTTTACTTTTAAAATAATTTATAAGCTTTGAGAGCTTATTTGAAGCCGAGAATGTAAGTAATGGAGGCCCAAATAAATGCCTTTGCTTTTTTAATGTTGTGTGCAACTGTGTTCAGTTGAGCTGGACAGAGACATTTTGCAGCCGAAGCCTTACTGGAAAGAATTCAGGTTCGACTTAACTCAGATCCCGACGGGGGAGACTGTCATGGCGGCCGAATTCCGAATTTACAAGATGAAAAGTTTCACCTGCCATGTTAATCAGACCCTTCACATCAGCATTTACGAGGTCATTCAAGAGCATCAAAACAGGTACAAAGAGATCAAGACTTTTGATTTCAGGCTTTTCTGTGTCAAGCCTGCTTTCCTGATCTGCTTTCCTTGGTCAGAATTTAGGCATGTGGGAAGATGAGAACGGTGGTTCTTGTCACTAGCCTGCCATTGGGCGGGATCAAACCCAAGAGCAGGTATCTCAGTCTGGAAGGGTGCGCTCAAGGGCTGGGGATGGGTGGGTGGGGTTTACTTAATTCCTTTTTTAAACCACTCAAGAACCAAAGCTCTCTGACAGTTTGTGTTAACATCTGGCCATTTACTGCTTCCATTTTAACTTGAAAGGCTCAGCTATACTTTCTACTCCTCCAGGGAATCCCAGCGCATGTTCTTAGATCTTCAGGAATCTCTGGCTGGCATGGATGGATGGCTGACCTTCGATGTCACAGCTGCTAGTAACCACTGGTTGTTGAACCGGAAATACAATTTGAGGTTGAGACTTTATGTGGAGACAGAGGATGGTAAGGCTAATGTATTGCTTTGTCCATTTTAGTTTTCTATCATTCCTCTTTGAAGGGAGGAGATTCCCGTGGGTATTACAGGTAATGGGGAGATGCCAACTCAGTAAATAGAAACTTCGGTTCATCTAAAGCAGGAGTCCTCAACCCTCCGGTCCGTGGACTGGTACCAGTCTGCAGCTTGTTGGAACCAGTCCATGCAAGTGGCGTGCGTGTACACAAAACCATTCCCTCCCACCGGCCATTGCCACCACTGCTGCCAGTCCACGGAGCCAGAAAGGTTGGGGACCATTGATCTAAAAGGAATGGACAATTATGTTGCTATGTGACGCTATCAAAAGTTCCTGCTTCCCTAATGCTCCTTAATTCTGCAGTCAGCTAGGAATTGAATTTAAATTCAATTTAAACAGATGTTCTTCAAGGCAGCTGAAACAGTATTGTATCATCCACATGTCTGCCCCCATTCCCTTCTACAATGTTTATTCAGAAATAACTGTTATCCTTGCATTAATTAGACCCTTGCAGTATTAATTAGAAGTTTCTGTCTCCTTCTCTTTATCGGTCATGTTTTCAGGCAACAGAAGGTATTCCTGCTGAAGTCCTATCCAATTAGTTCATTCTTGCTTCCTAACATCTTTTTATTTTTTAAATTTTAGACTTGCAATCTTTCTGGAGACAAAATTGTCCCAACATTGTGCAAAACAATAGTAAGAAAAAGTAGCTGGTGGAGCAATAAATCAATTCATTTTTAAGGATTTAATGTCAAACAATGCACCGGGCATTGCATTTCTCTTTGGAAATCATGCAGTCCCACAGGATTTGAGGGCCATAAGAATTCCTTTGCACCCGTTTTTAGGGCAGACTCTGTTTTCCCTTCTTTTGTGCTAGAGAGACAGATGCTTGGAGGGAAGGAGACAGCCCACCCTAATGTGACTGCTACAGCCCTCCACCTTGTGCTTCAGAGGGCATCTCTGAATCCTCTCCCTCCAACTGGGTGTTCCAGCCCAACCCCCAGTGTGGGAGTCCTGCTGGGAGGGCTGCCAGGCTCATCACCTGAAGGAGCTCCATTATTAGTCGGGCAGCATCATCCGGGTTTGTTCTTTGGCTTTTGAAGGAGAGAGTGTGGACCCAGGCCTGGCCGGCCTCTTGGGTCGCCAAGGACCACGTTCCAAGCAGCCCTTCGTGGTGACCTTTTTCCAGGAGAGTGAAAACCAGGTCAGGCTCCCCCGAGCAGCCAAGCAGGCAAAGCGACGGCCGCAGACCAGGAAGACCCACGACTTCCCACACTCCAACAGGCTCCCGGGGCTTTTTGGTAAGAAGCAGAAAGACAGGAAGACTTTTGGCTCAATTCAAGCTCCACCTGTTTTTGTGCACAGCACTGTGCTGCTCTCTTGATGTTTCTGCCCTTTCTCTGGACACCCTGGAGCTGCATCCGCCCACCAAGTGACAGCTCAGGGCTTGAGAAACAGCTGGAGGCATCACAGACTCCTTTACACCGATCAAGTCTGGATGGAGATGCAGAATTAGCCTTTTCAACCTGCAGCTTTGTAGCCGTCCTTGGCTGTGCTGGCTAGTGGAAATTCAGCTGCACACCCGCCAGGCTTCAGCAGAATTTGCTTGGCCCTCAAACATACTCCAAATGCAGGGAAAACACATTTTTTTGCACCTGTCAACTTCCCCCACCCTGAAGAAAGTTGAGGGCAGCCATTTTCCTGGCATGCAGGTGGGCCAAGCTGTGCCTGCTAGCAGTTCTCATCTGACCGCCTCTAGCAGGCAGTGGCTCTTTGGCCGCTGCCCTCTCTTGACCCACCTGGGAGTCTGAAAGGTTAACAAGAGCCAGTTGCAAAACCGATCCTTGCATCCGAAGGCAGCTCAGCTGGTGCCTTTTTGGATCTGCTCCTCCTTTGGGGAGCTCTGTGGCCCAGGGAAGGTTTCCTCAAAGTGCTGCCCTTGAGGCCAGTGTCACGGCCTGGGCGGTCTGGCTCACAAGAAAGCAGCTGTGGGCAGGGAGGAGCCACACTTGGGGCCAAGCCCTTGCCCACCTTTATCGCCCAGAGCTGTGGCTAAGAACTGGCAAGGAAGCCTGTGGCCGCCTCCCCTGTGGGGCAGGACAGCTGGAAGTCCAAGCCAGGCACAGGGAGTGGGGCTGTGGGATACGTTCCCCTTCCCAGCACCAAAAGGCTGGAGATCCCGTTGTTGGTTGCAGAGCTCCATAACAGGAACACCCACCTCTTTTTCCTTCCTTAGATGATGTCTATGTTTCTGAGTACAGCCAGGTCTGCCGAAGGCATGAGTTGAACGTCAAGTTTCAAGATTTTGATTGGCTGGTAACTATTTTTAACTCTGTTCATCTTCAGTCCCCAGTAAAAAATTAACTGTGGGTGCAGGCACCTCTGCCCACCCTACAGCTTTGCCACAGGGGCTCTGTGGCTTCTAGGGAGTGAAGGTGCTCCTGCCGGAGGGGGCTGCTGCAAAGGGCTTCAGAGAAATAAATCCAGGCCCCTGTTCCTCAGTCAAAGAGGAAAGTGCCTGTTGTAACTCTTGCTTCATCTGCTCAGCTTGAGGGTTAACCTTTTGGAAGTGAAAGTAATGTTAACTACCCAGCCCCCCCTCCCCCCCCCGCCCCCAAGTGTAGAACATAGAATATAAAATAATAGAGTTGGAAAGAGGTCTTCTAGTCCACCCTCTGCTTGAGCAAGAGACACTATACTATTTCAGACAAATAGCAGTCCAATTTCTTGAAAATCTCCAGGGAAGGAGCACCCAGAACTTCTGAATCTGGTGTCTCTGGTATCAGATGATTCAGGAAATTGCCAAACTACAGTTGCCTGGCCTACTCACCAGTTCCCTTTGAGCTGCCAGCAGGAGTGCAGGGGCTTACCTTCGTCCTTATCCTCCCCAGGACTGGGTGATTGCCCCCCAGAGTTACCCCGCATTCTACTGTGATGGAGAGTGTGTGTTTCCCCTGAATTCCTCCATGAACGCCACCAACCATGCCATCGTCCAGTCACTGGTCAGTATCTTTTGCAGGAGGCAGCAGGAGGGCTTCTTAGCAACTGGGGAAGATGGACAGCAATTTATTGTATTACTTTATCGTACTATTTTATTTTTTGTTGGATTTATCTCTAGGAGTTCTAAGGGACAAACAAGGCACTCCCCCCCCCATTTCCCCCACAACAACCCTCTTCTGGAGTACACCAAGATGGGGAGGAGTGTCTGGCCCCAAATCCCTCTAGGGAACTGCTGTGGCAGAAGACAGACCAGAGGCGGCCTCCCCTTTCCAGTCCAGCGCCTTCTCCCCTCCACTGCCCTGGGGACCTCAGGGGCTGAAGGAGAGAGGGCTAGATCCTGGGTGTCCCCGCCCAAGCCCTTATTGGTGGAAGAGTAGCAGCAACCCTCTTCGCCTTCACTAAGATCCCCTTGCAAACTGAGGCTTGCTCGAAAAAGGGAGTCCAGTTGCTCTTGTTTGTGATCTGGTGTGAAGAAGGCTTGAGCTTTGCTGTATTTTGTCCCTTTTTGGATCTCTCCAAGATAGAAATGGAGATCTCATAGTCTAGGTAAATAACATTTCCTCCAGACCCCAAGGAAAAAAGCTGTCTGGCCAAAGTTAGTCTCTTCTGCATGAAGTTGGGAGAGCCTCAGCCTGCTAGGGACAAAGCGGGCCTTTCTCCAGCAGAGCTCACCACCAAAGGACCACTTCACACAGCAGAGCTAATCTCTTTCTGCACGTGAGCTCAGTGAGAAAAGGCTGGAAGCAATTCTCCTCCTCACCCTTCCTTCCTCCTTCCCTCCCTCCCTTCCCTTCCCTTCTTCCTCCTTCCACCCCAAAACCCCCAGTATCCCTGAGACTTGCTTCCTTTAAAAAGAGTTAACTAAGGTATGCAGGATGAGGAAGAAGGGACGGTAATTGCAGCTCCACACCCTGCACTTAGTTGGCTTATTCTGAGCATCTCCTGGGGGCCACTGGCTCTCAGCTGTCCCCCCTTTTTAAGAGGATTGTGGACACAAGACACAGCAACAAGAGCCAGGCTTTGGATTGCACACTTGTGGCCTCCACCTCAATTGTGACTGCTGGAGAGAGGGAGGTTGTGAACAGCAACCTGGACTGTTGGTCGTTTTCTTCTTTGGGAGGTGGGCATGTACAGCCCATCTGTTTTAGCAAGAATTGTGCCTGTCTCCCAGCGCCAGTTGCAGCGGGACAGGTCTTCCTTCTGCCACAGCAGTTGGGACTCTGAAGGCAGCAGCTGTTCTTCCCCTCAGCCATGCCTTGCAATAGCTTCTAACATAAACGGCAGCCTCAAAGTTTTTGGAATAAATATTTTTGCCAGTGCTGACAAATGGCCCACTCATGAAAACTGCTGCATTTTCTCCTGGGAACCAGTGTTTCTTTAAAGCATTTCCGCTTCCTTGTGGAGGGTGGCCAGGGGGCGGTGGACAAGGGGGTGTCTTGAGGAGGGTTTGACCTTCTGCTCCAGGCCAGAAGCTCAGCCCTGCGGAAAGAGGCTTTGCCTGCCCCAGTGACTGTGTTCCTTCCCCTGTAGGTCCACCTGATGAAGCCCGAAGCTGTTCCCAAGGCTTGCTGTGCCCCCACGAAGCTCAGTGCCATCTTCGTTCTCTTTTATGACAGCAACAACAACGTTATCCTCAGGAAAAAGCGGAACATGGTGGTGAAGTCCTGTGGCTGTCACTAACTCTGGCAGACCCAGACCCTTTCTGGGGGAGCAGGTACAGATGGGGGAGCACGGTTACTACCTGCTTCTAAGAGGAAGACCTCTTGATGGACAGGGAAAGAGATCCACCTGCCCCATGGACTGGGACGAAAGAGGGCCTATGGACAACAGGGCCCTGCCATGGACTCCTGCTGCTACGAGGGATGCTTCTTCTTAACCAAAAAAACAGCGTCCCACAGAGAAACAGCTTTGCCAAGGAAGTGAAAACATGAACAGGCTGCAAACATATCTTTGGCTTGTATTTTGGACTGACCTCTTCCACCCACCCCCTTATCCTGCACCATAAATTACATTAAACCAAACACATCAAATAGACTTATTTTGTGCAAATGCAGACTGCAGTTTTATCAAATAACCATAATTCTGCAACAAGCAAGAGGGGTGGCTACTTGCAGGGATCCCTCAGCTCTATTGCCATTTACTCTGCTTATTAGATCTGCTTTCGGGTCTGTCATTCTGCTGGGAGGGGGAGAATGGCCCTTAACTGCCAGGTCTGCTAGAGGGGGGGGGGGAATCTGGGTTTTCTCCACTTTGTTCGTTACCTCTTTAATGCCTCTGGGTGTGAACGGAAGAAGGAATGTGCCATGGGTCATCTGCCTTATCTCCACTTGATAAGAGGACACTGAGAGAGAAAAACAAAACCACAGGAACAGCCCCTGGGAACTGCGCTTATCACTTCGCATCTGGAGATTGGATGGACTTAAACTGGACATTTGGCTGTTGAGCTGGACTTTGGGAAGGAGCTGATTTAATGTGACTCTTCGTGCGGGAAACTTTAGATCTTGCTTTGCTCTCTTGCTATCACTATCTCTCAATAAAAGTTCCTTTTGAAACAATGCTTTCTTGGGAGGAGGAGTTGAGGCAGGACCTTACATTAAGCAAGATCTAAAGTTTTCCCACATGAAACGTCACATTAAACCAGCCTCTTCCCAAACTCCCTCTCAACAGCCAAGTATCCAGTTTAAGTCCATCCAATCCCCAGGTGCGAAGTGCACAGCTGGCAACCCTTCCTGGTCCCAACAGCACCATTGCTACGGCCCGAGCAGAACCATAGTCAGGCGCTTCTTTGGTAGCCCCTTCCCAACTTTGCTCTGTTCTCATATTCCTTTGATTCAGAGAGCCCTGCTACGTGCCCAGAGACTTTAGCATAAACCAATGTGGGCAACTTGTGGCACTCCCACTTCTGCAAAGGAGCTGCCTCCAGAGGCTCCGCTGTCAATCTGGCCAAGTGGAGAGATCCTCGGGCAAGATGTTTAGAAGGCACGCACGCATGCACGCACGCATGCACACAACGCCTTCCAGTTCAGGCCTTGATCAACTGGGGAGAAGAGAGCAGCTGAGAGGATGGGGCCATGGAAAAAATAGTTTAGCCTGCTTAATACAAACACCTAATTTCACATTTTGCAATCATGCCAAAACAGAAGCACACTGTTCATTAGAAATTAATTTCTCTCCAAATTTTTTCTTGCAACGTTAAAAGGATATCTCTATATTAAATGGAATATATATCTTGCATGGAAGTTAATGCATTAGCTCAGAAGAATTGTTTATAGACGATGTACAATTAAATCAGATTGCAAATGAATATATAAATGAGAAATATGCACAAATGATAGCACAAACTTTTTAAGAAAATTGATGCTATTGAGTTTGGTAGGGAGGAATTTGCAAATGGAAAGGAAAGAGGAAATGAAGCAACTTGAATAAATATACATTACAGCATTGTTGCCCCTGAGAAATCTGTTTTCTCATCCCAAATAAAGGAACAGTCATTGGCAACAGAGATATGGCAAGTTACACAAACAGCTCTTGAAATGTTCTGTAATAGGGCTCAAAATAATATAGGTTTTATGCTGGCCATAAAAAAAGTCACAATGCTTTGCAGTAGATAAAGGACTCCCCACTGCATGTTTTAAGAAGATAGAACTAAAATCATTAAAAAAAAAAACCTTCCATTTGAGTATGACATTCTATAGAACTATTGGTTGCCTAATACATATTTCTAAGTTTTAACATCTTAAAATCCCTCATGACCTATTAGCATACATGTGCTTTGCAAACAACAACAACAACAACAACAAAAAGAGACTACACTACAGCGTAGTGGTATGTACAACCTGTCCAGGAAAAATGGAGCAGGAGAATAGTCATGACACTTAAAAGTGGCTTCTAGTAATTGCCTTCCTCATTTTCTAGGAGCTCACAAATCCACTGCTTGATTATCTTTCCTAGGATTTTCAGATATTGATATCAAGCTGATTGATCTGTAGTTTCCTGGATCTGCTTTTTTCCCCTTCTCGAAGATTGGGATCACAGCAGCTCTTTTCCAGTCCTCTGGCAGTTCCCCTGTGCTCTGGAAGATGATGTCCGTGATTCTGAGATCATATCTGCCAGCTCCTTCATAACCCTGAGATTTAGACCACCTGGACCTGGCTATTTGAACTTTTTTACTAATTTCTTACCTATTTGGACCTGAATTCCTGTTCTGTCTCCCCTTGTGCTGCTTCTAATAGATTGGGCTATTTTTTTTTCTTTTGTGTAAAGACAAATGTTAAGAAGGAATTAAGCAGTTCCTGCTGCATTTTTTTTTTTTTTTTTTTTTGCTATCTCCTTGCATTAGTGGACTGATCACAGTCCAGGTCATCTGAAGATACCAGATTGGGACGGGCTGATCTACATGAAACTTCCAAAAAGTCCTCTAGAGTTCAGTCTCTGAGTCTGCTAATGACTTGGAAGTCTGACCTCTTACTGTCCACATGGTGGCCTGCCACCAGTGCAAGTTGGGATGAGAGTCAAGAAGCAAATTTAGTCCATAAATGAACTGGAGCTCCAAAAACCATCAGGTTTTGATTACAGTTCCCAGAATTTTTGACGGGCTGATAGCAACTAAAGTCCAAAAGAACTTGATAATAAAAGAACATCTAAATATGCTGTGTGGACCCAGTCATTTTGATTCTTAAAACTGGGATTTTAATCCATGCACATTTTCATCAGAGAAGTCCAGATTTGGGGATTTTGCTTTGCAGCTGCTGTTGGGAAACTCCCTCGGCCACTGAAGAGTAGAGCAGTGCAAAACTTTGGGAAGACGGTGGGTGGGGCCAGTGTCATCAGCTCTTTCCCACAACGGACTTAACACCTGAGGATTGGTCCGTTTGAACTGACCAGATGAACTATTCAGGTGGGGTTGTTTGGGACTCTTTTAACCTATTGATCTGAGGGGGAAACCCCGAGATGCTGTCTATTATGCCTGCTATCAGCTTCTCCTAATAAAAGTTCCTTTTGGAAGAAACGGCTTCCACGAGTTCTGCTTTCTTAGGATGAGGTTTTGAAGTGGGCCCTGACACCTTGCAAAAGTGCTGGGCCTTCTTTTCCAGCCACTTAATACTTCTGAATCTTGACTGAGCTACTGATGAAATCACTGTCAATTTTATTCTAACATTACCATTGTCAATTGTACAATTTCAGTACAATATCTTATTGGAATCTTCCTACCATGGATATTGTAATTTATTCTGGAGCGTTTCCCTGGCAGATTGAGCCACGTACAAGTAAAATGAAGAACTACAAAAAACTTACATGCCCAAGATTCAGATCTGAGGGCTTTCCTCCTCCCCTCAAGAGCAGTTGCGAGAAATCGGGCACTTTTTGTTTCCAATGTCGTTTTCTTCTGCCAACCAACTGCTGTAGTTCCCATTGATGCAAAAAACAAAGGGTACCATTAACCGCAGCTGCAGTTTGCGCCTTTCATGATGAAAACAAAATGTGAGAGTTGATCTTCCCTGAAACAGAAAATGCAGTGGCCTGAGCAGTTTGGCTTCTTGCCATGGCAAACGCATCCCTCTCATCTGTGAAACATGGATGGGCTGGACTTTGGCTTCTATAATTTCCAGTATGGAAAGAAATGGAAAACTCAGATTGAGACCAACTGCTAAATCTGCAAGCAATTCAAAGTAAACCTTTAAAGGGTATTTATGGGAAATTAAAAGGCGGGTCTGTTGTAAAAAATATATGTAATTTTATAGAAAAAAAATTCTGTACAAAAGAAATCTCTTAACAGCTTTACAGTTCTAACACATAAAACAGACTCTGACTGAATTTTTAGAAAAGCATCCCAAATAGTTTTCATCCAGAGCGAAGCGATGCTGTGCTTGGTCTTCCTGTTATCCGGTATTCCCAACCAGCATCTGCTTGCACCCATGTTCAGATGAATTCACCACAATCAGAGATGATGACTTTTTGCTTTGGTTTCCCATCTTTGCTGCCTTGAGCCTTCAGAGGAAGAGAGAAATAAGGCGTGGAAGGGAGAGAGGCAAAGCCAGGCCACTCACCCACAAAGGCTCACCCTTACCTCAATCTGCCGCACCACGTCCATCCCTTCGGTAACCTCTCCGAAGACCACGTGCTTCCCGTCCAGCCAGTCAGTCTTGTCGCAAGTGATAAAAAACTGGGAGCCATTGGTGTTGGGACCAGAATTGGCCATGGACAGCAAACCTGGAGAGACACATGGATATTGTATCCACAACCACTTTCCATGAAAACTTTTGGGGACAACTCCCAGTCAATATTTGGAATGAAATTCAGCAAAATATGGGGCTCCACTGTTCCTACTGCTGTTGGAATCAATAGTCCTTGTTGCAAAGACAAAGGCTGAAGAAGGGGCTCCAGCTCTGAAAGGCTGTAACTGCACAAAAGAACCTGGGTGGTGGCGTAATAAGAGACCGGGGGGGGGGGAGGAGGAGCGAAGCCCCCAGCATTGCAATTCTTGCCATAGAAGAATTACCTCTATAGTCAGCCATTTCCTTCTATTCAGTGGGGTTGGAGAAATGGAATGAAATGGTTCAAGTGCTCAAAAAAATATATGCACAAACAAGCAGTCGGTCAGTTGTGTGGAAATCTTGCAGAGGAATTTAGCTTTTGTAGAACCAATTCCTCCCAGAGGCAGGACTGCTGGGCACTTGAGCCATGCAGAAGGATGAAGGGAACAAGGACTTGGTGTCCTTTGCACTACCACCTGGGCACCCCACCTTTTCAGCAGCCCTGCCACACTCTACCTGGCCCTGTGTGCTTCAGGATAAAGTTTTCATCATCAAACTTCTTCCCGTAGATAGACTTCCCGCCGCTACCGTTGTGGTTGGTGAAATCTCCAGCCTGGCACATGAACTGGGGAATAATTCGGTGAAAGCTGCTTCCCTTAAAGCCGAAGCCTTTCTCGTGTGTGCAAAGACAGCGGAAGTTCTCTGCAAGTCAGAGGGCAAGCAGGGCAATGAAACAGCAGAAATGGCAAAGGGAAGAGCGGAAACAGGAGGTGCTTGTTAAGATGTCATCCCACTTAAAAATGGGGTCATAGTAACAGTTAAAAACCAGTTACAGTTGCTTTCACTCTCTGTTATCACTGTTGCTCTCTTGAATTCCAATTGTTTCAACTGCTGCCATGGGATCTAGAGCGGAGCACCACATCTCTACTGTATCCTTGTCACCTGCTTAAATGAATTATATCTTTGTTTTAGGCTTGATCGTTTTGCCTGAGACTTTAGCTCTGTCTTCCAAGGGCTTGGCCCAACAAAAGAGTTCTGAACACACAGGTGATAAATTACAATTTGTGGCATTTAATGAAATCTATTTTAATTGAAAATTACACATTTTTGAAGAGGTAATTTTACAAAATGATTATACACTATGCACTTAAAACTTGAAGCTACTGCACTCATAAGTATTAAAAAAAAAAACTCAAGCATCCAGAAATGGAGAGAAATGTGCTGAACAATCATTTCAACACAAATCCTGTTTTAGAAAAGAAGCAAGGAAAGCCATATCTTTCAGTCTTTAGCAAGGCACACACACAAAAAAAAAACATTGCTACAAGACTGAGACAAGCCAGAACTCTTAAAATAGAAACAATTTTGAATTTTTCACAAGACTAGGCTCAGGAAATTTTGTGATGAGAAACAAAACCCTTAAAGTGAAAACCTGTGTTTCTGGTTTCTAAGTGGGCTCACTTGCGGCAAGAAACAGAGGCACTGCTATGCATCTGATGATTGAACCTTATTTCCTGATTTGCTGTCTTTGTACTCTCCAGAAATGTTGAGAATGTGACTTCCATTACACCATTATGACCAACACATCTGCATAGCACAAGGAAAATATTGCCAGTTTGGTATCCACAAGATTACAATGCTTGAGACAAGAGAACCTCCAGGTATGTTGGTCACCCCAAATATGTTGGTCACCCCAAAGCTGCAGTCTCAACACATGGAGAAGTCCAGAGTGAGGAAGGCTTTCACTGGAGAAAAGAGGTCTGAATTATTCACCAATTTCTTTCTGTGTCTTAACAGGAGAGCCCTCCCAATTTTGGACAGTAACTTAGCACTGCAAGTTCCAGTAACACAAGAGCAACTTGAAAAAGCCATGGACCAGGAAGGTTCACACCAAGCACAATGGATTCCATTGCTTACCAGTAGTCATCGGGACAATATCCGACCGCAAGAGAATATGCAATCGACCTGCAGGTTTATTTCCAATCTTGATCTCCATGTAAACCTGGGGGTTGGTCCTGGATTTTTTCACTGGTGGTTCTCCCTAACAGAAGAGAAGCAGAGCTTCTTCCATGGATCTAGAACAGACATGTCAAACACAAGGCCCGGGGGCCAGATGCGGCCCGCGAAGTGGTTTCATGTGGCCCACAAAGCCATCCTGGAAAGAAGTGAGGGAATGGCCCCTGCTGCCTTGGCCCTGGCCCAGGCCAGCTGGGAGCCAATGTACAATTTTGTGGTGGCCATCTTGGCACTTGCCCCGGTGGACCATGCCTTGGCACTTGCCCTGGTCCCACCCCCCCTTCTGCCCCACTCAGATTTGTCCCACTTCTGCCCAGGCCCCCATAGGCCTCCTTAACACGAATGTAGAACTGGCCACGCCCACCCAGTAGGCAAGACCACTCCATTCACACCCACCCAGTAGGCTGCACCCACTCTGGCCATACCAACCTGCCCCCCTCCCCCAGGGCAACCGCAATGCTGATGCGGCTCTCAGTGAAATTGACTTTGACACCCCTGATCTAGAAGATGGCTATCTATGAGCCATTCTCCTCCTTCCTCTGCTTTAAAGAAGACAGCTGAGAAGGGGATAAGAACCACTGTGATGCAGTGTCTACCCAGCTAAATAACAGATTGAAAAGATCCAAATTCAAATCCAGTTGTTAAATCACAGTGGGTGACTTCCTTGGTTCTCCCCTAGCTCCAGAGTTGCTGGCAGGAAAATATATGCCATTTTAGCATCTGGAGAAAATGGAAGATAATAATAAATATTGCAATCAAATGCTCATGTACAATCATGGAGGCTTCGCAGACTAAATTTGTGTCCAGCTCACAGAAGCCCACATTTATGCAAACCTATCATAGCCCCAAAAGGTCTTAGGATGAGATGGGCATCTTGGGAGACAGAAACCACTAAGGGCCAGGTGGGCCTTTCACCAAGGAATGCCGCTGTACCTCTTGAACCTCTGACCGGGCTGCCACCGCTCCCTCTTCTTCCAAATTCTCCTGAAGTGTCTTTCCCGAAAATTTCTTCAGCCAGTCATCATCCGACCAGACTGTCATGGAAAAACAGAAAAAGTTCAGAGAACTTTGATCTGTGATCTGAGCATAACAACTTATAAAACAAGTAGGCCTGAAGGACTTCCCTCAGAACAAGCACAAGTATGTGGGCTGGAGATTCCTTATGATATTGAATTCCGCTGCTCACCTGGACGGGAGGAGCCTTCTTTGATCCTCATTGGCTTGGCCAGGTTGACCCGGATAGTCCTCCCAAAGAGCTCAGATTCGTTCTAAATGGAACAGGGAAGGAGGAGGGATGTCATTATTTTATACTAGAAGGCAGGACAAGAAGAATGGATGGAAATTAACGACGGAGAGAAGTACCTAGAACTAAAGAGAAATTTCCTGACAGTGAAAACAATTAACCAGTGGAAGGGCTTGTCTCCAGAAGTTGTGGGTGCTCCATCACTGGAGGTTTTTCAGAAGAGATGCAGAATGGTATAGGATCTCCTGCTTGAGCAGAGTGTTGGACTAGAAGACCTCCACACTCCCTTCCAATTCTGTTACTCTGTTCTGTTCCTCTCTTGCCAAGGAATTCAGCTCAGTATCAATGCTGTGTTTCTGTGTCCTGCAACAATCATCTTGAATCTTGTTCCAGTGCATTAGCACCCAAATTCATATCATCTGCCTCCACCGCTTCAACTTCCCTCTGGCCCCATGGAAGGACTCCCTTACTGGGCCAAGAGGCTTCTGCCTGCCTGGTTTTAAAACTGGATTTGAAAAACCCAACAAGTGGAAGTATTCACTCCTCCAGAAACAGACAGCAAGGCGGTACCAGCCTTCCATGGTTTTCTGAAAGGAGTTGCTCACCTTTGGAAGCCAAAGAGAAAGACATGCTGTTTCTGAGAAAGGCTCAGCTTCCCCTAATGATCTCAACCACTTGGGAAGAAAGGAAGAAAATGTTTGAAACTGCTGAAAAATGAAATAAAGATTTAAAGATAAACTTACCATGTTGTCAATAGCAGCTGCAGCATCCTAAAAGAAAGAAGAGGAATCATTTAGGACAGATTTTCCCTTTACGTTGTTTTTCCTCCTTTGCTGTGGTCATGGCATTAAGTAATGTACCGAGAGAAATAATCTGACCAAGATCTGGACAAGATGGATGAACCTAGAAAACCTGCTAGGTCTACAGAAACCTTTTACTAAGCTTCCAATCCTCGCTGGTGCACTGCTTGAATTTTTGGTAGCAAAGAAACATGCTGAAGTTTGAAGAATGCCAAAGGTGGAAGTGGTTGGAAACATCATTTATCTATCATTTGCCAGCTTGGAAGCACCTTCTTTCAAACCATACGGCAATGGGATGACTGGGCAAATTTGGCCTTCAGACGTATCCATGCTCTGATAATTGATCGATGCCATTTCCAGAGATGTCACCTGCCCAAATGGATTTCATGCAGTCCTTCCAAGTGCTCAGGGATTCACCCTCCCCACCTGACCCCAAACGGGGCGAAAGGATGAAGAAAGTTTGAAATGCCTTCCTCGCTCACCTCAGCCAGCTCAAATTCAATGAAAGCAAAGCCCCGATGTTTTTCTGTAGACAAAAGAGAAACATCAAACGTCAGTACTTGAGGAAACAGACCTCAATATTCATCTCAATATGGAGATCAACTGCAATTTTTTGAACTTTTCACAAAAAAATGGGTGTCAGGAGTAAGAAGAGTCAAGACAGCAGCTGCATCATTTTGACACTCCCACCAAACTGCCTCCATCTCCTTGTCACCCCACCCGTCACAAGGGTCCAAGAGCACTGCTGAGCTGCAACCAGTTTCTATCCTGGAGCGAACACAGAGCCGAATCTTTTACTCAGCCCAGTCCAAGTTTCTACAATCTCTTTCCCAACCTCCAAGTGCCCATTTAAGACTCGGGGCTGGACTGTTTATTATAAAGCCTCTAGGCCACTCATCTCACTGATACAGTGACTCTGGGCAGATTATAATATAATAAAAAGTAAAAAAATACTAGGAAACAATAAAATTAGAAAAACTGAATAGGAAAACTAACCAAGATGTTGGGCAGTCTGAGGTGAGGCTCTTTTGTACCAACACCGTGAGGCTCTTTTGTACCAACACCAACACCAAGCAGCAGAGCCAATTTTTTAGACTCTTCTGGAAGGTCGGGAGTGTGGGGGTGAACTTCACCTCCAAGGGGAGAATATTCCAGAGGTCAGCGGCCACAGCAAAAAAGATTCGTCTCCTGGATCCCTTTGGCAGATGAGATCCAAAGTAGAACCTTTCCACTAGAACAGTGGTTCTCAACCTGTGGGTCGGGACCCCATTTGGGGTCGAATGACCATTTCACGGGGGACACCAAACAAGGCTGTCCGCCATTTTTCTCCCTTTCCTTTGGCCACGCCCCTGGCACCCGGTGATATATAAGTGGTTGGGGGTCACCACAACATGGGGAACTGTATTATGGGGTCACAGCATTAGAAAGGTTGAGAACCACTGCGCTAGAATGAGTGAGGCAGGCTAGTCCCATCAGGGTGAGAGGGCTCCTCAGACACACTGGACCTATGCCAAAAGGGCCTTGAATTGGACTTGCACCTGGAAGTAAACTGGCAGCTGCTACAGGTCATGTAACAGCAGTGCAGGGGTGGGGGGTACCCAAGGTTCTGATTTAGGTCCAGTACTCAACAGCTTCATAAATAATTTAGATGAGGGGATAGAGCAGGAACTCATCAAATTTGCAAACAGAAAGCTGTCTGGGAGAAATAGCCAACACTTTAGAAAATAGGCTCAAGATCCAGAAGGATCCTGAAAGACTTGAAACACTTAGCCCCATCCAACAAAATGCAGTTCAGTGGTGAGAAATGGAAAGACAAGAAAAAACAAATGTACAGGTACAGATTAGGTGAAACTTGTCTCAATAGTAGCAGCTGCAGGAAGAATTTTGCTCACTTAAATATAAGCTAGCAGTGTGCGGCAGCTGCCAAAAAAAACCCCAATGCAATTCTAGGCTGCATCAAGAGATATTCTACATTGCTATAGTCACTCTCTAATGCATTGGTAAGAACACACTTGAAATAAGTTTTGATCAACATGATGTAAAAAAGATGCTGAGACTCTAGAAAGAGTGCAGAAAAGAGTAACTAAGATGGTTAGGGGGTTGAAGGCTAAAACATATGAAGAAAAGCTGCAGAAATTGGGTATGTGTAGTTTAATGAAGAGAAAAACTAGGATGACATGATAGCAGGGCAGGACAAGAAACAATGGATGGAAACTAATCAAACAGAGAAGCAACCTGGAACTAAGGTGAAATTTCCCGACAGTGAGGACAATTAGCCAGTGAAACGGCTGGTCTTCAGAAGTTGTGGGTGCTCCATCACTGGAGATTTTCAAGAAAAGCCTGGACAGTCACTTGTCTGAAATGGTCTAGGCCCTAAACTGTCTCCTGCCCTAGCAGGGGGTTGGACTAGAAGACCTCCCGGGTCCCTTCCAAACTTGTTCTGGGGTGTGTGTGTGTGTGTGTGTGTGTGTGTGTGTGTGTGTGTGAGAGAGAGAGAGAGAGAGAGAGAGAGAGAGAGAGAGAGAGAGAGAGAGAGAAATGGCGCGATCCAGCCCTTTCTCCCGTCCCGCCCTCGTCGGCCCTCACCGGTCTCGTAGTCCAGCGGGATCTGGATGTCGGTAAGGTCTCCGAAGGGGATGAAGGCCGCGTGCAGCACCCGCTCGTCCACCTCCTCGGCCAGCCCACCTGCAAGAAGCCCGGTCAGGCCAGTCAGGCCGCACGTCGCCCTCCCCCATCGACAGTTCCCCCCCCCCCAGCGCCGCCGCCGCTCACCCACGTAGAGAACCCGCTTGCTGGAGGCCATCGCTGCTGCGCTCGCCTCGCCAGGCGTCACTTCCGGCGCCCGGGCCGCAACAGCACCCCCAGAGGCAGGAGGACTCGGCGCCGGAGCAGCGGCCCAAGAGGCGTCCCGCCCCCGCCTTCCCGAGGCCGTGAGATCCGCAGCTGCCTGGCAGAGCCGGGTCTTCCCGGAGCTCGTTGCCCGGATCGAGACAACAGCGGGCCCTCCAGCTGAGTCGGTTGGCGCGGAGGGGGCTGCCCGGGTCGCCTCAGACGGACCCCCGACCCAGCCAAGAGCCCCGGGCTGCCACGGGGCCTTCGGTCTCCTGGCTCCTTCTGCGAGAGCAATTCCTGGCTGGGGGATTCTGGGAGTTGAAGTCGGAGCAGAAAGCCCGCGGGCGGGGGCTTCCTTCCTTCTAACAGAAAAGGCCGCTTCCGACTTTCAGCTGCCGCAAGCCCAGCCGGCCACCCCTGCGTCCGTCCGGCCCCTGAAGGCTTTCCGCTCCTTCAGCAAGGAGCTCGGGAGCGCTGCCTGGCTGGGGCACTCTTGGGCTCTGCCCGGGCCTGCGCATGCGTGGTGGCACCAAGCCTATATATGAGAACACTGCGTATCTACAGAAATGCGCGTGATCCAAGATGAAAGCCCTCCAGAATATATATGGGTCAATTTAAAAGGGGGGAAAAGTGACATTACCATAGGTTCTCCTACTTGAGCGGAGGACAGGCTGGGCTAGAAGACCTCCGAAGTCCCTTCCAGATTCTATTCTATTCCTATTTCATTCCTTTTGGAGCTTGCACCCAGCACCTTCCAGGCTGCCCTCCCTGCCCGTCCCTAGGGCCGGTACTAGTTTGAACCGCAGCTGCAGATCTTGATGGAGTAGGGTTAGGGGCAGGAGAGTCCCTCTGTCTCCTCTGCTGCTTCAGGGGAAACTCCCTGCACAGGCCAGCTGTTTGTTCAGAGGCTTTTGAGTGGGATCAAACACACTTCTGGAACAGCACTAAATCCAGCTCTTATTTGCATCAGGCTCCCAATGAATGTAAACACTGAATCACAAGCGAGTTTTGACACATGGCTGAAAGCCAACAAACTGAGCCAAACCTGCCTTCTCTCCAGCCCATGTTAAGGAAACTGAAGAACGTTTCCCATCTCAGTGATGAGAGAGGGAAACAAATCCAGGAGAATTCACCAATCCCTTTTTTTAATCATCTAAAGAGGACAGCACTGTTTGCCTGCCCTCTGTCTGCGGCAGGATAGGCACTGTTAGTAGGCTCAACTTTGTGTTTCTAATCCTGTGTTACCTGTTCAGAATTGCAGTTTGAGAACCATATAAGTTGCATGCATGCATGTTACACAGGTATAGTTTTCTGCCAATTTCAGGACTGAAAGAGCACTCTAACCCAGGTCAAGAGGAAGAGCCTAGAACCTTCCTTTCTCATTTAGAATCCAACAAAATAATATGGGGAATTTAGGAGTAAAAGGATCACATACAGTTCAAATTTTAATTGGCATTTGCTGCCACAAGATGTGATACCCGACAAATAGCTGTAGAGGATTAGGCGCCCTCCCTCAGAGGTGAAGAAGCCTTTCAGCCTTTGACGCTACTCAGCTAGGCAGGAAACAGCTACAGTTTCCAGCAGCAACAACTCAACCCCAACAGCAAATAAGATGCAAGAATATTTAGGCCTTTCATCTGACCTAACATAGTTTTTTCTTTACTTAATTCAATATATTACAAAGCTTTTTATCAGATAATTGCACAGAAATTGAGAAAAAAGTTGAGAAATTACTAAATGAGATTATTGTATAAATTTGTCAGACAGTTTTTTCTCTTCAGATTGTTTGCACGCAAGATCTTGGATATACTCAAAGGATTTGTATGCCAATTAGTATTTTCCTGAAATGTAAGGCAAATAACATTGGAATATTCTTACGCTTTCCTCACACAGCTTGCTAAGGTGACTTCAGGTAATCAGGAAGCACTCACTAGAAAATCTAGAACTAGTTGATTCTCAAGTTATGCTACTTTATATGGACTCCCATATAAAGCTATCTGAATAATCAACCTCTTAGTCCAGTTGTTAGTGGGTGTCCCAACAAGAAGGGCCCTTGAAGAGTTTCAAATCAGTTCAGTGTGGCTGCATCAGAATCCCACAAGGACTGTAGATAGACAGGCAGCAATTTCATAAAATACTTCTATTTATTGATTTTGCAAATGGGATTGTCTGATTAAAACCAAGTCCAAAAATGTCATTATCCCACACGGAAAAACAAGATGTCCGCCTTTTGGCCAGGGGTATGAATTCTTGCATATGGAACTTGATTTTTTTTTTTTTTTAGTATTTTTAAACAAGGCATATTAAGAGCGTTACACACTGAAAAGTATTGAGATATGTTGCATTATGTTGAAATACACAGAATGAGATGATTTCTTCAGAGAGCCCATTTGTCCTTTACAAGACCTAGAGAAAAAAAGAACACTTTAGATGCTGGAGCAACTGTCTGGGAGCTTCCCATTACTTGCAGACATGAGGAGGCAGCATCCCACCTTTTAGAGTTCCAGAGAGAATCGGCCAGTTTTAGGAGGACTCTGTTCAATTCTATGGATCTATTCGGGGTACTAAATTTAAATAGAGGAAAATTCTAAATTTTAGACAATTATTTAAATCATTGGACATTCATTATGACGTTTTCTTAAATGGCAGAAGGCTAGCCGATGAATAATGTATTTGAAGGAACAGCCCCCACTCATTTTCATGAGCAGAAAGTATAGGAAAGTATCCAGGAGCCAAACCATATTTGCTCTCTTGATGCTGCTGCTTTTCCACACAAAAGAGACCTTAGCAGGCTACTGACTGATCAGGAAAGCAATAGGGCTGGTCAGCAAAGTCATGGGCCAGGACTCAGGGACTTACCAGCATCCTTGGCTTACGAGGTAGCAGAAACGATGCCCACCTTTTGGGCAGCTTCCTTCTTTGCTTGGTGAGCTTGTAGCACCGCCACAGCCTCCTCCACCTAGGATGGAGAAATTGCATTGATGGGAGGGATATACAGCTACCCATACCCCCTTGTATGAGTACCCGGTGTGCAAACGTGGCTGAATAATTCAATAAAGTAGGAACAGTGCTTCAGAACTGGTGTGTGTGTGCTACTGTTCCTGTCAGTGGCTCCCTGAAGGAGCTGCACTCGAGATCCGAAGAGATCTGTGGCCCTCCCTGATGGTCACACTCCAGCAAGCCAGCAGAAGCAGAGAGCAACCAATGCTCCTGACCCAGGATTGGGGACCACTAGTGCTTACCTTGGAGCGGAGGGATTCTGGAGACTCCAGCATGTGTAGCAGCTCCGAGTTGTCAATCTCCAGCAGCATCCCAGTGATCTTCCCTGCCAGGCTGAGGTGCATTGCCTGGATCAGCGGAAAGAGACGTTCTCCTGAAGAAGCAAAAATCAAGAGAGTTGATGACTTTATTTTATTGAGCATATGGCATCCTGAGTCTACTCATAGTGAAGTGTTTTAAGCCAGGAGATCACAAGAATTGCCTGCTGCTGTTGTGGAAGAATTAGCCAACTCTGTGTCGTTGTCCAGGGGACACCTGAGTTTAGGATTCCTACACTTTTCAGGGAGGCTTCTTCCTTGTTCTCCTAATCCATAACTATTTTGCATCTATGGCTAGGACAGAAGAGCCACGCAGATGCTGAAAACCCCCCAGATGCCCCAAGGGAGAGATGAGAGAGGGACTGGCTCACCCAGCATCTGCTTTTGCTCCTGGGGAGGTGCAGCAGCCAGCATGGATGCTGTCAAAGGCTCTTGTCCCTGCACGTGAACAGCAGGCTGTGGGGCCTATGAGGAAACCAGGGATTTTGCCATTAGCACAGCCCACAAAAATATCATGGAAGCAATTCTACCAAATTTAGAAGACACACGAAAAATCAAATGCTGAAGAGAAGGACATACTTTCCTCACCAAAGTAAAAAAAAGGCTTCTCCCTTAGCTGAGGAAATAGCTCACTGAAGTGAAAGAGCAACATCAAGGATTAAAATATACTAAATGATTTGAGACTGTTCCCTGATATTTTATCTAAAATGGCAACGTCTCCTACCAATCAGTTTACTGAAAACTCCTAGGAATGACTTACAGCAGTTTCTCACATTTAAGACGGGTGGACTTCAACTCTCAGGATTCCCAAGCCAGGAATGCCAGCTAGTTGAAGTCCACCTGTCTTAAAGGCGCCGAGTTTGAGAGACGCTAACCTAGAGCCAAAACTGCTCTCCTGGGCATGTTATGCCAGAGACAGTACAACACTAACAAGCATGAAATAATTCTTTGGATTACTAGGTGCAAAGCTGAGTGGTTTACATCTGCCAGAACATGTCTATGTGCACGGCAGCACAAAAGTCATCATTCTTTGCAAGAAACAACTATGGCTTTGTAGGTCAGAATGTAAATTGCTGCTCAAATATCAAAAGCCTACTTAGCTGGAGCCTAGAAAACCACTGCATTTTCACAGTGGAGAAAAAAGGTCTCAAATAGGAAGAAAGAAATATTCCCGTTTCTATCTGAAACCCAAAGACTTGGCCAGGGCTGCTGTTGGGTTGAAATCAGGCACCAGACTTTGCTAGGGTTCTTCCAAGGCTTTGCGTTACCTGTAAAGGCTGGACTGCTGGGTGGGGGCTGTGGATGCCTGTAGCATATTTGTATGGTGGAACAGCCCTGGGAGCTTTGGTGACTACAGGTGGCCGAGGAGCCAAATTTGGGGCTGTGGCAGCAACCCCTGTTTATACAGAGAAATTGTGGAGTATCAGAAGCTTATCAAAGAAGTTTTTCATTAGCATGCATTAATCTTGTTTGAGGAACCAGAGACAAATGTTTTATTTCATGTAAGCATGTCTTAAACCGATACTAGCAATAGTCCAGGCAGTTTATTTGAATTCCAATCTATTATTTCCTTTACTGATATATTGGTTGAATCAAAAAGCTTCTGCTACAGTATGGCAACCTTGTTCAACAATTTAATACCTTCCCTAAATATTTTGGGAAAATATCTCTTAAATACCCCTCCCCCATACACATACACTTCACGTTCCCAATCAGCATATTAGCTGAGTTGGCTGGAAACTCTGGAAGTTGCAATTTCAGCACCTCTAGAGAGTCTGGCTTAGACAACTATATTTCTTTCTTTCTTTCTTTCTTTCTTTCTTTCTTTCTTTCTTTCTTTCTTTCTTTCTTTCTTTCTTTCTTTCTTTCTTTCCTTCCTTCCTTTCTTTCTTTCTCATTCATTCATGTAGCAAATGTCACATTTATTACCAGAAGAATCTGTCCAACAGCTAAGTTAACTGATGCTTCTGCGAGGGTGTGTGTGTGTCTGCAAGTCTGTCTAAACCTAACACATTATAAATTCATATTTGTTTAAATTATACATTTGTTTAAAAAATAAATGAAAAGATTCCATCTCTGGGCAAAGTGCTTACCAATCCTCTGGGGAGCACCAGGCAAACCACGTGACGCTTGAGTAGCGCTTGTGGGAGCCAAATGCCGTAGAGTGGGCCGCGGCCCAGACTGGCGCATACTGTTGGGCATACCTTGGAAGCCTAGTTTGGTTTTCAAGAAATGGGGTGGGAGGAGAGAAGGGAATAGCAAATTATTGGCCAGTTACATTAGAAGAGCCCTATCAAGTTAAAACTGGAGGGATGGTCATCCCTGGAAACAGGCCTGTGTGAGACCCCACCTCCCTATAAAACATCCTTAGTTGCCTTTTAGGATAACATGGCATTCTTACACAGGTCTTGAGAGAGAGGGGTCAGGGCTTCCAAGGACAAACTGCTCTTCCACACATACCTTGAGGCCTTCCGCCTGGCTGCCAGCGTGGATTGGGTCTCATCTGAGTTATCTGGTTAGGTGCATAGTATGTGGGTCTGTTCTGAGCCTAGAAAGTAAAGGGGGCTGCAACAGGATCAGTCCTGCAACATGTTTTCATTGGCCTCCTACAATACTACTGCCTTAATCCCAGGAAAAAAGCAGAAAATGCTAAATTGTATATCTCAAACTCTGATGCCATACCTAGCTTCAGTGTTTTAACCTTGCTAAACCACCGCTATTTCAAATATTGTTAAAAATATGTTCATAACAAACCTCAGCCATTGTGCACTAGACTGAAAGCAACAAAGATGATTAGGGGAATGGAGGCTAAAACATATAAGGAACGGTTGCTGGAATTGGGTATGTCTAGTCTAATGAGGAGAAGAACGAAGGGGGACATGATAGCAGTCTTCCAATATCTCAGGGGCTGCCACAAAGAAGAGGGAGTCAAGCTGTTCTCCAAAGCACCTGAAGGCAGGACAAGAAATGGGTGGAAACTGACCAAAGAGAGAAGCAACCTGGAATTAAGGAGAAACTTCCTGACCAATAGAACAATTAACTAGTGGAATAGCTTGCCTCCAGAAGCGGTGAATGCTCCAACATTGGAAGTTTTTAAGAAGAGACTGGACAGCCATTTGTCTAAAATGGTATAGGCCAGGTTTCCTGCCTGAGTAGGGGGTTGGACTAAATGACCTCCAAGGTCCCTTCCATCATCATCATCACTACTACTATTAACACTTCCTAGAAGAAGGCAAAGCCCTTTTCCAAAGCACAAGTCCATGAAGCCCCAGGAACTGAATTCAATTTGAAGGAGAATTCAGCTTATTAAGTTATTAAATTGTGGTGCATCTTGACTTTCATACAGGCATTTAAAATCATTCTGGAAGTGGTTTGGGCACAGAATGGCTGTTTGGATATCATTTCAAGCACATCCCTAATACACCAAAGCTTATTTTCCATTAACCAGGTATTTCACTAAGGCATTCCTGGTATACATTTTTTGTTGTGAGCTTAAAACTTTCTCCAGGCATTTTAGATTCAAATGGATTCCTACAGCAGATCTATCTTGTGAAAAAAAAAGAAAAGAAAGAAAACTATAAAGGCCCTAAGAATCTTAGTCCTTGTGGGAAACAGAAACCGCCTGCTTTGGTAGGGGTTATGGGGGGCCACAGCTCCCCCCAGGACAATTGTAAGGAGGACTCACCTGGGGCACTGCCGGCATGAAATATCCTCCAGAAGCCGGCTGGAACTGGCTGACAATGGTGTTCGCTGGCAGAGCTCTCATGCCAGCGATGCGCTGCAGGTACTGGTTGGTGAGGTGGGCCTTGCGCTCCTCCTTCCTCTGGGCCAAGGCCACATACAGTGGCTTGGAGCCCACAATGCGCCCATTCATCTCGGTTACAGCTTTGGTGGCTTCTTCTGGAGAGGAGAAGCAGACGAAGCCAAAGCCTTTGCTTCGACCATCTTCCAGCATTACCTAATGAAAGGCAGGGACTGAGAAAAGGGCTGGCAGTTCTTAGTCCTTGGTGCTGATGCTCTTTGCCTCACCCAGGAAATACTGCAGGAAGAGAAATACCCCAACATGGACTTCCCAGAGCCGGCTCCTCTTGCACAACGTCCAACAGCAGCACCGGGCATCCCCAAAGCAGCTTTTGCATTCCCAGACCCACGGCTCCCCCCTCTTTGGCCCTGATCAGTCCCCAGCCTCTTTAGCACAGGTGGTCTTCGTGACTAGTTGCTCAGTGACTGTTTGAAGTTACAACAGACCTACAACGGGCTTACTTACAACCCTGATGGGAAGTTATGATGGTCGCCCTCTCATGGTCACATGCTCAGCAAATGGGCTGCATTGACAGCCATTTGCAGCATGCTGTAGCCACGTGACTGCATTTTACAACAGTTTTGCTGAAAACTAGCATTTACTTCTGATTTTAAGCAAAACCATGTGCATAATGAACTGACAGTTCATATGAGCAAAACCACTGGTTTACTATGGGTATTTGCTTAATGACCCCTGCAAAAAAGGCCATAAAGTTGGGTTAGTCACATGACCCAAGCAAACTTATTTTAGAACCATCACAACTTACAACCATCATGAGCAGGTTCCATTACATTCATAAGTTTTGGACTACCTTTTGCTGAACTGGCATGTCTGTTCAAATTCTTAATTTCTTGTCTCTGGGGCCCAGCTGTTTCATTAACTAAGGTGGCAGAACAAAATTCCCTCATATATTTTTTACATCTGATTTCCATTTACATGCTTTATTTCTACAAAAGATTTCAATTTTCCACTTCCATTAATTCATTCATTCACGCATTGTCACAATAGTTCTAAAGCCTTATTTGGGCAAATGGCTTAGAAGTGTCCCCCATGCAGGTATGCAAGTCTTAGAACAGTTCAGGCAATGCTTGGTTCACCTGGAGGGATTTCTAGCTGTGGGACCCTTGCTCAGTGTCTGCTTAATTCCCTGCTGTCTTTACCTTAGCACTTGTGATGGACCCAAATGGAGAGAACTCTTTTCTCAGCTTCTCATCATCAATTGTGTCATCCAGGTTCTTGATATAGAGATTAACTCCCTGAAAAAGAAGACAGAGATGTTAGCATGAGTTGACAACAGTGCAAAATGTGATGATTATGAGCAAAGCGGGATTTTCTTTTCTATCAACAACCATCCCCACACGTGCCATTAATTACACAGTCATTTGGCGTTGGGCAGCCTAGACATCTAACAAATAAAAAGTTGCAGGATCCAATCTGGGTCAGTTTAATTTTCCAAGCTTTCAGACTCATGCTGAAGCCCATCCTCAGGGAACTTCTCTCTAGCAGAATGTGGCTCCTCACTCAGATTGGATCCTGCAATATTACCCTGTGACACATATATTTGCCTTCATTTGTAATAAAAAATTAGGAATGTCATGTCCTTTGCAGAAAGAAACACTAAATGTTTCAAAGCCGTAGAGACAAGTTTCTTTATAAGAGAATTTGCCTGGATTTGCTTTGCATTTCTGTAGCACCATCTGTCCCCAGGCCTGCACTGCACAGCCAGGATCAGGAAAGATTCAGGTGCATCTCCCACCATGCCATTCCTTGCCATTCCTATTGAGGGAGTCTGGAGAGTCCTAAAGGAACTCAAAATTCACCAGGCTGCTAATCCAGAGGCTTCAAGTTTCAGCAGAGCACAAATTCGTGATCTAACCTATCCCAACAACAGTCCCTCAAATGCACACACACTTTCTAACTTGGGAGCACTTTCCTTCTTCTAGAGGCAAAATACCTGGTAACGGCTGATCCTCTCTTGCTTCAGCTGCTCAAACCTGCGTTTCAGCTCTGCCTGCCGTTCCACCTTCTTCTGTGCACGACCCACAAACACAATTTTCCCATTGATATCTTTTCCATTCATTTCTTCTACTGCCTGTAAAAGAATTCAAAGTAGCAAATCCCTTGCAGACATAGAGTCTTCCTTAGACACATGGTGCTGACTATTATTATATTTTCCTATGTTAATTTGCGCTCAACAACTGAAGCAAGTTCAAAGTATTTACGCAAACTTGGATAAATCTGGGACTTTCAGTTCTTCTGTGAATCGCAGGATCCTCTAGTGCTCATTTAACTGAACAGCATTCACAGTTCTCCCATTGAAAGGCAAGGCTAAGGCCATTCCCAGACTGTTAGCTGGAATACTGAGACTCCTGGTTTGTTGAGCTGTTGCCTTTTGGTAATAAAATGAGAACTATCACTCACTACAGACTTGCCCTTTGCTTTATCCCAACAGGCATCTAACAGAAAATCCAAAACAAAGGGATTTGCTCTCATTTTATTTCTGCAACATTCACCAGAGCTCCATTTTTCAGTTGAAAAACAGATCATGCCAGATCCACACAGTAGCCTCACAGTTTATACCTTGCTGGCTTCTTCATGCTTTTCAAAACTCACGAAGCCAAAACCTTTGGATTTTCCAGCCGGATCAGTCATCACTTTAACACTGAGGGTCTTACCTGTTGTTAGAAGAACAGAGTTAGCAAATATTACCCAGAGCAAAATTACAAGGAGAGCTTTTCAGAAGGAAAACTATTACTGAACAGATCATTACATTATTGAAACTAGTCCACATTAGGATGCCCACCAGCCCACTGTCTGGAATCCTAGATGGTGTCTATGCACTGACTCTTTTTCTCTTAATTACTTCCTGAGCAGAATGACATACTCTCTTAATAATGTTGCTAAATTCTGTTTAATAGCTGGCAGAATTCATTAAAACCTTGTCAGCAACAGTGTCAACGCTGTAACAATGGATGTTCCTGCTCTGACAACTGATGGAAATCGCAGCCATTTTCCCTTTACTTTTAACATGCTTTTTCTTCTATTTAGAGATCATGTGTTGAAGGGGGGATGGGATGAATGCTTGAGCTCAGCTAGCCATAATAATAATGCAGTTCCCTGGGAACTCAAGGACACAAACCGATAACTTTTTGGCTGGCTGAGGAGCTGGGGAGAGTCCACACTCTGGGCTAATTGGAGAATGTGAATTATGACTGTTTAGTGGGGGTGGGACTTGCAACTTGTTACTTTGTATCTGGGGGAAGGGAATCTAGTTTTGGGTTCAACTATGTAGTGCCAATACTTTGTTTCCTGAATAAAATGTTCTTTAAGGAAGAATTCTTGCCTTGAAGTTCTTTAATGGGTTTCATCTATCGGAACCCATATGATATGATTATGTCTTTATTTGCCTTTAATTTATTTTATTTTGTTAATTTTATTTTAGTACCATTATTCTGCTCTTTTACCCTACTGATCGATGGTGAAATAAAATATAGGTGGTCCTCGGTTAATGACCCTAACTGGAACCGTAAGCAAAGTGGTCACTAACTGGGAAATCATATGACCGTGATTGTGCTTTCCGGCGGGAAAGAGATGACTCAGTTTCATACCTTCAATTTTTGTTTGCCACCACCCCCCTTTGGAATAATCAGGTCCCTGCTAATAATCTTGCACACATTGAAAGCAATGTGATTGCTCTGGCAGCAGGAGATGATCAAGCAAAGAAATTGCCTACAGAAATCACTTGCTATTTTTCTCCGCCCTCCCTCACTCACAGAGCTATGATTGGAGATAAAGAGATATCACTGTATTTCTTGAATAACACACTTGTGGCTCCCAGCCTTGGGCGGCCAGCACAACTGCATTGCTTTCGGTGTATAAAAGAAGAAAAAGGTTACTCTCTTGCAATAAGCCCTTTCTCTCCAATATTTCTGCTTTCCAGGGATGGGGAGAAGAAGAAAAAAAACGCAGATCAGGCACAGAACATTGCGTGCTGACTATAATGGCAATCATATGACTGAGGGATGCTACAAAGGTTCTAAATAGTAAATGATCATAGAGTTATTTTTTCAGCCCCATCCGTTACTCTGAATGGTTGCTGAATAAACAGCCTGTGAGGAATACCTGTTCTTTGACTTTCACTAATCTAAGACCCCAAACATATACATTTCCTAAAGGGGTGGTGGTGGTTTCCTGAAGGATCTTCAATTTGCACAATTTATTAAATTCCACCTCCGTTCATAAATACCCTATTGTTATCCTTTCTAATCTGGTAGAGAGCATAAGAAATAGCCTTGAAGGACAGGAAAAAGAGCCACTATGGAAAAAAGATTGAAAATAACTTGAGAAAATGTCAAAGACAAACCCCTCCCTAGTTCACATGATCATAAAGTGAGGGAGGGGGAAGCACATTTAGATTTGCAAGACTGCTATCAGCCCACCTAGAAGCCAAAATCCTTTAGCTCCCAAACTATTTTTATTGGAATTGGTCTAGGAACAGACTCTCAAAAGATTAAATAAGCTTCTCCCTCCCTTATCTTTATGTGAATTAGAGAGGACTTTTCTGAGAAGTTTTCTCAAGTTATTTCTTGACCAGGCTCAAGGCCCCGTTCTTGCCATTGCCTTGCAAGGCTATTCCTTATGCCCCATTCAAATCTTAAAACATCCAATCAGCCATCATTTATAAAGGCTTCAGCTGTCAGATGTGAACGTAAAAGAAGACCTTCACTTTCTGGAAGACCCACCGTAGTTGCTGAAGAGACCCTTCAGCCTCTCGTCATCCATCTCATCCCCAAAGTTTTTAATATAGACGTTGGTGAACTCCTTGGCTTTGGCTCCCAACTCTGCCTCACGTTCTTTATGGGATTTAAATCGGCCAACAAATCTGGGTGGCAAAACAATGACAAGCCCTGGTGAATGCTCTGCTCCTGCCCCCCAGGAGGAAGGCAAGGCAAGGTTTCAGGGAAGAAAGGCAAAAGCAAGCAGCCATGGGGGGGGGGTGGAGGGGGGGGCGGCTGCAAAGGAGAACACAAGACCAAGCTGAAGAATCCCCTGTCCTGAAGCAGAGAGGCAGCAGGCCAAGGGGAGCCACTCACTGCTGGGCAGGATAAAGCCTCAGGGAGTTCAACCCAGCCCACAGCAGGGAGGCATCAAGTGAAGCTAGACCCCCAGGGCAGGGGGTGTTGGCTGTGGCTCGGGCAGGGAAACTCACCAGCCCTGAAGGAGACAGGCAGCAGGCCAAAGCTTGGGCCAGGAGAACCAGCAGCCTGGTGGGTTAATACTGAGATGCATCATGTCTCAGCTTCTGGCTGAGACACTCACACTTTGCGGTCGTTCAGCAGCATGCCGTTCATTTTCTCAATGGCGCGGTCCGCAGCATCTTGTGTCTCAAAGTGCACAAAAGCATAGCCCTTGGAGCCATTCTCATCACACACCACCTGTAAACGACTGGGGTTGATTAGCCAGCATCAATAGGTCAGTTTACCACATGTTAAGTGTTTCCCAAGGACAAATGGAAGATGCAAATTTTGCATCATGGTTGGCACCCCTATTGTGAACACATCTGTAAATCACTACAGTTCAATGTCTAAGGTAAAAGGCTTTACTTATGAGCTCAGTTCCTCAGATATTACTTCACTGCCAAGAAAGAAGCCATCAAAGAAAAAAAAATGCTGTACCCTCCCTCTTTCATCACTGGCCATATCCACCATTTACTCCAGCCCCTAATTACTTTGCAGATTTCCACGTTTTAGAAGTACCCAGTGTGTCACTGAAACATTATGCAAAGCGAGATCAGCTCCAAAAAACTCTACAAAGGTGGCAGCTTAACTCTGATGTAAAGCAAGGATTGACAAGATGTTCCCCTGAGAGTGCAAAACCCACCAAGCGATTATATGAGAGAGAGGGAGGGAGAGAGAGAGAGAGAGAGAGAGAGAGAGAGAGAGAGAGAGAGAGAGAGAGAGAGAGAGAGAATCCATTTTTCCTGGCTCTGTTACACAAACCCACCTGTGCCTGATGCCACCAACCCAATCTTATCCGACATATATGGAGAATAAGGCCCAGCCAATTCCAAAGGCCAGTTCCATGCAATTCAGGAACCAGAACTGGCCTATGACTCACCTTGCAAGAAAGAATATTCCCAAAAGCAGAGAACGTGTCATAAAGTGCTTTGTTGTCTATGGATCTATCCAGGTTCTTGATGAAGACATTCCCTACACCCGATTTCCTCAAAGAGGGGTCCCGTTGAGACCACATGATGCGGATGGGCTTGCCTCTGATTACATCAAAGTTCATAGTATCCAGGGCCCGCTCAGCTGCAGCACAAAGAGCAAGAAAGAGACGGAAATTTTATCTTGAAAAAAGCAAGTGAGACTCCCATTGGGAATTCCCCTCTCAACACTTTCTCCTCAACCACACTGCAGATTTAGAGAGCATTTTATGTATGTCTGTATATGCAGACATGCACACCTTAAAGTAAATCTGTCCATTTCCTCACAGTCTAGTATTTTTTTAATTATTTTTTCTTCTGGTGGTGTTTCTTCGTTCTTCCAGTATTGTGCAAATATAATTCTTGCCGCTGTTGTCACATGTAAAATCAAGTATGTACTTTGCGTCTCAAGTTTTTCTGGCATTATACCTAGTAAAAAAAATTCAGGTTTATAGTCTATGTGTTTCTCTAACATTTTTTTAAACCAATTTTTGTCCAATATTTCCTTGAGACTGTTCTTAAAGATCATCTGGAAGCTTCAACTGGTCCACAATGCAACAATATGGACAGTTATTGGTATTCCTCATGACACACAAGTGATACCTCTGCGCCACAAGCTGCAGTGGCTCCCTATGCACATCCAGGTGAAATTCAGAGCAATGAAGTCTCGCATGGCACAGAACCAGGTTACAGGCAGTGCTCGACTTACAACAGTTCACTTAGGGACTGTTCAAAGTTACAAAGGCACTGAAAACAGTGAGTTATGACCATTTTTCACACTTACACGTGATTTACATTCGGATGCATGACAACTGACTCACATTTATGATGGTCGCAGTGTCCCGGTGTCAAGGGATCCCTTGTGTGTGATCTTCTGACAAGCGAAGTCAACAGGGAAACTGGATTCACTTAACCCTCTTACTAAGTTAACAACTGCAGCGATTCACTTAACAACTGTGGCAAGAAAGGTCATAAAATGGGGCAAGACTCACTTAACAAATGTCTCACTTAACAACATAAATTTTTGGCTCCATTGTGGTTGTAAGTCATGGAATACCTGAATTTGTAGAACTGCCTTCTCACAAGAATATCTGCCCATCCACATATATTTATATACAGACACACAATGTATGTATGTGGGTGTTGTGTGTGTGTGTGTGTGTGTGTGTGTGTGTGTGTGTATTCCCATCTTTGTTTATAAGTAACTCAAGACAGCAAGCATACATAATCCTCTTTTTCCTCCTATTTTCCTCACTACAACAACTTTGTGAGTAGGTCTGGCATGCTCTTTCTCTGAAATCATATCATCCTGGGGGGGCCAGGAAGCCTGCTTTTTTGGTACCAACCCCTGCCATTTGAAACTATCTCCCCCTCCCTCCCAAAGCTCAATGAACATTGGGTCCGAAGCCTGCAGGCCTCTCAAAAGGCCGTTGAGCCCTGTGTACTTGATTCAGGATAAGTTGTAGTTGGTGATACAGCCTCTTTTAGCCCTGAACATTTTTAATTGCTTTATATTACCTCAGTGGTATATGTTGGGAGGGGGGGAATTGTACTTTTATACAGAATTATAGCATTTGAGTTGGACAATTATAAACATGTTCTAAATAAATACATGTTCAAAGCTCACCATTTTCCTTGCAAGCAGACTATCCTAACTAACTTTCCACCACAGCCAAGTGAGCTCCAGGCAAGTGTCTCACTTTCTAGACCTTCTGCAACTGAGACACTCAGATATGCCACTCATTCCTAAGGATTCTATTTTTATACTGAGCAGCATATTAAAAGCGGTGACATCTGCATACCAGATCCTGTTCACAAACTTCAGAAGCTTAGGAGTAAGTCTCATTGCAAGAACTACCTTAAATTGTGAGAGGAAGGGATTCAGAGGGTGAGGAGGGACTGCCTGATGCCAACACAAGATTGCATTCATTACTCAGGTCAGCCTGGACAGGTTCAGAAAAACTAGCAAGGGTAGTGGCAGTCTGGTCTAATGCTTAAGGCACCAAACAAGAAAGCCAGAGACTATGAGTCCAAGTCCCCCCCCCCCCTTACTCATGAAAGCCAGCTAGGTGACTTTGGGCCAGTCACCCTCTCTCAGCCCACCCACAAGGTTGTTGTTGTGAGGAAAATAGGAGGATGCTGGTGCACTGGATATGTTCACCCTTATTCATAACAATAATAAAAGCAGGGTACAATTAAATTTAATTACATTAGTGTCTGACAATGGAAGACAGCTTGAGTAATAAGTGGCAGATAAGGAGACAAAACACAGGACTGGGATTTTAAAAGATTAGGATGCCATTGATGCCCCAAAAAAGCAGCTGCCAAAAAAGCCAATGCAATCCTAGGCTACATCAGCACTGGGATAGAATCAAGATCACGTGAAATATTGATACCACTTTATAATGTCTTGGTAAGGCCACACTTGGAATATTGCATCCAGTTTTGGTCGCTACAATGTAAAAAAGATGTTGAGACTCTAGAAAGAGTGCAGGGAAAAGCAACAAGGATGATTACGGAGCTTATGAAGAACTGTTGCAAGAACTGGGTATGTCTAGTCTAGTGAAAGGGAGGTCCAGGGGCGTCAGGATAGCAATGTTCCAGTATTTCAGGGGCTGCCACAAAGAAGAGGGTGTCAACCTATTCTCCAAAGCACCAGGACAAGAAGCAATGGATGGAACTAATCAAGGAGATAACCAATCTAGAGCTAAGAATAAATATCCTAACAGTGAAAACAATTAACTAGTGGAATGGCTTCAGAAGTTGTGGAGGCTCCATCACTGGAGACTTTTAAAAAAACTGAGACTGGACAGCCATTTGTCCAGAATGATATAGGGTCTCTTGTTTGAGTTGGGGGTTGGACTAGAAGATCTATAAGGTACCTTTCAATTCTGTTATTCTGTTACTCTATTATTCTGATGCCTATATGACAACAAAGCTACCAATATGGCTTCTTAACTAAGGTTGAAGTCAATATTTGGGAAACTTGACACCTCCTGATTTTAACTCTCCCTATATAGGCTATCTGAAACATGGAAAAACCAAGCAGGTCTCAGGAATAAAAATGCTACACAGCCAACTCTCATCAGTCACACAAAACACAATTCTTAATTGATCCAGCTCTAATTAAAGGCAGAGGAAGTGGAAATATTCTCTATCGATACCTCCCAGTCCCTTCCTAATTCAACAATTCAAACATGTATCCCGCATTACCTAAACAGGGTTTGTCACAAATAATGGACAAAGATGCAGCCAACTTTGGTGGTGTTTTGTTCCAAGAACTGTCCAGGACCATACTGGACATAGAGTGGGGGAAGGACCAGTGTAACCTGTGCTTTCCAAGATGAATTGTCTTTGGTTTCAAGCCCTTGTTCCCTTCCCATGTGGATCAAGGTTTTAGTTGAGAGACAAGGCTCAGTTGTCTTTCTTTATCAAAAGTAGCATCCATTTCAAGTAGCACTTTAGTCAGCTAGTTAAATCAGGCAACATTTATTTATAGCAGAAAGAGGTGTTCCAGACAGAGATGCTGGTAACTCCAGCATATCTCTTTGCAATTGAAAGGGAAAAGCAATTACTGAAGCAAGTAATGCAATTTGGGGGAATCTTTACCTGCACGGACATTTCTCCAATACTGATAGTTACCTGCTAATAAAAACTACTGAAGTAAAGATGGTTTTGATTTTGAGCTTTGGGACAGATATGGTAGAAGTCATCTGGTACTATGGAATGTTCTACCTTTATGAAACACTATCAGAAATTAGCTTTGCTGATAATGGATGCAGATGCATATATAAAATTTCTATCCCATCTTCTGAATCAAGAAAGTTTTCTCATAGGTGTATTATAATACCACTCGGATATTGCTGTACCTCTGTGACGTCTATGATGGTTCCCGGGTAATTTATTGCCACCTTTCAGCAGCTTATTATGGCAGAACAAGAAATAATGTATCGATCCATTCATGTCCCTGATGGCTAATGAAAGACTATTTCAAGGCTGAGTAGAATTACCCAGAACAAAATCCTGTGAAGTAACATGGAACACACCTTACATTTCTGATTATATGGGAAACACCAAACGGAAGGTAAGCTATAAACCATGGTTTATACACCACACTGGCAGGGTTCACACAAAATGTTAAAAACCTCCCACATTTTAACTCAGTGGGATGCGTGACCTAATTCCTTAGAGCAGAAGGCGTCCAACCCTGAATCTCAGCTTCTCTTTAGAGGTGGAGTTGGAGATGCTCCAAAATAACATTATTCATTTATGTTCAGCCTAGAGACGCCCTTTTCATGATACTGTGTGAGCATCCTTTTAGAATTGGGATCAATCTTTAATCTGAAACTCACAGTTGGGCACAAAGTTCAAATTTATATACTCATACAAGAACACTTGTATAGAAAGCAGCCCTTTCTCTAGTAGGGGCAATTTAGCTACATGTTCCTTCTCCATTGCTCAGGCAGTCAGAGAGCAGGAAGACTCTTCATTAAGAAGCCGAATCAACACCTCCTCTGCCCATCTCAGGGAGTTAGCAGCTCACAAGAGGAAATCATCTGTGGAACCACATTCCGATAAATCCATTGGACTCTTTTGGGGGGCATCCACTACATTCGTCAATTAAAGTCAACTTTCAAACATAACAGAAGGACCTGCCCTAAGACACCCAGGTGAGACCACGCCTTCTCTCTCAAAATACCCCCCTTTTCAACCCTCTTTTCAGTACATGGTCCCTGGATGACCACCCTCAACAAGGGCCCCCCAGTCCTCTTCAGGGACAGGAACACGAATGGGCAAGGGGAATCCCAGTGCGACAGACTGACTGGCTGGGAAGTTGAGGAAGGTGGCACTAGGAAACCACATTTCCTTTGCTGCCAAGGAGCCCACCTGGAGGCCCTACCAGGCCAGCAAACAAGACACCTGAGCTGGCCTTGACTTTCACTATTTGAGATGTGAAAGGCCTGTCCAGAGAGGGAGGGAACCCGGCGCTAAATCTGGGCCTGGAGCTCCTACAGAGGTTTTACCCCCACCGCAGCAAGTTTAAGGGGGGAGGGGGCTCCGCCTCCCAGAATCCCCCGCAGCAGGCTCACGCTGCCTGGGGGATTCTGGGAGTTGGGGCCCGGCGGTCGCCCTGCAGCCCCTCCGGAGGCCCCGGGCCAGAGGGATGTCGGGGAGACTCACCGTCGCCGGGTTGCTGGAAGTTGACGTAGGCGTAGCCCAGCGAGCGCCGGGTGATCATGTCCCTGCAGACGCGGATGGAGAGGACGGGCCCGGCGGGGCTGAACTTCTCATAGAGCAGCGCCTCCGTCACCTCGGGGTGCAGGTCCCCCACGTACAGCGATGCCATCGGGTAGCTGCTCCCGCCGGCGGCGGCGGCGGCGGCGGCGGCGTTCATCTCGGCAGGCGGGCAGGCGGGCGCGCGGCCGTTCCGAGAAAGTGCGGCGAGCGGGGCAGGGACAGCCTCGAGGAGCCAGTCCGCGCGCCGCGAAGGCCTGCGGGCGGGGATCCGGGCCTCTTCCTCCGAGGAGCTCCTCCCTTCCCGCCGCCTCCTCCCCGCCAAGCTGCGGCACAGGGCGCCCCGCGGAGGCCTTCAGGGGCCGCTCCGAGGCCGCCGCCCACGCCGCCGGGCCTGCGGGGCGGAGGGGCTGGACAGCGCCCCTGGTGGCGAGGCCGGGAGCTGCCACACGGAAGGAAGGGGGCTCCCGTCTGGCAGGCGCTGCCTTCGGGTCAGGCGTTGTCCTGGAGGGTCTCGGTTTGGTTTCGGGGCTGTATTGACAGCTACATTGTACAGATAAAGCTGATACAGGTAGTCCTCGCGTTACGACAACAATTGTACCCAAAATTTCTGTTGCTAAGTGAGACATTGGTTAAGTGAATTTTGGCCCATTTTATGACCTTTCTTGCCACACTTGTTAAGTGAATCACTGCAGTTGTTAAATTAGGAACACGGTTGTTAAGTGAATCTGGCTTCCCCTATGGACTTCGCTTGTCAGAAGGTTGCACAAGGGGATCACGTGACCCTGGGACACTGTGTCCGTCATAAATAGGAATCAGTTGCCAAGCATCTGAATGTAAATCACAAGACCTTGGGGATGCTGCAACAGTCATAATGTGAAAAATGGTCATGTCGCTTTTTTCAGTGCCGTAACTTCAAACAGTCACTAAGCAAACTGTTGTGAGTCGAGGACTACTGTACTTTTATCACTTTTTTCCTTTCCTTTTTTTTTTTGTTTTTTGGTCATCAAGTTTTTGACGCCCTGCTAGACGACTGGTGGTACTCGGATGTCGCCATATCCTAAAAGTGGTACAATGAGTGAAAAGGTTGAAAAGCCCTACTCTAACAGATGAAGAGGCTAGGGCTACCAATATGAAAGAATTTATTAAAATGCTGTCTTTAATACCTCAAAAGAAAACAGGCAATTGCCAGTATTTGGCACCCAAGGAAAAAAAGGCAATTAGTCCAACTGGGAGCAAAAGAAAATATTAAGGGTGAATGGAAGCTTCCAGATGGAAGACAGATGTTAAATGAACAAATAACTAGAGAATTATTAGCTATTTTATATCAGGGAAGTCATTGGAGAACACAAGCATTGTGTGACACTTTTCTGCAAAAATATGGTTGTATTGGAGTCTTTATTGTAGCACAACAAATAAGTGGAATATATTTCATTTGTAAAGAGACCAACAAACAAAAACTGTGCCAAAATACAAAAAGGGCACACTCAGACTCAGGTCAGAGTACATGACACAGGAAATACAAAGCCTCAAACAGGAACAGGAAACAACCTCAAGAGCCTCCGAAGGTATTAAAAACCCACACCTTCCAGCAATATGCGGTCATTTTTCCTGGAGCCATGCTTCTGGCTGGCTTTCCTCTTCAATAAACTGCAACCTTCTTTCTAAAGCAGTCTCCATTTTGTTTATTCCCATCGTGCAATAAAGATTTTTCTTTCAACAGATCAATTATATCTATTCTAATCAACACAGGAGACGCTATCAAAGGCATAGCTGCACAGCTAGATGCCACCAGTAGAATGTGTATGATAGAAGAAAATGATCAAAGTAGTGAAGACCTAGTAAAACAATTTGAACAAGATTATGAAACTTATTAGTGTTTAAAAGGCAATAGAAGAGAAGAAAAAGATATAGACTTGAGTATTGCTTCTAAAGTTTTAAAACTTCAGAAAAGATGTTATATGAAGATGTTATAAGATAAGCAATATAGTATTTTTATAATGCATGAAATATGAAAACATTGGGATAGTGTATCTAAATGGAAAATCTGGATATTTATTTGATTAATATTGAGAAAATTGATAAGAATGGTTTGAATATTAAGGGGAAATTAAGCTTAAATAAGAATTATGAAAATAGGATACATAGTGAACTAATTTTTATAAAAACACAAGTTGATAAATGTCATATATGGATGTTATTTGCACAAACATGAAAAAATGTTTATATTTAACCATTTATGGATTGAAAATATAAAGATTTATACTTCTTTAAAGTTGAAGAAGGAAAATGCTATTGGGAGAAGGGAAGATCTAAGAAATATACTATTAATTAATATACTAATTATGGAATTACAAAAATTATAGACCGTTATTTAGTATTATTGTTTTTCTCAAAATATATGAACCAAGACAACACGTTGTACACTAGGCACTAAGGATTGTTATTGTAAAAATGAATAAAATATTTTTTTTAAAAAAAAGTTTTAATTATAGTTAAATAACTTTGAAAAATTAGTATTAATACAGTTAAACAAAATGACTCCAAAGCCTAGAAAAGGTAAGGTAGGGGGGAGTACTTTCTGAGCAGTAGCTAGGGTGTTAGGGTTACATCACCATGAACTTGGAGAGCAAAATGCACATTGCCAACAAACTCAGAGTGCTTGGTATGGTTAGGAGGACACTGACTTTTCCAGCCTACCCTATCTATGTTTCCTGGTAAAATATATGGGAAAATCCCATTGGAAGAAAATTCCACTTAGGGTTAGGGTTAAGTCATCATGAATCCGGAGAGGAAAATGGACATCGCCAACAAATTCAGAGTGCTTCGGTATGGTTAGGAAGGCACTGAGTTTTCTAGGATGCCTTATCTACATTTCCTGGTAAAATACAAGGGAAAATCCCATTGGAGGAAAATTCCACTTAGGGTTAGGGTTAGGTCACCATGAATCCGGAGAGGAAAATGGACATCGCCAACAAAATCGGAGTGCTTCGGTATGGTTAGGAAGGCACTGACTTTTCTAGTCTGCCCTATCTATGTTTCCCGGGAAAATACATGGGAAAATCCCATTGGAGGAAAATTCCACTTAGGGTTAGGGTTAGGTCACCATAAACTCATAGAGCAAAATGGACATTGCCAACAAACTCGAAGTGTTTGGGTATGGTTAGGAGGGCACTGACTTTTCTAGCCTGCCCTATCTATGTTTTCTGGGAAAATACGTGGGAAAATCCCATTAGAGGAAAATTCCACTTAGGGTTAGGGTTAGGTCACCATGAACTCATAGAACAAAAGGGACATTGACAACAAATTCGGAGTGCTTGGGTATGGTTAGGAAGGCACTGACTTTTCTAGCCTGCCCTATCTATGTTTCCTGGGAAAATACATGGGGAAATCCCATTGGAGGAAAATTCCACTTAGGGTTAGGGTTAGGTCAGGATGAATCCAGAGAGGAAAATGGACATTGCCAACAAATTCAGAGTGCTTCGATATGGTTAGGAAGGCACTGACTTTTCTAGTCTGCCCTATCTACGTTTCCGGGTAAAATACCTGGGAAAATCCCATTGGAGGAAAATTCCACTTAGGGTTAGGGTTAGGTCACCATGAATTAGGAGAGGAAAATGGACATCGCCAACAAATTCGGAGTGCTTCGGTATGGTTAGGAAGGCACTGACCTTTCTAGTCTGCCCTATCTATGTTTCCAGGTAAAATACATGGGAAAATCCCATTGGAGGAAAATTCCACTTAGGGTTAGGGTTAGGTCACCATAAACTCATAGAGCAAAATGGACATTGCCAACAAACTCGGAGTGCTTGGGTATGGTTAGGAGGGCACTGACTTTTCTAGAGCCTGCCTATCTAATGTTTCCTGGGAAAATACATGGGAAAATCCCCTTGGAGGAAATTCCCACTTAGGGTTAGGGTTAGTTCACCCAATAAAACTCATAGGCAAAAATGGACATTGCCAACAAACTCGGAGTGTTTGGGTATGGTTAGGAGGGCATACTGACTTTCTAGCCTGCCCTATCTATGTTTCCTGGGAAAATACATGGGAAAATCCCATTGGAGGAAAATTCCACTTAGGGTTAGGGTTAGGTCACCATGAACTCATAGAACAAAAGGGACATTGACAACAAACTCGGAGTGCTTGGGTAGGGTTAGGAAGACACTGACTTTTCTAGCCTGCCCTATCTATGTTTCCTGGGAAAATACATGGGAAAATCCCATTGGAGGAAAATTCCACTTAGGGTTAGGGTTAGGTCACCATGAATCCGGAGAGGAAAATGGACATCACCAACAAATTCGGAATGCTTCGGTATGGTTAGGAAGGCACTGACCTTTCTAGTCTGCCCTATCTACGTTTCCGGGTAAAATACCTGGGAAAATCCCTTTGGAGGAAAATTCCACTTAGGGTTAGGGTTAGGTCACCATGAATCCGGAGAGGAAAATGGACATCGCCAACAAATTCAGAGTGCTTCGATATGGTTAGGAAGGCACTGACTTTTCTAGTCTGCCCTATCTACGTTTCCGGGTAAAATACCTGGGAAAATCGCATTGGAGGAAAATTCCACTTAGGGTTAGGGTTAGGTCACCATGAATCCGGAGAGGAAAATGGACATCGCCAACAAATTCGGAGTGCTTCGGTATGGTTAGGAAGGCACTGACTTTTCTAGTCTGCCCTATCTACGTTTCCGGGTAAAATACCTGGGAAAATCCCATTGGAGGAAAATTCCACTTAGGGTTAGGGTTAGGTCACCATGAATCCGGAGAGGAAAATGGACATCGCCAACAAATTCGGAGTGCTTCGGTATGGTTAGGAAGGCACTGACTTTTCTAGTCTGCCCTATCTACGTTTCCAGGTAAAATACCTGGAAAAATCCCATTGGAGGAAAATTCCACTTAGGGTTAGGGTTAGGTCACCATAAACTCATAGAGCAAAATGGACATTGCCAACAACCTCGGAGTGTTTGGGTATGGTTAGGAGAGCATTGACTTTTCTAGCCTGCCCTATCTATGTTTCCTGATAAAATACATGGGAAAATCCCATTGGGGAAAAATTCCACTTAGGGTTAGGGTTAGGTCACCATGAACTCATAGAGCAAAATGGATTGTCGGGGCTTCCCTCCTTCCTTGCCACCTCTCCTGGGTGGGTTTGGGCCCATTTAGGGTCCCCAAACAGAGAGAAATTAGCGTAGGACGAGAAGCCCCATGATCCCTCGGCTGTTGCATTAACTGTGCAAAACCGGAAGCCGCCTTTCATTTCTTAGTCATTTTTAAGGACTATTAATCTTTATTAAACTAAAAGAGACTTAATTTAGAAGCTCTGTGCCACTTTGGGGATTTCTGGCAGCAAGATTATTTCTGCAAAAGGGAAGAATGCACTCCTGAGGCAGTGAGTTCCATGGGGAAATTGTTTCTTGGATCTTTTCCCAAGAATCATGTGCAGTCATATTGAAAGTGAGAACTCCTGCCTTGGGCAGGGGCTTGGACTAGAAGACCTCCAAGGTCCCTTTCCAGCCCTAGGATCCTTTGATTCTGTTCAGTTCTGTTAACTGCCCTGATTCCTCCAAACAGTCAGACTCTGGATGAAAAGCTGTCAGAAGCTCTTGGAGGGAGGCGACTGCTTCCACATTTGATATTTAATATATGTAGAGTGAACAATTTGTTCAGACTACCCACTGAGTAACCACATTGAGTCGGGGTTTCAGTTGTGACCATCTGCTTCTGGCCACAGCCTGCAGCCTCTCTTCTCAAAACTTGGAAAGGAAAAGGACAACATGCTTTGTATGCTCTTCTCCTTCCCCAAAGGGTGCCCAGAGTTGTATGGGAGGCCTGTTCCCCTTCCTGCTTGTGGAACATTGAATGACTCTTGCATGGAGCTGGACATTTTCTCAAGCTCATTTTTGCATTCAAGCTCAGAGCCAAAGCCCACTTTCCTCACTATTGCTCCTGCCTGACCCACAGGAAAGATTGCACCCTGAGTGGGTCCCCAAAAATGTCCCAAATGACACTTGAAGCAGTTCCATGTGTTTGGCACAACAACGCAGCTTCTGTGGCAATGAATATGCTTAGACACACTTCAGAACTCCTTTCCTGGCAGTGGCACTGTCATGGTTCCGATAGATGAAACAGTTTAAAAGAACTTCAAGGCAAGGATTTCTTCCTTAAAGAACATTTTATTTAGGAAACAAGGTATCGGCACATACAAAGGTGAACCCAAGACTAAATTTCCCTTCCTCAGGCTACAAAGTTACAAGTTGCAATTCCCACCTCAAATTGCTGTCGTAAATCACATTCACCAATTGTTTCAAAATGCAGGCTCTCCTCCCAGCACATTAGCCCACCAAAATGTTATCAGTATTGACCTTGATTCTCACACACAGAAGAAAGTTGTTTTGGCTAACTGAAAACTACACCTTCCCCCCTTTCTTCCTCTAGGTAAAATCTCTAAACTAATATGTGACAATGAAGACAAAAACAAAAATGACTTCAGTTCTGTTTGTCACAGCATTGACAGACACTTTGGAGGGGAGAGCAATGAACAACCCCCACCCCGTGGCCAGAATAGATGGGAGGAGTGATAATTTCCCTCAAATGTGAGCGGGGGGGGGGGAGTCTGCCTCTGCTGGCTCATCAGGGGGGCTTCCATATTCCCAAGCAGGTTCCCCTCAGCAGAATGCTTCAAGGTGGCCTCTGCCATGCAGCTAGCGATAAATGGACTTTTGCTAACAAGCAAATGTTGCAAGGGGGTCTTTTCACGAAGCTTCCCTGGGCATCGTCAGCCATTCCTGCATGCTGCACTTGAGAGAGGGTGATGCGTGTCTGGCTAACCTGGCAAAGGTCACAAGAAAATGTCCCCAGATGCAAAACGATCCCATTTTGGAGGAAGAGGAGGTTGGCTCTATCTTGAAGCACTCTTGGTTACAGGGGGACACCAAAAAGACCCTGGAGATGCTCTGAGGGCCCTGCAGGAGGGTGTGGGGCAAAACTATTGTGCTGGTGGGGAAGAGCATAAAGTGCAACATGTACAGGCAGCAGCAGATCCTTCATGGACCATCCCAATACCTTTGGTTCTAGTTATCCTAGAGGTTGGCGCTCATCAACCAAGACTTCGTTCTCTACCAAGTGCTGGTCCAGCCCAGGCCATCCCTGGACACTACTTGCTGTCCTGAGCCGCTTTTCTTTGTGCTGAGAGCTTGTACTTCTGGGCAACCCCATAAGGAACATGGGCGGCAACAGTGCCCATTTCCTTTGCTCCCTCCACATGAAACATCTGGTCATCAAAGAAGATATGAGGTCGGATCTTTTCCAGCAAGGGGCCTTTGGGTGCACCGGCCAGGAAGAGGGCTTCGTCCGTTTCTAGTCCCCAGCTTCGGAGAGTCTTTAGGGCTCGGGCCCCGGAACTGGCAGCACTTCGAGCCGTGACCAGATAGGTGCGAATGGGGCATTCCAGGCGGAGGCCTTTGGCATAGAACTTCTTCTGAAGCTTCCCCAGCACTTCCAGGAAGCCCTTCAGTGGTCCCTGGACGGAGGAACACACAGCGTCAGCCCCAGCATGCGGCCCACTCCCCAGGTGGTCAGGAAATGGGGACCAGCTGAGGTACAGCACCCTTGGGGAGGCCCCGGGGCCAGAGGCTTCCTGCCCTCTCCTTAGCCAGGCACATTTGCCCTCCTGTTCTTTGAATTTGCCAATCCCTCTTTGGGTCTAATATAAATTGTTATCCTGAAATGATGTTGCTATCTTGCTTCCTGCTTTAATACTGGCTTTGTTGGTATTCAGAATGTTTCTTCTCACTTTGTTCTAGCTAAAGTGTTCATTAGCAGGGCAGCCATAAACCCATCCTCTCTCTTGGCAAAAACAACAATGAAAAGGTCGATTTTGTCACAATACCACTGGTCCCCGAACCACACCTGAGCAAGAGGCTTGTTTTCATAAGTCTTCTCATGCTCGAAGAACTTGTCTAGGCCGTGCGCCTTTACAATCTGCTCCGACTCATCGGAAAACAGCACAGCATGTCCTTACCTTGCACCACCAGCCCGAAGGAAGGAGCCACCGTTGCCAACTGTTCCCCCCTCTGAGATGGGCAGCATAGAAGTTTAATAATAAATGCATATAATTTGATAAGGGGAGTGGGACAGGCAGCACCCTCCCAGTCAAAAGGCTCTCTGTCCCTTCAGCTTGCAGCAGCTTCTCACCCTCAACTGGATGGAAGGGCAGCCCCTGAAGGGAAGGCCATTGTTCCTGCCAACCTTCAGCAATTTCGCACCCGGAAGCTGCCAGGTGGAAATGCCACAAATGGTTGCCATTTAGGGACTCAGCGAACTGCATGTCCAGCCTGTCTTGGGTGAGCTGTGCAAGTGCAGAAGTGCAGCTGATTAATTCCAGGAAGCTTGTTGTGGTAGTCATATGGCATTTCTCTGATCTGAAGAGCCAAAGTCCCTCTAAGACTGGCAAAGTGACCGCCCAGAGGAAAGGATTCCCAGCCCAAAACTCTCAGGAAGGTACACAATTGAGAGTCAAAGGCCGATACCTTGTTTATGCCATGCATGGAGCCATAGGATGGCTTGTTTTGTTGCATTTTATTTTGGCTTTACTGAACAGTAGTCTTACTCACCTATCATAGGTTGGTAAAGAATGATTTCTAGTTTAGTGCACTGCATGAACCCAGCAACCCTAGGTTTAGTGGAATGTGTGAAACCAACCAATGGCCTCACTCGTACATCGCCCAAAATCATCTGGCTGGGTTTGACTTATTGGCTGTAAGCCACAAAATATCCTTCTTCAGGTCAAAGACAGGGTTTGCATGCCATGCAAACAATAAAACTTAGTTAGTGTAGGACTGGGGACTTTAAACCATAACAGTTGCCAAGATTGCTTGGGATTAAACAGTTCTCACACATAAGAAATGTTGTGCGAACACCAATATTCAATAAATGATGAGACAGTTTCTGAACTCACTCACTGCTTGTTCTGGAAAAATAAAGCAGGATCCATCCCAGCCTCTTTGTTTTGACACCAGCTGCTGCTGCCAAGGCAGAATTTAGTGCACCTTCCAAATGCTGGCTGACTGTGGCACTTGAGAATTGTCTCCTGGACAAGTGACGGCAAGAAGCTTTGCCAGTCTGCCCAGGAATGTCCACAGGGGCAAAAGAGTAGAAGGGAGAACCCCACCAAGACTCTGGCATGAGGGCAGGATGCATGAGAATGCTTGCTGGGCAGGTATGGGATAGGGATATGGGGAGGTCAGCCCTCAAGCACAAGACAGCATGGAATCCCAGTCAAATCATCATACAAGAGAACTGTCTATTCCAGCAATTAATATTGCCATTAAAGAATAAACCCAGGCTTTTCACTACGTTTCTTGCAAGGGAAGCCTCTAAATTGCATTTGAGGAGGGAGATGGTGGCCTGCAGGCCCCTCCTTGTCAAACGGGGCTCTGACGTTGCCCCCGAAACACAAAAGTAGCAACAGAACTGAGCAGCAGAGAGAGCTCAGCCCCCACAAGGAAGGCATGTTCCTCCTTTCTATCTCAGGTCCCTGCAAAGGGGGGGGGGCAATCTTACACACAAGAGCAGCGTTTCCCTGGGAAAACAGTGCCAATTCTGCCAACTAAGGCCGTCTATTCAGAAAGCATCTCTGAGCCTCAAAAGCAGCCACGTCTCTCATCCTCAACAGTCCTGGCTAATTGCCTCCTTTAGCGCCAAGCTCATCTTCCTGATGATGACACCAGGTGGGATCACCTGCCTCTTGACACCAGACCAGCATCACAAGTGCCCTGGCATGCCAACGAGTAAGTCTTCCCCCATCCACCCCAGAAGGAAAAACAATCTTTCTTACTGATTTGGGTTTCTTTTTGGAAGAGCAGTTTTCATAAAAGGCCTTGGCATCCTCCAAACTCGCTTGTTTTGGCTGCCCTCTGCTTTCCGGGCATCCGGGTCCAGTGGGCTCCATGGCGTATTCCCTCTACCTGTCCAGGAGCAGGAGAAGATGCAGCCAGCTGGCCGGGTGCTTTCCTTCTGCCCAAGAGCCCAGTTCAGCTGCAGAAGGAGACAGCCGCCGCCTCTGCTGGCTACAAAGGGAGGGTGAATCCGGCAGGCGAACCTCTGCATGTGTGTGTGTGTGTCAGTGTCGCTCAGAGCACGCTCTTTATAAGGGATCCCATGAACCTCCTGGGCACTCTTGCTCCCAAAGCGACTGTCCGGGCAGCTGCCCAAGTCCTCCCACATTCCCGGCCTCCCTTTCCTCAGACCCACTAAATTTGTGGGCAGCTCCAATCAGGGTGGGGGCAGGACCCACAGAGTGTGTTGCCCAAGAAAGAGGGGAGTCCTCTGTCTTGGCCAAAAAGAGTCTGGACTTGACCTGTGAGAGGGGATTTATCTGGGCAGAATGCCCACATTCATGGCAAAGACCACGTAAGATGGCATGCAGTGTGCTAAAAGGAGACCCTCTTAGATCCAGCAGGGGCTCCCAGGGAGCTGAAGGCCAGACCAACAGGGGCCAGGATTTGGACCGATTCCCGGAAGAGAAGGCTGTCTTGCATCACCTACTGATTTTAGGGGTCTTTTACTGTTCCTCTGCTGTCAGAAACAAATGCAAAGGGATTTTTAAAAGATTCACTTTTATAAATTATCCACATTCTTCTGCTGTGAGACTCTCTGCCCCCACCCCCCTAATTATTCCAGAGAAGAGAGCCAGTCCCAGGCTTGCACCCCTACCCTACCCTCTTGTTGGATCTCCCTGGGAGGAGGTGCCCAGCCCTGCCATCCTTTGATTGACTAGCCAAGGCTCCTGACCTCAAGAGCATTCCAGAGAAAGGATGCTCAGCTCCATGTGCTTGGAAATTTTGTGTGTGCGCGCGCGTGTGTGTGCATGTGTGTGTACGCACACGTGCAGGCTTTGGCTCACCAGCTCTGCTTGTTCCTTTTCCAAAAGCATGTGTTCAATCATGGATGATGGGGTTTTGGTCTACTTCAGTTAAAAGCCTGAACTTAAATGTGACCACAATTGCTTGATTAGCCTTTAAGAGAAATTAATTGCACATGCTGAAAACAGGCCCTTGGTATTTGGCTGGAGAAGAGCAAAGCTTTAGTGACAGTAGTCCAAAATCCAGCTGCTTAGAAGGCTAAGGATTCTCCCACTTCATTTTAGTCGGAGAGAAGCTTCCCTGAATGTTCATTCAACTCGCTTGCTGGGTGGCCACTGCCATGCTTTTCCCTGGGTCTTCCTTTCTTTCCCACACCCCTGGCCAGGGGGCCAGGATGGTGTAGCACTTGGTGCTTTCGGCTCACTTTTTCTGCATGTATAACCCACTTTATCCAAGCTGACTCTGACTGGCACCCACAAGCAACAGCTACAGCTGGTGCAGCCCTGCAAACAGCTTCCCCCTCTGGGGAGTTCTAGATCAGCCTCCTTGCAAGGTGGTGTTGTGCCGAAAACAAAAGCTGATCCTCATGGAAACTGCCTTGGAGAAAAAGTGGGTCAAAAGCCTGACAAACCAATGTTTGTCAAGGAATGAGTGAATCTTACTGGGAAGCTGAATTTCTCTGGCATACCACATTGGCACTGGGCCTGGCCTGGTATCGTCTGGGGAGGGCACACTTTGCTCTCCTCTGGAAGCTTCAGCTGGAGCCTTGTGGGCAGCTCCGGGGCTTCCCTTCCAGGCCTCCCCCACAAATGCCTGCAAGGCAGACTCAGCTGAGCGTCTCCCAGGCAGGAAAGACCAAGCTTCTCCTGAAGATAGGAAGAAAAGGTTCAAGGGAGAGCAAGACACCTCAAGCTGGTTTGGAGAGATCCTCTTGGCATGGTCCCTTCCCCTGATGTTTGGTACTGCCACCAATCCACAGCATGCACTTCTGGATTTTGTGGTTATAATGAAAAAGAAAAAGAAAATTAGCTTTGGTTTTCCCAGTTAGATAGATTTGTTGTTAAAGAAATGACTAGTTATATACAAATGGGTAAAAGTAAAAAGTTGAAGTTGTAATGCCTTTTTCTTTCTTCCCTTGAACCTCATATTTTCTTTCCCCCTTCCTTAATTTCCTATTTTTATTTTTCTTTGTATTTTATGCATTGATAAAACAATAACAGTTATATAAGGCAAGAGGTGTCTGCCCCCTTAACAGGAGAGATGCAGTGGGCAGGCTCTGCCCTTGCACACATTGGCAGACAGCGGAGGAGTATGGTTTATTTTCTAAATAATGTTTGCTTTCACTCTGCTGTTTGCAGCTGACACACAGCGGCCCTTTCCCACTTCGGAGTCTCACCGGAACTGCAGAGGTTCCACAAAGCCCCGAAGAGAGTTGGCTTTGGCCCAGGGATAATGCAGACTGAACCCTCAGCCTCTCTTCCACCACCCACCCATCTCAAACTGCCACCTCAGAGCTGTAGCCAGTCAAAAGGTTCACCAGAATTGATAGGCTGGTCTCTGGGGCAATTTAGGAAAGAGAACACCCCTCTGCCCCCCCCCCCAGTTATTGGTTTGTTGCCCATGACTATCCCAATGAGCAATGGACGCGTCAGCCACTGGGTGGGCAAAGTACCAGTTGTCTGAACCACTTTGAAAAAACGTGAAAATGTATTAATCTACACAAATCTAGCCAAAATATAGCATCACCTATATTACTTTAATAGCTTTTAAATACTTGTGAAAGAAACAGACTCCACAAATGACATGACTTTACTTCAACCTGATGAGGAGTATCATTTTTGTGAACCTCAAGAATTTAAAGTGTTGTCCTTGTCTCAAAATTTTGATCAAGAGGATGATAGTTCCCAGACTTCATTTAGTTTCTGAATTAGCCCATTTCTTAGGTTTGTGTTATAGCACTTTGCTATACATAAACCCCGTGGTCCAGTGCGGATGCTGGCCTGGTAAATAAAGTTCTTGGGCAAACTGGCTGCCCCACGACTACCGTCCCTCTCATAGGAGTTGCAAGGACCACAAAAAAAAAAAAAAAGCAACAGAGTGTCAATCCATCCACCTTTGTCACTGTCCAACAGACGTCCCAGCAGCATAGAACAGGTAGTCCTTGAGTTAGGGCTTTCTGTTGCTAACCAAAACATTTGTTAAGTGAGTTTTCCTCTTTTACAATCTTTGTTGCCACAGTTGATAAGTGAATCAGCGAAGTTGTTAAGTTAGTAACAGGGATGTGAAATGAATCTGGCTTCCCCATTGACTTTGCTTGTCAGAAGGTCGCACAAGGCAATCACATGACCTGGGACATTGCAACTGTCATAAATAAGCCAATTGCCAAGTGGCCATATGGTAGGTCCATCCGAGTTTCTATCATGTGACCATGGAGATGTTGCAACGGTTGTAAATGTGAAAAATGGTCGTAAGTCACTTTTTTCATTGCTGTTGTAGTTTTGAACAGTCACTAAACGAATGGTAAGTTGAGGACTACCTATAGATAAGAACATTGGAAAGGTGCTAAGGCTGGAATAGGCCCTCGGTCCACCTCGTCAGCATCCAACCAGCCTGTGAGACTAGCTGCCTGGGAGAAGGCCCAGATCTTCCAGAAACAACTGGACTTTCTTATGTTTCTTTTGAAGATGTTTCGCTTCTCATCCAAGAAGCTTCTTCAGCTCTGACTAGATGTTGGGGAGTGGGAGGATTTATATTGCTTGCAGACAGATGGTCCTTTGCATTCCTTTAGCCAGTCCTTGGGGCCATTTTGGAGGTTTACCTGTGTAAATGTGTGTGGAGCCTTCTTGGCTGCAGGATGTCTTCTACCTTGGGTCCTTTCACTGTTGAAAATAGGCACAGGCTCTTGGGGATGAATCTGTGACGTCTGCATCTCAAACTGAAGTGCAAATGGTTCCCATAGTTTGCAAGGTTTTCTGGAAATCCGTTCATACTCTCACCATTCGAAGGCTTTTCATCCCAAAGTGCATAGCTAAAGTGCATGCCCTTTGTGAAAACCACATTGGCTGCCCTTATGACAACTGCTGGCTGCCAACAGAGGCCCAACAGACTGTGATTTTTAATATGGCAGAAAAGTATAAATATGCCAACTGCTTTTAATTAATATTCCTTAGTTTGAAGTAGATTAAACCTTGCTTTTGCTCGGGCTCCAAAACCTTGCTGGAGCTCAGCCAAGCATGTGATGTGGCTCTCGGCCCGAAGGAACTGCGCCACTGGAGTGGGAGTGTCCAGGGTGCATCCGGGGCTGGGCCTGGGGCCGGGCCCTCCATGAAAACACAGGGTGCCTCCTCCCTCTCCCACCCTCCTCCCTAATTTCAGCCATTTCCAAGCATGTGGGTTGCTCCCAGATGCTGACAGCTTTCACCTGCAAACCCCTTTTCCTGTAGTTTCATCAGCTATTTTCTTACTGCAAACAATCTGGGAAAGTGGCAAAGGCAAGCAAGCCACACAAGAGGTGAGACTGGAAACTCTCAAGAGTTCCCCTCCCCTCCCTGGTACACAGAGACAGACCAGGCTCACTGATCATTCTTTTATTCAGAGACCAAATTGCAAACTCCCATCGGATGAGGATTTCTTTGAACACTTAAATAAAAATAGATTTACATGTGTGCACACATACACACTCCCCAACCTACCTCACAGTTCCTAAACAAGTACAATACTCACAATCACAATAAGCAGATAGGACAATCTCCAAGAGCAATGTTCAGGGCAGGACGGGACACAGCAGCCAAAGGGACTGCCTTGGCACAGACAGTGGCTGCCTTGCGGCGCATGAAACCTTCCTGGGACCCTAAATCAACCCCACCTCATTTCTTCTGCCCCAGTCAAAGAACTGCCAAGAAGAAACTAAAGACATCCACCATAAAAAGTGCAATTCACTAGAACTCTGCCTGGACAAAGTCTGTTTCATTCGACCTGACTTGTTTCCTTCCACACATGAACTCCAGGCCTTTGATTCACATGGCAAGCCACAGCTAACCTTCCACCCTGCAAAAGCTGCTGGGGAGCAAATGACCTACAGCTGCCAGTAACTGTGCTCTGTTCTGAGCCTTTTGCCCAGTCCTTCCACTGCTTTACGATGGGGGGACATCCCCCCCCCCAAGAATGCCTGAAATTCTCATCACCCTTTTTCTTGGCACTTCTGTACTCTGTACTTTTTCCTTTAGCCATTCTAACCAGACACTTCATCGCAGGGAGGTTACCATCACCTTGGCCTTCTGGAGTAGCCAATTCACATTTTGCCCTAAATGTCATGGGGCATCAATCACGGTGCATGTCTGCTCAGCTGTAAACCTTAAATGCTAAGGGGGGAAGGGGGGGGAGAGAGAGAGAGAGAGAGAGAGAGAGAGAGAGAGAGAGAGAGAGAGAGAGAGAGAGAAGGAATGAAGAATTGAAAGGCATCAGAGTTGCCAGAACCACTGGTGCTCCCTGCCACACCTCCTTTTCCTGTTCCCCTTAGGAGCACAGCTAGTTCCCAGGTTGCAAGTTGGAAGGAACAAAAAGCAGCTTATTTACGTCTGTCACAGGTTACATCTGTCCCCAAACAGAGCATTCCTCCATGGAACTCCCAGTCTCTGGCAAGGCTCATTGAAAGTCCCCTCTGGTGCCCTTTGCTTGCACCAACAGTTTATTTTTAATCCACTGGCCACCCAAGAATAATCTTTCTGGGGGCCCTCCAGACTGAGGCTCCTGCAATCTCCACCAATAGGAGTTTATCAGCACCATCCCTGGCTTTTGGGGAAAGCCAGTGCCTCTTCCATCTTCAGAGCCCATTAATTATTACAATGAATTATTGGCAGAAGCAAAAATGAAAACAACCTGTACTTTTACATACGATAAGATTAGTACAGAAATATACTTTTTAGCAAGCGCTGTAACAGTGTCCCTCTGCCTCCAAAGATGGAGAGCAGGAATCTCAATCAGCCCTCCCCAACCAAATCTTTCCAAAGGTGTGGGAATACAGCTCCCCCATCCCCAGTCAGGCCCTTTTGGCTGGCTGGAGGTGGGAATTTAATTAGAGATCCAGAGGGTGGATTTGTGCAGGGAACAATGGTCTAAAGCAGGGATTTCCAAACTTGGCAACTTTAAGACTAATGGACTTCAACTCCCAGAATTCCCCAGCCAGTCAAAGCCCCAGCCAATTCTTCAATTCTGAAGTTGAAGTCCACAAGTCTTAAAGTTGCCAAGTTTGGAGACCCCTGGTCTAAAGGGGGGGGGGGAGGTACAGGATTTTTTTTTTTATTTCCAAAAAGAAACCACAGGCTCCCCCTGGCCAAAAACAGTTGCATCTGGTAGTGAAGAAGTGATGGGGGGAAGGAGAGAAAAGAAATATTTCCTCTTTTCAGGCTTGGGGGGAAATCCTCAGGGCACTGAGTGGAAAACACAGCCCTAGACCTGCCATCCAAAAGAGTTTCTGTAAAGATTTGTTGTGGGGGACACAATGGGGGGAGGGGATATAGTTTTTTTCTACCCTTAAGAGCAAAAGCTAGTAATTTAAGATAATGGGCCTTGCAGCTGTAGCCATCTGGATCTTGGATTCAGGCAGCCCATTAGAAGTTAAATTTGCTGCCAGGTCTTGGGAACACCTCATGTCCAAGAAGCACAGGCCAGAGGCTCCAGCCAGAGTAGGCCCAGTGGATAGAGGTGGACATCTCCTGGCTTAGAAGCTAAGGCCCCTGGCCAAAGGGTCAACATCTGGGCTGGCTATGCTGGTGCAAGTGCTGGGACAAGCCCTTGCAGACTCATCTGGGCAAAGGCAGCAGCCTCCCTCAAGAGGGGGCTTGCAGCCCTAAAGAGAAAAAGACAGCACACAGCCAGGCAGAGGATGGGCTGACTAGTGCCCCAACCCTTCTACTTCTGCATGTCACACTGCAGCAGGAGGACAATTGAGGGGTCGCTCTTGGCTGCCTCCTTGAACTCTTCCAGGCTGATCTGGTCATCTTTATCCTTATCCATCTTGGTAAAGATCTTGTCGACCCGCTGCTGGGGTGTCAGCCCATCTTGATCCATCCTCATCATAATAACAGTACCCACCATCTTGTAGATAGCCTGAAAGACAGATGGGGAAAATGAGGCCATGGTTCTTCCAGTGCTGATCACAAGACTTAATACCTACTTTGCTGCCCCCTCCCCCACCTGCAATAAGCAACTATAGACCATGCATAGACTTCTGGATACCCGAAGGCAGGACCATCAACATAGGACCAGCTTATGAGAGATATGGTACCATTGTATTTATCTGCTCTTCATTTCAGGAAAGGACAACTTTGGGGGGATTGTGAGCCACAAGGATTTCCTGATTTTCCTGACTTTTGTAGTTTGGTCAAGCTTATTTTATGGGGTTCACAGGGAAAAAAACTATAAAGCTGTAGAAAATTGTGTCTCCTTTGAGTGATGAGCTGCTGTGACTTCACAACATAATTTCAGCTTAGCCACCCTGCACTGACCTAATTATGAATACCAAGCCTGAGGTGGAAATCCCCCCAAGAGAATCTCTGTTACCTCAATGATCTCTAGCATCTCTAAGCGTGTGATCTTCCCATCCCCATCCAAGTCATACATCTCGAAGGCCCAATTCAACTTTTGTTCAAAGCTGCCCCTGGAAGTGACGGACAGAGCGCAAATGAACTCCCGGAAGTCAATGGTCCCATCTCCGTTCTTGTCAAACGTGCGGAAAGCATGCTGGGCAAACTTGGATGCGTCACCATAGGGAAAAAACTGCAAGAGGAAAAATGGGAGAAGCGTCATCACAGGGGCTGCTGCCTCAGGTGAAACACCTGCAGGTGCTCCAGCAGCAGAAACAGCAACAGCGGCAGCATCCCATCCCTTGAGAACCTGACCCAATCAATGCTGAACAGAAATGCTACTTTTACTTTGTTGCTTTTCCTAAGGTTCATTCCAGAAAGTCACAAATGACTTGAAAAGTGCATCCTATCCCTTGCAAAGCCAGTATGGTGACATGGCTAATCTGTTGGATTAGAAGTGATGAAGCCCAGATTTATGATATCCTGAGTCTTGGGCTCAAGTTCTCTCAAGAGCTTGCTAGGTAACCCTGAACCAGTTACTCTCTCCTGCCTCACAGGACTGATGTTACAGGGCATAATGGCCACCTTGAGCTCCAGATGGGTGGCTTCACTGATAAGCCAACATTATCCAAGTGAGCTTCATCGGACCTATAGCAGTCAGAAAGTAGAACAGAATAGAACTTTCTTTATTGGCCAAGTGTGGTTGGACACACAAGGAATTTGTCTCAGGTGCATAAGCTCTCACAAGCAACAAAGTGACAAATCATAAATCATAAGATACAACCAACAAACTTCTTAAAATGGGACAGCACAGATTCCAGCCTTTGTGGCTACTCCGGGAGCTTTGAGGTTCATACATCAAGGGAGTGCCTGGTCGAAGCAAGCTGCCCTAACTCAGCTGCCCTCGCCCCTCCATGCCATACCTTGATGTAGAGTTGCTGGAATTCCTCCAAGTTGAGAATGCCTGTGGGGCAGTCTTTCAGAAAGCCCTTGTACCATTGTTTCAGCTCCTGCTCATTAAATTCAGTGCTTCTCACCAGGTCATCCAGCATCTCTGGAGCCAACTTGCTGTTGTGCTTCCCCATTGTGACTTCTGGAAAGAGAAAGGTGCTAGCCATGCCACTTTCCTGGCACAGTCTTCAGTTGCCTCTGGCTCCCTCCCTCTGTCATGTGCCCACTCTGGGTCATAAAGCTGCATGGGATAGAATATACCCCTTCATTTTCCCGAAGGACTGTTCCTCTGATGGTGCTGCATATTTCATAACAAAAGGGAGCCAAACGGTGATTCACTAACACCGGGAGATAGACATGCCAGAAGGATTACCTATATGAAGCCAACAGTCTACATTATTCTAGAATTAAGCCAATGGAACTGCGTTTCTTTTTTTCAATTTTTCAATTTCTTTTTCAACTAAACATTTGGCGGGAAAAACAGTTTACTTACTTTATTCTTTAGAAATTTTTAAATTCTTAATGATCTAAAAGGAAAAAATTAAAAAATCACAGAAAAAGAGACAGACATTTAAAACAGGGAAGATAGTTATGAATTTTTCAACAAAGGGTCAAAAACATTTGTAAATTATTGTAAACTGACACATTGCAACAGGGAAATATTAATTTTTAGAACATTTTAATTTTTAACAAACAAAAAAATCATGGAAATAAAGACTTTCCAAGCGTTTCGTTACCAAGCTAGATAACATCTTCAGTGGCGTAAGATTATTAGGTTTGCCATCTGAACAATGACACAGAGAGAAAAGCAAAACTGATCTTCAGCATTTGGGCGGCAAATAGTTCTTTGAGGTTGAACAACAGCATTGCCAACTTCAGCAAGTCACCTGACAACCAATCAAACGAAGAGATAAGGAGAGGTGAGAAGGAAGAGGAACTCTGATATAAAACAGGACACAATACCAAGAATGAATGCATTTGGTTAACAGAAAAGGAAAAAAGAAAGATGTTGTCATAGGTATATACTACAGGCCATCCAATCAAGTAGAAGAAATAAATGAACATTTTGCTACTAATTTATACAATAACAGAGCTTGAAGATCTTTGAGCCCAGCCCCTGCACAAGCAGGAGACCCTATACCATTCCAGACAAGTGGCTGTCCAGTCTCTTCTTAAAAGCCTCCAGTGATGGAGCACCCGCAACTTCTGGTGGCAAGGAGTTCCACTGGTTAATTGTTCCACTGGTTAATTGTCAGGAAGTTTAATTCCAGGTTGCTTCTCTCCTTGATTGGCTTCCGCCCATTGTTTCTTGTCTTGTCACCTGGTGCTTTCAAAAATAATTGAACCCCTCTTCTTTGTAGCCGCTCAAGTATTGCAACATTCCTATCATGTCACCCCTAGTCCTTTTGGGGACCTGCAGCCCCGCAGCCCTCTCCCCACTGGCCAGGGTGCCTGGCTGGGAGGCTGTGGTCAGCAAAGCCTTCAGGCTTCCTCCTCGCACCCTCCCGCCAGTAGACTAGACAGCTCCCTGGGAGAAAGGCCCAGTAGCCTCCAAGCCCCCTGCAAGCCAAACGCTTGGGGGGTCAAGTGAGGGCATTGGCACAGAGGGATGGTGCCCCCTTTGCAAAAGGAAACTGCTGCTAAACTGCTGTCTCCACTTCTGGGTTCAGTTTCTCTTCCACGCTCTCCTTTCAATGCCAAGGAACTGACAACTCAGCGCTTAATGTATTTACCCTTCTCTCTCTCGAAAGGCACATTCCTTCTGACCTCCAGGGAAGTGAAGGGCCAGGAGAGGAAATCTTGTTTTTCTGGTCAGCTCCTGATAGGGCCCGGAAGCCCTTGTGCCAACTGGTACTGAGAATCATAATTCCTTCTTTGCCAGCCACCGTGGACCATAATAGCTCATTTTATGCACCTTCCACAAGTCCCCAGCCACAGGCGAGCTACGCAGATGGGCGTAAAGAGGAATTTGGTCTGCAGACCAAAGACTGTCCCAAGAAACGCCACTTCTTGGTGCCCAGCCCCTGTGGTTCAGCAGTAAAATGTGACCCAAACAGTTTCTCCTTGCGATGGTTCTGCAGTAAGTGAGATCTGAAGATATACTGCCCCTGAACTTGGATGTTTCATCACCATGCCTAATAATGGTTGTGCCTTTACTAGGGCAACCGCCCTGTCTTGTGAGGACGAGTTTTATGATTTGCTGCCTGACATTTTGGGCAATGCAGGTACATTTGCAGACTTACAACCATTCATTTGGTGACCGTTTGAACCTGCAATGGCACTGAAAAAAGTGACTTACAACCATTCCTCACACTTATGACCCCCGCAGCCTCCCCAGGATCACGGGACCAAAATTTGGGTGCTGGCAACTGGCATGTACTTAGGGTAGTCTCGGCACCCGAGCCACCTGATCACCACTTGCAACCTTCCCCGCCAGCTTCCCACAAGCAAAGGGAATGGGGGAAGCGGGATTCCCTTCACAATGGTTGTGATCCACTTAACGGCCATGGCAAAAAACTGTAAAACCGTGTGTGACTCACTTAAGGACCACCTTGCTTAGCAACCAAAATTTGTGGTGAGGCCGACACCTACTGCAGGTATCACCAGTTCAGCCATTTTGCAAAGGCATTGCGAGGAAGAAATCTAATCTTTTTCCAAAAAATAAATAATAAAGTAAAATAAAGATAAAATAAATAATAAAATAAAGTAAAATAAAACAAAATAATAAAAATAAAATAAACTAATAATCTATCAGGCTGCCAAACAGGAGGAAAACATTCCAGGCCAAAACCTGAACTGCTGCAAGTCAGAACAGTTTATTTGTGGCCAACATTTGACTTGTCTACCTATGATACACAATCTGTCTATGCCCCGACACAGAGACAGGCGTCTTTTCATTGCTTTGTGCAACCCAGGACTTGCTGTTAAAGAGACAGGATCCAAGACTCAGCTTCACTCAGTCCTACACAGATTTAACCCTGTGTGGGTCCAGCAAGTGAATGACCAAGAAAGTGTAATAGTAGAATTGGGGGAGGGGGGAAAGAGACAAATGAAGTTTCCAAACATAAATTAACCAGCTTTAAATCTCTTGGAAAGTCTATTTTATAAGTACAAAAACAGATATAAATAAGTTACACTGTACTGGACAGGCCAGTCTTCATAAAAGTCTTAGCTGCTCTTATGCATTCCATGCGTCTCTTTAGCTCTACTGGATTTCGTCCAGAACCTCTTTATCCGGGAGAGGGGCAGGGTTTTTTTATCCCACCTTTTTGCCAGGCGCTGGACACCACACTTTGGTTTCCCATTTTTCCCAGGCAACAACCCTGCAAAGTAGGCTGGATCAAGAGGCACCGAGTGGCCAAAGTCAGGGGGGATTTAGACCCACCTCCTCCCACTCCTTAACCAGGATCTCAGAGGGCTCTCTCTGACCAGTTTTGTGGGAACCACTGTCTGCTCTGGCAAAGTCTAAGGAGGTGGAAACAAGAGTTGTTCTTTGAGGCTCGGCTGAGGGATGGCTGCTTTGCACCCTCAGATTCCTCCTCCTCTCTCCCAGACTGGATACCTGGTGGATGATCTTCAGAGGGCAGAAAAGGAACAGCAGCCATTTCACTGTCCCCTTCCTCTGTTGCGCATGGCAACGGATGCTGTGGCTGTCATGGCAACTGCTGCATTGTTGCGAGATTGACCCCTGCAACAGCAGCAGCAGCAAACATCTCCCTGCTCTCTGTTATGACCAAGCAAAAGCCGCCACAGGGACCCCCTTCTGATGGTCCCTGCAGCTCCAGGAAAGAGGTTGCTGCCATTTTGAAAGTCTGCTTGATCCTAACTTGCAAAGCCTGTTTTCAACGGAACCAAGGATGGGGCAGCCAATTTTTCAGGGGAGGGATGGCTCTCCTTCACTGGGTGCAGTTAAGCAGAAGCTGCACCAACCTCTGTCAAGCATGCTTCAACAGGGACTCTCTCACCAAACAGCGAGTTAGTCTTGATAGCCACAATGACTCCTCTCATTGCTGCTATGTCTGTACCCAACACTCTTCAGGTCAAATATATGAAGCACTGAATTGATCGGCAATATAAAGAAAAGCATGGTGGATTCACAGGAGCTTAAGCTTAACTTGCAAATCATCTAAGATTGTGCTCAACATCCAAAACAGAGCAGGCAATCCTCAAAAAACCTTACAGAACGTCTTATGGGACTGGAGGAACTACCACCTCTGAATCCTCAGGCTCTTTACGGATCTTGCAAAAAAGGTCTGCAAGATAAAAGGTCTGGCTAATTGAATTTGCAGGCTCTCACCTGTGCTACAAGAAAAAGCAAAATGGAAAGAGGCCTGTAGCCCTACCTGAGCAGAAAACTAGGAGAACCTCTTTCAGAACTGGAAGCTTACTTGATTTGCAATGCAGCTTTCTGCCGAAAGACTGGAATGAGAAGTGTTTATTTGTTAAGAAGGCATCTATGTGTATATATAGGAGGGGGAGGGGAACTGCCCTTTTCCAAGGAACTCCCACAGGTCCTACTTCCCACCCATGAAGGCAAACAGATATGCAGCTTAGATGCGGTCAGCTGTTCCAACCAGCATGTCAAGCAGGCTCTCTGGGCCACTGCTTCAGATGCCAATCCTGCTCTCGCTGTCTCCATACCTTCAGTATCTGGAAGTCAATAGTTCACCTGATGGACCGTCATGCCCATCTCTCTGGGCTGCCTTCCAGTTCCTCATCAGCATCTGAGATCACTGTGCTATTTAATATGCCTAGAATGGCTGCCAGGTTCCACGCTGTTTTGCCCATCGTCCTTCTTGGCACAGGTGTGCTTGTCCACCCTTGGAAGGCAAGCACAACCCCATAGGCATGACCACCACTGGGATGCAGCTCCGCCAATCCCCTACCCTTTCTTGTTTGACCCATGCATTTTCTATGCTGGACTGATTTTCTTAATTTTGCTTCAGGAACCGTAACAGGTTGTAAAGGAGTGGCCATTTGCATAATTCCACGTAAGAGAATGAACAAAAGGTCTGGTAAGAATGCAGTTTTGTCTTGCCTTTAAAATCCTGGGTTTCTCTGAGTTACAGTTAGACACGGTGCTTTTAAAAACAAACACCACTTTGCTTGAGGTGTCATTTTGCTATAAGTGTTTGGGTCCCTCCCGGTGGCATTTTGTACAGACTTCTGTGACAGGTAGGGAAGACCTGGGAAGAGGGCCCAGAAATAGCTTTCAAGGCACCCAAAGTCCCACATCACTGAGCCCTCAGATTCCCTTCCTTGGCTTTCTCTGCATATTGGTTATTTTCTCCATAATCAAGCTGGACAACTACTGAAGCCAAAAATAGGCAAGAAGGGTAAAAAAAATCAGTTACGCCACCAAGCTCCTCCAGAGAGAATCTCCAGCAGATACAGGAATGTCCTGACTGGAGCTGACCATCTTGCCTTGGATGAGAGAGATCCTAACCCAAAGAGATGCCCATGGAAGGGGAGCCAGTGCTTCTCAGAGAGAGAGGCAAAGTCTTCAAATGACAGGGTCAGCCTCTCCCAATTCACCACTCTGGGCGCAACAGACACAACCTCATCCAGCATGTCCAAAGACTGGCAAAGAGGAGAGCCACGTCAGTCTGTGGTGGTCCAAGAGCAGGAGAAACTGGGCAGCTGATACCTTTTAATAATTGCTTAGTGGAAAAAGCTGCTCATCTGCTGCTTCTTAGGCTCCCTCTGAGTTTTTGTGTTGGATCCGTGATCTCAGAATCAATCTGAGAAAGGCCCTTTAAGGTCAGCGAGCCCACCCTTGGGCTCAGTCCACAGGCCAGCACCCATGACAAATGACTGTCTGGCCTCTCCTTGGACCCATCCAGGAAGGGGACACCATGGACTCCCTGGGAAATCGGCTCAGCTCTCAACCTGCCCTTCCTGTTGAGAATCTTTTCCCCAACGTTCAGTTGGAATCTGCCTTACTCCAGCCTGTCATTCCTAGTCCAGCGCTGTGGAGCGCTAGACACGAGTCATGCCCATCCTCTTGGGGTGCTCTTTTGGGGAGCCGGATGCTTTTCAATAGGGAAGAGCTGAGCTATGACACCCTCAGAACTGTGGTGCATTCACAGCAGGAGCCACAAAACACTCCTCCCCCTTCGCTTTGCCAAGGAGAAAACAAGGCTGATCTAATCTGGTTTACAAAATGTTCTGAACACGAGAAAATGCTCCAAAAGGACTCCCTATTCTGGCTACTGCTTGGCATTTGCTGGACAACTGAGATCCCTACTCAGACCTCCAGGAATTTGCCCTCAAAACTCAAGGCGGAACAGTGCCATCAAAGGACCTCTCTCCCCCTTCCCTCTGACTTGCCCTCATCCACACTTCTGCAGGCTATTTTCTTGCTCTGTTTTCCAGCTTGGCCTTTCCCAGCTTGGTGCCCAGAGACCTCAACAGTCTTGGTGCCCAGACTGTTAAGGCTCAGTGAATACAAGAAAGCTTGTGATTGCTTGTGATCCAAATGACTGGATAACCAATACAGAGTTTAACTTAGTGTTCTTACGCTGGCTATTCTCTGGGTTCACATAAACCACTCAATCAGAAACAAAATCCAGTGGTGGGGGCCCATTCACTGAGACCCCTCCAAAACTATGCCAAGCTGGCTCTGTTGCGTTAATGCAGCTGGCTCAGGTTTGTAACTGATCCATCTAAATATGCTTATGAAGTCCTTCTGTAAAATAAGGCATTCTGCCCGTATTCAGCCCCATCCAGGGGTCTCTCTGTTGCTGAACCCATGGCTTCTTCCCTAGCAGATGACCCTGGCCATTTTCCCCGCCTCACCCCCAGGCTGGATAAGATGGGTAACTGGCTCTTGAAGATAGGTCAGAGGAAAGCACTGCCCCCCACCCAGGGGAGGGTCTGACTAATTCTTCCAGTTCCCAAACCAAAGACAGCCCAGGGGGGCAATTACAGCCAGATTGGCTCATGGTGAGCCAACCAGGCCACTGACTCAGTCAATTAAGAGGGCCCAGAGTGGTAGTCAATCAGCTTCATTTTCATGTAGATGTTCACACCGTTGTTCACACTGAGGTTGGCTGCATCAGCAAAAGAGGAGCCTGTTCTGTTCCCCTCTTTGGGCCGAGCACAAACTGGATCTCCAGAAGAGGCTTTGGGGGCTTCAGGATACTGTCCTTGGAAATGCAGGCATGAGGGTTGCAGACCCAAGACCCCCTTGCTTGACTCCCCCAGGAGCCTCCTGCTGCAAGGGGTGTGTATGTGCGTGAGGCACAACAATGGTTTGCTCACCCCCCCATCTGCCCATCTGCAAGTTTTTTGGACACAGCAAGAGTCTTTTTGTCAATCCCTCTGCCTGACTAATTGTTGCAAAGACCCTGATGGATAAGGAAAGCCCTTAGGGGAGGGGGAAGAGCTATGTGACCTTTTGAATGCAGAGAAGCAGGTTGCAGTCAAAGGTCAGCACTTCCTTCTCTAGCCATTGTAAAAATAGCTGGAAAATAGGAAAAACGCCTCTCCGCGCCCCCCTCCCACTTCAGACAACAGATTTGTCATTTGCCTCCTTGGCTGAGAAGAGGCAACCACGCAGCTCCTTTGCCTCCCCCTCCCCCGGTTTGCAAAGGCAAGAACCTTACCACGCACCCCCACGCCAGACAGTCAAGAGGTTCCCTACGGGCAGGCTTGCCGCAAAGGACGGGGAGAAGGGGCGTAGGGGATGGGCGGGCAGACGGGTGGAGCCCAAGGGGGCTTGGCGGGGGAGTGAGAAGCGAGTGGAAGGGGACCGCTTCGATCTCCACCTTCCCTCGGGCCGGAAGGCAGCGCCTGCTTCGCCTTCCAGCGCTCGGCTCCAGAACCGCCAAGCAAGCCTGAAGGCGCGAGGCGCGTGTCTCCCCGGCACCCACCTGCGCGCCCCTGGGCCCGGGGGGGGGGTGTCTGCGGAGCCCTATGGCAGGAATCCGCCGCAGCCCCACGAGGAAGAGGCGCCACAGCCGCCAGCGATCCCGGGCGCGGCGGAGCAGCGCCAAGCGGAACCTCTCGAGCTCCAGAAGGGCCGGCGCCGTAGCTCACCTGGCGGGCGCGGGTCGGGTCGTAGTCCGGTTGCTTGCCTGCCCTCCCTCCCTCCTTCCCTGGGAGGCGCGTCCGGTGCGGAGCCGGAGCCGCGGGAACAGCGAGCGCTCCGCGGGGAAGCCGAGGAGGAGCTCCGCCGCGCTGAGCCCCACCTGCGCCGCCGCCGCCTTCAGCACCTTCCTTGCCCGCCTCGCCTGGAGCAGAATGTGGCACGCCCGGCGCCCGCCCGCCGCCTCCGCGCGGAGTCTCATTGGCCGCGCCGAGTGGCAGTCACCCCTCTTTCGCTCCTGGAGGGGCGACTCCCCTCCCGGGCAGCGGAGTGGTCCGGAGCCCCGGCGAAGAAGCAGCCTTGCGCTCGGCCGAGGCAGGAGCGGACTGGGGTTGCCCTGAGGCGGGGCAGCCCTTCGGGGTGCTTGTTAGTCCGAGGGGCCGGCGGGAGGGGCTGCTCGCTGCGCGGACGCAGCTCCTGCAGGAGCCCCAGAGGGCCGTCGAGCCTGCTCAGCGGGGCGGCTCGGTCGCCGCGGGGGCCAGCGGGCTGCGGGCGCTGCGGCGAGAAGGGCTGCCTAGTCACAAAATGGCTGCCGGAGGGGGAGAGTATGGAAGGCGGCCCAGATTCACCTGAAGGCTCCTTGCCGCAGCCCCCCTCCCTCGTTCTGCCCCTCTTCTGAAAATTTGGGGGGGGGGCACCGGCAATAAAGAACGTGCCGGGGCTCGCTATCCGTTTCCCACGCAGCTTGAATTTTTGAAACACTGAAATAATTTTCCATTAGAAACAGCCGGCTCAGGAAACCATTAGGTGGAAGGGGAGCCCAGCAGGATGGGTCTCCAGGTGCATTGGCAGCCCAGCTGTAAAGCCTGTTTATGAATCCCATTGCCTGGAACAGCCCCTTTGCTCCACCATGGCTTTGATTTGGCCTGGGATACGTGTGTCTTACCACCTTATGACTGTTTTTCACCCTTACAACTGTTGTCGCATCTCCATGGTCACATGATCAAAATTCAGACGCTTGGCAACTGGTTCATATTAATGGTTGCAATGTCCCAGGCTCACATGATCACTTTTTGTGACCCTCTGACAAACAAAGTCAATGGGGAGCTAGATTCACTTTACAACCGTGTGACTAAGTTAACAACTGCACCAATTCACTTAACAACTGTGGCAAGGAAGGTCATAAAATGGGGCAAAACTCATCAATTATATCACTTAGCAACATATTTTGGGCTCAATTGCAATCATAAGTCGAGGACTACCTGTAATGTTCAAGCATAATTTTTAGAAATGTCCAGGCACCCAGGAAGGTGAACTGAAACTGCTTAAGGACTAATTCAAAACATGATGGTGCCACAGCCCTCTTCATGTCTTCCAGTGCCCGCAGCCAACCTAGACCAATCCTTCAGTGCTCATTAAAGCAACGGAGGCTGCCATCCACAAGAGTTGCCATTCCCACGTGCAAAGTTACAAGGAGAAAGAGGAGAAGGGAGCAGCAGGCACAGCACTGCCAATGTCAACTCTACAATAAGCATGGCAACAGCGATTTTTTTCTTCTCATTCTAGGTTGCCACATAGAATGGAGGGAGAGGGGTTGCCCAGGTACTTCATTAGTCAAAACAATCTTCTGTCCTGTGGGAACCAAGGTCATCTGCTGCTCCTGCAACCAAGGACTAGGCGTTACATGAAAAGCCGCCCGTCAGAACCTATTTCTTTGCTGGGGGGAGGGACTTTCGTTAGTTAATTCTTTTCCTTTCCTGCGGGTTCTATCATACTTCTGGGGGGAAGGGGGGAAGCTTTGGGGAATTGCAATGTATTTTCTCCATTAGAAATACATTATTATTAACTTGGGAAAAAATAAAATATAAAATTTATTTGAAAATTCCAGGATGGCTTTCAACAATGGAAGCATTCATAAATCCAAATCTTGTCAGTCTCAATAAAATATGGACATACAAAGATATTCTAAATTCTGAAGGGAACTTATAATCCAGGCAAGAGATGGGAAATCAGGGCATCAATTTAACAGGGTGGTCACATTTACAAATGCAAGTCAGATATGATAAAGATATTAAACAGTATGGATTTTACAAAGAACAGACTATGTGTGATCAGACATTATTAACTTCTGATGAAAAGATAATTTAAAAAATGTATAATTTCTTATTAAATTTCAAAATAGAAGATGAACAGGTAACAGAGACAATGATAGTATGAGCAAAGAATTTTGGATGTAATATAAATTTTAAAAAGTGGCAAAGTTTGTGGGAAAGAAACTATAAATTGACAATATCAGCTTCATACAAAGAAAACTTATATAAAATGTTTTAAAGATGGCATTTGCCACCAACAAGATTAGCAAAAATGTTTAAAAATATATCAGAAATGTTGGAAATGTAAACACAAATGTAAACAAAGGTACTTATTATCATATGTGGTGGACATGTGTTAAAGCAAGGAGATATTGGACAATAATCCACACTTGGTTAGAAAAAATGTTAGAAAAACACATAGGGTTAGGGTTAGGTCACCATGAACTCAGAGAGCAAAATGGACATTGCCACAAATTTGGAGTGCTTGGGTATGGTTAGGAGGGCACTGACTTTTCTAGACTGCCCTATCTATGTTTCCTGGTAAAATACATGGGAAAATCCCATTGGGGGAATAGTCCACTTAGGGTTAGGGTTAGGTCACCATGAACTCATAGAGTAAAATGGACATCGCCAACAAACTCGGAGTGCTTGGGTATGGTTAGGAGGGCACTGACTTTTCTAGCCTGCCCTATCTATGTTTCTTGGTAAAATACATGGGAAAATCCCATTGGGGGAAAATTCCATTTAGGGTTAGGGTTAGGTCACCATGAACTCATAGAGCAAAATGGACATCGCCAACAAATTTGGAGTGCTTGGGTATGGTTAGGAGGGCACTGACTTTTCTAGCCTGCCCTATCTATGTTTCCTGGTAAAATTCATGGGAAAATCCCATTGGGGAAAAATTCCACTTAGGGTTAGGGTTAGGTCACCATGAACTCATAGAGTAAAATGGACATCGCCAACAAACTCGGAGTGCTTGGGTATGGTTAGGAGGGCACTGACTTTTCTAGCCTGCCCTATCTATGTTTCTTGGTAAAATACATGGGAAAATCCCATTGGGGGAAAATTCCATTTAGGGTTAGGGTTAGGTCACCATGAACTCATAGAGCAAAATGGACATCGCCAACAAATTTGGAGTGCTTGGGTATGGTTAGGAGGGCACTGACTTTTCTAGCCTGCCCTATCTATGTTTCCTGGTAAAACACATGGGAAAATCCCATTGGAGGAATAGTCCATTTAGGATTAGGGTTAGGTCACCATGAATTCAGAGAGCAAAATGGACATCACCAACAAATTGGGAGTGCTTGGGTATGGTTAGGAGGGCACTGACTTTTCTAGGTTGTCCTATCTATGTTTCCTGATAAAATACATTGGAAAATCCCATTGGAGGAATAGTCCACTTAGGGTTAGGTCACCCTGAACTCATAGAGCAAAATGGACATCGCCAACAAATTCGGAGTGCTTGGGTATGGTTAGGAGGGCACTGTCCTTTCTAGCCTGCCCTGTTTCCTGTTAAAATACATTGGAAAGTCCCATTGGAGGAAAATTCCACTTAGGGTTGGGGTTAGGTCACCATGAACTCATAGAGCAAAATGGACATCGCCAACAAATTCGGAGTGCTTGGGTATGGTTAGGAGGGCACTGTCCTTTCTAGCCTGCCCTGTTTCCTGTTAAAATACATTGGAAAGTCCCATTGGGGAAAAATTCCACTTAGGGTTAGGGTTAGGTCACCATGAACTCATAGAGTAAAATGGACATCGCCAACAAACTCGGAGTGCTTGGGTATGGTTAGGAGGGCACTGACTTTTCTAGCCTGCCCTATCTATGTTTCCTGGTAAAACACATGGGAAAATCCCATTGGAGGAATAGTCCATTTAGGATTAGGGTTAGGTCACCATGAATTCAGAGAGCAAAATGGACATCACCAACAAATTGGGAGTGCTTGGGTATGGTTAGGAGGGCACTGACTTTTCTAGGTTGTCCTATCTATGTTTCCTGATAAAATACATTGGAAAATCCCATTGGAGGAATAGTCCACTTAGGGTTAGGTCACCATGAACTCATAGAGCAAAATGGACATCGCCAACAAATTTGGAGTGCTTGGGTATGGTTAGGAGGGCACTGTCCTTTCTAGCCTGCCCTGTTTCCTGTTAAAATACATTGGAAAATCCCATTGGAGGAAAATTCCACTTAGGGTTAGGTCACCATGAACTCATAGAGCAAAATGGACATCGCCAACAAATTCGGAGTGCTTGGGTATGGTTAGGAGGGCACTGACTTTTCTAGGTTGTCCTATCTATGTTTCCTGGTAAAATACATGAGAAAATCCCATTGGGGGAATAGTCCACTTAGGGTTAGGGTTACATCACAATGAACTTAGACACAAAATGGATATCGCCAACAAATTCGGAGTTCTTGGGTATGGTTACCAGAACATTGACTTTTCTAGGCTGCCCCATCTATGTTTCCTGGTAAAATACATGGGAAAATTGCATTGGAGGAAAATTCCATTTAGGCAGTGATGGCGAACCTTTTAGAGACCAAGTGCCTAAACTGCAACCCAAAACCCACTTATGTAACGTCGGGTGCTGGGTGGACGTGGCCCATTTGGTGGCGTGGCTTCGGTGGTAACAGCAGACTGGGTGGGACTAAAAAGTTTAATCAATCAATTCCAACTTTGCGAAATCTTTTTTTTCCCACGAGAAGTTGAAATTGATTGATTGTTTGAACCTTTTTTTTTTTTGCACATGGCGGCAGAGGCCTATAGCACAAAGGTTTTATAAAACCCAGCTGAAGGCATAGGACTGGGACGACGGTGAGCGTGCCCACAGAGAGGGCTCTGTGTGCCACCTGTGGCATGTATGCCATAGGTTCACCACCATGGACATAGACTATAAATCTGAATTTTTTTTTACTAGGTATAATGCCAGAAAAATTTGATAAGCAAAGTACATATTTGATTCTACATGGGATAACCGCGGCAAGATTTATATTTGCACAATATTGGAAGAACAAAGAAATACCACCAGAAGAAGAAATCATTAAAAAAATATTAGACTGTACGGAAATGGACAGACTTACTTTAAGGTTGAAAGAAAAAGAAGAAACAGAATATTTTCAAACTTGGGACCTATTTTACAAATGGTTAGAGAAAAGATTTAGGGATTAGGAATTTAATTTGTATTAATGAATAAGATACTCAGATAACACATTTTTTGTTGAGTAATTATTATTGAACTCTTTTTAAAAAATAATAAAACTTAAAAAAAATGATTTGTTATTTATTTCTGCCTTTAGCAGCAATACCTACGTTGTTTGGTGACTTTGCTAGCAACCTGCAGGCTGTGAACTTTCCTTTTCCCCTTGGAAAAAGAATTCAGGCGTGCTAGATTTATTTTTCCTGCTAATTACAGTATACCTTGTGGGTTTTTTAAGGAGCTTATGAGAAAAAGATGTGTCTGAAAATTAAAGGAAGTATGGATTGAGTTGTGAGACAGGGAAGGGAAGTCCATGGACTTATGCACTCCAGTTGCTGACAGGTGTACCACTAACATTCTGACTGGACACCTGCATGCTCTCAGGGCCCAAGGATTATCTTCATTTTTCATAGGGTGGTATTGTGGATTAACTCATTTTTTCTGGGTTCTGATTTTAAGATGAGTATCCTGAGCGATGGAGGCCTTTGATCTTCTTCTTAAATGCCTAATAATAAAACAATGAGAACTAAAGGCTCAAAGGGAAGGCGGATTAGAAAGAACAAGACCTTTGGGGGTCTTCAATTCCCTTCCTGTTAAGAATTTCTTAATAAGTTTTGCTCTTCCTTTCTAACATCAATAAAGGTGGATTTTCCAGAAAATATGTGAAGAGCTGTAATTAGTGATTTAACTATGTTTTCTTTCTTTAATTTATATATAATGTAGGTTTAATTGAGGAGGGCTTGGAGAAGTAGAAGTGGTCAATATGGAGGCTGCATCTTGCCCACCAGATCTCTGTCTCCCCTCCAGGTCTCTGGAGAGGAGGAGGAGGGGGTGGCAGGGGAGCTGTGTGGGGGAAGGCTGCCCCAACAAGCCAGTATCCTTACCAATTGGAAATGGGAATTCCCTTTGCAGAAGGGCCAGTCTTCCTTGTGCAGAACCCTGGAGCGCTGCTCCCCTGCCGCCTCCTCTTGCTCTCCAGAGATCTGTCATGATAGAAGTTGGACTCAGAGGAAAGGCTTCCTCTGCCAGGAGGGGGCGCTGGGCAGGGAAAAGATTGGGAAAAGAACATCTCTTTAGAGTGCTATCCACACACACACACACACACACACACACACACACAACCATTCCAAGCTTGGAGACTTGTGCCCACATCTGAGCTAGCAAATTGCCAATCATGCGGGGTGTGTGCCTGCGTGTATGTGTGCATGCGCTTGGCTGCTAGCAGTTTGTGGGGCATGGAGTTGTCCTCACATCAAGTTAGCCAGTGTGATTTGTTCCGTTGGGACCCAGCTGTCAGCTGTGTCCAGTGAGTGGCGTGGAGCAGGCCACACACACTTGCTAGGTCACTGGTGCTACTTGAATATTGCCATATCCTAAAAGTGCTACAATCTCTGAAAAGGTTGCAAAGCCCTGCACTAGGATTCCAAGATCCCTCTCACAGTTACTACTGTAGATCCAGGTTCCACCTACTGTATTCTATACCTGTACATTTGGTTTTTCCTTTTCAGTGGCTGAAGGCAGCTTCCCACCAATACGCCGACTCTGCTGGCTTCCACTGGACAAGAGCAGAGGGGCTGCAAAGTGGATGAGACTGGATGACCATCTCTCTGAATTACTCCCTTCTAGGTCACTGGGCGGCTGGCCCCGGCAGGCAAGGGTTAATCTGCTCCAGCTCCCTCGCACCGCAGACGTCACCAGGGCTCGAGCAGAAGAGGAGGGGGCGCATGGGGGGGCTTGTGAGCCCGCGCGAAGGAGCTGCACCAACCCCAGCCCCGGCGCCGCGTCCCCCCGGAGCCCAGCCCGCCGCCGCCGCCGCCGCCGCCGCGCGCCGGCGCCGTCAGCCGGCCCATCTGCGAGCTGGGAGCAGCAGCAGCCGCGGCGGCAGCATTAGCAGCAGCAGGACCCCCGCCGTCCAACCTGCGCCTTGGCCTCGTCCATGACCTCCGTGCAAAGGTGGGCACCTCGCCCCTCGGCCGGGACGGGGAGGCGGGTGGGGCGGCGGCAGCCTAGATTCTGGGGGCGTTCCGGAGCTGCGGGCTCGGTCGGGAACGAAGCTGTTTCCGCAGAGCGGCGGGGCGGCTTGGGCGCCCCTCGCTCCGCTGCGGCCGAGTCCCGGGCGCCCCGGCTTCCTGGCTTCCTTCCTTCAGCCCAGCCCGCTCAGCTGCCCGCCCCTTTGGGGACCAAGTCATGCCGAGGATTTTCCTTAGTTGTCGCTTCTGTGAAATGGGCCGCTGCGGATTCCCCCCCCCCACTTTACCTGCAGAGACAGTTAATACGAGCCCACTCCCTCCCTTCAAATAAGCCCCCAGAATTTGCCTGCTGGGGAAGTCTGAAGCGTGGGGAGGCGAGGGAGTGGCCGACACTCTCCTTCCAGCAGTCCCCAGGCGGAAGGCGCCCAGGATGAGGGGAGGCTCTCCTGGGTCCCTCCTAAAATCGCGGCTTTGTACGTGCCCAACCTCGAGGAGGGCTCCTCCTCCCCCTTCTCTTGGAGATGTTCACTTGAGAGGGTAACTTTCAGCACCCTCCACCTCCCATACGTCTGGGGTGTCTGGAGGGATTGATCCCCAAAGTCAGCAGCAGGAACGAAGGGAGCTGTCTTCCCTGGAATCAGAGCTGAAGCAGGTGGAAAGGCAGAGTGCGGGGTGGACAGTCTGGAGGAGGGATCCTGGAGTAGCTGGTCCTGGTCTGAGCCGGGCAGGTGTTCCTTGGGCAGGTAGGTGAGGACTTTGCCAGAGGAGGGTGATGAAGATGCCCTGGGCCAAGATAGAAATGATCTGAGCCAATCAGGGTAAGGGCTACTGGAGAGGAGTCTATCTGCAAGATCCTTGGAGATCCTGCAAGAGAAGCAGCCTCCAGGCAGTTTCCTGTGGGAGAACTCATTAAGAAAAAAGATAAAATCTCCTTCAAAGCGCCCCCCCCCCTGCTCTGGGCTGGCTTAGCTGCACATAGATGGAATTTGAATGAGGGAGAGCAGAGCTTTGCATTTCTTCAGAGTCTTCTTGGGAGGTGGATCTCTCTTCTCAGCTTCCCTTGCAAGAGTGCAGAGCATTCAGGCTGTGATGCTGCTGGCAGGGGGTCTGGCTCTGCAGGTCCGCAACCTCTGGGTGCACCAGACTGGCACAGAGCCTGTCCTTAGGAGGGAAATGGGGACAGGAAAGGCCAAGGCAGCAAGGATCCCCTTGGCCTCAACCCCTGCCAGGGATCTAAAGGGAGTGGGCCCACCCAGGGAGGGACCCCCGCGGCCTCTCCGCTCTCTAGCTCGCTTCCTCCTAGGAGGTTTTTCAAAATTTGGTTGAGGATTTATTTATTTGCCTCACATGGATGCTGTTGAATCATGAAAGTCTGGGACAGCTAACAATTTCATCCTAAAATAAAAAAAACATTCAGAAAAAAGAAAAAAAATCCATTCCAAATATACCAAAAGTATGAAGTAGGAGTGGATAAAAAGCCAATATGGCAACTGGAATGGCACAATTGATGCTCTGCCCATTTTTCATGCACGCATGCAGGGAGAGCTTCACTTGTGCTGCCATGATGACCCTCTTTTTTAAAAACAACAACCTTTTTTTTAACTACACCTTGCAAATACAAATGAGAATCCAAATAAAAAAACAAAAAATACCAAAGTCACACTCTTGGGAAGCCCCTCTTGGGAAGCCCCTCAGCATCACCTCCTCCTGAACCAGACAGAACAGATGGGACCTGTCCATCTTCCCAGCGGATGGAGCTGGCTGAAGGGAATATGGGGGCATATTATGTGGAGAAAGGCTGCTTCCAGGCCCCACCGGAGAACACTTGGAAGAAGACAGGAGCTGGAGGGGATTCTCCCTGGTCAGTCTGGTGGACAGGTAGAGGAACGTGGGAGAATGCGTTACCTAGATGACTGGTCCGGAGCTGTCTAGGGCCTCCCTCTAACTGGTGTTCTGGGCTCTGGATGAGAGAGAATAGGGTTTGCCCTCCTTCTGAGTGACAATCCCTCGCTGTTTGAGGAGGGCCTGTCATTAGATCCTCAAGGTCATCCCCCCCCCCTCCCTACCGCTGAAACTATCCAGGGCCTTCACTCTCTCTGCCACTTCCAGAAAGTCTCCCAACTTTTCTGTCTATTGTGTTGACAGCAGTCTTGCAATCTACTAATGTTACTTGATTAAAAAAAGGAAATAAGGTTAGTCTGGAAAGTTTTATTTTTAATCAATGCATGCTCACTTTTTCTCTAATTAGTGCGTTGCTTACCCAGTGATTTCTTTAGTCGTAGCACTTTCTTTAGCACTGATGACAGTGTGCCTTTGTTGCTCCCTGGGATTCCTCTTCGTTTCTTTGAAGACAGGGATAGCATCCTCTTTCTTTCAATTCTCTTCTTTCTGGAAAGTTGCTTCTTGTGTCAGTCTTACAATAATATTTCTTTTCTCCATCAAATCCTCACTGCCTCTTATAACTGAAAGGTGGTCACCCACTGGGCCGTGTCCTTGTTTCATTGAGTCAACCAACTGCCACAACTCTTTTCTTTGTCTTCTTGCAAGGTGCAGCTGCATTTCCTCTGCTCTTCAAGGATCTCCCCTTTTGTCCCTCCTTGTTCAGCATGGCCTCTTTTTCCTCTCTTGAAAGCTCAGAAATTATTATTTCTGCAGGAGGTCCAAAACTGTTTGGGTTGCAGCAGTGGACAATATCACCTGCACTCTCATTTTAGGGGTCTTTCTTATGAATTCAGGAGCTTCTTTGCTTATTCTCTTCATTTTGAAAAGTTTCTTCTCTGTTCCTTGTATTTTGTTTGGTGTAATAAATCTTCATACTCCCTTTTCAGTTGATGGTGCCACCTGCTGTTCTGTGCTTTTTCTTTCAGCACAGCTAGAAGTTTAATTTCAGGCAGGAATCCAGATATGTCTGACAAACATAGTTCATGATTGGAAAGTTCTATTCGTTTATCTTCATTTCTGCTTCTTAAGGTAACAGCAATATAAAAGAAATTGGTTTAGTTTTTGTTACGATTCCCTCCTCTGGCTCTCTTTTTGCTTTCTCCTCACTTTGTATACACTCTTAATAGAGGAAATTGTGACAGCTTCCCTGCCCTTCTCTACTATTAGCTCACTCACTTGCTCAGTACGGAGCAGCCATTCAATCATCCTCAATGGGCAATTGGTGGCAACATCCCCACCATTATCAGCTATTCAGGAAACATTTTTTTCTCTCCGTACAGCATTGCAGTACACACAGATCTTGGTCACTCCTCCCTTCCTCCTGTTGAACATTGCTAATGACTTCCTGTTAGTGATTTGAAAGCTATCTAGATTCGTTTTATTCAAGTATTTTGTTTCCTGCACTTTTTTCTGCACTTCATCAAATGGCTTTGAAAATCACACTTCTTCTGTTATTGGAGAATTTTCCAATAGTTGGATTCCTAGGATATTATGAGAGGGCAAAATGCACTTTTTCCCTAAGTCAGTACTTCTCAACCTTCGCAAGTTCAAGATGTGTGGACTTCAACTCTCAGAATTGCTCAGCCAGCATCTTCAGTTGGCCAAGATTGAGAAAAGCTGCCCTACATGGAAGATACAAATGAATATTATCCTCTGGTTCCATGATGGCCCTCAGGCCTGTTTTTTAAAAAAATTAGGAAAACTATTGCAACAGCAGGTTTAAAATTACATGATCAATTCACACAGAATCTGAATTAAAATCTATTAAAACAATTGGATCCTTTTTGAAGAAGGAAATACTTTCCTTGGAGATATTCTCTTGAATAAAATTATTTTTATTCCTGAAATACCTTTTTTTGCTTTTTTTCCTCAGCATTTCGCTATCAGTTATCAATGCCCTAAGTGTGATCACTTTCAGCTGGCATTCTTGCCAGTACGATTAATTCTTGACTCATTATAGATCATTCAGAGGCAACTGATTCAGAGCACTTCTACCCGATTGTCTGAAAGATAACAAGATGATATTCTTTTAAAAGCTCCCCCAACTGGACTGAAAGTGGTTAAATATTGGTCAAAGGTGGTGGATCTTTAAGGGATGCTAAGCATCCAGGCAGATCCTGCTGGGAGGTTCCATTTCGGGGTCCTGAAATTGAGAAGATCCTGCAGCTGCCCAATTCTTTCAAATTGCCATTGTTCTGGCAGGTTTCTCCTCCAAATAGGTAACAAACCCCAAACCGTTGCTTAGATTTGGGATGCACTCTATAATCATGAGTTTTGAAAGCAAGCTTGAAATCTTCTTGAGCAATTTTTGGCTTTAGTTTATTTTTCAATATACAAAGATTTTTTCAGATTTTTTTCTGTTGTTCTAAGCAAAGGAAAAAAGTAAGATTAGTACTAAGACAATAACAGCTTCTTTGCAGCATCAATACTTCATTAATCCATCAGCAACTTAAAACTCTCTTAATTTATGGGAGTAACTTAGACTTTGATATATCCAAATTTAAGAGAGGGCCAAATGGTTTGTAACATGGGAAGTAATGTAGTGCCTATTCTACAGGTACCACCTTATCTGGCAGAGAGAGAAAAAACTGTGAAACAAAGGCCTAAAAGGGTTGTTGGATCTTCCCTGAGGCAAGGCAGTTCCAGCTGTTGAAAAGTTGGATGAGACTGTTCAGCTTGAGTCCAACTAGCAGTGCCCATCTATGTTCTCTGCAAACATAAAGAAATGGGTGCCCATATAAAATGCTTAAATGATTGAGGATCTTCCTTGGCTTGAGGGTGGTGACTGCCACTTGTGCTGGGAGAGGCAAAGCATACTAAACACACTAATATTGCCAATAGCATGGTCTTAGCAATCATTTTTAAAATTTTGCTAATACATTTTTCCATTTAAAATTTTCTATTCTATTGATTGAAATAAAGGCAACATACATAAAAACCAGTAGGACTTCAGTTGTACAGTTGTAGAAAACATCTTAACATTTTTACCCCCCACCCCCAGCAGTTATACATAAACTAAATGGAGGTGTCTAACATTGCCCACATTAAGACTTGTGTTCAGTTCCCAGGCCAAGGTTGAATACCCTTCAACTAGATCAAATCACATATTTCATAAGTACTAACTACCCACCTCCCTTAGACAAAAGAGGGATGTGAAATTATCTTTCCTTGCAAGCACATTTCTACACTGACTTATTTCCTAAGACTCAAGGTTACATCAAATAAGCTAAAACCATAGTAACGTCTAAATATAGCATGATAGCAGTTAAAGCTTGGAGGTGCCCCAATAGCCTATTGACCCAATAGCCTTTTTGAATGGGATGGTTTTAACTGCCTTGTAAAATATACTCTAAAATGAACTATCTTTTGGATGTTTGTTGCCATGGAAATAGCATATTTTACAATCCTTTACAGTACAAATTCTTGGGTGCTTCACAGCATAAAAACAAAACATATATACAAAAGGCATACAACAGTAGCAATAACCAGATGGTGGAACAGTCAACAAGACAAAAGTTGTACACCAGAAGGAGTTCCAACCACACTTAGTCCAACACCCGGAAGAAGCAGCAGGTCTTTGGGGCCCTCTGGACTGCCATCCAAGTGGAAGCCTTCCAGATGGCAGGTGCCACAACAGAGGAGGCATTCTTCTAGGGTGCCAATAGATGGCACTGTTTGATCAAAGGAACCATTGAAGGTTTGAAGATCTTAAGTGAAAGCAAATCTACCACTTCATGAGGCAGCCTATTCCACTGATTGACAGCTCTTATAATGGAAATTCCTCCTAATACCTGTATCTACTTCCGTATGGTTTCAAACCATTGTTCTACTGCTGCCCTTGGGTGACAGAGAACATCCATTCCATCTTCTTAAAGCAACTCTTTAAATCAGAGGTCCCCAACCTTTTGGGCACCAGGGACCGGTTCCATGGAGAAAAGTTTTTCCACAGACCAGAGAGTGCGTGGTTTTGTGTGCTGCCTGCATCCCATGGATGGGGCTTTGCTGGTTGTTGCTAGCATGCCTCTAGTTTTGTGTCATTTGCATATTTAATGATCATTTCCTCAACTCCAGGATATTAATAAATAGGACAGGCCAAGACAGAACCCTGTGGCCCTCTACCTGATACTACTCTTCAACTTGATGTAGAACCATTTGTGAGCATCCTCTGGGTGTTGATTCCACTATACCCACCGCTTGTGTAATTTAGCTCAGTGGTCCCCAATCCCCGGTCTGCACCGGTTAGGGAAGGGACCAGGCCATGCAGCTGGAGGTGAGCTGAAGCTGAGGCATGTGGTGAGTCTCCAGAAGTTGGGGTTGGGGCAGGAGGGCAGCTATCATAAATACTGTGAAGTTGCCCACCATGATCTAATACACACAGTGTGGATCCTTTTTCTTAAACAGGACTCAACATTGTCCCAAAGGTGTTTTTTCAAAAGACAACAGGACTTCCTTGTTTTTTTTCTTTGAAGACATTTCATTTCTCACCCAAGAAGCTTCTTCAATTCTGACTTCAGAACTAAAGAAGCTTCTTGGATGAGAAGCAAAACATCTTTAAAGAAAAAACCAAGTTGCCTTTTGAAAAAGCATCTTTAGGACAACCGTGACCTGGATGATTGAGAATTTCTATAGACAGTACCCAACATTGTTTTATGTGTCCACATTGATTTTGTTCCCTGAAGTTGTTCTCAGTATTAATATTCAGCTAATGACAAATTCTTCCTGATGAAGTAAGAAGTAAGACTGTTGTGAACATGATATAATTAGGAACAAAGAGAGTAACTCCCCATTCCTTCCAGCTGTCTCTCCTCTCCCAGCCTTTGAAGGTTTTTCTGTTTTGATATTTTAACTGCTGCCATGTATTGAGATAATGGCTTTAATATCTTTCTGAAGCATTTATTTTTCTCTTGTTTAGTCTTTTAATACCTTTGCAATCCACTAGAGAATTTTTGCTGTTGGTGGGAGCAATAAAAATCAGAAGCAATCGATAACCATAATTGCCCTCAGCAGCCGAATCCTTTGGCTCCCTCCTGTGTGGAACAATGGTTGAAATTTCTCTTTCTGACCTGAGGTGTCCATTTTCACATCCTCAGTTTCACCAAGGACATTGCTCTCCTGCTCAGACACCTGAGACAGGCCGCCTGAAGGGAACTGCTGACTTGGCCAGGAGCATCTGGAAGCCTCCCTCCCCCAATTTCTCTCCCCCTTCCTCGCTGCAGGATCCTCCCAGCTGATGAAGCATCTCACGATCCACATAGGACTCTAGGACTCCTTGCTGTAGACATTACCCAGACACCATAAACAGAGGTAAAAGGGCCTCCCCTGCACTGCACAAGCCCACCCTGGACCCTCTTCGCCCCACCAATGCTCAGCTCTGACCTTTCTGCCTCCTGAGCCAGGAGGAAGTTTGGGGGGAGGCAGAGCCAGATTTTGGGAGGGGGTTGCAAAGGAGGACATTCCTACTCTTCAGATTGTGGCTGCTTGTAAGAAGCAAAAAGGGCACCTTGAGGGATGCTTATCCAGCAAAGGAACGTGAAAGCAAAGAGCCCCCCCCCCCGCGGTCTGCTGCTCAGGGCAGGCCCTAGGCCCAGGTGAGTAGGCCTCAGGAGGAGGCTACGGGGGCCAAAATTGAAAAGATTTCTGAAAAGCAGAAAAAGCAAAAGACAGTAGTGCCACACTCTGTGAGCCAGCATGGCTCAAGGGCTAAATGTAATTTTGCAATATAAATATGGTGAAAGTGTCTGAGAAAAGAAAAAAAATTGGTCTGAGGCTGAAAATCATAAATATAAAAGCTCAAAAACCTAAAGAAAAGAAAAACACCAAGAAACAAAAATGCCTAACCAGATGGAAAGACAAACCCAACTGCAGGGGGCGGCAGAGGGCCAGAGCTATGCGCAGGCTGGGAGGGGGGGGGCTGAAGCTCAGAGCAGGAGCACAGCAGAAGTGAAGGGGCCAATTGTGAAGGGGCTGCAACCAGGCTGGCTTCACAGGGAGCCTGAGGTCCAGCTCCCCGGGCCTCAGTTCCTGCTCCACAGCCCAAAGTGGCGGTGCTGCTGATGCTGAGTGCCTGCAAAGGGTCAGCTCTTGGTGCCCTCAAGCACCCAGGAGAATTGGAAGGGGTCTCTGTATCAGGAGCTTGACCCCCAGGCATCTGCCAGCAGGGCTGAGCAGCAGCAGCAGGATTTGCAAGCTGGTCTTTTGGGTGGCGGATGTAGGAGCCATGTTGTGGGCTCCTGATGGGGAAGGGGTTGAGGGTGGCCCTCGTCCTGGCTGGGCCTCCACTTTCCCACCCCCTTCCCTTTCTCCTGCTTTAGGTCTGCCGCCATGGGCAACCTGATCAAAGTGCTGGGTAAAGATTTAGAAAACTGTCCTCATTTCTTCCTGGATTTTGAAAGTAAGTCCCGGGCACAAAACAAAGGGGGCTGGGGGGGGGGCCATAAATCCTGATGGGGGAGTCACTGTTCTCCACCAGTTTGGGCCATGGATTCCTTTGGTCTCCTGGAGGGAGCCAACCTCTGCATATGTCTCAGAGGAGACATGTTTGCACTACAAAAAAGCAGCAGCGTTGCAAATTCTGTTAGGGAGGGGCACCCACAATTTTAGAACTGACGCCTAGACGTCCTCAGATTTCAGCTCCAGAGTTTCCCATCAAGCAAATTGGGGATCATTAAATCCCTGCATCTTTTTATCGGTGCGTGTGTTTCATTTTGCACCCCTCTTGCCATTCTGGGGTGCTCAGAACAGATGACAGATTGAAAAACCAGAAGTAAAAAGCAAAACCATATAAAGCATTTACAACCCAGCTAAAGATCTTTCAGTTGCAGCCGAGGTTGCATCCTTCGGTCCAGAGGAAAAGGGCGGCATGTAGGCTGGGAGTCTTTTCCCCCCCAAGTCTGAAACAGAGGCCTAAGCAAGCCCACCCCTCTGCTCCCACCCCCAAAGTGAGACTTCCTAGTGTGGGAACGACTGAATCACAGGTCTTGTTCTGAAGCAACACTTCCACTAGCCCAAGAGAGTGGACGCCTCCAAGATGCTAATGGTCCGTCTCCCATATAGGAAAGAAAGAATTTTACTGGCATTATGAAATGCTGGCAAAAAAGAGGAAAAGGCTTGTATATTTCTTCCTTGTAATTAAAAAACTTAAGCCATACCTTTGGGATAAAATTAACAGTACATTTATTGATTGTGCTCAATTGAGCTGCCATGGTTAGATTGGCTTATAAGCCATAAGTTGGTCCCAACACATGCTCGTTGCTCGAGTCGGTGTCTCTTGTCCTCAGTGCTTCCATCTGCAAAGTGGGAGCAGTGGTGCTGGTGGTCTTTGAAAATGCATCCAGGGGTTACTGAGAGAAGCCTTGGGGTCTTGGAAGTGCCATATAAAGGCTTAGATCCATTTCAGGTGTTTTGCATGTCACTTCTATTCAAAACTTTCCTGGGAATGCTTCCTTCCTTCAGGCAGGTTTTCAATATTGCAACAGGGACACAGAGCTGCTGTGCTCCAGCCACGATGGGCCACCTCAGGCCTGCCTGCCACAGGGGTGCCCCTCCCCCTCCCATGTCAGAGAACAGTGGCTCTCCTCTTTTTTATCATTGGTCTTCCTCGCCATCAGCCAATGCTCACCTCCATTCAGGGCAGGAAGAAGCAGGCCAGACCAGTCCTAGTTCAGCTTGGACAGCCCCATTGCATTCCTGGATTTTCCTGCCTTTGGCTTTGCATTGAATTTGTCTGACCTGCTGGAGACTCTTCCTGTCCCAGATGGGGAGCCATTCCCAACCCCATTGTACCCATCCTTGCCCCCCCTCATGACCCATCATGCTTTTCTCCTTCTTGTCTCTTCTCTTGCAGGTGTGTCACATGGGGAATCTTCTTAAAGTGTTGACTTATAATGAGCATGACCAAGGCCCTAATTTTTTCCTTGACTTTGAACGTGAGAAGGGTTTTTAAAATTATGTTTGTCTTTATTTTAATTTCACAAGTTCTTTCATTAATTTGTGCTTTATTCACATTGATTTACTTTAATTTGGTATTATTTTGCTGGACTAAGCAGGCTGGTGGAACTGGGGAACTAGGAGGGCAAGAAAGAGACTGGACAAACACTTGTCTGAGATGGTATAGGTTCCCCTGCTTGAGCAGGGGGTTGGATTAGAAGATTTCCAAGGTCCCTTGGAGCTGAAGTCCATTCTTTGGGAGGATATCCTAGCTGTGGAAAGCTGCTGAAGAAGGAACCCACATTGGGGGAGAAGGAATGAAGAAAGGGGGATGCTGGCCCATCAGACCATGAGGGTGAGAGGGACCCCTGCTTAGTAGCAGCCAGGTAGCCCTGACTTAGGTTGCCACAGGTGTAAAGCTCTGTTTCATGCTTTCTATTCTGTTTGGTTCTCCTGTATGTTTTTCTATATACTTATTTTCTACAATTTCTCCTGCTCTGCTCAGGGCCAAAGAACTTGGCTTATCAGAGCAAAGCAACTCATGAGTCATGGCTTTCTGGTGAAGCCCCAGGATATTACCCCTCCCTCCTAAGGGGTCTCCCTTTCTTGGTGATGGAGCAAAGGATCTGGAGACAGAAGCTTATGGATCCCTTGAAGATCCTGCTTCTCCAGGCATCAGTTTGGATTGACTGACCAGCTTGGGGAGGTGTTTTATGGACTTACAAGAGTGTCCTCAGAAGTGTCCTAGCTCCTTCCCATCACTGGCCAGCTAACCATCCTCCTCCCTTCCATATGCTCTCTTCTATGGCCACTCTTTTGCCCGCCAGCTTCTGAATTCTGCCTCCCTTCCTTTTTGGGTGGGGTGTGCTGCAGATGCTCAGCCCACGGAAGCCGAGACTGCTGTCTGGAACCAGGTGAACGCTGTTCTGGAGGAGGCCCAGACCATCCTGGCAGAACTGAAGTCCTACACTGGTGCTGGCCAAGAGATCCGAGAGGTATGAGCAAAGTTGAGCTTGCAGCCAGCCCAGGCTATGCCACAAGTGGGGCTAAGGTGGGAGGCTCTGTTCTCACAACCATGAGATTCTGCACTGGGATTTTTGTTGCCCTGGCTTTGGTCGCTCAACATTTTTGTCTTGCTAGCCTTGGTTAGTCAGAGCACCTCCTCCAGATAGATTGTTCCCAAGTCTTGGGGACTGAGGGTGGGCTTCAGCTGCCACGGGCTTTCTCTAGCCTCAGAGTAGTCCCCAGCTATCCCAGCTCCCGGGAGTCAGGCCCGCAGTTGATCCACCAGGAACCGGCCTGGTTGGGGTTGCAGGCTGCTTCTCTGGGAAAATAAAACCAGAGCAATGGAGGGTTTTAGGATCAGCACGTCCAGCATGACAGTTTCCTTCTTCAGGCGATCCAGAACCCCAGTGACCAGCAGCTTCAAGAAAAGGCCTGGCGTGCTGTGTGTCCTCTTGTGGCGAAGCTGAAACGGTTTTATGAGTTTTCTCTTAGGCTTGGTAAATGTATGTCTGCTTGGTGTGCGAAGGGAGGGATGACAAGGGCAGTTCCAACACACATACATACACACAGAAACATACAGATACACACTTTTACTTTTTGCAGCCTGTCTTTCAGATTGCATCTTCGTATATGGATTATACTTACCGGGGCCCTGGTAACCTAAGAAAAGGCAGTCAGTATGGGAGCAGCTCCTGGGGTGCCCGAGTGTCCTTATCCAGTGCCAAAAGGTTGAAGGATCAGTTTGGGGAGGGGCGTTTCTGGGCACGGTGGTCCCTGGGTTCTAGATTTCCCCTTTGAAGACGTTTTTCTTTCTTGTTCTTTTGTGGGGGAGGACAGGAGCCTCAGTTCTTCCTCTTTCCTGAGGCTTTTTCCTCTTAGCAGCTGGTGCTTCTTCTCCTACACAAGAGCCTGGCCTGGCTGTGCGGAAAAAGGAGTACCTTCAACCCCTTGTAGTATTGGGCCAGCCCCCCAAGTGGCTCACAGGTACTGACCTGTCCTTTGTTTCTCCCCCCAGAGAATGCCTTGCGGAGCTTGCTGGAGGCCCTGACCAGCCCTCCCTATGCCCCCACCCAGCACTTGGAGAGAGAGCAGGCCTTAGCCAAGCAGTTTGCAGAAATCCTGCACTTCACCCTCAGCTTTGATGAGCTCAAGGTACCTTGGGGGGGGGGGAATGGAGGACAGGAGAATGAAGGGGTTGCAGGGGTGGTGCAGCTTCAGGCTCACAACAGGTCCAAACAATGTTTAAGCATGACTCTGTTGAGACTTTTCCTTTGGGCAATCAAAATGCGCCAAACCTGCCCAGACACAGAGGGAACCTGGATCTCTAACCCTTTATCTGCCTCTGTCCGGTGGGTTCTCTCAGCTGAATCTCTCTCTCCTCTGCCCCATTCATTTTTATATTTAATCTGCCCATCTATGTTCTCTGAAAAAATGACACACTGAGTAAACATATCCAGTGAGATCCCGTAATAAATTTGCAGTATATCTAGTAAGAGCAATAGTCAGTGCACAAAAATACATACTTCCTATAAAATATGGGATTTATAAATATTCTCTCTGCTGTTTCCTTTATGTAATTGCAACTGCTTGTAAACCTCCACTGCTCTTTCTAAAGGACAACGCTTGGGTCTCACCCAGCCCGCCAAGCAGGCAGCTCCCATCTCTCTTTAGATGGAAGGGGTGTTTTTCCTCCTCCTCCTCCTCCTCCTCCTCCACAAATCTTGCCGTCTGAATTAGCTGTGATGTCTCCTGGTGGTGGCTGAGGCTGGGATCCACCCAGCTCCCACTGGCCATTTCAGGTTGTTGCAGACTTTTCAGGAGAATCCAGTTCCTTCAATGTGGGCTCCCCCCCCCCAATGTCAGAGAGGCATCCCTTCCCGTGTCTGCTCCCTTGAAAGATCTGGCAGCAGGTCCCCAGACTCAGAGGGGTGTCACGGGTGGGAAGCTGACCGTTTCCCTACCAGCTCCCCACTTCTATAGAGTTGTTTTACTTCACAGGATCAGAGACCAGGGAATAACCCTTCCCTCCTCTTTTCCTTGCCAATTCTTCCCACACTGGCAGCTGATCCCAAGGCTTTCCTATCTAGGCAGTTTGGCAAGAGGGCAGGAGCTGAAGATCCCCACTTCTCTGAAGCTGCCCCCAGGATCAGAGTCCTGGCAGAGAGAAAGAGGCTCCCACCCTCGGCCATTGTCTGTCACTACATGGCTTGCCCAGAGGGCCTGCAAGGAGTTTTTTCAGGCTACTTTAAAACAAGGGATTAGCACTCCTTCAGAAGAGCACTAAACATGTGTTTAAAAATTTCCCACAGATCATTTTAAGAAGCAAGGGGTTGTAACATAAAGGGACACCTTGCAACCACCCTTCCTAATCTCAGATATTTTATTCTGAAAGATTACTAAATTCATTTGCCCTATGTACTGTCAGCACTTTCTCCCCCGCCCCCCCCCTCCAACCCACATTTCAGGGTAGTCAGAAGGCATCTCGTAGTTGCTGCAGGAGGCAGCGAAATGTGGATTTCTCTCTACCCTGCCCTACCTCAACAGTGTCTGCTAGGGGTCCCAAGTGTATTGGGGATAATGGTTTTCCCAGTCTGTGAATAAACTGTAAGCCCAGGGCTTCATCCCCAAGAAATGTTGGGGCTTCCAGTGAAGCCAAGGTGGGGGCAGGAGGAAGCACTTTCCAGGTGTTCCCTTATCTCTCTCAGATGACCAATCCTGCCATTCAGAATGATTTTAGCTACTACAGAAGAACCATCAGCCGAAATCGAATCAACAATTTGCAAGTAAGGAAATGCTTCTCTGTTTTGCTAAGTTTTGGGCACATAAAACTCTGGCATGAATAAAGTGGAAAAAAGAAAAAGATCGATGCAGAGCAATGCGGTGATTAATTAAAATCTATTATTTGCTTATGAGATAATGACCAATTTTACCCTAATCCTAACCCTTTACTCAATTGCGAAAAATGCCAAGGAACCAATCGGGAGGACCACCGTCTCCCCTCAGCCAGATGGGCTTTTGAAAGCAGGCCCTATTTTGGTTTTCTCTTTGAAGGATTGAGTTTTCTCATCCCTGATAGGGGAATGAGAGCAAGCAAAGCTGACTCTTCCCCAGAGAAATTCCACCCCCACTGCAGTCCTGCAGTTGTCCTGCAAGTGGGTCACTTGCCTTGACTTGCTCTGTGCCCCCCGCATGCAGCTGGATGCAGAGAGCGAGGTCAACAATGAGATGGCCAACCGGATGTCTCTCTTCTACGCCGAGGCTACCCCAATGCTGAAAACTCTGAGCAGTGCCACGACCAAGTTTGTTTCAGAGGTGAGCCATGAGACCTCCTGGGATATTTTTCCAAGTCCCAGGAGGAAGAGATTGAGGCTGAGGACGAGTGAAATGCACCAGCGCTGCAGAAGCTCTGGGAAGGGAGGGGGTCTGCTCAGGGTCTGAGGCCCTCCTTCGCCCTGAAGGTGCTTCTTCCCCAGGATGAAGAGGAAGTGATCCCCCCACCCACGGAGGCTCTTGCTCTCTTTCTTTCAGAACAAAACTCTCCCAATAGAGGACACGACTGACTGCCTGAGCACCATGGCCTGTGTCTGCCGAGTGATGCTGGAAACTCCGTGAGTTTTGGCCTGCTCCTCCACGGACATAGGTTTGCACTGCGGAGGCCGCTGGGCTGCCTACACCACAGGCACTTGCCACTAAGACCCCAGTGAAGCTGGCAGGAAGGAGGGCAGCAGACCAGTGGCCAAGACAGTTGGTGTTCTGCTTATGGTTAAGTGCAGAAGGACCAGGGTGAATGCATCGGGAAAAGGCTGCAGTCTCCCTGGGAAACAGGCTTCTTTGAAGTGGTGTGGACGCAGACCAGAATTGATGGCATCTGGCATTTTTCCAGGAAGGAAAACTGAACCTGTGGCCAGTTCTTTCCAAGTCTCTTTTCTGCTTTCCCACAGGGAATATCGCAGCAGGTTCACTAACACTGAGACCCTCCTCTTCTGCATGCGGGTGATGGTAGGGGTCATCATTCTCTATGACCACGTCCACCCAGTGGGGGCATTCGCTAAGACCTCCAAAATAGACGTAAGTAACCTTTTAGACCCACACGGCTCAGTGTAGCCTTCGGGTGAAGCTCAGGTTCTGTGAGCTCCCCCGCCTCACTTGCACTATGAATTTTCAGTGGGAGACTCACCCTGGTTTTCTCACCACTTCCGGCATCATTTTTCCTACCAGAGAATATCCATTAAGAAGGGCAGCCAATCATGTGGTGCTGCTGGCGGCGTCTGCAGTTTTTAAAAAAAAAATAGGAAGAAGGAATAAGAGCAGCATAGCTGCCGAGACTGATACCAGAGAGGCAGCCAAGAGGTAGATGATGACTTCCAAATAGGAATAGATTGGAGATCTTTCAAAGAGACATACGCTCAGAAGAGTGGAGCACTTTAAACACCCCATGCAGAAGGACATGCATGTGACCCCTTAAAGCCACTTCGTCCTCCCAAGCTCTCTCTTTGGAGGTGAGGGGCAAAGAAGAGAGGCTGTTCTCAGGAAGGTTTCAAAGGGAAACAGCAAGGTTTTGGAGAAATCTCCCTGGCAAGGAAAGGATTGGCATTCCAGCTTAAACTTGCTGTTACCCATTTTGCTGCATGCCCTTTACGCACAGTCACATGTATAAAAAGACCCCTTAGAAATAGAAGCCTCTTTTGGTCTCTGGTGAAAGTTTGGCAGGCCTCGTTGCACTTTGCCAGCCCTTTCTCCTCTCTGCAAATGAAAGCTCTTCCTTCCTCTTTCCCTCTAGATGAAAGGATGCATCAAGGTTTTGAAAGAGCAGCCCTCCAACAGTACAGAAGGCCTTCTCAATGCTCTGAGGTATGGCAGCTCCAAAGGTGCTCCCGTGCCCACCGGAGGTCCAGTGTGGCTCTTGACCAGGCACTTTGGGTGCTGGAACTGCAGGTGGTCAGCCATTGCCCTTCTGGGAAGCTTCATGAGAATAGCAGGGGAGAACTTTCACGGGATGAAATTGGGAAGAATACAGAACAGAGATGTTTGACTGGGAGAGATTAACTGTGTAGAAGTACTACCTATCTGATTAGGTAGAAAACTATTCTTGTTTTGCCCAAATATGAATAAATATTCCCACTTCCCAGGAAATGAAGCTTTCTTAAGGTAAGAGTTGGTCTGGGTCCTGGCTTCTCCCCACTCCATCCAGTGGATGCTTTGGTGCCACAAATGATTTACAGTTCAATTCAACAGGAACCTGTTAGCTTTGTTTCTCCTCACTTCTATCACAGGAAAGACCTTTTCCTGAAGGCCTCTGATGGTGAAACAGAGGCCGGGGTGCACTGTACGCATCAATCCGGAGCTCGGTTCTCAGCTGTAGAGGCCTTTCCTGAAGGCCTCTGATGGCGAAACGGAGGCCAGGGGGGCGCCGTGCATGAGCGGTGGCAAGTGGCCGCTGAAGAAGTGGGCTGGCGAGGCAGGTGTCGGGGCATGGGAGGCCTGGGTGCAACGGTAAATGGATGTGGGGCATGTGGGGCAGCTCCACCCTCCCACCCCCACCTTAGCTTGATTTTTAGGCATGCGCCTCACCCCAAAACTAGGGCTTATTTTGGGGGTAAGCTTATATTAGGCCAACCCCCCAAAATCAAGCTAGGGCTTCTTTTGGGGGAAACATGGTAGAAAGGTCGTAAGTGTGAAAAATGGTTATAAGTCATTTTTTTCAGTGTTGTTATAACTTTGAATGGTTACTAAATCAACTGTTGTAAGTTGAGGACTACCTGTACAGTGCATCAGAAAATCTATGTTCACACACCACCCTTAACTGGGTGACCAAAATACTTCTTTTTCTCACTTTGCACAATGCACTGAACCAGAAGCAAACTAAAAAGATCAGCGTAGGGTGAATGCAGCTCATGTTGTGAATGCAGCCCATGCAAGATGAGAGGGTAGTGGTGAGTATCACTAAGACAGGAAAGACAAGTGGGTGGAAATGCGGTCATGTGTCTTTGTGTTGGATTTTACCAGGAAGGAGTCAGGGTTCAGTGACCAGGAGGTAGTTACACAGGGATTTTCTGCATTCATCACACACAGCCACTGCCTGTCCAGTATTGCACTCAGGGAACGTGACCTTAAGGGACACACGCTTCCATCCCAGTCCTGTTCTGTAGTTCACCTTTTTTTTCACCGGTTGTCTCTCTACCTCTCACACACACACACACTCTGCTAGCTTATTCCCTGATTACTTTCTTCCAGGGCTTTCCTGTTCATGGGCCATCTCTCCATCCTTCGCCCAGTGGGGGCCAAGAGGCTTTGGAGCTTCATATATGTCTCTCCCTCTTTCCCACCTCCATAAGGATGGCTGTGCTTGTTCTCCTAGATACACCACCCGGCACCTCAATGACGACAGCACTTCTAAGCAGATCCGGGCTTTGCTGCAATGAAGCTTCCTGGAACAGCCATTCACCAGAGGCACACTCAAGAAATTCTTCACAGCACCTCCGGCAAAAATTTTAATGTTAGCATGTTGCTATAAATAGCCATTGGTCATCATATCCCTCATTTTGTTAAAAAAAAAGAAAAGTTGAAGTGCAGGTGAGATTGTCAATGGATATATATATATATATATATATATATATATATATATATATATATATATATATATATATATATAATATAAATATATACATACACATATAGACACAGAACTACAATAGATATTCTAATTCCAACTCCAAGATGACCCCCGTTCAATGCTGGCCAAAGCGCAGGGTCCAGTCTCTTGCCTCAAGTGACCGGCTGTGCTGAATCCAGTCCCATCCGTGCTGGGGTGACCAGGTCCCCTGCATATCATTCCTGTGGAGCATGGAGGAAGGTTTTTTCCAAGCCTTTCTGGGACCATAAGATGGATCTACAAACAAGCCTGGATGCCAGGAAAGTGATACTCTCTTACCCAAGATGTAAATAACACATCTGGAAAAGCTTGATTGAATGTATGGGCACGAGCACCATCATTAAGCCTTCAATTCTGATTCCATTCTTAATGGCTCAGTCACACCTTTTAGATTTTTAATATGAACAACTGCATATTAACTGCACACCTATTATTTTGTACATTTTTGTGTCAAAATAAAGCAAGAAAAGTTAATGTATGAAAGATCAGCATGATTTTCTGCTTTGCTTTAATCTAGGATGGCTGTGCTTGTCAATACTGGTTGGATCTGTTGCCCCAAACACGGCCTCCACTGTTAAGCTGATTTCTTGTGTATAACAGGCCTTTCCCAGTTAGGACCAATTTTTAGCTCACGTTGCCACCAGCCTTTGCTCCTTGTAAGGCTGAGGAACGTTGCTCCAGGCCAAAAGGAGAGCAAGGAGGCATTTTAGCTAAGATCTTACATTCCACTCTGGGAAAACCAGAGACTTTTTGTTGGGCTACATAGCTTGACAAGTGAAAGGTTTCTAGGAATATCACTCAAACCTCCAAAGCAATTTGCATGGAAACACAGTATTCATAGATAGAAAAGAAGCATCTGAAAAGGATAGAAGTAAATCTAGAGTGGGAAATTAAAATAAATAAGCAGAATCAGTATTTGCCCAGCTTCAGGTAGCGAGATATAGGGTCTTGGTTGAAATACCTCCTTGTTCCTTTTTCTACAACATTCAGCCAAAATTTGCCCTTTTCTAATATAATCCCTTCGCCATTCCCATTTCTGGAACAGAGAACCATATTTTGCTTTCTCTGAAATATTGTTTCAGGTACTTTAAAGTCGCTCTCATAAAGCAGAGAGAGAGAAAGGGGTCTTGGGCTAAACGTTCTTGGCTCACTCCTTCGGTCCCTTTCCAAAGGTCTTTAGCCCCTCCCGATCAGTGCAGAAGGTGGCATTGATCCAAGAATGGCACCACCGTTGCATGTCCTGACTGCTGAGGGTTCTGGCAGCTTTCACCCCTTAATTCCTCTGCTCCAGAAGAATCAATTGTGAAGCTTCGTGAAACTTCCTAAGAGTGAGAACAATTAACCAGTGGAACAGCTTGCCCCCAGAAATTGTGGGCACTCCATCACTGGAGATTTTTAAGAAGAGACTGGACAGTCACTTGTCTGAGATGGTATAGGTTCTCCTGCTTGAGCAAGGGGCTGGACTAGAAGACCTCCAAGGTTCCTTCCAGCTCTATTCTATGTTCCCTGAGACTGCAAGGTGCAGCTTTTCCATTGGCGGCTTCTGGGCTTGAAATTTTGGGTTATTCTTAGCACTGTTTGCTAACCCAGCTTGTTCTGAGCTTTTATTCTCAGGATCCCACTTCAACCAGTTTAGCCTCCCGGTCTGTACTCCTTGTCCCTCTTTCCATCCAAGCTGTCTGTGCAGCCACATTGCCTTCCAGTTTTCCTCTAGCTGGAATTGTGTAATTGTGCTTTTAATATCTCCTTTAGGATCTTCCACTCACCTTGAGCTCCAACTCTATTAGCATCTCCTACCACAGAAGCTTACTCATCTTTTCCCTAAGTTCATTAAAATTTACTTTTATGAAATTAAACTTCCCTCAGGTTCAGTTCTCTTTAAAATAAAAATATCATTATACACTCACATCCCCAAATATCACTATGTTAGAATAGAATAGAGCTGGAAAGGGCCATGGAGGTCTTCTAGTCCAGCCCCCTGCTCCAGCAGGAGAACCTATACCATTTCAGACAAGTGATTGTCTAGTCTCTTCTTAAACGTGTCCACATGTTGGCTTTTAAACTTGCCCTTCACTGTGACACAGGCAACCCCAGAAACAACTACCTTCTCTTCTTCGTCATATTTTATTTTATGTAGTTACCTTCATTTCATTGCTGACCCATATCTAAGACACCTTAAATTCAGCCTTGGCAATTTTATTAATTTCACCAATCTCGCCTAGAGGTGACTCTAGGTGGCTTCCAAGCAGATAAAAGCAATACAATAAAACAATAATAAATGTTGACATTAAACTGACTTTAAAATTGATAAAGATGTCAAAGAAGGGGGAAAGATACACAGAGGGAGGAGGTGGGTTCTTATCTTAGTCCATTAACCACCTCCAGAACAAGGTGCCCCCATTGGGGCCTCTTGACAAAGCCAGCTCTTCGGGCCCTTCCAGAAGGCCAAGAACATGGGGATCGATCTCATCTTGCAGGGCACAATGTTCTAGAGGGCAGGAGCCACAGTAGAAAAGGCTCTTGTCCTAGACCCTGCCTTGACCAACGGGGTCTGCAGCATGCCCTTTGTCCAGTGTAGACCAATCCAATTGGGTTGAAATGGTTCCTCAGATAGCCTGGACCCAGGCTTTTCAGGGTTAAACTTGTTTTTTCCCCCCTTAAATCAGCCATGAACCATCAGCAGTGCTTCACTGAGCATTTGTGCAGCATTGCTGTCAGGTGACATGTAGAGGTGGAATTGGATGGCACCCATTGGCCTTCAGGCAAAGGTTGGGGTGCTTCTCTCTCCCTCGTTCCTGGGCATTATCTTTGGGCAGCAGGGAAGGTGATTCCTTCAAAATGACCTTTTTCCCTGTAGCTGCCTGATCTCTTGAACTGATCCAGAGACCGGGGATCCAGCTGACCAGTGGTGGCACGTCAACATCTTCCATGCCTGTCAACTGCTGTCTGGATGGCTTTTGAACTTCCAAGAACATCACCATGTTCAGAAACAGCCTATCTATCTACCTATCTATCTATCTATCTATCTATCTACCTACCTACCTACCTACCTACCCATCCATCTACCCATCCATCATCTATCATCCAGTATCATCTATCTTCCATCTATCCATCCGTCTATCTACCTGTCTGTCTGTCTAGCTAGCTAGCTAACTAGCTAGCTATCATCTATCCATTGTCTATCTATCTACCATCTATTTGTATGCTACCCATCTCACCAGGGGCTTCTAGGCATACAGACATTGAATTAAAATGCATTATAAAACATTAAAACAATAAATAAGGGCCATAAATTTAAAATGCAATTAAAATTAAACCAACCAGGATGAAGAGGGAGTGAGCAAAGTGCACAAATGTTAATATCTGCTATTACAAGGAATGGTCATGGTGCTACTGTAATTTTGAACAACAACAACAATAATAATAATAATAAAGTTGGAAGAGACCTTGGAGGTCATTAAGTCCAACCCAGGGCTCAGGCAGGAAACCCTATACCATTTCGGACAAAGTTGCTCAGCAAGTGTTCTCTGAATGAGGACTATCTGTATAGGGCATACTACGCTGGTAACACTAATAGCTGAAACTGAAAAGGATCTGCAAGCTCCAGTAATACACGTTAAGGAACAAAAAAATGGGACTAAGATTAAATGTAAAGAAGGTAAAACTAAAAGCAACAAATAGAACAACCTGCCTTAGAACTGGCAGTGGAGATGCTGAAGTGGTGGGGATCTTCTGCCTTCTAGGATCAACCACCCACTGTAAAAGAACAGGCAGTCAAAAAATACACCAGACTAGTTCTTTTTAGACCAGCCATCAAAGCCTTGGAAAAGAGATTTCAGTGCTGTTATGTGTCTATCCCTACAAACATCAGCAGTAGTCTGGGTCTCCTCCAGGAAAAGGGGGTGAGTGGCAGGTGCCTCTACCACTCCTTTGAGAAGGTGGCCACGCATCTGCTGCCCAGAGAAGGCAAAACCCCTCCTCAGACACGTCCTCTCTCTGTAAGGCCGCCAGTGCACCAAACCTGGCCATGGAGAAGCAGCTGCAGTTCAGTGCTGGGCTTACAGCTGGCATGTCACATTTGCCACCTTCCCAAGAGGAGCGTTTCAGCCCTACCAAGGTCTCCCAGCCAGGAAGGTCTGAGGTCTCCTGCAAAAGCTCAGAAGATGGTTGCTGCAGGGCCTCAGGGAAAGTCCAAGCAAAGTAGCTCTGCCATGGCCCCAGCAGCCTCACCCTCTCTGTTCCTTCCATCCCTGGATTTCAACCTGTTTCAAGGGCAACCTTTCTCTCCCTCACCTTAATGCAGGGATGGGCAGCTATGGCTGGCTCAGGAATTCTGGGCATTGAAGTCCACAGGTTGTAAAGGGGCCATAGTTGCCCACCTCTGCCGTAGTGCCTCCATGAGGACCAGGACCACAGTATGCTGTGCGGGGACAGGAAAAGTGGTAGCCTTTGACATTCTCTGTGACCACATATATATTAAAAATTGCTGTAGACTGGAAGATGCTTAACTGCCACCCCACTCCATCCCCCAACAAAACACACTTTTGAAATTCAGTGGCAAACTGTTGAACAAAAAATGGTGCAATTTCCTGCCCATCTTGGTGGGAAAGCAAACCAAAGTGCCAAAAATGGCACAGAAGCAATTAGAGAAGTTGAACAGGTTCAAATGGTTTCTAGTTCAAGGTACTTGAGGGGCCTTTAAAGCCCTGCGTGGCTCAGGACTGCAAGGTGTCTCTACCTCAACAATGTTTTCAGAGCAACAGAACTGGAAGGGACCTTGGAGGTCTTCTAGTCCAACCCCCTGCTCAAACAGAAGACCCTAGACATTCCAGACAAGCGGTTGTCCAATCTCGTCTTAAAAACTTTTAAGACACATGGGCTGGGAATTCTGGGAGTTAAGGTCCACACATCTCAACATTGCAGAAGCTGAGAAACACTGATCCAGAGGACCACCTGCTTCCGGTGACTTTTGGGTGCCCAGGTTGGGAACGGCAGGCTCTGCTCTTAGGAATGGCCTACTTCAGAGGCCCCCGAGTTAAGCCTGCTCAGTTCTTAGGCACAACTTACCTTCCAAGATCAGATGAACTCCCCACCCTATGGAGCTTCAAGAAAGGAGTTAAAATCTGGCTTTTAAAGTCAGACCTGACAGTGAAGAGAGTGTGAGCAGCAGGACCCTTTTTGGAGGGTGAATGCTAATAAAGTTATTTTTTAAAAAATAAAGATTAAATGTTGATGTCTTGGATGCTGGAGCTTTTCATAATTTGGTTAATGGTTGTTTTGTTCTACTGATTTGTTTTCTTGCTGAACAAGGGAGGAGGCACCCAATCCCAAGAAATGCAGCTATCCTCCCAGGCTTTCCCAAATGTCAGCTCTTCATCCCCAGGTCAGTTTTCCTCCCCCTGTAAAGACGCACCCCCACCCCCACCGGGCTACAGAGACCAGCTGCTTTCTGGCTGAGGCCACCCCCCCTCAACATTGCCCTCACTTGCTTCCCAGGTTCACTTGAATCTCTTCCATTCTTCTCACTGGACCTCTTGTTTACTCTGGGTTGTGTCACGGGGGGGATGTTGAGGAGGGAGTTGAGGGTTCACTCCTGTTCCAGCTTTGCACAACACTGGTGTCAGTAATCACGGCAGCTGCAAAGTTTTGCAATCCACCCTCAGAGGGGCTGCTCCCAGGTTCCCAGATGTATATGGCAGCTCAGGGGTCATGTCTCCAGGAATCAACCAGAACACACCATCCAAGTTCCAGTTCCAGACTGGGCCAACAATGGCTGTGGTTGGAGGGTTTTTTTTCCCTCCTGCAAGTAGCCATCCTGCCCCCCCCCCACCTCCTCTGGGTTTGGGGTTCTGCTTTCCATCTGCACAAAGTCAACTTGCTCTTTTCCTTTGGAACATACCCCTCCCTAGCTACTTCCTATCTGCAGATAGATTGCAACACTAGAGTCTCCCTTTTCTTCAGTTATAACAAGTCTTCCCTAACTCCTCTTAATGTTTGGAATGAAACCATTTTAAGAGAGAGAGAAGAAAGAAAGAAAGAAAGAAAGAAAGAAAGAAAGAAAGAAAGAAAGAAAGAAAGAAAGAAAGAAAGAAAGAAAGAAAGAAAGAAAGAAAGAAAGAAAGAAAGAAAGAAAGAAAGAGTTCCTATTCCATGCCCACCCATAATAGTGCATGATGTACAGGATGAAAAAGCTGCCTCTTGCACATTCTCAGGACCAAACGTCCAGAGTCGGAGTCATCCTTGAGGGCCTCTCCATCTTTCCTACTCAGGAAAGAGCTGCTTCTTTGAGACCTCTTCTCCCCCCCCCCTCCCCCAGGCAAGATGCCCTCCTTGGCTCCTCCTGTCCTTTTCTCAGAAATTCAGATACACTTTTGGGCTTAAGGATCCTGTCTAAGCAGCCTCAGCTGCTATACTGCATTTGGGTCTTAATCTCATCCTGCCTCAGCATTCCTACCAGTTTAAGAGTTTCAGGTTCATCCGATTGCTGGGGTGCTTTCTAATCTCCAGAACCTCTTGCCATAAATAAACCCCTTTCTCCTGAAGGTGCTACAGCACTCTTTTTCTGATTTTACCTCCAACAAATGACTCTTACCTGATTTTTATTGAGACTTATATATTCCTGTGATTTTCTCCAGTTATCTTTATTGGATAACTACTTGTCTGAACTGGTATAGGGTCTCCCACTTGAGCAGGGGGTTGGGCTACTAGAAGACCTCCAAGGTCCTTTCTGGCCCAGATATTGTTATTTGTTGCTCGTGTGAGTCAAAAGCATCCACGGGGTCGTAAAAGGAGTCAAGATGATAACCTTGACTGAATTGAAATTGAAATCCCCCCAATTTATTATTTTGCAACTAAAGGGGGAAGCGTTTTAATTGTGTAGTTACAATTCCCATCTTGTTTTTTTGACCTCTCTGCGGGCAACCTGGCTCAGAGAAGCAGATCCTGGGCAAGAATAAATGCAACCAACTTTGAGAGTAGCCAGCAGCAGCAGCAGCAGCAGCAGCAGCAGAGGCTGCTACATGCAGACCCCCCGCCCCCAACTCCATTTTGCCTCCCTCGAGATCAGTGAGAGCTGTGATCCTGGTAATGAAGAAAAAGGCACCGGCACCCACAGTATCAAAATATAAAAATATTGCCTTCATTTAGGGGAAAAGAGGACTGTAAAGATGGAGGTGTGCCATCGACAGTTTGCTGCTGGAGGACGAGAGCCTTGCATTTTGCAGACTAGAGTTCATGGGAAATGGCACAAAAGCCATTCCTCTCGGCCCGTTCTGCCCGAAGGGGATGGGATCCAGACCCTCTGTGTCTCTGACGCAGGACTGGGCCTAGGATTCACCGGCCTCCGTCCATCCGTCGGTCTGTCTTCCCTGCAGGGGTTTCTGAGTTGCTGCTGCCGCTGCAGCCCTTGTCAGAGACGGAGGCCAAGGCTGAGCGCCGGGACTTCTTTAGGTGGGACAGGTGGCAGCGGGACTTCAGGTGAGCTGCCAACGAGAGTCGTTCAGAATATCGATCCAGAAATGACAAACCGCCTTGTTTTCCTAAATAAAACTGCACAACTCTTTTAGCATAGGAGAGTGCATAATTTTGCATAACCCAGGTAATCCTCAATTTACTACAGTTCATTTAATGACCGTTTGAAGTTAAAATGGCACTGAAAAGTTGACTTATGACTGTTTTTCACACTTATGACTCTTGCAGCATCCCTGTGGTCACTTGATCAAAATTCAGACGCTTGGCAACTGACTCGTATTTATGACAGTTGCAGTGTCTCGGGGTCATGTGATCACCTTCTGTGACCTTCTAGCAATCAAACTCAATGGGGAAACCAGATTCACTTAACTGTGTTACTAACCTAACTACAGTGATTCACTTAATGTCATGGTCGGCTTGCTACACAAATCCCACTCGCAACAGACATCAGTAATGGGAAGGGGAGATCCAGTATCCAAAGTGGGACAGTCCGAAGCAGAGAGACCGTTCCCAAAACGAGGCGAGCGGAACCAATTGGCTGGACAAATGGTCAGTGGGAGGGCTAGGGGGAAAGGGAAAGTTTTCCTAGGCTGTCTATTTAGGTTAGAATTGGCTTTTCCACTTCTGTACCAGATGGAATTTTCAGTAAAGTTTTACTCTTGGTAAAAAGATGGCCCAGGAGTCTCCTTTGCTGTCTCAACCAGTGGGACAGTTGACACTGAACAACTGTGGCAAGGAAGGTCATAAAATGGGGCAAAATTCACTTAAAACTGTCTTGCTTAGCAACAGAAATTTTGGGCTCAGTTGTGATTGTAAGTCAAGGACTGCCCGTAGTGGGATTCTGAACTTTCTGAGAAAATGTTCTGCCTTTGGCCCAACTTCCCAAAACAACATGTCGATCTGCCAATCATTCATTCTGAATTTAAGCTGATCCAGAGAGAATGATCTATATCCAAAACCTGCTACACAGTGAGCTTGGTTTTGGGCAGAAGAATCTTGAGAAGGCAGTTTGAATTGCCCTATTTGAAAATGTCAAGTATTTTCCACCAAAACCACACTCAGTTTCTTGCAACTGGAAAATTGACAAATAGCACAGTACGTCCCAAGCAACAGCTATTGGGAATTATAGGGCCTGGACTCCTAAGATAAGGCTGAATTAAGTGAAAAGGGAAGGTTGATGCAACACGGAAAAAAGTGGATTGAATATGAGAACACCATTTCTCAACACTCAAGTCCTTAGAACAGGTCTTCTCAACCTTGGTGACTTTAAGACGTGTGGACTTCAACTCCCAGAATTCTTCAAAGCTCTAACAAGCTTCTTCTGTACCAACTGCTTCCCCTCAGTTCCCTGCTATTCTACTCTGAAGGGAGCACTCTCCAACCCGCCCCCTCTCCCCAGGTTTAAGGCACAGCCTGGCCAACCCTGCCGTGAGGGGGGGATTGTGCCCAGGCCTGCCCCACTGCTCTCTCCCCTTCCTTGGTTCAGGAAGGAGATTGGCTTTGCTTTCTGCCGGCAAAGAGGAAGGTCAAGGGAGTGGCACGGCTTGTCAAGCAGCTGCCTGGACAGACAAGCTGAGGGGAGACAATCCTGCAAAAGCCACTCACGCAAAGGTGGGGGTGGTCTTTGGGAAAGGAGGTCCTTCCTCTTCTCCCAGCCCCATAAGCCTTACCTCCCCATTCTCTGTCCCCGATGATGACTCGGCCGCACAGCTCACACAACCGGCAACTCTGCTTGTCCTTTGCTGGCATCGGCTCCAGCTTGAGGGGCTCCATCGGAGGCTTCTGGCCCTGGGGGTGGGAGCGGGGAGTGAAGCATTCCAGAGGCAAAGAGGACCTCAACTTGTCTTCCCTGTTCCTTGAAGGCAGCAGGGCTGAAGACCCAGAAGCTAAGCCCCCACCCCAAAGAGAAGCTCCTGCAGAGTTCCAGGTTCCGTGATTCAGAGACCGACCGTGCCATTACAAATGCCCACAGAGACTCAGCCAGTCATTGGGTGCCAGGGATGATGCTCCCATCGTGGCAGCTTACTCCCAGATTAGTAATGCTCTGGGATGGCAGCTCTTTTAATGTATGGGACCTTTATCACTGTTTCCTCTGGGCAGGAGATCTTGTCTTATCTTTCAATTCAGCATCCCAGAGGTCCGAATCTAGGGATGGGACAATATCTTGTCTAGGGCAAGGCTTTTCAACCTTTTCACTCATTGTACCACTTTTAGGATATGGCAATATCCGAGTACCACCAGTCGCCGAGCAAAATGTCAAAAACTTGATGACCAAAAAAAAAGGAAAAAAGTGATAAAGTACAGGTAGTCCTCAACTTAACAACAGTTTGCTTAGTGACTGTTCAAAGTTACAATGGCACTGAAAAAAGTGCCCCCCAAGGCACAGCCAAGCAAGACACCTGCCTGCCCACCCATCGGCATTCTTCCTCCTGTCTGAGGTTTTCATTGTTGTGAGCATTTCTGTTGAGGATTGGCAGTGGGGGGTGTTTAGTTTTTATTCCCCCCGTCTGTTGAGTGGTTGCAGCAGGTTTTGGTCACTTCACATGACCCTGGGACACTGTGACCATATTACATTCAGTATCTGAATGTAAATCACAAGACCCTGGAGATGCTGCAACAATCCAGCTGATCGGTGCTTCTTCAGGGCTCAGCAGAAGCACCAGGATCAGTGCCGAGCTCTAGCTGGAGCCTGGCGCTGATCCTGGCCCTTCTGCCGAGCCCTGACAGCCCTGCAGCTCCAGCCGTCTCTCGCTCAGGCTTGTGCGGTGCTCCCACCATTTCAGCTCATTCCCCTCCCCCGCTACCACTTTTCTAGGATGGTTGCGTACCACCTGTCAGGTGCCAATGTACCACAGGTGGTACCTGTACCACTGGTTGAAAAGCCCTGGTCTAGGGTGGATAAAGAAAAAACTCTGCTGGGTTTTTCTGGTTCCCCAGAGCTGTCTACTCCCCATCTCCTAGGCCTCCTCCAGAGTACAACATACACAATGAGCACAAGGGGCTCTCTGCTCCAGACCAAGGGTCCCGGGGGGTCCAGGCTGCAGACTCAAGAGGGCAGCAGCCAGTCAGAACAGCGATCATCGGCAGACTCAGGGTGTGCCAGAGAAAAATCTCCTCCAGGGCAATCTGGTGGTTACCTTCAAGAAGCTCTCCACAACCTGAATGGCTGGTTCCAACACACTTTTGTCCCACTGAGAGAGATCGGAGACGTCCAAGCCATAGACAGGGGGCACATTTGATCCAGGACCTGGAGGGACCCATAAAAAAGAGCATCATTGGCTTTATCCTTGTGACCGGAGGCTCCTCTACCAGTAAAACGAGTAGGGAGAGCCAGCAAGGCATAATGTGGGGGAGGGGGGCTAAGGATATACTGGAAGACTCTGCTGTCTTACGTAGAACTTGCAGACACTGCTAATTCCTTTGAGGTGAGAACTGCTGCTGGGCTGTCCTCCAACAAACTCAACCTACCCTAAAGGAGAAGCTGGCGAAGGGCATACCTTCCCCCACCCCAACCTGGCTTCTCTCTGCTCTTCATGCCAATCGGCCCGTGTGACTCACTCACGGGGCATGGGCACCGTTTCTTCTGCCATAAAGAGGACTGGGCCCTCCTCCTGGGACCTATTTATCCTGAATGGGCCTCTCTTTCAATCTTTTTACACTTTCAATCTGCTTTATTGCTCTGTATGGCTAATTAGTTTGCTGATATTATACTGTTTCTGATCCACAGTGAGGAGAAAAAGGTCCTCGTCATCCATTCCTGGGGCTGGGGCTGTCGGGGGGGGGGGAATTGATCAAAGAAGAGTTTCTAGCGCAGTGGTTCTCAACCTTTCTAATGCCGTGACCCCATAATACAGTTCCCCATGTTGTGGTGACCCCCAATCACTTATACATCACCGGGTGCCAGGGGCGTGGCCAAAGAAAAGGGGAAAAAAATGGCGGACAGCCTTGTTTGGCGACCCCCATGAAATGGTTGTTCGACCCCAAATGGGGTCCCGACCCACAGGTTGAGAACCACTGTTCTAGAAGGATTACAGTGAGCCACGCACTGTGGCACCTCAAGGAGGTAACTTTCTGCTTAAGACAAGACACCAGGTGGAGGGGACCCAGACCGCTGCTCCTCCCAGTCCTGCCTGATGCAAAGCCAGGTGCGCCTGTCCAGAGTACAGATCGCAGGGCAGCCTCTCTCAAGACGGTGCCCCATGTCTGCCAGGCAGGCTGAGTCAAACAGTAGCAGGACAATAGCCCTCCCAGTGCCAAAATCTGAGCAGGTGATGCCTTTGATTTCCCTGACCACAAAGCCCGGCTCCTGCCACACCTGTTGGCTGCCTGGCAGAGAAGCGAGCCCGGGCGGCTCAGCACCTGGCCAGGAAAAGGCCTTGCCACGGCCCAGAGTCTCCCTCCTCTCCACCCACTTCTCAGGTTACATGCCTTTCTCCTGAACTCACCGGCAGCCTTTCAACTAGCACCCCCTCCACAGCCTGAGGCAAGGTGATACAGTTCAGTGTGGGGGGAACCGTCTCATTCCCACCCACCACCAGCTGGATCAGGGAGGACAGCTGTCAGTTGGGGCCTCTCCCTCCATCTGGCCCAAGAGGGAAAAGACAGTGAGCAGGAAGCCCCCTTCCTGGTGCCTCTTGTTTCACCACCCTGAAGGGGTGGTCTTAAGGGGCTGCAAAAGGGCAGCCCCTCAGGCACAGCTGGTCTCAAAGTGCTCTTCTCCAGAATAAAACCTTCCCCAAGGGAACGCACTCTGCACATGCTCAAAAGAGTTCAAGCCGTTACAATGATTGTCCATTTCCCAGGAAAGACCTCTCACACTTGAGTGAGTTGCCGAGTAAGTTTTGGTTCAGGGAGAAAAGACTTACGTCTCAGGAATCGGTTCTGGACCCACTTGTTCTGCTTCCGAGCATACCTCTTGGTCCCTGTCTTGAAGGCCTGAAGGGCTGGAAGAGTTCAGGATAAGAGACGGCAGAGCCAGGAGAGGCTGCCCTGGCCCAGTCAGGCCAATACAAACACTAGTGTGAGGAAGGCACCACAAATTCTTTACTCAACAATCTGTTTATTTCCTCTGGACCACTTGCATTTTAGTATGCCAGAAAATGTGTTCCATCTCCCAGAACATGGACCCACCTGTTACGCCAAAGGTTGCCTAATTCTCTGGCCTGCCAATCAAGCAAACCACAGCCTGCTCTCCAGAAAGGTTCTCCCCAAGCAGGTCCTCACCTTGGTCCAGCAGCTGGTGCCTGTCCTCCTCTGGACTCTTGTCCTTGGAAATCAGGAACTGGTGGAATTCCTTGAAGCCGATAGACTGGAAAATGCCCTGCTGATAATCCTGGCTGGGGAAGGGATGAGAAGCAGGTGGCCGACACTGCCGGCAGTTGATCACTCATGGAGCTGATCCCTCTGGCCTCCCAAGCCAGCTCAGCCCTTCACACACACCACTGCCAATGTCCATCTCCAAGCAGGACCGAGGCCTCACCTGTTCTCAGCCACTTTCTCCTGGTTGTATTGCTGGTGAAAATTCTGCAGCTCCTCCAGCAGCCCGGCCTCCATCATTACATCCACCCGCTGGTCCAGTCGCACCTCCAGAACTGAGGAAACCCAGCAGACAAAAAAGTCAGGCTACATACCCCAAAAGCTCTGGGGAAATGATGGGGTGTCTGCTCCAAAGTCAATTCAGCAGCAAATGCCAGAGAATGGCTGCCAACCACACAGCATGACCAGAGAATAAAACTGCAAGTTTCCAAAAGGATCTGCCAAAGCCAGAAGGGTCCTGCTCCTCACCCTCCCTCAGCCTGAGAGAGGAAGGCTGGCCTTAGTCATCAGACATCCCCCCCCCCCGTTGTTTACCTGCCTGTTCTGCATGAAGCCAGAAGATGCAAGAATTGGGATACTTCAGAGGACCCCCCAAGGGTCCTCCCCCTTTTTCCTCATGCTGCCGTCGTAGCAACTCACTGTGGGGGATGCCAGTTTGTTCAAACAGCTGCAAGCTCCTGCAGGAGAAAATTTCAGGGCAGGTTGGCTTGGAGGGTGCTCAGCTACAGCCACAGAGCAAAGGATGGCACTAGACCGGAACCCAAGAGGAAAGAAACATCAGAAAAAAACATGCTTGCAGAAGCAGCAAGGCCAGACTTGCCCCTTGCTGAAAAGGACAACACTGTGCGATGTCCGGCGATGGAAATCCCTTCAAACCATCTGGAGCAAGCAGGGAAGCTGGAACCACAGCAATGTTTTCACTGAGCCCTGCAGAAGCTCCAAAGAGGTGGCCACCAATCCTTGCAACTGGGGCGATGAGCAGACCAGATGTGGATCAACCCACTTTAGAAATGGGTCCCAGGCTGGGGGCTCTCCAGAATGGCTTTCACAGCTGTCGTGCCGCAAAAGCAACATGCCATTAACCAGGCCTGGTCAGATGTTAGGTCTCCCACTCTCTCCAAATCACGTGGCATTCCCTAGCCTTGGAATGCAGATGAAGTTAGTTCCTTATTCCCACTGGGGCAGAAGCTCAGGCTTGGAAAGCTGCAATGGGGGGGGGGTCTCTTTACAGTAATTTAGGGTGGCAACTATTCCAGCCCAGGGATTTGCCTAGAACTGCATGCTCAGCTAGAGAGGCCATGAGTCTGCCTCAGGCTGTCCTTGCAGAGCTGCCCAGCCTTCCAAAGCCAGTGCCTCCAGAATCTCAGGAGAAATTAAGGAAGATGGGTGGCATAAAAAGTAAATAAATGAAAAGAGCTCCATCACAATGCATCTGCAGGATGCCCATAGGAGATGTGAGGAGAGGCCAGAGCAGAGGCGTCTCCTAAGATCCTTCTTCAGGCCGCTATGTGCCAGTTCTGACCACCACCACTCCATCGCAGAGCAAATGCAAACAAAATCCCAGGACTACTGAGGAAGGTCTGGCCTCGGGCCCCACTCTAAGTGAGCAGGGTGGGGGCTCCTCCTCCCTCTCCTGGGCGGCGTAAGGTTGGGAGATTTGAGCAGAAGGACAAGCCAGGGCTGGCCACAGCCTGTTTCCCACACAGCTGTAAAGCTGCCTGTCTGGTAGGGCAACGCCAGTTTGCACAACTGGTGCAAATCCCAGAGCAGCCACCCCGCCCAGCCCAAGACGTGTCTTTCAAGCAGCTGTGCATGACGGAGCTGCTGCCCTCAGGGCAGACCGGGTTGGTTGCTGCCGGGCTGGCCAGAGAGGAGGCTCTGAACAGGAGATTTCTTGACAGTGAGAACAGTAGAACAGCTCAACTTCAAAAGTTGTGGATGCTCCGTCACTGGAGACATTTAAGAAGAGACTGGAATGGTATAGGCTGCTTGAGCAGGGGGTTGGACTAGAAGACTCCCAAGGTCCCTTCCAACTCTGTTATTCTGAGATCAGCTCTGGTCTGGCTGCTTCATGGTCATGCGGGAGCTTCCTCAGGGAACAGGGAACCATGTCCAAAAATCAAGATGGTGGCTGTAATCACCTAATTCAGGAGTGGCAACTATGGCCCCTTTATGACCTGTGGACTTCAAGCCCCAGAATTCTGGGACTTGAAGTCCACAGGTCATAAAGGTGCCACAACTGCCCATCCGTGATCTAACTGAAGCCCTGTCCCATGAGTGTGCTGTTGCCATCTGGACTTTCTTGTGAGGGATCTCTTGCAATCACAGCTGTGGAGGATTATTGGCCTGGGGTTTTAAAGGGCCTGAGAAGCTCCTGGCAGAGTTCAAGAATACGTGACTGGGGTGGGTGGATGTCTGCAGGCTGTGGTTAAGGGGAAAGCAAAGGTCCACCCATTTTTTATGTGGCTGCCATGGTGACTTTGTGGACCATGTCCTGTAGACCCTCCCTGCATGGTCAATGGCTTGGGTGACTTCAGAACAAGGTGGGCACTTTGTTTATTGCAGGGCTCATGCTGGCTGAGGAATTCTGGGAGTTGAAGTCCACAAATCTTAAAGCTGCCAAGCTTGGAGAGCCCTGGTGCATTGTTAAGGGAGGGCATCTTTTCAGCAGCCAGCAATCACAAGGTGCTTCACAGTCCCTTCTCCCAGGGAGGCGAAGCGTTGACCTTCTTGTCTCCTTGTCATTTGTAACAGAAGCTGAAGGATTTTGCTTGCCTGTAAGAGATAAAAACCACAACTTCCCATTTTTGAAATTGCTCTGCTGTTACTCGCCATCTGTTACCCAATATTAGAGGGCAACTGAGGTGGACTTACAGGACAGTAAATTAAAGGGCTGGCAGGGCCACAAAGCCAACAGGTACCCTCCTGACCTAGAAAGCATGAACCAAAATGGAAAATGAATTCTTCCAATTAATAGCAATTAAACAGAATCTCGATCACTGGAGGAACTCTACAATTAAACAGAATCTCGATCACTGGAGGAACTCTACAATTCTACAAGGAAAAAGTGAGACTACCTCTACCCAGCATCTGGATCCAGTGGGTATCTGGGGAACAAAACACACCGCTAGAGGAATTTGTAGGTATGAGCCTCCAATTTTCAGGGGCCTGTAGTATTTGGAGAGCATTGGCTGTCCCTGTTGCAGCCTCCATTTGACTGACCTGATTATTTTGCGCTTATTATGGGGGTGCAATCTGGTTGCCATGTTAGGGTCCACCAGACTCAGCCGACGGTGTAGCTCCTGACTCTCCAGATCCTCCAGCCCAGTTTTCCACTCTTCTGTTGTCACTGTTGGACCCCTGGCCTCCCCCTGAAAAAATAGGGATGATTACACACAAGACAGATTCCCCCAAAGTATGACACAACTGCTGAAGGGAGACAACAAATCCTCTTTTTCTGATCTTAGCAAAGGTCCAAGGACATCAGACTCAAAATGGAGGCCTTGCATCCACCCACCACCATCCCAGCATTGCCCACCTCTCAGGAGGACAACCTGCTTGCAGGCAGAACACCAGATGTCAAACCCAGGCAGGGAAAACTGAACAAATCATTGCCACCAACAAGTGATAAATCAAGCAGCATACGGAAAATCTCAGACTATTAGGCAGTATGGGGAGAAATATTATGCCATCAACATGTGACATTTTTGTAACCAAAGATTTTTTGAGTATTTGGATAAGAACAATCAGATTCCTGTGGCTTTTATATTTTTGGATGCTGAAAAAGCCTTTTATCAATTAGATTGGCAATTCTTATTCTCACTGGTAGAGAAAATGAATTTTGGGGATAATTTTTTACATGCTATAAAAGCTATATATCAGCAACAATCTGCTCAAATTGTTGTTAATGGGGGATTGACTGAGACTTTTAATATTGAAAAAGGGACAAGACAAGGATGTCCATTATCTCCATTGTTATTTGTTTTAACATTGGAGATTGTGTTGATCCAGATTCGAGAATCAACGGTAATCAAGGGCATAAAGATAAGAAAAAATGAGTATAAATTACGGGCTTTTGCGGATGATTTGGTTTTGATTTTGGAACAACCGATTAGAGCGGTTGATTGTCTATTAGAACTTATAACACAGTATGGAAAAGTTTCTGGTTTTAAAGTCAATAACCATAAGACTAAGATATTATCTAAGAATATGTTAGCCAATGACAAGGAAAGTTTGGTTAAAGCCACAGGTTTTCAGATGGTGAAAAAGGTTAAATATATGGGAGTATATTTAACTGCTTCAAATGGAAAATTGTATAAAAATAATTATGAATTACTATGGGCAAAAGTGCAAAGGGATTTAAATGACTGGAAAAAACTGCAATTGTCACTGTTGGGGAGAATTTCAGCTGTAAAAATGAATGTTCTACCAAAGTTTCTTTTCTTGTTTCAGATGATACCTATTTTAAAAAAAGATGTAAATTTGGAGGAATGGCAGAAGGGTATCAATAAATTCATTTGGGCTGGGAAAAAACCAAGGGTTAAGTTTAAGATTTTGCAAGATGCCCGAGAAAGAGGAGGACTTAAAGCATCTAACTTGAAATTATACTATGATGCAGCCGCCTTAACTTGGATAAGTGATTGGCTTAATTTAACAAATAAGGATATTCTTGTTCTTGAAGGGTGGGATTTAATGTATGGTTGGCATGCATATTTAATTTTTAATAAGAAAGTGGACCGGGCTTTCAAATCACATATTTTGAGGAGTGCCTTACTTCGAGTTTGGAAAAAGTATTATTATAGGTTAAACTATAAAATACCTATCTGGGGGATTCCTAGACATGCAACTGAGGGGATTTCTAAAGGGATGAACTTTGATAAAATTCCGTATAAAGAATTATTAACTTGGTCAGGTTCCCATTGGCATTTAAAATCTCTAGATGTATTAAGGCAAGAAAATATTCTACAGTCATGGTTTCAATATTTACAAATAGTGGACAGGTGGACTGTAGATAAGAAAGAAGGAATAACACTAGAAGATAGAAATCTGGTTATTCAGATTAAAGATCAGAGTCAGACCCATATAAAAAGAATTTATAATGCTTTAATAGAATTAGACTCTGAAACAGAATTGGTTAAAGACTGTATGATTAAATGGGCTCAGAATATCCAGGATCCGATCCCATTGGACTTATGGGAGATAATTTGGATTAGAAATGTTAAATTTACACAAGCTCAAAATTTGAGGGAAAATTTTTATAAAATGTTTTACAGATGGCATTTAGATCTTAAAAAATTATCTTGTATGTATCCAAATTTACAACCCAAATGTTGGAGATGTGGTAATATGGATGCAACATATTTTCATGTTTGGTGGAATTGTAAAAAGGTAAAGGCTTTTTGGATTATGATTTGGTGGAACATTCAAAAGATTTTTAAAAGGAAGATAAAGTTCACCCCTCAATTATTCCTACTGGGTATCTTTGTGGATTTAAATGACAAAGAAACTACTTTAATGTTGCATTTATTAACTGCAGCAAGGCTCGTATTGGAAGAAGGACTCATTGCCTACTTTAGAAGAATGGATATTTAAAGTCTAACTTTGCAGAAATGGCAAAAATTTCTGCTTATTTCAAGGATCATACACAAGAAAGATATATTATTGTATGGAGAAGATGGATAGATTATATTCAGAAAAAATATGGGACTATAAAGTTTCATTTATTTTATGAGTAAATTTTATAGTAACTGTTGTAGAGATCTGTTTATATGACTTAATTTAAGGGGAGTTAAAGGTTAAGTATGATGTTTTTTCTTTTTTTTTCTTTTTTCTTCTTTTCTTTTTTTTATTATTGTTAACTTTCTTATTAATAACCCTTACTCTGCTCTGGGAAGCGAGGGGGGGAGGGTTGAGGGTGGGTGGGTGGGTGGGTGGGTGAGTGGTTGGGTAATAATAATATAGTCATGGTGAATGCTTGGGCATTTCCCCTATGCTGTGTTCATGTGTGTGAGAGGGATGAGAGGGGAGGAAGGAGGAAGTAGGATGGTTAGAGGAGAAGGGGAGGGGAAGAGAGTAGGAGGGGAGGAGAGAAAGAAGAGGGAAGTAGGGAAGGATTAGAGAGGGTGGATGCAGCCTGGGGGGATTGGGCAGGCAGTACCAATGGTTAGGAATTTATTTTATTTTGTATGAATAAATGGAAAATAAAAACTTTTTAATAAACGTGTGACATTTTTGTAACCAAAGATTTTTGCAGGCATTCAGAAAGGGCAGAATCCTGCAACTGTTGGGCCTTGATGAAAGAAAGAAAGAAAGAAAAAAAGAAAGGAAGGAAGGAAGGAAGGAAGGAAGGAAGGAAGGAAGGAAGGAAGGAAGGAAGGAAGACTTTACAACTCAGCCAAGCAATAGGAAGGCAAAAAACTAACATGACCTTGATGAAACTCTGTGTCTCCATCCATCAGTCAAAATCCCTCCTACCAAAGGATTAATTTCCACTTGTCCCAAAGTGAGGCTTACCTTGGTGTCAAACAAAATCTTCCAGAGCAAAGATTCAATGTAATAATTTGTTCCACCAACCACAATTGGGATCTTCTGGGAGGCAAGAATCTCATCAATGTAAATAGTTGAGGAACATATGGAAAAACTTAGAAGCTGAGACTCATTTATACATATATATATATATATAACCTGACAACTTTAAAATAATAAATTTTGAAAGACATACTTCTTCTGTATTTTCTCCTTTTTCTCAATTAGCATTAAGTTTATTCTTGAAAAGTTGATGCACCACCAGCATCAGAAAAGTTTGGATTCTTCAGGACACAATTCGCACGTGTTCTTTGCCTGAGTCACAAACATATTTCTTTACTAATTCTCCTAACAGCCAGAAGCACTTCCACATTCATCCTCCCCAACATACTTTCTCAAATCGTATATAATGTGGTTTATAAGCCCTTGGTTGTGGTTCTCTTCCACAGCACTGAACCTACCCATGTCCCAACAGTCTCTGGAAAAGGATATGATGGTGGTGGCCTTCTTCTGGAAGTCCAGCACTGTGTAATTGGTGACCAAGGGATCCACAAAGCTGATCATGTGATGCTTGCACAGCTTCTGCTCCTGGGCAGAAACTTTGTTGGTGATGATGTCCAAGCCCTGATATACCTGAGACAGGGAGGGACAAACAGATGAAGTATTAAATTCAGCCAGTGCTAGTCTTCACACTGGTGGCCAGCCTGTATCTCAGCTGGCTCACCACTTCAAGCCACAGGAGGCCTCGGAGCAAGCAAAGGGTCACTCTTAAGGCACTGCTGAGGACGAGAATGTCACCCCCACCCTTAGAATGTACATACTGGTTCAGGACTGCTTGAGAACAGCACTGTGCAAAGAATGTGTGTCTGCCTGCATCAACATGTCCTAATGAAATGAAACGGTTCACTCAAAGCACTCGGCTTCTCGAAGGCGTCTCCAGCATTCTCTTCCTGAGCAGCAGGGCGCACCACTCTCTGCGGGGCGGGGAAAAGCCACATTCCTTCTCAGGCCAGGAAAAGGGGACCTACAAGCAAGCTCACCTCATCGGAGCCATCTCTGGAGACTCACTGGGTGTTTTGGCACACTCATTTAGGACCTGCTCACTTTGTCCAGAGAATAGTTCAGCTTTAGATGTAGCCACAGAACATTTGAAAGAACACAAAGACATGAACACTAAGCACGTATTGCTTGCTTGTTGCTCAGCACTGAGGAGCCACAACTGAATTGCACACACCTGACAGAGACACGTCATCTGCTCAATCCATCCTTCAGGGCAGTCAGTCATGAGACCATAAGGACCAAGAGAGTCGGCTTTCCTTTTAGGATTGCTCTATATACACTTTGGTACATATTATTACAGAAAGATCTGCATCTTTGAATATGCAAAGTAATTCTCCATTATCATCACCTTCCTATCTCCAGATCAAATCTGGGATTTGGTACTGAATGCCAGGAGAGAGCACAGACTGATCCGGGTTTTGCATGATCTTGTTCCTAATTGGCAGCTTCAATGTTCAGAAATCCCAGCTGGCAGAACTACCAGACAGCCTGGCCCTGGAGGCAGCCTCAGCAGAAGGATGCTCACAAGCGAAGGTCCCAGGTTTGGGCTAGAGGCGCCATGGTGCCTCGGCCTCCACAGCATCTTTCTTGCCTCAAAGGAAGGAGGCAAGAGCTGAGAAGGGCAGGGGATAGAAGCACTGATCCTCCAGCTGGCTCACATGTAAGTATTAAAATGAGATGAGAAAAACCAGACACCCCCAGTGATATTCAAAGGCAGAGTGGGAAAAAGAACAAATCAAAAAAAGACACAATCAAACAATATAAATCCAAAACTGGGGAGCGGGTGCTCCAATTTTCCTGGACCTCTGCAAGATTCCCACAGGGCCTGGGCCATATCCATTTCTAGGGGAAGGCTGTTTCATAGGGCACAAAACAAGCAGGACTCCTTACTCTATTCCACAGCAGGGTATCAGCAGTCAAATCCTTCAAGTTTTTGGATTCTACAGACTCCCAGGATTTGAAATGGACACTTGAAATTAGAACCATCGTTAGCAAAGCACAACAAAGAATGTTCTCCCTGCAATTCAGACTGCTCCAGGAGCTGCTGATACAGTTCTAAGCAGGAATTATTGAGTCTGTCATTCGTACTTCAATAACTGTCTGGTTTGGTACAGCAACCAAACAGGACAGGTGCAGATTTCAACGGATAGGTTAGGGTAGCGGAAAGAACAACTGCCAGGAGCCTGCCTTCCATGAAGGACCTGTACATTGCGCGGGTCAGAAGGAGGGGCTGAGAAAACATCACTCCCATCCTGGATGTGAACTGTTTCAACTCCTCCCCTCAGGACGCTGCTACAGAGGATTGCAGGCCAAAAGAACAAGACAGTTTTTGTACAGCTGTAGCATTATTATCCTTCTTATCTTTTACCACTCTCTCTTATCGATATTATATTATTATTGTGGTTATTATTTTGCTTTGCATGTACACCGAGAGTTTCTGCACTGAAGACAAATTCCTTGTGTGTCTAATCACACCTGGCCAAATAAAGTATTCTATTCTGTTCTATTTTATCACACAAGATATCACTGCTTGCCCCAAAGGTGCTTTTTTCAGGAGGCAAACTGGACTTGGCAACTGCAACCGGGAATCCCCTTCTTGTTGCAACTTAAGTTAGACAAGAAACAACAAAGGCTTGTTTTGATATTATTTTGCATTTTCACACACGTGCAGACATACGGGCGCTTCCCAGGCTGCAAAATAAGTTGGCAAGAAGCCACTTTACCATCATGGGTTGAGGACAGCCTCCCCCAGAACGACGACAGATGCCATTTTATGCCGTACCTCCTTTTTAAAAGTCCATTTTATATATAAACGAGATACGCAATCCAAAACGATAAAAGCCAGAGCCATCGGGGCGGCCGCCGACACTCAGAATGGCTGGCCGGAAGCTTCCCGGGCCGGCCGAGCGGCGGGCGTGGAGAGGCCTGGCCGGGAAGGTCCGCGGCGGAAGGCCCGGCGAAAGGCGAGGGCCCCGCGCCACGAGCAGCCCAGCCCGCTTCACGCGGCGCCCGCCCGCTAGGCCTCTGCCGCCCCTCGGCGCCGCCCCGGACAGCCGGGCCCTGCGGGAAGCGGAGCCGCTGCGCGCCCGGCCTCTGCCCGGCTTCCCCCGCGGGGCCCGCGCACCTGCATGGAGTCGGCGCTGACGATCTCGCCGCCGAAGCGCAGCCCGAGCTGCAGCGCCAGCCGCGACTTGCCGGTGCCCGTCGCGCCCAGCACCACCACCACCAATGGCAGCCGCCGCCCCGCCGCCGCCGCCGCCGAGCGCGCCATGGCCGGCCGGAGGAGAAGGAGGAGGAGGAGGAGGAGGAGGGGAAGCCCGCCGGGCGGGCCGGGGAGGGAGCGGGAGGCGGGGCCGCCGCGGGTGCGCGCGCTGGGCGGGGGGAAGAGGGTGGCGCGGCCCCGGCGGTCCCGGGAGCCCGAAATTCCTTACGGGCCGCCGCGGGCCGGGCCCCACCGATTCTGCCGCTTTCGGGGGTTTGGGCCAAGATTGTACAGCGCGTGCCGGGGTCCCAAGGTGTGAGCCCTGGGCACCTGGTTTATAAGCAATGATTCATGGCTTAGCTGTTGGGTAAGCCCTTTTCAGGAAATCTTGGCTTGGCAAAAAAGTCAGACCAAGACTTGGATTCCAGCATCTCTCCTAGTTTTGCTTTTAGAGCGTCTCCCTGATCTTAGACTTTTCTTTTTCATGGTCCCAAACTTGGATTCTCATTCTCACTTTGGAATAATAGTTTCCCAGGATTAGACCTGTGAAATCCCCTGGAGTTGCCTGAGATTTCTGATATTCCCTCTGCAATTAAACATTGTGGATAGAATCAAGATCAGGTGAAGTGTTAGTACCGTTAGGCCTTGGTAAGACCACACTTGGAATATTGCATCGTTTTAGTCACCATATTATAAAAAGATGCTGAGACTCTGGAAAGTGTGCCCAGAAGAGCAACAAGATTGATGGGGGGGGGGGGCTGGAAGCTACAGCATACAAAGAACAATGGTTGCAGGAATTGGGTATCTCTAGTCTAGTGAAAAGAAGCATGAGAGGGAACATGATAGCAGTGTTCCAATATCTCAGGGGTTGCCACAAAGAAGAGGGAGTCAAGCTATTCTCCAAAGCGCCTGAAGGCAGGACCAGAAGCAACGGATGGAAACCAACCAAAGAGAGAACCAAACTAGAATTAAGGAGAAATTTCCTGACAGTGAGAACAGTTAATCAATGGAATGGCTTCCCTCCAGAAGTTGTGGGTACTCCATCACTGGAGGTTTTTTAAGAAGAGACTGGACAGCCATTTGTCCAGAATGGTATACGGTTTCCTGCTCCTGCAGGGGATTGGTCCCTTCCAACTCTTCCAACTCATGGTTTATCTTGGATGCTTTAATTACACCACAGTTGGTTAGCTACATATTACATTGAATAGAAGGTATACCACAGTATTTGGGATCCCCGTCTTCCGCTAACTTGCATCTTGGCCATTTGCCTCTCTCTGACCTTAACATCAGGGAATTTGGATATTGTATTGCTACATCATGATTGGTTTTGGATCAATGTTATGCGAATCTAATAACTATGGTTTGCTTAATTAGAGCAACAGTCAGATGCAATGTATGGTTTGTGTCATTCAGTTTAGCTTTGAAGCCATGGTAAATCACCTGGGTTTTCTGGATATCTGTGACAGTCCCTCCAACTTGCCACAGCTAGGGCCCTCCAAGTCAAGAATGATGGGAGCTGGAGTCTTCACCCTTCAGGAAGGTACAGGTTAAGAAGAGGCTGCCCCCCCTGGATTAGGGGTCTGCCCTTACCATGTCACATCTGGTGCCAGATGGGCTGATGTACATGGGGGGAGAGCCAAGCACAAAGGGGAGAAGAAAAAAATTATTCGGTAAGCAAAGTAGGGAGAGGGAGATTGCCATAGCAACCATTTGGAAGAGCAGATGCCCTAGGGATGGATAAAGAGATGAACTTGTGACCAAAGACAAGAGAAAGGAATTGTTGCCGTAGCAACAAAAAGCAGAGAAGAAAAGGGATGGAGAGACAGTTACCAAGGAGATGGAAGCTATTGCCAAGGTAGCAGAAAGGTTCAGCAATGTTCTGCCATAGCAACAAAGGGAGGGGGAGATATCTTTTCCCCTAGCAACTCACATCTCCTGCCATAGCAACAGGGAGAGCAGGCAATATAATTGGAGGAGATGGGATTAAAGCAGGCTTTACTAACCCAGCCATGAACTAACCTTCCTTTCACCCCCCCAAAATGAAAAATACATGAGGCTTTTACAAAACTAGATTAAAAACAAACAAAAAATCCCACAAGGCTACATTGTAGCATAAGAGGAAATGCTTGATAAGCAAAATAGAGCAAAAAGCTGTGATGCCTAGACTTTAATCCGTCCTTCTGCTCAGGGTAAAGCCCATCTCCTTCCGTGATCAGTTCCACTGTCCAGCTGCTCTTCCAGTTCAAAAGAGACCTCAGCCACTTTCACTTGGACTCTGCCTTTTGAGATTCTACATCTGCAACTTCATGTCCTGGGAGACCCAGGAGAGGTCTGTCAGAGCCTTTTGAATAATGGAGAACAGTTCTCTTTCCCCAACACTTAACATACCTGCCCTTCCAGTCTCTCTGTAGCAGGGTTCTCCAAACTTGGCAGTCTTAAGACTTGAGGACTTCAACTCCCTTGAATTCTGGGAGTTGAAGTCCAAAAGTCTTAAAAGTTACCAAGTTTGTGATCTGCCCATCTTCCCCTGCCACGTGTCTTTTGTGCTGCTATCCCACAGTCCTTTGATTGTATTCATGTGATACGCTTATCCTGGTCAGTTGCAAATATAGTTGCTGCATTGCACAGCCTCCCAACCTTGGTTAGTTTTAATAATTTTCATTCTTGGGAGGAAGAGGTTCGTTTGTAGCATGAGGACAGGTTCATGCTTTGGGTGCAGCATGAATCGATGTATTGTGCAAATCCCGAAAACTGATCAACTTACTTGTTGGGTTAAGCATCCTATGTAGATACATTCTCTGTACAGGTAGTCCTTGACCCATCACCACAATTGTGACCAGAACTTTGGTTGCTAACTAATACAGTTGTTAAGTGAGTCATGCCTGATTTTAGGACCCTTTTTGCTATGATTGTTAAACAAATCACATGGTCATTAAGTGAATCTGGCTTCTTCCATTGATTTTGCTTGTTGGAAGCCCCCTGGGAAAGTTGCAAATGGTCACTTGATCCCAGGACACTGCAATCATTGTAAATACAAACTGGTTACTAAGAAGCTGAATTTTGATCATGTGATCATGGAGATGCTATAATGGTCATAAAGTGTGAGGACTGATTGTAAGTCATTTCAGCAATGTGGTAACTTTGGATGATCATTAAAAGAAAGGTTGTAAGTCAAGGACTACCTGTATACGTCCATGTGTGTGGCTAGGTACGCCTACAAAATTGAATTCTAGTTCTAGTGTTGGGAAAACCAGCTCATCTCTTTCTTGCATCTGTCAAGTTGGAGTACAAGCCATTGGCCCCTCCTCACTCAGAGCAAGCAAAATCCTGAAGCTCTTTGTTGGATTAAGAATGCAGCTCTGGATTTTTTTGGATGCCAAAAAGCCAAAAATAACCCGAGTTTGCCCCTCCCGAATTAGAATACGTCTCCTTTTACAGAGAGGGTGGAATGGGGTGACAATCAAGACAATACCCCAAATTAGCCAGCTGCTGCCCGCAAGTGTCCGGGCACTTTAGGAATTCAAAGGAAGGTGCTGAACAATTAAAGATGGCCAGACCTGAGGAATTTCCATTATAGCACAGAAGTAACTTCTGCTCTCACTATCAACAGCCATTTAATTTTCAGCTGGATTCAACACAACATGAAGCCTTCCCCCCAGGTAAGAATCTGCCCCCCAAGAGAAAAAGACACCACATTGGTTTGCCCATTTGCCATTAATTTATTTCAAAAATGTGAGGTAACAAAGTGCTAAAGCTGACACACACCCCCTTGAAGCTTTGCTGGGGCTGGCTGAGGAATGTCCCAGCCATATCTGCATGGTGGACTTTGCACTATGCCAGCAAGGAGGCTCATCACTCTCACTCCTTCTGAGGTGGGGGAGGGTGGGTGGGAGTTTGCAGAAGGAGGGAGCAGCCACGCTTTGGGAAAGCTTGGCAAAAGCAGAGGGAGATGCTGCTCAGCCCCCTCCCGTTAGCAAAGGCTGCCATCCCATCCTAGAAGACCACAAATAATTGCAGTGGATAAACGTGGCAGTCTTTCCCGCCAGCAAGGATCTTAGGGTGGCTCTTTCACTGAAGAAGAAAGGGAGCCAGTGCAGTGGCCTTGTGCAGAAGGGCAGTTTCTGAAAGGATAAGGCCAAACTTGACAACTTTAAGACTTCTGAACTTCAACTCCCAGAACTTCAACTTCCTCATGCTGGCTGAGGAACTCTGGGAGCTGAAGTTCAGAAGTCATAAAGTTGCCAAGTTTGGAGATCCCTGCTTTAGGCATCCATCTAGCCCAGCGAGTTTCATGCAGCACATGAAGTTAAAGTTCAGGGAAAGCAAGGACACAGCTTTCTCTCCCCCGCCATGCCCCCTGCCCTTTCATGAGACTCGCCAGCCTCCTTGTTCACCAAGATGTTCTCAATGCTTCTACAAGCCATGAGTTGCACCCCATCTGCTTTGTTGCCCTGAAGATCTGCCCCACAGGTGGGCTAATAGCCCATATAAGACCAGTACAAAAGCAGCCATTTCCTGCTATACCTGGGAAACAAACCCCATCTTGGAGTCGCCTTGAACGTGCAGGGTCAGCTCTGCTTTCCACCAGACAGGCCCCTGGGACATCTGCTGTTGGCACTTGCAAGCTGGAACCAGCCTCTTCCCTGCGAGAAGAATTTCCAGTCATCCCAGTTTTTGGAAAGGAGCCTGTTTCCAAGGGAGCCAATCTGAATCACTCCCTTGCAAGCCATGGAGGTGGCCCACCGCCCTGACTGCAGGCAGTATATTTAGATATAGAAACAAAGAGGGAAGGGGAAAGAGCCAGCATTTTACAAAAACATTTTTTTAAAAAAAAAAAAAGTACAAAAATACAGTATATATCTTTAAAAAGCAGTCCAGTACAAAGAATGAGGCAGTCACTACATTAGGTTCCAAGTTATACAAACACCAAGATAAGTCCTGGTTTGTCATTAAATGGGAAAAGAATGAGGTAAATCAAATTCAAGGTGATTGCAGTGCTGTTCTAGTGATGGAGTAAGGTGGGGTGATTTTTTTAAAGCCCCAACCCCCGTCTGAATTGGAAAAACTCTGAAAAGACAGATGGTATCCATAGCAGAAGTGCCTTTTGCACCAAACCCTTGATGTGGGCAGGTTGTACTCCATTGGAATTAGATTTCCTTAAAACCAGAAGCTCCCCTGCAGGGTGCTCCTTGCTGCCTTTCCAGGGAGATCTCAGCTCCCCAACTCCAGCTGTGAAATAACTCTTTGCGCAAAGGACCCATCCACAATTTGTTGCAGAAACAGAAAAAGACAATTCTAACCAAGTCTTAGACTGTGAGCAAGGGGACAAGACAAAGAATTTGACTACAATCTCATTATGAAAAAGCAACAAATTGCAGAAAGATCCACCCTCCTTAGGAGTACCACAAATGACAAATGCACCATGCACCCCTGACCTCCACTGAGAAATGCTGCTCAGGGCCCCCTTGAAAACACCCTACTGATTGCGATGAGGGCCTTGTCTGGTATGTCCCAGGGTCCCTCTGGAGAAACAGCCGTCTGGGTCCAGCAGGGCCCACCAAGAAGGGGACAGCTGTGGGTCTTCACCATAATCCAACATTGTGCAGCAAAAGCCGCATTTTGGTAGCTGAAGCCCCCCTCATTCTCCTGGAAGGAGGAACAGAAATCAGATGGGAGTAGCAGAATAAGGACAAACCCTTATGATGTGCAGTGGCAATGCATGCTGGGAATGACAGTCCATTAGCAGCCTGCAACCCAAAACCAACCAAAAAGTGCTGATGCGACTGAAAACCCATGAAGCCTGGCCAGCTACTGTGTGCCCTGCAGGTATGAAATCTGTTTCCGTAGCTGAAGCTGGTGCAGTTTCAGCAGCTTCTTCTCAGCCACCATTTGCTGCTCAGTGCTAAGAAGCAGCTGCAGGTACTCGGAGGCTTTGCTCAGGACCACCACTTTGGGGGTTTTGGGGTGCGATGCGAGTCCGGGCAACTGGTCCCTCAGTGCCAGGAAACGCGAACGAAGGTCATTCCGCCTCTTGCGCTCCAAGTAGTTGTGGTTTTTCCTCTTGGTCACATCCTCACTGTCTGAGCCAGGAGCACTCCCAGCCTTGGGGAGGGAAGCCGCAGGAGGGAAACTCTCTAGCCCTTGCTCTGGCAATTGTGGCTCATTGTCCCCAGCATCAGAGCTGCCCTTCTCCAGAGGCCCCTCAATGGAAGGAGCCTCAGGTGGGGAGCGGGCAGCATAGTTGTGCTGCTGTTGATGGATGGCGATGTGGAAGTGCTTTGTGCAGGGATCCAGGGGGTCATCCCGCACTGTGATGGTGACTGGCTTCCTTGTCCCCAAAGCCTGCCTCTTTTCAATGGTCACCACATCGATTTCTTCTCCTTCTGCAAACAAAGAAAAGATCGAGAATCAACAGGTATCAAGATCTGCTTCTGTGATTCAGGCAGTGGCAAACAACTAATTAAATGAGCTGAACACAGTGTGCAACTGTGTGCAGAAACCTGAGTACTCAAGCAGAGATATAATTGAATGGACAGCACTTCACTTGAGCTGAGAGACAGCTCAAGGCTGGGTTTATGTTGTACTGTGGTGAGCTTGGTTTTGGTTTGCATATTATGCAAATCCAGCTAATTGTGATTTTCAATAAACCATAGCTGAACAAAATATGTCTCAACTTGTATGAACCAAGGGTCCCAGCAGAAGTAGGTGGAACCTTGTGGCCTCTTTCTTCAAGGCATGTGAGCATCCCAAACCAGATATTAACTTCTACAACTACTGAAAAGTGCCTTGATCCAACCCCAAGGCTGGATTCAGTTTTCCCTGGTAGCCATCAGATGCCTTTTAAAGTCAACCTTGGCACTGCCAGAAGAGGTTCTTCATACCTGCTCCTGACCCTAAGTTATGGGTCGATGGCTTTACCAAATTCTGGAATGGCTTGTGGCTCGTAAGACAGGAGATGCATCTCTAAACTCAAATATCTGGAACACTGAATGTGTTTCCCTCCTGATCTCCTGACACAGGCACAGCAAGATGCAAAAAGAATGACTGGAAGGAGCAAAATCATGATCTGTTCCAATTCTAGAGCCACTCTGTGAATTAAGAAATACTATATCCCCTTTGGGTAGTATTTGTGCATTTGGACCTCTAGTCTGATATTCTTCTCCCTCTTCTCTTTTTCATCAGATGTTATCAGTCTACTGTTGAGGACTATTACAGCTTTATTGCGCTTAAGTAACCAAATGCAGCACAATAACAGAGTAAAACTCCTTAAAGCAGCAAACTTACAAATCTATAACTGAGTAGTAAAAGATCAGAGATGCTAAAGCCAAACCCTAAAACTGACCAGGTAGGTGCCTATAGAGAGCCCCACACTGTCCCCATTAATATTCTCCAAAGCCAGAGACTGTTAATTCTAGAGAAAAGGCATGACTCTAAAACTGTGGGACATTTCAACTTCGTCACGAGTCCTACTTTCCTGAGAGCAAACTGGGGCATGTCTGACAAATTGCTTCTCAGCCTCAAGAGTGACCAGGGCAATGTAACCACATTATTCTGGAAACTTTGTACACACTTAGCCTCCTTTCCTGTGCAACTCAGACCGGTCAGGACTCCAGCAATCTGACCTGCACCAAAAGAACCTCCTGAGAATTGGGAGGGGAGCATTTCTGCCCTCCAAATTCAGTCTGTTTAGAACTGCAGCCAAACAAGGCGTGTTTTCTAGTACTCTGGAGGGAGAGGAAGAAATCTCTACTGAAGACAACTGCAGGGACAAGAGAACAAGCTCTAATTGTATCTGGTTGGGAGGCAGGATTGGAACAAAGTTTATTGGTTAAATCCACCACCCATCTTTTCCCTGTTCTTTCACAGCTCATTGGAATTGTAAATGAAGCCCAGGCCTGGGGTGGGGGGGGCAGGCAGGAGGGGAGCTGGTTTTTGTCCCTTTGACTTGCCACTTCACAAAAGCCATAAATCTATAGAGCCTTTCCCCACCTCCAGAGGCACAAAAAGGGACATAGCACCTTCTGCCCAGCAGCTCACAAAAAGAGAGAGAAGGGCTTAAGTAAACTTCAACAGAAACCCTTCATTCTTCTTCAGACAAACTGGCTGGGCTCTCTGAAAGAAAGAAAGCCTTTTCCAGGAAAGGCTGCCACCTGTCTAAACTCGCCTCTCATCAAACTCGTGCCTCTGGTTCAGCTTTTCTCTTCTTTGCTAAGGGGATTAGAAGGAACAGACAGAGGAGCCCACAGTGGAGGGTCTTTAATGGGAAAGATAAAATAACAGAATAACAGTTGGCAGGGACCTTAAAGGTCTTTTAGTCCAACACAAGCAGCAGACTCCATTCCAGACAAATGGCTGTCTAATCTCTTCTGAAAAACCTCCAGTGATGGAGCACATCTTCTGAAGGAAAGCTGCCCCACTTGATAATTGTTCTCATTGTCAGGAAATTTCTTCTTCGTTCTAGGTTGCTTCTCTCTTTGGTTAGTTTCCAACCATTGTTTCTTGTCTTGTCTTCTGGTGCTTTGGAAAACAGGCTGATCTCTTCTTTGTGGCAGCCCCTCAAATGTTGGAACACTTCTATCCTGTCGCCCCTGGTCCTCCTTTTCACTAGACTAGACATACCCAATTCTTGCAACTGTTCTTTATATGTTTTAGCCTCCAGTCTCCTAATCATCTTTGTTGCTCTTCTCTGCCTTCTTTCCAGAGTATCATCATCTTTTTTATATTGTGGTGACCAAAACTGGATGCAGTATTCCAAGTGTGGTCTTACCAAGGCATTATAAAGATGCTTGGATGAACCTTATTTCTCACTCTCAGGACCCAAACACAATGCTCGTGGGTTACATTTTAAACAATGATAATGGAAAGATCCTGCTATTCTCTTGCAACTTGTTTTATCTAAATTCAAAGAGAAGGGAAGATCGGGGGCTCCCTATCAACTGAAGACTAAGCAAGCAGGATGGGGGCTGGAAAGGGAGTCTGCAAAAATGCCTTTTCCATCCTCTACAGCAGGACTTTTCAACCTTTTCACCAATTGTACCACTTTTAGGATATGGCAATATCTGAGTACCGCCAGTCACCTAGCAAGATGTCAAAACTTGACAAACATCCCCCCCCTCCAAAAAAGGAAAAAAGTGACCAAGTAAAGGTAGTCTTCAATTTACAACAGTTCACTTAGTGATTGTTCGAAGTTACAACGGCACTGGAAAAAGTGACTTATGACCATTTTTCACATTTATGACCATTACAGCATCCTCAGGGTCTTGTGATTTACATTTGCATGCTTGGCAACTGATTCATATTTATGCCGGTTGCAGTGTCCCGGGGTCACATGATCCCCTTTTGCAACTTTTGACAAGCAAAGTCGATAGGGGAAGCCAGAGTCATTTAACAACCGTGTTACTAATTTAACAACTGCAGTGATTCACATAAGAAATGTGGCAAGAAAAGTTGTAAAATGGGGCAAATCTCATTTAACAAATTTCTCACCCCTTCTTTTCTATCCTCTCCTCTCCCTCCTTTGTCCTTTTATATCAGGAGTGTCAAACTTGATTTCATTGATGGTCACATCAGCATGGGGGGGGGGAGTGGGGTTGTGTGGCCAGCTCGATGTCGCTCAGGTCTCACTCAGGTCAGGGGGCGCCTGTGGAGGGATCCAGGGTTCTCCGGTGGAGGAAGTTAGGCTCCTTCCCTCCCTCTCCCTCTTTCTCATTTGCATCTCCTTCCTTCTCTTCTCCCTTTCTCCTCACGGCTTCTCTCACAAAAAGCCTTTTCTCTCTTTCTCACACACACACACACACACATCCCTCCAAAATCCTCCCCATTCTCAGTACACATCCCACCAAAAGCCTTCTCTCTCTCTCTCTCTCTCTCTCTCTCTCTCTCTCTCTCTCTCTCTCACACACACACACACACACACACACACACACACACACACTTCTCTGACAAAAGCCTTTTCTCTTTTTTCTCTCCTTCTCCCGCCAAAACTGCCTCCTTTTATATCCCTTCCACCCTCGTCCTCCTTTCTCTTCCTAGTGAGCCGGAAGTACTGATCCTGGGGCTTTTGTCTCGCCCCAGCAGCCCTGCAGTTCCTGAGGACTCTCTCATGGCAAGTCCTGCACTGCACTGCTTTGGCTCTCTCTCCCCTGCTACACTTGGCTAGGCAGGGCCGCGTACCACCTGCCGGGTGCCAGCATACCACCGGTTGAAAAGCCCTGCTCTACAGACCACCCATCTGCACTTGACAAAATTACAAATGGATCACTGCTTTGGGGCACTAGTTCACTTTGGTTCTAAAAACAGCATAAAACCCTTAAAGTAAAAGATTTGAAAACCCATTTATACCCATTATGAATTCCCATTTACTTGCTCTACATTTTGAAGTTGTCTTCTAAACTTCCTTTTGCACAATCCAACTTTTCCCTAGGATTAATATTGTCTAAAGAGCTAATTTGGTCTAGTGGTTAAAGCACCAGGCTAGGAACAGGGAGGCCCTGTGTTCTAGTCTCCCCTTTGACACAGAGCCAGCTGGGTGACCTTGGGCCAAGCACTTTCTCCCAACCCTAAGGCAATGGCAGATGCTTGTGAAATCTTGCCAAGAAAACTGCAGTACTCAGAGACAATCTCCAGAAATCAACAAAGACATACATACAGAGAAAGGGGGGGGCATATAAAACAGCTGACCGTTGGTTCCAGGCTGAAAGAAATTGATCGATCACATTCAGAAATGCCACCCCTTCCTATCCCCATTGGCTTCTCCTCCAGCCACTCATTAAGCAGCCACACCCCCTCAAAATAACCCAAACGTGAGCATCTGTTGCTTTTTGTCATTGACTGAAAAGGGCATTTGTGGACAGAGCCCTCCTGTTGGTGGGGGTAAAGTTCATGTCAACACAAGCGCATGATTCAATAAATCAGTAACTGTTCCCACCCCTTTGCTAACTGAGATTAAGCCTCTGCCAGACCTACCGCTGTCCTCATGAATTAAACCTTACACCTGATTTGTTTCTTCAGCCTTGCAAGCTGAGTAACAAGCCATCACCATTCATCTAGTGACTCAAGCAAAAGAGGATCAACAAGGCTTGAAGCCTGGAAATAGAATGCAGTAGAATTACAAGGAACCTCCCCCTCCCAGTTTAGCTGGAAAAAAAATGATCTTGAACAGGCGTTGCATCACTATCACACCTATTTTGTCACTTCACTTTGTCTAAACTGTCTTTTCACCAGAGGGCAGCTGTCACCCTGGAATTACTCTTTATGCTGGAAAACATTTTCCAGAAATAATACTTCACTAAAATGAGTCAGTAAGAAAGCACCACTGCAGAAGGCAATCTCTGCCATAGCTTGTTTTACCGAACACTTGAGCTGTCATAATACACTTCCACATGCAAGGCTTAGGAATCCAGGTACACTCAAACCCCTTGAATATCGAGGCCTGATATGCAGTTGGAGAATATCAGTGCCTCATGGGTACAGTAAGAAATTGGGGAGATCCCTTTTGGGGTCTCAGCCAGAGAATCAGCCAGCAAAAAGGTGGTGGTGTGAATGAGGAAAGGCAGCTCCTACCATCATCTGCTTTGCTGTGAACTCATCAAGTGGACTGAGCCAGATGAAACTCAGGTCTTAAATCCACCACAAAAGGGACCAAATTGCCCTAACAGCAGCTGACTGGACCAGGCATTGGCAGTCCTTGCAGTTTATTTGTTGAACAACTGTTTCCTGGCCTCTAATGACACGCTAAGGACAACTTGTGAGTCGACCAGTTTGCTTCTTCCATTTCCAATGGCCAATCTCCCCCACCCATCATGGTTCCTGTTCCTCTATTCATGTTTGTCACTCTTCCCCTGAAGACTCCCCCCCCCAAGAAAATTTCAATGAGAATCTTAGGAGAGGGCTCACATTGGAAGTCTGATTTTTCTTGAAATGGCTCCAGAACCAACTAGGTTCTTTCTTTCTCCAGTTCTGTGCAACTCTGAGTGTAAACTGAGATGTGCACCCAAACTCCAGAACTTCAAGCATGGTTTGGCTGCCCGACCCCCATTTTATTGTACCCAAGAACATGCCTTTTAGATCATTTTAAACCCCAAGCTGCGGAAGGACAATGAGAGAAAGGACATTGCTCTATTGCCCACCCTGCCATGCTTTTGTGATGGCACCTGTAGTGGTCTGATGCCACCAGCTTTTAGCTTTAGGATGCTGCTGCTGCTGCTATTTCAAGCCTTCCAATAATTAATAATTAAGAACTAAATTGTAGTTCACAGGATTGCAATGCAGTGGGGATACCCTGAAACTTGAAACGCCCACTAACTCACTTCCAGTTCCTCAAGGAAATGCCCCCTCCTACCGGCAGACCCCAGGAGCAGAGGGGAGAGATTTCGTCTTCAAGGCCTCCGGGCGGAGTTCACTCAACGTGTGAAAAGCCACCGCCTCACCGGCCCTGCCCGATAATGACCCGATCCCGACAACACGCTAAGGCCGAACGACCCCACCCTCCTTAATCCAGCTTCCCTGGGAACCAGCTGATCTGATCTGGAAGCGGCTAAAGCGGGAGGGGGGGGGAGAGAAGAGTCCGCAAGCAGTTCGCGGGAGCAGCGAGGGAAGGCGGAAGGAGCAGTGCAAACTTCCTCGCGAAAGCAGAAACTCCAGGGGATGCTCAAGGATGCGGGATGCGCAGAGATGGGCAAAGAGGTTGGGGGCGACCCTTCAGCCCTCCCTCGCCTCGATGCCACCCTTACCGGAGTCACTCTGGCTCTCGGAGCCGGACGAGACCGGGATCTTGGTGTCCGCGGCCGCCGCGGCCCCGCTCCCACCGGGCCAAGCGAAGACGGCGCCCGGAGCCACGCACTCGCCGCCCAACCCGGCGAAATCGTGCGCCGGCGCCAGGGCCGGCGCGGGCTTGGCCGCCAGCTTTTCGCCCATGGCTTTCTCCAGGCGCTCGCGGGCCGAAAAGCCGCTCCACATGCAGTCGCGGAGGACGAAGGCGCTCAGGTTGCCCAGCAGCCCCGCGGCGGGCTCCAGCGGGCCGTCGGCGCCCGCATCCTCGGCGGGGCCAGGCAGGGGCGAGGCGGGGGGGCTGGGCAGCAGTTCGAACTTCTTCCAAATGTCCTCGCTGGGCGCGCTGGAGCGGTGGAAGTCCTCGCCCTGCGCCTCGCACGGGTCGTAGAAGTAGGGCGGCGGCGGGTCCAGATCCATGGCCGTCGCTCCCTCTGCCGGGTAGGCGCCTCCGGGTCGCGGCCGCCGCTCTGGCTTCTCCCGGGGCCGGGTCGGAAGCCCCTGGGCGGGTTCAGCGCCGCCACCTGCGCCGCCGGGCAGCTGCCGCGGGTCGGGGCAGAGCCAGAGCCTCGCACCAGCCCAATTGACCCGGCGAGCTACGGAAGTGGCGGCCAGCGAGGCGCGACCTAGCCGGGCTACGCCGTATTGTTCGCAGCCTCCGCCGCTTATATCGGCCTCCAGCCTCCCGCCCGGACCGTCCCCGGAATACAGCCAATGAGGAGCGCCGGATCCGCGAAGTGGGCGCTTACAGGCGTCGCCCTCACCTTCCCGCCAGGCTCGTCTTGTCCGCGAAGCCCCCCGCCCGGCCCTGAAAGAGAGGGAGGGAGGGGGGAACCGCGGCGGCCCCCGAGACCCGTCGCTTCTCTGCCGGGTCCTCCTGTCCGCTCGGGAGCCCCGGCCTCGGCCTCCCGCTTCTCTTCCTATTGGCTAGCAGCCAATTGGCCAACAGCTCAAAGCGCGGGGAAACCTGAAACCGTGAAAGGCTCCCTGGCGTTCGACTTTAACGGAGCTTTTGTGCCCTGGAGGGACAACCTGGATCCATTTGATCTTGTCCAGTAACAGATGACAGTTTAGAGGGTGGCCCTCCTTGAGTGGGTCTGGCAATCGCCAATCCCCGTTCCCCCTCCCCACTGAAAAAGGCCTGTACTTCCTTGTCCTGCAATAGTGGCGAATAACCTGGGAGAAGGAACCTGCACCCTCTTCCTTATCCTTCCTGTGGCCTGGAAAAGATTCTCCAGTCTCAAGCCCTGGACCTTCTCAGGGTGCTGCCTTCAAAAGGCCTGAGGTACAAAGAAAACCTAAATGTCTGGGGGGGGGTCCTTTTAATCCCCCAAACCGGGCTAATGCTAGAAGTAGGAATACAAGGGAACCAACCCAAGATAACTGCATTGAATTGTGATGGAAGATGCAAAGACACAAAACAACCAAATTCGGAGTCGCACAGAAGCACTCAATGAACCAGAAGGAGGCGGATTTTGGTTTGCCACTACTGAGGTGAAGTGAACATTGCCCAGCACTGATGCAACTGTAAGACAATTATTAGACTATACAAGTACTCCTCAACTTACAACCATTTATTTAGTGACTGTTCAAAGTGAAAACAGCACTGGAAAAAGTGACTTCTGACAGTTTTTCCCACCTAGCCATTGCATCATCCCCATGATCATGTGATCAAAATTTAAAAACTTGGCCATTGGCGTGTACCTACAATGGATGCAGCATCCTGAGACCACCTTCTGTGACCTTTTGACAAAGTCAGTGGGGAAGCCAGAGTCACATAACAACCATGTTACTAACTTAACAACTGTAATGATTCACTTAACAACTGTGGCAAGAAAGATCGTAAAATGGGGCAAATGTCTCACTTATCTTAACAAATGTCTCGCTTAACAACAGAAACTTTAGGCTCAATTGTGGTTGTAGGTCGAGCACTTTCTGCATTGTGTTGTGTTTCATTCTCTAAGCATTAAGAGATAGTACCCATCTATGTCAGGTTTTATGACTGTGAAAAAGACTGAATAATGAGGCTATCAGAGGGATCCTGGGGTAGGGAAGAATTAAAATTATTGGTAATTAAATATCATTTGTACAACATTCAAGCTTAATTTAATTTATGAAAAATACTACCTGAACACTGAAATAAATGCAGTTGAGCAAACTTGTATCTTCTTAGTCTGTCCCAGAATCAGATTTGCTGCCTGTTTGTTTTACTGTGCTGGTTTAACTATCGAGAACAGAACAGAACAGAGCCGGAAGGGACCTTGGAGGTCTTCTAGTCCAGCCCCCTGCTCAAGCAGGAGAACCTATACCATCTCAGACTGTGGCTGTCTAGTCTCTTCTTAAAACCCTCCACTGATGGAGCACCCACAATTTCTGGAGGCAAGTTGTTCCACTGTTTAATTGTCCTCACTGTTAGGAACTTTCTCTTTAATTCCAGGTTGCTTCTCTCTTTGATCAGTGTCCAACCATTGTTTCTTGTCCTGCCCTCTGGTTCTTTAGGGAATAGTTTGACCCACTTTTCTTTGTGGCAGCCCCTCAAATATTGGAACACTGCTATCATGTCTCCCCTATTTCTTCTTTTCTTTAGACTGGCCAAACCCAAGTCCTGCAGCCCTTCTTCATATATTTTAGTCTCCAGGACTTGGATCATCTTAGTTGCTCTTCTCTGGGCTTTTTTCAAAGTCCTCCATGGAATCTTTTCTAGGTTCTCTCTGAGTTTGTTAAAATCAGCTCGTTTGAAGTTTAAGACATTGGTTGAATTATTTTCTATTGCTTCTGTTTGCATTATATTGAATTTCAGTATGACGTGGTCATTTTCCCCCAAGGTTCCAGCAACTTCAACTCCCTCCGTCACTTCTTCCCTATTACGGTAGTAAGAATTAGGTCCAGTATAGCTTTACTTCTAGTTCCCTCCTCACGTTTTGGATGACAAAGTTGTCGGCTAGGTTAGTTAGGAATCTGTTTGATCTCCCGCTTGCTGCAGAGTTTGTCTCCCAGCTGATACAGTATCTGGTTAGTTGAAGTCTCCCATTACTACTGTGGTATGCTTCCTACATGCATTTGTTAACTGGTTGACAAAGAGTCCATCTATTTCTTCTGATTGGTTGGGTGGCTTGTAGTATACCCTATGGCAATGTCACTTTTTTCCCCTTTTATATTGACCCATATAGATTCTGGAGGGCTTTTATCTTGGATCATGTGCATTTCTGTAGACATGTAGTATTCCCTTACATATAGTGCAACTCCCCCTCTCTTTTTGTAGTTCTGTTTCTTTTGAACAATTTGTATCCATCAATCAGTCCATTCCAGTCATGGGTTTCATCCCACCAGGTTTCTGTAATGCCAACTATGTTATACCACCCTCGTGTACTATTGCTTCTAGTTCACCCCGTTTGTTCCCCAAGCTTTGAGCATTAGTATATAAACATTTAAGACTTTTATGTCTGGCCATGGGTATGTTTCCTGTATCTCCTAATCGTTGTTTTATTTTTTATTTTTTTCTCATCACTCCCTACCTCTTTGTTTGATTTGTTTTCTTGGGGCTTATGATTGGTTTTGTCTTCTAGAGATTCTAATGATTGGTTACCCTTCCCCCTCAATTTTAGTTTAAAGCCCTTCTAATGAGTTGGGGCCATTCTTTTTCTCAGTACATTTTCCTGTGTTTTCATGAGATGCAGCCCATCCCTTGCCAAGAGTCCTTCGTGTAGAAAATGCAGTCCATGGTCCAGGAAACAAAGTTTTTTTGGTGACACTAACCCTTTAGCCCAGTGGTTCTCAACCTTTTTAATGCCGCGACCCCAACCGGTCGTAAGTCGAGGACTACTCAACCGGTCGTAAGTCGAGGACTACTCAACTGGTGCAGCCCCATTTGCAGAATGGGACTTTTGGCGGGCTCAGCAGGGCAGAGACAGGCTGGACAATTCCTATTGGCTTTTGAAAGCCAATAGAATTAGACCCTATTCAAGAGAGTCTATTCTATTGGCTTTCAAAAGCCAATAGAATAAAAGGGAGTAGCACAGCTAAGGAAAGGGGGGAAAAAATGGCGGACTGCGTTGTTTGGCGACCCCGTGAAATGGTCATTCGACCCCAAATGGGGTCCCGACCCACAGATTGAGAACCACTGGCCTAGTTGCTTATAGTCTCTCAGTATTGTGCTCAGGTTTTTTGTTTTGTCATTCGTCCCAATGTGAGGGAATAGGAGAGGGTAGTAATCTTTGGGCCTCGTTATTTTGGTTAGGTTCTCAGCCACATCTTTGATTTTTGCTCCAGGGAGACAACATACCTCCCTGGATTGTATGTCCAGTCTGCAGATGGCTGATTCTTTTCCTTTGAAAATAGAATCTACTATCACCAGCACTCGCCTTCTTTTGGGGGGGGGGGTGCAGTCTGAGGTGCTTTTCTGTTCGTCTCAGGTGTGTTTGTTGATGTGACTTTTTAAGGGATATTTGGTGTTGTTTCTTTGCTAGGTGTTTGCATGTTTTCTTTGAGGGGGGTTGTGGGTCTGTGTATTTCCATCTTGGGGGAGAAATTGATTGCTCAGTTTTAATGGGGCTGTTTCTGGTTGGGTTAGGTTGGGCAGTAGGGGTTTATTAGATGTATGCTGCTGCTTCCTTTGATTCTTGTGTTTCCTTCTATGTTTGACATACCTCCATTTGTCTTCCTCCAAGAGTTTAGAGTCAAATCCTCTGGGATTTGTCCATTATTTGGTTCGGTTTGGGTATCGCTTTCTTTCATAGGTTGGAGTTGGGCTAGAGTTGCCTCTAAGTGCCTTACTTTTTCCTCTAGTAGTTCTCATAGTTTACATTTAATGCATGTATAATTTGGGTGTTCTTTGGGCATAAGCACATACATGGAACATGTATTGCATACAACAATAGTTTCTGTTGCCTGTTCCATGAATTTGTTGTTTGAAAATCCCTCATTTATGGTTGGTGGATGTGCTTTGCTGTTAGCCACGCTTCTACCTTCTCTTTTCTAGATAATTGTGCCTATTTTTATTTTTATTTTTTGTATCCTATGCTTTGCAAATCAAAATAGCATCAGTTTCTTTTTCCAAGAGTCTGCTGTGCGGTTGCCGTTCACAGTCCCTGGCCTACTGGTCTGTTTTTGTTTGCAGTCCTCAGCCTACTGGTCTGCTGCTGTTTGCAGTCCCTGGTCTACTGCCGTTTGCAGCACCTGGTCTACTGTGCTGCAGTGTTCCACTGCCCCCACCAACAGCTCCGCAGCCACATGGCTCCCGTTTGCTGGTCCGTTCTGCTTCTTCAGGAAACAGGGCTGCCCAGATGGTTCACAGTAAGCTCTCCTCTTCTGAGTACCTTAAAAGGTCACATGACTGATTGGTTCAAAATGAGAACATTGTTTTTAGTCATCCTGCATGTGGATGTACGTGTTTGGTGCTGTGCTATGAACTTACTTTTTGGAGAATACACATATCATTTTTACATACTACATTTTTGTCCTTCTCATCAATTTGACTCCCAGCAACTCAACTACAAGGATGGTGTCCTGAAGCTTTCTGGATGTATCCAGAAATGATTTGCTGTTGCCTTCTTCCTCCAAGAGAGAGTGACTGGTCCAGAGTCACTGGCTACCTTGCGTGCCTAAAGCGGAACTAGGAGGCATGACAATTCCCCATCCAGCACCTTAACCATTAGACCAAGTTACCCCAACCTATTTGGTTTTGCAATGGCATCTTACTGCTCAGAAACTGAGCTGCAGTTGTTTGTTCAACAGCACCATCAACTGGCAAACTGATGGCATTGCATGTGTGTGCAAATCATTTATAACAAGCTGAAAAGAGTTTAGGAAAACTTTTCTGGGCAGCTGCTCAGTGGCCAATATTTCGATTTCCCCACCAGACACCCAATGCTGCAGTAAAACAGTGATCAGCTTCTAAAATGTCTCTAGTTATCCAACTTTTGTCCAGTTCAGGAGGTCCTACCAGCTGGACTTCTTTCTGAGTATCATTGATTATCCTCTCGGCAACTGTAATAGAGTTGGAAGGGACGTTGGAGGTCATCTAGCCCAACCCCTTGTTCTCGTAAGGAGACCTATACTATTTTTTATAGATGGCTGTTCAGTCTCTTCTTAAAAGCTTCCAGTGTTGGGACACCTACAATTTCCAATGGCAATTTGTTCCACTGTTCTGTTAGGAATTTTCTCCTTAGTTCTAGATTGCTTTTCTCCTTGGTTAGTTTCCATCCGTTGCTTCTTGTCCTGCCTTCAGGTGCTTTGGAGAATAGCTTGACTCCCTCTTCCTTGTAGCAGCCCTTCAAGTATTGGAAGATTGCTATCATGTCACCCCTGGTATTTTTTTTTCACTAGACTAGGTATACCTAGTCTAGTGAAAACTGGTCACCCCAATAGAAAAAAGACACTCTTCTCAAAGACATTCTTCATTACCCAGATCTTCTGTTCTGGAAGCAAAAGGTTGTCCCAAGCTTCTGGGATCCTGACACTGTTTGAAGTCACACTGTTGATACTTTTATTTATTTAATTATATTTACATCCTGCCTGACTCACTCTGAAAAACAACTCTGGTCTCAAATTACCTGCTTCAAATGCAAGAGCCTTTGGCAAATTCACCCCCAACGTTTGTAAAAAAAAAAAAAGTTCAAATTGTAAGTAATCTTCACAAGCATTCAGAGTTCTGGCCAAACCAGCCACCACCATTTTCTTTGATTGTCCTAAATAATTTATTAAATTGATATAGCATCCATCGAGCGCACGCACTGTGCGGTAGGGTCCACCTCCTTGACTTCCAGTCAGTCAAATTTCTCCTTCCTGTTCAACAGAGGGGCTGTGGACTGCCATCTGGTACTTCCACTCCATGGAGGTGTTCCACTGAGTTGACCCTTTCCCCTTCTTAGGTGCTGCGGATGAAGGACTGTGAGATGGAATCAGTAGGATCTCCTCTTCAGCAGGTGCACTGAGAAGCCACCTCTGCCTGAGAAAAGTCCTCCAGGAGTGGAGTTCTCTCCTGCGGTGCCAACTTTGCCCCAGCCCCTGCCAGCAACTTTGTCTTTGCCCCAGCCCCTGCCAGCAACTTTTTTTTGGTGGCCGGAGCAGCCGCCTGCACCCCAATTGCCAAAACTCCACTGCAACCTGCGGCAGATTCATCTTTCTTCTGGGAGGACGGCAAAGAGCGAAGATTTTGAGATGGAGAAGAAAGAAGAATCTGCCGCTGGTTACAGTGGGGTTTTGGCAATTGGGGTGCAGGCGGCTGCTCCGGCCACCAAAAAAAGGTTGCTGGCAGGGGTTGGGGCAAAGACCCGTGTAATCCAGCCTGGAAAGTTGGTACCGCAGCACCTGTCTACTCTAAATGGGTTCAAATCACCAGGACGAGATGGATCACACCCCTGGGTTCTGAAGGAACTGGCAGATGTGATCTCAGAACTATTGAACTCTATTTTTCAAAGATCCTGGAACACCGGGGAACTATCAAAGGACTGGAAAAGAGCTGATGTAGTTCCCATCTTCAAAAAAGAAAAAAAAATGGATCCAGGAAACTACAGACCTATCACCCTGACCTCAATACCCGGGAAGATTCTGGAAAAGATAACCAAGCAATGAATCAGCAAACACCTAGAGGCAAACAAAGTCATTATCAAAAGCCAACATGAGTTTGTCAAAAACAGATCATTCCAGACAAATCTTATTGCATTCTTGGCGCAGGCGACAAAATTAGTGGACCAGAGGAATGCTGTGGATATAATTTATTTGGACTTCCAACACTGGAAGTTTTTAAGAAGTTTTTAAGAAGAGAATTTATTTGGACTTCCAACACTGGAAGTTTTTAAGAAGAGACTGTGTGAAATGGTATAGGGTTTCCTGCCTGAGCAGGGGGTTGGACTAGAAGACCTCCAAGGTCCCTTCCAACTTTATTAATATTAAACCCACCTATCCTCCAATAAAGCAAACCATGTGTGTAGATCTGGATGCTTTATTAAAAGAACTCCTGGACACAGGAAGTCCTTGACTGACAGGACCCACAGGATGTCTCCTTTGCGGGCACAGGTGGGGCCTTGGGGGTGAGACAGTTCCTCAAGCAACCTGGACCCATGTCATCCAGGGATTTAAAGGTAATAAACCAACACCTTAAATTACACCCAAAAGCATACCAGCAGACACGGAGCAGTGGTGTAACATGGGCCACCTTAGGGGCCCAAAGAACTCCTTGCATTACTGCATTCTGCACCAGTTGAAGCTTCCAAATGCTTAAGGTAGCCCTTCGTTTATATTTTGGATTGCAACTTGATTGGAAGGCCTTGTTTCTAAGAATCCTCTGGCCACTTTTTTTCTATCTTGCTTTTCTAAAATGTCTGCTGTTTCCCAATTGAAGGGAAACACTGTCTAAAAATGCAGTGTTTTTCCTTGGTTAGCTGGAGCTGGCAGATGTGTTTGTGGATATTTGGAACAGAGTTGGAAGATACCTTGGAAGTTTTATAGTCCAACCCCGTTTGACCAGGAGACACCTAGGCCATTTCATACAAGTGGCTGTTCAGTTTCTTCTTAAAAATCGCTAGTGTTCAGAACACACAACTTCTGGATGCAAGCAATTCCACTGATTGTTTTCACTGTCAAGAAATTTCTTAGTTGGATCTTTCCTTATTAAGTTTCCATTCATTGCTTCTGGTCCTGCCTTCAGGTGTTTGGAGAATAGGTTAACCTCCTCTAAAAATGTTAGCTACTTTGGTGTTGAACATCTGCAAGAAAACAACCCAGCTCAGAGAACACCAAGGACTTCGTAGTTCAAGCCTGAGCTAGATTCTCTTCTATCCATGAATTCTTCTGCTTGGCGTCCCACGATACTCCCCATATTCTTATTTCTTTTGTTACTGGCCCCTTTTACTTTATTCTGCGACTAGTCTCTGCATAGAATGTTTTGTATTTTGTGTAAGCATCCTAACACGTGTTCCCGGATTCTCACGCCTGTTTCACGCACTACCCGTATGTGAACGCAAATGACCACATGCGAGCACACCACAATTTCTACCGGGTCTCTCCGCCCGTCTCAAGAGGATTTATTTCTTTAGTCCCGTCCCATAAAAGGCCAATTAATAGCAATCGCCCAATCGACAGAAGCGGCCTAGCCCAGGGACCATGAGCAAACAACAACAACCTAGGCCCCAGGAAAAAGCCGTGTTGGCGCGGGCGTATTCTCTCCCAAGGATCTACAGGTACCGAGTTGCCTCCTGGGAGTTGTAGTTCTCAATCTCTCTTCGCCAATGCAGGTAGACAAGCAGAAAGACTCGATATTCCATCACGCCAAAGGAGGGACGGGACGGGAAAAAGCGCAAGGGGCGGAGCTTGGCGAGTGCAGGGCGCAAACCTCCGAAGCAGAGGGCGAGCCAATATATAGACGCGGGTACCCTGGGAGATGTAGTCCTCTCGGGGAAGACGCTCACGGAAGCCCGTGAATTCTGGCTCAAGAAGAACTACACCTCCCATCGGACGTAACAAGCTTGCTTTTGCCCTGATGCGCGCGCAGAGCATCCGGGCCTACTGCAGCTGTAGAGGTGGATCGTGCGGCGACGAAAGGCAGGCGAGAGCGGGCCGCGCCTCGGCGGTGAGTGGGAGGCCGAGGGCTCTTCTTTCTCATACCCCTAATCTTGGACTTCCCGAAGTGCGCGGGGACCGGGATTTGGCGTGGTCTTCCGCTGCGCGGCTGGAGGGCGTCAGGGAAGGCCTGGCTCATGGGGGAGGAGCGCCCAAGGAGCTCGTGGACCTTCCCTCCCCCCCCCGCCAGCGCAGGCCTTCCGTCGGCACGGTGCCTCTCCCCCCACCCCACCTCTCCCCTCCCCTCCCGCGGAAGGAGAAGATACTCGGGCTGTGGCGCTGCCGGGAGCGAACTCGCGAGGCCTGGTCGGTCGGTGGAAGGGCCTGCCCCGGACGGGCAGGCGGGCGAGGAAAGGAACCGTTTCCTGGCTGCGCGCGCGGCCCAAGCCGAGGGCCTCCCGCGTTTGTTCGGAGGGCGTCAGCTAAAATTCGGTTGGCAGCGCCAAAACCGGGCGGACGGTGGCCGCGGCCCACCTCCTTTGGCTCCAGCCGGCGTGGCCTTCCTTGTGCTGGGCGTCCTAGCCTCGTAACGCGGCTCCCGAGGAGGTCGGCCGCTGGCTAGCTCGACCTCCCCAGGTGGCCCCCACGCTGGGCGGGCGCAGCGGCCCCGGAATGCCACAGCTCGGCGCCTTTCGGTAGTCCCGCCCGGGCGAGGGAGAGACGGGCGCCCGTTTGGTCAGCCCGGCTCGTCTGTTGCGGGAGGCTGTGGGAGAAGAGCGGTTTTGTGGCATTTACAATTTATTTCACAGTAATGTAATGATGGTGAGAAGTTTCCTCTAGGAAATGTCCTGTAAATGGGACTCATCTAGTTAAGGTCCTCTGTGGGCCGGTGGGATACTCGGAGTGCCTGGCGGAACGGAGTTTGGCATATTTTGAAATCTGTCCCGGGAAAGGCTTGCAGGCCGGCCGGCCGGCCTAACTCTCGCTGCCTTCTGGCCGCCCTCGGACTCGGGGGCGTCTGCCTGGAGTGGCGTGGCTGCCACGGGGATTGCTCGTTTTCAAAATGGCTACCAAGTGGGTTTCCTCGGTCTCGACACAAAGAAGCCCGGGGGGCAGCCACGGGGCCGACAGGCCTCGGAAGCAAGGTCCGGGCACACGGCTGCCATTTCCGTGGAATAATCGGGCATCGGCCCTGATCATGGCCTCCTCTGGCCTGGTTCAAGGGTGTCTGGTTAGCTGTGGGTTTTCTTGTCTGCTGCAATGCTTAGAGCCCTGAACATTTGCGAGATTAGTGAAATGGGTAGTGACATGAAATGAGCTTGTCCAATGTGTTTTGCATTTATTTTTGTATGGAAAATGGTTCAGTTGTTTGCATTCTTGATTTCAAGAAATTCAGTTATAATGGTTTTAATTTTTTATGTTTCTGTATATATTTTCTGGGTTATTTAACATCAATATTACATTTGTACTGTTTAGAGCCTAACACAATATTTAGTGATTTTTTTTAATGTGCATTTCTCTGCATAGCTTATTCCTAAAAGTGATATTTTAGCCATTTTCCTTAAAAATATAAATCATGAAAGGATCGGGAAGAACGGTCATTCTATGGAAGAGAACATTGCAGGAGTTCTGAGCTTCAGCTACTGGTTTCACTCACTGTAGTCCAACAGTGTGGCTGATACTAACTAGGCTGGTCCAGCAATTTGGCACTGTTTCATTAACAGTTTGAATATCTCGGAAAAATCATACATGCATTAGCACATACGAACAGATTTTTTTAATTGTTCACTACATAGCTTTTTGCACATGTTCCCAAATACAAGCCCCCCTTTAACTCATAATTCTCATTTTAAAAAGTATGTTTAAAAGCATTCACAAATCCATTCAAGGCAGGGCAATATGTCATTTTAACTGCATTATGCTTGGCAGCAGACCTCAAATCTCTAGGTTTCATCAGTAAGGCAAAACTCTGTTGCTTCTTTAGGTCAAGTGCATAGAAGACCCAAATTATACCTCAACCAAATGTAGACTAATTGAATTACTTAAGGAAAAGATATACCATCTAGAGGAAAAAGCAAAGGTTTTAGAGGAGTCTAGATTCAAATAACAAAATGAGAAACCCAACTAAAGGAAAAAAAACTGCAACCAAACTGAACACAACAAGGAACAATTAACTACAAGAGAAAATTAGCATTTAGCAATGTGATTTCAATCTTCAAAAAGGGAAAAAAGCGGATCTAGGAAACTACAGACGAATCAGCCTGACATCGGTATCTGGGAAAATCCTGGAAAAGATGTGAACATCTAGAAACAAGCAAAGCTATTAATATAAGTCATTATGGTTTTGTCAAAAACAGATCATGCAGACAAACCTTATTACTTTCTTTGACAAAGTGACTAAATTGGTGGATCAGGGAAATACTGTAGGCATAGTTTACTTAGACTCCAGTAAAGCATTTGACAAAGTAGACCTATTTCTTGGTAAGATAGAAAAGTGTGGGATAAACAGAATCACCATCAGATGGATTCATAAGTGGCTGACCAATCACATTCAACCTGTAGTCTTCATGGCACTATGTCTAAATGAAGGGAAGAATGCAGTGGGATATCTCAAGGTTCTGTCTTAGGCCCAGTACACTTCTTCATCATAAACAATTTAGATAAGGGGATAGAACGGGAACTCATCAGATTTGCAGATGACACCAAGCTGGGGGGAAATAGCAAATACTTTACAAGATAAGACTCAAGATAGAGAAGGAGCTTGACATACTTTGAACACTGGGGTCTATCCAACAAAATGCAGTTCAGTGGTGTGAAAAATAATAAAAGCCAAATGCACAGGCTTAGACGAGGTACCAGGCTCAACATCAATAACTGAGAGGGATCTAGGTGGACAATCACTATATTTAAGTATGAGCTATCAGTGTGCTGCAGCTGCTAAAAAGCCAATGCAGTCCTATGTTGCATCAACAGAGGGATAGAATCAAGATTACATGAAGTACCCTGCCCCAGGGCAGCACTTGGGTCTCAAACTTGGGCTTGCTGCTTGTCAACGCAGCTTCCTAACCATGTTCTAACCACATGAGCCACCATGCTCCTAACAACTTACCTTTTTATTCTCATGCAACTAACACTGAAGTCTTCCCTATATTTCACAAGTGAATTTAAGCACATATCCATTTCTTAAGCATACAACCATATAATAGTTTTATGATGCTGCTAGAAATTATTTATTGATTACACATGTAAAAATGTCCTGTGCTTTCTTTTCTCTATTATGTCTGAGTTCTGAAATGGGCAGCTATATTCCATAAAGGAATTATAAGATGGAAGTTTTGTGATTTGCTCAGAACCAAGGAATCTGTCTGAAGAAAAACTGGATCACATTATGTGTGGTAGTTAGATTCTACAAGCAATCCTCTGCTTACAATAATGTAATGTTTAATGACTATTCAAAGCTAGAATGGCATTAAAAAGTGACTTATGACCAGGTTTCACACTTATGACCATTGCAGCATCCCCACAGTCATATGATCAGACTTTGGGTGCATGGCCACTGGGATGTATTTATGATGATTGCAGCATCCCAGGTCATGTGATCACCATTTATAACCTCAGTTGACTTCCAGCAAGTAAAGTTAAGGGGGGAAGCCAGATTTGCCTAATGACCTCATGGTTCACTTAATGGATTTGCTTAAAAACCATGGCAAACGTAAAATGGGGCAACTCATTTAACAACTATGTTGCTTAACAATGGAACTTTTGGGCTCAGTTGTGGTTGTATGTTACGGACTACCCATGTTGTATTATTTTTATACAGTATAATGTCTTCTGGCTTGCTGACAACTGTTAAAATGAAGGAGATTTGTTCCTCTAGAGCTAAGTGAATTTCTGCATGGAGTTAATTGTTGTAAGAAAGAGCTGCTATTTAAGATAACCAGAAGGGAAATAAATAGCTGCAGCAGATTCATTGGGCAGAAAGATTTCCATTTGGAAGAATGTAGACAGATGTGGGTTATTTGAGCTTGCTGCAGTGCTCTGTCTTCTATATGAAGCTTCTGAATCACAAGCAAGCAGAATTATGCTTTTAATTTATTTAAAATGAGTAATTTTCAGCATTTGTAAGAATCCCATTCCAGTCCAAGGAAACTTTGATCTGAATATTACAGGGCTAATTTTAACAGCATGCAGCTGTATAAGTTTTGTTTTAAATTTTATGCAGATACTTCTCTTTCTCAAACATTTTAATTTATAAATCAATATAGTTTCAAATGGACTGCTTTAAAATGATGGCTAACAGTTTCATTATTGATGTAACAGGAAGAAGGATTATTTTTTGTTGTTGACCTGATATTCCAGTTTTAGACATTTCGGTCCACTATGGTTCTGCATATGCCACTATTGAGCTTTTGCATCTTAAAAAATGGAATTAAAGAAGGTTGCCTTTAAAAATAGAAATGATGAATCTGCAGAGCATTGTTTATTTACATTATCATAAAGTGACTTGTGTAGACTTAAAACGAATAGGTCGTCCAGTTGGGGACAGTTGTGAGGAAAAGAATGTTCTTTTCCTTTTGCTGTCAACTACAGCAGTTTTATTAAAATACAATTCTTTGGTTGAAGTGTAATGGGAAACTTTGACCTAATGCAAGCCATGACATTTATGCTGAACCCTCTATTAAAGGTAAAGAGGGATTGGGCAAGAGAGAAACACCCAACCACATCCGTAGTGACATTTGTGAAACTTTGGGCTGTTGGAAGAAACTATTGTGGCAGAAAGGCAATGAAGGGAAGTAAGGGACTACTAAAGTTGAGGATTGTTGAAACTTTTAAAGCTTAAAAGAGCAATAGTAATTTTTCAATTTTGTGGGCAGTCCGCTTTTCTTTTAAATAGCTTTTTCCTTTTCATACAAGAGATTGGTGCTATCTTGCTCCCTCACCCAAGGATAAACTCCTGGATCTAAATTCATTTGGATCTCATGCTAAGAAGGTGAAGAAATTTGCATGGATAACTTGTTTACTCATGGAAAAGTTTGTCCTTGTCAACAATTTGTAACTATATAAAGTAATTTTAATATGTATTAATACTGTGATCATTTAAAAATTCATTTCAATTTCCTTTTTCTTTGATGAGCTATAATGCTTTCTAGGAAGAGTTTTAAAACACTGCAGGTCTGTTTTCTGCCTCATGCCTGATTAGGAGTGATTTTAAGGTGTACAGGTCTGGGAAAAGAAAGTAAAAAATTCAGTCATCAGTTGATTGAATCACTGTCAACTGCATGTTGTGAAGCAGGCTGCAATGTTATCTTAGCTCATTGTTGACAGGATGAGAAGATAAATGGTCCCCTTTCAGATGTGAGATAATTAAAATATTCCTTAAGGATGAGATGAACAGGTGGTGACTTTTTGTTTTCAAAAGCCCAAGCAGGCTACTGTACTGAGGAGGAGTGGTTGGCTTTTTGCCCATGTTGCTGGAGAGGCCCTTTGGGCTTCACTGTGCTGAACAAAAGGTGTTTTCTTTCTGATTAGGGGTAAAAACAACATAAAAATCAACTTTGTATGAAGGTTTGATTTGCAACAATGGCAATTGGAAGGCAAAGCAGATTGCTTCTATTGGCAGAATTCCAAGCCTGGTCTAGAAATTTTGTCTCTGCTTGGTAAAAAAAACAAGCAGCTTCACACTATGAAACTGATTACGTGTTATAAAGTAATAATTGATATTACTAATACTAAAATTATAGAAGAATTTACATGGTATACCTAATTTGCATTATAAAAATTCAAAACTAGCCATTGGGTATTCAAAAAATAAAGTTTGCTGTTGGCACTTTATATGTATAATATAGCTGGATTAGTTTAGAAAAGATTGACAGTTAATGTGTGGCAACTGGCCTGCATTTAAATCATGATGGCAATTGACAACATTTTTTCCTGGAAAGTTTGCATAACTGCTTCAGCAAAAGTCCTCAAATTGGATGTGGTCACATGATGACTGCCTAACAATTGGTGTGACCTACAACCATAATTCTGGCCTCAATTATGGTCATAAGTCGAAGACTTCTTATATGTAAAATGGAGTAAACAGGGTACAGTATATACTTCATTTTTTATTTCCTGTTCTGTTATGTCAAGATACAAAAAGCGAGTGGGATAATTCACTTCTCAGGTTGCAATGTGACCCTTCCAATGTAGGCCAGTTGGCTAAATTTTTTATATCAGCAGTCCCCAACCTTTCAGGCATGGCGGAGGCGGCAGTAGGGGGCGGGAGAGGAGATGGGTTCTCGCCCACCACTTTCACTGCCCAGTTCCCAATGGACTGCAGCCCAGCACTGGGCCACCGATGGGGGTCGGGGACCCTTGTTTTATACATGCCATTCAAGTTCCTGATAGTGTACTCTGTGCTCACACGAGGCACAGATGAACAATTCCTTTTAACTGAACTCAGTGTTCAAGCTAGATAGATTTGTGCCTCAAACCATCTTTCAAGCTATTTCTTTATATTCCTTAAAATATAATATTTACTATGTGTGCAGTTGGAAATAAGCACTTATCTTTATTTTGCAGAATTGTTTGCTCTTTCAAGTGGAAGGAGAGTGCCAATTGACCTTTGATTTCTTACCTTTATTTTGCAGAATTGTTTGCTGCTTTCAAGTGGAAGGAGAGTGCCAATTGACCTTTGATTTCTGTTCAGCCAGAGTTAATTTCAAGGCAAGGTAAGTTTTCCAACAACTTGTCATTGTTAATACCGAAGAGGCTTTGAATGTTGCATACTTTTCATGCAAAATGGTTAAAAACATGTTTTAAAAGCTCATTGTTTTTCTGTTATATACAGTAGTTCTTGGCCCAGTGACTGTTCAAAATGACTGCTGAAAATAATGGACTTATGACCCATGTCCAGAATGAAGGTTGTTGCAGTGCCCAGTCATGTGATCAAAATTCGGGCATAGGGCAGCCTGCCTGCACTTACGACTGCAGGGGTGCTGTAATTCCCTCCACCTCGCTTCCCCTCCCATGCTATTTTGGCCACCCTGCACTTTGGCATTTGGTGGTAGCTCTGGGACTGGTGCTGAAATAGAGTCCTGGGACTTTCAGAAGTCCCAGCCAGCTACCACTGCCCTTCGGCCTCTACTTCAGCCCCAGCACTGTCACTGCTACTGAGAAATAAATACAAGCTCCACATTAGCGCCAGCTACACCGGTACTATTCTCCAAAGCTGCAGTTGCCCTTGCTGCCCTGTGCTTCAGAGGTTCTATTGTGCCTCAATAACCTTCGCCATCCCACATCATTTTCCTGTTGTCTATTTTTCTAATCATCAAATCTATAGATCAAAATTTCATTTGTTTTTCTGTTTCACATATAAAGTCCGAAAGGGGGTTCCAATCAGCATTAGAATTAATCAGTATCTTTTCTTTAATCAGAGCTGTCAATTTCACCATCTCGGCCAGCTCCATCAACCTTACCATCCATTCTTCTATGATGGGAAATGTCAGACCCTTCCATCACTGTACATATAAATATCTCACTGCTGTTATATAGAAACAAAGTTCCATGAGTTTTTTGCAACTGTTTTAAAAAGTTCATCAGAAAGTTTCAATTGTATATTGGTCTTCAAGAGTTCTGCATTAATGTATTTCAACCCAATTTTTTTAGCTTTTTTGCATGTCCATCCAGCATGATAAAAAGTTCCCTCGTTCACATTTCTGACATACATTCAAAGTACTTTTATATACTTTAGACACTTTTTTCAGTAACAAATACTACAGCATTTTATGAAAATTCTGTTTAAGATTATAACACAGTCTGAATTTCAGTCCTTGCATCCACGTATTCTCCCATTGTTCCCTTTGAATATCACAACCAAAATTTTTAGCCCATTTTATTATACATAGTTTATACATGTACGAATTGGGGGATAGTGCAGTGCAAAGATGCAGCCACCCAACTTGTTCAGCAGTGCTTATGGCTGCAGGGATGCTCCAATTCATTCCACCTATCTCTGCCCCACCCCTGGCTGTGCCCTTTTAGCTGCCCTGTTCAGTAGCAGTAGGCTGCAGCAGCGTGGTGGAGCTGAAGGGTTAACGTTTCACAAGATAGGCTCGAGATTCAGAAAGATCTTGATAGACTTGAACAACCAAATGCAATTCAGTGAGGAGAAAAGTAAGGTTTTATACTTAGTCAAGAAAAACTAAATGCATGTATAGAATAGGTGGTACCTGGCTCAAGAACAGTAACTGTGAAAGGTATCTAGGAATCCTAGTGGACAACCATTTAAGTATGAGCCAGCAGTCTTAGTGCAATACGATACGATACAATACAATACAGTGCACTCTTAGGGTGCATCAACAGAGGGATAGCTTCAAGATTACATGAAGTGATAATACCACTTTATAATGCTTTGACAAGATCACGTTTGGAATAGTGCTTCCAGTTTTGGTCGTCACAATATAAAAAAGATGGTGAGACTCTGGAAAGAATGCAGAGAAGAGCAACAAAGGTGCTGGAGGATAAAGGATATGAAGAACGGTTGCAGGAACTGGGTATGTCTAGTCTGGTGAAAAGAAGGAATAGGGGCAACATGATAGCAATCTTCTGATATCTAAGGGGCTGCCACAAAGAAGAAAAGGGTCAACCTATTCTCCAAGGCACCTGAAAACAAGACAAGAAATAATGGATGGAAACTTAACAAAGAGAGAATCAACCTAGAATTAAGGAGAAATTTCCTAACAGTGAGAACACTAATTAGTGGAACAGCTTGCCTTCAGAAGTTGTGTGTGTTCTATCACTATTAGGAACCTAGGAAGGAATCCTCTGACTCTGGACATTTTTAAATCCATTGAAAATAAATACACCTGAATGGTCTTTCGTTTTTCAGTCCTGCTGCTTTATGCTTCATTCAGAAATGTGATTTGGAAGAAGGTGTGTGCGATTTAGGAAATGAGGCTCCTGCTGTTTTCCAAGCCCTGGGGCATACACACATATTCCTGCCCTGCTCCTTACCTGGGACTCTGCTTAACAACCTGTGATTCTCACTTAATCATGGCAACTGGGAGTGCTGGGATTGTTGTCACAAGAGAATCAGTGACATGACAGTTCACTTAATGGCCACATTGTTCAATGACTGAGATTCCAGTCCCAATTGTGGTCATAAATTAAGAACTACCTGTAGATATATGTACAGATTAATTTATTGTATCTCCTTATAGCTGTAATAAACTGATTTGATTTGAAAACCCAATAGGATCCTCAGTGTAATTATAACACAATTTTACTTTTAAAAAGGTATATTAATGCTTTCCCAATAGGCTGTAATAGTAATTCTTCTTAATTCTGTCATTTTGAGGGTTTTTTTTCCCAAGAGATAAAGCTTCAATAATTGAGAGTTTGAACCCAGTCAGGACTATTATTGTAGTATTCACTAAAATACTTTTAATTCATTTGTAATGGTTTACATAGGACCCAACTTCGCATAGAGGTTAAGACACCAGAATAGAAATCAGAAAACTGAATTCTAGTCCCGCCCTAGCACAAAGACAGCTGGGTGACCTTGGGCCAGTCACTCTCAGCATTACAAATCATGCAATTGCAAACCATTTCTGAAATCTTCCCAAGAAAATTCCAGGCAGTTGCCAGGAGTCATGACTGACTGGAAGATACCAAAAAAGAAACTTTACAGAAGGTAAACTCATCCTGACAAATTATTTAGGAATTTAACAAAGATACTGGTATTTGAAACCAGTATCCTGTGACCAGCTTCTTCAAGACAGCTTGAGTTGAAGAGGCATTAAGGCTACAACTTAGAGGCCCCCAGTCATTACCAACTTAACTCAAATGTGTTTTTTTCCTGGAACTCCTTTCTCCAAAAGGAGAAAATCCAGAAAGCATCCATGAATATCAACTAGCAGTCAGAAGACATGATGAAAAATCTTTAATTTCCCAACACATGGGCAGATTTAACCGTAGTTTCAACTGGAAAACTTGATGATCCTAAACCAAGCCCAGTGTTTTTGTTGGAGGATGTTATATAGATGATCTGTTTCCTTTTTCTGCTGTCCACGGTTGCTGCAGTGTGTTTGTGCTCATCTAAATAGAGTTCTTACACAAGAGAAGTAAGAACTAGACGAGCACACACTGGTATGAGATGACTTTTAGCAAAGCCATTTTCCTGTAAATGTAATTCTTCAAAGATATTGTAAGTTGACAAGATACTGTAACCAACATATGCAACCCTGAAACACTTGGATAGATTCCTGGTTTATTTTGGCTACAGAAGAAATCCCTTGTGGCTGCTTGATTGTGATATGTATATAACTTGATTTGCTACCACCAATTTTCTTCAGAGTCAACATCTCTTCCTAAGCTCTAGTTCTTTGTTAAGTGTGGAAGAACAGGTTACAGTTTGTCTATTACAGCTTGTAGTAAAGATTTGGGGATCTGACAAATGTAATTATTTGCTAGACATAAAAAAGTAATGGGCTTGACACTTTGTTAAGAGAATTCTTAAAGCTTGTGTGATCCTACTGTTGTCCTTTTCCATTTTCAGAAATTATTCAGTAAACACATTTCCCTTATTACAGAGGGACAGCCATTGATGTTGGTTAAATTTTCTCTGTTGACAGATTAAAGTGAAAGGATTTATAAGAGATGTCAAAAACAAATAAATCAAAATCTGGGTCCCGTTCTTCTCGCTCAAGATCTGGGTCTCGGTCTCGGTCTCGGTCTTTCTCAAAGTCTCGGTCTCGGTCTAGATCAGTTTCACGCTCAAGGAAACGAAGGCTCAGGTCAGTATTTTGGGGTTGTCTCTGGGGTTGTCAGATTTTTACCAACAAATGCTTCACCTTCAGATCCTCATATGAAAAGAATGTCTATTATGTTACAACTGCATGTCAGAAGTTGTATTTCAATAATTCTATCAAAATGATTCTTGATCGTTCATGAAAAGAAAGCTTCATTAAAACTTGTACTTTCCATGTTGGGAAAGGATTCTTTTGGGAGATAATTTTTGGTCACTGGCAAGTATTTGCTTTTCTTGTTCTTTTGTTGTTGAGGAATGCTATAAATTATAAGAAAACGTTTCCTGTTCTGTAAATTGACAGATAAAATGAGGTTTTATGGTCAGACCCTTTCCCCTGTTCAAGAGCAAAGAGTAGCTGCAGTATGTGCAAATGTTTTAACTGATTTCCCTTCAAAATCTTCAAGTTTTTACTTTTTAGGACCCTGCAAGCAGAAAAGAGTTTAATACAGATAGAAAACTAGTGATTTCAGTTTCCTGATCTGAATATTGTGGTGTTGCTGGTAACTAAATTCCCAAAAGCAAGAGATAATTTTCTATGTGCTTTTCTGATTCCATATTGAAGCTTGGACTCTTATGTAAAAAAGAATAGTTGTTCAGATAATCCCAGATAGCTGCTTAGGGACATGCCTTGTCTGTTTATGGGGTTGCTCTGCTTTTCAGAAACCACTTAGTCTCCGAACAGATTTCTTTTTCTTGACTTCCTGTTATATTTAATTAAACGTTTAAATAATTGAAAATATTCTGTGTTTTGTTAGGCTACAGACACAAGTAATTGTTAATAATTAGAAATGCGTGGGAAAGGCAACTGTATCACGCAGTGAAACTGAAGGGCTTTTCTTCCAGAGGGCAAAATCACTAGGAACATCTGTCTAAGCAATATTCAGAAAAGCAAATGGAAACAGATTCCTTGTGCAAAATGTCTCTGGAAGTGAAAACCTATTGGAGAAATTTTTGTTTTGTGAATTATTTGATTAAAGAAGCAAAATGGAAAAAGCTGGCATGTACAAATCATTTGGGAAAAATTTAGCAATCTCTCAGAGGTAGGATTCATTTCTTCAGGATAGTGGCTGCAGATCATAATCCTTTGGCAGAGGAAAAAGCTGTAGCAGCTGTTTGCTTTCAGTGACTCGGTTGGGAAAATTGGCTGGATTGTATTTGTGTCTCTCTCTGGAGAGTTTTTATTTTCTTCAACTTGACAGTCTGTTTAGTTCATGGTATGAGTCAGTCATTTGCCTCTCTTTTCATTTCCCCTAACTTTGTGGAGTGATCTGAGCCCATGTGGTTTTAAATCTCATTGTTGATTTTTTTAGATCAAACAAAACCCTCTTTACTGTTGTAGAACTTGGGTTTCATTCCATGTCTTTGAAAATGATTTTTTGTGAACAGCCTCCAGGCAACTGGTCCTCAATAATTGTTAACCTAACCGCTTGGGGACCGGCTCTTGTGTGGGTTGATTAGTTCTTTTAGAACTACCGTTAATTGGCTTGCTTTCACTGCGTGCACTAGGCTGTGTGTCTGCTTCTTCTTTCTTCTGTTCCTGAAACTGTTTGCGAATGAGACAGTATCCCAGGTAAATTGGTCTCTTTCTTATTTTTATCAGGGAGGAAAGTGTATTGTGCTGCTAGACAGCAGTGACTTTTTATGTTGACCTACACCCTTATAGCAATGCTGCAAGGTATGTTAGGCTGAATATATATGTTTCAAAGTCAGGATCTGGGTTTTCCTAATCATAGTCTTGGCCTTTGACTTTCTAAGGTGATATTACCTACACTTTTTTCAGCAAAATCAAACAGACTTGCTCAAAACATTACACATGTTACAAAATACATCTCCAGTGTTATTTGATTTTCCTATATAATTTAACATAGATATCATCTTCTATAGCTGTGGTTTAAAAGACAGTGGCTTTATAGTAGGTTTCAACTTTTTTTTACTAGCGTGATAAAGTTCAAACTCAGTTCTGCTCATTTTTTATATGTGATTTCTCTGTTTTCAGGTTTTAATTTACAGGTTTCATCCAATCCATGCCAGGATTGTTCTCAACAGGAGTTTTAGAAGACTGATAGTCTTTTGAGGTAGACTAGGTCAGGAAAGAGGCACCACAAAAATTACTGGAATTATCCTATAGGTTGTAACAACAGAATCTTGAGACCCTGACAGAGTTACCCTCTGCCTTCTCAAGAGTGAATCAAGACAGGGTTATCTTGAGATTCTTTCCCATCCCTTCCTCTTTCCTAGGGCCAAACTCCTTTATATAATCATTCTTGCTTACTCCTAACAAAAATAAATGCATTGTAGTTGATTTTTAAAAGGGATAGCAGTATTCCAGTATTTGAGGAGCTGCTACAAAGAAGAGGGAGTCAGGTTATTCACCAAAGCACCAGAGGGCAGGACAAGAAACAGTGATTGGAAATTGATCAAAGAGAGAAGCAATCTGGAATTGAGGAGAAACTTCCTGACAGTGAGGACTTGTCACTTGTCTGAGATGGTATAGGGTCTCCTGCTTGAGCAGGGGGCTGGACTAGAAGACCTCCAAGGTCCCTTCCAGCTCCTATTTCTATTTCTATTCTCAGTATCTGTGTATTTTAGTAATGTTTTTGTAGGAAAATCAAAGCAATGCAATAACCAATTTTTTCTTCTAGCTGGTAAATTCCAAATGTTAGCTTTTTAGTAAAGAGGATTATTTTGAGAAATTCTAGAAAGGGAATCTTTATCCTGTCAAGCAAGGAAGAATAGGTTTTTTGAATTACATTGAAAAGTATTATGTATATTTACCAAATACCTTTTTTCTCCTCAGTTCTAGGTCCCGTTCAAGATCATATTCTCCCTCTCATAACAGGGAGAGGAACCATCAACGAATATACCAGAACCGGGATTTTCGAGGTCATAACAGAGGCTATCGGAGACCCTATTACTTCCGTGGAAGGAATAGAGGATTCTACCCGTGGGGCCAATATAATCGAGGTGGTTATGGAAATTACAGGTCTAATTGGCAAAACTATCGCCAAACATACAGCCCTCGAAGGGGGCGTTCACGTTCTCGGTCACCAAAGAGGAGATCTCCTTCTCCAAGATCCCGAAGTCATTCTCGAAACTCTGACAAATCATCATCTGATCGTTCAAGAAGGTCTTCATCATCTCGGTCATCTTCTAATCATAGCAGAGCTGAGTCCTCCAAACGTTGGTCGTTAAAGGAAAAGAAGTCTTCTAAGGAGGTTCGAGGGTCCCAAGGTGCTGGGGACAACCAAGGGGATGACTCCAAGGAACAGCCCTTCTCAGGAGGAACTACCCAGGATGTCAAGTCTTCAGAGGGGTCAAAACCCTGGCAAGATGTGGGAACCTATGGCACCAGCGCAGCCTCAAGGGCCTCTGCCCTGACAGAGTTGAGTCCCAAAGAGCGTAGCCCAGCGCTAAAGAGCCCTCTCCAATCAGTCGTAGTCAGGCGCCGATCGCCCAGGCCAAGCCCACTTCAGAAGCCCAGTCCAACATCTTCCAATCCTTCCCAGCTGGGCTCAGCTCTGCAGAGCGGCAGTTCCTTTCAGGCAGGCTCACATCAGTTTGAGCATGGTTTAGCCAGCCTGAGCCCAACCAGGAAGAGCCCAGTATGCAAAAGCCCCACAACAATCAGCTCCATTTATGGGGCATCTCAGAAGGAGGAAATAGGGGCAGCCTTTTCTAAGAGGCAAGTGGTCTTAATTCATGGAATTGATTAATTGTTCCTATTTGGGTTGGAAGCTGGATGCATAGTTTAGCTGCTAAAAATAATGTAGGTTAATGGAATGATTGCCTTTCTTCAATGTGGCTATAGAATAAATAAGTTGCTCTTGGATACTGTTTGCATGGAATTGGATCCAGACTAAATGTGCTGCTATATGAGATTTAAATCATAATGAAGAGCACTTTATATTATTTTAATAAGCTGTACCTAAACCAGGCTTAGTTTGGATCTCAGTCCATTTCATGAAAAAGTAACTAAATTAAATTAGGAGAAATAAAAGAGGTATTTTGGGAAACTATTCCACATCCTGAATGCATATTTTACTTGGGTAGTTTTAAAAACAGGTAACCCTCAACTTAGAATTATTAGTTTAGTGGCTGTCCGAAATAACAATGGCCGTGATTTACAACAGATCCTCACATTTCTTATGACTGTTGCAGGATCCCCCATATGGTCACATGATCAAAATTGGTAACTTGGCAACTGGCATGTATCTACCAATGGTTGCAGAATCCTGGTGTGTGTGTGTGTGTGTGTGTGTGTAAGTAAAGGTCATATGATCATTATTTGGGACCTTATCACTTGGCTTCTGACACGCAAAGTCAAGGGGGCAAAAGGCAGATTTACTTAATAACGGCATGATTTGCAAACAACCATGTCAGAAGTTGTAAAATCAGGCAAGACTCACCTAACAATAGAAATTCTGGTCTCAATTGTGGTATAAGTCAAGGTCTACCTATATTATTAGTCACATAAATAGCTGGAGGCGTTTTTTGATTAAAAATTAATTGAATATCAGTAATGTCACATTTCAGATTCAAAGTCTTACTTAAAATTAATATTTACAAATATTTTAAAATAACCTTACATATATTTTAGAAATTGGGAGATAAATCTTCAAGTGGTTAGCGTTCTGATTTTACTGATATGTACAAATTACGTACATACAATATGGTGTGAAAAATGGCTTCCTGAAAAGTTAAATGTAGTTTTGATTTGGATTCATTCCAGAATTCACCTTTTCATGCATTTTCCAGGATTCTGAAACAGTCCAGCATGACTGAGCTTCGGTTTCTGTAGTTTCCCTTGTAAAACTGATTTTAAATTTACCAATTACCTGTTCTCTCCACATGAATGGAGGTTTTATTACACTATGTTTAGCAAAAAGCCAGCTTGATATTGGAATTTGGTCTTTGCCTGAGTGGACTAGCAAATTCTTGAGTTTGGAAGGAGTTGGTAATGAAAATTATGAACACTGGAACCAAGGAAACCTAAAATCCAAGCTTTTTGTGAAACCCAACTTGTGGCATTGTCCAAACTAATTGAAATGGACCAAACATCTGTGCTTTAATGTTAGGTAGGCCTAATAGAAGAAACTTCAGGTTTGTATTTTCTGTGTGGCCAGCTGCCTTGGCGACACTAAAGCTTCTGTTTTAGATTAAATCTCAGTTCATAGCTTTATCCAGTACAAATTATGGATTAGAGTGGCTAGTGGAAACTAAATTATAACTTGATGTTTACTACTGCTAATACTAATGAAAGTTAACCACATTTTCTTTCAATTGGACAGATTTTTAACCAGGAATAGAAGGCAGTTCATTAGGATTCTTGTTGAGATTTCCTGGAGTATTTAAATGTTTAATGTGTATCAGAGTGAAAAGGCTTTGTGCTCCATAGGACAAAATCCTGAAGAGAAATGGCATAAAACTCTGGGCAATGCAAATTTAGGAAGAATTAACCTGCCCATTTGTGCGATGCAGCTATATGGCCATTAATTAGGCCACTGCTGTCCAATGGGGAAAATTTTGTGTTAGCAGGAAAAGCTGATTTTTAGACATTGCTGGAATATTATTAGAGCTCCATCAGGGGTTGCTTTCACAGCTATCATTTATTTGTTGCTATGTGGCAACACCAGATTTGGTGATCTAAAGCAGAGTAAAATTTGAGTAGACTGATGGCTTATGTTCATAATAGGGAATAACAGGAATACCGGTATATTCCCTTAGTTTACCGTGTTAAAGGTATATTTTAAACTTAGATTTTTCTTTTCTGAGAGTGTTCTAAAATGGCTTAAACTAAATCTAGGGTACATGGATACAGTAGGAATGTCTTTAGAGCAGGTGGGAGGAGATTGGTCACAATTTAAATAGAAATCTGCAGACATTATATTATTTTGGATTTTTTTGTATTATAAACGTTGTAGAAGATGGTTTCCTCAATTTTAAAACAAGGGAAAGAATAGTATTGAATTTCTAAATGCACATTTTAACAGTGCTGCGTCTTTAATCATCCATTATTGCAAATAAGGTAGATTTCAGAACATTGCTAGAATCATAGTTCAGAAGCAGAACCTTTCTGGTATGCTTTCAGAAGCATTTGGCAAGATATTTGAAATAGTGCTCACAGTATTTGTCATCCTCTGGAATCTATTCATGGGCTTAATTTCTAGCAAGTATCGATAACTGTTCAAAAGTCAACTTGTACATCCAGTAAAAATTAAATAATGAAAGTGGCAGTTGCAATGAACATCCTTGGGCAGAAACATTATTTTCATGGTTTAAAAATAACAGCTATGTTATGGAAACATCCATATTAATACACGGATGTTAATTTTAGCTGATGTGGTAATCTTGCAGCTAGATCTGTTTTGAATTCCACCTCTGATTGAACATTAAATTGTTTTTAGAGCTAGATGCAATAATCACTGGTATCAAATTAAATCATCCGATCTGGTTAAACATTGCCATTCTTGATAAGTGTTCATTTCCTCCCAGCCAATTAAGTATTTTCCCCATTAACGTTTTTGCTTTTATTTGTGTTTTGAATTGTCTATAGCTTCCATAGGAGACATGCCTTCAAATATTTGAAGTAGCTTTTGAGCCTTTTATTTCCATTGTGTGTTACTTAAAAGCACAGCAGTCCAAAGTGAAAATGTTGATGGGTTAATTCTTCAGAAACAGGTTTGTAAATGAATACGCAGGTTAGGTAAGATACTTTACATATTTTCTGCCTTCTAGCTGTGGCAAAAGATTCTAGAAAGATTGCCATTTTATCACTGTTGCTAAGGTATTTGTTCCCAGGTTCTGTGACTTGCTAATCAGGTGTTAAACAATGCAAAAGAAGCTAACTAAACATGGGCCACACATCACGAGACAGGGTCTTTTCCAGATGGCTTGATTAGATCCTACAGGAATAACTGCCTGAAATATTCCCTCTCTTTACTCATAGGTACCTGGAAGAACAAAAAGCAGAGAATGGGAAGGACAAAGAGCAGAAACTGATGAATGTAGAAAAGGACAAAATGAAAGAGAAGGGAAGCTTTTCTGAGATGGGATTAGTGGATGGTAAAACAAAGTTAGATCCTTACACCTCTAAGGCCGATACAGAAAAGATGCATCGTGGGAATCAGTCCCCAAAGCGCTATAAAGTTCGAGATGATTTTGAAAAGAAAATGGCCGAGTTCCACAAGGAGGCCCACTATGGCAAAGAGGAGGCAGAGGAGCCAGAAAAGAAAGTTAAGGGCAAAGGACGGAAGGAATCCAATTTGGAGGAGGACGAGGACGAGGAGCCCAAATTTGTGAAGACAGCGCCTGCTTCCAGCAGAAGCCAGGATGAGGATCGGCCAGGCAAATGGGAAGGCCTGGTTTATTTACCAGCAGCCAAGGAAAAGCAGAGGAAAGCAGAAGAGGTGGCCGAGGAGTCCTATGCTGAGCCCTCCAAGAAAGACGAGAGGCAGGCGGCCAAAAGAGCAGAAGCTGGGCACCGAGGGTTTGTTCCAGAGAAGAATTTCCGAGTCACCACCTACAAGGCAGGCCAGGAAAAAATGGCGACCTCTCCCCCACCCCGAAAGGCCCCAGAGAGCAGAGAGAAGCCGAGCGTGCGGGGGGAAGGCCTGGCCACTGGCAAATCCTCCTTTTCCATTACTCGTGAAACCCAAGTCAATCTTCGGATGGATTCTTTTGATGAGGATCTTGCTCGGTGAGGCATTCGGCATGTCTGGCTTTGTGGAGAAAGGGGGGTTGGGGAAAATGAATGCCTATTCTATTCCCTCATTCTCTCAGTAGAAAGGGTAAATCAGGAGCCGCTTAAAAATAAGCCCAATTTTCTATTTATAGAGCACTGTACTTGCTCTTGCTGCTAAAAATATATGGGTGCCAATTGTTTTGTAAAGAAAGCAATATTAACTAAATATAATTTTAAGTTATCATTTAGTGTTAACTCAAAAAATGGGGGCTTTACTAGCACACAATCAAAAGTAAAATGTAACCCTCAGCCCAGGAAAAGTTGTACAGACTCGGGTTACATTCTATTTAAAGTGAAAACTGAAAAAGATCCTTACTGAAGCACCGTAAGAGTGGCTATTTTTATTTGATGCATTTAATTTATATTTAATTCATCGACTTACAATAAAATACATAAAATATAAAAAACCCACATAGGAACTGGGTGTCGTCCAAACAGTTATCAGTGCAGCCAGAAGATTGGCTCTGTCAATCAATCGGAATAGAGTTGGAAGGGACCTTGGAGGTCTTCTAGTCCAACCTCCTGTTCAAGCAGGAGACCCTATGCCATTTCAGACAAGTGGCTGTCCAGTCTCTTCTTAAAAACCTCCAGTGATGAAGCACCAACAACCCTCTGGAGGGAAGCTGTTCCACTGGTTAATTGTCCTCACTGTCGGAAGTTTCTCCTTAATTCCAGGCTGCTTCTCTCCTTGATTAGTTTGCATCCATTGTTTCTTGTCCTGCTTTTGAAAACAAGTTGACCCCCTCCTCTTTGTGGCAGCCTCTCAAATACTGGAATACTGCTATCATGTACTGCTAGTCCTTTTCTCTAGACTGGCCATACTCAAATCCTGCAACCGTTTTTCATATGTTTTAGTCTCCAGGCTTTTAATCATCTTAGTTGCTCTTCTTTGCACTTTTTCCAAAGTCTCAACATCTTTTTTGTAATGTGACCAAAACTGGATGCAGTATTCCAGGTGTGGCCTTACTGAGGCTTTATAAAGCGGTACTAATACATTCACATACCCAGAACTCCAGACTCGTGCACAAAACCGCTCTTGGTGTAATTATGGGTAAATTATGCATGTATATAAAAAAAAGAAGCACTGCTTATTAGGTCTCTCCTAACCCTTCTCCTTAATTAATGCTATTTTTATCCAGGTTAACCCAGATGTAGTTATGCAACTAGTGGTCCCATTCCTCTCTCTGCCAGTGAAAATGAAGCCTCAAATCTTACTTGTTAAGCATGCCCAAAAGCCCTTTATAAACCTGTGTTTAGATAGTATATGGTGCCCAGCATTTCTGTCTCAAAGCTTGCCAGCCTGAAAATCTGAAAAGTAGCATGCACATTAGTTGAGTGGGGAAGGAGAAGAAAAAATACATAAATTTATATATTTTGTTGTAGGACCTCTGCTTATTCAGCAGTCTCCATTGAGATCAATTCTGACTGTCATCCAGCATCTTAGTGAAGAACTGATAGACACACACACACACACACACACACACACACACACACACACACACACACAGGGTTCCTTTTTTCACATAATGATTGCTTAACTTGCCATTTTATACTAAAGCAACATAGTGTTTGCTGCCCATTGAAACATTGCTTGTGGCTTGGTGGCTGGCATTTTGTCCCCAAGAGCTGTGAAATGAAAGCCATTCCCATTCCTCTCTTCTTGAAGCTTGGCTACAGTGAGAAAAAGGATATTAGTATGAATCTAGATTTGGAGAAAATAATATCAGAAGAATAATTCTCTAAAGCGGGATATACCATAATCTCTTTTGACTTTTAGGGTGCCACATTTTACATCACTATGGTTTCCAGTCTGGAAGTGGCCTTCTGTGGCAGCTATAACCATTCATACATGATCTTTCTCATGTGTCTTTACAGCCCAAGTGGGATTTTGGCACAGGAGCGCAAGTTATGTCGTGATTTGGTGCACAGCAATAAAAAGGAACAAGAGTTCCGTTCCATTTTCCATCACATTCAGTCAGCCCAGTCTCAGCGAAGTCCCTCAGAGCTCTTTGCCCAGCACATAGTGACCATTGTCCATCATGTGAAAGGTGAGTTTCCTGGGCTTTTAAGCCAGCCTGGCACTGCTGCTTTCTCAGAAATCAGTGCAGACTTCTGTATGTTTCTTTTCAGTAGAGCAAATGGGGAAATGCTTCCATATGGAATATGCAGTGAATTCTGCAACGAGCAGGAGATTGGATTGATAACTGCCTTGGGCAGTGTGTTGGACTAGAAGACCTCCAAGGTCCCTTCCAGCCCTATGATTTATTCCTATATTGTTTTATAAAAAAGTATTTTTGAAAGATTCTGGAACAATTTCTTCATTTTACCTCTTAGCTGATTTCGATTCAGTTCTAGTTAAACTTCTATTTCTCTCTCCTGTGAATCAAACAGAAATAAATTAACCCAAATCATTTTATCTATTCCTGCTTCTGGCAAATTATTTATGTTTTCATATATCAGTATTCTAGATAGAAATCACGGAGTAGTTTAGGGTATTATAAACTCCAGGGAGGCTGTTTTGAAGAGAAGGTCCGCAGTTGGTGATTGCTGGGCCTGCATCCCAGTCTCTTGGATGAGGGAGCTTTATGCATCATTCTGAGATGAGCACATGGAATGATACAGTTCTGTTTGAAAGAGATGGAGAATATCTGTCAGTGAAGCTATAAAAAGCTTGTATGTTAAAACCAGTATTTTGAATGGTACCCATAAACCTACAGGAAGCCAATGCAGCATTTGTGAAACCAGAGTTACTCATTTGCCAGCTGTAGGCAGCCACCTTTTGTGCTAATTGAATTTTCCCAATAGTCTTTAAAGTCAACCCCATATAAAATTACTACTAGCTTTGAGCAAAAGGAAAGTGCAGCTATTTGTACTCAAAGTGGGAACATGTATTGAATCTGGGCCTAAAGGAAGCTCTGCCTTTTCCTGGACCCATGCAGTGGCTGCGTGGTGCTGACAGGTACAGGGAATATGCCTACGCCAGAAACTAAACAGCTTCACATTCCTAGACATGTTACTATGCAGGCCCTTTGTGAACCATTGGTAAAAACATTGTCACAAGGAGAAGAAAAGTCCTCCCCCAAAGTATCTTTATTGGTGACTGAGAACATGTGTAGCCCTGAAGATGCACACTGCAGGATTCTGAAGCCTTGCTATTGGATTGCAGCAATCTTATTAGGCAACATAATTACAGGGGGACTATGCTGCCTGGAGAAAATAGTTACTGGATTGTAGCCCATGAGAAAGAAACTTTTCTCCACATATGGCTTAGAATATTGTCTACTTCCTGATCTTTCCACTTCTTTGTCTGCTTCCACCTAAGGAGTGAAAAAATGGATTAAAATGACTGAAACTCACTTGTCTGGAATAAAAAGTCTAGGAGCAGGATAGTTATGAAAGTGAAGAGTGGCATGGAACGCTCCTTATTTTTTAGGAGAGTCCTGCTCCATCTCACGCTTAGTAGCATCAGATGGCTTTAGTGCCAGGAAAAGCTTCCAGTTAGAAGACTTTAATACGTCTAAGCAATGAGGTGGATCCTCTCCTCTTTCTGTCTTTACCCCCTCTTCACTTCTCTACTGTTTGCTTCTTGAATCTGTTGCAGAGCCCACTTTTATCTTGTCCTAAAGTCTATATACAATATTAACAATATGGTGTTTCCTCATCGTAAATCAACAGAGCATCACTTTGGGTCTTCAGGAATGACGTTGAATGAGCGCTTTACAAAATACCTAAAGCGGGCAGAGCAGGAGTCGGCTAAGAACAAAAGCCCTGAAATCCACAGGTGAGTGGAACTTGGCCTGAAAGCAGAGCAGGGTCAAGTGGGAGAACCGAGGGTCTTATGCTGAAGTGGAACTTTAGAATATGACAAACATAGGAAGAGATGTTGCAGGGGCTTAAGGCTTGAATTAGAGCTGGACATAAATAGCCTTTTAAAAGGTGCAGAACTGGGTGCAGGATTTCCTTGGATTTTTACAGAGAAAGGAAAATAATCAGGAGATCTTGGGTTCATTGGCAGCGTGGGAAACTCAGGAATCTGCAGACAAGAGAGGACTGTATACAGTACTCCATATTCATATATAGCATCCAGCAACCTCATGAATGAAAGAAACCCAAGTGCAGCCTATGAAAAATGATCTGAAATTCTATTTTCTTTTGAAGTAATTTCTAAAACAAAATTTCATTCATTAAAAATATTAAGAAATGGTAGAAAAATGCAGGAGAATTTCTATGCCTAGTATTTGATTTTAATTTACAGCTGAAAATCATGGAGGGGCATAGCCAAATCAGCCTGCTCAGTATTAGGCAGCTGATCAGGAGCAAGCCCTGCTTGATTGAAGGAGCGGGGGGGGGGGGGAATTATGCTTGTATGGGCAGATGTATTTTTACCTGACCTCCTCCTCCTCCTCCTCCCCCCAGCCCCAACATCTCATAGGTTAAGGCTCTAACAGATTCTGTGCAAAAATGTCAATAATTGGCCAAAAAAGGCAAGAGTGCTGAAACTGGATTTAAGTTCCTGAACATTTAACAGGATGAATAGCGTTCCCATAAGTTGAGACATGTTTCCTCAGTGCTAAGGACCAAAAGCAAACGGAGATTTCAAGGAAGCCCAATTCTGTTAGATTGCTTCATGCTCTGTGTTTATGAGCTTTGCACTATTGCAAGAGAATGCACAATATTTATCTCAACATAATCCTTGCCTTATCGCAGGATTAGCAATGGTAGCTTCTCCAAGGCCACGAGGGGTCTCACAATCAGTGTCCCAGCATACCATCCAGGGTTAGGTAGCATAATAAGAGCTTATTTATTTATTACAATCATTTGTATCCACCTGTAATAAAATGCCAGGCGGTTCAATAAGTCAAACATCATAAGAGGTCATAAGGCTGAAGCTCATTCCAGCAAGACCTAGTGGCTGTAGACCAGACATGTCAAACACAAGGCCCGGGGGCAGGATGCGGCCGCAAAGTGGTTTCATGTGGCCCGTGAAGCCATCCTGGAAAAAGCAAGGGAACGCCCCTTGCTGCCTTGGCCCTGGCCCTGGCCGGCCGGAAGCCAATGTACAGTTTTGTGGTGGCCATCTGTGCTGAAATGTATTCAGTCTTAGCTCCACAAGGCCGTCTGGGAACAGCGAGGAACCAGGAACTGATGGTTGCAATGTCCTGGGGTGATATGATCACCTTTTGCAACTTTCTAGCAAGCAAAGCCATGGGGAAGCCAGATTCACTTAACAAATGCATCACTAAGTTAACAACTGCAATGATTCACTTAATTGTCTCGCTTAGCAACTGAAGTCTTGGGTTCAGTTGTGGTCATAGGTCAAGGACTACCTGTACTCTAGTGCACTTTACAGAGAAATGTCCTTGAAGACTAGCTCAACTGGTCCAAAATGTGGTGGCAAAAGCAGTTGTGGTCCCACCTGCATTGTCCATGTGGTGTTGCTCCTTCTCAAGCTGCCTTGGTTGCCACTGGGCTTCCAGATGCAGTTGATGGTGCTAGTGGTCATCTGTAAACCTTCTTGGTGTAGAGCTTGGCCCATCTGCAGGTCCCCTTGTCTGCAGTTGTGCCTGCCTGTCCAATAAGATTGGCCTGCATCGCTTCCCATCCATCCAATGAGGATGTCTGCTGGGGTACAGATGGTGTGCCTCCTGTGTTGTTTTTCCTGCCCTTTGGAACAGCCTGTATCTGACATCTGTCCAGCCCTGACCCTGCCTGATTCATTCCACAGGCTTTGGGCCAGAGGGTTTTTTCTTTTACAAACTCATAAAGCTACTAGTAAAGGAGAATATTTGTAGCTCAGAGTTGAACCTCTCACTCATAAAGCTATCCACCCGTACAGTGAGTCCCGGTGGTGTATGGTAAGCACTGGCATAAGGTACAATTTTTAAAATCCATATGTTGTTTTTAAAAAAACAGCCATTAAAAACAAACCTGCAGGATCCTATCACCCTCTCTAACCCAAGGCTGAAGAAAGAGCCAAATTTTCAGAGCTCTTTTGAGCACAGCCAGAGCTGAGGCACCTTGGAGGGCTGCTGTTCCAGAACGCAGGTGGTGACAGACAAAACAGCCTTCTTAGGTCTTATCAGGTGATGCTAGTAGGTTAGAGCCATATTTTGTGTAACCACCTCTGGATTGTGCTGCTTATGATAGTTTCTTCCCCTGGTGAAGAAGTCATTTTTATTCCCTTTGTTGTATTGTTTTGAACCATTGTAAGCCATTTGGGAATATGCATCAGTGGGCAACTATAGCAATGGAAAAAGAAATAAGGACTCCCTCCCACCAAGACCCAAGACAGTGATCTTAATGAAAATGCAGTTAAAATCAAAGAAATACACAGTGAAAATCAAGTAATTAAAACTAGACAGCCTCCCAACTTCCTGGAGAGCTGTAACAGATAAGCTAGAGACAGGCCATTTCCTTAAAACTGCTGAAAAATAGTCTGAAGAAAGCAGTCTCAGCCTTTTAAGAGTGAAAAGGGAGTTGTTTACCTCTGAGATGACTTTATTCCCAGTCTTAAAATCCTCCAAAACACCAATAAGAGGGTGAAACTGACCAAGTTTATTCATAATTTGAACATCGGAAAAGACATTTTTGGTGTGTGTTTCTTAATCATGGCTTGTCTTTCTGTGTTTAGGAGGATAGACATTTCCCCAAGTTCTTTTAGAAAACATGGATTCTCACAAGAGGAGATCAAAAGTTCCAAAGAGGCCAGCTACAAGGTGAATCAATACTTTTGATTGGTGCTCATCTGTGTGCTTTGGGCATGAACTTTGGGTTTTTTAAAAAAAAGTGATTTTTTTTTAATTTAACTTGCTCTCTACTTAAGTTTGTGTTTTTCTTTCAAGGATGGGCATAATTCTAAAAATGAACTACAAAGGGTTAATTTTTATTAAAAAAAATGTATCAACAACCTTTGTGAAGTGGTTAGAAATATGGTAAATGACCACAAAATCAATTGAGGTTGAGCTTGAGACAAAAAGTGGATTTTTGGAAACAAGTGACCTTGATGATGGAAGAGACTTTTTGTGATATTTTGATGCTTGTAAGTATAACTAAATCACTTGTCTTACCCGTGATATTTTCCAACCATGTTTTCAAAAAGACATGCATGTCAGAAAGAGGAAATTAAGTCAAATTGTAAATAAGGCGAATCAAAGGACATTTTTTGCTAATGTGTCGTTTCCTGTTGAATTCTATTAGCTTATTTTAAAATGATGTTGAAAATGGAAGGTTTTTAAATATGCACAGTGAAATTTCAGTAGGCCCCTTATTTTAATATTACTATTTATAATTTTTAAAGAAGAGTATTTCATCTTTAAGCATTGTCTCTTCACCTTCATGCAAGTTTGTTTTAAAGTATTTTAACAATGCTGTGAAACTGTTTACTTTCCTATCATGCCTGTTCTCTGTTTATCAAAACACTTGTTGCTTCTGAAAGACAATAGATGAGCTCCGATGGGGAACGCAAAGTTATATATGTGCATGTGGACACATGAATAGGGACATTCTTCTGATTTGCAAACAAGAGCTTCTTAGCTCTGTGAGAAATGGAATGGATTGAATAATTGCTACATCTCCAGGTTTGGATGGTGATACTTGGTGACAAACCAGTTTCCACTATGGTAATAAAGTCGTCTTTGTCTTCTGAACTGCAAAGGATTGTTCTTCACCTGTGGAATGCAGAAGCACAAATAAAATTCTTCCAAGAACAAGTACCAATTTCTGCTGTAATTGAGCTATCCTATATTTTTATCAGGAAGGGTACTATAGATTTGTGTAAGTACTGCTTTAACAGAGAGCTGCTAATGCTTCTCATTGCAGTTAAGGGAACAGTTCTTTGGCCTGTTTTTGTGTGGTCTTTGCCTTGTGCCAGGCTGGAAACTGCTGAATTGGGTCAAGGCCCTGCATGAATCAACTTTTTCACTAATAACCAACAAGACTTGTACAGATACAAAATGATTTCTTGAATGAATAATTGCAAAGCTTTGGATGAAGGCTCAACTTTGCCATAAAATTTAGTTTTCTGACTATAATGTTTTCTCTGGTTCGTACTTATTCCTTTTTCCTTTTCTGCTCTTTCAATCTCCAAGGATATCTGAAGGTTATCTGCAGTTCCGTTTATTATGCAGGTGCTAAAAAACATAATAATTCAGAAGCAGCAGTTAGTTGCAGTTATTTGTATATTTATTGTACTTTTAAAAGTTCAGCGTTCCAAAAAAGTCATAATTTCAATAGCAAATAGGTTTGGCAAGGAGCAAGAAGGAAGCAAGGAAAGGGAGGAGAAACATAGTCCATTGCTGAGCAGTTGAAGCAGGACCTTGGGTTCCTATGGGCCGATGAGAGCATGAAGCTGTGGAAAAGGCCCAGGCATCAGAGTTTGCCTGGGTCCAAACCGCTTTCTCCTTCATTTAGTCTCCATCAACAGAAGTCTTTTCAGGCCTGTTTGTGTGTGTATGTGATGTGAGTTTCATGTTTGCAGTGCGCATATCTAAGTTTAAGTGATGATTCTTAGCAAGTCTTCAAAATGCATAGGTGTTGGAGGGAGAATGGACAAAAATGAGGACTTCTTGGGTTGCTCTTACTTCCCTACATCAATCTAGGGTGAAAATTTTCTGCGAAGCTTCTGAGGCTGAATTGCAGCTGGATGCTTCCTTTTCATGTTTTCTCTCAATATCCACAGCCAGGCTTCCCATTCTTGGGGAAGGTATCCTTTTTTTAGGAATAAGGGGATTTCATAGTTTTTAAGTCAATTTCCTGCAGCATATGACAAGTATTTTTTCCCTGCCCCAAATAGAAGTTGATAGCTTTTGGTTTTATTTAGTGATTGTGCCCTTGAGGTTGCACATAAGGGTCTTGGCTTTGGCTGAGTTTCTCTCTCATTTTACCTGGTTTAATAACTTAGCCAAGACTCTTCTGTACTCTGGCTGGGAGAGAAACGCATGCAGAAAGAGTGGGAGAGTTTCCATGTTTTCAGACAATTTGTTTTTGGACAGCAATATAATGTGTGTTATCCTTGGTGGTTCCTGTTCTAAATAAGATCAACACTGCATCTGTGAAGAAACTGCTAAAGGCTCAGTTTAAAGTCCTGTCCTTGCTGTGTTTCTTCTTCCAGACTGAGAGCAAATACAAAGATGATCCAGTTGACCTGCGCCTTGATATTGAAAGACGTAAAAAACATAAGGAGAAAGATAAGCGAGGAAAGTCAAGAGAATCTGTGGAGTCCAGGCCTTCCAGTCACTCAAGAGAACGATCAGCAGAGAAAACAGAGAGGCCTCACAAAGGCTCCAAAAAGAAGTACGTTAGAGGGAGAGCTCATATCCCTAGGTTATGCTTTCTTTTCCTTTTTATTGAAGTGGATCCACGTCCTGCAGAGCCTTCCCAATATTAGTAACGAGGTTAGTCTTTCCCAGCCTGCATGTTCTCCAGATGTGTGGACCTGAATTCCTAGAATTTCTCAGTCAAGAGGAACATTGTACAATCTGATGCCCCTAACAAGTAATTACTGAGTTTCTGTGATTCTGCTTTGGTGTCCCAGGAAGCACCGACGTGTCCGGGAGAGATCGAGGTCAAGCTCTTCGTCCTCACAGTCTTCACGCTCCTATAAAGCGGAGGAGTATCCTGAGGAAACTGAGGAACGCGAAGAGGCCCCTGCCCCTGGCTTTGACAAATCCCGCCTTGGCACCAAGGAGTTTGCCGGCCCGAGTGACCGGGGCAGAGCCCGAGGAACATTTGTGAGTGTCCTTTAAGAGTACATTTCCTATGCCCTGTGAAGTCCCTCCAAAAATTATCACCAAATTTAACTACTTCATTGGACGAAAGGAGGAAAACTATTAAATTCTGAGAAATATCTTATTAGCTGCCACTAATTAATTTTAATTAAATTAATCTAGATTTTATCCTGTCCCTGCCTGCTTTCTAGTGCACATGGCCAGATGTGATCCTGGGTTCTAAAGGTGCCTCATGCTCTGGTTTAAGATAGTCTTCTGCTTTGACCTCTTTAAGCCCCTGTGTTATGGTTCCGGCTAATGAAACACTTCAAAGAACTTCCAGGCATTGATTTCCCTAAAAGTCTTTTATTGATTCAAAATGTGGGTGCAGGCATAACGGAGTCTTTATGCTAAGATCTAAGTTCTCTTCCTCTGAGCAGTTAAATTATCAGCATGTTCCCTCCCTAAATTAGCTGTCATATATCACATTATCCAATTAGTGTGAAGGTCAAAGGTTTCCTTCCTCTTTCTTTCCTAGGCTTTACTCCCACCCCCTTCTGCTCTGTATTAACCCCCAAAATACCAGACAATTCTGCATATTGTCAAAGTAAGAATATACAATATTTGCAGCGTTGTCATCCGGCCCTACTTACAAGAAGGACAGGTCCTGTAAAGTAAACAAAAGCATATGTTAAGGGTTATCTTTCGGTTTGTTGGGGTGTTTCACATGAAATCTTTTGACCAATTTGTCAGCTTTCACTTCACTCGATTTCATCCACAACTTTGTTATCTCTCCATTCTGCTTTTGAAGTCTTTGCTCTCAGCTGGGAAATCTGCTAGATTCCTCTCTCCCCCGGCTTGCTGGCTGTCACTTCCCCCCCCCCCCAGGAAACAATATTTGCAGCGTTGACACCCTGCTTGAAAATAATATATCTAAATATTTCAAAACTCTGATGGAGTATGAACACAGACATATCTCTCCAGAGTGATTTTTTTAAAGTTGAACCTAACCAAAAGAGTCTGTGACCTCCAGTCAGGAAGTCCTTGAAGTCCTTTCCAGAGGCAAAGAAAACCTCCCATTTAGCTTTCCCTTTTTCTTTCCCATTTGAGTAAATGCCGCCCCCCCCCCTCAGCAAATTGACAGACTGGGGCCTTCAGACTCAGGCCTGCTCTGCCACCTCCTCTTTAGCAGCAGTTCCGGGCCAGAGGTCGTGGCTGGGGAAGGGGTGCCTTTTCTGGCAACAGCAACACCAGCACCAGCGGCACCAGCACTGACTTCCAGAAGCGAAACCGGGAGGAGGACTGGGACCCTGAGTATACACCCAAGAGCAAGAAGTACTACTTGGTGCGTGAGCTCCTCCACCCATCAGATGGGGCCGAGTGATCCTGGCCCTTTGGGCAGAGCTGCCTGATTGCGAGGCTCCCATTTGTCTCAGGGGCAGAGGAAGAGGGGGGAATGGGGCTGGGGCTGTGTGATGGGCTGCGGGTGTCTCAGTGGCCAGAGCTTACCAGCTGACTCCCTTTTCTCCTTCAGCACGATGACCGGGAGGGCGAAGGTGGCGAAAAGTGGGCGAGCCGGGGCCGAGGCCGAGGCCTCTTCCCCCGAGGTCGGGGACGGTTCCTGTATCGCAAGTCAAGCACCAGCCCCAAGTGGGCTCACGACAAGTTCAGTGGCGAAGAGGGCGAGATAGAGGACGACGAGAGTGGGCCAGAGAACAGAGAAGACAAGGATGTCCTCCCACCCTTGGCAGAGTAGGAGCCGCTGGTGACAGGATGGGGGTGGGTCTTTGATCCTGATTGGCTAATTGAATGTTTTCCTGCTATTTGGTTTCTCATTGACCCTGGAGGAGGATAGAGTTGTGCCCACTATTTTTGGCAATCATTTTTGTCTTTTTTAAACGTGGTGATAGAGATGAGTAATGTCTTGCTCTTTTGTTTTTCTTTTTCCTGTTTGTGGATTTTTTAAAAAATCTTTTATTTTAAGCATTTACATATATATTGACAATATGCCCTTAAATGGTTAATTTCAGAAAGGTCATGGATATATAATGAATATATACATATAATGAATAGAGGAAAAAAAGGAATAAACATCTGAATAGAAACTATTGGGACCAAACTTTGTAGCATTTTTAATTTACAGGAATTTTTCCCCAACTGAATTTAGAACTATATCTTTTAAAGGTATTGTTTTCTTTTTCTGCTGAAATTTTAAAGATAGCATGGCACAGTGAGGAAATTCATTTTCCTTCTTGCATCAAATTACAGATTTCTTCTTGAATGATGTTAGCATCTTCATTTGTTCATCCAGACTCCTGTCATACTTTTTTTCCTTCCCAGTGTCAAATTGAACATGTTTTCAGGATTACAGTTTTGTAAGAAACTTCTGAATATACAAGATTAAAAAAGGCTGTAGCATGAATAAAATGAGAATTCTTCTTGTATGCATCTTTTTATAAAGCCATTTTGAGCTACTTGTGTGGTGGCCATGGTCACTTGCCTGACAATTGGCTTTTCGTTCTTTTCAGCTTTAAATCTGCAGTGCTTAAAAGATGCTTGGTAGGCAACCTTCTTACTTCCAAGCCCACAAGAGAGATTCTGATTGCTGTGTTAATCCCCCAGGAATAATCTGGCTTTGCCATGCTTCCTTTTGCTCCCCCACTTTCCCCTCTGTGAGTTCATATTTTGGACGGGTGCAGTTCCTGCTTAGCACAGCAAATTCTTAGCAAATTCTTGTTTTGCCTCCTTGTTAAAATAAAACTATGTTGAATTGAACTTTGTGCATACCATTTCATACTGCTTTTGTACTAATGCTTTTGTTTCATGGCTGCGAACAGTCTTGCACTGAGTAGGGTCAACATTACAGTTATCAGCAAAAAGAAAGAGAAAGAAAGAAAATAAGTGCTCAGAAGTAGTAAGAAAATGCTCATCATGGATCACATCTTTTGTTCAAGCTGAAAATGGAAGTCCCACCTGGATGAAGGTAGATGTGAGGTTCTTTGCTTCACTTGCTACCCTTAATAACTGGAGGAGCTCAGGACCCCTTGTTAGCTTCTTGTTATGGCAGCTGTGTGGCCTCATTGCTGTCTCACCAGTCTTGAATTTGTTTGAATACTCGGTTACAAAGAGCAGCAGAAGCTGGATCCTGAATGTCCAGTTGGTTCCAATGAAAAAGGCTGGACAGAGCCTGTGAGTGTATTCAGAATCCCCCTCCGATGGGGTTGGAGGGAAACAGAAACAAGTTTCTGTAAGAAGAAGAAAAATGCATTCTTCAGCCTAGGTAAAACTGCACAACGTTTGCTTTTGCTTTGTATAAATTGTTCTGCAAGGTATTCAGATTCCACTCCTAACTCATTTAGCTGTTACTGTCTATGCCTTCAGTTTTATAAATCTACAAAATTCTGTAAATTTATCAGAAATCATCCTTGTTATAAATAATAGCTCGGAACGACGTCAAATAGTACAAGCTTTAAACCTTTAGGTTTGGGGAAGGGGGGAACCCAACTGTGCTGTGTTCCCATTTTCCTAGATTCTAATCAAAGCAAAATTGGCTTATATTATCCAGTATTATTCACATGCATCTCAGTTTACTTTGCCCATTTTCATGGCTTCTGCTTTGCAGGGAGGTGGCAATTTCAGCCACTTTTATTTTTAAAATGTGTTGGATTTCTGTCTCAGGATCTCAAGAGTGTCTTCTGGGAGGATCTCCCTTCATTTTATTCCTACGTTCATCCTGGAACGTGGCCTGGCCTGAGAGAGAGAGAGAGCCTGATGGCACCCAGGGAGTTTCTTGGCTAGCTGTGGAGGAACAGGGTGGACTCCCCTTGGTCTTTGCTACCTTGGTACACACACTGGCTCCAAACTTTTAACTGTAGCAAAATTTCCTCTACTGCATCTCTTTGCTTGCATTTATGAGAGGGGGAGGGGGCAGCAGGACCGATACCCAAAGATGCGGCATGGCAGGATTCTTGGACTGTTCTTGCTAAACAGAATGTTGAGCATCTCCTGCAGTGCTGAGGCTGAGTGGTCGAGGGCAGACTCATACCTGGTTTGTATAGTCTAATGTGCAGACAATACAGAAGAGAGCCATGGCAGATTACTAACAGTATTAATGCTGTGAGAAAAAACCCTGACCTGCAACACAAGGGGTTTAAGTTGGAGCCACATATTTGGGGCAGAGATTGTATCCTGGGATGATATAAAATGTCAGATCATGATTAAGAAATGAAGAGTGGGAAGTGGATCTAATTAGAGACACTGAGGGTCTTGGAAGAATGGGAAGAGAGAAAAAGCCCAACCAACTAACCAGGACAGTGACCAGCTTCTCTTCTTCATTTACATTCAAGGAGAGCCTGGGGGGTGGTTATGAACTCTGGCTGGGATTCTGCACTGAGTGGAGATAAAAGCTTCCTTTAATCAAGCTGCTTCTTATGACTACATAAATGTCTTTATCTGGGGGTGGGTTGCAACAATTGGGAAGTGATTTCTCATCATTTCCTTCTAGGTTTTTTTTTTAGTATTTCTAGAACCTTGGCAGTTTGTGCTGGTCTCCTATCCAAGTATGTATTAGATCCAACTCTTCACAAGAGTTTAGCATGTGTTTAGGGTGTGTTCATGCAATACACCTTAGTTTGCCTTATTTGTGGTTCATTGAATGTATTGGCGAGCCAACACCAAGCAAATTACAGTTCAACTTAGAAGGTATTATGTATAAGCCAAGCCTAGACATAAAATCCTGAAAGACTCCAATTCAGAATGGATAGGGAGAAATTGTACAGGTTAGGTGAAGGGTGTGTTGGGTTGCAGGATCTTTCTGTGCTCCTTGGGTTTAACATGCATTTAATGTACTAAGCATGAACCCCATCTTGGATGCTAACCAAGGAAAGAAACAAACTAGAACTAAGGAGAAATTTCCTGACAGAACAATTAGCCAGTGTAACGGCTTGCCTCCAGAAAGTGTGGGCGCTCCATCAGTGGAGACTTTTAAGAAGAGACTGAAAAGCCAATTGAAATGGTCTAGGGTCTCCTGCTTGAGCAGGGGATTGGACTAGACCTCTAAAGTCCCTTCCAACTCTTATGTTCAGAGCAAATAATGGCTGCATGCCTCTTGCCCATACTATTGGGCAGAGCGGGACCTCTGACCTTTTGGGGTGTCTTTGTTTCCAGATGAAGCAATTGCCCACTGGTACAGTGCAGCAAAAGCTGTCTTTAAAATGTAGGTAAATCTCAATCCAGGGGTGTGCAGATGTGGACGGCAGTGGGGAGTGTTCCCATATAAGATAATCTTTATTATCATTTTTTACTGTGGGAACACTGGCACACATTAAAAATGAAATTCTGTTGCCTGCTGTCAAAAGTGTACACATACACAACACATATAAACATGCTATATACAACATATGTATATACCTGCACCCTTACATACAGTGAGGGGAAAAATTATTTGATTCCCCTGCTGATTTTGTACATTTGCCCACTGACAAAGAAATGATCAGTCTATAATGTTAATGGTAGGGTGGGAACAAAACTGACTGAATCTGGATGTTTTGCTTCAAATACCATGAAGCCCCCTCCTAGAGGGTAACGAGGTAAACAGGTCGTGAAAAGGATGTCCCAGACAATCCTGTGGACCCTGCTCAAGCAACGCTTACGTCATGTCCTGGATAGAAGGGAATGAACTGCCAATAATCTTTTCTGCCATCCTCATCACTCTGCACTGCCTTCCTGTCTGAAGCAGTGATGCTTCCAAGCCAATCTGTAATGCAATATGACAGGATGCTCTCTATCGTCACTCTATAGCAGACATGTCAAACTCGGGCGACATCACATATCGGAGCTTTTTCGCCATTGCCAGCAATGGGGTGGGTGTGGTTTCCCGATGACGAGTCCGGCCCATGGGCCAGCAGTTTGACACTCCTGCTTTATAGAAAGTGGTAAGGACAGGGGAAGGAAGAAGTACTTCTTTCATGCGTCGCAGAAAATCCAAGGACTGCTGTGCCCACTTCACCAGTGTCTTGCTGTTGGGCGACCAAGCCAGCCTACTTGTTAGCTGCACATCCAGAAATTTAATGCTGCTAACCATCTCCACAGGTGAATCATTAATGCACAGAGGAGTGTGGCTGTGCCTGTCTTTTCTGAAATTGACAATGATCTCTTTAGTTTTTCCAATGTTTAAAACTAGGCTGTTTTTCTTACACCAGTCCACCAAACCCTCTACCTCCTTGCAATAAATACCCTTATTGTCATTTGAATAAATCCTAGTACTGTTGTATCATCCGCATACTTCACAATATGGTTAGTGACAAACCTTGCACAACAGTTAGGAGTCAACAGCAACTGACTTAGGACGCAGCCCTGAGGAGAACTTGTGCTCAAGAAAAAATGGTGTTAGAAATATTAGTCCCAACTTGCACATACTGGGACCTGTCAATAAGAAAATCAAGAATCCAGTTGCACAAAGGAGTATTAAAACCTAAAAGGCCCAGTTCATCTACTAGATGCCGAACTAAAGTCGACAAACAGCATTTTCACATGAGTATTTCTTTCCTTTCTCCAAGCTCAGATGGAGAACGGAAGAAATAGCATCCTCTGTAGAGCGATTTGGACAGTAAGCAACCTGGAATGAATCAAATACTGGCGGAAGGCTGGATACAATAATGTCCTTCACCAGCCTCTCAAAAGGACATATCCAGCCTCCCACCAGCATTTGATTTGCTTCAGTTGCTTGGCCTGTGCTTCTGGCTTCCAACAGCAGGGGGCACCCACGCAGTTCTTTTTCTCCTATCTCCCAATCTTCGGCTGTTTGGGGCTGTGGGCAAAGCTGGCACTCCTTGGGTACTCCATCCCCTGTGGATGGCGATGCTCCCCAACTTGCCTACCTCTACAGCTGGGTTTGTCCTGCTTGAACAGGGGCGACATCCATTCCAACTTTTCCCGTTTGTTCCAAGCTGCAGATGCGGAGCTCAGTCTCATGGTCACGATCCTGCTCCTGGGTATGTGTGTGTCTTGAGTGACAGCCATGAAATCAGTTTTTAAGGAAGATGACACCAAACATCACCATCTATTTCTTAGGTTTCTAGCCATTCAGCTGCAGGAGACTCCTGGCATTCCCTTCTCCCATTTCTCAAATAAGGCAGTACCCTTCTGTCATAAGCCATCATGGTTTGTTAAAAATACTTGGCTACCTGTCCTCCATACAACATGCAGATTGCCACACAAAGCCCAGTACCAGAGATCCTTTCTGTTCTGCTCACAAGCTTCAACAGGCTCTCAATTGGGGTTCCAAAGAGTGCGGTGAGACAACTTGCAAGATATGTAGAGTGAGAGGTGGCGTTGGTTTAAATTGGGAAGGAGTATGCAAAGATTCTCTAGGGCAAAAATGTTCTGTTCCCTTTTAGTTCTCCACCTCTCAAATGAGACACCAAGATTTGGTCCATCTGGAGCATTGGCAGAAAGGCCTTTGGACCATGCCAGCAGGTGAGGAGCCAGAAGTGGCCCACCCTGAGATGGAGCCCTGCTAAGATGTAGTGCAGTGTGATTTGCTTTGGGCCCAGCATTGTGGGTACTTTGTGATCCAGAGTTTATGGTTCAAAAGGAACCGTATGCATGAATTAGGCTACTGAACTAACCACTCATAGTCCTCTGGCTCCTGGGCAAAGGAAATACAGATTACATGGCAAAGAATAAACACAAATATTTTTGGTTGGGGAGGGGAATTAACTGCTTGGAATTGAACTGCAAGAGTTGAATACAGATAGTCCTCTACTTATAACAGTTCATTTACTGGCTGTTCAAAGTTAATGACACTGAAAAAAATGACATGACTTGCAACAGCACTGAAAAAAGTGACAATTTTTCACTTATAATCGTTGCAGCATCTCCGTGGTCATGTGATTTACATTCAGATACTTGACCAGTGGTTCATATTTATGACAGTTGTATGTCCTGGGACCATATGATCCCCTTTTGTGACCTTCTGACAAGCAAAGTCAATGGGAAAACCAGATTTAACTTAACAACTGCAATGATTCACTTAATAAATGTGGCAAGAAAAGTTGTAAAATGGGGCCAAAGTCAACATATTTCTCATTTAGCAACATAAATTTTGGGCTCAATTGTGGTTGTAAGTTGAGGACTACCTATATAAGAAATGATGTCAACTTTCTCTGTGCCAGAGGTTCATGTCCAAGTTAGATGTAACAGGACAGTTTTGATAAGCTTACAGATGACCTAGGTAGGATCCGTGGGAAGATGTCTTCCAGAGAAAGAGAAGAGGGCAGGGATGAGGATAGACAATCCAGTAAGATGACCAAACACCAGAGAGGCTGTATCAACATTTATAAGAGGAGAATCAGGCCACAATCTTCAAGATCAATTTTAACAGATGAAAGTCCTGCATTTGGTAGGAAACATGAAACTAGATGACATTGTCAGGGATACTTCAGTACTGGAATCCTGCAATGGGCAGGGGTTGGACTAGAGTAGACGATCACCAAATCCTCTTGCAAGTCTTGTATTTTCTGATTATGGGCCTTCAGCCTTGTGGTCTTCTTTCAAATCCCAGCTCAACCAAAACAGCCAATGCCTCAGAGGAACCCCATTTAAGCCTTCATCCCTCACACCATTGTTTTATCATTTTGTAGGAATCACCCAGCCATGATCCTAAGTTGGTTAAATCCAAGCAACCGAAGGAAAAGTCTAGAAGGAGTGCTTTACATCAAGGTACCTGGAAAAGAATGTGGGATTGCAAGGGAGGGTTCTGTTCTCCACAGATTGGAGACAAGCAGTTTGTTTCCCTGAAATGAAACACAAATCATTCTGAGTTGGCTGTGCATTAATTATTGTTGAAAGAAAAATCTTCATCAGGGTCCAATCCAAACTGGGAATAAACAAAATGGAGGCTGTTTAGAAAGAAAGTTCTTAATATTGAGTTGCAGAACCAGACAGAAATGTGGCTCTGGGGCAGCTGACCTTCTTGGGCTTTTGTGTTTGGAGTTGTTCCTGTTCTTGTGGCATGAGCTTTAACCTGAGGTTCAGTGTGCCCTTTTGGTATTCTGATGGTGGTGGGTTAATCCAGTTACGTCCTAAAGGTCATGTCCTGCTTCCCTGGGGCTGTGGCTGATAGCCTGATGTCCTGTGTTGGATTGTTGGGTGAGGAGTTGCTGGTTCTAACTCTATCACTCTACTATTGTTACCTATCAACTCTTGCTCCAAGGGTTTTTGAAAGATCCTGTCTTGAATGGGTTTCTGCAGATAGTATTTGTTCATGAATGGGGGCCTCAGTCTTTCTGAATGGGATTATCAAATCTGCATTTCTACAGACTTGGCCTGCTAAATTTCTGGCTGGGGGAGAGGGAGAAGTTTCTGCCTTTTAATATTCTCCCAATTTTGTTGTTCTCGGGGTGGGGGTGGGGGGTTGTCTTCCTATAGTTTAAAATACAGATGGCAAAACTGAAACTTTATAGGTAGGGAAAGACTGGGCTGCCTTCCTGCCCCCCTCAAAGAGATTTGTCCAGCACTCCAAACAGTCTCCTGAACTGTTTTTGCAGGAAACTGTGTTGCAGGAAAACATCTGGCAAACATCTGGTTCAAGTTACAACAGGACTGAGCGGAAAGGCTATTTTTACCGCTCCTCTCGGTGGGGGGAGGGGGGCAGCAGGAGGAAAGGGAATGCATGGAGTTTCTTTATCCTAGGAGCAATGACACTTCACCACCACCCCCCATCGCAAACCCTTTCCCCCAAGCAACAGGGCTTCAGTTCTCCAGAGGCCAGGATCTGCCATGTCTCAGATGACAAAATTAACTGCTTTCCCTAATTCCAAAATTAATTTCAGAATTTTTTTTACAGCTACTTGCTTGCATGAACTGCATATATGCAAGGGAGTTTGCGTGCACTCGCACACACACACACACATCCCTGGTCCAATCACAATCCTCTGTAGCTATAGGACAAAGGCTTCTATTCCCTGCTGGAAAAGCAGGGAAGGAGGAGCAACTTCTGCCCCCCCTTCATCTCCAAGCTGAAGACCAGGGAATCTCTGGAAGGTTATGAGAGGGGAAAACCAAGTGTGGGAACAGCTCGCTTCTCTCACCCGAACCAGAAAGCCCTGTAAGAGGTGGTCCATGCATCCCCCCCACCCCCACACCCCCAGTGAGAGCCTGGAGCTTGGGCCGAGAAGAACCAAAACTTCTCAGGAAAATATCAGCTTCCTCCGTGGGGTGGGGGTGGGGGGGAGGCTGGTCTGGCATTTGATTCAAATGAGGTTGTACTATAAAAACACCCTTGGAAGGAATGTCCAAGTGATACAAACTGGTGATTCCCCCCTCCCTCCCTCCAGGCACTGGGGCATTTTTAAGGAATGACACCCACAATCAGACTAAGGGAGCAAGCATTGAGCACCACAAGAAGAACTGCACTGGAATAATACTGTTTTATAAAAGATAAGGCAGTTTTACACACTAAATTGAGTATCTGCTACCAGTTAACCGCTGCATTCAGTGAGGAACTAACAGAACAAAGCACCTGGGCACTAGGCACAGGACTCTCTGCAGCCCTTCTCTGCCGGCCCCAGCTTCAGTCCATGAGAGGCCACTGGTGGACTCATCAGACTCCCCTATCCCCCAGTGCTGAACCCCTTTTTAGAAAACAAGAAATTTCACAGCAAATTCCAGGAGAGTCACCATGTTGTAGGAGAGTAGCCTAAGATACAGTACTTCAGATAAGGAATTGTGTGTGGGGGGGGGGGGAATTTCCCATGGCTTGGCAAGTTGGGAGAAGAGCCTGCCCACCAACTGGGGAAAGAAAGAGTGGGTGCAGAGCACATGCCTGGGCACAGCGCCAGCCCAGGACAAGCAGGTCAGCTAAGATTGGGATGGGCTGTTCATACTGAGCGCAGTTTCTTCAGCTGTTGGAGGTTTTAACCCTGAAGGTCTTGTATCCTTCCACAGAGCAGGCCCAAAGTCCCTGAAGCCTCCTCCCTTCCAGATCCATTAGGGGATGCTGTAAGAACTTTTCAGAACCCATAACAGACTCCCTCCCCACCCCCACAAGGTCAGAGAAGTTGGTACCTAGGCGTGGTCCTCTTAGTGTCCCTGTCACAGTCCTGCCCAATTGATCCTTGAGGCTCCCACTGGCTGTGTGTGATGCTCACAGTCAATCACATACACTGGGGAAGACCTCTCCCTTCCCATCCGCCATTATCCCTCTTAGTTCAAGGTCTGTGATTGCTGCAGTGCCTCAAGGAGTGCCTACTCAGCTTAGGCATGAAAGAAGAGGTCGATCAATAGTAGTGGACTCTCCCGATGGTCCCAGTCCCGGTTCCTAGAATGTCTGGTTGCCCATTACGCCAAATTTCTCTGAGGACCCTCTCACGCTCCTCCAGACGCTGGGCACGTTCCAGTTCCTCAGCCGAAGCAAAGACACTGATTGTGAGGGTTTCATCAGGGGTGCTGGGGGATACCAGGGGCAGCTCTGTCATGGCTAAGGTGGGGACAGAAAGTGCATGGTTGCTTGTATCTTCTTCCTCCTCCTCCTCCTCCTCCTCCTCCTCCTCCTCTTCTTCCTCCTCCTCCTCGTCCTCACTCAAGTCCTGCAGGCTCTTTTGGTGCTTGGGGGGGATGGCTTGAGGGTGCCATGAGATGTGAATGACCAGCAGGCAGAGCGTCAGCACCAGACCAAAGCAGACACCCAGCACGAAGTAGAGGCCCACACTCTCCAGGTTATCTAGTCAAGACAAAGAGGAGCAGGTCAGAAATGGTGGCTTAGGAGAAAGAGGAGGAGATGGGGGGGGGGCCTCAGTGGGCAAATCCTTCCCAGTTTGTTCTCTCCAGGAATGGGCTGCTCGGGCACCACAGGAGTTAATCAAACATTCTGTGGCACAGATACAGGAAGCTTCTCCTATCTAATCTCTAGTGGCACATCTCCTCCTTGGAGGATGTCATTTACTTTTTCTATGCTGCTCTTCAGATTGCAGGAGGGAATAGACTAAAGGGATTGAATCTGACTATCTCCACCATTTCTCCCTCCTGGAGAACAATAAGACAACAAATAAAACCACCAATGCTTAAAACAATAAGAGGTAAGTTCATTTTAAAAATCAGAAAAGCAAAGCAACAGGCACAATAATTTTTGCACTTGAAGCAGCTGTAGCCCCTACAGCTTTCCAGGTCTTCTGAAAGACAATACAAATAGTCCTCACTTACTGACCATTCATTTACTGGCCAAAGTGACAATGCTGAAAAAAAAAATAACTTTACTGCCCATTTATGATCTTTGCAGAGTCCCTGTCATGTGATTGCCATTTTAGTCAGTATGTGTTGACCTGTGCTTGTGTTTTTTTTTTTTCCCTTATGGAGCAGAGAGATAGGAGAGGAACTGCAAGAGAGTAAGCTGCTCTTCTACACATTGATAGCAAAGTGATAATTTTCTCTCCAAATTCTTTTCTTTGTGTGAAAGAGAAACAAGCAACTGATTTCTGTAGGCAATATCTCTGCAGAGACTGGGGGAGATGGATTTCAAGAGAGTAACTTGTGTAGTATGTCCACAACTCCCAACTTGTAATTTTTGGATGGTCTTCAGAGGGAGTCCTATATAAAGTGCATTGCAGTAATCCAAGCAGGGAGCGACCGTTGAGCCCTCTGGGTAAAGCCCACCTGGGCAAGGCTGCCACCTGCTCCTTGAGCAGGAGTCGTAATTCTAGGAGGACCTCCTAACTCGGTCCAGGGGAGTGCCACCCCATCCAGAGTAAAAAATGATACATCATGCGAGCTGGGGGAGGGGGTGAAAGACCCAGAGGCACAATTTAGTCGCCAATTGCAGATGACACTAAACTGGCAGGAATAGCCAACACTCCAGAAGACAAGCTCAGTGCCACTATTCCGGCCCTCCTGAACCTCTCAGCAGGTTTTGATATAATGAACAATAATATCTTTCTGGACTGGCACTGGGGGTTTGAGATGGGAAGCACAGTTTTGCAGTGATTCTCCTCTTTCCTGCATAGCCAGGTCTATTCAGAGTTGGTGGAGGAGGAGAGGTTGAGTGACAGACCCTTGCAACATAGGATGCCTCAGGGCTTGAGTTTTCCAGCTCTCCTCTTTAATATCTAAACCGCTAGGGAGGTCATCCAATGGCATACATCCACTTCTCTCCAGGCAGGCAATGCTGTTGCAGTGCTAATTGAAAATCTGGAGGCAGTAAAGGTCTGGATGGGGAGAAATTGTTAATAAGAATAGAATAGAATAGAATAGAATAGAATAGAATAGAATAGAATAGAATAGAATAGAATAGAATCTGGAAGGGACCTTGGAAGTCTTCTAGTCCAGCCCCCTGCTCAAGCAGGAGAACCTAGCCCAGAATTTGAGGGAAAATTTTTACAAAATGTTTTATAGATGGCATCTGGATCCTAAAAAGCTGTCTTGTATGTACCCGAACCTGCAACCTAAATGTTGGAGATGTGGTTGCTTGGATGCAACCTATTTTCATGTTTGGTGGACTTGTAAAGTTATTAAAGCCTTCTGGATTATGATTTGGTGGAACATTCAAAAGATTTTTAAAAGGAAGATTAAGTTTACTTCCCAACTGTTTCTTTTGAGAATTTTCGTGGACTTTAATGTTAAAGAAACTATTTTAATGTTGAATTTAATAACAGCAGTAAGATTACTGGTGGGTCAATATTGGAAGAAGGATACTCTGCCTTCTTTAGAAGAATGGGTATTTAAGGTTTCTAATTTAGCAGAAATGGCTAAAATTTCTGCTTATTTAAAGGACCATTCACAAGAGAGATATTTTAACGTATGGAGAAGATGGATAGAATATGTTCAGAAGAAATATGGAACTACAAAGTTTCACTTATTCTATGAGTAATGATTTTGTTTATAAACTTATGATGTTAAAGTTTGAAGAGAGTTAAGGGTTTTTATGATTTTGTTCATTGTATAATTAGTAAACTTAAATAGATTATGTTTAATATGTTTGCATAATCCTGTATTTTGCTCTGGGAAGTCGGGGTGGGGGAGTGGGGGGAGGGGGGTGGATGGGTTGAAGTTTAAGTAGTTCAGATGAAGTAGAAATAGTTTTATTGTATATAATATTAATGTTTTAATTTTGAGAGAGGAACTGCTCGGGCATTTCCCCTGGACCGCATCAAGAGGGAGAAGAAGAAGGTGAGAAGTAAGTAGAAAGGTTGAGGTGAAGGAGGAGAGGGGGTGAGTGAAGAAAAAGAGGGAAAGAAGTAAGTTGGTTTGAGGTGGGATGCGGTTTGGGGGGAAATGGGCAGGCAAGACCGAATGTGGTGTGTATCAATTTGTTTTAATTTTTATCTGAAGTATTTGTAAGATTGTTATGTATTATAAAGTTGAAAATAAAATTTTTTACAAAAAAAAAAAAGCAGGAGAACCTATACCATCTCAGACAAGTGACTGTCTAGCCTTAAAAATCTCCAGTGATGAAGTGCCCACGATTTCTGAAGGCAAGCTGTTCCATTGGTTAATTGTCCTCACTCTTAGGAAGTTTCTTCTTAATACTAGGTTGCTTCTCTCTTTGATCAGTTTCCAACCCTTGTTTCTCATCTTTCCCTCAGGTGCTTTGGTGAATAACGTGATCCCCTATTCTTGGTGGCAGCCCCTCAAATACTGGAATAACTGCTATCATGTCATCCCTGTTTCTTCTTTTCTTTAGACTAGCCAAATCCAAGTCCTGCAGCTGTTCTTCATATATTTTAATCCCCAGGCCTTGGATCATCTTGGTTGCTGTTCTCTGAACTTTTTCCAAAGTCTCAACATCTTTTTTGACCAAAATTGGTTGCAGTATTCCAGGTGTGGTCTAACTAGGGTTTTATAAAGTGATACTAATACTTTGTGTGATCTTGATTCTATGCGTCTTGCAAAGAGGCATTTAACCACCACTCAACCTAATACATGCTACCTCCTAGGATCCCGAGGCATGAGTCCATGTAGCTGATCAACCGGCTCAAATATTTCCCAGATAGTTGGACTCAGTCACTTCCAAGAGATCCTGCCCAGCAAGACCAAGCATGTTGTGCACCCATCAAGTGCTCTCAAACACAGTGTGGTGTGGTGGCAGACACATATTTCAACCAAGCCCCATTTGCCCACTTACCTCGGATATGTGCATAGGCTGCAATGCTGCTGCTCAGGAGTTCCATTTCCCCTTCACCGTCAGCTTCCATGGCAGATGCCTTTGTGGTACCTGGAGAGGGGAGGATAGTTTCAGTAGTGAGGAAGGTTTGCATCATCCTGGACTTTGCATTGCCCTTCAACTGGCTAGCTGGTTTGTTTTGACTATTTATTAATTAAAAATTAAAACATAATATGCTCCTTACATTTCCTTCAGTTGCTCAAGGGAGCTTACAGACTGATTGTCTTTCATTTGATCCCCAAATGCAAGAGCTGTGAAGTGGGCTGGGCTGAGGAAGGGTGAGTGACTCAGTCATCCAGGAGTCTCCATTGCTGAAAGTAGATTGGAGTTGAGTAGGCAGTGTCACAATAGGGATATTATGCTTTTGCAAGGCTGAATGGATCCTCTGGGCAGCTATGGCTCCTTTACAACCATACTGGCTCAGGAATTCTGGGAGCTAAAATCCACAGGGGCCATCATTGCCCACCCCTGCTCTGGCATCTCACAGCAGAAGAGAAGTTGAATGCTTCACTCAGGTGACGTCACATCTGCCTGTCTCAGTGGTGGAAATACGGGGGCAGGATGGGCTGGATCCCAACCATAGTGCAGTGCAGGAAAAAGTTGCCTGCCTACTTTCAAGAAGTCAAACCAGTAAGAGACACACAACTACCTTTTCCATAGCACTTAGAATGAAGCAAGTTAAATAAAAGGAGCTTTGAAGCCAGGATGGCAACAAAACAGAGTCCTTTTAACCAGCAAGCACAGCCTGGCTCCTCCCTCCCCGCCCATCATGGGAGGCTGCCAAATCCTGTGAGTAAATCGAAGCTAGCAGCCAAACAGGACAGGAAATGGTTTCTTTTCCTTGCCCTCTGCTTTAGCTCTCTTTGGCCCTTAAAATGTTTTCTGAGCTGCAGAATGGAGCAGGCAAGGGAGGAAGGAAACCTCTTGGAGCTTCCCGGCTGAAAAAGAATCCGAAATGGCACCTCCCATTCTCAAAGCTGATCCAGGCGCTCTTTTGTGGGTCTGGCCCAGGTTGTGGAGATGAGCAAAAACTGAGGCTTTTCCTTTTCTTTTATATCTCACCACTCCTGATGCTTCCCGTTACTGTCCAGGAATGGCTGCCCCTCAGGGGCAGAACAACTGACTGGGCTTCGAGGCTCCTGTTTCTGCTCCAGCCCAGGGCAGGCGCTAGGCTACATGGCAAGGATGCCTACTGAACAACTTTCAGGTTTTCTCACTTCCACTGGTAAGTATTCCCCTTCCTGCTCCTTGGTGGGGACAAATTGTGCTGCAAGGACAGCTGCATCATGGGCTTCAAAATATTTTCTCCATCTTTCCATTCCAGAGAAGAGGACAAGAAAGAGAAAATGCTATAAGTTCAGTTTGGGGAGGATGGACTTCTACAACATGGACTGTATCTCAGAAGATCCCTTGATCTATGCTACATGTGATCAGGAAGGTTTCAAACTACCTCTGTCACGATTAGATATGTAAACAACAACAACAACAACAACAATAATAATAATAATAGAATAGAATGGAGTATAGAGTAGAGTAGAACAGAATAGAATAGAATAAAATAAAACAGCTGAAAATGCTGCAACACAGAAGCACAAAGGTTGTCCTCAATTTTTCAAAGGGCACAACAAAAATAATAAAAATTACAGTACAGGAAGCCCCACATCAACTGAAGTGTAGTTTGAGTGTAAAGAATGAGCTCCCCTTTCCTGGTTGTGTAGAGATGGGAAGCTCGAGTTGGGGCTCCTACGGAGAGCTGGGACTGGGCTCAAGGGTCACTCTAGGAAGGACAACTGACTGCAGCGACTCCATTTCTTATGTTGACTTCTTCACTGCTTTGGAACCAGCAGGATAGTTCTTGTGAGGGGAAGGTCCTCCTGGTTTTCATTATGCAGCATTGTTCAGATGTCAAAGGTCAGAGGATTTCCCTGCCTGGTGACTGGCACCAAAGGAGTATCCAAGGACCGCTGAACGAACAGAGGCTCCTTCCCTTTGGGGAGAACCCATTGCACTCATGGAAGCGCTCAGCTCCTGCCTCTCCTTGCCGGAGAGTGCCAGAAGGTAAGTGGGCAGAGAAGATGCATCGGGGGCTTCCTCTCATGAACACCCAAGGTGCGCACTGTGCACAAAGATCGACCAATTATGGATTGGCAGTTTTGATTCTTTGGGTGGATGGTCAGCTTTGGTTGTGTTCCATCTAGTAATTTGCTTTTGAAACATCCTTGGAGTTGCAAAGAACATCGAGTAGAAAGTCTCTCCACAAGAAAAGGAAGGAAACAGCTTTAAAGGGGTCCCGGGCTGCTTCTTTCCAGGGCGCGGGGAAGCCCAGCAATCTCACCGTCTCCCGCCAAACAGCAGACGGGCAGGAAAAGCAGGAATGCGGGCGGAAGAAACCGTCGGGACAGCAAACCTCGGAGAGTCAGAACTGGAGACGCTACAACTTTTGGAAGTGCCCCCCCCCCGCGAGAAAAGACGCTCGCCTCGACGCGGCGAAGGAGGGAGCGCGCGGCACGGAGCTCCGCCCCACCCCGCGGCCCCTTCCCGGGGCAACCGCGGCCGGGCAGGGGGGCTCGGGCGGCGGGGGCTGGTAGCCCGCCGGGTGACGCCCCCTCCTTGCGCTCCTCGGACAGTCTGCGCGAGCGCGGCCCCGCAAGCGCCCCCGTCCCTGGCTCGGGGAAAGGGAGGCCGGGGCGCCGCCCGGGACTCGTTCCTCCAGAGAGACGTGGCTCCGGCTGAAGGGGCTCCGTCTAGGGGCCGAGGGGGAGGGCGGAGAAGGTTCCGCCGTGCCCTGCGAAACGAAGGCGCGAGGCGGCCTCTGAACTTAAGCAGAGTGCCGGCCAGGAGTCGCCAGCCTTGTCCTCAGCTGGGCTCGGCGGCCTGCCTCTCCCGCCGGATTGTGACCACCCGGGACCCGGCGCGGCCCGGCGGCGAAGCCTCGGGCAGCTGCCGGGACGATCTGAAGAGCGAGCTCGTCCGGCGGTCGTCGAGGGAGCCCCTCTCGCCGTGCCCGCCCCGGGGGAGCAGAGGCGGTGAAGCGGCGGCGGCGGCGGCTCCTCCGAGGCGCCTCCTGCTTCGGTGCAGCCGCGGTAGCGGTCAGCAGCGGCTTACCTGTCGCCTTCAAGGCTGCGCCTCCCGGCTTCTCATCGCGGCAGAGCCAAGCGCGGCCCGCGGGAGGATCCGGCCGGGACTGAGCCGAGCCGGCCGACCGTCCGGCGCGAGTGGAAAGGGGCGCTCCCTTCTGCGCAGCCGAAGCGAGCGGGACAGGCGGGGCGGCCGGCAGAAGGGACGCTCTCGGCACCGCCCCGGAGCCCTCTGTCAGCGGAATGAGCGGGACGGGAGCCCGCCCTTCCGCTGGGACGGCCTCCGGGGCGGTTGCTAGCGGGCCAGGGAAGCGGCGTCCTGCCCGCCGAGAGCGAAACGAGCCCGCTCCGGCCTGCCGCCCCTTCCCCTCCCGCGCGGGCTGGGCAAGACTCGTGGGCGCCGTCTGGGGAGCGGCTTCGGATCGGGAAAGGTGGCCTCGGTTGGGCGCAGAGCCCGCCCCGTCTTCATCCCCAGCCCCTCCCGCGAAACAGCCGCCCTGCGCCGGCGGAGGCAGCCAGAAGGCTCCTGGCCGTGGCCGAAATGCCAGAAATGCAGGACGGCAGCCGCGGAGGTCAGCGGCGGCTCCGGCCTTTTCCGGCACTGGCGCGGGGAACGCTGCCTCTCTCCTGATGGGCGGGGGGGGTGGTAGAAGAGGGGGAAGCCGGCTGGGGAAGCTGAACCAGGCCAAAGGGAGAGCTCGGGCCTCCCAGGGCAGCTGCGGCTTCCTGCCCCCCCCCCCAGCTGCCCTGGTTAATGATTCCCTCCAAGGCAGAGGTGGGAAGGCAGGCGCCGCTGGCCTCCCGGGCATCTTCGCCCTTCAGCTGCCCCAGGCTCCCAAAGGGGAAGCACTCACGAGAACACAAGCGGATTTGGCACCAATGGAAGGGAAAGCAGCTTCCCTGAGATTTGGGCAGGCCCAGGCCACGGGAGGCCTTCAGGCGTGGGAACGTGAAATGTTTACTCTGGTTTGGGGAAGCCGTAGCTCAGCCATACTCCCTGCCCTGTTCAAAAGGCCCAAAAATGGCCCAGCCCTGCCTGCCTAATGCCACGTGTGGCCAGGAAGTTGCCTCCCAGCGGAGACCTTGGGCAGAAGGGAAGCGGAGGCTAAGCTCTCTTCCAAGCAGCCATTGGAGTGGGTTGGTCCAGTCTTTGGCTTGCCTGAACCACACTGAGTGAAGAGGAATTGTCTTCAGCTGCCTCTAAAATACATTATGTTGTTAATGTACGTAAATAACCTTCCTTTATTTTTTAAATATTTTGTATTGTCTTGTGGGACTGTGATACTAACTGTCCAGTGCTGCAAGCAGCCTGTGAGCTGCGGATTGACACACCTGCATTAGAGATCCTGGAACTGGAAATTCCTATAAAGCTGGGACAGGAGGGGAAGGGGGACACCAAATCATCCCAGGAGTGGCCAAACATAGAAAGACATTCCTGCTTTCAGGGAGGGGAGGGGAGGGGAGGAGAGGGGGAGAGAAGATAGAAGGTAATATATTGAAAGGAAAGAGAAGGAAAGGGAGCCCACTCCTGCACTGCTTACCTGGGTACTACTAGGAGGAGAAGGATCCAGGGCCTCTGGAAGAGCCAAGAAGCCGTCCTCCTGTGTCCGCTTCCTCTTGACTGCAAAGGGAGATTGCAGACTGAGGCTGGGAGTTGGGGTCTGGTTTGCATTAAGGTTTCAGAGCAACAGGAAATAGTTGCTGGTTGGGGCCAGAGCTCCCCTTTTCTCTTAAAGACAGGCTTGGGGAGGGGTGTGTGGTTGGGAAGTTTCTTTGCTTTAGAACTTGTGCATGATCACAAACACTTGGACAGACACAGCATCAGCCAGGTGAAGTAATTACAGCAAGCTAGAAAAGAGCACACTAGACGTCCAGTCTTCAGCTTGGAAGGGGCAATAGTAGCCCCTTCCTTAAAAAGTTAAAGGGCTGAGATTCTGTAAGGACCTGGCTCAATCCCCCTTCCCAAGAAAGCAGAACTCCTGGAACAGTTTCATCCCAAAAGGAAGTTTTATTAGGAGAAGTTGACAGCAGGCACAGAAGGCAGGATCTGACAGTTTCCTGCGCAAATCAATTGGTTAAAAGAGTAACTAGCATCCCCACCCCAATAGTCCATCCTGTCAGTTCAGGTGAGCCAATCCCCAGGTGTGAATCCGCTGTGGGAACGGGATTGATAAGATGCCCGTTCCCAAGGCTGCTAGGTTGTTAGGTCCTGCCACCTCTTCTTCAGCAGCTAGAGATAAGGCCGATGGCCAGAAGCACATTCCATTCTCACCCCAGGCTGGCATCAAGGGAGATAGATCAAAGAGCAAACAGATAGAGGAAAGCGGAGAGCATACATTGTAGTGCCCATAGCTTCACCTCCCACCCCCCAGTATGGCAGAACCCGCAGGAACAGAGAATAAAGAAATCACCCCTTCCAACAACGGTTCTGACAGATTCATTTATATTTAAATGCATGCAGATTTCAGATGGTCCATGGGTGGGCAGAAAAAGATAGCAAAAGGTGGTTGCTTTCCTGCTTAGATAATCCTTCAGAGGTTCAAGAAGCAGCTCCCTGAAATGTGACTTTTGAAACTCACTGCTGATATTTTTCAGGGCCTATGTCTTATGGCTTTCAGGTGCTCCCAGTCTTATGTTCTTGTTTTTTGGACAGTCCTGCAAACAGCAATATGGAAATGTACAGTAGACCTCTTTCAGCACAAAACACATCCAGTTTGGTCTAGTGGTTAAGGAGCTGGCCTAGTCTTGCTTTAGACTGGGTGACATTGGGCCAGTCCCTCCCTCTCAGCCCAACCCACTTCACAGGGTTGTGGTTGTGAGAGAAATAGGAAGAAGGAGTATACTCACAATCCTGAGTTGCTTACAAAGTAATAAAGGCAGGGTAAAAATCGAATAAATAGACTTGCTAAAGTCTTTCAGGCCATCCAACCCTCGATTACTTTTTTTGCTTCTTGGCGACTAGTCAGCAAGACCAAATATGCGTCCTAAGTGTTTATTATACAGAGACCCAGCACTCTGGAGAAGCCCAGAATACTGGAAAAGGTGGAAAGAAAGAGAAGAGCAGCAGCAAGGCTCCATGACTTTGATTGTTGCAACACCTGGAGGACCAGGCTGAGGATCAATCTGTGGAGAAAATCACTGTGGTCAATATATGGCACATGTTCTATATGCAGTTGGCTTATTTTTTTTCTCTTTCGTAACAGTTACAACAGTTTGTTTAATGACTGTTTGAAGTTACAACTGGAAAAAGTGACTTATGACCATATTTCACAATTACAACTGTGGCAGCATTCCCATGGTCACATGATCAAAATTGGGACGCTTGGCAACTGACTCATATTTATGACGATTGCAACATCCCAGGATCATGTAATCATCTTTTGCGACCTTCTGACAAGCAAAATTAATGGGGAAAGCTGATTCACTTAACAACCGGGTTTTTAACTTAACAACCGTAGTGGTTCATTTAACAACTGTGGCAAGAAAGGTTGTAAAATGGGGCAAAATTAATTTAACAACTGTCTCAAAATAGAACTTTGGTCTCAGTTATCGGCATAAGTTGCATGTACTTCTAATCAGCTCCCTGAGTTGGACAGCAACTGTTTGCTTAAGGACAGCAAACAGATGTTTGCCAATGAAATTCAATGGAGAATCCCTAACAAATTTTCCCTTAAGGTCAAGACTTTGTACTTGTCTAACTGGGAACCTGAGAAGGGAAAAAAAGGAAATTAATTTTTTTAACAGTGCAAGGAGTTTGGCTATAGAGAGGGCAACAAGATGGTTCTTATCCAGCCTTCTAGTCCATGGAAGACAAGAATCCTGGAGGTGAGGAACAGGCCAGATATCTGAAGGAGGGCAGCCAAAGAGGAGGAAAACATCCAGGGACCCCAGAGGAGTCAACCTGACTTTGATAGGCAGGAAGATTCCAAAGCAGATCACAAAGAGATTGTTCTGGATCAAAACGATGACTCCACATCAATTTGTCAAGAACCAGTGTTGCTAAACAAACCTCATTTGACTTGAAGATTAAATAAATGCATAAATAAAATGGTCTTTCTAGGTTGTGGAAATGGTAGCTAGGCTAAATACTCCAGCTAATGAAGTGGTTGGAATGACACAATGACTTGAAAATCATACAATGGGTGTTTATCCAGAGTTCCTCATCAAGTTGGTGCCCCTCCATTCAGTTCTTTCTAAAAATTAGGATGGAGTGAATGCTTGTCAGTCTGAGAATACAAACTGCATGATTACTACTGTAGCAGAATGAAATAAAATTCAACATGTAACTCTAGAAGTTAGGGAAATGGGATGCAAACAACAGGATGAAGTGTAACCAGAGAAATTAAAAGTTATAAATGTAGGAAAAAACACAGACTTATAGGAGTGTTGTTTAGTTTCTGACTGAACTCATGAAAAATCTCTAGAAATGGAAGTTAATTTTAAGCAATGGGTAAGTAATGTTAAGCACAGTAAGAAATAGACCAAAAAAGCTAAGGCATGAGAGAAAAGGAAATATCATTAAGTCTAATTTGTACTATTTACTATACCACTATTTCTATTTTTGGATCTACCATGCATCTACCAATCCATTTGCTGTTTTATACTTTAAATGTCTCCCCCTTTTGTTAGGTTCATCAGTTCTGTCCAAATGACTTTGATTTATTGCTTCGTTGAACCATTAACCTTCTGTCCTATATTTTTTGCAGTTCAAGCCCTTATCCATTTCCTACATACAGTATGACCAAACCACCTCTGCATGTTTCTTCTTAGTTTGATATTCATTTAACATCCATTCAACCTTGGCTTCATGTTTTAAGTACCATCTTCTCACTTTTCCTAGCGTAATTCAACTCTTCTCTCGTAATCCAAGGGGCAGAATTATGCTCTTACATGCAGCCACTTCGTCTAGTGTTGGTCCAGGAAAGGGCATAATTGGTACACCAGATGAATCTGTACAAAGCCTCCCCACCCCAGCCATGACCACAAGCAATGAGTCTAGGAAGACTATTAAATTATTCACCAATTCAATGTGGGGGAGTACCACCCCCTCCAGAATGAAAGATCGTCTGGTCCAGGGAGGCAGAAAACCCCAGAGCCTCTCCATTTGCCAGTATTCCTCCTTTACAGCCTCCAGGCACTTGGCCAGCATCACCACAGCAACAACTATCTGACGAGGGGTGGAAATATGTAATTGGGTATCATTAACATACAGACGATATGACCCAATCATACAATGGTGAAGGAGAGCAAGGTCCTTTAATGAGGATTTCTCTGGTGTTTTTACTGCCATTCAACGCTGATCTTCATAATTGGAGTACATTTCTGTGCACAGATATTCCAGAAGGATTTGCTTGTATTTAGGTGTTTACGTGACAGGGCAAAGCAGGTAGTTTTACATGACAGGACAAGGCAAGGTGACAGTACTGCCCCCCCCTCCCCATAGCTTTCGAGATGGGTGTTGCCACCTATACCTCCCCAGAGATACAGGCCAAAAACAGCTATTAAAAGAGATGAGTGAAAAGCTTTTACAAAAGAACTTTTCCATTTCCCACCCTGGAAAGTGTGGGGTGGGGGAACTGTTGGAATAATAACCAGACTTCTCAATGCATGAATTCTACATTATGAAATTTTATTGCTGGCATGCTGGACTAGCTGGGTGTAATACAAAAATAGTCTCTATACAAATGTTCTTCGCAATTTTTTTACAACAGGAATTTTGTCTGTGATGTCTCACCCAACATGACAGCTCCCCAAACAAAACCAGCAGCTCACAACATCCCTTTCATGGCCCTTACCCCACCCCAGAGTCCTTTTCCATCTCTTTCCAATCAGCTTTTTATTGCAACAGATGGTGGAACACCCAACTTTACATCAATGGAGTATTGCTATTTTTGTCAAGAGTGGGAGAAGGACCAAACCTTTCAGACATATTGTTAACTATCTTGGGGAAGGGGGAAAAAAATTAAACGTAGGAAGGGGCAGAGCTCTGGAGGGATAAGTCAGCATTCCTAAGGCTTGGGAGATGACTCCCCTGACACAGCTTCCTGCTCCTCTCCTGGGAAGACCCCCGATTGCCCCTTCTGGAGTTGCTCCTTCCCCTGGCAACTTCTGCTTCCAACGTTTCTATGGGAAGATTAAACCTAGGGTGGAACTTAAAGCAGGCTGGGAGGCTGTGCTGCAGGCGAGGCCTCCAAGTGCTCCTTCCTGCAGAGGGAGCTTTCCCACAGGTCTATGTCTGTCTGTCTCCCACATCCATATTAGAAATGCTTCTCTCACACTTGGGAATCATGTTCGGGACTCCCTTGCATAGGGCTCACCAGGAGAAGGGAAGGCTGTTTCCTGGAAGGGCTATGGAAAAGCAACTCAAAAACTAAGCACACAACTTTCCATTTCAGCAAACAAAGGCTGCTGCTGCCCCTGACCTCTGCTGTCATCCATGGACAAAGCTGCTGGGAAAAGACCCTGCTTGATCCCAAAAATGCTTTTTTTTTCAGGAGGCAACTAGACTTTCTTGTTTTTTCTCTGAAGATGTTTCACTTCTCATCCAAGAAGCTTCTTCAGCTCTGACTGGATGGTGGGGAATGGAAGGATTTATATTCCTTGCAGACAGATGGTCATTTGCACCCTTTGAGAGAGTCCCTGGGACCATTTGGAGGTTTACCTGTGTTCGCAGGCTCACCTGAGTAGCACAAATGTGTGTGGAGCCTTCTTGGCTGCAGGATGTTTTCTGCCCTGGGTCCCTTCACTGTGGAAGCAGGCACAGGCTGTTGGGGATGAATCAGTGTTGTCTGAATCTCAAACTGAAGCACAAGAGCCTGTGCCTCAAAGAAAAAGCAAGCAAGTCCAGTTGCCTCTTGGGAAAAAAACCCCACCTTTGGGACAACCCTGCCTAGATGACTGAGAATCTCCATAGACCCTGCTTGATGGCCCAGATTCTACAGCTGCAGAGAGAAAACATGGGTGTGTGTGTGTGTGTGTGGGGGGGTTCCTATGCCATTTTCCAGAGACTGACCATGATAACTGCACCTGTGTCCTGTGTAGCAGCTCCAGATGACAGGCTAAGCCTCATTTGGATTTCACCAAATCTCCAAACATTGTTGGACTGTATTGTTTTCTCCTGTGCAACAGTCAGAAATCTGTTTCTACTACTTCAATCATGCGAACACACTCACACTTCTTTCTGTTAATGGTGAATGCGCCAAAGAGTTTTTTTGCTCACCCCCACCACCTCTCCAGGGAAGATGTCACGCCAAGACATGACAGCTTTGCTCCCGGTCTTCCAAAGGACAGCACACTGGAGAGCCACTGCTGCTGGAAAATGAACTGATGATGGATGAGAAAAGGAAACTGGAGACTCTGCAACAGAATCATCTCCACAGGACATGACTAATCTGGCAAGAAAGGCATCCAGTCCAAAAAAACCCCATGGCTCTGGCATCACACAGCTGGATCCTAGCTTGGAGCAAGGGGCACCCCCCCCCAACCTGTGCATACAGGTAAGTGCTGTGACCAGCGACAAAGGTGAGAGTGTGCCAAGAGCATACATGGAGGGGACTGAAGTGAGGTCTGCAGTGGGGGGAGAGGTGGGGGATGGAGTAGAAGGAAGAGGGAAGGGACAACTACCCCTTTCACATTATCAAAAATTTATCCCTTCAAACATGCCTCCATGGTTAATGGGACAAGAGATAAAAATCAGCAGAATCAATGCAACATTGCTGCACTTTTCAAAAGCTACCATTTTAAAAAATCAAAACCAAAACAGAACACCCAGGAGATCCAAAATAATTAAGTGGCTTGGAGACCAGCCTCCAGAAAAGCTACATTGTAAACAGCTCTGGGTTGAAACTTGGCCTAGCTGGAATCTGCAACAAATTGTCTTGGTTCAACAAACTCAGAATAAAGATGAGACATTTGCAAGACCATAATCACACTGGGGTCTCAAATTAATGCTTGCACAAAGTAAATTCAACCTGGGGCTTAAACTGAAAACAGAACCCAGAGTATTGAACAAAAATGGGTTTAAGAAAGAGTTACCCTTTTTGAAACCCAGGGTAAAGGACATTGGAGAAAAAAATGATTAAGCTTATTCAAACCGTATGGAGCAAAATGCAATCCACCTGCTTTCCCGTTTGTGTTAGGAAAGGAGCCTGCTGGGACAACTTTTGCCAAAACCACTCTACATTTCAGTCCAGAGAACAGTGTGGTTAAAAAAGGCGGAGAGGTAGATTTCGGAGTCATTAAGTAAAAGCAGGCTACTGTCTATGATGAAAGTTCAAATCCACGGTGCTGGTCCCAGCCAGGTGTCTTCCACTTGTCCTCTTGGGGCAATCTCGGCAAGCAAAAACCCCTCAGCACGCAGGGAAGACTGCTACATTGCTTGGCACCTAGGCCCGGCCCCAATTCTTGCACCAGGCTAGGCAGGTGGAGCGTGACTTCCGCCTCCTGTGCGAGCTACTTCCGAAGGTAGCGCTGTGCGAGAACGGCGGCGTCCAGGGTGTTCATGGGCTGGGCATCATGGCCAAGGCGTCTCACTGGAGGGACGCTGCCAAACTGCCGCTTTTGCAGGAAGTTCTTTGCCTCATGGAGCGTGTTCTTCTCCTCCGCTAGCAAGAGCTGCTGCCTCATGTAATTCTCAAACTCGTACTGTGAACACTCCTCAGTCACCTTCGCCTGCAGGGAGGACAAAGTCTATTGGGGGGCCAGAACTGTGTCCAGCCCTTCCTGCCTTTTGTCACCAGAAGACAAATGCTGTTGATCTGCGGCTTCCTGAATCCCAGCCTCATTAAGAGCAGGGCAGACAGTCTGCAAGTAGCTTTCAGAAGACACCTGCTTATTCTCTCTGTACATGCACGCCCATGCATGCATGCCTGCAAGCACACATGCATGCACACACATTTACACACTTACATCTTTCTATGCTACTGATTCCCTGGCAATAGAAAATGCCAGTTTGCATTGACGGTTTGTCAGACTAGCAAAGGGAGAATTTATGAAATGAGTCAGGACAGCAACAGATACAGAAATGTCACCAGCTGAGGCCAATCCTAAGCTAGATCACCCCATGCTTTCATCATTTTCCTTGCAGGCACACATGCAGATAGATACATGGCACAGAGGGGGTCATAAGGGATTGGAAGACGCTCCTGGAAAAAGCTCAGAACAAGACAGACCAGACCGTCTCCTCAAGAGCTGCAATAGCAGTTGGGATGATGCCCAGTCTGAGACCCTCCACAAGGCCTCTCCGGGCAGGGCATATCTTACCTCATGTGCATGTTCTGGGTTGACCACCTGATCGTCGACATCGGGCACTACCTGTAAGGGCCCACTGAGGGAGGACATGGACTGCCTGCAGGAGACAAAGTTTTGCTGTTCAGCAGGGTGAAGACTCCTGCTAGGAGCAGGCAGGATGTCACTGGACTCCGATGTTTGGCCCAGCCCATGGAGAGAATTTCCCAGCCAGCCCAGTGAGTGTCATAATGCACACCAGAGCGCAGGGGAGCAAGTGCGCCCAAGGCATACCAAGCACAGCTTATTATCCTAGGGGTGCTTCTCTATCAGGATGGGGGAGGGAGATCAAGTGTAGCATCTTTCAGTTCACACTGCAGAGCTGAGATGATGCCCTCACTAGAGCAACCCAAAGACTGGCAAAGAAGAGCTAAGAGGCCAGAAATGATCAAAGGCCAGCCAGTTTGGCAACCATCATCTCTCCGATTTGTGCTCTCCAACAACAAATGCATCTAGAACTGAATCTCCTTCAGCCACCTGGTTGGGGACCCCAGGAGGAGTTCTTCCAATTTTCTTAGTTGAGATTTCTGCAAAGGCAGGATCTCAAGTAAGGCCCTTTGTTAGAGGCAGAAAATGGCAGGAAAAGGCAAAGCAAGGGAGCTGCCAACATGTGCTGTCAAACATGGAGAGTCAGGAAGCGCTCCAGAGGATTCTCTTTCAAACAGTCCACTTTGGACGGACGAAGAAGGGCAACCCAATCCAACCCACCCTCCATCTGGCAAAGCTTGGGCTGGCATGCAGGGCAGAGCCACTCCAAACCACCTCTCCACACACAGGGCAGCCCCTGCAGCCTCGCCCTCATATCCCACCTCCCCACTCACCAGGATGCAATTATGGAGCTGAGGGATTCGAGCACTTCTGAGGCTGTCAGGCGTTGCTGAGGGTCCAAGACCAGCAGCTTCCGGATCAAGCACACGGTGTTTTCGGACACCCGCCCATCCCTGCTGGAGAACAGTGAAGAAGAGCTAGAGAAATGGCAGGTGCCCAAACCCCCAGAGCCAGAAAGAACGGTGGTTCAGGGAGACGGGGGTGCTGGAGGATCAAGGCCTGCTTTCACTCACTCTGGGATCGTGTACTCAGCAGCCTTGATCTTGCGGAAGAGCTCTTGAGGGATGCTGTCATAGAAGGGAAACTGTCCATAGAGCATGGTGAAGAGGACCACTCCCAGCGCCCACATGTCACTGGGCTTGCCACGGTATGGCCGACCTGCAGGCAGAGGAGGCACCCTAGCATGGTCCACTAAGAAGCAGGAGCTAAACCACCCAGCCAGTTGAGCTCGCACTCTTTCTGCCCCAAGCCACAAGTGTTCTGAGGCAGGGGGAAAAGAAGTAAAGATAGCCAGTGCTCTTCTTTCCCCTTCTCTCCCAGTCATAAAAAGCAGAACTTCTTTTCCACCCACTAGACCACCAGCCAGCCCAGAAAAAGGTTTTAGAGCAATTGTAGCTCTGTCTGGAGCAAGTTAGAAATAGGTCTGCTCTTCATTCTGGAAATCCGCCCACTTCCAGACACCCAAAATGTGCTGTGCACAGGAAGAGCCTCTACTTCCAAAAAATGGAATAGACAGCAGCATCACAAAGGAATGGAAGCCCTCGGGGCAAAGAAAAGGGTTGTTAGAGACATCCTTGATGAAGGGACGCTACTTACTGCTGAGGACATCAGGACTAATGTAGGCAGGGCTGCCCCGCTGGTCCTTCAGCAGGTCATCTTCACTCACCAAATGCTTCCCAAGACAGAAGTTGGTGATCGTAATTCGGTGGGTCCTGAAGCAAAGACAGAATTAAAATGGAAGTGGAGAGACAAGTTGGAGAGAATTCAGAGAAGTGCAATGAAGGCGATATCAGAACCTGAAATGTGCCCTAGACTGAAGGAATGTATGATGTTCTCACAGCGAAGATGTGATAGCTATGTTCAGGTATGTGAACCACAAAGAGTTATAAACTGTTTCCTATGGCCCCAAAACTAGGTCAGAAATTACCAATATAAGCTGTAGTTACCTAGATTTCATTTAAATATATGATAAGATACGTACAACAGTGGAACAGTCTACCAATGGAGGTTATGGGTTTTGAGTCTCTGGAGATTTTTAAGAGGCTGGGTAGCCAACTCGGACAGTCGGTTTAACTGATCTCTTTGTATACTGCAGAGGGTTGGAGCAGATGATCCTTGTGGTCTCTTCCAACTCTACAATTCAATGATTTTATGAAAAGTAAGCAGAGTCCCAATAAAGGTGCACCCAGACAGCTTTCACGACCAATGGTACTAACTTACTGATTATATCTGAATGCTACCAAATTCAAATAGCCTCCACTGGTAAGTATCGTGACTGTGAATTGACTTATAAAACTTTGGAAAGCTAGGTCTGCCCAAAAGCTCTCCAAAAGATCTTTGGGCTTGATCCAGTCCTTCAGTCTTCAGTTTCCTGGGGGTGTTGAGAGCCTATAGTGGAACAGGGTGCAGAAGAGAATCCTGGATGCTGTACTGGGGAAACAGGGAAGGCTAATATCGCCTGAGTCAGAAAATCCCCTGCATCATCATTCCTCATACCTGAGGTAACAAGCAGGGCATGCATAAATTTGTTTCTATTTCATACAGCTGGGACTCCAGACTCCTCAGAACTTTAGAAAAGGAATAGTGTCAAATTGCTGTTAAAACAGATAAGGAATGGTTGCTGGAATTGGGGATGTCTAGTTTAACGAAGAGAAGGACGAGGGGGACATGATAGCAGTCTTCCAGTATCTCAGGGGCTGCCACAAAGAAGAGGGAGTCAAGCTATTCTCCAAAGCACATGAAGGCAGGACAAGAAGCAACGGATGGAAACTAACCAAAGAGAAGCAACCTTTAACTAAGGAGACATTTCCTGAAAGTGAGAACAATTAACCAGTGGAACAACCTGACTCCAGAAACTGTGAATGCTCCAACACTGGAAGTTTTTAAGAAGAGACTGGATAGCCATTTGTCTGAAATGGTATAGGGTTTCCTGTCTGAGCAGGGGGTTGGACTATATGACCTCCAAGGTCCCTTCCAACTTTATTATTATTAAAATGAAAAAAGGAAAGAATCTTCCAACTCAGGCAAATACAGAATTAGAATGGATTTCCTATAAAGCAGAACAAGGGAAATTTGCTAAGCAATAGTGAATTTGTTATTTTATATTCCCTTCTATCTACCACAGGAGGGGTTTTTTGTAGCTACAGGATTAAAACCAAGAAAACACCCATAATCACTGTAGAGAAAAGAGGACAGAGAAGGCAGCCAAACAATCAAATGCACCAAACCAAACTTCTGCAATCCAAGACTGTTTATGAATTCAGCCACAAAGATGTTCCAAATTTCATGTGCTGCCAAAAAGAGACCCTTTCCATGGAATCATAGAATTGGAAGAGATCTCAGAGACCAAGCCGACCTTCTGCTCAATGCAGGATCCATTGCAGATTGCTGTCTAGCCTGTCTGAAGTCCTCCAGCGAAGGCCAACGGAGAGCTCTTTGCCATCAGGAAATTCCTCCTTTCCCGCAGGCTCAATCCGTTGGCTCTGACCTTGCTCTCATAGCAATGGAGAACTCCCTCCCTTTCCTTGCCTTTCAGATGTCAGAAGACAGTAGGAGGCTTCCCCTCATCCTTTTATTCTGCAAGCTAAACATGGTCCATTGCTTTCATCGTTCCTCAGAGGGTTTCCATTCCCTCCTCCATTTTGATACCTATTCTCTGAACACGGTCAACTTTTTCCATGTTGTTTTAGACTGTGGTGCCCAGAAGCAGACCCAAGGTCCAGTTTTCTCAGGAGCCAATCTTATCCAGGTAAGTGCATAAAAGAAGTCATAATCAAGCTCAGAAGGAAGAAGCTTCAGGTTCCCTGATCTCAAACTACTTGACAACTCTAGAAGCTATCAATTCTGCCCAGTATATTCAAATCTAGGAGTCCTGGTCAAAAACTCAGCAGCTACTTTTTCCAAACAGCTTTCTCACAGAACACATTGCAGCAACGACCTGGACATGGGCAAAATATAGGTCAGAAAGGTGAGGTTAGAAAAAGCTGTAGGTGGCAGAAGCCAAAGTAAGTTTGCATGAGTATCTCTTTCTGAAGCTAGAACCAAGAGTATCCCCGGAGCTAAGAGCTTTTGAGCCCTGCTTCCCCACACAAGTGGTGAATTCCAACCTCTAAGAAATAGCTTCTAACTTCCCCAAAGCCTCTCAGAATACCCAGACTAAGCCCATTCAGCCTCCTTTCCAAGGCCAGAGAGCTGCATGCATTCAGGAATTTTCACTATCTGGCTGGAGGCTGGACCAGCTCTTTCCACCCAGTCTTGAAAGAACTTTGGGGTACTTTCCCCATGAGTGAATGAGAACAGGCCAGAAGGCTGCTGCTGAACCCTTAAAATGCTTTTAGGATGATGCACAAAAACTGCTGCCCAGATACATTCCTCAATCTGTCTAGGCATAATGAAGACAGGAGGCGGTGGGCAGCCTCTTGCATTTAGGCTCTGTGAAATACAACTAGCTAGCCTGGTCTCCCTTCTGGCTGGCAGAGTAGCTAGCCCAATCACCCTATTAGTTCTTGTTGTTAAGGGATAGTTTTGTGCCATTCGTTTTATTGAATACACTTTTATTGGTCAATGACTGCAATAATGTTTCTGCCTGTCTGCACCAAGGACAAGCTGCAGAGTCACTAGAGCAATGACAGTACCAACCTCCAAATTTCTGATTGGGGAGCTGACTGACACATCTCCTCCTCACTCTCTTCCAGTGCTACCAACTGCCCCTGATGGAAATGTCATCCATTCTTGGCCCTTTGCCCACCAGAGAACAAAAAAAGGTGTGTACAGGAGAAATACCATCTGCCCTGGACATGGCTATACATGGTAGACCAGCTGAAACTTTTCAGGGGGTCTCTGAAGACCTGCCCTGCTACCCACTTCCCCAGCTGTTTGCAAAGGACAAGTGAAGACACTCTGGGAACCCTCAACAACCCCATGGCCGAGCAATTTGCAAAAGGAACACACCTTTTGTTTAGCACCATGTTCCCCAGTTTCAAGTCTCTGTGGACAATGTTCTTCTGCAAAAATAAAACAATCCTGCAATTAGAACAACTGAGATTATTCTGCCCAATGCAGAAGACCCAAACTAAGCATGTGATTGAATCCCCCGAGAGAAGAGCCCTGCTCAGTTCTGGCTTCTGTTCTTTGGCTCCTGCCAAGGCAGGTGAGAAATAAAATTTCTCAATAAAAATCTCAATAAAATTTAGGGTTGGTGCCCTGACCGCAACATTCTTCTAGCTGTGCAAGATTCTGGGGCTGGTGTGCACTCCATTACACGGCTGCTACCATACTGTGGAATAAGTGCAGAAACATGGTACCTTGTGCAAGGCTTCCACCACCCGCACAACATCATAGAAGATGACAATGGTCTCTCGTTCGCTAAGCCGCTTCTCTTTGATGACATAGTGCTGGAGATTGATGAGATCAGCTGTCTTGTCACTGAAGTCATGGGCACAGAGGCAGTCCAACACTAAACAAATACGTTTCCTCATTTTTCGGATCACCCGATTGGACTCCAGTTCTTCCACCAGCTCACAGGTTCTGTCCTGCATAGTCCCAAGTCACAGGGACCAGTGTTAATTGAGCAGGGAGAAACCCATCCTACCCATTGATTAGACACAAGCCCGCTTTTTGCTGCTTCCATGAGGGCCATAACTGTAGATTTTGTACCAGTGCAAAATTGCTCTTTACAACCATTAATGAAATTCTCATAGATTTCTGAAGAGTGGGTAGGTGCAGAAATATTTTGTCTTACTGGAAGCGTACAATTCTTCCCAGCAAGCATGCCCCAGACTTGCCAAAAGCTCCCCAAGGACATCCCCCCCTTTGCTTAGGAAATTATGATTAAACTGGCACAGAGGGGCATTTGATTGCCAGAATCTAACAGTCTCAGGCAGAGGAGCTGGACTGAGACTGTGGCAGCTTCTGCAGGCAGCACATGACATCAAAACCACAATGTCCCCAAAACCAATTAACATGGGCTGCGCCATTTGAAGGCTTAAAAAAAACAGGCCTCTCAAGGCTCCACCATGTCAGTGCTGGGAAGCCAGCAAGCAATGGTGTTTAGAGAAGGGCTCCAACTTCTACCTGGAAAAGGCCATGATGATGGACCACCCCATCCTGATTGTGCAGGAGAGAGAGGAGAGAGAACTCTGTGTGCAGCAGCATTTTGCCCTGACGTTCCTCTTGGGTTTCTGTGCCATGGTCATTCTTGTCCTCCAAGGTGAGGATCTTTGTGAATGAAACAAAGGAAAAGCAGCTCAAGACAGTAAAAGTCAGAAAGGCCAGTCTCAAATGCAATGCAATGCACAGAAAATCACAGCAGGGCACAGAGCACCTTGAAGCCCAAAGTTGACATCATAAATAAAGGAGGCCCAATTTCCCTTTTTGGTCTGGCTCAAGAAAAGGGGGTACACCTTTCCCCAACACTCTTCCTGTTGTTCTGCCTGGAGGTTAGAGGAATTTGGACGTTAATGGTTCTAGGGCAGGTAACTGTTTTCACATCTTATTTTATGACCCCTAGCCTCAGCAGCAGCAAGCAACACAGAGAAGGTGTAAGAAAAGACTTGAGCCCTCTGGAAAAGCATCACCAGGTAAAAGGGGCTGCTGTGGCTTTGGGGACTGGACAGCTGCAGAAGGCATCTTTCCTTGAAAGGCCTGCGCCTCACTTGAGGAAAACCACCAATGTTTTAGTTATGGTGCCACCACTGCATATTGATTTTCCACAGAAGATTGACCAGGCCTTGCCTGTCCCACTCCCTTCTTACAACAGCATTTAGAGGACCAGATTGTTGGGGGCAATATGCTGACTCTGTAAAAGGCTTAGAGAGGGTTGTAAAGTACTGTGAAGCGGTATATAAGTCTAAGTTAGGCTTATATATCACCCCATAGCACTTTACAGCACTCTCCGGGTGGTTTACAAAGCATTATTTGCATCTTGCCCCCAACAATCTGGTCCTCATTTTAGCAACTTCAGAAGGCTGGCAGGCCAAGTCAATCTTAAGCCCCATTAGGATCTAACTCCTAGCTGTGGGCAGAGTTTGCCCACAATACTGCATTGTAACCATTGCACCACCAGGGCTCCTCTTAACATTCGCTGCATTCAATCCCACCTGTACAGACTCTGCAGTTCAGCAGAACTTTAGGATTTAAACAATGTGTCTCTCTTTCATGTCAGTTATTTCTGGGAAACTGATTCTGTAAATTGCTTCTTACCTTCAGCTGATAAAAGTCATCTGTCCCATCCTTTCTTGCCAAGCACTGAACAATGCTAGGCACTGGGGAGTTGCCTAAACGTGGGCCTAGGAACATAAAAATAGAACATCTGCCTTGTTAGCTTATCCCCAGAAGCTCCCTCTCTGCTCAGCAAGACGTGTTTTTCTTTAAGCCACAGAGATGGCCAAATGGTGATGGCCCTAATGTGTCCTTCCCAGCTCAGCACAAGAGCAGGAGAATGCCGTGGCCATCCACTCTGAAACTGAAGCCAGAAGTGTCACACGAAAGTGTAAACCCTGTAGCATGTTGCCCTCTTTTCTGAGAAAGTGCAATCTTTTCTTGATGAGCCAGCCGCACTGGGGTACTAGGGACAATTATGCTGGCAGTGACCACAGCAGAAAGGGATTCAAAATCTTTATTCCCAAATGCTGAGATTAGAAACAGGATTGGGTCTGGGCTCCAATCCTCACACCATCTGGTGATGAAAAGAGGCTGGGATACCTTTCAGGAGTTCTGCAGTGCTGCAACCTGGCTGAATATATTGTCTGTCAAGGACCAGGAATTTCATCCTGTTTTATGACAGAACTCATTAGGCAAAGGAAACGTTCTGCATGTCTGATGATCTTTACAGCACTGAATAGCTGGTTAGCTGCAGTGTCCTGAGGCAAGAATCTCTTCTTACTCACCAAGTATGAAAGGCCCAGCTCTTTTGGTGTTACTGCTGGAAATCCCTGGGCAGAGAACCTTGGCTGATGTTTCCCCACCACCTCTATCGGAGGTTCTTCGCTTCATTCTGAGTTCTGGAAAGGAAAGGCAGACGCTGCTTTAAGCTCAATTCTTTTCCCCAATGGAGCTTTTATGTCACAACTACCTTTTTGTACCACCCAGAAGCTCATAAATTTACACGTTTCTTGCAATGGAACTTGAGGATGACCTTGGAGGAGGAAGGGAAGAGTTGCTGCCTGGGAAGCAATCAGCGAAGACAAGCAGGAGCCCCCAGTAGTTTAATGGTCAGAGAGAAAGGAAGGATCCACTACATGAGGTCTCCCTCATCTCATTGCATTCTAAGGATGATTTCAGCAAATTGATTTTGAACTAATTCAGGCCTCTGGCATCCAGGACTGTCCACCCACAGCAGAAGCACCAAGAATAACAGGGGAAATAAAAGAGGTTCTCGCACTATTAAAGCTGTTAAAAAAAACTATTAAAACTTTGGTTTCCTGGACCATGGACTGTATTTCCTACAAGAAGGACTCTTGGCAAAGGATGAGCTGCACCTCACAAAAACAGGGAAAAGACTGGCCCAACTCATCAGGAGGGCTTTAAACTAAAATTGAGGGGGAAGGGTGACCAATCTTTAGAATCTCTAGAACACAAAACCAATAAAAAAACCTCCCCAAACCACTGGACTGTGTAGCATTGAATAGATTTATACTGAAGTTAAGATGCAACACCGAGTAACAAATGTACCCGGACATCATGTTTGTTTACTAAGCATTTATGATTTATAGTAATAGAAAATCAATAAAACACTTATAAAAAAAGGAAGAAATAGATGAACTCTTTGCCAACCAGTTAACAAAAATGTGTGTGGAAAGCATACCACACTAGTAATAGGAGATTTCAGCTATCCAGATATCAACTGGGAGACAAAGTCTGCAGTGAGTGGGAGATCAAACAGATTCCCAACCAACCTAGCCTACAACTTTATTATCCAAAAGATGGAGGAGGGAACTAGAAGTAAAGCTACATTGGACCTAATTTTTACTAATAGAGAAGTGATAGAGGGAGTTGAAGTTGCTGGAACTTTGGGGGAAAGTGACCATGTCATATTGGAATTCAATATAATGCAAACAGAAGCAATAGAAAATAATCTAACCAGTGTCTTAAACTTCAAGAGCTGATTTTAACAAACTCAGAGAGAACTTAGGAAAGATTCCATGAACGAAAATCCTAAAGCGGAAAATAACTCAAGAAACGTGGGAAACACTGAAAAATGCAATCATAAAGCCCAGAAAAAGAAAAACAAGAAATTCACGAAGAAACCAAAATGGCTGCACAAAGATTCTTCTGACAAACTGAATAACAAAAAGGATAAGTACAAAAAAATGGAAAAGGGGACAAATAACTGATTATTATCAGACAGCCAGAACATGCAAAGACGAAGTTAGGAAAGCAAAGGCTCAGAATGAACAAAAACTTGCAACAGAAATCAAGGATAATAAAAAAAGGGTTTTTTCAACATATTAATAACAAGAAAAAAGTCACAGAAACTATAGGTCCAATAAAGAGAGAAGGTGGCAAGGAAGTAATAGGCAGCAGGGAGAAAGCAGAGCTGCTTAAGTCATTCTTTGCATTAGTCTTCATACAAAAAGAAATTATAGTCCAACATACTAAAAAAACTACTGCAAAAGGCAAACAAAAAACAAAAATTAAATAAGAAAGTCGAAAGAGAACACCTATCCAACATTGATGAATATAAATCACTAGGACTCCAGACAGATTACATCTCAGAGTTCTGAAGGAACTGGTAAATGTTATCTTAGGACCATTGCACCATATCTTTCAAAAATCCTGGAGCACCGGGGAAGTACCTGAGGATTGGAAAAGGGCTGATGTGGTTCCCATCTTCAAGAAAGGGAAAAAAAATGGACCCAGGAAACTGTAGACCAATCAGTCCAACATCAATACCTGGGAAGATCCAGAAAGATAATAAAAAAAACAGATTTGCGAACAAATAGAAGCAAACAAAGTTATATAACTAGTAGTCAGCACGGGTTTGTTAAAAACAGATAATGCCAAACCAATCTTATTTCATTCTTCAATAAAGTGACTAAACTAATAGACCAGCAAAATGCTGTGGATGTAGTATACTTAGACTTCAGTAAGGCATTTGACAAAGTAAACCAGAACCTGCTGCTTGGTAAGCTAGAAAAAGGTGGGATAGACAACATCACCACCAGATGGATCTGTAGCTGACTGACAAACCGTACTCAGCGAGTAGTCCTCAATGGCACTACATCCATACGGAGAGAAATAAGCAGTGGGGTACCACAAGGCTCCGTCTTAGGCCCAGTGCTCTTCAATATCTTCATCAATGACTTAGATGAGGGAATAGAAGGGGAACTCATCAAATTTGCAGATGACACTAAATTGGCAGGAATAGCCAACACCCCAGAATACAAGCTCAGGATCCAAAAAGATCTTGACGAACAATGTGTCTTATCCAACAAAATAAGTTTTAATGTGGAGAAAAGCGAAGTTTTATATGTAGGCAGGAAAAAATCAAAGTAAGATCACGTCTGGAATACTGCAATCAATTTTGGTCACCATATTACAAAAAAGATGTTGAGATTTTGGAAAAAGTTCAGAGAAGAGCAACTAAAATGATCAAAGGCCTGGAGACTAAAACATATGAAGAATGGCTGCAGGACTTGGGTTTGGCTAGTCTAAAGAAAAGAAGAAACAGGGGCGACATGATAGCAGTATTCCAGTATTTGAGGCGCTGCCGCAAAGAAGAGGGTGTCAAATTATTCTCCAAAGCACCAGAAGGTAGGACAAGAAACAATGGTTGGAAATTGACCAGAGAGAGAAACAACCTGGAATTAAGGAGAAACTTCCTAACAGTGAGGACAATTAACCAGTGGAACAGCTTGCCACCAGAAATTGTGGGTGCTCCATCACTGGAGGTTTTTAAGAAGAAACTAGACAATCACTTGTCTGAAATAACCTGCTTGAGCAGGGGGCTGGACTAGAAGACCTCCAAGGTCCCTTCCAGCTCTATTCTATTCTATTTATAACACCTCCAAGGTCCTTACTCTTACCTGCGTTTCTTTAATTTTGGAGAGAAACCAGACTGAAAGGAACCCTTCTACTCAGATTTATAAAAGGCTTGCTCTCAGACATTGCTTGGCACGGATATCTCATCTCTTAGAGGGAAGATAGGGAGGAAGATTAGCAGATTTTTTCTTATGCTTTAAGGATATTATGCTCTCCAGATATACAGGTGCTCTCACCTCTCAGACTATTGGAGAACAGAGATTATAGCTAGGTTATTGCTATGTTTGGAATCTGCCAGTCTTCTATTTTGGAACTACCTGTTCTCTTTCCTTTAACCACCAAGGCCTGCACCAGTTGCCTGCTTCAAAAAAAAAAAACAGCCCTATGCTGCCCCAAGAGGCAGGTCAGTCACCAGAACTGCTGACTGGAGGCACAGGCTTCTTCTGCACCCTGTGCTTGGTATCTCTATTTAGTGTCAGATTTAGTGGCTCAATACATTGGATGTTATTCTACAGCTTCTCTTTTTAAAAGGCTGAGAAGTCTGGAGGGCTACTGCACTTGGAACTGACTATTCCAACCCAACCGATGGCCATTTCGGCTGGTCAGGCACATTAGAAACTACAGCCACTGGTGTAAGTCGACCGTGCCAACAACACAGGCACGGTATGGCTTCTGCCTCTCATTCGCAAAGGCACGTTGACTGGGGCTGGCAGCTCCAATCTGAGCTTCTGGTTTCACACTCAGCACTTCTAAATGGCTTTTCAGTAACGAAGGCACCGGGCCCCCAGGGCAGACGGAGCAAAAGCCGGGCCTTTGCTCACGCTCTTGGGCAAAGTTACACACCTCTGTACTAATCCCAGGCATTTAATGCTCCTTGGGGGAATGCCAACGGCCAGGCCTGGAGGGTCGCCTTCTCCCGCAGACGGGCCTGCCCCAGGAGGGGAGCGGAGGGCCAGGCGACCCCACCTTCGCCCCGTCCACAAAGCCGCAGCCCAAGCACCGCGGCGCGCAGAGGGCGAGGCGGGGCCTCCTTCGGTCGGAAAGGAGCCGCCCCCAAACGTCCGAGGTTCTTCGCGGCCCGGAGGAGTCGCTTCCAGAGGCAGCACCTCCGCGGCTCGGAAACGGCGCGGAAGATCGCGGGCCGCAGCGGCTTCTCCCGCAGAACCGCCGCCCCGGGAGCCTCGCCGCGTTCCCTTTCCGGGCGAGTGCCAAACGCTTTCGCCGGAGGGAGGCACCCGATGCGACAGAAGCCGGCCGCCGGGCTCCGGCTACCGCCGCGCGGAACCCGAGGATGAGCCCCTTGCCCCGCCGGGCCCCCGTGGCCGCGCCCTCTCACCCATCGCCGCCGCCGCCTCCGGGGCCGGCCCCGCTCGCCTGACCGCCTCCCGCTCGGGCGCCCGCCTCGGCCCCTGCAGCGGACGTGACGCAGGAGACGTCAGGCCGCCGCCGGCCCCGTCCTCCGGATTGGTTGGGCTAGCAAGCACGTAGGCGTCCCCCGCCCCCTTCGTCCCTGGGCTTCCGGCGCTGCGGTTGGGAGGGGTCGGCCCGCAGGAGCCCACCTTGGCTTCGGCTTCACTGCCTCTTGGCTGGTCACCGGGGAGGCTCAGGCAGCCCAAGCGACGTCCTCTGGCGGCGTCTGCGGAACCGCCCGTCAGAAGGCCTGCTAGGAAAAGAGGAAAAAGCCTCCTCGCCCCAAGGCGGAGTCTCGGTCCAAGCGGCGTCGTTCTGAACTGACCCGGACCGTTTTGCTCGAGCCCCGGCCGGGGGTGGGCGGGTGCCAGTTGCTTCAAGTTCTGATTTTGTGACTGGACGGGAGAAATATTTAAAGTGTGGGAAGAGACTGGACAGCTACTTATCTGGAATGGTATAAGATTTCCTGCTCGAGCAGGGGGTTAGACTAGACTAGATCTCCAAGGTCCCTTCCAAGGCTGTAATTCTGTTAATATGAATAAGAGAAATGTAAGTTTATTATACCTGGATTTCAGCAAGTCTTTGATTGCATAACATTATCCTTCATAGAATGGAAAATAAGAGCTAGACTAGGATAACTGGATTCACATCTAAAGCAGGGGTGTCAAACTGCCGGCCCATAGGCCGGATGCGTCACACCGAAACTGGGCCCATCCCATTGCCGGCAATGGAGAGAAAGTCATGACATGTCACGTGATGTTGCGAGTTTGACACCCCTGATCTAAAGAGAGCTCATTAATGGCTTCTCTTGGAGAAAACTATCAAGAAAAGTATTTTATGTCTGTTCTGCTATTCAACTTTTTTTTTTTTATCAATAACTTAAGGGAGTTGAAGAGACACTTAGCAAACCTTAAATAGGATGGTATTTAACAAGATAAAAATCTAGCCACTAAAGTAATTGTAAATGGAGATCTTACAGAAAATTTCAATATCAAAAAGGCACAAGACAAGGGTGTCCATTATTCCCATTGTTATTTATATTAACACTGGAGGTATTAAACAGAAACATTAGACAAGATAAGGAAATTAAAGGATTGTAAATAAAAGATGAAAAATGCAAATTACAAGCATTTGCGGACAATTTGGTCTTTATACTAGAAGAGCCCCTAGAGACAAGCCTTAAGTTTATGAAAAAGATAGAAGAATTTAGAGAAGTGGTAGGTCTGAAAATAGAGAAAAGACCAAAGTAATAACTAACTAAATAACACCAGTGAGGTTAGCAAAAATGTTTAAAAATATATCAAGCAATTGTTAAAAATATAGACAGAAACCAGGCACCATCTTTGGTGGACATGCTCTAAAGCCAAAATATTCTGGTTAAGAATAAACACATGGTTATAGAAAATGACTAAAAATATATAGATTTTAAGCCAGAGCTATTTTTGTTAGGCATAATTGTAGGAAATTATGAGAAAGAATATATATATCTAATTTTACATATAAATACAAGAATTGTATTTGGTCAACATTGGAAAAATTAAGATTTACCAATGGAGGAAAAGTTAATTAAAAAAAATTAAATATGCAGAAATGGATAGATTGACATTAAAAATGAAAGAGAAAGAAGATTCGGTTTATTTTAGAACATGGGATACCTTTTATAAATGGCTAGAAAAACGAGGTAGAGAGAAAGGAATTTAACATGTATTAGTAAGTTAAATGTTGGAACCCAGACAATATGTTGCTGAGAAAATATAAAGCACTTGTGACTATAAAAAATTAATAAAAATATATATAAAACTAGATAAAAATCTATCTGCATCACGCTCAGAAAAATGTCAGTCAGGTATTGAACAGGGAGACCTGGCTTGACAGTAGACCATCTGAAACGGAATCCACAACTTTGAGTCAGCAATGTGAAACAACTTCATTCATTCAATCAATTAATTGCTGTTTTGGGGTGTATTAAGAGGAGAAAGTCTAGATCAGTGGTTCTCAACCTTTCTAATACCGTGACCCCATAATACAATTCCCCATGTTGTGGTGACCCCCAAGTGGGTGTGGCCATCAATAAGAGGGAGTAGGACAGCTAGGGAAAAGGGAAAAAATGGCGGACAGCGTGGTTTGGCGACCCCCGTGAAATGGTCATTCGACCCCAAATGGGGTCCCGACCCACAGGTTGAGAACCACTGGTCTAGATCATAGCAAATGTCACTCTCTAAAGCAGCACTAGTGGAATCTGCACTGGTAGGATGTGTGTGTGAACAAAATGCATTCTAAAGTTCCTTCCAACTTCATGATTTCTGGCATGAAAAACAACCAAGACTGCAGCTATTCTCCATTTACTGAAAAAAAGACCTACAAGGCTTAGTTAGCTGGTCCCAAAACAGAAATTATAAAGCAGCAATGGTAGGAAGATGGGATATGATTCAAGCCTAGATTAGACATCTCCAGCACTGCACATCAGGGAACACATGTGGTATATCTGTCATTTGGGGACAGCTGCATAGTTCCATTTATATTTCTGCAAATGTACCCTTCTGGCTAGGGGGCGCTCAAATAGCAAAGAACAGGAAGTTGGATCAGCCAATCAGCACTCAGGATGCACACCTCTGCACATTGTGCAGCTGGGATTGGGGAGGTGTACGCATTGCAGCCATCTGCAACCTATGCTTATCCATCAACCCCTTTGCAGTGTAGGTATGTAGGGACACTTAGGCACATTTGCAGGCAGTTCTAAATCAAGCAGGCTTCAAATAGACTCATAGTTTGCAAGCAACAATCTACTACCAGAGGACATGCTGTGGTTTAATGGACACAATGCAACAAAGCCTAACTCAGGTTAACAAAATATAACATTCCAACAAAATCAAATTATGACCTAATAGTATTAATATTCCTATAACATACTTAATTACTATCGCCCACTACAATCCATTTTTGCTAGAACTAGTGTGTTGCATAAATCCAGCCTTCAAATATGCAAGAACAGGGCATGGTTTTATTGACAGAGCCTCATTATTTTTAGGCAGTTTTTTTACAGGCCAGGGACCATAAAGAGGATTGGAAGTAATGTGAAGAACAACTGATCCTGGAATTCTGGGCTGTTTCATTTTTGTGTGTCTGGGTTTTCTGCAGATAAAAAAGGAACATTGCTTACCATCCTTTGCTTATTTTGTAATCAGAACGAACTAATACAAAAAACTCCAGAAAATCCAACCCATTAGGCACAAAATTAGTTTTCATTTCTGATTAGAAATTACTGTAATCCAAAGGCATACACCACACAGCGCTTCAACAGGGGGATCAAAAGACGTCCACCACCTCCCTGCTTCAACAGGCCGTCTGAATTTTAAAGCTTACGAGTTTATTCTTGAGGTTGGTGGGGAGAGAATATTAACAGAAAAGCCTCTGAAAATATTGTTCTTATTGGTAGACAATGGCTTATATTCTGACAAAGGAACGTCACCCTCCGATTCCCCTTTGAACCGGTCTGGGAGCTGCTTGGTCACACCGAGCAGGAAAGCAGCCCCGGACTTCCCAAGAGAGCGATGCGTCTTCTCGGGCACATTTCTCCTGAAACGAGCAGATTTCCAGCACCGGTTCTCCGCGTGCCCGACTGTCACCGGACAGGTCACTTGCCCGCTGGCTTCGGCCGAAGGAACTCGGTCCTGCCCTTGCCTCGGTCGCCGAAGGTGCGGACGCGGTGGATGAGCTGCAGCTGCTGCTCGATCGTGGCCCGGATGTCCACTTCGTCGGGGATGTGGACGTAACGGACGTTCCTGCCGGTGATGAAGAGGTCCTGCAGCCGGCAGGCGCAGCCGTGTCGGTCGGTGAAGGTGGCCTCGCCCAGGCGGACGTTCATGAAGGCGTCTACGTTGACGATGCGGCCCACGGCCACGCTCTCGTCGCGCAGCTCCACGGTGGTGACGCGGCTGTGCAGGCCCTGCAGCAGCAATACCAGACTGTTCTCCGCGATGGTGCGCTCCTTCACCGAGTGGCTGATCTCCATGGCGGCCCGGGGCGCGGCTCAGCCGGAAGACCCCGGGACCCGCATCCCAGCTCCGCTCTCCAACTGGAAGGCAGGCCGACGGCGGCTCGGGTCTCCGGGGCGAAAAGGCGCCAAGTCGCCTGCACGGCGAGGCCCCGCCTCCAAATCCGCGATGCCATTGGCCGGCCAGTGTTCGTCCGCTCGAGTGGGAGCGATGCCATTGGCCCGGCTGCGTGGAGGGCCCGAATCCTGAACGGAGGTTCGGCCCCGGAAGAGGCGCTTCCCGTCTTCCGCTCCCCTCCCCCTTCATACGCCACACAGAGGCGGTTTCACGGTTGGCGGGCGAGATTGTCCGCGTTGTGCACGGCGCCGTTTAATCGCTCGTGGTCTGGCCGAAATCTCCCTTCCAGGTCATGTGCAGGATGGGGCTATCCGAAGACTGAGCGGAATGGGAAGCGATGGGAAGTCTGGTCAATGATTTCTAATGCGAGGTCATATCCAACAAAATGCAGTTCAGCGATGAGAAAAGGTTCTGCTGTTAGGAATAAAGGAAGACACCCCCCCTCAGATAGAAGAAGAAATCTGGAGGCAGGAAGAAAATTTAATCACAACAGTTTAAATCTTTCCAAAGTAGAAATGAGCCCTCCCCCCAAAAGGAATTAATTAAAAAACGAGTCTTTTTTAAATTAAAACGAACAGTCTAGTTCATTTTCAGAGTCCACAGCCTCAGACAAACCCAAGTGCAAACAAAACAGCTCCAAAGTATCAACTTGAACAAACACTGAAAATAAGCTTAACCACAGGAATGCAGGACCGGCTACCGGCAATTAATGACGATTAGAACAGAAACACAGAAAAATACATAAAATTAATGAAACACATCAGATTCTTTCCTGAGACAGGGATTAACTTTTAACCTTTTCCCTAAAGATTGGATAAAGAAACTAGACCATCAATAGACACTGCTCCACGAATCAGGAATGACAGTTTGAAAACTCAGAAATTCAAATAATCAAAATTGACAATTTTGAAAACCCTGGAAAGGTATAAAGGCACACATTTAGAGACCACTCTTTCTAGCTAGCCAAGAAACTTTGCTGAATGTCACTCATCTTAGTTTCTTGCCACTAAGACTGCTTCAATTCAATTATTTCTCCAAAGTGCTGATTGAATCCCCAAGGGAGAGGCTCTTTCCACAGGAATGGAAAACCAAATGCACAGATACAGATAAGGTGGTACCTGGCTCAACTGTGAGCCATTCAGGGGTTCTAGTGCAGCAGGGGTGTAAGAAGAGCACTCCCTTCAGAGAAAAAAAATATTTGGGGCAGAATATTATATTTCTCCAAACGATCTTAAAGGCACACCCCCCCAGGTCTCTCTGCCCCAAGCAGAAACTAGGTCTGTAGAAATGCAGATCTGATAATCCTTTCAGAAAGACTAGAACCAGGTAGCTTGGAGCTGATTGAGATTAGAAAGATAAAGACCCCTGAAATCTACATACCCCTCAGATTCTAAAAATATGACCTTTAGGACATAATAGGACATAATTCTGACCTTTAAGACAATACCAAAAGGACATGCTCAAAAGCTCAGGTTCATGTTACAGGAACAGGAAACGACTTCAAGCACAAAAGCCCAAGAAGGTATAAAAACCCACCACTCCCAGCTACATGTGGTCAGTGTCAAAAGCCAAACTATGCAAAGCTAAGTATGAATTCACCAGACATGCCTTGATTATCTGGGGTATCGGATTTCAATGAGGGGATAGAAATGGACCCTGCCAAAGTAAAAGTAGTGCTAGAATGGCAACCCCCACGCACCCATAAGCAGCTTGAAAGCTTTCTGGGTTTTGCCAACTTTTACTGTCAATTTATTCCCTCTTTTGCAAAGATAGCCATGCCAATCACCGATTTACTCAAAGCAGGAAAAGGAGGGGAAAAACCCTGACCTTGTTAGCCTTTGCAATGGTTGTTAAGAGTGCCAGGCTGCATTCGAAAAAATAAAGAGACTTTGCAGTTGAACCAGTCCTTAAAAGCACCCTCACTCTGAACAATTCATCATTCAAGCCGATGTGAGCGACATGGCCGTGCTGTTCTGGCAAGAAATGCAACCACCAAGTCACTCTCCTAAATTTGGAATGGAGTTTGGGAGGCTCCTCTGAGATTAGCCAATCAGATTTTGTCTGTTTTTTTGTTGCAGGACCACTGATCATTTTTGGTACTGATAATTGTATGGGGGGGTTTAAAGAAAACGAAACACAACCATAGTCTCATTTGCCTGAAATGTCCTATGTGTAACAGCTGAAAAAACAATACTTTCTTAGAACAATCAGTTTGTTATTGGGTCTAATGTAATTTTAGTTTTGGCTTAGAATATTATGTGAACTATATGATACCAAAATGAAATATACATCTAGGAGAGTCAGTCAGCTCTGGGAGAGCAGTAACTTTCTTTAATCAGATTTTGATTACAAAAACTTCCTGGAGTGAATACTGCAATAAAGAAGGTTGTCTTATTTACAGCTGCAGCTAAAAAGAATAGCTGCACTATCATTGTAAACTTAGCTTTTATGGGTAACATAAATTGTTACTTCATAGTATGTATTTTTATTTACAGAACTTACCTGGGGGATTTATGGGATTTCTTTTTTAACTGTAGCTAACATGAACAGAGTTACTAATAGCACAGGAACAAAACTGCTATCCAATAGAGTATCCTCTGACATGTGTGCCCACATTTCCCTAATGCCAGAGAAAAGAACTGTTAAATGGATCTCAGACAGTTCCCAAATTTCATGTGCTAAGAAAAAGTGAGTAGCTTAAGAATCCATTCTGTTCTATCAGACTTAGGTCTTCTAATCAAGCTGGGTATCCTAGCATTCCTCTGCATTAAAGCTGCATGGCTCTTCACAGCTGAGGGTCATAGCTTATCCATCATTGCCAACATATCACATCCTTTGCTGCTTGTCTCACTTTGCTGTTCCGACATCTCAAATTCCCCCATGATGTGATCCAGCTTCTCATTCCGTTGCTGGTCCTGTTTCAATAAATGTTGCAAGCAAGTATTTATGTAAGAATAGAGGTGTGGACAAAATACAATATTACCCTAACATAGTATGAATGAAAATCTATGGATTCAAAACATCTCATTTAAAAAGAAACAGCTCTTAAAAACTCATGATTCATCCTTAATGGATTCTTAACATTTCTCATTTTCCTTTCCACAGAAATGGATTATTTGCGTATATGCTTTTAATATTTTGTTTTTCATGATCTGTTCCAGACTTATTTATCTGATAGGATTTTGAGCCATAGCGATTAATCTAGCATATTAAAATCTGCTTCTGGAAGTTCTAGCTACATGACTGACTTCCCTCAGTTTTTCCTTCCCCTCTTTTCTTAAAAGCCATGGAGAAGGAGGAGCCTTTCAATGACTATGAGTTATAATGACTTGTTATGTTTGGGAACAATGCTATATTTAATAATAATAGTAGTAGTAGTAGTAGTAGTAGTAGTAGTAGTAGTAGTAGTAAAGTTGGAAGGGACCTTGGAGGTCATCTAGTCCAACCCCCTGCTCAGGCAGGAAACCCTACACCATTTCGGACAAATGGCTGTCCACTCTCTTCTTAAAAACTTCCAGTGTTGCAACATTTACTGTTTCTGGAGGCAGGCTGTTCCACTGATCAATTGTTCTCGCTGTCATGAAGTTAATTCTAGGTTGCTTCTCTCCTTGATTAGTTTCCACCCGTTGCTTCTTGTCCTGCCTTCAGGTGCTTTGGAAAATAGCTTGATTCCCTCTTCTTTATGGCAGCCCCTGAGATATTGGAATACTACTATCATGTCCCCCCTTGTCCTTCTCTTCATTAAACTAGACATACCCAATTCTAGCAACCGTTCCTTATATGTTTTAGCCTCCAGTCCCCTAATCATCTTTGTTGCTCTTCTCTGTACTCTTTCTAGAGTCTCATCATCTTTTTTACATCGTGGTGACCAAAACTGGATGCAGTATTCCAAGTGTGGCCTTACCAAGGCATTGTAGAATGGTATTAATACTTCATGTGATCTTGATTCTATCCCTCTGTTAATGCAGCCTAGCACTGTGTTGGCTAACTATTTTGCACCGAAAAATTATTTTCAGACTAATCCACAATTTCAGTAGAGTATTTCTTATGAATGTGTGCTGTCTAAAAAAATCTTATTTTTGTATGTTTATTAACTGGAACAAAAACATTAAGAGGTATATGAAACTTACATATACAAATTGAAGTTGGTCCAGTTAAAAGAAAACCTGTGTTACTCATTTTTTGAAGAAACAATAAGATGCAGCAACAAATATCTACCTGGCCTGCATGTATCTTGATAACTTGACAAGATAACTCCTCTGGACGAGTCAGGGCAGCGTGTCTTAACAGAGCAAATAAAAACTCACATAAATACAATTAATTAATTTACTGAAAGTTTGAAAGTTTCTTTTTATCACTAACTCACTTCTGGAATATGACCTCTGATATTTCAAAGGCCAAGGGCAACTCTGGATATATGGAAGACCCACCACCATTGCTACTACCATTGAAAGCCAAGTATCATACTCTTCCTCCTCATCAGTAGTGAAAAGATTCAGACGAAAACCAGCCTCCTTGACTAGGGGCTTCTTGATCTCCAAGCCACCCATCAGCCTGGCTAATAAATTCAGCTCTTCTTTAGCAAGAGGGTTGGGAGCAGTGTTCTCCTGCATTGACAACAACATTTATAAGAGCCATGGAAAGAAATATGTAAGTTACACAATTTGAACTACTGTGAAATGTGCCAATGATTGGTTTCCCAGTTTCTCCTATTTGGAAATCAGTAGGCTTAAAATACCACTCCCCCCCCCACCTTCACTTAATCATTAGCCCTGGAGTAAAGCAGAATCCATCTTAACAGTAGTTGCCAAATGGATATAGTCGGATCACAACAGAAGGAAAGAAAAATTAAATCAAAATTAAAAAGAAGTTCTGGAAAATACTCTCTGAACAAGTAGCTTCTAGACAGAAAGTCTATTCCAGTATAATAATCTAGGGATTTAGGATATTAATCCTGAACAAAATGAAATAGGAAGCAAAACAGAACCTTGTTCTGTGTTTGTCAGGGTAAATCAAAGATACTGACCTTAGCATGAGATGCCAAGTTTTTGGCCCCTGATACATCTGTCTCTACAGGCCGGCTGATGCTGTATCTAGAGATTAATTGAATTTATGTACATAAGAGGCACATAGGAAACTTGTTGAAAGCCTCAATCTGAAACTGCAGACCATGACTTACATGTTTGTTCCCAGTCTAATGACTCTGTCTCCATGAAGGTCAAATGAACCTTCCCGATATGGAAGAACATAATTTCCTCCACTGCTGAATTCGATCCTCTGAATTTCATCTCCTTTACTGTTAAAAAGTCTGTAACATTGTAAAGTATAAATACTGTTTCCTTTTTTCTTATACAATAGTTGGGAGAGTTTGGGGACCGAGAAATTGATCCATAAACCCAACCTTGTAAACACTGTTATACCCCAAAAGATAACCTGCAGTATGAGGCTGGGGGTCCGTATCCATCTGAACAGGTGATTAGTCCAGTTGGATAGTTAAGGAAAAAGGCAAGTCAAAGGATTCACCTGATGAGTCCAGGGATCTCTGTTCCCCAAGGAACAGAACTTGAGGTTGGCAGCACAAAATGGCCATTGGAATTCTGCACTTTATCTTTTAAGAGAATGGAAACCTATAAAGAAATGCCAAGACTTCTCAATAAAAATGCTTCACTTGGAAATAACTTATGCTAAACATTTTCTTTTTACCATTATCACCCCATGGAAGTAATGTATAACATGCCTACCCTGATATGTATGTCCTGGAAAAAGATGAGCAGCGTTTGTCGGATAAGCTGAAGTTCCCCAGCAGAGAGCAAGATGTAGGTCTAGGGAAAAGAATCAGAAGAGACAACATCTGATGAGTTCTTAGTTCTTCTTGCCCATTTTAGAGCTAAGTGGAGCAAGTATTTTGTATGGCCTCATATCTGTCAGCAGATTATTATCAAATTTATTTCAGTGATAGGTTGTAGGACCCCACTTTTATGCCAAAACTCTCAGTTCTAATGATCAAACCGGAAATCTAGATGCAGATGCATCATGCTTATGCAATTTTGAATTAATTTCATAATATTTTTAATATTTAAGATATACTTTTAATATTATATAACTCTGGTAAGCACATATGTAAATGATGTGATGGTCCTGTTTGATCTTTCACTGATGGTGTATCACTGAACCATCACTGGTCATTCTATGCCATGGCTGTTTATACAGTATATTTAACTACAGTATGGTTAACTAAAATATAATTTACTTAATTTTTGCAGATTTTTGGATGGGCGTGAGAGACTAAAACATAAACTAACTGTATCATCTGGGTATGCATAATCTGCAAGGTTAAAATTATAGATGGCTACTTAGGAATGTAGTGTGTCACGAATACAGCTCATCTGCAATTCACTTGTTCCTTCCAGTAACTTTATTCCCAGAAGGCTAAATCTACTGTTGACAAAGCTATAATTCTTTCTATAATTTAGTTTGTTTTTTATTCTTTTATACTATTTTTGTACAGAAGATAGAATGTACGGCATTCATACATCAATGAACTTGTGAAAGGTAACATCAATTTGGTTCAGAATTTTGGGCGATTCATAGACAAAATCCTTAATGGCATCCAGGTGGTTGAAAGTGATGAGCAGAAGGTCCTTGGGTCGAGGGCAGAGGAGAACTTGGTACTTGAAAGCCATAGTCATTAGATCATAAAGCTACAGAATAAGCAAGAGATACCAGTTAATCACAAAGGCCGGGTCAGGGCAGCAGCATTTATAAAGTTACTTATATTTTATTAGAACATGATTACTGATTTAACATCTCATTTTAATACAGCTGGCAGGATTTTACTTGAAGAATACCAATAATCCTGGCTAGCTTTCAGTGCAATGTTTATTAAAATGCAGGAAATACACTTTTCATTCATGCCCAGGACCTAGCAACAATATACTGCACATTATTTAGTTAAATGCATATGGTAAACGGTTAGAATTAAAAATATTAAGATATACAGGTAGTCCTCGACTTACAACAGTTCATTTAGTGACTGTTCAAAGTTACAACACTGAAAATGTGACTTATGACCATTTTTCACATGACTGTTGCAGCATTCCCATGATCACATCATCAAAATTCAGATGCTTGGCAACTGGCAGGCATTTATTTATGACAGTTGCTGTGTCCCGGGGTCACGTGATCACCTTTTGGGTCCTTCTGACCAGCAAAGTCAACGGGGAAGCCAGATTCACTTAACAACCATGTTACTAATTTAACAACTGCAGGGATTCACTTAATAATTGTTGCAAGAAAGGCTGTAAAAAGGGGGAAAATTTATTTAACTGTCTTGCTTATCAACAGTAATTTTGAACTCAATTCTAATTATAAGTTGAGGACTTCCTGTAATAAACCGAAGCAACAGCGAGTGAAATTAATTGAAAGCCCTCAGTTGATAAAGCAAATGGTATGAAATAAAAACATCTCAGCAGGAAACTTACTAACATTATCACATCTGCATTCAGATATGTACCTAAACTTAGATCTTGTATTTGTATGCATATTTTATATAACATAAAGTAAATAAATAAGTAAACAAATAAATCAGTCTAACATCAATACCTGGGAAGATCCAGGAAAAGATTACCAAAAAACAGATCTGTGAACAACTAGAAGCAAACGAAGTTATAACCAGTAGCCAGCAAGGGTTTATCAAAAACAGATCATGCCAAACCAATCTTATTTCATTCTTTGACAAAGGGACTAAATGAGTAGACCACGGAAACGCTGTGGACATAGTATACTTAGATTTCAGTAAGACATTTGACAATCTACTGCTTAGTAAGCTAGAAAAAGGTGGGATAGACAACATCATCACCAGATGGATTTGTAGCTGGCTGACAAACCATACTCAGCGAGCAGTCCTCAATGGCACTACAGCCACACGGAGAGCAGTAAGCAGTGGGGTACCACAAGGCTCCGTCTTAGGCCCAGGGCTCTTCAATATCTTCATCAACGACTTAGATGAGGGAACAGAAGGGGAACTCATCAAATTTGCAGGTGACACTAAAATGGCAGGAATAGCCAACACCCCAGAAGACAAGCTCAGGATCCAAAAAGATCTTGACAAACTTGAACAATGGGGCCTATCCAACAAAATGAGTTTTAATGTGGAGAAAAGCAAAGTTTTACATTTAGGCAGGAAAAACCAAAGGTTTAAGTACAGATTAGCTAGACCTGGCTCAAAAACAGCAACTGTGAGAGGGATCTTGGAATCCTAGTGGACGATCATTTGACTATGAGCCAGCAGTAGGCAGCAGCAATCAAGAAAGCTAATATAATCCTGGGTTGTATAAACAGAGGCATAGAATCAAGATCACACGAAGTATTAGTACCGCTTTATAAAACCCTAGTAGGACCACACCTGGAATAATGCAACAAATTTTGGTCACCATACTACAAAAAAGATGTTGAGACCTTGGAAAAAGTTCAGAGAAGAGCAACTAAAATTATCAAAGGCCTGGAGACTAAAACATATGAAGAAACGGCTGCAGGACTTGGGTTTGGCTAGTGTACAGAAAAGATGAAATAGGGGAGACATGAGAGCAGTATTCCAGTATTTCAGGAGCTGCCACAAAGAAGAGGGTGTCACATTATTCTCCAAAGCACCTGAAGGCAAGACAAGAAACAATGGTTGGAAACTGATCAAAGACAGAAGCAACCTGGAATTAAGGAGAAACTTCCTAAAAGTGAGGACAATTAACCAGTGGAACTGCTTGCCACCAGAAATCATGGGTGCTCCATCACTAGAGGTTTTTAAAAAGAGACTATAGGGTCTCCTGCTTGAGCAGGGAGTTGGACTAGAAGACTCCATGGTCCCTTCCAGCTCTATTCTATTCAAATTATTCACTTACCACACACAGTTTCTTGAAAAAGATAAAAGTAGTTCGTTGAAGATATACATGTAAACACATTAATTAAATCTTCAGATATTTTCATTTGGCAAGTAACATCTTGGCAACTATTTTGTTCAATAACACCATTGAACAAAAGTGATATGAACAGAAATCAGCCAAATCAGGATTGAACATATGAGGCTGAATCTGACTGTTCAGACTGGGATTTTGGAAGGCTGATGAGGACAAGCTATGGTATGGACAAGATTGGGGGGAGGGGGTGAGTTTCAAGGGCTAAGGCACTAGTTGATTAAGAAAGCAGAAAAAGACAGATAGAGGTGCAGAGTGACATTTCATGAGACTACATGATACCATATTTTGTCCTTCGCTGTAAAGTCAGTAAGCATTGATGTGATTAAATACATGCACTGAAAATCAGTATTTCAGATCATTTCTTCACTTCCATGTGCATCTATGATTCACCTTGTGTGAACTTAATAATGGCTTTTCTTGATAAAAACTGGGTTTCAGATTCATAAGACATCTAGAAAAAGAAAGGTTTGACCTCACCTTATCCATACTGGGAGCATTCAGTCTCATGATGGAGGCATGAACCAACCGCTCGAAAACTGTCCTTAGGGCTTTCCTGGAATAGAGTTCCTGTGGCTTAAATAGCTCATCCATAAAATTTTTATTGAATATGCCCCCAATGATGTCATTCATCACTGAAAAGATAAAATAATCATAGTTGTTAGAAATCAATTGTTTTAGTTTTCCAGGAAGAAGCGGGCATTTTGCAATTGAGAAGAAAATGTGCTGCTGAGGCTGCTTTTTCACTTAAATGTCTTTGCCTCCAGATAATTCCTGTGCAAGCAATATTCTGTTCTGAATATCCCTCAATTAAAAAAGAGACATGCAGAAGATATTTCCTGATTTCTAGACCGGGATTTCACTAGACTGGTAGCAATGCAGAAATTGGAAAACATTTTCTTATATTTGGAAAGGCGATGCTTGAAACTGCTTCACTGCTGTTCCTACACCAGATAATTCTTTCTTCCAACAAGATAGAAATGTTTGCAAAATCCAAGAGGAATATTTTTCAATTTCAGCAGTTACAATTTGCAACATTAGTTTTTGTACTTCCAAGCTGCTTCAGTTCTGCTTCTTGCAGTCATGACAAAAACATGTTTAAATATAATGACATATATTGTCATTTATCTCAGTTTCAACATTCTGCAATTAGTTGGGCTAATTTTCTCAGTCTTTAACTATTAGAGGACCCCTTTTTCTTATGAGGATCACATTTTAGGCATAATAGTTTAATTATCAATATTTAGGTGCTGTAACTGCCAAGAGAAATCTTCACAGTGGCATTCATTAGCATTACTTAAACATTAAATGTTTATTAAATTTATATCCTGCCCATTTCACAGTTTAAGGCAATTCTGGATGGAGTTGCTTTTTCCTGTACATAAGATCCATGATATGGATCTGCTGGCTTTGAAGAACTCTCTACTCCATGAATTACAAGATGTTAATAACCTTGAACACTGAAGTGACTCAGACTTTCTGTGACTGCGTATGGGAGGATCAGATAGCAAACAGGTAGAAAATTATCCAATTATCAGTACTGTATCATCAGACCTGAGATCAGATTCAAATTAATTACAGAAGAGTTGGCTGTCCTTGAGGGTGATGAAGACACTGCAATTTAAGTATTATCCAATATTGCCATTTTCCCTTTCCATGGTGGAGGCAGACAACAATGGAATTTCCTCAGTTTTCCACACAAATGTCAGAATCAATTGTGACCCCACAACACACTTAATTAGGCCTGTTACAAATATATTGGCTGCATTTGCACAGCTTACTTTTAAACTGAGGTGCAGGTTTGGGGGTTCATATGAATATACTGTAACCTAGCTCACGATTCAGTGAATTGTGCAAAACCAAAAAATGGGTTAAGGGCATTGTATGAACATTCCCCACAATGCCTTTTCTACCTGACATTTTTATTTTTTCTGTAGAGTCATTCAGCTCAGCATTCAATAGATACTGTTAATCACAATATCTCCAGAGATAGATATGCAGCACAATTCCCTCTGGACAAACTCTGAAGCATAAAATATCTGTGCTAAAGCCTTCACTGTTTCTGAAAAGAAAGTCTTTCATGTATGCTAATTAGACTACAAGTCAGAAAACCTCTCGGTCCAGTGGAAGAGCCTTTTGCATTGTATTACCCCACAAGCCATATTCAGAGGGTAAGTGGTAGGTGCTTAATGCCTCATTTTTAACTGGGGATTCCGGAATTGTTCTATGACCTCCTGCAATTTGCACTTGGGATGCCCTGAGAGTGAACGCACCAAGAAAATGATTAAAGAAAGGAATGTTATGCAGCCACAATACAATGTTATGTATTGTACATTTACCATTCGGAGCTGAGATCTTTTTAGAAACCTGCTGCTCAAATCTATGCAAGTTAACCAGTTTTTTTTCTAAATAAATGATTATCCCCTACACCTTGCTTACCTACAAGACTATGATACAACATAGGTAAGTGGATCAAAGGTAACACACTGTGGTAATAACTGTGGCTGTCACTAGTGCCCACTACGAATTGCAATGATGCCAAATTCCACCATTATATATATGTGTCCCAAACATCTGATGCCCTACCTAAGCCAGGCATTTGCATGATAATGGCACACCTATACTGTCATTTACTCCCCACAGACACTCATAGTTGCAATCTGCTTGCTTTGCATCACTATTAATTTGAATACAACAAAAATTTTATGTCAATATGAACAAATGTGGTAAAGTCATACTAAATGATATTGAAAAGATCTTAAAACAATAAACAATTTTACAGCAGAAACAACTGAGGAGAAACAAACTGGGCCAAATCTGTTTGCACTCAGCATATGTACAATTAGACATTATTCATGCAACTCAGAGTGTTTCACAGAATTCTAGAGCTGGAAGGTACTCTTGAGGCCATAGGCTTTACACAATGTGGAGGCTACAACTGGTATGTAATGCAGTGATTGCATTATGCCTGTATGCCAGATTTGCTACTGCACAGATTCATAGAATGAAAGGAATTGAAAGGAAGTTTGGAGATCATCTAGTCCAACTCTCTCACCCCTGCAAGAGTCCATAACATCAACATTCCTGACAGATGGCCATTCAGTCTGTATAAACACCTTTAGCAAAGAGAGCCTACCATTCTCTAAGGCAGTGTTTCTTAAACATTTACACATATAAACATTTACATGTATTACATATACATTCCTTGTCACTATCGCTTTTCATCTTCATTTGATAGGATATTAATACTATATTATTTTTCAACATAGGCTGGCAAATAAATTCAATTTTGTGGACCCAAGAAAGGACCATACTTTAAGAGATACTGCTGATGGGAATGTTGTTCCATTGTTGAACAGTTCTTACCATTACATTCCCCCCCCCCCAATATCTATTCAAAATTGATTTCCTTGATATTTAAACTTGTTTCTTGTACTGTTTCCTGAAATAACTGAATAATTCTTCCCCGCCTTTTATGTGATAGACTTTCAGATACTTGAAGACATATCCCAAATCTCCAAACATTCCTTATAAGATTCCTTGCAAACTTCTTACTATCTTGATTGTGCCCCATGAACAAACTCCAATTTATCAGTGTGCTTCCTAAGACACAATACACAGGGATTGATGCAATATTCTAGGTGCAGTCTGGTCAACGCAAAGCAGACAATGAGTTTTATTAATCTTAAGAACCTGTAATTCTGTTGATGCAGCCTATGATTATTTTTGCTTCTGACATCTTGTGATCCATCATAGGACCCAGAATTTACTGCTGTTCAATATGGAGCTCTCATTTTATACACATACTTTTCAATTTTACTGCCCACAGTATTTATCCCTGTTCAAATTTATCTTGGTGATATGGGTCTTTCTCCAAGTTGTCAAAATCCTCCTAAATTCTAATATTATTCTCTAAGACAATGTTTCTCAAGCTAGGTGACTTGAAGGTGAGTGGACTTCAATTCCCAGAATCCCTCAGTCAACAATACTGGGATTCTGGGAGTTGAGGTGCACTCACCTTCAAGTTGCCTAGGTTGAGAAATACCGGTACTGCTCTAAGAGGTTTACTAGTTCCTCGTCTGTTCTATTTCTTCATCATTGAACAGCATGATGCAGACTTACTAAAAATGCACTGAAGCATACCTATTGGGCAGGATAACATTTTTTTTCTAGTCATTCCAAGCACAACTCAAGGTGCTGATTATTATTATTTATTTAGTACAGTTACAAGCCACATCAAATATCACTTTTTGCCACATTATTCTGATTCTCATATTGCGTCATCTACAGGGGGCCTGTTCAAGGTTTCGTTATCTTGGGAGTAAGGGGTTATTAGACAAGAAGGCAGTCTTTGAGACAATTCCCATGCTTTGGTATTTATTTCCAGTACTGACATTGTACAAGACCGTGAAAATAATTTTAAGCTTCCCTTTGAAGCTTAACGGTGATACTGTTTCTCCCTTTATATATTTTATGTTTTGGGAGGAATAAAATGTGAGGAGCATGGTTATGATGTTTCATTATACAGACTCTTAAATTTGGCAATATCAGATATTTGAAAGGATTAACTGCCAACATTAAAATGAAAGTGTAAAATGAGGGGATGATTAGGTTTGCTTCAGTATCGTTCCATATTGGCTTAAAATCCATAAATTTGTTCATAAGGTGCAAGAAAAGTAATGTTTAAAGATATGAACATGATTCTGAATTATGTATCAAAAATGCAGAATCTATCAATGTTTGGAAAACTATGGAACTACAGAATGAAGCATATCAAAAATATTACTCTTTTATAATGGAAAGACAATGCCATTATCAATAGATTCTAGATTCACTGTTTATGAATTATTTCCATTTCAATGTAATGGAAGGGCTGATCTGTGTGGACAATATTTAATGCTGTGTTTAAAATGGGTTTTTTTCCTCTGTATTTTCTATATGTTTTCTATGTTTTCTATATATTTTATTTCTAAACATTAAAGCAAATAAACAGAACAAAACAAGCAGATCTTGGAATTCCAAATATCATCTTATTTCTGTCAGTGAGAAGTCAAATTAGAACAGGGAATTTCACTGGCTAAAAAAGATTTGATTAAATTTAACCTTGATCAAATATAGTCAAATAATATGTAGACGTTTATAAAGCATTATCTTGAGTGCAAGACATCTACAGATAATAGAATGCTTATTGTCAAAAAGTATATTAAGTGCTAATATGAGAATAGGCAGTATTTTTTTTTAAATGGTTATTAATTTAAAATATATTTTCACTCCTGGAATTTTCATGCCTTTTCCTGGGACATGAATGCATATTATCACGTCCAAATTTATCCTGGAAAAAATGTGTCCCAATAAATTCCATAGCTGCATGAGGATTTGAACTTAGCCCACAAATCTCAACTGATCTTTCTCCTATACTGGCCTTTCCAGCCACGTTTGACTATAACTGGCATCATCTCCAGATTTTTGCTATGTTGCAAAGAGTAGGAGTTGCACTTTATACTAGCCTCCAGATTGAAGAAGACTGCTAGATGCATTCTTTTTCTTCCTATTGCTTTTGCAACCTATTATGAAAAGTAGCCACTTCTGTAGTTATGCTTATTTGGACCCATTATTCTTTCTAGCAGCCCTTGGCTTCTTCTCTTGCTGGAACCATAATTAGTGTTAGGAAATAATTTTCAAAGGGACAGGAGCCATCTACTGTGGGAACACAAAATCTTGTTGGATGTCAATAACTGAAGTACAGAATATAGTATACGTATTTCTGGACAATCTGCATTATCAGACATGAATAGATTAAAAAATGAAGCCAGAAACAGCATAATTAGCATTTTACAACAGGTCAATTTGTCTTGTCTAGTGACAATATTTTACCTGTCAATTGATCTACACCTTACCTCAAGGTTGAATTAACAAATTGGCCTGTTCAACAATGATTCAAATAATTTTTCTATTTCATTTATTTGATTTCTATAGCTGCCCAATAAATCTCAACAAATTTTTGAACCCAATTTTTTGATGGATTTGGCTTATCACACACAAAACAGACCATACACTTCCACAGCTTGAACATAAATTTTTGTGATTCAGAGTAACAGAAGTAACTGAAAATCTGAAGAAATTTTCTGGCAGCATTCTTCAACATACTGCCTATATATAGTTTGGAATCTCAGTGCAGGTCTAAAAATGTTACAGTACCTCGTCTCCTGTCCACATCAGTCCATTCATCTACACGAAGCATAAAACAGAAAAAATGGCGGGTCAAGTACTAAGAACACACTGAAAACAACGCGGAAAAGAGAAAAGAATTGAAGAGGAAGGTACTCTGCCACTTAATAAGATGTTGCACAGAAGAAGACAGCTATTGAGGATATTTAAAGTGGCAATGATATAGGTAGTATGAAATGGAAGTATCTAACTTTTCAAGCCCATTTCACACTATGGAGAAGAACTGCATTTTCCCAGCATTAAAAATTCTTGAAAATGAAGGAACAGTTCAGCAGCAGCTCAACTTTTATGGTGTCCTACCACAAATGTAAAAAATTATTCACAGGGAACCAAGCTTTGGTGAGACATCCTCAGATCCACATGGATGGGCTATCGTTTTAGAGCGATTCCATGTTTCTCAACAAGAAAAATCTGCAGAACCAGATTGTTTGATTTCACCTGAAAAGCTAGAAAAATGAAGCACAACCTGGCCAAATAACCAAAAATTACTACTTTGTTATTTTTCAGTCTCTCCATTTCCCAAAAACTATTTTGTTCTCAGAATGCCTAGAGAGGTAAAGAAACCAGTTTGCCCATCAGTAAATAAACAAAGCTAAACTAAGATCAGATATTTTTGATCCAGAGGTCCTGAATTTGTGTATGTGTGTGTGAAGGTCTTCCTTCTAGACACATTCATTCACATGTGAGCTGATTTATCCTCATCTTGGTGTTTTGTTTCTTTATTTCACTTCCACACCCCGGTGGTCCATTTCTGATACACAAGGAGTAATACCTCTTAAAGTGAACCCCAGGTGTTCTTGTCTCAGAGACCAAGCAGCCGTTCTCCAAAAGCCCAGGAAGCAAGAGCATCCTCAGCCCCTGGAGGGGAGTCTCTGAAGTACAGGGGAGGGCTGAGAGCCTCCTACTCAAGGGAATCGGCGCCTCCTCCATAGGAGAGCAGGCATGCCCTGGGGGATGAGGAGCTTGCGAGGGACAGACAAGCCTCTCGGTCTCCCCAGGAAGGGATTCTCTCTGCTTTTTCCCCTCTGCTGCGATTCCAACCGGGTCCAGGGACAAAGGTCGACTACAGCGCTCTCTAATAGGTTTTATCATCAAGAACAATTATGGTTTATGTCCACTTTCACTGCACTTTATTATTGCAAATAAATCATGATTGGATGAACGCCAGCAAAAGCTTTAGTCTTTTAGTCAACCCGGGGGAGGGGGAGAAACAGAAGGCCCGGCCCTCCTCCCAAGGCGCTGCGGCTGGGCGGACCAGGGGCCCCCGCGGGGAGGGGCATGGGGCCTGCACTCCCGGGGCCCCTCCGGCGGCCCCGTCCCGGCGGCCCCCTGACCTTGGCGCGCCTTGTCTCCCGGGATGCTCTGCGCGCGCAATCGCTGGTCCACGATGTAGAGCATCTCCCCGCCTAGGTTGAGAACGAGCAGCGGCAGCGTCCGCAGCGACATTGCGGGGAAGTCGAAAGAAGCCCTCCCGGCGGCGAGAGGGGCGTCGCGTCGCGTCGTCGCCAAGGCAACCGCGAGGGAGACGGCTTCCGGTCGAGGGAGGGCCCCGCCCTTGCGCGGCACCGAGACGGCCGTAATTAGGATTTCCAGAGGCGCGTTCTCGCGGGCGCATGCTCTTTCCTGCTGGCCGGGCGGGCCTGAGAGAAAACGAGGAAGTCGGGAGGGGAGGGGTTAACGAAGGCCCCCCCATTCCCAACCGCCGCGAGGAAAGTTGGCCCTTGCCGCTCGCGTCCTTTCAGCTGCGGAACGTTTTGCCTGCAGGCTCCATCGAAGGGCATCTCGGATGGCTAATAATTTCAGACATACACCCGGCTTGGTCACCTGTGACAAAGACTTCTAGCCATGGACGACTCCACCTTTTTATTACAGGTAGTCTTTGACTTAACAACCATTCCTTTAGTGACGATTCAAAGTTACGACAGCACTGGAAAAAGTGACATGCCAGTTTTTCACACTTAACACCATTGCAGTGGTCATGTGACCAAAATTTGGATGCTGGGCAGCTGACTCGTATTTAACAGAATAACAGGAACCTTGGAGGTCTTCTACTCCAACCCCCTGCTCAAGCAGGAAACCCTATCATTCCAGACAAATGGTTGTCCAATCTCTTAAAAATTTCCAGTATTTGAAGACCCACAACCTCTGGAAGCAAGTCATTCCACTGGTTTATTGTTCTGACTATTAGGAAATTTCTCCTTAGTTCTAGGTTGCTTCTCTTCTTGATAAGTTTCCATCTGTTGTTTCTTGTCCTGCCTTCAGGTGCTTTGGAGAATAGATTTGGAGAATGCCTCTTCTTTGTGGCAACCCCTGAGATATTGGAACATTGCTATCATGTCACCTCTTCATTAAACTAGACATACCCAATACCTGCAACCGTTCTTCATATCTTTTAGCCTTCAGTCCCCTAATCATCTTTGTTGCTGTTCTCTGTACTTTTTCTAGAGTCTCAACATCTGTTATTGTCAACTGGCTAGCAAATTCAACATTGAAGACACTTTATGGCTTTGAGGTTCCATAAAAGATAAACTTTATTGAATACGCATCTCAGTACTGAAGAAGCAAAATCAAATCTAAGTTTCCTGCGCAAAAATCTGGTTAGTTAATAATAGTTTTCGATAACTTCCACCCACCGAATGTTTACATTGTCACACTTATTTAGTTTGTTATGAGAGTGGTCCACTTCTCCGTCAGACATCTGCTTTTGTGACCTTGGTTCTCACAGTCTATAGACGGCTTCTTAAAAATCCCATTTCTTTCCCAAGCTTCCCCTCCCCCATTTCTATGGCAAGTTGAGTAGCGACAGAGGTTAGCAAGTATCTTAGCAGTTCAGTCTTGACATGCTGGCCCCCTGAAAAAAAATAAGCATAGGGAAATGATAAGTACAGTTATCCAACCATTTACACATCTTCCTTTAGGACATTGTGGGTATTTCTCATGAAATGTTCATGTTAATTGATCAGCCTTAACATCCTGGGCTCTCACAGCATTAGTCTCTCCACAGGACTAAGTACTGTAACTGCCCCGTAAAGATCTTTGAAACCAGTATTTTCTTAATCTCATAATGCTTCTCACACTCTACCAGTATAGGAGGAGAAGGTTCCTCTCTAGCGGGTTTCAGGCTGAATCTTTTGAGAGGCTTCAACAAACAGCAATGGAATACTGGGTGAACTTGCTTCAATTCTTTGGTAACCATAGTTCAACAGTTACTGGATTAATTTTTTTCACATTTGAACACTGCTACCATCCCCTGCAGTCCAAAAGGCATCATCCTGAACTGGTAGCATCCCAAGGGGCAATTAAAAGCAGTCTTCCATTCACATAATATGATAATATGCCTCCCTTAAATCCAACTTGGTGAACACCTTCCCCTTGGACAGGTACCCCAGCATGAGGGGGAGGGGGCATATGTTTTCCACGCATACACCATTAATCTCCCTAAAATCCACGCATAATCTCAGCAACCCATCTTTTTTCTCCTTAAAGAGCACTGGTGCTGCCCTCTTGGATTTAGCTGGCTGGATGAAGCCCTGGCTGAGTTCTTGTCCACAAAGTCTCGGAGTTCCTCCATCTCCCCCAGGGTCATGGAGTAAATTTTTGGTTTAGGTAGTTTTTCCCCCAGTAGTAACTCAATAGCAGAGTCTGTGGGGCAGTGAGGAGGGAGCACATTCACTAAGGACTTCTCGCTACTCCTTTGGAATGCTTGGCTCTACTGAGCTGCTCTCAGCTAACATATTGGTTGTGTCTGCTTTCACTTTCACTGCCAATTGCGCTTGCCTGACTTTCGGGGCTTTTCCACCTCCCCCCCACAAATCCTTTCTCATCTTTAATCCTCAACCGTCACTTGTTGCTTTGCCAGTCAATTGATGGATTCCATTTTTTCAGCCAAGACAATTCCATTATCATTGCTTCTGCTATCTTTGGGGCTACAATAAACCGGATAGTCTCTTCATGGCTCCCCACCTTTAGGCTCACAGGCTCAGGCAGGCAGGTTGCAGGCAACCCCCCCCCCAATAAGCGAGCCACCCACTTGCTCTAACTTCATGGGTTGTTTTAGTCTCTTAAGCCTTAGTCCCAAAAAGTCCACCATTTTCAGTCTGATTAAGCAATGGGTGCACCCCGAGTCTAGCAGGGCTATGAAGACTCCCTTTGCTTCTGATTGGGGGACTACCACCTCCACCTGGGCAATCAATGGGGTGATGGCACCACTTATCATTAGATTGTCTTCCCTACCGCTATCGCTCTCATAGAAGACCAATCTAGGCCTGCCGGGGGTCAGAGTTCCCTCCTCTTCCCTTGATTGGGGGAGACCTCCACGACCTGCTGTGCCACCTGCATCTTTTCTTTCATCTTTTCTGGAATCTTCTTTGGCTTGGATTGGCTTGGGGTCCTGGGCATCGACATGGGTTGGGGGGGGGCAGGCAATTGGCTGCTCAGTAGCCTTCCTTCCCACATTGGAAGCAAGCTCTGGCAGGGCAATGCAGGTTACCTTCAGGAAAGTAGCTTGAACCTGCCCCCCTTCTGCAGAGCCCAGTTTCCCAACTGAAAGCATTGCTGGAGTGGAGGGTATCTTATGACTGAAAATGACCCCCCCCCCAACTTCTTGATAGCATCTTCTGATCCTGACCCACCTTTGTTGTCCTCCTTTGCTATCTAAGATGGAGAGCGAGTATGCACTTCCCGAGCCATTCGGCAAATCTCACACCAGCCACAGAGGCACATCGACAGCGCATCCCTCAAAACGGTGCCCTGCAATGCTCAAGCCAAGGAGATTGTGTCAGATTTACTCGTTTGGGCATTATGCCCTCACATACCAGAAGCTGCATGACTCAGCCTGATGCTCCCTGTTCAGTTTCGGTAGGAGATGAAACAGGAAATCCCCTCTCAGCCCCCTATGAATTTCGGACAGATGATGAAAAATATCAGGTGTGTTTATTAACATCTCTATTCTTCTCACATCATCATCATCATCATCATCATCATCATCATCATCATTATTATTATATCTCAAAAGGTTGGAGAGGCATATTGTTCTCATGATATCTAAAGCTCATGTCGATCTCTTCATAGGCAGGCTGGGGATTTGGACTAGGTTGGCAAACATGCCTGATCCTCTGTGCAGTCAACATTTACACAGATGTTGGGCTCCAGGATTTAGTGACCGTGGTTTAGACAGCAGTTTTCCTGATGTTTTGCCAGAAATCTTGGATGGCATTTTCTGAGGCAAAGGTTTGTAGACCACAGGCGTTTGAACAGAGACTGACCAAGCCCATTTATACAGACTACCTCCTACACATAATAATTAAATATAGGGGCTAAAGTTACTGCTGGAAGATCCAGCATAAATTTAGTCCTGCTTCTTCTACAATGCCCTGTTTAGAATACCTGAAGAATCATGGATAGTTCATGAATACCATTAACTACTTTTTACAGTTGGAAACAGAAAATCTTTTGGGGGAAGGCTTGATTCTTCCTTCCCAAATTTCACATTTCCCAGCAGTAGTAATTATTTTCACTTAGAATGAGGATGATAGGAGTACTACATAGCATAGTAAGATGTGATTTTGGGAAACAGCACTTTAAGGAATTAGTTATTACTTCTCCCCTATGTATGCTAGAACAGAAAGAAATGGCACTATTTTGGAGCAGTGCAAAATACTTGAAGTTTCAAACACAGTCTTTGAAAAAAATTGTCACCGGATGCTAGATGAATATGCTACAAATTAAAGATTAGCTAAATATTAGATTTGTCTTCCTATACTTCACAATAGATCTTGGAACTGTTTAGTAAAATAAGCATTAAAAGGACAAGTAGCAATAGAAAAAATCTGTATTGTCCTCCCATGCATGACCATTTAGATGTGAAGCTGCAGTATTTGCTTGTTTCACCATATCTCAAGACTTAGAGAATAAGGCACAATATTTCATAATGCCAAGGCCGTATTTCTGATATGATGAGACAAAGCATGCACTATGTCCTTTGTTAATAATGCATGTTTTCTGTAGTGTTGCAAAGTTGAGATAAATTATTTCTGCTTTCTTTCGCAATGGAAACAGTTTAATTCCAGGATTCAAGCAAATTCTGCAGTTTGTGCCCAGTTTTGATGGCAAGGGTATTTTGTGGTTTATTTCACTGACAAGTTGCCTCATAGAATTCTTGTGAAATTTCAATAACCGTCTTGCCAACAAACTGGCTGAATTCACCCACTGCACTAAAACCGCAAGTTTGTAATTACAAATATGATTTAAAACAGATGAAGAAACATACCATTATATGCCCTGCTATCCTTTCTCTCAAACTGGAAGTGTTCAGGGTAGACATGAAGGCAAACAAACTCGCATTACAAGGAATAATTGTAATATAAAATAATAAAAGCAGGACAATAAATAAATTCACCCTCTCCTTTTTCATTTTGTGTCCAGCAGAGGCATTTTAGCAATTCCAGCGATGAAAGGTGCAATCAAGACAAGATACTATTCTGCGGCATAGTGTTTGGTTTAAGAACAAATGCTGCAATAAATCTTGACAATAAAACTTTTTTAAAATACAAATTTCATTTCTTCCTACTCCCCAGCATCTGCTATTCTATTTCTCAGAGAAAGATCACCTCCTAGGTGAAATCTTAGCGCATTACCGGAATGCCATAGGAGACCCGCATGTGTGTTCGGAGTGCAGTCATGCCACCAGGCACCACTGCCAAGCAACAGTGTTCTCCATATTTGCGTGCCACGTAGCAGCTCAGAATCACCGGGCAGCAAATTCCAACACAACCTGCCAAGCAACATAAACATGCACATGGAAGCAAAGATCAATAGAAGTAGGTAGAAAATGCTGTCCTCCATTGTCCAGACATGTAATCCTTGCCACTAAGTCCTCACTTAGCCAATCCTTCTTGGATAAGAGAGTGACTGGTTGACTGTGTTCTGTAATAAACTATGATCACCAGCGACCCTGTCAGCTGAAAAGCAGACTTCAGAAATGGAGATGGTCATATGCTGTTCCTTTTTGCTCCCTCAGAGAAAAAAAAATCACAACACAATAAAAACTGTACTGGATTAGATGATGGTAAACTTGAGGGGGGCAGTTTTTGCAACCCTTTCACATATATCCTCGTGGTTCTGGAGAGTAAAAGCCCTATTTTGGCAGGGCTGCCTTAGAAGTGAGGTCTCCAAACTTGGCAACTTTAAGACTTGTGGATTTGTGACCATTGTGAGAGAGAGAAGTTTCCCTGAGGATGGGCTCCAGCACAAGTCCAAAAGCTTGGAAGAATAAAACTTTGGTCCTGGTGACCAACTCAGATTGGATCCTGTAACATTATCCTCAGGCACATATATTTGCCTTCATTCCCAATATACTTTTAAGACAAGGTGGGTAACTTTCAACATAATAAAGTTAGCAGTTAATCCCCTTCAAACATCTTTGAGAATGTCAGCTGTTCAAAACAAGAAAGAGAATTGAGCTGGTGTCTTGATATTTAAAATTAAAATATTGTTTATAGTTAATTTTTTTTGCCAATGTCTAACAAAGTCCTGACCTCAAAAGCCAGATTCCTACATAATTTTTTATATTTCCGAGAAACCTTAAAAGAGAATCCTATATCTGCAGTTGTTGACATAACAACAGCATGACCTCAGTCGTGAATGAAGGCACAATGAATGAAATGAGAAACACCCACTTCTTTGAAAGCAAACCCCACTCCTTAACTAGCATTGATGATATCTAGTTTGGGCAATGAAACATCTGCATAAAAACAACCAAGCTCAGAGAGCACCAAGGACCCCTCACATCCTCTTCTCCACTGACAATTCTCCAATTAGAAAGGTTTTGCTTGTTTAACCATCTTGGTCATAATGGCTGAGCAGGATGGGATTTAGTATCAACCTATGTTGAAAGCACCAGGTTGGGAAGTCCACTTACTGGAAATAACCCAGAAATCCAGTCTTATTTCAGAAAAAACTAGTTCACAAGGTCTCATTCCTTCCTTCTCAGCTGGCTACTCCCCACAGATATTAGAACCAGAGATTTACTTACACATGGGACAGTCCAAACAGCACTCATATCTCCCGCTGGCCCAACTGCCTTCTGAGGACTGGCTTACTGAGGAGACAGTTGGTTGGCAAATCACTGACTGGGACATTGGCAAAGACTGGGCTCCTGGGAAACACAAAACTGCTTCTGAACATACATTGGGTGTCTTGCAACTGGGCAAGCAGGATTGTAAAAGCTCTTCTATGTGGTATCCTGCAGGCTGGGTGAAATGCCAGAGGAAGCAGCAAGAAGTGGGTGGAATAATCCAAGGCTTGTGAAACAAGTAGCTTTCTAAACAGCAGATAGAGCAACTGAAAAAATTGTCCTAAAGCAGCTTTTGTGTAGTATTTATAGTCAGAATTTTAGATCGCCAGCAGTGCTTCAGCTTGCAGGGAAATGAAGGGCTCAAGTGTTAAGAATGTCCTCTATCCCACTTGTTTAATTAGCAAGGAAAGATTCCTGGTTCATTTCACTCAACTGTCACCAGGTTTATGACCCTAGTGATGGAAAAAGACTACATATTTTGAATTTAGTTTTCTTCAGGGTTATAGTGACTGTTAGAACTAGTGAAGAGGTATCTCCTAAACTCCTTTTGAGGTGCTCTCTTCTTGTCAGCTTGTTTTTTATACTTCATCTAGAGCTTTGCAGACCATGGGCTAAGTATTCTGCAGGCTTTGACGCACTCAGCTAATGATACATGCAGGGGTCTGTGCTGGGGCAGTTCTGGCATAGGGACAAAGTGTCCAGGCCTGTGGTCACCCAGAAAGGGTGAAACCTGTGCTACTGTGCACTGAATTATTGTAGGCAACTTCAGCAAAGAGCAGGAGTTGGGCCCAATAGTCTTGCTGGTAATTAATGTAACAATGGAGGTACTGCTGCAACATGCCATTAGTTCTCTCAGCCTCCATTGGTCTGAAAGAGGAGCTTAGCCCCTGAGCTGTACCTAACACCTTTAGGAACTCCTGCCAAAAACTAAAAGTAAATTGGATGCCACGGTCTGAGATAATGCGCTTGGGTGCCCCATCTTTGCCGCAGCAGAAACATGCAATTAAGCTCCATTGGGATTTGGAGCTTTTTGAAGGAGATGAGCCCCCTCTACCCCCTTTTTGTGCTCCTCACCTTTCAGGATTAGGGTATCTGTGGCTGTTTCTCCCTGTGCGTTCATGGAATTCATCTAGGTCGATTTCCACCTCACTGGCCAGCAGGTAGCATGCCTGGAGACTTCGTGGTACCCCTCGGGAAAAGCAAGTGTGGTATAACTCTTCGTTAAGTAGATTATCAGCAGGCATTGGGGCCACTCTCCCAACCAGCTGGCTAGTCTGCAGAACTCCTGGATATACTCTGCCACTGATCACTTCCCTTGCCTGATATTTCGAATGTGGGTTTCAGCTCATTAATTTGTGTAGGGGTCTTCAAACCCTTGCTGTAAGATTCTCACGAATGTATCAAAATGCCCCAGTTCCTGCGCATCATCGTGGAAGGCCACCAGCCATTCCGTCGCATCTCCATCTAGCAACAAGACCACATAGTCAATGGAGGCAGCATTGTCTGGGTACATGGCCCCATAGCGTTCCCATGTAACGCCTAACTTGAGTTAGGAAATAGGCCAGTGCTTTGGCATCCCATCGAACTTAACCATCAGGAGTGGTGGAGGGCAATCCCCCAGGCCCAGGGGTGGGGCCTGTGCTAGCAGGGCAGCCATTGGCAGGGCAATTGCAGGAGTGGTAGCTGCTCAGGCAGCGGGCAGAGCCATTGGTGGAGTTGCAAGCACAGTGGGGCTGCAGGGTTGGGAGGCATGGCAACGGCTCCCTGAATGGGAGGGTTCCATACTTCCAGGGCCTGGAATCTCTTAGCTGCTCTGCTGCTTTGCTGGAGATGGAACTTGGGGTTCTCCAGTCGGTCTGGTCCTCCCATCTAATAGGGCATCAGGCCTTCCAGCGATCTCCCCTTACCTTGTTTGGCCCTGCGGAAGGTTCTTCTACTTCTCCCAAGTGTCCAACTCCCCATGTGGGGAGTGTGGGGTTTTTCCCAGTTGGCACCGCAGGCCATTCTCCTACAACCTTTGGACAAGCACCAGTGATTGGGGCTGCCTGGGTCCTCTGTGGGATCCCTCTGCCTTGTCCACAGTTGTCTTCCTCTGCTCTGGCTCTTTCCCTGGAGCAGACATCGTTTCCGTAACTTCCTCGGTAAAATCTCCTCTGCTTCAAAGCCAAACCCTCCCTAACCACTCATATTCCAATTTCTCACCCTCCCCCCTCCTCCCCGCACCGTTGCTGTCAATCTGGCAAAGGATGCAATGAGAAGCAAGCAGCAGAGTGACAGCTATGACAAAGGCAGAGAGTAGATCCTGCTGCTTCAGATTGTAAATCAGAACTCTGGTGAGGATTGCAAAAAGGTGCTGTCCTGGAGACTGCTTATGGTCCTGGATTCCTAGGCTGTTCTTCCCAAATAGCTCAACTGACATTATATATGTACATTACATATGTGTCTGCCCCAGCACTGAAGGTAGGAAGGTTAATGTAGGGGAAAGAATTGCATTCCCAGGTAACTTTCTACATCCCAGGAACCTGCCACCTTGCTTCTCTCCCAAAATTTGGTATCATTCAAGATGCGTTCAAAATAACCACAGCACATCTTGAATGGTTGCAGGAATTGGGTATGTCTAGTTGAATGAAAAGGACTAGGGGTGACATGATAGCAGTGTTCCAGTATCTAAGGGGCTGCTACAGAGAAGAGGAGGTCAACCCATTCTCCAAAACACCTGAAGGCAGGACAAGAAGCAACGGATAGAAATTAATCAAGGAGAGAAACAACCTAGAATTAAGGAGAAAATTCCTAACAGTGAGAACAATTAATCAGTGGAACAGCTTGCCTCCAGAAGTCGTGGCTACTCCATCACTGGAGATTTTTTAAGAAGAAATTTGACAGCCATTTGTCCAGAACAATGTAGGGGGACACTTGTACAGGGTATTGGACTGAAGACCTCCAAAGTCCTTCCAACTCTGTTACTCTGATGGCACAAAGCTCGGGAATTCAAAAATCCTAACAACGTAAACATTCAGTCTTGAACATTTCCAAGTATTTTTTTTCTTAATTACACATTACCGCTTATTGAAAACAAAAAGCAAGTTTTGTGAAATAATACCTGAGATATGTAGTAGATCCTTGAACTCTGAGAATGGTAGAACAATCCCTACTAATATTTAGGTAAATAGAACAATAACTAATATCTAACACAAAAGAGTCTCCGAACTTGTCAACTTTTAAGATTTGCAAACCTCAACTCTCAGAATCTATGCTGGCTGGGGAATTCTGAGAGCTGAAGTCCACAAATCTTAAAGTTGACAAGTTTGGAGATTCCCCAATCTAACATCCTTATTACACCTCAAACGCATACATGAAGTAAAAAAAAAAAAAAAAAAAAAAAAGGATGTGTGCTTATGTGCACATACACAGATGCAGATGAAAAGTTGGTGTCCAATATTTTATTATCTTTAAAATTTGTTCCTTGGTTTGAGCTTCTCCTCTCATCGACAGAAGGTATGCCTAATTCAGCCTGGGGTCTCCTCCTTTGGCTGAGCTTGCTCCCTTATTCCTTCATCTTGCTTTTCCATTTGCTTCAATCTTTCCAGAGCTCTTAGTTTTTGCTTCTCTTTATAGACCTAAATATTAATGGGAAGGAGAGATTTAATTGGGGATTTAGCTACCCCAAATGCCCTGTCACCCTGGAGAAATAAGCAACTTCTGCTTCCATTGCCACCATACAAGAATGTCCCCATTCCTATGGCTGCAACTGCTACAATGAGACAGTTAAAAAACCAAGCCATAATGTAGTTTGCCCCATTTTATCTGAATGTGAAACACGAAGCCAACTGATAATGATCAAAGGAATAAGCTATGGCTAAGTCATGCTATTTTCTGCAAAGATTAAGGCAGGGCCTCTATCCACAAGCTGTTCACTGCTGCTGAGAATGTACTTCTTCACTTAGCCATGCCGCCTATGCTTTCCTGCTCTCTTACATGCTATCTTACCCACCCACTCTAACACTGGGGACATAAATGCTGTTCACCTATTGGACAGGATCCTTGAAGAAAGTGGCCTTCCAAGCCTCTTTCCTTGTCTGAAATCTATGCAGAAGAGCAGAACATGCCTATCCCAAACCAAGTTCTCTATGATATAGAAGCTGAAGTAGCCCATAGTTGCCCTAGGTCACCTTCGGCCAGCCATTCTTAACCTACCATGGCTCGAAGTTCCTTCTTGACAGCTGCACGCCGTGTGATTTTTCGCCGGTATTGTGGAGGAGGTGAATACTCAATTTCCAACTGCTTGCATGTATTCTCAAAAATATCATAATGATTATTACGTAGGTATTTCAGCAACACAGTCCGACGGTCAATGGCTATCATCATACGGGTAAGGTTAACCTTGTCCTAGAAAGTTATAGCCTCTTCAGTGAATTATTCGTGGACTCAAGTCTTTTAATTTTTCAACTTTCTGGTTAATAATTTACTGACAGCATTTAAATAAACTTGCAAGTTTATTGAAAAGCAGCAATAATAAACAACAGCTAATTTCCTAGAAGGAAAAAAAAAAACACTGTGTTGGGGAATAAGGAATATTATTGATTACACTGTGACTTCTGAGAAACAAAGCAATATTAAAAATATGCTTCTCAGAATTGGATCTAAAGCATGTAATCGTCTAGTTCAGTGGTTCTCAACCTGTGGGTAGGGACCCCATTTGGGGTCGAATGACCATTTCACAGGGGTCGCCAAACCACGCAGTCCGCCATTTTTTTCCCTTTTCCCTAGCTGTCCTACTCTCTCTTATTGGTGGCCACACCCACTTGGGGGTCACCACAACATGGGGAACTGTATTATGGAGTCACGGCATTAGAAAGGTTGAGAACCACTGGTCTAGTTTATGAGATGCAGGCAATAGAATACTGGCTTGCAATGAAGTCTTTGGACTAGAAATTTGCCATAATATGCCAGAACTGACTAGGAGTTAGCAGGGAACATCAAAATATGTGGCATAGTAACAATTCAGGCTGGTAACCTGAACTCCATCTCCATGTTAATGTAAAGTTTTATGGTGATGGTGGTCAATATCAATATATCTATTGATGACCTTGGTATTGGAAAACTGAAATTTGGAATGCCAGAAGAGTGCATGCAAGGAGCACAAATAATCAAATTAAATGACCAAAAGAAAAATAGCCATGATGTATCTTTGTGAAATGATGAAAGTGGGAAGATGCAACAGAGTTGAATGAAGATGGTCTACTCTTATGGAATTATTGGATATATGCAGGGAAAGGAAGGTGTAGGCTTAATTATGCCTAAAATGTACATTGGGAAGTACTAATTCACATCAACTTGATTGTTATGGGTACATATGAAAGAAGGAATCCACAGAGCAGGTCATACAATATATGACCAGCTGATGTTTTTTAAAAAATAATAAATTCATCTCTGCAACTGCCCTGGAAAATGTGCTGTTTCACTGCTGCCACCAGCTTCAGCACTGTCCACTCCACAACTATATGGCATGAATGAAAAGGAGACTGAGGAGTATCTGTTTAGAAAAGGCTATGTTTGTTTTAAGCCTAACTCTACACATGAAAAAAAATGAATTTAAAAGCATCTGGTTGGATCATCTGTGAATAAAAATTGAGAAAATTAGTGAGTGATATACAAGAATGATTGACTTTGATTTCATTTACTCTGGTCATGTCCTGCATGCAAATTAATTAGAGAAGTCAGTGATACTAGGAATATTTAGGGCATCAAGAAGAAAGGGCAAGCAAAGAACACACTGGCTTGATTCCATCAAAGCCGATAAAAAGATGAACAACTGAAAGCTCTGCTTGACAGGGTAGCCTGGAGAGCACTTGCCTATAAAGTCACAGAGTCGGAGATGACTGGATGGCTAAAACAATAATGCAAGAATGATACAAAGTTTTGAATGTGATAGCAATTAGTTTTTGGTAGCATCAAAAATGAATTTTTGGGAAAACTGGATATGGAAGAAAAAAAAACAAAAGAAATTGGAGTGAAAGACGAATAAATGTAGGGGGAAAAAGGCTGAATCCTGAATAATATTAGAAGACAGGTTATTCTCATTACAGAATGAATGGAGAGGCTGCCTGAAAACAAATGAAAAAAACAATCTTACAGAATTCCATGGTTACATTAACAGAATCTGTGTCATGCCTCCCTTGAGGGAGAGGTGTCTGTGGTTTCAGAGGAATGTGGGGAAGAGCAGGCCGAGGCAGGCCAGGGCCCTTCAGGATTGGGACAGGATGAACAGGAGAGACAGAGTTCAGGCGATGAGCAAGGGCCACCCCCACCTGATCCTAGAGCACGGAGAGCAGAGAGAAGGAGGGAACAATGCAGGCAAGCTCAACTACCCGGGAAGAGAGCATCCCGCCCCTCTCCACAAGACACACCTGGAGACTGAGATTTAAGGAGACGCTGTGGGGAGAGGCATTTGTCAGGAACAAATGCTGATTCCTTGGAGTTTTGTGTGTGTTGTTGCTGATCTCTTGTTCTGTGACTTCTGCTTGGAAACTGGGAAACTCTGACCATTGGACTGGCTGACAACATTGCTTGGATGTTCAAAGATCTTGGACTGTATTTTGGCTTCCCTTTTGAAACTGCTCAGGCAAGTATTAGGTTTATGATGTAAGTGTCATTCCTTGTTATCTCTGTGGCCTTGAGTAAATTCCTAATCAGACTGTATGTGAAACTATTTGCAGCCAGAGGCGGTTGAAGGTGTGTATGTCTTCCTTGCCAAAAATGTGGGAGCATTTGGGGAAAATTTGGAACAATTAAAGGGCGGCTTGAATTGCCAGCTGACTGCATTGCCTCTGTGCTGTGCCGAGTCATCACAATCTATATAAAATGATGCTTAATGAAATGACAAAACATAAATGTCAAATTCTAAACGCAATTATGCTGTTGTGACCATTATTGCTTCTCAGCTTGCCAACAAACTCAGCTTCCTCCCACCTATTAATATACCACATTCTTCCCTAGGGTCCCGCTCTGACTCTGCTCTCACTGCTCTGCTATTAGAGCTCCGGGAGCCAGCATAGAAACCACAGCAGAGAGGCTGGAAAGGAGACAGCTCACTTGATCATGGAGATCTTCGCAAAGTGGGTATCCATAGGCCCAGTGCCTGTTAGGTCCTGGGGAGGGGGGAGGGGAAATAGGCAGGGGAAATGTTGCAGTGTCTCTGTGGTCAGTTGTAAGGATGAATGACTGCAGTGGTGCTGCAACATTCATAACTTTAGGACTGTGTCATAAGTTCTTATGGGAGTGATGTAACTTTGAACCATCACTAAGTGAACTGTCATAATTCAATGATTACCTGTGAAGGATGACTGAGAAAAAAATGGAAGGAGGCAATCCAACATTGAACAGACAGTCAGGCAAGGATGTGGGAGATTCCCTTGACTGTTTGATGCATTTATGGCTAAATGTATAAGGAATAATGGTGATATCAGAGAAATGCAGTGTGGAAGTGTGAATCTGCACGAACATTTGCATGCAGATGATACTGTATTTGTGGCTGAGAACTGAAAAATTTGCAAGAAACTTTAGACAGTATGATCTAATAATTAAGGTACCAAAACCTTATATTTGACAAAGTAAACTGGGTGTGAACAACTTTAAGTGGCAAAAAAGGGAACAATTTGTGCCCCTAAAGGTGTAAGAAGCATAACATTTAAGAAGTACCAGTGGAAAGGTAATGGATACATGTGACTTTTAAAGGAATGTTTGTTGAAAAAAATAAAAAAGGTGGCTGTTTGCAAGTATTTTTCTATCCATTTTGTTACTATATTAAGAAATGAGAGCTAGGCATGCTAAGAGAAACATAAAAAGTTGAATGAGAGCAAAAAGATGATAAATGAGGGCTAAATATAGAAGTGACTGACAGAAAATATATATTTTGGGGCAGCTTGGTCATACATGGTAGATAAAATGAATGAAAACTGAATTGCAAAATAAATTCATGAAGGAGGAGTGAATGGATTGTGAGGAAAGGGAAGACTGAGCAAGGTATGTTCGGATGCTGTTTTGAAATACTCAAAAAAGATGTCCATGGAGATTCTCAGTCATCCACGTCATGGTTGTCCCAAAGCTGCTTTTTTCAAAAGGCAATTAGACTTTGTTTTATTCCTTGAAGACGTTTCGCTTCTCATCCAAGACACTTCAATCAGAACTGAAGAAATGAAATGTCTTCAAGGAAAAATGAAGGTCCAATTCCCTTTTTAAAAAGCACCTTTGGGTCCTCAAAAAAGAAAAGTCCAAAATTTTAATGATGAAAGAACAACGTACAAAATGATAGATGGACATGATGGAAAAAAAGGACAGTTTGCAAGGTGAGAACAAAGGGTGAGAAATAGCCGATGGTTTTAGCTTCCCCCCTTTTCTCATTAGCTTCTCCAGATCGTCTGTTAAGGAACATCATCTAGCAGCTCCATAAGAAAACAATAGTGTGATGGGTATGCATCTATATAGAATTTTGGGAGGTTTATTTGAAGAATGAACTACTTTGCATCTGAAGATATTTACATTCAATAAGGACTGCCAGAAATCCAATTCTCTGCCATCCATTTGATTGCAGTGCTTTTCAACAAAATCTGCTGGCTTAGGAGACACAGTGTTTATAGAGGTTACATAACAAGCAGCTTAAATGCTTTAAAGAATCATACCTTGGGGTGCATATGCAGATGTTCTTTGAGGGTGCGGATCATGGCTGTCAGATGGGCAACTAGAACATTAAGAAAAAAAGTTAGAAACGCTCCTATTATACTTTCTTCTCCTATTTTAAAGAGTACACATGAACATTAGCAGCCAGACATGCTTTTAAGAGGCAGCTTTTCTTTTCGGTGAAAGGGAGCACAGTCTTACATGTGGGAACTGAGTTAGTTCCCTGTTGTTTCTTTGTTCTACTGAAAGAAGTCAGAGTGAGTCTGGAGGGAGAGGTGTGAAAACAGGAAGTAGGACCATATCAGCAGAATAATCAGCTCTATTAGGCATCTCATTTCTAGTCCAACCAATCACCATAAGGACTATATTTTTTAAGAATTCATTGCCTCTTCCTTCTCTCATTCCTTTTCTGTTGCATTTTTTGATACAAAAAGCCTGTAGATAGGTATTTGTATAAAGTAATTACTATTGATCTTACTTTTTAAATTTATTATTAGATTTTACATTTCTTTTATTTTGTATAACAAAACAACATTTGTGCAAGATGATGCATCCAATGCTCCCACCTCCTATTTGCCGTGGAATAATAACCCCATGAGGTGGATTGGGCTGAGAGAGTGCAGTTGTCCTAAAGTCTCTTGGCCCCTTAATCAGTATTTTAAACTGTCTTATATAAGTTTTCAGGAAATTGTTTTCATTGAAGTTGAAAATTAACACTTTACATAATCAGAGGCATATGGGTGACTACCACATCCCTTGGAAGATAAAATATCCTCCATCTCCTTTAACTTATTCTTTCAAAGATCTGTGAATCAGGCACCACTTCTTTTCTCTTCCAGAGGCCAAAACAGAAAGGAACAGCAGCAACAATTTATCTGCTTCTGGGTAAATGGTAAAATTATTGTTGAATATAATTCAAGTTTGCTTGAGAAGAGGAGGAGGAAGAAGCATTCATCTTGGATGTCATGCCAAATTCCTGCTAGGGTGGGATACTGTCAGATCCCCAAACCCCTCGCCTCTTTTCTTTTGCCTTCTCTTCTTTTGGGGCCTGCCATTCTGTTGGGGGAGGGGGTGCATGGGGGGAATATGTTGGTAACTTTCCTTTTCCTCTTTCTTGGTCTGGCCTCCTTCTCCTGAGTATGGAATGCTTCTCCTTATATAGGAGAAAATTGCAAGGAAAGAAAGCTGGAGAAGACCTTGAGTTGCGTGCAAATCAGCTGCTCACCAGGCCATCTGTGGATTGGCTGGAGTTCAAACGGACATTATGACTTTGGCGGGAGGGGGGCATATTGCTTGCTTTAATTATATCATTCATGCAGGCTTTTCTTCAGATCTCGCATTACATTCCCTGCTATGACTAGTCCCTAATAAAAGTTCCTTTTGAGACAATGCCTGTTTCAAGAGTTCTGCTTTTTTGGATGATTAGTTGAAGTGGGTCCTGACAAGGTACAAGGCACTGAGTCTTATAAGAAATGAAAACAAAACAAACAAACAAAAACTGACACACACAAACACACATAACCTAATTCAAACCACCTACATTCTAAACTTAGAGGCCATTAAGAAAACATATATATTCTCATTAATTATACAAAGCAACTGTATCCAATTACACTGGCAGAAGTATAGACTTTGATGTTGGGGAAATAGAAAAACATATAAAATTTTCCTTTTATATGAAAAGGAATGAGTCAACTTTCAGATGTATCCAACAATACTTCACATCCACCCTTCCATAGACAAGTATAGCTTGTGGTGGAGATTTTTTTTCCATCTGCTTAACCAGTTCCTGAAAACAGTTACAAATTGAAAGTCATAACTCTCCAGATGTCTATTAGGCCCTTCCAAAACACAATTGGGTGATGCCCAGTCTTCCTGGCAGCTGTGGAGCTAAGGGGCAGGAGGGATAGCTTCCACATTTCTGCCTACCTTGAACCTCTGCAGATCCACAGTCATTTGGGTTCCTGCGGACTTTGGCTGCCAGCTGCTCTTTCTTCATTTTCACTTTTTCCCTCTACAGGCACAAGAAGACATTGGTGATACTTGGGGAATGGAGGACAATATTTTGGACTGTTTCTCAACATATACAGCATATTAGTACAGCTCCATCTAGGGCTTCAGATGAAAATCCTGAGGGAAAGGACCTCAAAGTTACTTGCCTACTATAGAAGAAAGTGGGAATTTTGCTATCACAGAACCCATAAAATTATATATGGACTGTTCACACTTAATCAAATCAGTTGCATCTGAGATTTGTAAAGCATACTGTAAGAGCCGAGGTGGCGCAGCAGTTAGGGTGCAGTACTACAGGCCACTTTAGCTGACTGTGTTCAGCAGGTCAGCGGTTCAAATCTTACCGGCTCAAGGTTGACTCAGCCTTCCATCCTTCCGGGGTAGATAAAATGAGGACCCAGATTGTTGGGGGCAATGGATATATATGTATATATATATATATATATATATATATATATATATATATATATATATATATATGTAGGTCTTTGGTTGTTCGGGTTTTCTCCCACGTAAAATTGGAAGTGTCTTGGCGACGTTTCGACGAAGTCCCATTCGTCATCTTCAGGCTGGTGCTTTCAGCTTCGTGCTTCGAGCAGCAATGTGTGGTCTTAGCTGTTTCTTCCTTTTAACTGCCAGTGGGGGTATGAACTGATTGGGTGGGAGCTTGGCTGTGTTCTGATTGGGTGGAGGTGTGTTCTGATTGGTTAGGGGCGTGGCTGTGCTCTGATTGGCTGGGGGGTTGGCTGTGCTCTGATTGGCTGGGGGGTTGGCTGTGCTCTGATTGGCTGGGGGAGTGTTCTGTTTGGTTGTGCTCAGGTTAGTCTGAGTTGCAGAGGGATTCAAGATTTTGGGCTGCCCTGCCATTCCTTGGCTTCGCGTTCGTGGTCGTGCTTCCTCTTCATGGAGGGTGTCAGTTTGCTTCATGTATGGATTGGGGGGGGTTTAAAGTGGCTAATGATGCAGCTGTGGTCTGGCTTCTGGTTTGTGGTCGTGCCTCATAGTCAGTGTGGCTTTGGGTTTGTTTTTTGCGTGGATGTTTGGTGGTGACATCCTGTGTGGTTTTTGTGAGTGTGGGTCTGGTATCATTTTTTGTGTTAGGGAGTCGTTTGTCAATAAGGGCGGGTTTCCAAATGGCTGGTAGGCGGGAGGTATCATCTCGCTTGTTCATGCTGTGTGGGCGTTTTTCTATCTCGATGGCTTCTCTGATTATTCTGTTATTAAAATGTTCACTTTTGGCAATGGTTCTGGTATTTTTAAAGTCAATTTCATGTCCTGTGGCTTTAAGGTGTTGGACCAGGGAAGATGTTGGTTCCTCTTTTTTGACTGAGTTCTTATGTTCTTCAATGCGTGCACTTATTCTTCTGTTGGTTTGTCCGATGTATGTGGTGGGACAAGTGGTGCATGGGATTTCGTATACTCCTTGATTTTCTAATTCAATTTTATCTTTGGGGTTTCTAAGGATGGTGGATATTTTTCTGTTTGTGCAGAATGCTGTTTTGATGTTGTGTTTATGGAGGATCTTACTGATTCTGTCTGTGATGCCTTTTATGTATGGGAGGATGGCTTTGCCGTTTTCTTGTTCTTTGTCTTGGATTTTAGTGGGGGTTTCTTTTTGGATTAGGTTTGTAATCTTATTTCTATGGAATCCATTGGATGTTAGTACATTGGTGAGAGTGTGTAGTTCGGGTTTTAGGTGTTGTTCGTCAGCTAAGCGTTTTGTTCTGGAGATGAGTGTCTTGGCTACAGAGTTGATCTGTGCTGGGTGGTGGTGTGAGAGAGCGTGCAGATAGCGGTTTGTGTGTGTTTTCTTCTGGTAGATGGTGTGTCCTAGGGAGCCATTGGATTTCTTGTAGACTAAGACATCCAGGAAGGGAAGTTGGTTGTTAGTTTCTGTTTCCATGGTGAACTGTATATATATATATACATTGCTTACTGGTGTACACCGCTTAGAGAGTGCTTGCACTTACAGCGGTATATAAGTCTCATAAATAAATAAATAAATAAATAAATAAATAAATAAATACTAAGATTCTTTTCATTCAAAAACTTTTGTTACAATTGTTGTGACGTGTTGTTGTACTAACCAAATTTATGATTAAGAAGAATTATACAAACTCAGAAATGGGTTGATTTGGTCAGCTGATTAAGTATGTTCTGCAAACAGAGTCATGAAGAACACTGAAGTTCACAAACATCATGACTGTTGGTATACAGGCAACCCTTAGGTTACAACAGCAATTGGGACCAGGAATTCTGATGCTAAGCAATTCAATTGTAAAGCATGTCACGTAATCACATCACTTAACAATGGCAATTCTTGTAGTCTTGGCTGCTGTCATGAGGACTGTACAGATCATTAAGCAAGAATTTCATGTGATCATAACTTCCGACTTCTTGCCGACTTTCCCACTGACTTTACTTGTGGGAAGCTAGCAGGAACATTAGAAATTTTATTTATTACGTTTATATAGTGCCTATTTCACTATCCAAAGCAACCCTGAGTAGAAATGGTAATCTCATGACTGTGGGGACATTGTGAAAGCTGAAACGTCAAGACCCACCATAAATCCTCTTTGTTCAGCACAATTATAATTCTGAATGGTCCTGAATGGTCATAATCTGAGGACTACCTGTATACTAATGCTAAATGGGATAACAACATAAAAGATTACAGTCTCCAGATACTTTGATTTGAAATGTTTTGCATTCTATGAATTAAAAAAAATACACACCCATTGAGAAATTCAACCCAATACCATGCTTTTGAACTCTACAATACCATGTTTTTGATTTAAACAAAGTGAAGGCAGTACTGAAAGCAATTAATACTGATCACCCTATCAGGCAAACGTGGCAGATACTTGTGGATACTTTACAAAGGTAAATTGTGGAACTCTCACAGGATACTAATAATGGAGAACAGCCTTGAAAAAGAAATTCAGTGACCATTACATCAGCTGAGCCCAGAGAGACAGGAGATGAAGAAAACTCCTTCTTAATTTTCTTTAGAACAAAAGGAGAGAGAAAAATTTTGACAGGCTTTTCATATTCTATTATTATACCCTCAAGCCTAAAACAATAAAACAAGAGTTCTGGTAGCTCCTGTGATGTCTGTTCCCTGACCTAAGGTGATCTAAAGCAGTGGTTCTCAACCTGTGGGTCGGGACCCCATTTGAGGTCGAACGACCATTTCACGGGGGTCGCCAAACACAGTCTGCCATTCGCCCCCCCCTTTTCCTTAGCTGTACTACTCCCTTTTATTCTATTGGCTTTTGAAAGCCAATAGAATAGACTCTCTTGAATAGAGTCCAATTCTATTGGCTTTCAAAAGCCAATAGGAATTGTCCAGGCTGTCTCTGCCCTGCTGAGCCCACCAAAAGTCCCATTCTGCAACGGTGCTGCACCTGTTGAATAGTCCTCGACTTATGACCGGTTGAGTAGTCCTCGACTTACAACCGGTTGGGGGGGGGGTTGCGGCATTAAAAAGGTTGAGAACCACTGATTTAAAGGGTTATTTTGTAGCAGTATTTGCTGGTAAATCCCAAACTTTTTATAAAAGGAAAACAAAAACTAACCTGACTTGCCATTTCCAGAGACAGCATTCTTCTGACAACATCACCCACCCTGCAGGAAAGCACAGATTTATTATTATTATTTATCTCTTGAGGGGTTTAGCATTTTCCACTGGCATCAAATGGTTTTTAGGATGCAGCAAAGGAAATTAAAAGTAATGCTGAAGGGGCTTCCGGTTTTGAAGTTGCGGCGGAAGCGGCGCAGGGAGACGGCGCTCCATCTTTTGTGGTCGATTTCGCCCTGCTGGGGACCCTGGAAAGAGTTGAAAGTTGCCCCATAGAGGCGACAAGCAAGGATGGGACCCTCGTTGATCGTGGGGAGGCGGTGGCCCTTCCGTTTGATCCGAGGAAGCCTTCCAAACCGATGGAGGAAAGACTGGCTACATTCGTGTAGCCAGTCAGAAGCTGCTGACAACAGAAGACAATAAGCACTAACAAGCAACCTTTCAGCAACATGGATGAAACTGGGTGAGACCTTTATAACTTTAGGACTTCTTCCTGGAAATAATTGCCCAAAGCACCCTCCCCGATGAGAGAGGGAAGGGGAATCTTCACCCCCATTCCCTCAGGAAAAGAAAAACAGTGAATTAATTACTGTTACAAGATCAATTTGGAATTAATATACATTTATGGCTTTGAAATTTGGGGACTAAAAGTGCTTTTGAGACTTTTTTTTAAAGAGATTTGAAAAGTTTATATTACAAATTGGGATTTAAAAAGCTGGAAAATGGTGCTAATGACATCTAGTGGCAAATTATGGCACTACAATTTGTTATGCCTAAAGGAAACTTGGCTTGAAGTCCAGATTTAGATAAGACTCTTGCTGACTTGAAAGCTTTCACAGCTGGGAAAAGGGAAAATAAATATTTGGGGCTGCTTATGATGTGGCAGAGACGATGAATTATTTTGAAACTGAACTACGAATATAAATATTACCTGACTTTTAGAGCTGTGTTGTGGAACTATTTCCCTGCAGGAGAAATACACTTCATTGCTTGAGATGGAGTATTTTGGATTACAAATCCTTGATTGATGAGCAATTTTTATTATAAAGACCACCTACAAAAAATGAAATGGATGTCCCATACTCAGCTTTAAATGGTAAATGTAGAGAAACCATCTCTAACATCTGTCCCCAAAGTCTTCAGTTTGACATACTACCAAGAAAATATGGATGAAGATCAGAAATTCTCTCCATGTTAAAATTAATACAAGAGACTATTGCTTTAGCTCATGATGAGACTAGAAATAACACAAAGGAGATAAAAGAACAATTTTCTAATCTAAATTTACAAACCCAGAACATGACTACAAGGAAGGAACTAGCAACCCAGAAAATAGAAGGAAAGCTAGAGTAAGCAGATCCAAAGATTGAGGACCTAAAGGAAGGAACCAACCGATAGATTCAGACAACTGAAGAACTAGAAGACGGAGTGATAATATCGGAAATGGAAAAGACATCTTACCAATCAAGAATTCAGGACATATTTGAGGAAAAGGAAGAGGAACTGATTGAATGGAAGACAGAACTGTTAGAACTGTGGGGAATTGGAGAAGGATGGAGGCTGTTTAATGAATATCAGTGGGTTTGTTTTTCCAAAAATACTTTAAACTAAATAATCTTTCTTATTCCAAACAATATACACAAAAATAGAGGAAAAATTATTTAATGATTGAAATGCATTGACTTGAAAAGTTAGTTGGCAAAGAAAGAAAATAGAGGTTTTGATCCATTAGATGGGATATTATATTAACTAGATGTTTGAATATGGTGGAGAATAGATAATTGCTAGAAATAGAAGTATTATCATAACTAGAAAAATAATATTTGTAACTAGAATATTAGATTTTGGTACAAGAAGGGAAACAGGAAAACATTAAGAAGTTTGAATAAGGGAAACTTTTAGTTACCCAAATATAACTTACCGTAAATGCCGGCGTATAAGACGACTTCCGCGAGCGCTGAAATCGGCGCCAAAGACGGGGGTCGTCTTATATGCCGAGTCGTCTTATACGCCGGAAATACTGGTAGTTTCCGGCGTATAAGACGACGTTCTAGGAATGCGGCCCGGCTATAAAGACGGGGGTCGTCTTATACGCCGGGTCGCCTAATACGGCGGCATATACGGTACTTTGAAATTATAAACAATAGAGACATTTTGAACACTGATGGGAAATTAATTTTTTTTAAAAAAAAGTGAAAACAGGATACTGATTGAACATATGGATATTAAATGCAAATGCAATTAAGATATATTTTGGTTAGAAAAGTTATCTAAAACTAATATTGATATTATGAGAAAAATGTAACAAAGATGTTGATATTCAATTGTATGTTTATTAATAACAATAAGAATTGTATTTGTCTAGTGTGGGAAAACAGGTATTATCGGAAAAATAGAGAAATATTTGATGGTGTAATATTGGATCTAGATTGAAGAAGTTAATATATACAACTGAATTACTAACGGACCCAGACAACACTTTGTCTATTAAGTGTTTGATTGTAAAACTAGAAAATTTATATATATATATATATATATAGCCCTGAAGATGTTGGGGAGTTTTCCCAACGAAAGCTTGGCAACCTTTTAGTATAGTAAAATACTTTAATTAAAGTATTTTAACTTTAAACTCTCCTGGTGAACGCGCTTTATTCATTCCATTTATATATATATATATATATATATATATATATATATATATATATATATATATATATAGTATATATATATAGTAATATATCTATTAGTAATATATATATATAGATATATATATATATAGTATATAGAATATATATAGATAGTAATATATATATATAGTAATATATAATATATGTAATATATATATATATATATATATATATATATATATATATATATATATATATATATATAAAAGTAATGCTGAAGGGACCATTTTTTCCCCCAGAGAATATTAACAGATCATATATGAAGGGTGGGTATTTTGTGTGATTGTATCTTGGGAGCTTTTTTCCTTCCAACTGTAAAATAAGGCAAATGACAGAATTGTTACCAAGAGGCACTAGAAACTCTGTTCCCCTCTTTCCCACCCCCACCCATTTCCCACCAATCCCTGCAAATCTTACTTGTCTATAGCTGAGACATTGGCATAATCTTTCCTCAGCGTTGTACCAGGCAGATCATCCAAATGGCTGGAGATAGCTAAAAAGAAAGGGCTTGAAACAGAATTGTTCTCTTGTTATAAATTTTTGTTCAGCAATTATTTTTCTCAAGTGGCCAAACAGGTATCTGTAGATACCTCCAAAATGGAATTTTAAGAGTTTCAAGGTCCCCCTCAATTCACTGGTGGTAAGGAGAAAGAAGGAAGTGGAAGAAATTGCTACTTTTGTAAGATCAATTGTTCAGAAGTCTAGCCCTCCAATTTTCTGGGCCAATGTGTTTATTGATATGAAAGGGAGGGAGGTATCACAATTTACTATCACCTTTTATTTTTCCATTTCAATGGATCAGGGCTTAGGATTACAGACAAATATTCAAATCCATAGAAACAAAGAATCCTCAGCAACCAGAATCCAAAGCAACCATTTACTAATTTATGTTCTGCCTTTCCTCCCCGAAGGCACAATGAGAAGCCAGCTGAACAATTTATAATATATACCTTCTTTTTTTTTCTGGACAGGCCTGGCATATTCTCTGATTTGGAGGAAAGGGCTGTTCCCTGAAAAGACAAAAAATGTATACAGAACCAGTTCAGAACAACACGCTGAGACAATGCAGTACCATCTTCTTGCTGGAAGTCATGTAGTAACAAAAATTAACCAGACTCTGTGTGGGGAGATTAAGTAGCCTGTTAGTCTAAGAGCATTTTTTCCCATTTTGAAGAACCAGCTGGTTTTTCTCCTTGCCTGCCCTTCAAGAAGACGGAGAAGAAGAAAAAGGCTCACAAGCTCGGTGCTTGCTTGTTTTTAACCTCAGGGCAGTGTTTTCGAAATATTTTTATGCACGATCGAACAAAAGCGCTGGGTTCCCGGCACGCGAAACTGAAATAGGGCAGGCGAATTTGTACCGTGAACGGCCAGATGTTATTCAGTTCCTGCCCTCTTTTAAACCAGCCTGCAGAAAAGCGGCCAGGAATGAGAATCCCAATAGAAAGACTCTTTCCTCCCGCCGCCACGAATCTCCCTCCAGCCCTACCAGGCCGCGATCCTCCTCGCCAGAAACGGGGCCGTTTCGAGAGGGAGCCCTATGCGGGCAACTCCACCGTGACCAAGACCGAATGTACCCCTCCATCCCCGCATCCTGCACTTGTGCTGAGAGCAACATGAGTGCTGTAGTCCGACAGCAGCGGGGGAAGCGGTGCAGAGCGCGGGCAGGGCAGGGAAAGGTAGAGACAGGTGCTGCCCCATGTCGGCTAGACATCTGGCCGCCCGCTAGCCCTTCCTCACCCGGCCCTTGACGTGCCTCCACCGCCGTCCCCGCAACAAGCTTGAGGCGGCTACCCCCGGCAAGCGCTGAGGCGCCGCGCAGAACCACCCGGAACATCACTACTGCTCACGGGCCGGCGGCGCCGCCTTGCGCGTCACAAGGTGCGCCGAGGAAGCCAAGTGCGACGTACAGGGAGGGGCCAGCGGCCTCGCGCATGCGCCCTGGTTCAACGGAAGGCTGTGGGAAGATGGCGGTTCTTTAATGCTGCTCTGATGAATCGTTTGGGAGGCACGTGACATTAACTGGATATTTAAAAACAGTGAGGAAAGTCCACAGGAGGCCCGCTTATGCTCCCATCGCCTGTTTCCTGGGAGAGGGGAAGTTATTTATTGAGACTAAAGCGGTCAAGCCCTCTGGGAAGAATTGAGTTCTACGGTTAAAGAAGGAATAGCAGCCACAAAAGGAAATAAACCCTTTTAACATGATTTTAAGATTATTATTTAGCTATTGAAGCTATTGAATGCTATTAAGGGTAAAAAAAGAGTGCCATCCTGTGGTTGAAGCAGGTATAGTAGCCATTAAAAAACTTCAATGGCATTTTAAGGTTATTTTTTATTATTACAACCTTATTAATATTAATAGGGCATCATAGTCCTTAAGGTTTAAGGCTTTTGAAGCAGATTTCTTCCGCGCCTGCGTTGCAGCAAACGGGCCTCCCTTGGCCCTATTAATAAGGTGTTACGCCATTAAAAAGGTTTCTTTCTTTTGGTGGCCGCAATACGTGTTTTTGACCACAGGAGGGCACAGTTTTCCGTCCCATAGCTCTAGCTTGGAGTCCATGGTAGGCTTTTTTAAATGGCCTCCATGCTATAACCAAGGGACGGAAAACTCTGTCAAATCAGATACTGCAGCCACAAAAATAAATACACCTCTTTAATGGCGTTTTAAGATGATTATTCTTTATTATTAAAACCTTATTAATATTAAGCTACAGAGCCATATGCGGCTCCAGAGCTGCAGGTTGCTGACCTGTGTGCTAGGGGAACTCAGAGTACACCTTTGATAAAGGAATATACATAATAAGCAAACACCTATAAAACTTGAGTTTAGTCAAAGCAGCAAAGCCTGCCCTCCTGTGGCCAATGTGTGCTGTAACGTTTGGCAAAGAAGTCCTGGAGTGGCTTCTTTTTATTCTTTCATTTCCTTTGATGGAAGCTCAAAGCAGCCACAGAAGAGGCTGCTGGGAATATAAAAGATAATTGTAGGAGCTAAAATTTCATTTCTAATAGGGCACTGAGGAAGGCAAAACAGGGAATGCTGCCCTCCTGTGGCCAGGTAAGCCCATGACATTTTTTCCCTAAGGTACAGCAGAAAAGGTTACTGGATAGATTAAATAGATGTCAATCAAGCTCAATTTCACTGAGGGCCGCAACAGCATTGCAGTTGCTCTGGGGGGTGGGGGATGGCCAGAGTGGGTGCAGCTTACTGGGTGGGTGTGGATGGAATGAGTGTGGCCTACTGGGTGGGCGTGGCTAGTTCTACACCAGTCGCATCAAGGGTGCCTGTGGGGGCCTGGGCAGGAGTGGGACAGATCTGAGGGTCTCTGGCAGAAGGGGGTGGGACCGGGGCAAGTGCCAAGATGGCCACCACAAAATTGTACATTGGCTCCCAGCCGGCCTGGGCCAGAGCCAAGGCAGCGGGGGCCGTTTCCTCACTGTTTCCAGGATGGCTTCGTAGGCCACATGAAACCACTTTGTGGGCCGTATCCGGCCCCTGGGCCTTGTGTTTGGGATGTCTGATATAGATGATTAATAGGTGAGATAGATAATAGGTGAGAGAGGGAGAGAGGGAGGGGGAGGGGGGAGAGAGAGAAATCTAAAATGTTATGTAAAGCACAAAAAACTTCATTGGAAGTTTATTTTGGTAGAACAGGACATTTCTGTATATACCAAACACCCAAATCCTTACAAAAGATGATCCTCGGTGATTTTGGCAAAGGGCAGGAGCACAAGGTGCCCAACAGGTCCAAGCTCCTGACTGCAGGATCCCAAATATAGCGAAGGAAGAAAAATACTTTGTTTCTGCATCATATCTTCCAAGCGTTACCCAGTTGCAACAGTTTGTACAACAATTCAAAACATAATACAGTCTTACAGATAAAATACATAAAAGCATAATCCAATATTTTAAGGATAAAAAGTCACATAAAAATTACAAAAGCAATGATAAAATACCATGGGTTGAATAGTTCACTAATTTAAAATGACATTTTTGACAAAGGGTGAGGTGTAAAAGGAACCATACTTTCATCAAAAGATTTTTCTCAGAAGAAAGAAAACACCAGTGTTCAAATACATACATATCACAACAGGTATCTCTTGGTGAAGAGATGGTGATAAGAAAGAATACATAAATAAACAGGCAAAAGACAAAATACCTTGTCTACCATAAGCATCACAACTACTTAACAACAGTAAATCAGGACTAAAACTCAGTTGTATTACAAAAAATACATGTCAAACAGAAATTTGAGGAACAAAAAGACAAATGTGTGTGACAAAAGAAATCAAAATTCTTGAGGTGACCGCCATACCGTGTGTCATGTTTAACATTTATCAGTCAAAACATAACTTACACATTTTAAATAACAGCTGTGGATAAAATTATTCCAAATAGAAATCTTTTATCAATCACTGGCCACACCAGACATTAAAAAGGGCCACTGAGATTTTCTTTCTGGTTCTAAGAACCACTGCCAGGATTAAATTTACACCAGGCAGAAAACTATAAAATCCATTACCAAGCACTGGCCACATTGGTCATTTAAGAGGGCCAATGAGGCTTTAATTTTGGTTCTAAGAACCATCGCCAGGGCTAAATTTATGCCAGGCAGAAAACTATGAAATCTATAACCCATCAACAGCCACTGGCCACACTGGTCATTTAAAAGGGCCGTTGAGGTTTTCTTCCTGGTTCTAAGAACCATCACCATGGCTAACTTTACGCCAGGCAGAAAACTATAAAATTTATTACTAAGCACTGGCCATACATTGATCATTTAAAAGGGCCAATGAGGCTTTATTTTTGGTTCTAAGAACCATCGCCATGGCTAACTTTACACCAGGCAGAAAACTATAAAATCTATTATCAATCACCGGCACACCCAGCATTAAAAAGGGCCATTGAGATGCTTTCTGGTTCTAAGAACGACCATCGTGCCTAAATTAAGCCAGGCAAGAAATCTACTCAGGGTTTCAATGGCCACATTTAGAATTTAAAAGGGTCACACAGATTTATTTTCCAGTTCGAGCACATAAATGTTTCACTCTAGCAAAAAACTAGTTATTAATTTGTAGAGATGGCAATACCTCGTATTAAAGTGTGTCACCAGGTTTACTTTTGGTTCCAAGAGATCTGGCTGCAGCTGACATTATTTCTCAGGGTATGAAGTTGGGAGGGAAGCGATTCAAAAGGATTCCCTTCCAGTTTGAGACTCAGCTAGGGCACCGGAGGAGGCTTGTAGTTGAGCGCTGTTGACTCCTCCAGTGTGACTCGCCCTGGCTGCTCACTCAGGTACTGAAAGGGTCTCCCTCTCAGGGTGGGTCTCACAGAGTGTGTGCTCAGAGGCTGGACGAGCCTGGGAGCGTCTGGCTGCCTACTCATTCAGTGTGAGTTTCACAGAGTAGTAACTCAGGGGCTGGAAGATCCCTGTCAGGAGTGCCTTGGCATCACCTCTGTGAGTCAGGATGGCCACAGCAGCAGTGCAGCCTTTTGCCCAAGAAATGCAGCCCATCAACTCACCCGTGCCCATTTACAGCCAGCTTTCCTCCTCCGCTGCCCTCCCGCAGCCGTTCTCCATGGCCAGTGGGCCCTTGGCCCTCTGCCTGTCGCCCTTCGGCCCGGCCAATTCACCCAGATACCGTTTGTCCTGGGTCTTTGTCTGTACGGGACAAATAGCCCACAGCCAACTGGGTGGCAGGCAGGAGCAATCCCAGGGGCTGGGGAGGGCAGTTGTGATGCAAGATTTTTTAAAGTGCTGTGGCTGCTCTGCATGTTTTGGGGCCTTGCAGCTCTGACCCCAGAATCGGAAGGAGGGGGACTGGCAGCAGAAGTAGCAGCCACTGGGGCCACTGGGGGGAGCAGTCAGACAAGAGTGTGTTGGGGGAACAAGGGAGGGAGGGAGGGGCACCTCAAGGGGGCTTCACGAAGACAGCTTGACTCGCAACTCAAAGAGGGGAGGAGGAGAAAGGCCGGAGCAGCTTCTGCCACAGCCAGGGAGGCGAGTTAGGGGGGCACACAGGCAAACAGCAAGGCCAGCGTGGCTTCTACCCACCCTTCCCTCCCACGACGGGTCACAGTTCCAACCCCCAAGCCCATGCCATTTGCCCTCCCTTCCCTCCCACGACGGTGCACGCAGTCCCATCAGCCCCAGCCCTTGCCATTTGCCCTCCCCTCCCACAACGGCACACGCAGTCCCATCAGCCCCAGCCCTTGCCATTTGCCCTCCCTTCCCTCCCACGACAGCGCACGCAGTCCCATCAGCCCCAGCCCTTGCCATTTGCCCTCCCTTCCCTCCCACGACGGCGCACGCAGTCCCATCAGCCCCCAGCCCTTCCCATTTGCCTTCCCTTCCCTCCCACGACGGCGCACGCAGTCCCATCAGCCCCCAGCCCTTCCCATTTGCCCTCCCTTCCCTCCCACGACGGCGCACGCAGTCCCATCAGCCCCAGCCCTTGCCATTTGCCCTCCCTTCCCTCCCACGACGGCGCACGCAGTCCCATCAGCCCCAGCCCTTCCCATTTGACCTCCCTTCCCTCCCACGACGGCGCACGCAGTCCCATCAGCCCCAGCCCTTCCCATTTGCCCTCCCTTCCCTCCCACGACGGCGCACGCAGTCCCATCAGCCCCAGCCCTTCCCATTTGCCCTCCCTTCCCTCCCACGACGGCGCACGCAGTCCCATCAGCCCCAGCCCTTCCCATTGGCCCTCCCTTCCCCCCCACGACGGCGCACGCAGTCCCATCAGCCCCAGCCCTTGCCATTTGCCCTCCCTTCCCTCCCACGACGGCGCACGCAGTCCCATCAGCCCCAGCCCTTGCCATTTGCCCTCCCTTCCCTCCCACGACGGCGCACGCAGTCCCATCAGCCCCAGCCCTTCCCATTTGACCTCCCTTCCCTCCCACGACGGCGCACGCAGTCCCATCAGCCCCAGCCCTTCCCATTTGCCCTCCCTTCCCTCCCACGACGGCGCACGCAGTCCCATCAGCCCCAGCCCTTCCCATTTGCCCTCCCTTCCCTCCCAGTCCTTGCCATTTGCCCTCCGTCCCTCCAAAGGCGCAAGCAGTCCCATCATCATGCCTCCCCTTCTCCCTCCCAGCCCTTGCCATTTTGCCCTCCCTTCCCTCCCACGACGGCGCACGCAGTCCCATCAGCCCCAGTCTTTGCCAGTTGCCCTCCCTTCCCTTCCAAGGCGCAAGCAGTCCCATTAGCCCACGCTTCCCTCCCATGACGCTCCAGTTCCAGCAGCACACCAGCCCTCTGTTTGCCTGTGTGCCCCCCTAACCTGCCTCCCTGGCTGTGACAGAAGCTGCTCCGGCCTTTCTCCTCCTCCCCTCTTTGAGTTGCGAGTCAAGCTGTCTTCGTGAAGCCCCCTTGAGGTGCCCCTCCCTCCCTCCCTTGTTCCCCCAACACACTCTTGTCTGACTGCTCCCCCCAGTGGCCCCGGTGGCTGCTACTTCTGCTGCCAGTCCCCCTCCTTCCGATTCTGGGGTCAGAGCTGCAAGGCCCCAAAACATGCAGAGCAGAGCACTTTTTAAAAAAAATCTTGCATCACAGCTGCCCTCCCCAGCCCCTGGGGTTGTTCATCGCATGCTGCCCCCGCAGCACCATGGCTGGGGGCTATTTGTCCCATATAGCCAAAGGCCCGGGACAAAGGGTGTCTGGGTGAATTATCCAGGCCGAAGGGCGACGGGCAGAGGGCCAAGGGTCCACTGGCCGTGGAGAATGGCTGCAGGAGGGCAATGGAGGAGGAAAGCTGGCTGTAAATGGGCTGAGGCGAGTGGCAGGGGGCGAAGGAGGCGTGACCAAGGGTCCATGCCTAAACATGGGGGTCGGTGCAGATGGAATCAGGAATAGTGCATCTCTTTTGTCTCTCTGGTTTCATGGACTGCAATGATCATGATCATCATTGACCAGTGAGGGAAGCGATCCAAAAGGATTCCCTTCCAGTTTGAGACTCAGTTGGGGAGCCTCAGGGACCGGGAGAGACTTCCAGCCGAGGGCTGTTGACGCCTCCAGTGTGATTTGCCCTTGCTGCTCACTCGGGGACTGAAAGAGAAAGTATCTGCTCATGGACTGAGTGAGTCTGGGAGCCGATAATTATCCCACATCCATTCGGTGTGAGTGTCACACAAGCTCAGGGACTGAAAGACCTCTAAAAATGAATCATCACTATTTACAGGATGGATTGGCATGTGGAATGCTTGTGTGGCCCTTCTCAAGTTCTAAGAAGTACAGCTGTGGCTAACATTACACTAGGCCAGAATAATCAGTGACCAAGCCTAGCAATAGAAAGGGCCATAGACATTTTCTTTTGGGTTTTAAGAACCATTGCCAGGCCTAACAGTAAGGAGGCAAGAAAAGTATGGAATCTTATGTACATCACGGAACACACCTAGAATGGGCTAAAAATACAACAGGCAAGAAAACGAGAATCCCTATTATGTAGCAATGGTCACAGATAGGATTAAAATGTGTAGTGTGGTGTGATCATGAAAGTGGCTTACATTTTCAGCGATTGTTCTAAAGGTCAGTTTTGACATAATTGGTGAAATAGCATTCTTGGTGAAGATCATGTTCGTTCTTGCATTCCATTCCTTCTTCCTCCTTTTTCACCATCAACACTGCAGGCTGACAAGTGAGTCTTCTGTCTTCTAGGATGGTGTAGAGTACATGCCTTTGAGATAAAAAAAAAAAATCAACATTACTTCAGCTGCCACTGAGGTTTTACACCTAAGAAGGCACAATACACTGTGGTTACTATTACCTCAGATGCAGGTATTACCCCTACTTACCTAGGAAGAATGGACCATCAATTTTTTGGGGGGGGACATTGACCTCCCTCCATATCCTAAAACTTTGAAGAATACAACTTACCTCATAGCGTAGGAGGCACCATCACAGCCAAAGGCTAATAGGGCTTGAACTGGAGACATTTTCTTGCTGTCTTGGTTCTTCTTTTTTCTTTCTTCGCCTTTGTTTCTTCCTTCACCGTGTCTCTTCTGAGGAACATTTGGCAACAGGGTGCAAATGTTCCTCCCCTCAATCTCAGGGACTCTAAAGCTATAAATTCTTTTCTAGATCAACGGCCACACCTAGCATTAAAAAGGGGCGTTGAGGCTTTCTTTCTGGTTCTAAGAACCATCGCCATGGCTAGAATTATGCCAGGCAAGAAAGGTATAAAATCTATTATCCATCAATGGCCACACTTAGAATTAAAAAGGTCCATTGAAACTTTTTTTCTGATTCTAAGATCGATCGCCATGGCTAAAATTACGCCAGGCAGAAAACTATAAAATCTATGATTAATCACTGGCCACGTTGGTCATTTAAATGGGCCACTGAGGTGTTTTCTTTCTGGTTCTAAGAACCATAGCCATAGCTAAATTTACACCAGGCAGAAAACTATAAAATCTATTATCAATCAATGACCACACCTAGAATTAAAAGGTCCATTGAAACTTTCTTTCTGGTTCTAAGAACCGTTGCCAGGGCTTAATTTATGCCAGGCAAGAAAGATATAAAATCAACTGTCTACAAGATCGTATTCATTCTTGATTTCCATTCCTTCTTCTTGTACTTTTACCATCAAAGCTGAGTCTTCTGTCTTCTAAGATGCTGTAGTACATGCCTTTGAGATAAAAAAGGCACAATACACTGTGGTTACTATTACCTCAGATGCAGGTGTTACCCCTACTTACCTAGGAAGAATGGACCATCAAATAGTGGAAAACCAACCCCCCCCCCTGCCCGTATCCTAAAGCTTTGAAGGAAACAAGACTCAACGAAACTTACCTCACAGCATAGGAGGCGCCATCACAGCCAAAGGCTAATAGGGCTTGAGCTGCAGACATTTTCTTGCTGTCTTGGTTCTTCTTTTTCCTTTCTTCGCCTTTGTTTCTTCCTTCACCGTGTCTCTTCTGAGGAACATTTGGCAACAAGGTGCAAATGTTCCTCCCCTTAATCTCAGGGACTCTAAAGCTATAAATTCTTTTCTAGATCAACGGCCACACCTAGCATTAAAAAGGGCCGTTGAGGCTTTTTTTCTGGTTCTAAGAACTATCGCCATGGCTAGAATTATGCCAGGCAAGAAAGGTATAAAATCTATTATCCATCAACGGCCCCACTTAGAATTAAAAAGGTCCATTGAGAGGTTTCCTTTCTGGTTCTAAGATCCATCGCCATGGCTAGAATTATGCCAGGCAGAAAACTATAAAATCTATGATTAATCACTGGCCACATTGGTCATTTAAATGGGCCACTGAGAGGTTTTCTTTCTGGTTCTAAGAACCATAGCCATGGCTAAATTTACACCAGGCAGAAAACTATAAAATCTATTATCAATCAATGGCCACACCTAGAATTAAAAGGTCCATTGAAACTTTCTTTCTGGTTCTAAGAACCGTTGCCAGGGCTTAATTTATGCCAGGCAAGAAAGATATAAAATCAACTATCTACAAGATCGTATTCATTCTTGATTTCCATTCCTCCTTCTTGTACTTTTACCATCAAAGCTGAGTCTTCTGTCTTCTAAGATGCTGTAGTACATGCCTTTGAAATAAAAAAAAAATCAACGTTACTTCAGCTGCCACTGAGGTTTTACACCTAAGAAGGCACAATACACTGTGGTTACTATTACCTCAGATGCAGGTGTTACCCCTACTTACCTAGGAAGAATGGACCATCAATTTTTTTTGGGGGGGGGGACCATTGACCTCCCTCCATATCATAAAACTTTGAAGAATACAACTTACCTCACAGCGTAGGAGGCGCCATCACAGCCAAAGGCTAATAGGGCTTGAACTGGAGACATTTTCTTGCTGTCTTGGTTCTTCTTTTTTCTTTCTTCGCCTTTGTTTCTTCCTCCGTGTCTCTTCTGAGGAACATTTGGCAACAGGCGTACAAATGTTCCTCCCCTCGATCTCAGGGACTCTAAAGCTACAAAAACTTTTATAGATCAACGGCCACACTTAGCATTAAAAAGGGCCGTTGAGGCTTTCTTTCTGGTTCTAAGAACCATCGCCATGGCCAGAATTATGCCAGGCAAGAAAGGTATAAAATCTATAATTGATCAACAGCCACACCTAGCGTTAAAAAGGGCCATTGAGGTTTTCTTTTGGTTCTAAGAACCATCGCCATGGCCAGAATTATGCCAGGCAGAAAACTATAAAATCTATTATAGATCAACAGCCACACTGGTCATTTAAAAAGGCCGTTGTAATTTCCTTTCTGGTTTTAAGAACCATCACCGTGGCTAAAATTACGCCAGGCAGAAAACTGTAAAATCTATAATCAATCAACAGCTGTGTCTAGCATTTAAAAGGGCTGTTGGGGAAGTTTCCTTTCTGGTTCTAAAAACCATTGCCATGGCTAAATTTACAGCTGGCAAGAAAGGTATTAAATCTATTATCTACAGTTCAGTTTTGATTTATGTGGTGAAGTAGCATTCTTGATATTCATTCTTGCGTTCCATTCCTTCTTCCTCCATTTTCATCTTCTGTCTTTTAAGATGGTGTAGCAGAAGCCTTTGAGTTAAAAAAAATAGTATTACTTCAGCTGCCCCTGGAGTTTTACTCCGAAGAATGCACAAAGTACAGTGGTTACTATTACCTCAAGTGCAAGTGTTACCTTTCCTTATCTAGGCATAATGCAGAGGTTCCCAACCATTTGGGCACCAGGGAATGGTGCAATGGATAAAGGGTTTCCACGGACCAGAGGGGGTATGGTTTTGAGTACCTGCATCCTGAGGATGGAGCTTTGCTTGTTTGTGTGGCCCACTTGCTGGCATGCTGCAGTCCGGTGCTGGTCCACAGACCAGGGATTGGGGACCCCTGGCATAACGGATCAACAAGTAGGGAAGACCACCCATCTCCCTCCATATCCTTTGAAGAATACAAGACTAAACTAAACTTACCTCACAGCGTAGGAGGCGCCCTCACAGCCAAAGGCTAATAGGGCTTGAGCTGGAGACATTTTCTTACTGTCTTGGTCTTCTTTTTTTTCTTTCTTTGCTTTTGTTTCTTCCTCTGCTGTGCACAGCAAGGGTTGTCTCTTTCGAAGAACATTTGTCAACAAGAGTGCACTTGTTTCTCCACTCAGACTGCAAAGCTAAAAAAACTATAAAATCTTTTGTAGATCAACAGCCACACCTAGCATTAGAAAAGGGCTGTTGAGGATTTATTTCAGGTTCTGAAAACCATTGCCATGGCTAAAATTATGCCAGGCAAGAAAACCATAAAGTTTATAATCTATCAACAGCCATGCCTAGCTTTAAAAGGGGCCATTGAGAGTCCCCCCCCCCCGTTCTAAGAACCATCGCCATGGCTAAATTTATGCCTGGCAACAAACATTTAAAACTTTATTATCTACAGCTCAGTTGTGATTGAGTTGGTGAAGTAGCATTCTTGATGGAGACCATATTCATTCTTTTATTCCATTCCTTCTTCCTCCATTTTCACCATCAACACTGCAGGCTGACAACTGTGTCTTCTGTTTTCTAAGATCGTATAGTAGACGCCTTTGAGATTAAAAAAAAATATCAATGTTACATCAGCTGCCCCTGGAGTTTTACTCCTAAGAATGCACAATACACAATGGTTACTATTAGCTCAGATGCAGGTGTTACCATTCCTTATCTAGGCATAATGCAGAGGTTCCCAACCTTTTGGGCACCAAGGACCGGTGCCGTGGAGAAAGGTTTTCTGTGGACCAGAGGGGGTGTGGTTTTGAATACTGCCTGAATCCTGAGGATGGAGCTTTGCTTATTTGTGTGGCCCACTTGCTGGCATGCTGCGGACCAGTGATGGTCCACCGACCAGGGGTTGGGGACCCCTGGCATAACGGATCATCCGCCTCCCTCCATACCCTGAGACTTTGAAGAATACAAGACTCAACTAAACTTACCTCACAGTGTAGGAGGTGCCATCACAGCCAAAGGCTAATAGGGCTTGAGCTGGAGACATTTTCTTGCTGTCTTGGTTCTACTTTCTTTCTTCTTCTTTCTCTTTGGTTTCTTCCTCTGCCATGCCCAGCATGCGTTGTCTCTTTCGAGGAACATTTGGCAGAAGAGCGCAACTTGTTCCTCCGCTCAATCTGCAAAGCTAGGAAACTATAAAATCTTTTATAGATCAACGGCCACACCTAGCATTAGAAAGGGGCCGTTGAGGTTTCCTTTCTGGTTCTAAGAACCATTGCCATGGCTAAAATTATGCCAGGCAGAAAACTATAAAATCTGTTATTAATCATCGGCCATGCTGGTCATTTAAATGGGCCATTGAGGTTTCCTTTCTGGTTCTAAGAACCATCATCATGGGTAAAATAATGCCAGCCAGAAAACTATAAAATCTATTATAGATCAACAGCCACACCTAGCATTAAGAAGGGCCATTGAGGTTTCCTTTCTGGTTCTAAGAACCATTGCCATGGCTAAAATAATGCCAGGCAGAAAACTATAAAATCTATTATTAATCACCGGCCACGCTGTTTATTTAAAAGGGCCATTGAGGTTTCCTTTCTGGTTCTAAGAACCATCGTCATGGCTAAAATAATGCCAGGCAGAAAACTATAAAATCTATTATAGATCAAAAGCCACACCTAGCATTAAGAAGGGCCATTGAGGTTTTCTTTCTGGTTCTAAGAACCATCACCATTGGCTAGAATTATGCCAGGCACAAATCTATAAAATCTATTATTAATCACCGGCCACACTGATCATTTAAATGGGCCGCTGAGGTTTCCTTTCTGGTTCTAAGAACCATCACCATGGCTAAAATTATGCTAGGGAAGAAAGGTGTGAAATCAAATATCAATCATAATACCAGGTAGCAGCCAGAATATATAATGAAAACTCTTTAATTTCGCAATAAATTCAAAGACCTAACCATAGTTACAGTTGGGAAACTGACTATCCTAGACCAGGGATAGGCAACCTTGGCTCTTTTATGACTCGTGGACTTCAACTCACAGAATTCCTGAGCCAGCCATTCTAGCTCAGGAATTCTGGGAGTTGAAGTACACGAGTCATAAAAGAGCCAAGGTTGACTACCCCTGTCGTAGACCAAGCAATGTCCAAAAACATTAATAAATTTCTAGGAGCCTGTCACTCTGACAAATTAGCCATGAATAGACAGACAGAAACAATATGTACCCACTTTGCAAAAAAGACAACACCTCTTCACCAGCAATCCACACTGAGATATGCATAGATTAACACTATGATTAACATCAGACCAGCAATCAAGAAGTAAACAATGTCCTAATCAAGGAACTGCCAAAGACGCTAACAACAAATAGCACAACAAAGAACCTCCAAGACCACTTTTTTAAAAAACTGCTAAAGCAAGCCTTAGGGCAGTGATGGCGAACCTTTTAGATCTTTTAGAGTGTCCAAAAGCCGCCCTGCCCCAGCTCTCGCCCGCCCGTCTCCCCATCCCGCTCTGCCATCCCGCAGGGCCACCTACCGCCTCCATGGCCCGTCGCAGATCTCCCAGGTGATCCTGCAGTGCCATGGCAGCCACGCCTTCTGCCTGCGTCCCACAGCATCATCTGCATGCGACAGGGTGCGAGGGCGGAGTCTTGTCCCCACTGCCCGGCTGCCATGTCCTTGGCTGGGCTGCTGCGCACGGGCCACATCCAGGGGTGATTCTCCTCCGGGGGTCTGCTGGAGACGAGGGGGCCGCGGGGGGAGGTGGGGCTGGGGCGAAGGCGCGCGTGCCCATAGAGAGGGCTCAGAGTGCCACCTCTGTCCCACGTGCCATAGGTTCGTCACCACTGCCTTAGGGTAAATTTCAGCAAGGCCCAAACAGTACTGGCCAGGCTTCCTCAATTTCATGATACACCGAAGAGTGAATTAAACCATCTGTCTTACTGTTGATGTCTTCTTCTTCGTCTACAGGTCATTTTGGATTCGTTCCTTGAAAGTCAACATTACTTCAGTTGGAACTGGGGTTTTACTCCTAAGAATGCACAATACACAGTGGTTACTATTACCCCAGACACAGGGGTTACCCTTGCTTACCTAGGCATAATTACTGGAAGACCATCCACCTCCCTCCATATCCTAAAGCAGGGGTCTCCAAACCTGGCCCTTTTATGACTTGTGGACTTTAACTCCCAGCACGCTGGCTGAGGAATTCTGGGAGTTGAAGTCCACAAGTCATAAAAGGGCCAGGTTTGGAGACCCCTGTCCTAAAGCTTTAAAGAATAGAAGACTCAACTAACCAGACCTCTCAGCGTAGAGGGTGCCATCACAGCCGAAGACTAAGAGGGCTTGCGCTGGAGACATTTTCTTGCTCTTTTTTTCTTCTTTTTTCTTCTTTCTCCTTGGTTTCTTCCTCAGTCGTGCCCAGCAACGTTGTCTCTTTCGAAGAATATTTGGTAGAAGAGTGCACTTCCTCTGCTCAGTCTGCAAAGCTACAAAACTATAACATCTTGTACAGATCAATGGCCAACCTAACATTAAAAAGGGCCATTGATGTTTTCTTTTTGGTTCTATGAACCATTGCCAAGGCTAAATTTCCAGACCAACAATCAAGAAGTAAACAATATCCTAATCAAGGAGCTGCCAAAGAAGCTAACAACACATAGCGCAACAAACAACCTCCAAGACCATTTTCGCTAACACTGAAAGAAGCCACTAGTACAGTAATGGCGAACCTTTTAGAGACCGAGTGCCCAAAAACTTGCCCCGACCCCGCTCCACCCCTCCATCCCCACCCCCCACCCCCCGCCCACAGGACCACTTACCGCCTCCATGGCCCTCCGCAGATTGCCCAGGCAGCCCAGCAGCACTATGGCAGCCACGCCCTCTGCCCGCGCCCTGCAGCATCAACTGCATGATGGGGTGTGAGGGCAGAGTCTTGTCTACGCTGCCTGGCTGCCATGTCCTTGGCTGCGCTGCTCCGTGTGGGCCACGCTCGAGGGCGAGTCTCCTTCAGGGGAGCTGCTGGAGAGGAGGGGGTCGCAGGGGGAGGCAAGGCTGGGGCAACAGCACATGTGCCACAGAGAGGGCTCCGAGTGCCATAGGTTCGCCACCACTGCACTAGAACATAAACTGGGAACAAACTGCACTACAACAGGGGTGTCAAATTGCCGGCCCATGGACCGGACAGGTCACGTGGAAGCCACGCCCACCCCATTGCCGGCCAGGGCAAAACCAGCCCGATGCGTTGCATGACGTCACATGACGTCACGAGTTTGGACATGCTTGGTCTACAAGAAAACCGCCAAGCTCAGAGAGCACCAAAGACACCTCATTTCAACTGTTAACCACAAATATTCTTCTTTATTGGTATTCATCATATTAAAATGCATCACCAGGTTTACTTTTGCTTCTAAGAAGTCTGGCTAGTATTGGCATTATTTCCAAGGGTGTGAAGGTGGGAGGGAGGTGATCCCAAAGGATTCCCTTCCAGCTTGAGTCTCACTGAGGGAGTCCTCAGGTACTGGAGGAGGCTGGTATCTGTCTGATTCTAAGATCTACAGCCAATAGCTAAAATTGTCTTGGGTCAGAAATTTTTTTGCTACTTTTTAGGCATGTTTGTCACACTTATGACTGCTCTTTTTACCCTGGATACTTTGTAATGTTTAAAAAAAAACTTTGCTAAAGCAAGTCTTAAGATAAACTTTAGCAAGACCCAAAGATTTTTGCAGTAGTTAACATGTTGCAAACAGTATCTGCCAGGCTTCCTCACTTTCATAATACACTGGAGAGTGAATTAAACCATCTGTCTTACTGCTGATGTCTTCTTCTTCGTCTACATGGATTCATGCCTTTGAAATTAAAAAAAAAAATCAACATCACCAAATGACCATGGATGTTCAGAGGTTAGAAAAGCAATCAGTCAAAGGGGTTTTATGTGTTTTATCCTACTTGTGAAAGAAGGCAAGATACAATAACTTGTAACATTGCTCCCTTAAGCCACTAGCCCAGGGGTAGGCAACCCAAAACACTTAAAGAGCCACTTGGACCCGTTTCCCACCAAAAACAAAACACTGGGAGCCGCAAAACCATTTTGATATCTAAAATGAAGATAACACTGCATATATCCTTTTTTACCTTTATTATAGGGGTGCGTGTGTTTGTGTGTGTATGTATGTGTGTGTGTGTGTGTGTGTGTATATATATGTATATGTATGTATGTATACACACACACACACGCACACAGGTAAAAAAAGGATATATGCAGTGTTACCTTCATTTTAGATGTCAAAAGGGTCTCTCTCTCTCTGTCTCTCTCTCTCCCTCTCTATCTGCCCTTGGTCTGCCACTCCTCTTCCCCCGCTCTCTTTCTTTCTCTCTCTCTCTTTCTTCTCTCTCTCTCTCTCTCTCTCTCTCTCTCTCTCTTTCTCTCTCTCTCTTTCTCCCCCCCCCTCTCCTATCTGCTGCTCACCTGACAAGCTTCAGGCTGTTGTCCAACAAGATCAGGGGTAGGCAACCTCGTCTCTTTTATGACTCATGGACTTCAACTCCCAGAATTCCTGAGTCAGCCTAGCTGGGCTAGCTGGCTCTCTCCTGCCCTTCCTGCTTCCTGCAGAGACGCAGCAAAGGGAGGAGCTCCGCCCAGTAAGCTTTTCAGCTCCTCGGCACACACACACACAAAAACACACACACAGAGAGAGAAAAGCACACACACACACACACAGAGAGAGAGAGAGAGAGACGCAGGGAAGCGCAATTCCTCTCTCTGTCTCTCTCTGCAAAGGCAGAGGAGGCTGGGAGCCGCAGGGGAAGGCTCAAAGAGCCGCATGCGGCTCCGGAGCCGCAGGTTGCCGACCTGTGCACTAGCCTGTTTTCTACATGTTTTGCTTCTTTTAAGGCAGAGGTCTTCAAACTTGACCCTTTTATGACTTGTGGATTGGCCCACTGGCTGAGGAATTCTGGGAGTTGAAGTCCACAAGTCATAAAAGGGCCATGTTTGAAGACCCCAGGACTTCAACTCCCAGAATTCCTCAGCCAGGCACGCTAGCTGAGGAATTCTGGGAGTTGAAGTCCACAAATAGACCCCAGGACTTCAGCTCCCAGAATTCCTCAGCCAGGCACGCTAGCTGAGGAATTCTGGGAGTTGAAGTCCACAAATAGACCCCAGGACTTCAGCTCCCAGAATTCCTCAGCCAGGCACGCTGGCTGAGGAATTCTGGGAATTGAAATACAGAAGTCATAAAAGGGCCACATTTGAAGACCCTTGGACTTCAATTCCCAAAATTCCTGAGCCAGACATGTTGAGGGGAAAGGGAAGTTTCCAAGCTGAGCCATGCTGGATCAGGAATTCTGGGAGTTGAAGTTCACAAGTTATAAAAGAGCCAAGGCTGCCTACCCCTGCGCTAGTTTCTTTTCTTGTTAACTTGTTAAACTATAGGGTTTCCTGCCTGAGCAGAGGGTTGGACTAGATGACCTCTAAGATCCCTTCCAACTTTATTATTATTATATATTTTACTTTTAGGGGCTTGTGCGTTGATTAAAATTACCTCAGATTCCAAACAAAATTACTTTATTCCTGAGAGCAAAATCAATTCCTGAGATAATTTTACCTTTAAAGCTAATTTTAACTCCTATTCACCTTTGCTGGTTTGGTCCCTTTAAAAAGGACATGGCTGAGATTAGCTCAGGTTCCATCAAAATTTTATTTTAAGAACTTGAATTCTTGGCTAAAATTACCCCAAGAATTCACTTTATTCCTAAGACGAAAGTCAGTTCCTGAGATAATTTTACCTTTCAAGCTAATTTTAACTCCTATTCACCTTTTCTGGTTTGGTCCCTTTAAAAAAGACATGGCTGAGATTAGCTCAGGTTCCATCAAAATTTTATTCTAAGAACTTGAATTCTTGGCTAAAATTACCCCAAGAATTCACTTTATTCCTAAGAATAAAGTCAGTTCCTGAGATAATTTTACCTTTAAAGCTAATTTTAACTCCTATTCACCTTTGCTGGTTTGGTCCCTTTAAAAAAGACATGGCTGAGATTAGCTCAGGTTCCATCAAAATTTTATTCTAAGAACTTGAATCTTGGCTAAAATTACCCCAAGAATTCACTTTATTCCTAAGAAGAAAGTCAGTTCCTGAGATAATTTTACCTTTAAAGCTAATTTTAAATCCTATTCACCTTTGCTGGTTTGGTCCCTTTAAAAAGGACATGGCTGAGATTACCTCAGGTTCGACCAATATTTTATTCTAAGAACTTGAATTCTTGGCTAAAATTACCCCAAGAATTCACTTTATTCCTAAGAGAGAAGTCAGTTCTTGAGATAATTTTCCCTTTAAAGCTAATTTTAACCTTTGCTGGTTTGGTCCCTTTAAAAAGGACATGGCTGAGATTAGCTCAGGTTCGACCAAAATTTTAAGAACTTGACTAGTATTATTCTAAGACACAGCGGTTTGCGTTATTCCCCGAGCGAAAGACTGAGATAAGTATCTTTAGCGACCTATGGGTTTTGGAGTCCTTTAAATAAAACACTGTTGAGCTACCACTGGCGTTTTACTCGTAAGAATACACGCCGTGGTTAAAATTACCCCAGGTGCTATCCTGACTCCTCGAGAACAATAAGCTATTAATTAGCTAACGAACTCGCGCCCCCCTCCGCATCCCTAAAAGGTAAAAAAAATTCTCCGCCAGAATTACCTCAAAGCTCAAAAGGCCCTGCCCGACCTCGAGCTCGAGGACTTGAGCCGCGGGAGAGCCGGAGAGAGACATTTTTGCCCTCCGGCGCCCCGCAGCAAAAAGGAAAAAGTCGGCGGGCTTCTCAAGCTGAGTGCCAAAAGAAAAGCGAGCGCGCTGCAGAGGCAGGAGACGCCGCTATCGCCTCTCTTCTGAGGAAAAAGAGACGCGGTAGCGGCGTCGGCTGCCTCTGCAGCGCGCTCGTTTTTCTTTTTGCACTCAGCTTGAGAATCCCGCCGACATTTTAAATGCCCCCGCCTCTCGGAGAGGGGAGAGGCCGCTCAGCCAATCCGAGGGAAGCGTTTCCGGAGCAGCCAATCACGAGCGAGATGGGCGTGCAGACCGGAGCCCGCGAGGCAGTCCGAGGGCGCTGGGCGGGAAAGGCGCGCGCTCTTTCCCGCCCAAACACAGGTGCGAACGCTCGGCTATTTTCCCAGCTCGCGCAGCGGTTGCCATGGAGACAGCCGCGGAGCGCGGGAAGGCTCATCACGGCCAGGTGTGCCCTGTCCCGCACAGGTGAAGGTGATTAGACTGCGTAATGCCTCCTCCTCGAGCCTTCGCCACGCCCGGGGACCTTTTGGACTACAAGTCCCATTCGTCAGGCAGCCTTGTGCCTGAGAGGCTGCCTCCCACCTCCTCCCTCTCCCGTTGCAAAGGCCCAGTTTTTAAAATATCCCCATCATTTTTGCCGCTGTGCTTTTTAGGATTGAGAGAACAGAGGGTGACTTGGGCTTCTACTGGATTACAAGTCCCATCAGCCACCTCTGGGGTGCTGATGGGGATCGTCCCTTCTTCCAACAAAGAACTTTATCTTGTTGAGCAGGAAAATGCTTAAAATGCTGTTTTAAAAAAAACTGAAAATTTTATAAATGCAAAATAAAATAAAGATTACATGCAGAATTTAGGAGATGCTTTCCATTTTTTGCTGCAGAGAGATATTCTGTTAAATTCTAGTTGGAACTCCACGTCTCTTATTCTGTTGCTTTGCTTGGGTTATGCTTATGCTCCCACTGCCTGTTTCCTGGGAGAGGGGAAGTTATTTATTTTATTAACGGTATTAACACCTTATTAATAGGGCCAGGGGAGGCCCGTTTGCTGCAACGCAGGCGCGGAAGAAGAAATCTGCTTCAAAAGTATAAAAAATAAATGCAGTTTATTTTGAAAATGTGTATAACCTATCATTCCCTTCTAGGTTTATCATTTAAAGGATGGATAAAAGGGATGAGACGTGAGAAGTTGCAACTAATGGCTTTTATTATTTTGTTCCCCATCCATCTAACTTTGTAGACCTTCGTCCAAAACAAGTCAGGGTTAGGAAGGATAGGAGATTCCTTCCTTTCCTCTCCAGGTTGCCGTAAAACAGCCCACCCACCGCCCAGAGGTAAGAGAAAGGAAAAGCAGGTCTCTCTGGGGGCAGCAGGAGACCCGGGTCTTTGCAGAGTCCGGCTTGCAATTTTGCTAACTTCCCCCAGTCACGGCTGCATCGACTGATGTAGGGCCAGGAGGAAGGGGGCGGACGCCTGCCGGAACCATCAGCCTTTTTGGAAAAGGCAGTGGAGAAAGGAGGTCACGCTCCCTGGATTTCCAGCCTAGAGCCTCTGCCGGATGGGTGACACCCCCCCCCCTTGCTGTGGCTGTTAAGAAGGAACTGGGGGGGAAACAGGTAAGTTTCCCCTTTTTTTTGCCACTTTCAGTGAGGTTAAGGCTATTCCTTTTAAAGAGACAGGGATGGAAATGGAGTAAGGTTGGGAGCCCAGTAAAAACCCCAAGAGGAAGCGGGAAACAGGGTGGGAGGTTGCGATGGCCACCGCTCCTCTCAATATTGCAGTTTTGGTGGGAAATAGCGGGAGGAACCTCTCCAAGGGCCTTCCCACTAGCAGAGCTTGGCAGTTCTTTGCTTCATTCTTTGCTCTAACCAAGAATAAAATAAACTCCAAATTGGATAGCAGTCCGTATGTTCTTTGTACGACTCGTACAATATTAATATTATTAATATTAGGCCATCCTAGGCTTTCTTAACTAGGTTTAAGAATTTAATTTATTCTCGGTTAGAGCAAAGAATGAAGGATTAGGAATTGAACATCTATGAGCTTAGCAAACTTTTGAAGCAGATTTCTTCTTCTGCGCCTGCGTTGCAGCAAACGGGCCTCCCCTGGCCCTATCAATAAGGTGTTAATACCGTTAATAAAGATAGAGAATACCGTCATTTTAAAATGCCATTAAAAAGGTTTATTTCTTTTGTTGTTGTCGTTAATTGCGAAGTCGTGTCCGACCCATCGCGACCCCGTGGACAATGTTCCTCCAGGTCTTCCTGTCCTCTACCATCTTCTGGAGTCCATTTAAGTTCACACCTACTGCTTGAGTGATTCCATCCAACCACCTCGTCCTCTGTCGTCCCCTTCTTCTATTGCCCTCAATCTTCCCCAGCATTAGGCGCTTCTCCAGTGAGTCCTTCCTTCTCATTAGATGTCCAAAGTATTTGAGTTTCAACTTCAGGATCTGGCCTTCTAAAGAGCAGTCCGGGTTGATCTCTTCTAGGACTGACCGGTTTGAACGCCTTGCAGTCCAAGGGACTCGCAGGAGTCTTCTCCAGCACCATAGTTCAAAGGCCTCAATTCTTTTGCGCTCAGCCTTTCTTATAGTCCAACTTTCACAGCCATACATTGCAACTGGGGAAACCATGGCCTGGACTATACGCACTTTTGTTGGCAGGGTGATGTCTCTGCTTTTTAGTACGCTTTCTAGATTTGCCATAGCTTTCCTTCCCAGGAGCAAGCGTCTTTTAATTTCTTGGCTGCAGTCCCCATCTGAGGTGATCTTGGAGCCCAGAAAAATAAAATCTGTCACACCTCCATTTCTTCCCCATCTCTTTCCCAGGAATTGAGTGGGCCGGATGCCATGATTTTGGTTTTCTTAATGTTGAGTTTCAAGCCAACGTTTGCACTCTCCTTCTTCACCCGCATCAAGAGGCTCCTTAGTTCCTCTTCACTTTCTGCCCTTAGAGTGGTATCATCTGCATATCTTAGGTTGTTGATATTTCTCCCGGCAATCTTAATTCCAACTTTTGATTCATCTAGCCCTGCCTTTCTCATGATGTGCTCTGCATACAAGTTAAATAGGCAGGGCGACAGTATACAGCCTTGCCGGACTCCTTTTCCAATTTTGAACCCATCCGTGGTTCCGTTTCCAGTTCTCACTGTTGCTTCTTGACCCGCATATAGGTTTCTCAAGAGACAAATAAGATGGTCTGGTATTCACATCTCTTTAAGAACTTGCCACAATTTGTTGTGATCCACACAATGAAAGGCTTTAGCGTAGTCAATGAAGCAGAAGTAGATGTTTTTCTGGAACTCCCTAGCTTTCTCCATGATCCAGTCGTATCGCGCTTCCCTGTGTTACACCTTAAGAGGTTGCTCCTAAAAGTGCACCCCGCTCGCCCCCTTCAAGCAAACCCCGATGTTTTTATTCAAGAATGGTTTAGTTTGTCCTGCCCTTCCTTTTCTTTAAGGAGATCGTACGTAGGTAGGTTTGTATTTAGGTTTGGTGTTTCTAAACTATATTTCTTAGAGATACCTATGTATCAATAGAAGCGCAATATCAAATATCTATTTGAAATATTGTGTATTTTTATTAGGGAAGATCAATATAAAAATAAATGTAGTTTATTTTGAAAAAGTATATAACCTATCGTTCCCTTCTAGGTTTATCATTTAAAGGATGGATAAAAGGGGTGAGACGTGAGACGTTGCAACTAATGGCGTTTATTAATTTGTTCGTCGTCCATCTAACTTTGTAGGCCTTCGTCTATTAATAAGGTGTTAATACCGTTAATAAAGATAGAGAATATGGTCTTTTTAAAATGCCATTAAAAAGGTTTATTTCTTTGGGTGGCGGCAACACACATTTTTGACCCCAGGAGGGCAGTTTTCTGTCCCATAGCTTTGGCTTGGAGTCCATCCTAGGCCTTTTTAATGGCCTATAGCTAAGGCAGGGGTAGGCAGCCTTGGCTCTTTGATGACTGGTGGACTTCAACTCCCAGAATTCCTGAGCCAGCCCTGCTAAGGCACGGAAAACTGGTCAAATCAGATACTGCGGCCAGAAAAATAAATAAACCTCTTTAAGATGATTATTCTTGATTATTAAAACCTTATTAATATGAATAAGCCACGATAGGCCTTAACTCGGTTTAAGATTGGAACCAGGATTTCTTCTGCGCCCGTGTCGCACCGACCGGGCCCCCCGTCGCCACGTTAATATTAATAATAAGGCGTTAAGAATAAAAATAGAGAAGAATAAGCTTCAAATGCTATTAAAAAGCATTTATTTCTTTGGGCGGCAGCAGTACCCGTTTTCGACCACAGGAGGGCAGTGTTTCCCGTCCCATAGCGTTACCAGGGAGGCCGTCGTAGGCCACTTGCCCAGGATCGGGACACCGAGAAGCTAAGCCCCAAAGCGCAGAGCGTCAGCCAAAGGATCGCCACTCTATGCTCCTCCGAAAGGGACGGGCCGCTTCCCTCGGCCTCCTGCGCATGTCGGCCGGTTGCTTCTGGACGAGTAATCTGCGAGAGGCCCTCTCTGGACGGCGGGCTTCCTGTCCGTCGGTATCGGCCGTCCCCCAGGTGCTGCGGTAAAAGGACCTTTCCATCATGTCCGACTTCCGTCCATTCGTTCTTCAACTCCCCCTACTTCCTTTCGGGTAGACCTTTTCAGCATGTCCAACTTCCTGTCCGCGCAAATTCGCCGTCCTCCAGGGTCTTTGAATTGCGACCTTCCCAATATGGCCGACGTCCGGTCAATCCTTCTTAATCGTCCTTCCACTTCCTTTTTTTCGGGGACCTTCTGGGCAGGGAGGACCCCACGTCCGATCAACGAGGTAAGCCGTGAAAACCCCGTTCAAAAGGCTTATTTCCCTCGGCGGCCGCAATACCCGTCCCATAGCATTTACCAGCGTAGGCCTTTTCCACGGCCTCAATGCCGGTATCGCTAAGGAAGGGAAAACAGTGCCCTCCCGTGGCCAAGCCAAGTATAGCAGCCACCAAAAGAAATAAACCTTTGAAAATGGCAAAAGGTCCTCCCGTCGCCCTATTAATATTAATAAGAGGTTACTAATAAAGACGGGGGGAAAATAAATAGCCTTAAAATCCCATTTAAAAGCTTTATTTTTTTCGGCGGCCGCAGTACCCGTTTTTGACCACAGGAGGGCACTGTTTTCCGTCCCATAGCGTGACCACCGACGACGACGGCGACGTTTCCAGTACGGCCGAGTTCCTGTCCGTCCGCCGAGGCCGTCCCCAACTTCCTATCCGTTCGCAGCACGGTTCCCTGCTTTTTCCCGTGCTCTTTTCTGCACTACGTTGACGGAGCGCACATCTACCGGCGAGGCCTCAGGAAGGAAAAAAGGAAGCCTGCTACTGCCTCAGGTGAGCCGAGCCATCCCCGCATTTCCTGATTCCAGAAAGATACCGGCTTTCTGTGTTACCTAGTTAGCGGGGGATCCCCACCTTCCCCCTCCCCCGCCTCCTCCCCGGCCACTCGTTTGGTCCTCTCCCCTAAGATGTCCGCCTGGCCGTTCCTGGCCTTTCGCCGCCGGTGTCTGTAAAAATGCGACCGAGAACCGGTGGCGGCGGCGGCGCCGGAGGTTGCGAGACCTGGTCTCTTTGCGCTCTTTCCCTTTCAGCTATAGGGGCTAAATTGGGAACGTAGAGACGAAGTTAGCTTGTTTTAACAACACACTTCGGGGTCGTTTACGCGAGCTCAGCCGCGGCTTCTTTTTAGCTCCTTTTTAGAGGCGGGGCCGGCGGGACACGCTCCAGGCTTTTGGCGTCCGGGTCGGGAAGGGGGTTCCGACCCGTCTCGGGGGTCTCCTCGAAGGCTGCCAAGCAAGGCAGCCGTTGAATGGGGTTTTCCCAGCGCCCGAGTCCCGGATGTAGAAGAACCAGTCGTATCGCGCTTCCCTGTGTTACACCTTAAGAAGTTGCTCCTAAAAGTGCACCCCGCTCGCCCCCTTGAAGCAAATCCAGGTGTTTTTATTCAAGAATAGTTTTGTTTGTCCTGCCCTGCTATTTCTTTAAGGAGATCCTACGTATGTAGGTTTGTATTTAGGTTTGATGTTTCTAAACTATATTTCTTAGAGATCCCTCTATATTAATATAGGCGCAATATCAAATCTCTGTTTGAAATTGTGTGCATTTTTATTAAGAAACGATCAATATAAAATAAATGCAGTTTATTTTGAAAATGTGTATATCCTATCGTTCCCTTCTAGGTTTATCATTTAAGGGATGGATAAAAGGGATGAGATGTGAGAAGTTGCAACTAATGGCTTTTATTATTTTGTTCGCCGTCCATCTAACTTTGTAGACCTTGCTCCAAAACCAGTCAGGGTTAGGATGGGTAGGAGATTTCTTCCTTTCCTCTCCAGGTTGCCGTAAACAGCCCACCCACCGCCCAGAGGTAAGAGAAAGGAAAAGCAGGTCTCTCTGGGGGCAGCAGGAGACCCGGGTCTTTGCAGAGTCCGGCTTGCAATTTTGCTAACTTCCCCCAGTCATAGCTGCATCGACTGATGTAGCGGCCAGGAGGAAGGGTGGGGACGCCTGCCGGATGAAAGCTTCGGCCTTTTTGGAAAAGGAAGTGGAGAAAGGAGGTCACGCTCCCTGGATTTCCAGCCTAGAGCCTCCGCCGGATGGGTGACCCCCCACCCCTTGCTGTGGCTGTTAAGAAGGAACTGGGGGGAAACAGGTAAGTTGTCCTTGAGGATCCCCCCCCCTTTTTTGCCACTTTCAGTGAGGTTAAGGCTTTTCCTTTTAAAGAGACAGGGATGGAAATGGAGTAAGGTTGGGAGCCCAGTAAAAACCGCAAGAGGAAGCAGGAAACAGGGTGGGAGGTTGCGATGGCCACCGCTCCTCTCAATATTGCAGTTTTGGTGGGAAATAGCGGGAGGGACCTCTCCAAGGGCCTTCCCACTAGCAGAGCTTGGCAGTCTACCGGAAAGGGCCTTTTCTGGCACACCTGGCAGGCCCTATGACAGAATCTTTGGGTGATGCTCACGGGCCCCGCTTTCCGGGCATTTAGGGACAAGGTAAGAACTCATCTCTTTGGCCGAGCTTTTGATTTCTGAGCAATCTTCTTGTGTAATTTTAAGAGCCATTTCAATTGCGTTAATGTGGTTTGTAGATTACAGCGTTGGCATTTTATGAAGCACTTTGATGGCAGAAGAAACAAAAATCGCCAACAAACTCGGAGTGCTTGGGTATTGTTAGGAGGGCACTGACTTTTCTAGGCTGCCCTATCTATGTTTCCTGGTAAAATACATGGGAAAATCCCATTGGAGGAAAATTCCACTTAGGGTTAGGGTTATGTCACCATGAACTCCTAGAGCAAAATGGACATCGCCAACAAACTCGGAGTGCTTGAGTATGGTCAGGAGGGCACTGACTTTTCTAGGCTGCCTATCTATGTTTCCTGGTAAAAACGTGGGAAAATCCCATTGGAGGAAAAGTCCACTTAGGGTTAGGGTTAGGTCACCATGAACTCCTAGAGCAAAATGTACATCATCAACAAATTCAGAGTGCTTGGGTATGGTTAGGAGGGCACTGACTTTTCGAGCCTGCCCTATCTATGTTTCCTGGTAAAATACATGGTAAAATCCCATTTTAGGAAAATTCCACTTAGGGTTAGGGTTAGGTCAGCATGAACTCATAGAGCAAATGGACATCGCTACAAATTCGGAGTGCTTGGGTATAGTTAGGAAGGCAGTGACCTTTCTAGGCTGCCCTATCTATGTTTCCTGGTAAAATACATGGGAAATCCATTGGAGGAAAAGTCACTTAGTTAAGTGTTACGTCACCAATGAACTCCTAGAGCAAAATGGGACATCGCCAACGAACTCGGAGTGCTTGGGTATGGTTAGGAGGGCACTGACTTTTCTAGGCTGCCCTTTCTATGTTTCCTGGTAAAATACATGGGTAAATCCCATTGGAGGAAAATTCCACTTAGGGTTAGGGTTACGTCACCTTGAACTCATAGAGCAAAATGGACATCGCCAACAAACTCGGAGTGCTTGGGTATGGTTAGGAGGGCACTGACTTTTCTGGGCTGCCCTATGTATGTTTCCTTGTAAAATACACGGGAAAATCCCATTGGAGGAAAATTCCACTTAGGGTTAGGGTTACGTCACCTTGAACTCCTAGAGCAAAATGGACATCGCCAACGAACCCGGAGTGCTTGGGAATGGTTAGGAGGGCACTGAGTTTTCTAGGCTGCCCTTTCTATGTTTCCTGGTAAAATACATGGGAAAATCCCATTGGAGGAAAATTCCACTTAGGGTTAGGGTTACGTCACCTTGAACTCCTAGAGCAAAATGGACATCGCCATCAAACTCGGAGTGCTTGGGTATGGTTAGGAGGGCAATGACTTTTCTAGGCTGCCCTATGTATGTTTCCTGGTAAAATACATGGGAAAATCCCATTGGAGGAAAATTCCACTTAGGGTTAGGATTACGTCACCTTGAACTCCTAGAGCAAAATCGACATCGCCAACAAACTCGAAGTGCTTGGTATGGTTAGGAGGGCACTGACTTTTCTAGGCTGACCCTTTCTTCTATGTTTCCTGGTAAAGACATGGAAATCCCATTGGATGAAATTCCACTTAGGTCGTGGTTACGTCACCGATGACTCCTAGATCAAAATGACATCGGCACGAACTCGGAGTGATTGGGTATGGTTAGGAAGGGGTTAGGAGGCACTGACTTTTCTTAGGCTGCCCTTGTCTATGTTTCCTGGTAAAATACATGGGAAATCCCATTGGAGAAAATTCCACTTAGGGTTAGGGTTACGTCACCCTTGTTTGAACTCGGAGAGCAAATGGACATCGCCAACAAATTCAGAGTGCTTGGGTATGGTTAGGAGGGCACTGACTTTTCTTGCCTGGACTATCTATGTTTCCTGGTAAAATACATGGGAAAATCCCATTGGAGGAAAATTCCACTTAGGGTTAGGTCAGGATAAACTTGGAGAGGAAAATGGACATCCCCAAAAAACTCGGAGTGCTTGGGTATGGTTAGGCGGGCACTGACTTTTCTAGGCTGCCCTATTTATATTTCCTGGTAAAATACATGGGAAAATCCCATTGGAGAAAAATTCCACGTAGGGTTAGGGTTACGTCACCATGAACTCCTAGAGCAAAAGGGACATCGCCAACGAACTCGTAGTGCTTGGGTATGGTTAGGAGGGCACTGACTTTTCTAGGCTGCCCTATCTATGTTTCCTGGTAAAATACATGGGAAAATGCCATTGGAGGAAAATTCCACTTAGTGTTAGGGTTACGTCACCGTGAACTCCTAGAGCAAAATGGACATAGCCAACGAACTCGGAGTGCTTGGGTATGGTTTGGAGAGCACTGACCTTTCTAGGCTGCCTTATCTATGTTTCCTGTAAAATACATGGGAAAATCCCATTGTAGGAAAATTCCACTTAGTGTTAGGGTTACGTCACCGTGAACTCCTAGAGCAAAATGGACATCGCCAACGTACTCGGAGTGCTTGGGTATGGTTAGGAGGTCACTGACGTTTCTAGGCTGCAATATCTATGTTTCTTGGTAAAATACATGGGAAAATCTCATTGGAGGAAAATTCCACTTAGGGATAGGGATACTTCACCGTTAAATCTTAGAGCAAATATGACATCGCCAACAAACTCGGAGTGCTTGGGTATGGTTAGGAGGGCACTGAATTTTCTAGGCTGCAATATCTATGTTTCCTGGTAAAATACATGGGAAAATCCCATTGTAGAAAAATTCCACTTAGGGTTATGGTTTACGTCACCGTGAACTCTAGGCAAAATGGACATCGCCCAACACACTCGAGTGCTTGGGTAAGGTTAGTAAGGGGCACTGGACTTCTAGGCTGCCCTATGTATGTTTTCCTGGTAAATACCTGGAAAATCCTTGCGGAAAATTCCACTTAGGGTAGGGGTTACATCCCTTGAACTCCTAAGCAAAATGTCATCGCCACAAACTCGGAGTCTTGGGTATGGTTAGGAGGCACTCACTTTTCTAGGCTGGCCCTTTCTATGTTTCCTGGTAAAATACATGAGAAAATCCATTGGAGGAAAATTCCACTAGGGCAGGGTTACGTCACCTTGAACTCCTATAGCAACATGACATCGCCTCAACTCGTCGGATTGCTTGGGTATGTTAGTAGGCAATGACTTTTCTAGGCTGCCCTATGTATGTTTCCTGGTAAAATACATGTGAAAATCCCATTGGAGGAAAATTCCACTTAGGGTTAGGATTACGTCACCTTGAACTCCTAGAGCAAAATCGACATCGCCAACAAACTCGAAGTGCTTGGTATGGTTAGGAGGGCACTGACTTTTCTAGGCTGCCCTTTCTATGTTTCCTGGTAAAATACATGGGAAAATCCCATTGGAGGAAAATTCCACTTAGGGTTAGGGTTACGTCACCATGAACTCCTAGAGCAAAATGGACATCGGCAACGAACTCGGAGTGATTGGGTATGGTTAGGAAGGCACTGACTTTTCTAGGCTGCCCTTTCTATGTTTCCTGGTAAAATACATGGGAAAATCCCATTGGAGGAAAATTCCACTTAGGGTTAGGGTTACGTCACCGTGAACTCCTAGAGCAAAATGGACATCGCCAACGAACTCGGAGTGCTTGGGTATGATTAGGAGAGCACTGACCTTTCTAGGCTGCCCTATCTATTGTTCCTGGTAAAATACATGGAAAAATCCCATTGGAGGAAAATTCCACTTAGGGTTAGGGTTACGTCATCATGAACTCTTAGAGCAAAATGGACATCGCCAACGAACTCGGAGTGCTTGGGTATGGTTAGGAGGGCACTGTCTTTTCTAGGCTGCCCTATGTATGTTTCCTGGTAAAATACATGGGAAAATCCCATTGGAGGAAAATTCCACTTAGGGTTAGGGTTACGTCACCTTGAACTCATAGAGCAAAATGGACATCGCCAACAAACTCGGAGTGCTTGGGTATGGTTAGGAGGGCACTGACTTTTCTAGGCTGCCCTATGTATGTTTCCTTGTAAAATACATGGGAAATCCCATTGGAGGAAATTCCACTTAGGGTTAGGGTTACGTCACCATGAACTCCTAGAGCAAAATGGACATCGCCAACGAACTCGGAGTGCTTGGGTATGGTTAGGAGGGCACTGACTTTTCTAGGCTGCCCTTTCTATGTTTCCTGGCAAAATACATGGGAAAATCCCATTAGAGGAAAATTCCACTTAGGGTTAGGGTTACGTCACTGTGAACTCCTGGAGCAAAATGGACATCGCCAACAAACCCAGAGTGCTTGGGTATGGTTAGGAGGGCACTGACTTTTCTAGGCTGCCCTATGTATGTTTCCTTGTAAAATACATGGGAAAATCCCATTGGAGGAAAATTCTGTCAGAATACAGCTGGAAGGGACCTCGGAGGTCTTCAAGTCCAGCCGCCTGCTGAAGCAGGAGACCCTATGTGGAATTTTTCTCCAATGGGCCCTATCAATAAGATGTTAATACCGTTAATAAAGATAGAGAATACCGTCATTTTAAAATGCCGTTAAAAAGGTTTATTTCTTTTGTTGTTGTTGTTGTTAATTGCGAAGTCGTGTCTGACCCATCGCGACCCCATGGACCCCTCCAGGTCTTCCTGTCCTCTACCATCTTCTGGAGTCCATTGAAGTTCACACCTACTGCTTGAGTGATTCCATCCAACCATCTCGTTCTCTGTCGTCCCCTTCTTCTATTGCCTTCAATCTTCCCCAGCATTAGGCGCTTCTCCAGTGAGTCCTTCCTTCTCATTAGGTGGCCAAAGTATTTGAGTTTCAACTTCAGGATCTGGCCTTCTAAAGAGCAGTCAGGGTTGATCTCTTCTAGGACTGACCGTTTTGAACGCCTTGCAGTCCAAGGGACTCGCAGGAGTCTTCTCCAGCACCATAGTTCAAAGGCCTCAATTCTTTGGCGCTCAGCCTTTCTTATGGTCCCACTTTCACAGCCATACATTGCAACTGGGAAAACCATGGCCTGGACTATACGCACTTTTGTTGGCAGGGTGATGTCTCTGCTTTTTAGTACGCTGTCTAGATTTGCCATAGCTTTCCTTCCCAGGAGCAAGCGTCTTTTAATTTCTTGGCTGCAGTCCCCATCTGAGATGATCTTGGAGCCCAGAAAAATAAAATCTGTCACCACCTCCATTTCTTCCCCATCTCTTTGCCAGGAATTGAGTGGGCCGGATGCCATGATTTTGGTTTTCTTAATGTTGAGTTTCAAGCCAACTTTTGCACTCTCTTTCTTCCCCCCCATCAAGAGGCTCCTTAGTTCCTCTTCACTTTCTGCCCTTAGAGTGGTATCATCTGCATATCTTAGGTTGTTGAGATTTCTCCCGGCAATCTTAATTCCAACTTTTGTTTCATCTAGCCCTGTCTTTCTCATGATGTGCTCTGCATATAAGTTAAATAGGCAGGGCGACAGCATACAGCCTTGCCGGACTCCTTTTCCAATTTTGAGCCCATCCGTGGTTCCGTGTCCAGTTCTCACTGTTGCTTCTTGAGCCGCATATAGGTTTCTCAAGAGACAAATAAGACGGTCTGGTATTCCCATCTCTTTAAGAACTTGCCACAATTTGTTGTGATCCACACAATGAAAGGCTTTAGCGTAGTCAATGAAGCAGAAGTAGATGTTTTTCTGGAACTCCCTAGCTTTCTCCATGATCCAGTCGTGTCGCACGTCCCTGTGTTACACCTTAAGAGGTTGCTCCTAAAAGTGCACCCCGCTCGCCCCTTTCAAGCAAACCCAGATGTTTTTATTCAAGAATAGTTTTGTTTGTCCTGCCCTTCCTTTTCTTTAAGGAGATCGTACGTATGTAGGTTTGTATTTAGGTTTGGTGTTTCTAAACTATATTTCTTAGAGATACCTATGTATCAATAGAAGCGCAATATCAAATATCTATTTGAAATATTGTGTATTTTTATTAGGGAAGATCAATATAAAAATAAATGTAGTTTATTTTGAAAAAGTATATAACCTATCGTTCCCTTCTAGGTTTATCATTTAAAGGAGGGGTAAAAGGGATGAGACGTGAGACGTTGCAACTAATGGCGTTTATTAATTTGTTCGCCGTCCATCTAACTTTGTAGACCTTCGTCTATTAATAAGGTGTTAATACCGTTAATAAAGATAGAGAATACGGTCATTTTAAAATGCCATTAAAAAGGTTTATTTCTTTGGGTGGCCGCAATACCCATTTTTGACCCCGGGAGGGCACAGTTTTCTGTCCCATAGCTTTGGCTTGGAGTCCATCCTAGGATGGCCTCCACCCTCTAGCTAAGGCAGGGGTAGGCAACCTTGGCTCTTTGATGACTGGTGGACTTCAACTCCCAGAATTCCTGAGCCAGCCCTGCTAAGGCACGGAAAACTGGTCAAATCAGATACTGCGGCCAGAAAAATAAATAAACCTCTTTAAGATGATTATTCTTGATTATTAAAACCTTATTAATATGAATAAGCCACGATAGGCCTTAACTCGGTTTAAGATTGGAACCAGGATTTCTTCTGCGCCCGTGTCGCACCGACCGGGCCCCCCCGTCGCCACGTGAATATTAATAATAAGGCGTTAAGAATAAAAATAGAGAAGAATAAGCTTCAAATGCTATTCAAAAGCGTTTATTTCTTTGGGCGGCGGCAGTACCCGTTTTTGACCACAGGAGGGCAGTGTTTCCCGTCCCATAGCGTTAACTGGGAGGCCGTCGTAGGCCACTTGCCCAGGATCGGGACACCGAGAAGCTAAGCCCCAAAGCGCAGAGCGTCAGCCAAAGGATCGCCACTCTATGCTCCTCCGAAAGGGACGGGCCGCTTCCCTCGGCCTCCTGCGCATGTCGGCCGGCTGCTTCTTGACGAGTAATCTGCGAGAGGCCCTCTCTGGACGGCGGGCTTCCTGTCCGTCGGCGTCGGCCGTCCCCCAGGTCCTGCGGTAAACGACTTCCGTCCCTTCGTTCTCAATGTTCCCCCCCTTACTTCCTTTCCGGTAGACCTCCTCAATCTGTCCGACTTCCTGTCCGCTCAATTTCGCCGTCCTCCAGGGGCTTTGAAACGCGACCTTCCCAATATGGCCGACGTCCGGTCCGTCCTTCTTAATCGTCCTTCCACTTCCTTTTCTTCCGGGGACCTTCTGGGCAGGGCGGACTCCACGTCCGATCAACGAGGTAAGCCTTGAAAACCCCGTTCAAAAGGCTTATTTCCCTCGGCGGCCGCAATACCCGTCCCATAGCATTTACCATCGAGGCCACCGTAGGCCTTTTCCACGGCCTCAATGCCGCTCTCGCTAAGGGAGGGAAAACAGTGCCCTCCCGTGGCCTAGCCGGGTATAGCAGCCACCGAAAGAAATAAACCTTTGAAAATGGCAAAAGGGCCTCCCGTCGCCCTATTAATCTTAACAAGAGGTTACTAATAAAGACGGGGGGAAAATAAATAGCCTTGAAATCCCATTTAAAAGCTTTATTTTTTTCGGCGACCGCAGTACCCGGTTTTGACCACAGGAGGGCACAGTTTTCCGTCCCGTAGCGTGACCACCGACGACGACGTTCCCAGTACGGCCGAGTTCCTGTCCGTCGGCCGAATTCGTCCCCAGCTTCCTGTCCGTTCGCAGCACGGTTCCCTGCTTTTTCCCGTGCTCTTTTCTGCACTACGTGGACGGAGCGCACGTCTACCGGCGAGGCCTCGGGAAGGAAAAAAAAGGAAGCCTGCTACTGCCTCAGGTGAGCCGAGCCATCCCCGCATTTTCTGATTCCAGAAAGATACCGGCTTTCTCTGTTACCTAGTTAGCGGGGGATCCGCACCTTCCCCCTCCCCCGCCTCCTCCCCGGCCACTCGTTTGGTCCTCTCCCCTAAGATGTCCGCCTGGCCGTTCCTGGCCTTTCGCCGCCGGTGTCTGTAAAAATGCGACCGAGACCCGGTGGCGGCGGCGGCGCCGGAGGTTGCGAGACCTGGTCTCTTTGCGCTCTTTCCCCTTTCAGCTGTAGGGGCTAAATTGGGAACGTAGAGACGAAGTTAGCTTGTTTTCATAACACACTTCGGGGTCGTTTACGCGAGCTCAGCCGCGGCTTCTTTTTAGCTCCTTTTTAGAGGCGGGGCCGGCGGGACACGCTCCAGGCTTTTGGCGTCCGGGTCGGGAAGGGCGTTCCGACCCGTCTCGGGGGTCTCCTCGAAGGCTGCCAAGCAAGGCAGCCGTTGAATGGGGTTTTCCCAGCGCCCGAGTCCCGGGTGTAGAAGAACCAGTCGTATCGCGCTTCCCTGTGTTACACCTTAAGAGGTTGCTCCTGAAAGTGCACCCCGCTCGCCCCCTTGAAGCAAATCCAGGTGTTTTTATTCAAGAATAGTTTTGTTTGTCCTGCCCTGCTATTTCTTTAAGGAGATCGTAGGTATGTAGGTTTGTATTTAGGCTTAATGTTTCTAAACTATATTTCTTAGAGATCCCTATGTATTAAGATAGGTGCAACATCAAATCTCTATTTGAAATTGTGTGCATTTTTATTAAGAAACGATCAATATAAAAATAAATGCAGTTTATTTTGAAAATGTGTATAACCTATCGTTCCCTTCTAGGTTTATCATTTAAAGGAGGGGTAAAAGGGATGAGACGTGAGAAGCTGCAACTAATGGCTTTTATTATTTTGTTCCCCGTCCATCTAACTTTGTAGACCTTCGTCCGAAACAAGTCAGGCTTAGGAAGGGTAGGAGATTCCTTCCTTTCCTCTCCAGGTTGCCGTAAACAGCCCACCCACCGCCCAGAGGTAAGAGAAAGGAAAAGCAGGTCTCTCTGGGGGCAGCAGGAGACCCGGGTCTTTGCAGAGTCCGGCTTGCAATTTTGCTAGCTTTTTTCCCCAGTCCACGCTGCAGCGACTGATGAGCGGCAGGAGAAGGGTGGGGACCCTGCCGGCTGAAGCTTCGCCTTTGGAAAATGCAGTGGAGAAAGGAGTCACTCTCCTGTGGAATTTCCAGCCTAGAGCCTCCGCCGGATGGGGGACCCCCCCCCCTTGCTGTGGCTGTTAAGAAGGAACTGGGGGGGGGGAAACAGGTAAGTTTCCCCTTTTTTTGCCACTTTCAGTGAGGTTAAGGCTTTTCCTTTTAAAGAGACAGGGATGGAAATGGAGTAAGGTTGGGAGCCCAGTAAAAACCCCAAGAGGAAGCGGGAAACAGGATGGGAGGTTGCGATCGCCACCGCTCCTCTCAATATTGCAGTTTTGTTGGGAAATAGCGTGAGGAAGCTCTCCAATGCCTTCCCACTAGCAGAGCTTGGCAGTTTCTGTTGCTTCATTCTTTGCTCTAACCAGAATAAATAAACTCATTGGTAGCAGTCCGTATGTTCTTTGTACGACTCGTACAATATTATATTATTAATATAGGCCATCCTTAGCTTTCTTCTTAACTAGGTTAAGAATTTATTTATTCTCGGTGTTAGAGCAAAGAACAGAAGGATTAGGAATTGAACATCTATGAGCTTAGCAACTTTTGAGCAGATTTCTTCTTCCGCGCCTGCGTTGCGCGCAAACGGGCCTCCCCTGGCCCTATCAATAAGGTGTTAATACCGTTAATAAAGAGAGAGAATACCGTCATTTTAAAATGCCATTAAAAAGGTTTATTTCTTTTGTTGTTGTCGTTAATTGCGAAGTCGTGTCCGACCCATCGCGACCCCGTGGACAATTTTCCTCCAGGTCTTCCTGTCCTCTACCATATTCTGGAGTCCATTTAAGTTCACACCTACTGCTTGAGTGATTCCATCCAACCACCTCGTCCTCTGTCGTCCCTTTCTTCTATTGCCCTCAATCTTCCCCAGCATTAGGCGCTTCTCCAGTGAGTCCTTCCTTCTCATTAGGTGGCCAAAGTATTTGAGTTTCAACTTCAGGATCTGGCCTTCTAAAGAGCATTCGGGTTTGACCTCTTCTAGACTGACCGGTTTGAACGCCTTGCAGTCCAAGGACTCGCAAGAGTCTTCTCCAGCACCATAGTCCAAAGGGCTTCCATTCTTTGGCGAAAATTTCTTAATGTCCAACTTTCACAGCCAGACACGCACCTGGGCAAACCAGGCCTGGACTATAAACGCATCACTTGTGGCATGGTGATGTCTCTGCTTTTTAGTACGCTTTCCTAGATTTGCCATAGCTTTCCTTCCCAGGCGCAGCGTCTTTTATTTCTTGGCTGCAGTCCCCATCTGAGGTGATCTTGAGCCCAGAAAATAAAATCTGTCACTACCTCCATTTCTTCCCATCTCTTGCCAGGAATTGAGAGGGCCGGATGCCATGATTTTGGTTTTCTTAATGTTGAGTTTCAAGCCAACTTTTGCACTCTCTTTCTTCACCCGCATCAAGAGGCTCCTTAGTTCCTCTTCACTTTCTGCCCTTAGAGTGGTATCATCTGCATATCTTAGGTTGTTGAGATTTCTCCCGGCAATCTTAAGTCCAACTTTTGTTTCATCTAGCCCTGTCTTTCTCATGATGTGCTCTGCATATAAGTTAAATAGGCAGGGCGACAGCATACAGCCTTGCCGGACTCCTTTTCCAATTTTGAGCCCATCCGTGGTTCCGTGTCCAGTTCTCACTGTTGCTTCTTGAGCCGCATATAGGTTTCTCAAGAGACAAATAAGACTGTCTGGTATTCCCATCTCTTTAAGAACTTGCCACAATTTGTTGTGATCCACACAATGAAAGGCTTTAGCGTAGTCAATGAAGCAGAAGTAGATGTTTTTCTGGAACTCCCTAGCTTTCTCCATGATCCAGTCGTGTCGCACTTCCCTGTGTTACACCTTAAGAGGTTGCTCCTAAAAGTGCACCCCGCTCGCCCCTTTCAAGCAAACCCAGATGTTTTTATTCAAGAATAGTTTTGTTTGTCCTGCCCTTCCTTTTCTTTAAGGAGATCGTACGTATGTAGGTTTGTATTTAGGTTTGGTGTTTCTAAACTATATTTCTTAGAGATACCTATGTATCAATAGAAGCGCAATATCAAATATCTATTTGAAATATTGTGTATTTTTATTACGAAACGATCAATCTAAAAATAAATGTAGTTTATTTTGAAAAAGTATATAACCTATCGTTCCCTTATAGGTTTATCATTTAAAGGATGGATAAAAGGGATGAGACGTGAGAAGTTGCAACTAATGGCATTTATTAATTTGTTCGCCGTCCATCTAACTTTGTGGACCTTCGTCTATTAATAAGGTGTTAATACCGTTAATAAAGATAGAGAATACGGTCATTTTAAAATGCCATTAAAAAGGTTTATTTCTTTGGGTGGCCGCAACACCCATTTTTGACCCCCGGAGGGCACAGTTTTCTGTCCCATAGCTTTGGCTTGGAGTCCATCCTAGGCCTTTTTAATGGCCTCCATCCTATAGCTAAGGCAGGGGTAAGGCAACCTTGGCTCTTTGATGACTGGTGGACTTCAACTCCCAGAATTCCAGAGCCAGCCCTGCTAAGGGACGGAAAACTGGTCAAATCAGATACTGCGGCCAGAAAAATAAATAAACCTCTTTAAGATGATTATTCTTGATTATTAAAACCTTATTACTATGAATAAGCCACGATAGGCCTTAACTCGGTTTAAGATTGGAACCAGGATTTCTTCTGCGCCCGTGTCGCACCGACCGGGCCCCCCGTCGCCACGTTAATATTAATAATAAGGCGTTAAGAATAAAAATAGAGAAGAATAAGCTTCAAATGCTATTCAAAAGCATTTATTTCTTTGGGCGGCAGCAGTACCCGTTTTTGACCACAGGAGGGCAGTGTTTCCCGTCCCATAGCGTTACCAGGGAGGCCGTCGTAGGCCACTTGCCCAGGATCGGGACACCGAGAAGCTAAGCCCCAAAGCGCAGAGCGTCAGCCAAAGGATCGCCACTCTATGCTCCTCCGAAAGGGACGGGCCGCTTCCCTCGGCCTCCTGCGCATGTCGGCCGGCTGCTTCTTGACGAGTAATCTGCGAGAGGCCCTCTCTGGACGGCGGACTTCCTGTCCGTCGGCGTCGGCCGTCCCCCAGGTCCTGCGGTAAACGACTTCCGTCCCTTCGTTCTCAATGTTCCCCCCTTACTTCCTTTCCGGTAGACCTCCTCAATATGTCCGACTTCCTGTCCGCTCAATTTCGCCGTCCTCCAGGGGCTTTGAAACGCGACCTTCCCAATATGGCCGACGTCCGGTCCGTCCTTCTTAATCGTCCTTCCACTTCCTTTTCTTCCGGGGACCTTCTGGGCAGGGCGGACTCCACGTCCGATCAACGAGGTAAGCCTTGAAAACCCCGTTCAAAAGGCTTATTTCCCTCGGCGGCCGCAATACCCGTCCCATAGCATTTACCATCGAGGCCACCGTAGGCCTTTTCCACGGCCTCAATGCCGCTCTCGCTAAGGGAGGGAAAACAGTGCCCTCCCGTGGCCGAGCCGGGTATAGCAGCCACCGAAAGAAATAAACCTTTGAAAATGGCAAAAGGGCCTCCCGTCGCCCTATTAATCTTAACAAGAGGTTACTAATAAAGACGGGGGGAAAATAAATAGCCTTGAAATCCCATTTAAAAGCTTTATTTTTTTCGGCGACCGCAGTACCCGGTTTTGACCACAGGAGGGCACAGTTTTCCGTCCCGTAGCGTGACCACCGACGACGACGTTCCCAGTACGGCCGAGTTCCTGTCCGTCGGCCGAATTCGTCCCCAGCTTCCTGTCCGTTCGCAGCACGGTTCCCTGCTTTTTCCCGTGCTCTTTTCTGCACTACGTGGACGGAGCGCACGTCTACCGGCGAGGCCTCGGGAAGGAAAAAAAAGGAAGCCTGCTACTGCCTCAGGTGAGCCGAGCCATCCCCGCATTTTCTGATTCCAGAAAGATACCGGCTTTCTCTGTTACCTAGTTAGCGGGGGATCCGCACCTTCCCCCTCCCCCGCCTCCTCCCCGGCCACTCGTTTGGTCCTCTCCCCTAAGATGTCCGCCTGGCCGTTCCTGGCCTTTCGCCGCCGGTGTCTGTAAAAATGCGACCGAGAACCGGTGGCGGCGGCGGCGCCGGAGTTTGCGAGACCTGGTCTCTTTGCGCTCTTTCCCCTTTCAGCTGTAGGGGCTAAATTGGGAACGTAGAGACGAAGTTAGCTTGTTTTCATAACACACTTCGGGGTCGTTTACGCGAGCTCATCCGCGGCTTCTTTTTAGCTCCTTTTTAGAGGCGGGGCCGGCGGGACACGCTCCAGGCTTTTGGCGTCCGGGTCGGGAAGGGGGTTCCGACCCGTCTCGGGGGGTCTCCTCGAAGGCTGCCAAGCAAGGCAGCCGTTGAATGGGGTTTTCCCAGCGCCCGAGTCCCGGGTGTAGAAGAACCAGTCGTATCGCGCTTCCCTGTGTTACACCTTAAGAGGTTGCTCCTGAAAGTGCACCCCGCTCGCCCCCTTGAAGCAAATCCAGGTGTTTTTATTCAAGAATAGTTTTGTTTGTCCTGCCCTGCTATTTCTTTAAGGAGATCGTAGGTATGTAGGTTTGTATTTAGGCTTAATGTTTCTAAACTATATTTCTTAGAGATCCCTATGTATTAATATAGGTGCAACATCAAATCTCTATTTGAAATTGTGTGCATTTTTATTAAGAAACGATCAATATAAAAATAAATGCAGTTTATTTTGAAAATGTGTATAACCTATCGTTCCCTTCTAGATTTATCATTTAAAGGAGGGGTAAAAGGGATGAGACGTGAGAAGCTGCAACTCATGGCTTTTATTATTTTGTTCCCCGTCCATCTAACTTTGTAGACCTTCGTCCGAAACAAGTCAGGCTTAGGAAGGGTAGGAGATTCCTTCCTTTCCTCTCCAGGGTGCCGTAAACAGCCCAGCCACCGCCCAGAGGTAAGAGAAAGGAAAAGCAGGTCTCTCTGGGGGCAGCAGGAGACCCGGGTCTTTGCAGAGTCCGGCTTGCAAGTTTGCTAACTTTCCCCCAGTCACAGCTGCATCGACTGATGTAGCGGCCAGGAGGAAGGGTGGGGACGCCTGCCGGCTGAAAGCTTCGGCCTTTTTGGAAAAGGCAGTGGAGAAAGGAGGTCACGCTCCCTGGATTTCCAGCCTAGAGCCTCTGCCCGACGGGTGACCCCCCACCCCTTGCTGTGGCTGTTAAGAAGGAACTGGGGGGGGGGAAACAGGTAAGTTTCCCCTTTTTTTTGCCACTTTCAGTGGGGTTAAGGCTTTTCCTTTTAAAGAGACAGGGATGGAAATGGAGTAAGGTTGGGAGCCCAGTAAAAACCCCAAGAGGAAGCGGGAAACAGGGTGGGAGGTTGCGATGGCCACCGCTCCTCTCAATATGGCAGTTTTGGTGGGAAATAGCGGGAGGGACCTCTCCAAGGGCCTTCCCACTAGCAGAGCTTGGCAGTTCTTTGCTTCATTCTTTGCTCTAACCAAGAATAAAAGAAACTCCAAATTGGATAGCAGTCCGTATGTTCTTTGTACGACTCGTACAATATTAATATTAGGCCATCCTAGGCTTTCTTAACTAGGTTTAAGAATTTATTTTATTCTCGGTTAGAGCAAAGAATGAAGGATTAGGAATTGAACATCTGTGAGCTTAGCAAACTTTTGAAGCAGATTTCTTCTTCCTCGCCTGCGTTGCAGCAAACGGGCCTCCCCTGGCCCTATTAATAAGGTGTTAATACCGTTAATAAAGATAGAGAATACCGTCATTTTAAAAGGCCATTAAAAAGGTTTATTTCTTGTGTTGTTGTTGTTGTTCATTGCGAAGTCGTGTCCGACCCATCGCGGCCCCATGGACAATGTTCCTCCAGGTCTTCCTGTCCTCTACCATCTTCTGGAGTCCATTTAAGTTCACACCTTCTGCTTGAGTGATTCCATCCAACCACCTCGTTCTCTGTCGTCCCCTTCTTCTATTGCCCTCAATCTTTCCCAGCATTAGGCGCTTCTCCAGTGAGTCCGTCCTTCTCATTAGGTGGCCAAAGTATTTGAGTTTCAACTTCAGGATCTGGCCTTCTAAAGAGCAGTCGGGGTTGATCTCTTCTAGGACTGACCGGTTTGAACGCCTTTCAGTCCAAGGGACTCGCAGGAGTCTTCTCCAGCACCATAGTCCAAAGGCCTCCATTCTTTGGCGCTCAGCCTTTCTTATGGTCCAACTTTCACAGCCATACATTGCAACTGGGCAAACCATGGCCTGGACTATACGCACTTTTGTTGGCATGGTGATGTCTCTGCTTTTTAGTACGCTGTCTAGATTTGCCATAGCTTTCCTTCCCAGGAGCAAGCGTCTTTTAATTTCTTGGCTGCAGTCCCCATCTGAGGTGATCTTGGAGCCCAGAAAAATAAAATCTGTCACTACCTCCCTTTCTTCCCCATCTCTTTGCCAGGAATTGAGTGGGCCGGATGCCATGATTTTGGTTTTCTTAATGTTGAGTTTCAAGCCAACTTTTGCACTCTCTTTCGTCACCCGCATCAAGAGGCTCCTTAGTTCCTCTTCACTTTCTGCCCTTAGAGTGGCATCATCTGCATATCTTAGGTTGTTGATATTTCTCCCGGCAATCTTAATTCCAACTTTTGTTTCATCTAGCCCTGCCTTTCTCATGATGTGCCCTGCATATAAGTTAAATAGGCAGGGCGACAGTATACAGCCTTGCCGGACTCCTTTTCCAATTTTGAACCCATCCGTGGTTCCGTGTCCAGTTCTCACTGTTGCTTCTTGACCCGCATATAGGTTTCTCAAGAGACAAATAAGACGGTCTGGTATTCCCATCTCTTTAAGAACTTGCCACAATTTGTTGTGATCCACACAATGAAAGGCTTTAGCGTAGTCAATGAAGCAGAAGTAGATGTTGTTCTGGAACTCCCTAGCTTTCTCCATGATCCATCGTGTTCGCCCTTCCCTGTGTTAACACCTTAAGAGTTCTCCTAAGTGCACCCGCTCGCATCCTTTCAAGCAAACCATGATGTTTTATTCAAGAATAGTTTTTGTTTGTCATGCCCTTCCTTTTCTTTTAAGGAGATCGTAACGTAGTTAGGTTTGTATTTAGGTTTTTGGTGTTTCTAAACTATTTTCCTTAGAATACCTAGTATCAATAGAAGCGCAATATCAAATATCTATTTGAAATATTTTGTATTTTTATTAGGAAAGATCAATATAAAAATAAATGTAGTTTATTTTGAAAAAGTATATAACCTATCGTTCCCTTATAGGTTTATCATTTAAAGGAGGGGTAAAAGGGATGAGACGTGAGACGTTGCAACTAATGGCATTTATTAATTTGTTCGCCGCCCATCTAACTTTGTAGACCTTCGTCTATTAATAAGGTGTTAATACCGTTAATAAAGATAGAGAATACGGTCATTTTAAAATGCCATTAAAAAGGTTTATTTTTTTGGGTGGCCGCAATACCCATTTTTGACCCCGGGAGGGCACAGTTTTCTGTCCCATAGCTTTGGCTTGGAGTCCATCCTAGGATGGCCTCCACCCTATAGCTAAGGCAGGGGTCGGCAACCTTGGCTCTTTGATGACTGGTGGACTTCAACTCCCAGAATTCCTGAGCCAGCCCTGCTAAGGCACGGAAAACTGGTCAAATCAGATACTGTGGCCAGAAAAATAAATAAACCTCTTTAAGATGATTATTCTTGATTATTAAAACCTTATTAATATGAATAAGCCACGATAGGCCTTAACTCGGTTTAAGATTGGAACCAGGATTTCTTCTGCGCCCGTGTCGCACCGACCGGGCCCCCCGTCGCCACGTTAATATTAATAATAAGGCGTTAAGAATAAAAATAGAGAAGAATAAGCTTCAAATGCTATTCAAAAGCATTTATTTCTTTGGGCGGCAGCAGTACCCGTTTTTGACCACAGGAGGGCAGTGTTTCCCGTCCCATAGCGTTACCAGGGAAGCCGTCGTAGGCCACTTGCCCAGGATCGGGACACCGAGAAGCTCAGCCCCAAAGCGCAGAGCGTCAGCCAAAGGGTCGCCACTCTATGCTCCTCCGAAAGGGACGGGCCGCTTCCCTCGGCCTTCTGCGCATGTCGGCCGGCTGGTTCTTGACGATTAATCGGCGAGAGGCCCTCTCTGGACGGCGGGCTTCCTGTCCGTCGGCGTCGGCCGTCCCCCAGGTGCTGCGGTAAACGACTTCCGTCCCTTCGTTCTCAATGTTCCCCCCAAACGACTTCCGTCCCTTCGTTCTCAATGTTCCCCCCTTACTTCCTTTCCGGTAGACCTCCTCAATATGTCCGACTTCCTGTCCGCTCAATTTCGCCGTCCTCCAGGGGCTTTGAAACGCGACCTTCCCAATATGGCCGACGTCCGGTCCGTCCTTCTTAATCGTCCTTCCACTTCCTTCCGGGGACCTTCTGGGCAGGGCGGACTCCACGTCCGATCAACGAGGTAAGCCTTGAAAACCCCGTTCAAAAGGCTTATTTCCCTCGGCGGCCGCAATACCCGGCCCATAGCATTTACCATCGAGGCCACCGTAGGCCTTTTCCACGGCCTCAATGCCGCTCTCGCTAAGGGAGGGAAAACAGTGCCCTCCCGTGGCCTAGCCGGGTATAGCAGCCCCCGAAAGAAATAAACCTTTGAAAATGGCAAAAGGGCCTCCCGTCGCCCTATTAATCTTAACAAGAGGTTACTAATAAAGACGGGGGGAAAATAAATAGCCTTGAAATCCCATTTAAAAGCTTTATTTTTTTCGGCGACCGCAGTACCCGGTTTTGACCACAGGAGGGCACAGTTTTCCGTCCCGTAGCATGACCCCCGACGACGACGTTCCCAGTACGGCCGAGTTCCTGTCCGTCCGCCGAATTCGTCCCCAGCTTCCTGTCCGTTCGCAGCACGGTTCCCTGCTTTTTCCCGTGCTCTTTTCTGCACTACGTGGACGGAGCGCACGTCTACCGGCGAGGCCTCGGGAAGGAAAAAAAAGGAAGCCTGCTACTACCTCAGGTGAGCCGAGCCATCCCCGCATTTTCTGATTCCAGAAAGATACCGGCTTTCTCTGTTACCTAGTTAGCGGGGGATCCGCACCTTCCCCCTCCCCCGCCTCCTCCCCGGCCACTCGTTTGGTCCTCTCCCCTAAGATGTCCGCCTGGCCGTTCCTGGCCTTTCGCCGCCGGTGTCTGTAAAAATGCGACCGAGAACCGGTGGCGGCGGCGGCGCCGGAGGTTGCGAGACCTGGTCTCTTTGCGCTCTTTCCCCTGTCAGCTGTAGGGGCTAAATTGGGAACGTAGAGACGAAGTTAGCTTGTTTTCATAACACACTTCGGGGTCGTTTACGCGAGCTCAGCCGCGGCTTCTTTTTAGCTCCTTTTTAGAGGCGGGGCCGGCGGGACACGCTCCAGGCTTTTGGCGTCCGGGTCGGGAAGGGCGTTCCGACCCGTCTCGGGGGGTCTCCTCGAAGGCTGCCAAGCAAGGCAGCCGTTGAATGGGGTTTTCCCAGCGCCCGAGTCCCGGGTGTAGAAGAACCAGTCGTATCGCGCTTCCCTGTGTTACACCTTAAGAGGTTGCTCCTAAAAGTGCACCCCGCTCGCCCCCTTCAAGCAAATCCAGGGGTTTTTATTCAAGAATAGTTTTGTTTGTCCTGCCCTGCTATTTCTTTAAGGAGATCGTAGTATGTAGGTTTGTATTTAGGTTTGATGTTTCTAAACTATATTTCTTAGAGATCCCTATGTATTAATCTAGGTGCAATATCAAATCTCTATTTGAAATTGTGTGCATTTTTATTAAGAAACGATCAATATAAAAATAAATGCAGTTTATTTTGAAAATAAAATCGTTCCCTTCTAGGTTTATCATTTTAAAGGATGGATAAAAGGGATGAGACGTGAGAAGTTGCAACTAATGGCTTTTATTATTTTGTTCGCCGTCCATCTAACTTTATAGACCTTCGTCCAAAACAAGTCAGGGTTAGGACGGATAGGAGATTCCTTCCTTTCCTCTCCAGGTTGCCGTAAACAGCCCACCCACCGCCCAGAGGTCAGAGAAAGGAAAAGCAGGTCTCTCTGGGGGCAGCAGGAGACCCGGGTCTTTGCAGAGTCCGGCTTGCAATTTTGCTAACTTTCCCCAGTCACGGCTGCATCGACTGATGTAGCGGCCAGGAGGAAGGGTGGGGACGCCTGCCGGATGAAACCTTCAGCCTTTTTGGAAAAGGCAGTGGAGAAAGGAGGTCACGCTCCCTGGATTTCCAGCCTAGAGCCTCCGCCGGATGGGTGACCCCCCACCCCTTGCTGTGGCTGTTAAGAAGGAACTGGGAGAAAACAGGTAAGTTGTCCTTGAGGAGTCCCCCCAACCTTTTTTTTGCCACTTTCAGTGAGGTTAAGGTTTTTCCTTTTAAAGAGACAGGGATGGAAATGGAGTAAGGTTGGGAGCCCAGTAAAAACCCCAAGAGGAAGCGGGAAACAGGGTGGGAGGTTGCGATCGCCACCGCTCCTCTCAATATTGCAGTTTTGGTGGGAAATACCAGGAGGGACCACTCCAAGGGCCTTCCCACTAGCAGAGCTTGGCAGTCTACCGGAAAGGGCCTTTTCTGGCAAACCTGGCAGGCCGTGCGACAGAATCTTTGGGTGATGCTCACGGGCCCCGCTTTCCGGGCATTTAGGGACAAGGTAAGAACGCATCTCTTTGGCTGAGCTTTTGATTTCTGAGCAATCCTCTTGCGTAATTTTAAGAGCGATTTCAATTTCGTTAATGTAGTTTGTAGATTACAGCGTTAGCGTTTTATGAAGCACTTTGATGGCAGAAGAAACAAAAATTGCCAACAAACTCAGAGTGCTTGGGTATGGTGAGGAGGGCACTGATTTTTCTAGGCTGCCTTATCTATATTTCCTGGTAAAATACATGGGAAAATCCGATTGGAGGAAAATTCCACTTAGGGTTAGGGTTACATCACCGTGAACTCCTAGAGCAAAATGGACATCGCCAACAAACTAGGAGTGCTTGGGTATGGTTAGGAGAGCACTGACCTTTCTAGGCTGCCCTATCTATTTTTCCTGGTAAAATACATGGGAAAATCCCATTGGAGGAAAACTCCACTTAGGGTTAGGGTTACGTCACCGTGAACTCCTAGAGCAAAATGGACATCGCCAACAACTCGGAGTGCTTGGGTATGGTTAGGAGGGCACTGACTTTTCTAGGCTGCCCTTTCTATGTTTCCTGGTAAAATACATGGGAAAATCCCATTGGAGGAAAATTCCACTTAGGGTTAGGGTTAGGTCACCATGAACTCATACAGCAAAATGGACATAGCCAACAAACCCGGAGTGCTTGGGTATGGTTAGGAGGGTACTGACTGTTCTAGGCTGCTCTATGTATGTTTTCTGGTAAAATACATGTAAAATCCCATTGGAGGAAAATTCCACTTAGGTTAGGGGTTATGTCACCGTCGTGAACTCCTAGAGCAAACTGGACATCGCCAACAAACTAGGAGTGCTTGGGTATGGTTAGGAGAGCACTGACCTTTCTAGGCTGCCCTATCTATTTTTCCTGGTAAAATACATGGGAAAATCCCATTGGAGGAAAACTCCACTTAGGGTTAGGGTTACGTCACCGTGAACTCCTAGAGCAAAATGGACATCGCCAACAACTCGGAGTGCTTGGGGATGGTTAGGAGGGCACTGACTTTTCCTAGGCTGCCCTTCTGATGTTTCCTGGTAAAATATGGGGAAAATCCCATTTGAGAAAAATTCTTCAGAATACACTGGAAGGGAACTCGAGGTCTCTTGGCCGATCCGCCTCCAAAGCCGGAGACCCTAAGTGGAATTTTCCTCCCAATGGGCCCTATTAATAAGGTGTTAATACCGTTAATAAAGCTAGAGAATACCGTCATATTAAAATGCCATTAAAAGGTTTATTTCTTTGTTGTTGTTAATTGCGAAGTCGTGTCCCCGACCCTCCGACCCCGTGGACCAACGTTCCTCCAGGTCTTCCTGTCCTCTACATCTTCTGGAGTCCATTTAAGTTCATACCTACTGCTTCAGTGACTCCATCCAGCCCTCTCATTCTCTGTCGTCCCATTCTTCTATTGCCCTCAATCTTTCCCAGCATTAGGCCCTTCTCCAGTGAGTCCTTCCTTCTCATTAGGTGGCCAAAGTACTTGAATTTCAACTTCAGGATCTGGCCTTCTAAAGAGCAGTCAGGGTTGATCTCTTCTAGGACTGACCGGTTTGATCGCCTTGCACTCCAGGGGACTCGCAGGAGTCTTCTCCAGCACCATAGTTCAAAGGCCTCAATTCTTTGGCGCTCAGCCTTTCTTATGGTCCAACTTTCACAGCCATACATTGCAACTGGGAAAACCATGGCCTGGACTATACGCACTTTTGTTGGCAGGGTGATGTCTCTGCTTTTTAGAATGCTGTTTAGATTTGCCATAGCTTTCCTCACCAGGAGCAAGCGTCTTTTAATTTCTTGGCTGCAGTCCCCATCTGAGGTGATCTTTGAGCCCAGAAAAATAAAATCTGTCACTACCTCCATTTTTCCCCATCTATTTGCCAGGAATTGAGAGGGCCGGATGCCATGATTTTGGTTTTCTTAATGTTGAGTTTCAAGCCTACTTTTGCACTCTCCTTCTTTACCCGCATCAAGAGGCTCTTTAGTTCCTCTTCACTTTCTGCCATTAGAGTGGTATCATCTGCATATCTTAGTTTGTTGATATTTCTCCCGGCAATCTTAATTCCAACTTTTGATTCATCTAGCCCTGCCTTTCTCATGATGTGCTCTGCATATAAGTTAAATAGGCAGGGTGACAGTATACAGCCTTGCCGGACTCCTTTTCCAATTTTGAACCAATCAGTGTTCCGTGTTCGGTTCTCACTGTTGCTTCTTGACCCGCATATAGGTTTTCTCAGAGACAAATGAGATTGGTCGTACTCCCATCTCTTTAAGAACTTGCCACAATTTGTTGTGATCCACACAATCAAAAGGCTTTTGCATAGTCAATGGAAAGAGAAGTAGATGTTTTTCTGGAACTCCCTAGCTTTCTCCCTGATCCAGCGTATGTTGGCAATTTGATCTCTAGTTCCTCTGCCTCTTCGAAATCCGGCCTGTACTTCTGGTAGTTCTCGATCCACATACTGCTGGAGTCTAGCTTGTAGGATTTTAAGCATAACTGTACTAGCATGTGAAATGAGTGCAATGGTGCGATAGTTTGAACATTCTTTGGCATTGCCTTTCTTTGGAATTGGAATGTAAACTGACCTTTTCCAATCCTGTGGCCACTGTTGAGTTTTCCAAATTTGCTGGCAATTGAGTGTAGCACTTTTACTGCATCGTCTTTTAAGATTTTGAATAGCTTAGCTGGAATACTGTCACCTCCACTAGCTTTGTTGTTGCTCAGATTTTCTAAGGCCCATTTCACTTCACATTCTAGGATGTCTGGTTCGAGGTCAATGACTATCTCATTGTGGTTATCTGGGACATTAAGCTCATTCTTGTATAGTTCTTCTGTGTAGTTTTGCATCTCTTCTTAATCTCTTCTGCCTCTGTTAGGTCTCTGCCATTTTGGTCCTTTATCATGCCCATCTTTGCATGAAATGTTCCCTTCATATCTCCAATTTTCTTGAAGAGATCTCTGGTCCTCCCTATTCTGTTGTTTTCTTCTATTTCTTTGCACTTTTCATTTAAGAAGGCATTCTTATCTCTTCTAGCTATTCTCTGGAATTCTGCATTCAATTGGGTGTATCTTTCTCTTTCTCCTTTGCCTTTTGCTTCCCTTCTTTCCTCAGCTATTTGCAAAGCTTCCTCAGACAGCCATTTTGCTTTCTTGCATTTCTTTTTTCTTTGGGATGGTTTTAGTTGCTACCTCTTGTACAATGTTGCGAACTTCCATCCATAGTTCTTCGGGCATCTCTGTCTATCAGATCCAGTTCCTTAAATCTATTTGTGCACCTCTACTGTATTCATCCGAATAATGATTTAGTTCATACCTGAGTGGCTAGTGCTTTTCCCTACTTTTTCATTTTAAGAGCCTAATTTTGCAATGAAGAATCGCATGATCTGAGCCACAGTCAGCTCCTGCTTGTTTTTACTGACTGTATAGAGCTTCTCCATCTTTGGCGCAGAGCACATAGTCAATCTGATTTCTATGTTGACCGTCTGGTGATGTCCATGTGTAGAGCCATCTCTTGGGTTGTTGGAAAAGAGTGTTTTTTATGACCATCGTATTCTCTTGACAAAATTCTATCAGCTTGTGCCCTGCTTCATTTTGTACTCCAAGGCCAAACTTGCCTGTTATTCTGGTTATCTTTTGGCTTCCTACCTTAGCATTCCAATCCCCCATGATGATAAGAACATCATTTTTTGGTGTTAATTCTATAAGGTGCTGTAGGGCTTCATAGAACTGGTCAATTTCATCCTCTTCAGCACCAGTGGTTGGGGCATAGATTTGGACTACTGTGATATTGAATGGTTTGCCTTGGATTCGAACTGAGATCATTCTGTCATTTTGGGGATTGTATCCCAGTATTGCTAGGTCTTATTTTATCACAAGCTAAAAGAATGGTTTCATGTATTGCTTTCAACATAGAAAGAATCTTTTCCTGGTTTCCATCCATTTCTTTCACTTATTTGTAAATAATCTTTGTAGTAAAAGTTATTTGTTAAGGAAAAGTCAGTAAAGGTTTGCATTCACAGTTCAAGTAGGCCAATTTTGCTGCCCAGCTGTTCTTTTGCAGCTAAGACTTTCACAGATGGTACCAAGGTCAAGAAGGTCTTATCTAAGGTCTGGGCTGTGAGCCAAGTCTCTTTTTAGGAAATAACAAATTGCAATACCAAGCTTCACCACAAGATGTCACCGATGCCCTTTAGAGTTTTTTTTAAGTCCTGAATTTTTCTAATTCTTTTTTCCAATTTTATTTCTTTTTTGTAGATAAAAACAAAAGTCTCCAATAAAAATAGAGAAAAAAATGTTGGTCCCCAAGTTTAAGGAAATATAAATCCAGTTAGATTTCAGTTGTTCTTTTTAACGCTTTGATTCCCCTGGGTAGTCAGATGTCGCTATACTTAGAGGGTGGGATAGAAATTTCCTTCCCTCTCTCCTGACAGAGCGAGGATACTTCAAATAGCCTTTATAGGAAAAGAAGGTACTTGGGGTAAAGACCAGATGAGATCTCACCCAGTTTCATCCGCATTGCTTTCAAAGTGCTTGATAGAATATTTGACTTTGTCTGTCTACAGCCTAATGACGAGCCATATTGCTATGGCTGGTCTTTTCTCCGCCAGTTTGGAGGGTTGCCCTGGATAAAATGGAAGGGCTGCTGCCTTCCCCCGATCAAGCGGGGATCCCCTCCTTGCTCGTCTCCTTTACAGGGTGACTTTCGACCCATTGCAGGGTCCCCTAGTGAAGGAAATTCGGATATGGAAAACGGAGTCGCCTTCCAACCAGCTGCAGCGGCTGGGCCAGCAAACCAGAAGTCAACCTAGCATGATTTTTCAGGACGCTCGTAATATAAGTCCCACCTCAAAAATAACCCCCAGTTAAGATCTTCAATCAGCCAGATGCATTTAGTACTGTATTTCTCTGAATATAAGCCCTAAGCAGAAAAATAGCCCTAATGCATCTTTTGGAGCAAAAATTAATAAAAAACACAGTCTTATTTTCGGGGAAACATGGGTAGTTCAAGATATCATCCATGAAATGAATCCATACTTGATTAAAAGCTGGGTGCCAGACAATCAAACGATCATCAATGAATAATTCTTTGCCTGTTGGAGCACTTGGATCTATTATTCCGACTATAACTCTTTGAAAAGACCGATTTGGAAACGTGATCAGGTTGATGATGTCAAATCCCCCCATTGCTTCTCCTTTCTCATTCAGGATCACTTTCTCTCCAGCTGAACTGTTAAAAGAAATGCCATGTAGAAATAGATGGAGCTATGTGAAAGAGAATGAGAAAGAGAGAGAGTTATAAAGATAATACAGATAGTCCTCTATGTACAACAGTTCATTTAATGACCGTTATGATGGCACTGAAAAAAATGACTTATGACTGTTTTTTTACATTTAGGACCCTCGCCGGCTTCTGACAAGCAAAGTCAATGGGGAAGCCCAATTCACTTAACAACGGTGTTACTTAACAATATTTTGTAGTTTCTTGATGTTCACATCTAAATTTTTCTTGTTATGTACATGTATGCATCCAAACTACACTGTGTTGTTTCTCTGTGTCATAGACTATATGTGGGTATGTGGGCATATGGAATTTTTTAGGTCATATTTATGTAGTGTACATTGGAGCTGGTGACACTTTGAGAGCAATGAATTTTCATTTTAATGTATGCCAATTAGTGTACATTTAAAGTGACAATAAAGATATTCTATTCTGTTCTGTTCTGTTCCATTCCGTCCCATCCCATTATTCTATCCCTTTCCCTTTCCCTATCCCCTATTCCGTTCCATTCCGTTCCGTTCCATTCCATCATTCTATCCTTTTCCCTATCCTCTATTCCATCCCATCCCATCCCGTCCCGTCCCGTTCTATTCTATTCTATTCTATTCTATTCTATTCTATTCTATTCTATTCTATTCTATTCTATTCTACTTAACTGGATTCTATAAGCAGAAAATATTAAGACTTTCTGCCATAGGTTCAAATGGTAATTCTAGATCAAACTGCTCAATGAAATAAAAGAAATGTCCAATGCAGAGAGAATACCTGCCAAGCCTGCAAATATGGAAGGTCAGTTTTTTTACCCATTATTGTTTTTTTCTTATTGAACCCTGACATGAGTAGAGCCTGCAAAGCATAAGCCACAGCATAAACAGCGTTGTAGACACTGTAACTTTGTCCAGTCATTTCCATTTCAAACACAGGCCCAGGAAGATCCTCCAGTTTTATCTCCTCCGGGCACTGCCTACTGGACATTTCTTGTAACTCTGATTTTGAGAATGAACAATCAAGTAATTGTTCCCAAACGTCCTGCAGAAAACCATCTCTGTAGCCTGAATGAGGTTTTATGGTCTGAAGAAACTCCTTGAAACCTACAACTGCTCTTGAATGAACAGTGAAGGAAAGAGCCCCATGGAACATCTGGAGATCCCACGTGACTTGAAAGCCTGAGAGCACAAAATCAATCTGTGCAGTCATGATCCACACCTTTCTAAACGATGCAGTTTCAATGCTTTCAGGATCTGTTACAAACGTGATAGCTCTGAGCCACATAATTGTCCCTGATTCTCCATAGACAAGAAATGTAGTGGTGTTGCTATTCCTCAAATTAGTGAAAATACTTAAGAAGATGTCATAAAGTTTTGTATAGTGTTCTATGTGGATTAGTTGTGGCAGCCTTTGTACAAATGATGAACAGATTCTATTTTGTGAAAGTATGGGCTGTATTTTTTGTAAGAAACATTCTCCATTGTTGTTATCCATGGCAAAAATCCCAATCCATGTCCACCTAAAGTGATGAAGCAGTTGAATAATCCCAATGTATTGATGGTCCTCTTTTGGGATCATGAAATAAAGTGAAGAAAGCTTACTGGTCTGCAATTCCTCTTGGGCTAATGAGCCATATGTCAGCTAAAAGAAAGCAGAGTGATATTCTGCTGAGTTGTTAGCTCAAATCTGATCTTTCTGGATCTAGTTTTCCTGTAAAAAATATCCAAGGAAGGATTTTTCCTCTATTTTTTTTGAAATATTAATATAGAATGCAATTTCTAGGAATTATTTCAAACACATTATAATAGGTCAATTGTCTGAACAGGATCAATGAATACTACATTCAAATCTTTCTTTAGTTATGGCATGTCCCTAGATACTCACTTTTGTGATTGGCATTGTAATTTTAGAAAAGAGTGATAAGTATTATACCTTAAGGTCTACACAATGTCTTAATACAAATCTAAGCCTAATATCTGATTGTCAGTAATTATGCTATAAAAACAAGGTGCAGAATTTTTCTGCTCATTCCCTCCATAGTTACCTGTGGAATCTTGTAGAAACCTACAACGTCAGCTATATTAGATGATGTATCAGAACCTAATCCTCCAATGATAGCCATCAGATTTTTCTGGCTATCACATTTGTAGTTAGGGACAAATTCCTTGGATTTGAAAAGGAGGTCCAGAGTTGTACGATAGGTCATCCTTGAATTGTAGTAACTGTCATAGATGTGGAATCCAAAACTGACATTAGGTAAGATCTGGGAGTCCTCATTGATCTCCTTCACAGCAAAAGCCAAGGCAAGGATATGTTGGTAGAATTTGGTTATTACACTGCAAATAGATTGAACACATAGTTTCAAAATAATAATTTATAATTTTGCAAATTATTTTAGGATGGTCATTATTTGTAACTGACTACCAGAAAACCTGTTTCTGCTTGAAGCATTAAATAATTTTATAATCAGTCCAAGTATACTTTGCACACAATTTATTTCCTTTAATATTTTTCTATTTTTGATTCATCATAAGGTATACTAATTTCTAAAGTGTTAACTTCAGTGTTCAGTATCTCTGTTGGCTTAGTTTTCTAGGAACTTTACTGAAACGTTTTCAAAGAAAAAAAAAACAAAGAAGTCCAGTTGCCTTTTGGAAAAGCACCTTTATTTTTGTTTTGTGAAGTGTGGCAGTACTGATTTTTTTTTTTGTTTAGCATTCTGCTTTGTGATAACCTCCATGCAATCAAATGGGCTTTTCTTATGAGATCATTGTTAATGAAACAAACACAAAGAAAATTCCCTCTTCTGTCATCACTAGAAAACTTTCAAAACACAAAAATTCTTAAAGTTATATGAAAAACTCTACATTTTCTATACAAAAAGCTATTAGTCATATAAACGATTCTTTGGCATGTGCGTAAGGTCAGTTAATTCAAAGGAAAATCTTTACATTGGTGAATCATAAAGGTTGAGAAAAGGATGTTGCTTGAATAGAGTTTGATAGAAATGGTAAATCATGTGAGACATCATCCCACCGATGACGAGGTCACCAGGTTGATACCAGTCATGTGGAATAGGGAAAGCATTACTTGCAGGGCAGCTCAGAGTAACTGCTTTGTGCATCAGGAACACCAGGAAGATCAATTTTATGACTCTCTGTATATGGAGTCTATCTTCTGGCAGATCAAAAAGGAGGAAGAGAACTTTGAATCTCATAGAGACAGCATTACCATTCCCTTCCTCCAAGTGGCTCTTGAAAGATTTATTGTTTCTAAATTCCTATTCCCTTTTGTACAAAATGTTGTATATTTTGGCCTACTAGAATAATAGAGTGATTATAGTCATTCCTAAGGGATATAATTGCCACTGAATCATTGGCAACCTGGCAATTTTTTCTGTATATGTCTGATTAACAAGTTTATTTTTGGGGGTGGCAGAATAAGTGACTGATGCTGAACCTGTTTTGAAAATAGTGGAGAAATAGAATTGGGAAGTTTGAAACTACAACACTTCTCTAATTCTAGAAATCGGGACAAAGATTTAATTTAATCAATGGATTAGGAATCCATTTCCCTGCAAAATGTTTGATGAAATGGTCAAACATCAACTATTAGGTAGAGATTAGCAGGTCTTGATTTGAAAATCCTTTGGAAACTAGATAAAAGTGAAAGATAAATAGAAAATTATTGACACACACAGACCCTCCAAAGGAAAAAATAAGAAGCAAGAGTGGATAGGGATATTTGAAAAAAATAAAGTAAAATATGTTTCATGTTTTATCTTGTGTATGGTTTTTATGATAAGAATGGTGAATTCACCCTCCACCCCCTGGAACTCACACTGTTCTGCTCTATTGGGTTTTTTTTAAAATTTGTCTTTTAATCTATATCTATCTTTTCATCATCTTTCCAACTTGCTGTCTTTATTTTAGGATTCCAAGGGTATCATTTATGGAAATTCCAGATACTCTACAGTAGCAGGGGGAAAAGTCAGATTTTCTTGACTGCTTAATTGAAATGAATTGAAATAGGTAGCATCTGCCTTTTACAATATACAGAAAGGATATTTTAACACTAAAGGAACAAGCAGTCAAGAAACGGAGAGTCTAGAAAGAGTACAGAAAAGGGTAACAAAGATGATTCGGGGACTGGAGGCTAAAACATATGAGGAACTGTTGCAGGAATTGGGTATATCTAATCCAGTGAAAAGAAGCACTAGTGGAGATATGATAGTAATGTTCCAATAATTGAGAGGCTACCACAAAGATGAGAGGGGCAAACTATTTTCCAAAGGAACAGAAGGCAAAAAAAGAACCAATGGATGGAACCTAATCAAAGAGAGAAGCAATCTAGAACTAAGGAGAAATTTCCCCAACAGTGACGACAATCAACCAGTGGAATGGCTTGCCTTCAGAAGATGTAGGTGCCCCATCACTGGAGGCTTTCAAGAAGAGGCTGGACAGCCATTTTTCTGAAATGGTATAAACTCTCTTGCTTGTGCAGGGCATTGAATTAGATGACCTTCAAGGTCTCTTTCGGATATTCTAAGCTCTGTGCTCCAAATATGCTACAGAATTGTATAGGTGAAGGCTTTGGAAAAGATATTTAAATGTTGTGATGCATCTATACCTACAAAGATCAGAATCATACTTGCCATGGTATTTCCTTTGACTTTACAGAAGCTAAAGTGGGATTTTAAAAAAAGAGTATTGATACTTTTGAAGTTTTGTCTTGGGGAAGACCCCTGAAAATTTTATTGGCAGGCCAGAAGAGAAACAGATGGTCATGAAACAAATCAACCCAGAGTTTTTACTTGAAGTACGAATGACCAGGCACAAATTATTCTATTTGGGCACCTAATATGAAAACCCAGATCCCTGGAAAAGGCCCTAGTGTTGGGAAAGATGGAAGGAAAGAGAAAAAGAGGACAACCACGAGGAAGACTGACATACTCAGTTACGTTGGCCATGAATGTACCATAGGGAAACTTAAAAAAATATGTTAAGGATACACAATCATGTTATAAATCTATCTATGGCAGAAGTCCCCAACCCTCAGACTGTGGACAAGTATCAGGCCACAGCCCAGCTGCAAAAGTGGCAGACAATTGTGCGAAGCTTCATTTGTGCATGTGTGGTATCTAGGTTTTATGTGCGCAAAGCCATCCCCTCCCCCCCGCTGCCACAAATGGTGTTGCTGCTGGTCCATGGAGCCAGAAAGTTTGGGGATCAATGATCTATGGAGTTTCTGAGTTGAAAACAACTTGATGGCACATAATCAATCAGTCAATCAATCAATCAAATCATTGAAATGTTAAGAACTAACCACTGAAGGAAGTTCTGGTGAAAGGGCCTACATTCAACCATTGGAATTATATTCTATGAATAATCTCTTGTTTTTTTCATCCTTGATTATAAAATAATAGCTAAAATCCAATAATATTGAACCACACACATGCACAACTTCCTAATTTTTTTTAGCATTTTAAGTCTAAGCTAAGCCTAAATCAAATCTAAAAAAACCAACAACAATATAGCCCACCGAAGAGTAGTAGTTCCTTTTCTGATTAGTAGACCATGCAGTCACAGAACATGTTACAGCCTGCTTTGAATTTTTCTTTTTAGAGAGATTTTGAAAAAAAATGTAGTTACACAATCCTATCCTCTTCTGCATTTACACTTTTGATTCAGAACACTCATGAATAAAAGTTCAAAGCCCATGTTGTTGTTGTTGTTAACTGCGAAGTCGTGTCCGACCCATCGCGACCCCATGGACAATGTTCCTCCAGGTCTTCCTGTCCTCTACCATCTTCTGGAGTCCGTTTAAGTTCATACCTACTGCTTCAGTGACTCCATCCAGCCATCTCATTCTCTGTCGTCCCCTTCTTCTATTGCCCTCAATCTTTCCCAGCATTAGGCCCTTCTCCAGTGAGTTCTTCCTTCTCATTAGGTGGCCCAAGTATTTGAGTTTCAGCTTCAGGATCTGGCCTTCTAAAGAGCAGTCAGGGTTGATCTCTTCTAGGACTGACCGGTTTGAATGCCTTGCAGTCCAAGGGACTCACAGGAGTCTTCTCCAGCACCATAGTTCAAAGGCCTCAGTTCTCAGTGCTCAGCCTTTCTTATGGTCCAACTTTCACAGCCATACATTGCAACTGGGAAAACCATGGCCTGGACTATATGCACTTCAAAGCTCATAGGAAGAATCAAGACTTCAGTTCCTTGTGCAATGGTTCAGGAGTGGAGCTATACTATACTACACTACTACTACTACTACTACTACTACTACTACTACTAAAGTTGGAAAGGACCTTGGAGGTCATCTAGTCCAACCCCCTGTTCAGGCTGTCCGGTCTCTTCTTTAAAACTTCCAGTGTTGGAGCATTCACCACTTCCGGAGGCAGGTTGCTCCACTTAGTTTTAGATGATATGCTACCAAATTAATATATGGCAGAAGAGAAAGGAAATTTGACTTCATTACATTAAAACTTATCTTGGATTAATCCCTGATCAAGGGGATTAACAAAAATGAAAGAGTGAGCCATTTGTTATGACCAGGATTCAAACTTTTATTAGGTTCATTTATATGCCAAAGTCTATTCATGCCTAATAAAAATATAGTCACATTGGATGAAAGATATAATCCTTAACTACATCTTATTTCTTCCTTACTTTTGACTTAAGGAGTCATTGAAACCTACAATCTAAATAGGAGTGCCTAAATCTTTTGACCTAAAATGACATAAAACCATTTGCCTGAAATGGTAAAGCATTTCCTGCTTGAGCAGGGGTTTGGACTAGAACATGGGTGTCAAATTTGATCACATCCTTTGATGAATCGTGTCATCATGACGTTTTTTGCCTTTGTGGAGCCAGGGTGGGGATGGCCTGTGCATGACTCATCCAGCCTGCGGGCTGCCAGCTTGACACTTCTGGACTAGAAAATCCTTGAAGGTCCCTTCCCACTCAGTTATTCTGTTATTCTGTTAATTTTGCTACAAGTTGTTTAATCTGTGCCCTTATTTAATCAATGTTTTTTTTATGTATTTTAGGACTTGCATATGAAACGAACTTTAGTTCTATATCCTTTGCAAACTAATCTAATGTTCATATCTGCTGGCCAGAGGCATGCCACAGTAGAATTAATGCTTAATTCTACAGACATCTTATTATGCCATTATTTATTTTCCAGGATAAAGACTCTGCAATTTGGCTTTAGATGTTTCCTCAGATGTTATCTCAGCTTCAACATTGAGAACAGGCCTTTGAGAGTTGCAGTTCCCAAGAGAGTTTCTCACAAACTAGCTCAGCTCTTTTCACAGCTGAGATAATTTGAATTATCTCTGGAATTTGCTGACATGGAAACTGAATTGCTTGGAGGATATGAGAATGTTTAGAGAAGTCAACACACACACTATGTCACTATGTTTCCCGCTCCTGAAGACGAGCAACTACTAGAACTATGTTGATAATTTCAGAGTTACATATTTTAAAAAATGGGAATAAAATAATAATATTCTGTGGGCTTTCTGTAGATATAAATGAATATATACAGTAATATCAAACTCATGTGAGTGTGAATAAGTGCATATTTGTAAAAATAAAACACAGACACCCAAATATATTTACATATAGAATTATCCTTTAAAATATGTGTCTCTTTATGTATGTATACACACAATATACTCGGTATACATCACTATACATAGTATACATCACCACCAGATGGATTTGCAGCTGGCTGACAAACCATACTCAACAAGTAGTCCTCAAAGTTACTACATCCACACAGAGAGAAGTAAACAGTGGGGTACCACAAATCTCCATCTTAGGCCCAGTACTCTTCAATATCTTCATCAATGACTTAGATGAAGGAATAGAAGGGGAACTCATCAAATTTGCAGATGATACTAAACTGGCAGGAATAGCCAACACCCCAGAAGACAAGCTCAGGATTCAAAAGGATCTTGACAAACTGCAGTAATGGGTCTACCCAACAAAATGATTTTAATGTGGAGAATAGCAAAGTTTTATATTTAGGCAGGAAAAATCAAAGATATAAGTACAGACTAGTTGAGACCTAGCTCAAAAACAGTAACTGTGAGAGGGACCTTAGAGTCCTAGTGGACAATCACTTGACCATGATCCAGCAATATGCAGCAGCAGCCAAAAAGCTAATACAATCCTGGGTTGTATAAACAGAGGCATAGAATTAAGATTATGTGAAGTATTAGTACTGTTTTATAAAATCCTAGTAAGACCACACTGGAATACTGCAACCAGTTTGATCACCATACTACAAAAAATATGTTGAGACCTTGGAAAAAGTTCAGAGAAGAGCAACTAAGATGATCAAAGGCCTGGAGACTAAAACATATGAAAAATGGCTGCATGACTTGGGTTTGGCTAGTCTAAAGAAAAGAAGAAATAGGACTGACATGATAGCAGTATTCCAGTATTTGAGAGCAACCTGGAATTAAGGAGAAAGTTCCTAATAGTAAGGGCAATTAACCAGTGGAACAGCTTGTCTTCAGAAATTGTGGGTACTCCATCAATGGAGGTTTTTAAGAAGAAACTGGACAGTCACTTGTCTGAAATGGTATAAGTTCTCCTGCTTGAGCAGACGGCTGGACTAGAAGACCTCCAAGGTCCCTTCTATTCATTCTGTATGCATAGTTATCCTTTAAATCTGTGTTTGTGTGTGTGCACATTGCACTCTCTCTCACACACACATATATATGTACACAGACATATATACATATACATAAATGCATTGGCATTTAATGTAACTCCAATGGACTTGTTATTTTTGTTACAATTCTCTCTCTGAGAATTATTGTTTTTCTCTTTCTGAGCATATCTGCCAATCACACAGGCACTTCAACTTCTCCAACATGCTTATATTCCCCCTCCCCCCATTTTTGTAATCATGTGTTGGAATGAAATATTAAAATTAGGAAAAAATACATGGGACAAAAAGAATATTTGTACTTTTTTCACCCATTGTAATTCAGCTAGATAAAATTTTCAAGGAAGAGATTAATTTCAGGGAAATTGTCCTAGGTGGAAGGCAGTGATTTTGAACTTTGTTAGATATAAAAAGGGCCAGTAGGTCTGTGAAGAACATTCCAGGAAGAGAAAGTTTCCCACTGGACATTTTCTTAAGTGATGATGCCATGTTGAATCCTGATTGAGTTGTCTATCATTGGAAAATGCTGGATAGTGTCTCTTTTTTTTGGAGTAATCTCCCTACCCCAGATTATTCAATCTGCTAATTTGGTGGAGGATTTCAAAAACCTTTTTGATACCAAAAATAGAAAGTATGAAAAATTGGTTTGCTAGAACTTTAAATAACTTTGATTTAATGTTCTTATAAACTGCCCAAGCTTTATTTGGCATAATTAAGGATATTTTGATTTCTATGAGATTATATGCATGTTGGTAAATGTGTTGAGAAATGAAGGCTTTTATCTTTAGATAGTAATGAAAGAGATGATTACAATGATGATGATATAATAAAAAAGACCAATTCTGTTTTAAGAATGAGCTTTATTAAAAAAAGAAACATGCAAGTCATTCCATGCACAGCTACTTTTTGGTGTCCAACTAGGACAGTGGTTCTCAACCTGTGGGTCGGGACCCCATTTGGAGTCAAACGACCATTTCACGGGGTCGCCAAACAACGCAGTCCACCATTTTTTCCCCTTTTCCTTAGCTGTGCTACTCCCTTTTATTCTATTGGCTTTTGAAAGCCAATAGAATAGACTCTCTTGAATAGAGTCTAATTCTATTGGCTTTCAAAAGCCAATAGGAATTGTCCAGGGTGTCTCTGCCCTGCTGAGCCCACCAAAAGTCCCATTCTGCAAAAGGTGCTGCACTAGTTGAGTAGTCCTCGACTTACGACTGGTTGAGTAGTCCTCGACTTATGACTGGTTGGGGGTCGCGGCATTAAAAAGGTTGAGAACCACTGAACTAGGATTTTATACTTTCTGTTCTCCTTTTGAAAGGGTCCAATTTACATTCTTAAAATCTACATTCCAGGTGGCTGCTTGTGTTACAAATGTGTTCCAAATGTAGTATTAAGAAGGGAGGAAGGGCATCTAAAGATGAAAAAAAAAACACATAGACATGTTTCATAGTACATTGTTTAAAGTTACTGATCTTTCAAACCAGTTTCAGTTCTTTCCTTCTTGAAGACTATTACAAATCAATATGGTTCAGAACCATCACGCAAAATCTTCAAAATTGTGGCTTTTCCATGGAGGCATTCCTAATGTTGTGCTATAAGCATGCACTCAGCCCATTTAAATTACTTACCAAAGATCTGGATGTCCAACAAGACCAGTCTGCACTACCTAAGAATGTTTTATTCTGAGCAGCCAAGCCCCCCCCCTTTTTTAACAAATCAGCGAGATACTTACACCACATAACTGTTTTAAAATTCCAAAGAGAACTAACTTCAGTACACTTCAGTTCTCTCCCCAAAGCAGTTTTGGAGGGCTGATGCAATGCACCTATGAGCTGAAACTATGTTCCTGTGGAAAAGTAGCTGTTAAACCTAAGCTGACATTCTGCTATATTGTATCCTCTATAAGGGCCCAAGGATCCACCTTATAACTCTTTACCTGTTAAAACAAAAAATTCTGATCTTTTTATTATACAATTGTTATCAGATCAGCATGAATCAATCTCCATGAACATAGCTAAATTTTGTTCTACTGCATTTAAAATTTGGCAGAATTTTATTACCACCAATTGTAACACATGCATGTTTACGTGCATACCACACAAAGAACATATAAACTTTGCTTAATTACTTTTTCTTAACTGCTGCTTGTTGTTTAACTGAGGTCTCAACAGAATAATGTAGCATTTGGGGAAAAAGATACAAGACAGCAATCCACCACTGGATGCTAGGATGGAGAAGATCTCCACAGCCACCATGTACTTCCCTTTTGTACTCAGATAAGTAGGGACAAAGGTCAACCAAACACTACAAAACATCAGCATGCTGAAGGTGATAAACTTGGCTTCATTGAAAGCATCTGGCAACTTCCTGGAAAAAAAAGCCACCATAAAACTAATGATGGCTAGAAATCCCAAATATCCCAAGACAAGATAGAACATGACAGCAGATCCTACATTACATTCTGCTATGATTTCACTAGTGAGAGAGTGCATATCCAAATTTGGGAAGGGAGGAGAGGTTGTCATCCACCAAGAACAAATACTTGCTTGAACAAGAGTGCAGGAAATAACAATGGAACTGGCCAGTTTTCTCCCTAACCATTTCCTCATATTGGACCCTGGTTTGGTGGCCATGAAAGCTACAACTACAGTGATGGTTTTAGCCAATACACAGGAAATAGCCACAGCAAAAATGATGCCAAAAGCAGTTTGGCAAAGAAAGCAAGTGGTCTTGTTGGGCTGCCCAAAAAATAGTAAAGGTGAAAGAAAGCAAAGCAGAAGGGAGAGAAGGAGTGTAAACGTAAGTTCCCGGTTGTTGGCTTTGACGATGGGAGTATCTTGGTGCTTAACAAATGTTCCAAGGACAAATGCTGTAGTTATAAATAGGCTAATACCAACCAAGGCTAAACTCATCCCTAATGGTTCTTTATGAGACAGAAAGTTTAAAGTCTTGAAAATACATTGATCTTGCTTCTTGCTTGGGTATTGATCTTCTGGACACGGGGAACAGTCAGCCATATCTGGACATTGAAAAAAAAATTGACTATGTGTGGCCCAAGGGAGATTTCCATGTTCTATTCAACCTAATGCCTCCCTGTTGAAAATTGCTGTGTTATCCTATGTCTTATTGTTGTATACTGTTGGTATTTAACCAAATCCTTAGCAAGTATAGTCATAAAACCTGTTTGGTGCCTTTAGAGTTTATAGACAATATTCTTCCTTTGAAAAGAAGGCTTGAGAGGGTCTTTGTTGCTCTCTGAACTTGATTGTTTTCTTGCAGACATTTCATTACTCAAACTAGAATAGCATGATGGAACTATATCTATACAACTGATATTAGTTAGGAAGAATCTTGTAAGATTTTTTTAGTAATACGATTGCTTGTCATTAAGTTACATACACATGAATACATATGCAATATTAATACATGCTACGCAATGGCTCAGCAGTTAAAGAAACTGAGCTTGTCAGCTGGAGAGCTGACACCATGGGTTAGAGACCCAATGCTATGTGACAGAGAGAGCTCACGTTCCTTGCTCCAGCTCTTGCCCACCTAGCAGTTAGAACGCATGCAAATGCAAGCAGATTAATAGGTACCACTTTGGTGAGAAGGTATCATCATTCCGTGTGCCTTGGCATACAGTCATGCTGGCCACATGACTGTATCTTCAGACAATGCTGGCTCTCTCAGCTAAGAAACAGAGATGAGCACCTTGTCCTAGAGTCAGACACAACTGGACAGGAAAACTTTACTTGTACCTTTTACACACAGATATATATATATATATTTTAATTCTTCTGTTGATTTCTCATTGATCCCACTGAAAAAATCATTGTATGTTGGTAGAAATTACTTTCTTCTCTGGATTTCCTAGACACGTAGTTCTCCTGACTAGCTGACACAGTAACACATTTTGCACATGTTTGCTTGCATTAATGCATGCTGGAATATTTTTTGTACTATATTACTTACCTATTTGGTATGAAATTTCCCCTTCTGGGCAGGGAGCACATTCGTAGCAGCAGAATTTCTCCCCTTCTTTCTTTTTCTTTTGGTATCCAGGCTGGCAAGGATTACTACACAGAGAAAAGGGCAGAACCTATCCATAAATGTGAAAAATATTTAAGATTGAAAAACTGATTTTTTTTCATCATATAGACCAGTGGTTCTCAACCTTTTTAATGCCGCGACCCCCAACCGGTCGTAAGTCAAGGACTACTCAACCGGTCGTAAGTCGAGGACTACTCAACTGGTGCAGCACCGTTTGCAGAATGGGACTTTTGGCGGGCTCAGCAGGGCAGAGACAGCCTGGACAATTCCTATTGGCTTTTGAAAGCCAATGGAATTAGACTCTATTCAAGAGAGTCTATTCTATTGGCTTTCAAAAGCCAATAGAATAAAAGGGAGTAGCACAGCTAAGGAAAAGGGGGAAAAAATGGTGGACTGCATTGTTTGGCGACCCCCGTGAAATGGTCGTTCGACCCCAAATGGGGTCCCGACCCACAGGTTGAGAACCACTGATATAGACTGTTAAAAAAGAAAGTCTGTATTGATTAATATGTATAAATATACACATAGATTAGGAACAATTTGTTGAGACGGGCACAGAACAGCCCACTGGAAGTGCGTGGATGCCACTTCCAGAAGTCTGTTCTGGACTTTGGAGGCCTGGGAGAGCTTCTCAGGCCATGAATGGCCCATCAGAAGTGCATGGACACACTTTGTCCATGGACCCTTGTGTTTGTTGAGATGTTCTCAGGTCTTGTTCCATCTGTCTAATCTTAGACTAACATGACTCTCCTCCTATAATGATTGCATACTATGACATGGAAAGCAACAGCTGTGGTGGTAGAGGAGTTAGAATGCAGTATTGCTGGCTAACTCTGCCCACTGCCAGGAGATCGATCCTAACAGGCTGAAGATTGATTTGAGCTTCTATCCTTCTGAGGTTGGAAAAACAAGGACCCAGATTGTTGAGGGCAATATGCTGATTCTGCAGACTGCTTAGAGAATGCTGTAAAGCACTATGAAGTGGTATATAAATGCTATCACTACTGCTATTGCTCTTCATTTCAAAATATAACTAACTATACAGGGCCAATTCCTAAGCCAGAAGAAATGATCCATCAAATACTTTTTCAGACAATGGAACAGCCTATTAAAATTGAGAAAGTGCACCTGGTTGAAAAGCCTGTGCCAGCTCTTTCTATCTTGATACAAGCTGAAGGTCTGCCCTTCCTTGGTAGCTATCCTACCGACTTTCACTTTAGTGAAGGTGTTGTTAGGAAATATGACCATCTTCATTATTTCAAAGCCAGTGGCCACCTCCATTCTGTCATTAAAAGTCACACTTTCTCCAGCTGAGTTGTTAAACGAAATGCCTCGAAGAAACCAGTGAAGCTATCAGAAAAAGAAAGAATAGCTAAAACATCACATATAACACAGTGGGAAAATTGCTACAAGCTATAGTAGATCAACTGCTACATACTTTTATCTTAACCCTCACCAATCTAAGATGAAATGCACATCATATTTCAGTCACGGATATTGCAAATGTTTCAGTCTCCAAAGCAAAACTAGTTGAAAAATCATGTATTTCATCATAGCAGGCAAGTCTAGGTTTTGTTTTCTCCTTAGCTTGCTGGCTTGCTTTATTTATTTAGGTAATAAAATTTGTTATGGCTGCCCACTTCAGGGAGACTCTGGGGGGCTAACAAAATGCAATACATGGTTAACACAGCTAAAATCATAAAGCAGAATAAAACTGCCCAGACTAAAAATAAAACCATAGTAATAAAAACACAACAGGGCCTCCATAAACACAGGGCTGAGAGTACAGTCAGGTTTTAAAGGTTTTAAGGGCTTTCTGGAACCCCAAGAGAATGGGTGTCTTCTGTATCTTTGGGGGGTGTTGTTCTAGAAGGTGAGGGCAGTGACAGTATAGACACACTGAATAAAAGGATGTTGACATTTGGAGCATGTAGGAGAGACATGTTCCCATTTTCTTTTGCAGTAATCTAAGCCAACACATGGCACTCCTTTGAATATCCTTATTTGTCACAAATTCCCCACCCAGTAAAAATCTAAATAAGCAAGTCTCCCATGCTAATTACAACTTCAGTCATGAAAAGTCCTTTTGAAGGGAAGAATTGAATCTTTCTGCCTCTGCTAATCTTGAATGCCATCTCTTCTGTCTGTTCTTGAAAAAGGGCAAAAATACATAAAAGGCAAGTAAGCACAGAACTGGCATGTATTCTCTGAGAATGAAAAATATGATTCCATTGCTATTTCACTTACCAAATATATGTTCCTAATAATAAAGCTATTTCATTTTGGAGAAATTACTTGCCCTGGGGATTCTTGGTTGGGGACTCCTTTCATGTTAATGTGCCCACTGAAGTGGTACCTATTTATCTGCTAGATAGGCACGATCTGGAGTGAGTGATGGGAGCTAACCCCACCACAAAGAAACACTTGGGTCTTGAATGTGGGCTTGCTAATAGTCAACCCAGTGTACCAACTACAGCAACCACCATGCTCCTTATTACCTGCCAAGGTTGAAGATCTTGAAGTGAAAGTCTCTTTCTTTTCACTAATGCTTGGTGGAGGGACCTAAATGAAGACATGGCATGTAAAGCATGTGCCAAAATATAGACAGCATTAAAGATGCTGTAGCTGTAACCAGTCATCTGCATTTCAAAAACAGAATCTGGAAGCATCTCCAACTTCTCTACCCCAGTGCATGCTTTATTGTGTTCCTCTAATCCTTTTGAATTTGAAAACGTACAATGAAAGGCTTGCTCCCAAAAGTCCTTTAGGAAGTTGTCCTCTTCTTCTGAGCAACAGTTTAGGTTCTGAAGGTATGTCTGAAACCCAAGTGGTTCATTTGAAGGAACTTCAAAAGAAATGGTGCCGTGGAATAATTCTGGATCCCAGTTTGTTACAAGGCCCATGATTGTGAAATCAATTTGTGCAGTCACAATCCACAACTTTCCAATTGATGCATTTTCCTGATCAAAAAAATCTGACTGAAACATTAAAGAACTCAGCCACATCACTGTAAGAGTTTCTCCATACACAACAAATATTTTGACTCTGTTGTCCATGACATATTGATAAGTACTTGAGGATACTTCATTGATTTGGGTTAATGATGGCAAACGACCTTGGCTTGGGATTCTTTGTATAAAGGCAGAACAGATTCCATTCTGGAAAAACAAAAGTTCCAAGATCTTCAAGAAATGATCTCCACTCTCATCTCTCAAAACAATGAGTCCAATCCAAGTCCATCCAAAATGCTTCAATAACTGGACAATTCCTGCATACTGATGAGCTTCATTTGAGACCATGCGATAAAAGGAAGGGAATCGTGTTGGGTTGTTTTGTTCAGAAGCAAAAGAACCATATGTGAGCTAAAAGAAAATGCACATATATTTACTGTAAGAAACATCTTTCAGTCTTTGTGATTGCCTTTTTAGAACATGGGGACTTGGATCATGGTTTGAATGTCCATTGTTCATTCAAAGTAAACAAAGCTGGTTTATAGGAAGATGAAACAATTTTTACAAAAAGAGTAACAATAAAGAAATCTGTTCAAATCCATTATTCTGTCTTATTTCTCTACTCTTTAATTGTCAAAATCCTTTAAAACACAATAACTTAGTTTCATTTTGAATAGTTAAATATTTGTTGCCAGTCAAATCTTTCTTCCTTTTTTCTAAACTACAATATTGTTCAAAAAATAAGTTAAATGGGTTCCTACACTATCTTGGCAAGAACAATGTAGGGATTTACCTAAGCAGTCACCAAGTCAAGATATAGACTAGAAGGGACAAAAATGCATTTGAAGATCTTACCTGTGGAACTTTGTAAAGGGTTAAGATATCAGACATGTGGAAGGAGATATCAGAGCCAAGTCCACCAATGATGGCCATGAGATTTTTCTGGAAACTGCATGCATAGTTGGGGAAAAATCTATGGAATTTGAAGAGTAGGTTCAATGTGGTCTGATAAGTCATCTTCTCGTCGTAGTAACTATCATAAATGTGAAACCCAAGTGTGACATTGGGCAAGATCTGGAGATTTCGGTTAATCTCATTTACTGCGAACACCAAGCCCAAGACATGTTGGTAGAACTTTGTCACTATGCTGAAAGACAGTTATATTCAGATTGTACAACCTATATAACTGTTTAATTTTTTTATCAGTCTCTGGATCTATTTTACTTACTACAAGCAACAGAAACAAAATGAGATGTTGTTTATGTAGTTATGGACACAAGCTGCAAAAATAATCAGAAGGAGAGATGAAATAGCCAAAAAGATGTATAAGACAAGAAAGAATAGAAAGTTCTTAGATGAATTCATGAAATGTTATATAACTTTGAAATCAATGCGGATAATATAAATAGTAAGGGTGTTGGTATTATTTCAAAGAAATGCTTCAGAATCGTTTTGTTTTTATTGAAAAAAAATTAAAATACAAGTTCCCAAAAATATACAGTTGGGAAACAAGATTGGATAAGCAGAACACCCCACTAGTGAAGTTTTAAAGCAAGCATGAGCTGCTCTTACAGCTGCTGCAAAGAAATCTTTTTTGTATGCTTTTCCCTGTGATTCCCAAAGCAAAGTACAACAGATAAATATCCAGGCAAGCATGCTGAAAGCTAGGGAACTGATCCTTGTTTCTACCACATCCACACATCACTTTGTATATACTGAGGTGGACTGGTCATAGAGATAGAATGAGATTGAATCAAAAGAAGATGAACGGAACAGAACAGAATGGAACGGTACAGAACAGAACAGAACACAATAGCAGAGTTGGAAGGGACCTTGGAGATCTTCTAGTCCAACCCCAGCAGTAAACCCTATATCATTTCAAACAAATGGTTGTCCATTCTCTTCTTTAAAACTTTCAGTATTGGAACATTCATAACTTCTGGAGACAGGTTAGAGCTGATTAATTGTTCTAACTGTCAGGAAACTTCTCCTTAATTCCAGGTTGCTTCTTGATTAGTTTCCATCCATTGCTTCTTGTCCTGCCTTCAGGTTCTTTAAAGAATAGCTTGACTCCCTCTTCTTTGTGGTAGCCCCTGAGATATTGGAATACTGTTATCATGTCACCCCTTGTCCTTCTCTTCATTAAACTAGACATACCCAATTCCAGCAACCATTCCTTATATTTTTAGCCTCCATTTCACTGATCATCTTGGTTGCTCTTGTACTCTTTGTAGTGTCTCAACATCTTTTTTATATTGTGGTGACCAAAATGATGCAGCATTCCAAGGCATTGTAAGGTGGTATTAACACTTCATGTGATCTTGATTGAATGATGAAAAGATGAAAAGAAGCATTAATGAATCAAGAGGAAGGGCAAGACTGAGGAAATGGATGAGATCCTCAAAAAGAGAGACTTTTAACATGAAGCAGTTTTTTTCAAAAATATATTAAGTTGTTAATTGACAAGATGAGAGCTTGTTTGGTGTAGAGATTAAGGAATCAGGCTAGAAACCAGCAGCCTAAAAGTTCTAGCCCTGCCTGGAGCATGAAGTCAGATGGGTGACCTTGTGCTAGTTGCTGTTGCTCAGTTCTAGGAAGAAGAAGGCAAGGACAAACCACGTCAGAAAATGCAGCCAAGAAAATTGCAGGGACTAATCCTGGCAGTTTAAAGAACTGAAGCTGAAACTATGTACGGGTGGTGGTGGTGGTAAAAGCAAGAATGGTTTGTAGAGATAAAAAATATATATGCAGAAGTATGGTGAATGATATAAACTATTGATTTACTATTGGCAGAAACTAATTTTAAATGGATGAGAAGCAAGGGGAAAAAAAACTCAAGAAAAATCTAGTTGTGTTTTGGAAAAGCACTTTTGGATAACCATAATCTGGATGATTAAGCATCTCCATAGACATTTAGTTTTTTTCCCTTCAGTTGTTAAATTTCTTTGGCTTGATATTTCTATCGCTTACCTAACACCATTCTCTGCAAATGATGAATGTATATGCTTGTATCTTTGGTATCTAATATATTGCTAAAACATAGAACATAGAATAACAGAGTTGGATGGGACTTTGGAGGTGTTCTAATCCAACCCCCTGCTCAAGCAGGAGGTCCTATACCATTTCAGACAAATGGCTGTCCAGTCTATTTTTAAAAGCTTCCAGTGATGGGGCAGTCACAATTTCTGAAGGAAAGCAGTTCCACCGGTTAATTGTCCTTACAATTAGGAACTTTCTCCTGAATTCTGGAAAAAAAGAATGGAATTATTGGATGAATTCAGTGACTGGGACCAAACCAAATAAGAATTATTTTGGAAATAGTTACTCCAATTATAATGTCTTGGAGGTATAAATGGAGAGAGAGTTTAGCTTATTTATTTGCTCATTTCCCCACTTCCTTTAATTAGAAATTGTAAGAATAAGTTTGCAAACTGTCTCCTTCATTCATCCATTGCATTTGCACATCACCAAATCTTGCGATGTTGCAGAGTTGACCAACCAATATCTTCTTTCATAGAAAAGAAAATGGAGTTACAGTAAAGTCATGTACGAGAGTTTCTTACATTGGAAACTGGAAGCTCAGGTCCTGTGAAGGTTGCTTGTGGAAAGAAAGTTCATGAAAAAAGTACCACATCTGAGAAGTAATCCCACCTATGAGGAAGTCACCTGGCTGATAGGATTCGTGAGGGATAGGAAGGGTATCAAGTGGGAAGCAGACCTTTGCATTGATATTGTTTTCTATATGAGATAAAAGAAGAAACAAAACTTCTAATATCATCATCTACGTGCAGGTTAGGTGCTCAAGAACCTCATCCTTGGCACTGTATTTAACTGAAGCAACCTCTTCCAATAACATTCAACTATGAGAAATGTCACGTAGCATGAGAAGGGGAAGTTTTTTTAAAAAAAAAAACCAGTCATATCTGTCTATTCTCCAGCTAGCCCAGATCTGAATGTCAGAGGGCAAAGGGGTTTTATAACCATGTTTGAAATGACACATCAGCTGTTTTTCTTTTCACTTTGGGAAATCTGTTGTTGTTTTTTTAGAAATAGTAATTATTATAATTCAGGTAATTGCAGAGAAGACAATGAAAGCTGCTATGTATTGTCCCTATTCTATGTCTATGGAGATTTTCAGTCATCCAGAACATAGTTGTCCCAAAAGTGCTTTTTCAAGAGGCAACTGGATCTTCTTCGTTTTTCACTGAAGATCTTTCGCTTCTCATCCAAGAAGCTTCTTCAGTTATGACTCAATGGTGGAGAATGGAAAGATTTATATTCCTTGCAGTCATCTGTTCATTAGCACTCTTTCTGAGAGTGAACAGCCCTGTTTCAACAGGAGAGGGATATGACACCAGCTATCTCCTGTTTACAACACAGTTTTTTCAGGAGTTCCAAAATGTTTCCACATCCATTTGCACTATTCAGGGGACAGATTATTGAGGACACAGATAAACCTCCAAGTGGCTTCAATGATTCTCAGAAAGAGTGCTAATGACCAGATGACTGCAAGGAATATGAATCCTTCTATCCCCACAATATTCAGTCAGAACTGAAGAAGCTTTTTGGATAAGAAGTAAAATGTCTTAAAGGAAAAACAAAGAAAGTCCCATTGCCTCTTGAAAAAGCACCTTTGGGAGTCTCTATTCTATAGATAGTAAAAAAAGAAAACAACAACAAAACAACTAATAATAATAATTATTATTAATAATAATACAGTTGGAGGTCATCTAGTCCAACCCCCTACTCAGGCAGGAAATCTTATACCAGTGGTTCTCAACCTTTCTAATGCCGTGACCCCATAATACAGTTCCCCATGTTGTGGTGACCCCCAAGTGGGTGTGGCCACCAATAAGAGGGAGTAGGACAGCTAAGGAAAAGGGGGAAAAAATGGCGGACAGCATGGTTTGGTGACCCCCGTGAAATGGTCATTCGACCCCAAATGGGGTCCCGACCCACAGGTTGAGAACCACTGTCTTATACCATTTCAGTCCAGTCTCTTCTTAAAAACTTCTAGCATTGGAGCATTCACAACTTCTGGAGGAAGTTGTTCCACTGATTAATTGTTCTAACTGTCAAGAAATTTCTCCTTAGTTCTAGGTTAGTTCTCTCCCTGATTAGTTTGCATCTGTTGCTTCTTGTCTGGCTTTCAGGTGCTTTGGAGAATAGCTTGACTCCCTTTTCTTTGTGGGAGCCCCTGAGATATTGGAACACTGCTATCATGTCACCCCTCAGCATTCTCTTCATTAGACTACACATGACCAATTCCAGCAACTGTTCCTTATATGTCTCTAGTCCCCAGATCATTTTTGTTGCTCTTCTCTACCCTCTTTCTAGAATCTCGGCATCTTTTTTACATTGTGGCAACCAAAACTGGATGCAGTATTCCAAGTGTGAACTTATCAAGGCACTGTAAACTGATATTAACATTTCACATGATCTTGATTCTGTCCCTCTGTTAAATCCCTCACATGATCTTGATTAAATTCCTCTGTTTATCACTGTGGACTAAGTTTCAGAAGAAGGCTTAGGATGACCACATTGATGACATGCCTGCTGATAGGAGAATTTGGGTTTAGACAGAATCACATAAAATATATTAGTGTACCAGTAATGGTAGAAGTAGAATTGCTTGGGTTGCTAATAATGACCTAGTATTGGTGGGCTGTAGAATCTAATTCTGATGGATAGGAGTGAAGACACAAAGAACCAAATCTTCCAATCTGACATGTTAGTTTTTCATTCTGAGAAAGTTCCATGACTTGGGTTTTCTTCTGAACTATTGTAAAAAGCCAGGTGAAGGCTTTGGCCAGCTCTGATTGATGCATCAGATATGGTCCTACTATCTTTGGTTATGGATGGGGTTGTCTGCTTCAGACAGACTAGATGCACAATTTGGGGATCCTTCTGGACTCACAACTCCTGTTCAATTGTGGTGAGGAGAGCCTTTGCACAACTGTGTGTTATGCACCAATTATGCCTATTCCTGGACCGATGACCTCTTTTCACAGTCACCCGCACCTTGGTCACCTACCAGTTGGATTATTGTAATGCATTCTATATGTGGCTGCCCTCAAAGGTTATGTGGAAGCTTCAGCTGATACAAAATGCAGAGGCCCACATAGTTCTGTGAAAACTAAGATTTACACATGTATAACATGTGTAACAGATCCAAGACACACACTTGTACAAAATCCACAACAAAAGTATTAAATTTATCTTTAGGAAGATGCAGTTGTGTTTTAAAGCAGGGGGATATGTCTTTGGAATCTTGAATTTTATCATTTTACATCTCTTTTGGGTAGTCCTAAATTTCAGAGTCCTTCTAGCACAAATTTTCCTTTCTGGATAGCCCTGAGAATATTTATACATTACATTTTTATCTTGTTAGACTGCCTTGAAATCCAAATGTAATATATTTCATATAGTTTCTCTTATTTTTATATTGACTCAAAGACTGTGGTGAGTTATGTGTGCTAAACAGTATTTTTTCATGCTAAGTTAATGCAATGTGCAATCCAGATCTCAACATCAACTAAATGGGGAAAAAAAACATAATAAATGGAAATTTTTAGTAAAAGCCAGCATTTACACTTCACATCAATTAGTAGCTACAAATGTTTTTTTTCCTTTAGAAACATTTTTTTGCTTAGGACAGCCCATGATATATAAATGATAATATTGTAAAGTGTGAATGATAGTATTTACAATTGTAACAGCTATTATGATCTTAATATATACATTATCCTGTGAGATAAGATTTAATATTCTCAAATATTAAATTAAATTTATATACCTATGTGAATGTACACCATGAAAGAAATATGAAGATATGAATGTGAAAAGTGGTCTTTCCATTTTATATGAGCTAACAAGCTTTTGTTTGACAAATAGTCCTCAATGGACTGCAGAACATTTATGTAAAACCTTTGTAAATGTATTACTATTGGGTTATATATAGCATGTATGTGTTTCTTTTTCAGTTTTATTTTACTTACCTCTTTTAATTTCTTTTGTTTTTATATTTGTTGGGAAATGCTCAGCCAGGCAGGGAGGAGGAATCCTAGTGGACAATAATTTAAATATGAGCCAGCAGTGTGCTGTAGCTGCCAAAAAAGCCAACACAGTGCTAGGCTGTATTAACAAAGCGATAGAATCAAGATCACGTGAAGTGTTAATACCACTTTACAATGCCTTGGTAAGGCCACACTTGGAATACTGCATCCAGTTTTGGTCACCACAATGTAAAAAAAGATGCTGAGACTCTAGAAAGAGTACAGAGAAGAGCAACAAAGATGATTAGGGGACTGGAGGCTAAAACATATAAGGAACGGTTGCTGGAATTGGGTATGTCTAGTTTAACAAAGAGAAGGGTGGGGGGGGGACATGATAGCAGTGTTCCAATATCTCAGGGGCTGCCACAAAAAAGAAGGAGTCAAGCTATTTTCCAAAATGCCTGAAGGCAGGTCAAGAAGCAACGGGTAGAAACTAACCAAAGAGAGAAGCAACCTAGAACTAAGGAGAAACCTCCTGATAGTTAGCACAATTAACCAGTGGAACAACCTGCCTCCAGAAGCAGTGAATGCGCCAACACTGAAAGTTTTTAAGAAGAAACTGGACAGCCATTTGTCTGAAATGGTATAGGGTTTCCTGCCTGAGCAGGGGGTTGGACTAGATGACCTCCAAGGTCCCTTCCAACTTTATTATTATTTATTATTATGGATCATCGCACAGTCAGCCAGATGTTCAGACTGGATTTGGCATTTTGTCTACCTATTGAGTCCTTACCCAGGACCTGGGATAGGCAGATGTGGATGTTTGATGGTATTACAGGTATCGTCGCAGGATGGGAGCAGTTCCTAGTAAGGCCGCCTTTTGCAATTGACTTCTTCTTCTTCTTCTTCTTCTTCTTCTTCTTCTTCTTCTTCTTCTTCTTCTTCTTCTTCTTCTTCTTCTTCTTCTTCTTCTTCTTCTTCTTCTTCTTCTTCTTCTTCTTCTTCTTCTTCTTGTTGTTGTTGTTGTTGTTGTTATTATTATTATTATTATTATGGAGTTAGCCTTGAATTGTTTCAGTTACAAGAAATCCAGGACTGACACACCCCCCCCCAAGATTCATGGAACTTTATTTATCTTTTCCCAAAGGAAGACAAGCAGTCTAGGTGTCAAGCTACAAAACCTACGTTTCTACCACTGTAATGCTTCTAGCTTGTCAACAGTATTGGGGGGGGGGGAAGAGGGGAGAATTTTGGATCCACAGATGTTCCTTATCAATGTGAGAGCTGAAGCCATTGAAGAGTTGTTTTGGCGAACTGAAGTTTCTTCTCATAATAATTACTGGAAGATATATTAGACAATATGAACTGTCAGAAAGGGGAGGGAAAGTTTCACTCTTTTAATTATCTGCTTCCCATCATTTTCTCACAGCTAGCTTCCTTTCTATCTTACTGGTTTGTTAATGCCTAATAAAGTTTACATTAGCAATCGCAATGTCTCTGGTGTTTTGCTTTGTTGGGCTTCTTAGCTGGAACTTGACACTAGGTAGATTTCTCTATTATAGGTAGAATTGTAATCAAGAACTCTTCAAGTCTTCATCTATTGCTTGGACCTGTCAATATTTAATTAACAAAAGACATTTCCCCTGCAAAAGACTTTCTTTTTTTAGATCCCCACCAAAGCTTGGAGAGAAAATTCAATAGGTTTTCTCCTTAATTTGGTTACCCATTAATAGTGTGAATTTGGGGAGTGTATTACTTCTTTAGATTCAAAATTTAGATTGCTTTAAAAATCACCAACCAGGATGAATGCATTAGAAACAAATCATTTAAATGGAATAGAATTTGAATGAACTAAAAATTCTGGCATGGTGGAATATAAGAAGTAATGATAAAACAACCTTTTAACTATTTTAGGGTACAAATTGCTACATTATCGAATAGTCTCATATCACGTGGTGTGATTCTATATGAAATTAAATGGACACCATCTTCTTTTATGTTATGGGTGTCCATAACATAAAAGAAGATGATATGTATATTTTATCTGGAATAAATCCATGTAAAGGTTTCAACTCCGTTTGCATATAAAGTAGAGGACCATTGGATTTGGTGAATTGTGATTCAATTGTATATTAATAGAGGCTACTGAAACAATAAATGAATGAAAGTGATGGAAAGTGATGGAGAGTCCTGTGGACATGAAGGGGAGGAACTAAATGGAAATCACTCATGAAGTAAAGAGAGATTTCTTAATAGACCCACCTTTTGACTTAATTTCATATTTTATCTGGACTCAAAACTCAAATTGCATATTTACATGTGGTAAGATCCTTCCAGTAATTATTCAGATGATGATAAATATTTTTGATCTGATTTATTTTTAAAATTAGCTTATAATAACTGGTGTTATAATAACTGGCTTTTAATAACCAATTACAACATAATCAATAAAATAAGAAAAATTCAGAGCAAGAAAAGGAAAATAATATTTTTATCCATCTTTCTTGGTTATAGAAAATATATTAATTTGCCTTACACAATGTATTGGACAATAAAGTTGACACCACTAGATTTTGTTTCTGATTTATTTTATTTTTTATTTATTTATAACTTTTAAAAAGAAAACTGTCTCATGGAGAATAGGAGTTCACTTTCAATTTTCAAATGTCAGCTTTGTATTTATATTTACACATAGTAGTTCATTAAATGTAATCTGTCATCTCAAACTTTATGGGGACACATAGAAAAAAAATCCTGGTTTACCTAAAAAATCATTGGTCTTCCTCATTAATTTCTGTGAGACTTTCTTGGATGTTCTTGGGGGGGGGGGGAACTAACTTTGATAGAAGTTCCCAAAACCCCAGATTTCAGAGCTACAAGTAAATCATAATGATAAACAGAAAAAAGAAAAGAAAAATAAAAAGATATTAAACATGTCTTCTTATCAGTTGTTCCCTGTTGTTTAAATCTGGCCTCAAAACAATAATGTAACACTTGGGGAAAAAGATGCAACTTAGGAGCCCAGCACTGGAGGACAAAATGGAGAAGATCTCCACAGCCACCATGGCTTTTCCTCTGGTGCTCAGGTACGTTGGAACAAAGGAGACCCACACACTGCAGAAAGCCAACATGCTGAAGGTGATGAACTTGGCTTCATTGAAACTGTCAGGCAGTTTACGAGCCTGGAATGCTACAATGAAGCTGGCAAGTGAAAGGAGAGCCATATAGCTCAGAACACAATAAAACATAAAGACTGAGCCTTCATTGCATTGTAGAACCATTTCTTCAGTTGTTGAGTGCATGTCTAATTCTGGGAATGGGGGAGAGGTGGATAACCAAACAATACAGATGCTTGCTTGGAGTAGAGAGCAGAGAAGGACAATAGAAACAGCCAGTCTTTTCCCCACCCATGTCCTTATCTGAGATCCTGGTTTGGTGGCCTTGAAGGCAAGAGAAACAAGGATGGTTTTGGCCAACACACAAGAGATGGACAATGAGAAGGTGAGACCAAATGCAGACTGTCTGAGGAGACAGATGACTCTCCCAGGTTGTCCAATAAAGAGCAAAGAGCAGAAGAAGCAAAGGAGAAGGGAGATGAGGAGGGTGTAGGTGAGCTCCCGGTTGTTGGCTTTGACAATAGGACTGTCTTTGTGCTTAATAAATATTCCCAACACCCATGTTGTAGTGAAGAAAAATAAAATAGCAACAGTGGCTAAACTGAGTCCTAAAGGTTCTTCATAAGATAAGAAGCTAATTGTTTTCATGATGCATCCATCTTTCTTATGGTTTGGATATTGATCATCAGGACATTGAAAGCAAGCAACAGTGTCTAAAAGGGAAAAAAAGATTATGTCAGCACAGATTCATAAGAATTATAATTGTTCATTTTCATTTTTATCCATACCCTGATATTTATATCTTTGGTACAAAATATATAAACTGCAGTAGGAAAATATATTTGAACATCTCCCTATGTATGCTTTGTTGTTGGAATTAAGTCAAGTATTACTTTAAAAACATAGAAAAGTATAGCAGGAAAATCTCCACCATGTTTAACTTTGTTTGTTTTCTTATGGTAAAGGACTGTTCCTGTGAAAGTTCATGAACACCTGAAATGATTATTTTTACATTTAAAATCATATTGACTTTAAGATCACAGTTCAAAATATGGTATGTAAATGAATGTTTTCACCAAATTTCAAGTGAAGATGAAAGAGAAAAATTCCAAAAATATCAATAGACATGTTTCAAGTGAAAACTATATACGAAACATAATTTTCTGATGCTGCAAGAGAAGTATGTGTCTCCTTTTATTTTAATATTTCTATTTTTACTTTGTTTGGTCTTTTAAAATTTGCTTTCTTGTGTTTATATACGAAATAAAAATAGTTGATTTAAAATAAGGAATAATTTATTTTTCTTCTTCCTAAACTCTATAATCTATATTATTGCTACCATAAATGCTTTATTAGTTTGTGCAGTGTTCCAAGAAGTAATTATTTATGTCTATAATTTTTTTTTTTTTAAAAAAAATCTTATTTCACTTTGGTATTTTGAGAGTGTTCTTATTTGGTTGGGCACATTGTATGTTTCTGGATTTCTCATCAATAGGAATCATTTTCATAAAAAAAAACAGACATCAGTTCTTTTTTTAAAAAAACAAATTTTTTTGGTTTTTTGATTCTTAAGACAAAGTGCTCGAGACACACCGTGATACTGGGTAATCAAAAATCCAAAAACAAAACATATATAAATAACTCAATCAGTACATCAAGTATTCCCTCTCTATTTCCCTCAAATAGTTTAATATATTTAAAATAATCTATTGACCCCAACAATCTGGGTCTCCATTTTACTGACCTTGGAAGGATGGAAGGCTGAGTCAGCCTTGAGCTGGTTAGGATCAAATTCCTGGAAGTGAACAGAGTCAGCCTGCAATACTGCATTCTAAGTATTGCGCCAGCATGGCTACAATAATACACAGTATGTAGATATTGTAATTTTATAATCACTGTGTTATATTTTGTCTGTGTTTTTTTAAAAAGCAGGTCTGAAATAATCATTTTTTTTTTTGCTCCCTGTATGTTCTCTTCATTGCAATTGAAGAGAGCATATAGGGCAAAAAACATCCTGCAGCTAAGAAGGTTTCACATACATTTACAGTACTGAGGACACAGGTAAACCTCCAAATGGCTTCAATGACTCTCTATAAGAATGCAAACGACCATCTGTCTGCAAAGGAATATAAATCCTTCCATTCTCCACTATTCGGTCAGAACTGAAGAAGCTTCTTGGATGAGAAGTGAAACGACTTCAAAGAAAAACAAGGAAGTCCAGTTGTCTCCTGAGAAAGTAACTTTGGGACAACCATGACCTGGATGACTGAGAATCTCCATAGACATCTTCACTGTAATCATTTTTCAAATCACCATTAAGATGCTTGTTTGATTATAAAGCCTAAGCCATTCCTGGACATTTTATTTAATTAATTAAAACATTGTTGTCATCATTGTTACGTCATCATCATCATCACTTGAAAATTCCATGGTTAGAGTCTATCATTTTTAATCTTATGAGTTTAATTCCATTTTCCCATTTAATTTCTGAATAAAATCTCACGAATACACAACCGGAAAATTTAATTAGTGATCAGCACAACAACTGTACAGCAACAAAACCAGAGGATTTTGTTAACTTACCCATCTCTTTGGAGATTTTCCCCTTTGGACATGGAACACAATCGTAACAGCAGAATTTCTTTCCTTCATTCTTCCTCTTTTGGTAACCAGGGTGACAATACTCGTTGCATAGAGAAAAGGGAAGCACCTAGTTATCAATATTAAAATGTTGGCAGAAGATTTATTGTTCTGAAGAAAAATAATTTCACGAAGGAAAGTGAATATACGTGTCCCAGAACAATGTTCCAGGATCGAATCTGGGTCGTCACCAGGACCAAAAGTTTTATCTTCTGAGCTTTCAGACTAATAATTAATAATAATAATAATAATAATAATGGAAGGGAGTTTGGAGATCATCTAGTCTAACCCCTGCTCTTCTGGGAACATCTCTCTACCCTAGAGAGATGGGCTCCATCATAGGTCTAAAAGCTCAGAAGACAAAATCTCTGCTCCTGGTGACTGATCCAGATTGGATCCTGGAAAAAAAATTTCTTACACTGAAAATGAAATGCTCTCTTGAAAAGAAAAGCCCTGTTTAAGGCTGTACCTGTAGTCCTCAACTTACAAGAGTTTGTTTTTGCAGCATCCCCATGGTCACTTGGTCAAAATTCAATCACTTGACAACTGGCACATATATTTATGATAGTTACAGTGTCCTGGGGCCATGTGATCCCATTTTGCGACGTTCTGACGAGCAAAGTCAAAGGGGAAGCCAGATTCACTTAACAATTACTGTGACAAGAAAGGTTGGAAAATGGGGCAAATATCTCGCTTAGCAGCATAAATTTTGGGCTCTGTTGTGGTTATAAGTCAAGGATTAATTGTACAAAAGGATCAAGAAATAAATTGAATTTGAGAATGTATTTCCAACACAAATTTGAATTTGTGAGCACAGATGATCTGGATGTCCAGATTTGTTTTTTCAATATGCTTCAACATGTGATATATTATTAATTCAAATCATCCATTTGATCAGAAGGATTGAGTCAATTAAATTTACTTGAAATCACACATTTGATGAAGCTTCACTCCAACTAATGGAATCTAGTCACTTAAATGAATGTTTTATTTGTTCATCTTCATGTTCATTTCAACATATGATGGAAGTCTAACAAATATAGTGCATAATATCAGTTATTTTTAGCTTTTAATAAGTAAAGTATTGTTAGCTTTTAACAAGTAAAGCATCTAAAGGCAGAACAAGAAGTACTGGATGGAAACTAATCAAGGAGAGAACCTTAAACACATGTATGTTTTATTTTTTTTCAAAGCACATTTTTAATGTTTTATCCAATTTTTCTGATTTTGTAAAATTTATTTTTTGAAGTCTGTATTTTAATTTCCTGAATAAAATTAAAAAAAAAATAGAAAAGGGGAGAACCAACCTAGAAATAAGGAGAAATTTACTGAAAGTTTGAACAATGAATCAGTGTAACAGCATGTTACACTGATTCATGTTACACTGATTCATGTAACATGTTATTCATGTTACAATTAATCAGTGTAACAACAAGTTTTCAGAAGTTATGAAAAATCACTGGAGATTTTTAAGAAGAGATTGGAGAACAATTTTTTTTTTTGAAATGGTATAAAGTCTCTGCTAGAGCAGTGGGTTGGACTGAAGGCTTCCAAGGTTCCTTTCAACTCTGTTATATTGTTATGTCATTTCTTAATCCTGTTAATCTGTATAAGTTGCCCAGAAGGATAAAAGTAAATATCCAAACTTAATGTACTCATCTGAGAATGGTCATACAAACTTTCCATGAAACAATACCTGGTTAAATGATGTATGCCAAACAATCATATCCTCATTAATGACTAATTCTTTTCCACTCAGAGCATCTGGATCCACTTTTCCAACCTTTCGTCTCTGGAAAGTGGAATTGGGAAAGGTGACTATGTTGATGATATCAAATATACCTTCCATCTTCTTTTGATCATAAAAAACTATGGCCTCTCCAAGTGAATTATTGAATTTGATGCTTTTAAGAAATTGGTGGAGCTATATTGGGATTTAAAAAAAAAGAACAATAAAGAATAGAAAGGTATGAGTAATTTAGTCCTAGTTTCAGAGTGTCTTTCAGGGAGACACTCTGAAAACATGGAAAGCTCATTGAGAACCTGTTTACTACCCTCTACATATGCAAGTAATAAGAAAGATCAGATATTTTGAACAATTGTTAAATGAGAGATAAAATGGATTCTAGCCTCCCACATCTTCCTGATCCCAATTCTTCATATTGCATAGGAAGAAGTGTATGAAACTGGAAAAATAACTTGCTCTCATCTTTTATTCAAGTTATTCTTAGAGATATAAGGCTGCTATGGACATGATAAGATTTGCTAAAACTGATGAATAGCTTGCTTGTTAAATAGGATTCCTCTATTATCCTCAATAATAGGTGATATGCCTAAAATGCTACAGGGGTTCAAAAACCAAACCATGAATATTAATTCATTTAAACCATCTTTGCATCCTGAAGATGTTCAGGAATGAAATAGAAATTCTATCAAAGTAATGGAAATAAAAATATACATCTAAATATTACTGAAAGTCAGATGTCCATTTTAATAACTGCTTCTTCCTTGCTGGAATCACTTAGTCTAACATTGTACTTTACCTTTATCTAGTAGAAAGTACTTGTAGCACAAAAATCACCTGCCATGGTTGCACACCTTCATATTCTGATAATTTATGCTTCACCAAATGCCTATGATTATATTGAAGTAAGGAGAGAGCATGTAAACCTTGAGCCAATACATAGATAGCATTATAGATACTATAGCTGTGCCCCGTCAGCTGTGCCTCAAAAAGAGCCCCAGGAATGTCCTCCAGCTTTTCCTCTCCAGTACAAGTGTCATCATCCAGAAGAGTCACAGGAGGAGATGGCAATGAACAATCAAATACTTGTTCCCAGAAAAGTGGGAAAAAGCCATCTTGTTGAATCCAAGGAGGTTTTATGAACTTCAGAAATTCCTTGAAACCAGGAATTTCTTTGGAGTGAATGGTAAAAAAGATGGCACCATCAAAGAACTGCCGATCCCATTTTCTTTGCATTCCTGTTAATATGTAATCCATCTGGGCAGTCATGATCCACACTTTTCCCAAAGAACTCTGCCCAAGTCCAGGATCAATCCAAAAAATGATACTTGTCACCCATATAATTGACAAAGATTCTCCACAGATGATAAAGGTACTGATCTTTTCAGTAGTTATTTGGTCATAAATAGTTTTCCCTTTCTCAAGCATCTCAAATAATTTATCCCAGTAAGTTAAAAAAGGAATTCTTTGTGTACAAGCAGAGCATATTCCATGCTGGGAAAAGAGGGACTCCATGGTCTGCAGAAAATAATCTCCATGCCTATTATCAATAGCAAGAAGCCCAACCCATATCCACCCAAAATGTTGAAGCAGTAGGATAATCCCAATATATTGTGTGGACTCATTTGGGACCATGGAGTAATAGAAGGGAATCTCAGCACTATGAATATCCTGGGGGGTAAATGACCCATATGTAAGCTAAAAGAAAATAAACACATATTATAGTATCAGTATCAGCATCTAGTTCTCTTTTGCTATTTGTGAAACTAATATTGGTCAACAGTTTTGGTCAGATTGTTGAGCTATGTGGGCATCATTCAGAGACAATCAATTTTTCATAGCCTTGGTTGAGAAAAAGAAAGGAGGAGAAAGAAAGGAGACCTCTCTTCCCAAAGATCCTACCTGTGGAATCTTGTGAAACTGTACAAAGTCGGCAATATAGGAAGAAGTTTCAAAACTGAGACCTCCAATGATAGAAATTAGATTTTTCCTGATGTCACATTTATAGTTGGGGACAAATCTCTCTGATCTGAAGAGCAGGTCCATGGTGGTCCGATATGTCATCATTGCATTGTAGTAGCTATCATGGATATGGAAGCCAAGAGTTATATTGGACAAGATTTTTGGATTCTCATTGATCTCCTTCACAGCAAAGGCCAAGGAAAGGACATGCTGGTAGAATTTCGTTAGCACTCTGAAAATAGGATAATTTATATGACCAAAGAGGGGTCAAAGTTTGAAAGAGGGGTTAAAGAAGCCATTTATGTCAACATTGAACAACCTTCTCTCAACAGAGGGGGAGGGATACGACATCATCTATCTCCAGTCTACAACAGTCCTTTCAGCAGTTCCAAGAAGGCTCCACATCCATTTGCAGCACTCAGGTGACCCTGAGGACACAAATAAACATCCAAGTGGCCTTAATGACTCTCTAAAAGAATGTAAATGACCAGATGTCTGCAAGGAGTATAAATCCTTCCATTCCCCACTATCCAGTCAGAGTTGCAGAAGCTTTTTGGATGAGAAGCAAAATGTCATTAAAGAAAAAAAAAAAAAGAAAGTCCAGTTGCCTCTTGAAAAATCACCTTTCAGACAACCATGACCTGGATGACTGGAAGTATTCATAGATATTACAAGGTAGAAACTTCCACATTTCTTGTAGGTGTATACACACTTAAATATGCATTTTTGCCTAAGTATTCTCCTTTTGACATAGAGAGGGCTTCCTGATCTATTGTTTCACATTTTCAAATTTTAGAATTTCAAAATATAGAATTTTGCTGCATCATAAACAAAAATAGCTTTATGGCATTCCATATTCCATAGAGCAGTATCTTTCACCAGAAAGGGTTCACATTATGGAAGGAAATGTACTCTTCCCCCCCCCCCCATTTATTATAATTCCTCTACCTAGAAATGCCACAAATGTGAAAGATAAGAATTGCTTACTCTGGATTGCCAAAATACTCCTGAGAGGGATGCTGCTGAAATGAAAGTTCATTAAAATGGTAATTAGCCATTGATACCATCCCACCAATGATAAGGTCCCCTTGCTGGTACCATTCATTTGGAACAGGTATGGGTTCACCTGGATGACACGGCAGCGACTTCACTCTGAAGAGTGGAAATAGGAGAAAAAATAACATTTGGACAGCAAATGCTCTTTAAATATAGAAGTTCCACTACCAGCAGCTTCCAATATTAGTCTGCATTCACCAACCTCAAAATTCCTGTTAAGTGCAAGGCTGAATATCACTTTTAGCCCTGATTCTTATTGCATATACTGTAGTGCTTATACCCAAAAGATCTGAATGGCACTGAGGAACTCCATCAATGCAACTTAATTTGGGTCAGTTGCCATCACAGGACTTGTGTATCATTTTCTTGTATTCCCCAGTCTCCATGGGACAGATCTTTCTTTACACAATTTTTTTTTCATTTCTTTAAAGTCTTATTCAAGTGTTTACAGATTTTATGAACAGAACAAATTATTATTTTTGGAATAATTCTAGTGGGGAGATAATTAGGACGTCAGAATTTTCTCTTCCACTTTTGGACATACGCTTTTTTAAGGATACTGAATTTAATATGTCCTAATTTGTTTTCTCTGCGTGTGGCATAATAAGTGGAAAGGCTTCAATTCATCTCAAAGCCACTCGTTGAACTATTAAAACTTGGATGATTTTCTACTTTGGGAAAGAAAGAAGGGAGGAAAAACTAACTAATTAACAGAAAAGTTAGGTAAAAGCCAGAATTTACACTTTGCATTAATTAATAAATGAAAATGTTGTTTGTTTGATTGATTGCTTTTTCACAATGATATGGCTGGCCATGAAACAATAGGAGATTCTGAATGGCATTCAGCAAACAACAAAAAAACAATAACTATATAAAAATAATCATTCTGAAAATATAAAGTCATCATTAAAAATTAAAAAAACCCACTAATGCATTTAAATATATAAGACACGTGGGTAGGGTAAAATATTAACTATAGTGGAGCCTTCTAAAAACAGTTCCTTGGGACTCCTCAGTCTTCATGACACAGCCAGGTTTTGAGGAATGGAGTCAACCTGTCTTCAGGGAAGAGAATGTTCCATAGGGCAGGTGCCATATCAGAGAAGACCTGCCTTTTTGGGCCCACCAAATGTAGGTCCTTGGCAGATGGTATTCATAACATGCCATCTTTGCTAGAACTGATAGACTTGTTGAAATCATTGGGGAGAGTTGATCCTTCAGATAATGGGACTCTGTGTCATATAGGGATTCAAAGGTCAAAAACACTTGGATCTGGACTTGGACCTGGAATTGAAACGGACTTGAAAAACAAACTGGTAGCCAACGCAGCTTGTGGGGCACAGATATAACATGTAAATTTCTAGGAAAACATATATTTCCCATACCATCCCACTCTGCAGCAATTGAAGCTTCTGTATATTTTTCAAGGGCAAACCCAGGTACAGTGCATTACAACAATCCATCTGGAATTAATTAGGGCCTGAGTGTCTATGCTGCTTTAGGAAAGGATGCAACTGGCATACCACACAAAGCTGTGCAAAACCCTCCTAGCCATGGCTACCACCTCTGAGCAGGACCCCCAGATTGCACACCAGGTCTATCAGAGGCAATGCCACCAGTCTAATACCAAAATGTTATAATCCTTGAACCAATAGTCCTTAAAATGCAACACCACTCAGTCTTGCCACAGTTGAGTCAAATCCAGTTGTCCCCCAACTGGACCCCCAGAGTCTCTAGGCACTGGGCTAAGATGTACATGGGACCACTGAATTTGCCAGTGGCAATGATGTTACCTCCACCCCATGGTAAAAGTTGAGCTCACCCATGGGCCTCATGTAGAGGTTGAATAAGAAAAGGGAGAGCACCACTCCATGTAGTAAGGACTTCTTCCCTGTCACCACCAACTATAATTTGGCCCTGAAGAAAAGAGGAAAACCAGCACAACACCATGCCGCTCAACCTCAATCCTCTGAGATAATCCAGAATTACACCATGATCAAAGGTATCAAGCCACCAAGAGGTCAAATAGGGCAATATGGATATACAACCCACATTTGACACAGGTCAGAGATCATCCGAAAGTACAGCCAATACCATTTCTGTTCCATACTTGGGCCTGAATTCTGAGTGAAAAGAATTCAGATAATCTCCTTCAACCAAGGCCTTCTGAATCAGTTGTGCAACAAAACCTTAAAGGTCTTTCTCTTTCAAAGAAGAAAGACAGCCTATGACAGTATTTACATTACTAACTTCCATTCAGAACCCATTTTTTTTATTTTTATTAAAAAGTTTTATAAATTTTACAGAAAATAAAAGACAATACAAAAACAAAAAACAACATATAGAAATAAAAAACAAACATTACCCAACAAAACCCCCCTGAGAAAAGGGTTTTTTTGGGTATAAATTTTATTAGTTTTTATAGGGTTAGGAATGAGGTAGGATTGGTATTGGTATTTGGGTTAGGGTTAGGATTAGGGTTAGGGCTGGGGTTAGGGTTTTTCCAAATAACATTCTCAATATTTAGCAAACAGCATAATGTCTGGGTTCATGTATTTATTTTAACAAGACATAAAGATAATAGTTAATTATGGTAAACAATATGTTAATTAAACGCTCAATAGTCTTCTTCTTACTAATATATATTCAAAGTTATATATCACATTCCTTTATCTCTAACTCATGTTTCTAGCCATTGATAGAAATTATCCCATGTTCTAAAATACACTGAGTCTGCTTTCTCTTTTATCTTTAAAGTCAATCTGTCCATTCTGCACATTCTAAAATTTTCTTAATTAATACTTCTTCAGTTGGTAAATTTTCATTTTTCCAATCTTGGGCAAATACAGTTCTTGCTACAGTTACTATGTGTAGAAGTAAATATATACAATCTTTCTCAGAATTTGCTCCTATTATTCCTAACAAAAATAATTCTGGCTTAAAGTCTATTTGTTTTTAGTCATTTTCTCCAACCATAAATTTATTTTTATCCAAAATCTTTTTGCTTTTGGGCATGTCCACCAGATATGATAGTAAGTACCTGGTCTTTGTTTGCATTTCCAACACTTGTCTGAAGTATTTTAAAACATTTTTGCTAATCTCACTGGTGTCATATATCATCTGTAAAACATTTTATATAAGTTTTCTTTATATGCCATTGCTTCAGTTAATTTAACATTCCTTTCCCATAATTTTTGCCACTCTTCTAATTCTATATTATATCCAAAATTCTTTGCCCATATTATCATCTTTTCTTTAACTTGTTCTTCCTCCATCTTTAAGTTTAACAGAAATTTATAGAATTTCTTAATCAACTTTTCATCTATTTTAACAGTATCTGATCAAATTCTGTCTGTTCCTTATAGAATCCCATTGTTTTAACATCTTTTTCATGTCTCGTTTGAATTTGCCAATATGGCCACCATGATAGAACAATACATTGTAAATCTTGTCTGTCTTTCAATTTTTCTTCATTGTCCAAAATATTTTTATAAGTCACAACTTTATCGTAATTAATTAAATTTGGGTAAGCGAAGGCTTCTATTGTTGAAAGCCAGCCAGGTATCTTAATATAAATTTTTGCTTTTATTTTTTCCCATTCTGAAAGAAGTGCATTTCTTATAACGTGGTTTAGAAAGTATCTATGTGTTTTATTCTTCCCATACCACAGAAAGGCATGCCAACCAATCTGTAGGTCATGCCCTTCTAGGTATAATAGTCTTTTGTCTCTAAGCATTAGCCATTCTTTAAGCCATGTTAAAATAGTTGCTTGGTAGTATAACATCTAGTCCGGCAATCCAAATCCTCCACTTTCTTTTGGTTCTTGTAGTATTTTCAGTCTAATTCTTACTTTTTTCCTTGCCAGATAAATTTCAGTATTGTTGTATTCAGTTCATCAAAAAAGGCTTTTCCCGGCCTTACAGGAATCGTTTGAAATAAGCCGCATATGTGAAGTAGGCGAGGGCCATTTGTTGGCCACTTCCAGGTGATGGTCATTACCTCATTCCTCATGAAGGGTGACACCTTCCCAGTAAGCACCCAGGGGCGGGGCTGATGTGGCAGGGGCTGGTTCCTCGCTGTTTCCAGCAGCCTTGTGGAGCTAAGATTGAATGTGTTTCAGCATAGATGGCTACCACAAAATTGTACATTGGTTCCCGGCCGGCCTGGGCCAGGGCCAAAGCAGTGGGGGCTGTTCTTCACTGTTTCCAGGATGGCTTGAAACCACATAAAACCACTTCAGTGGCCGCATCCAGCCCCCGGGCCTTGTGTTTGACATATCTGGTATAGGGGGTCACTTTCTCAAATTGACAATTAAGAATTATAAGTTCTTTTTTTTTCATTTGTTACGTCCAGTTATGGAAAAAACGTTTAATAGATAACACTTCCTGGAATTGGTTCAAATTACTATAATGTGTTTATTTGTTCAAAGCTCCAGAGATTTTCCAGAAAGCAGTGAAAAATACAAAGCAAGGTTGAAAGAGGTTATAAACTAATCCCAGTTCCATGGAGAACTTGGGGTGGTGGGAAGTGTCAAACAGGGCTATTGGGTTCATTTCTTCCAGCATCTGATCTTTCTTTGATCAGACCAATTTTAGATCTGAGTTGTAGAAATCTCAGTCATTACTCAAGCACATGTCTGTATCTCCATTAAAGTTACAGATTTAGATTGATACTTTTTTTCTTAGGAGGTGTGTTGAGAAATCTGGTATGCTAAGTCAGATTCATTGGTGTGGGTTGATATGTTGGAGACCTATTTTGGAAGATTTTTTGGCTGCTGATGTGTTATTCATTCTGATGTTCCCAGTGATCAAAGTGAATGCATTCAAGTGCCTGGAGGTTGATCCTATTCCTATTCTACATGAATGGTACCAACCAGGTGATCTCCTCATTGGAGCGATGACTTCACAGCATCTCTATGCCTCCAGTGAACATACCTTTTATGAATATCGATCTGAGGATCTTTATGGACTTTCAGAGTAAGCAAATACTACACTCTTCTTCACCTAATGATCCCTTGTTTCTTCTCAGATTTTCTATATGTTGACACCTATTCTTTTGAATTAAACGTTGTTCAAAGAAAGCGGATGAAAACTTGATCTGGTCATGTAACCGGTTGAGTTTTCAGAGAGTCTGAAAACTTATTTAGCTGTAAGCTAAATAAGACTTTTGTGCTCTCAATAAAATACTTCATTTTGTTTTTAGGAAGATGACATGAGAGGCTGAACATGAATTGTTAGATTAGAAATCTCTAGGACACAGGGATTTAATAAAATGAAAAAAAAATATTTAAAAAGATATTGTTAGTCTATTAAGTAAAGCAAGAATAGAATTTATTGATTTGTTATTTTGGAGGAAAGAAGAGCATACCAACATCCAACTTTAAACAAAGTTTATTTGAAAGACAGAATTAAAAAATTATCTACAGTGCTCTATATAACTGAAAGTACTGTAGCTGAAGAAATTTAGAAAGCAAAGCTGCATAAAACATGGTGCTCAAGGAATACCTATCTGAAACTGGAAATGTTTATCTCAAATTATAAGACAGTGTTTGAAGTAATGAAAAAAAAGCCACTGGCAAAAAAGAGGATTCTTCCTTCTCAACTAACTCACTCACTGCAGAATTAGTTTCTCAAAGATTCTGAGGAATTCCACACTGTGTCCTAAGCTGTTGGTCTCTTTCGCAGTTTCTAGTTCTTTCTTAAGCCAATTTCTGAAATTCCAGTCTGGACTGCATTGAGGCCAGGATGATTTGAGTCTAGACTATTGTTACTGTAGGACCTGATTATTCTCCAGGGTCTTGCCTTTTTTTATCTGTGCAGGGAAGGTCAAGCTGTTGAGTGCTTCTGAATGGACTTGTCTACTAGCATCAGCCTCTCCCTTTTCCTTTTCAGATTTGCTCCTTCCTCCTAGACTTTGCTTTGCTGCCAGGTGTCCTAACTAACAGATGTATTAGCTTTTCTTCCCACAGTATCATCACCACCACCCCTACCCCTTATGGCACTATCCTAGCTCTGATCAAAGCAATAGGGAACAGTTTGTTCCATTTTTCCTACGTTCTTCTGTAGGTCCATGGAAATTAGCTAGGAAAGAAAAATGAATAGTTAACCTTCAATGAATCAGAATAGAGCTGGAAGGGACCTTGGAGGTCATCTAGTCCAACTCCCTGCTCAAGCAGGAAACCCTATACCATTTCAGACAGGTGGCTGTCCAGTCTCTTCTTAAAAACCTCCAGTGATGAAGCACCCACAACTTCTGAAGGCAAGCTGTTCCAATGGTTAATTGTTCTCACTGTTAGGAAGTTTCTCTTTAATTCCAGGTTGCTTCTGTCCTTGATTAGTTTCCATCCATTGTTTCTTTTCTCACTTTCTGGTGCTTTGGAAAATAAGTTGACCCCCTCTTTGCGGCAGCCCCTCAAATACTATATTACTGCTATTATGTCTCCCCTAGTTCTTTTCTCTATACTGGCCATTCCCAATTCCTTCAACCGTTCTTCATAAAGGAGTAGTAAAGAAGAAAGTGGAATACATATATCTGCATATATCTACAGGCAAACAGTTCAGTTCTTGCCACTGAAAGGAGCAACATTCTGTGAATGAAATGGGTAATAAAACGATCCTTTCTAAATACTATAGAGACCGTAGCCAAAAGTGTTTAATAGATTAGAAACATCAGCACTATATTTTAAAGATCTAATTCCAATCTCCGGCAGAAACCACTATTTTTTTCAATACTATTCTATGCTTTGTATAATTGTTTTCTGTTTTTTTTTCTCTGTTTGTAGTCTCATTACAAAATTTTACCAGCATGTCCTTTCCTTGGCCTTTGCTGTGAAGGAGATCAATGAGAATCCACATATCCTACCTAATCTTACTTTTGGGTTCCACATGTATGACAGCTACAATAATCCAAAGCTGACTTATCGGACAACCCTGGACATGGTCTTCAAATCACAAACATTTGTCCCCAACTATGAATGTGGCACCAGGAAAAAACTCATGGCCATCATTGGAGGACTTGGGTCAGATACTTCATCCCATATAGCAGAAATGATAGATTTTTACAAAATTCCACAGGTGGGTTCACAGTTGAGGGGATTTATCCTGTTCTTCTTAATTGATTAAAAGATTAATCAGTTGATTAAGGATACCCAAGAGCATCCTTTGTTGTTCATTCTCATAAATCTCACCTAAGATTTAAGTGATGCAAAATCAAAATTAGAGTCCATGGTGTATGAATAACAGAATAATAGAGTTAGAAAAGACCTTGGAGTCTTTTAGTCCAATCCCCTGCTCAAACAGGAGACCCTATACCATTTCTGAAAATTGGTTGTCCAGTTTCTTCTCAAAAGCCTCCAGAGATGGAACACCAAAACTTCTGGAAGTTCACAAACCATTCCAACGGTTGATTGTTCTGTCAAAAAATTTCTCCTTAGTTTTAGATTGCTTCCCTCCTTTATGAGTTTCCATCCATTGCTTCTTGTCCTACCTTTTGGTTTTTTGGAGAACAGGTTGACCCCCTGTTGTGTTTCCTGCTAGTTTGGATGAAATAATGTTTTTCCAAAAATGTTTCTATATTTTCAGAAAAAAAATCAAGAAATTATGGATAAAGAGTAAATTATAATATGTCCATTCAATTTTTGAAGTGATCCATAAACATGCATAAGCAAAATGAAAACCTTTCCTTAACTCCATGGCTTTTCTTTCAGCTCACATATGGATCATTTCCTATGGGAAAAATTGATAAATCATCTTCACTTTACTTTATGGCTCCAAATGAAGTTCCTCAATATTTCGGGATTGTCCGATTGCTTCAACGTTTTGGATGGAAATGGGTTGGGCTTTTTGCTTCAGACACGGAGAGTGGAGAACATTTTTTGCAGAAATTGGGGCCCTTGTTTTTCCAGCAGGGAATTTGCTTAGCTTTCATACAAAGATTTCCAAAACTAATGTGTTCTGATGACTTGGGCAAATTCAGTGATATAATGTTTCATTTTTACACACATTTCACAGATGTTAAAACAAATACATTCATCATTTATGGAGAAACTTCTACATTAGCCTGGCTGACAGCTCTCAAATCTATATGGGAAGCTGCAAATCCGGGAAATGCACCTTTAAGCAAGGTGTGGGTCACCACCAGCCAAATTGATTTCACACTAACAGGAACCCAAAGGGAATGGAATCTCCAGTTTTATGATGGGGCCATTGCCTTCCAAATCCATTCAATTGAAAATCTGGAATTTGAGGAATTTCTTTGGTCCATAAAACCCTATTCAAGGCAAAGAGATGGATTTCGAAACCATTTTTGGAAGCAAGCATTTGACTGTTTCTTTCCTAATTCAAGCTTGTCATCATTAGGCAGTCAAGAATGCACTGGTGAAGAAAGACTGGGAAACCTTCCTGAATCTCTGTTTCAATTACAGATGTCTGGCCACAGCTACAGTATCTATAATGGGGTTTATGCTGTGGCTCATTCTCTGCATAGCATGCTATCAAAGGGATCTAATTTCAGAAAAATCTTGGCAGATAAAGTGGCTGAATCTCCAGAATTACAGCCTTTTAAGGTAAGGCTTCTCCAACCAACATATTTTCCTTTCAATGAAGAATTTAGTACAAAATGAGTAAGCTCACAAAATGAGCTAAACCTTGATTCCAGGCACAATCTATTGTTCACGTAAGTTTAGTTAAGATGACCTTTTCTGCCCCAATTAGATTGCATTTAATTTTCTCCACAAGGAAGATTGCATCACATAATTCCGTGTATGTTATTCACTGACAATATTTTGTGAGTTGACATCTAATTCTATTGAGCAAAGTCAAAATTCTTTACAACATATACTCTTTGTTTTGTATTCACACTTTATCCTGTGAAACTGCATAAAGAATTTTGGAAATAAAACACAGAAACATAGATTAACAGAGTTTGAGGGGACGTTGAATGTCCTCTAGATGAACCCCTGCTTGACCAAGAGATCCTATACCATTTCAGACAAATAGCTGTCTAATCTCTTCTGTAGGTCCATCAAAATTAACTAGAAAAGAATAATGAATAGTTAAGCTTCAATGAATCAGAATACAGTGGGAAGGGACCTTAGAGGTCTTCTAGTCCAACTCCCTGCACAGGCAGGAGACCCTATACAATTCCAGACAGATGGCTGTCCAGTTTTTTCTTAAAAACTTCCAGTGATGAAGCACCTACAATTTCTGAAGGCAGGCTGTTTCAATGGTTAATTATCCTCACGGTTAGGAAGTTTCTCCTTAATTCCAGGTTGCTTCTCTTCTTGATCAATTTCCATCCATTATTTCTTGTCTTGCTTTCTGGTGCTTTGGAAAATAGGTTGACTCCCTCATCCTTGTGGTAGTCCCTTAAATATTGGAACATTGCTATCATCTCTCCCTTAGTCCTTCTTTTTACTAGACTAGACATACCTTATTTCTGAAATTGTTCTTCATAGGTTTTATCTCTAACCTCGTAATCATCCTTGTTGCTTTTCTCTGTACTCTTTGAAGTGTCTCAACATCTTTTTAATATCATGGTAAGCAAAATTGGATGCAGTATTCCAAGTGGAATGTCTAATGTTAAAACAGGGAATGTCTATAGTTGATTTATTTCATTATTGTTCTTTCAACCTCATTACTTTCTTCTTTTCAAGTAGCTCCATCCATTTCTTCAAGGCATTTCTTTTAACAATTCAGCAGGAGAGAAGGTGTCCTTTAATGAGAAAAGAGAAGTTGCAGGAGGATTTGACATAAACAACATTATTGTTTTTCCGAACAAGTCCATCCGGAATGTGAAAGTGGGAAAGCTAGATTGTGATGCATCTTATGGAAATGAATTGATCATTAATGAACATCAGATTGAATGGCACAGAGGTTTCAATCAGGTAGGGACCTACATATATGTTGAATGCTTATAATTTTACAGATTCCTTAAATGAAAATGTTAAAATGCTTCCAACTGTTCCACACTGGTCACGATTTTCTTTATAACTAACTAACTAACTAACTAACTAACTAACTAACTAACTAACTAACTAACCAACCAACCAACCAACCAACCAACCAACTAACTAACTAACTAACTAACTTTGTTTTCAGCTGGTGAAAAAGCTTAACAACTTGGCAACTATTTCTCCATTTTTTTTATTTTATGATCAGGTTCTTCCAGTTTCTCTATGTAACGAATACTGTCAGCCTGGATATTGGAAGAGAAAATCTGAACAGAAAAGCTTCTGCTGCTATGATTGTGTTCCATGTCCTCAGGGGAAGATTTCAACCAAGATAGGTCAGTTTTGAAGTCCTACAAATTATGAGACCATTGGACTGCAAATAAATTGTTTCCTTATAAGTTATAATTTTTAATTGTTATTGATGGCAAGTGCTGGGGAAATCAGAAGATTCAGGCAGTTCAAATGAGTATAAAGATGTGTTGCAAGTTTAAGTTCTCTACAAGAATCTGACCAAGTATCGATTAAGGGACAAGGAGCAATAGATGGAAACTAGTCAAGCAAGGAAGCAACCAAGAATTAAGGAAATTTTTTCTAACAGTGAGAACAATTAACTAGTGGAACAACTTACCTCCAGAAGAGGTAAGAAGAGATTAGACAGCCATTTATCTGAAATGGCATAGGTTCTTCTGCGTGAGCAGTGTGTTGGACTAGAAGACCTCCCGTCCAACTCTGTTATTTTGTTAATATAGGTATACAAACAACTAATGACAGACTCAAGGTGGTGCAGCAGTTAGAGTGCAGTACTGCAGGCCACTTTAACTGACTGTGTTCAGAAGGTCAGTGGTTCAAATCTCACCGGCTCAAGGTTGACTCAGCCTTCCATCCTTCCGGGGTAGGTAAAATGAGGACCCAGATTGTTGAGGGCAATGTAAATATATATATACATTGCCTACTGGTGTACACCGCTTAGAGAGTGCTTGCACTTAAAGCGGTATATAAGTCTCATAAATAAATAAATAAATATCAATCTTCAAACAATAGCAAAAAACGTTCATTAAAATGTGATAAATAGGACATCAATAAATTTCCATCTGATTTTTTTTTTAATCCAGACACAGAAGATTGTTTCAAATGTCCTGAAGATCAGTATCCAAGCATGAAGCAAGATCGATGCCTTAACAAAACAACAAGTTTCCTATCCTTTGAAGAACCTTTAGGAATGAGTCTGGCTTCAGCTGCTGTTTTCTTTTCCCTCATGACAACCAGTGTGCTTGGAATTTTCCTTAAGCGTAGAGATACCCCTATCGTCAAGGCCAACAACTGGGATCTCACTTACACACTCTTGATTGCACTTCTGCTCTGCTTTCTCTCTTCCTTGTTATTCCTTGGTGAGCCAGGGAAGATAACTTGCCTTCTCCGGCAACCAGCATTTGGCATTATCTTCTCACTTGCGGTTTCTTGTGTGTTAGCTAAAACTATTACTGTAGTTATAGCTTTCATGGCTACTAAACCAGGTTCTTCAATAAGAAAATGGGTGGGGAAAAGATTGGCTCTTTCCATTGTCCTTTCTTGTTCTTTTCTTCAAGCAGGTCTTTGCATTCTGTGGCTGGCAACAACTCCTCCATACCCTGAGTTAAACATGCACTTTCTTTTGGAAACCATGATTTTGCAATGCAATGAAGGTTCTATCTTCATATTTTATTGTGTCTTGAGCTACCTGGGTCTCTTGGCTATTGCCAGCTTCATTGTGGCTTTCCTTGCCCGTAATTTACCTGACAGTTTTAATGAAGCCAAGTTCATTACCTTTAGTATGTTGGCCTTCTGCAGTGTGTGGATCTCCTTTGTTCCAACCTATCTGAGCACCAGAGGAAAAGCCATGGTGGCTGTGGAGATCTTTTCCATCTTGTCCTCCAGTGCTGGGTTATTGGGATGTATCTTTTTCCCAAAATGCTTCATCATCGTATTGAGGCCAGAACTAAATAGCAGGCACCAACTAATCAAACGAAACAATTAAATTTTGTTTACGTTATTTGTATGAATAAAAGGGGAAGGATGTTAGACAGAAAAAATAAAGAATGCCATTTCCAATGTTCCTTCCAACAATTAGATTTGTTCTCAGTTACTGAAGAAGCGATTCAACAATATAGAATAGAACAAAAGAGAACAGAACAGAATAACTTTATTGTCACTTTAAATGTACACTAATCGGCATACATTAAAATAAAATTTCATTGCATACAGCTCTCAAAGGTCACCACCTTCAATATACACTAGATATCTATGACCAAAAATTGTATCTATTCACATATCCACATATATTCTATGACACAGAGAAATAACACAATGTAGTTCAGTTCTATACATGTACATGGTGATAAAAATGAATTGTGTGAGTTTATAAGACTGATGGCATAGGGAACAAAACTGTTGCAGAATCTAGTAGTCCTGCTATAAATACTTTGAAACCTCCTCCCAGAGGGGAACAACAGAAACAGACCCTGAAGTGGGTGTATGGGGTCTCTAACAATGTTCTGAGCTCTAAGTACTATAAGCAGGGCTTTTTTTTCTCATATAATGCCCAGAATGGAGTTCAGGCACCTTTTTTGGATGGAACCTTGTAGGGTAGGCAAGGTGGGTTGTATGACATGTGTGAGTTCCGGCACTTTTTTTTTTTTTTTTTTTTACTATTCTCCAATCTATTTTTGGAGTGTCTCCTAATGCTTTCGAAGAAGACTCGTGAAGCTCTTACCTTGTAAACAGTTGTGTGCAACCATTTGTCAGGAACATCAAGATTAAAATTTCCCTCAAATATTTTTCTGGGGGTGGTCAAAATCCTGACTTTATTTTTAAATCCCTGCAACTTTTTTTAAACATTTAATTAAAAGTTTGGAACCTGCCACATTATGATTAATAATGAATTGTATAAGTCCAGTGCTTTAATGATATCCTTTACCTGATTATTTTTCAAGCTAAAATAATATTTAATATATTCAGATATGTCATTCTTCTTTCCCCAAATAAATCATACCTATCATATTTTAAAAAGCTATTTAGAGCCACATTTAAGTCCACCTTTAGACATAGAAACTGATTTGTTGACTTTGGGTCTTAGTCTAAGACAAATAGTGGTCATCACGCATTATGTGTCTGAAAGAAAATAATAAAATAATTTATAACCCACTGTTTCCAAGTCTTTCAATTTATCCTTCAAACAGGAGAGAGCTGCTTTCTGCTTTTTTCACATCCCAAGAAATATCTTTCTGTGAAGTTGGGCTTCTTTCATACTTCTTTCAGAGTGGGAGCTCAAGAACTATATCTTTTTCTGTGCATTTGTTTTAAAATTACATTTGGCATTTAGTTTAATTCATAGGAGCTTTACTTTTCTCTGAATTTCTTATTGCTGGTAAGGATTTTATATGTTACAGATAAAGATCTAACTTTAATCTCTAAATATGATCAATATCATCTTTTGTTTAAGCATTGCTTTATTTTGTTTGTAAAAGCATGCATATATGTACACAGACATGCCTCTGAGTTATAAATTTTATGAAATCTCTCATATTTCAATTCAAATAAATCCTCCTCCTCCTCCTCTTCCTCCTCCCCCATATTTGGTGGCTGGATGGGACTCTACAGACTTCGTGCAAAACCTGGGGCCCCTCATGAAGTGCAGATGGCAGTCATGGCTAAGAGGGCCTTTCAATAATACTTTGTGTTATATACCAATTGAGCCAATTCCTAGATTGGGAGGGTCTTATGCCATAGTCAGCTGACCAAGTAGATTACAGGGGTCTGTCCTTGAAGAGTGTTCAAAAGCTTCAGAAGCTTCACCTCATGTACAAAGCAGTGGTGTGAGTAGTTATATGTGCTTCTAGAATGGTGCATATTACATTTCTGTTCTGTGAGTTGCCAGATTGTTGTTGGATCTAATTCAAGATGCTGGTTTTGAACTTTAAAATATTTTATGACATAAGACTGGATTATTTATAGAACCATATCCACTTGAGTTCATCTGCCCATCCGATAAGATTGGAAGAGCTATACTGTGTGTATTGACTGTTTGGGGGGGGGGCAGTAAGTGGCTGAGTGGTTAAGATGCTGGGCTTATCAGCTAGAAAGCTTGCAGCCCAGGTTCCAGACCCAAACTCCACATGACTGGGTGACCTCCCGTCCTCACCCCAGCTCCTGCCAACCCAGCAGTTTGAAAGCATGCAGATGTAAGTAGATAAATAGGTATCACTTCAATAAGAAGGTAACAATGCTCCATGATATAATGCTGGCCACATGACCATGGAAATGTTTTTGGACAACTCTGGCTCAATGCCTTCAAACAAAGATGAGAACTGCTCCCCACAGTCATCAATAACTAGTGGAGTAAAATCTGCAAGGACTATTTTACCTCTTTTATCTGCCTGTTTAAGAGCTACACTTGGTTTAACATAAGAGGTAGGCCTTTTCTGGTATGGTGCCCTCCTTACAGAATGTATTTCTTCCCAAAACCTGATTATGGTATATAGCTTCAGAGTCACATGAAACCAGTGAGGTACTAAGGTTGTTCCATTGTATTTGCTATCTGCCATCCTCTCTTAGTCTTGAATAATGATTTTTAAAATTTTCTGGATAATACTTTTTATGTATTACTGTTTTATTTTATACTGGCAAGAGCCATTCTTTTGTAAGATAGACAATTATATACATTTGATGAATTAACAGTCCTTGTGCTTTTTGAGTTTAATTGTTTTCTTGCAAACATTTCATTACCCAATGTCATCAGTGCTAGTAAGGAGTAGGGTTTGCTCTCATTCTAGTGGCTTGTCCTGTTCATGTTGGTGGAGGTGGTCTTAGTGGTTCTTTGGTTGGGCTGTTTATTGTTTGTTTGTTTGGCAGTTTGTTGTGTACTTGATCATTGGCCTGATGTCAATCTTGGAGTTAATCTATCCTCAGCTGGGGCTGATTGCTGGTGGAGAGGTGCTTAGGCTTTTATGTTCCCATTTTGACTAGTTGATTGTCTCTTTTGCATAGCCTGAAGTGAAATTTAAATTTAAAATGAAGTTTAATGTAGAGAAAAGCAAGATTTTACACTTAGGCAAGAAAAATCAAAAATACAGCTACAGACTAGATGAAACCTGGCTCAATAGGAGCAGCTACAAGAAGGATCTTGAGCCAACAGTGTGTGGCAGCAGCCAAAAAAGGCAATGCAATCCTATATTGCAGTAATAGAGGGATAAAATCAAGATCATGTGAAGTACTAGTACTACTCTAAAAAGCCTTCAGGTAAGGAGGTTAAGGGGCTGCTACAAAGAGGCAATCAACTTATTTTGCAAAGCATCTGAAGGCAGGACAGGAAGCAATGGATGGAACCTAATCAAGGGGTGAAGCAGCCTAGAACTAAGAAAAAAATTCCTAACAGTGAGAAAAATTAACCAGTGGAACAGCTTGCTTCAGAAGTTGTGAGTACTTCATCATGGAGGTTTTTAAGAAGAGACTGGATAACCACTTGTCTCAAATTTATAGGGTCTCCTGCTTGGGCAGCAGGTTGGACTAGAAGACCTCCAAGGTCCCTTCCAGCTCTATTCTGATTGATTGATTGACCACATTTAGAATACTGCATCCAGTTTTGGTTACCCCAGTGTAAAAAAAAAGTTGAGACTTTGGAAAGAGTTCAGAGAAGAGCAACAAAAGTGATTAGAGCTGTAGAAGCTAAAACGTATGAAGAACAATTGCAGGAACTGGGTATACCTAGTCTAGTAAAATGGGGGTAACATGATGGTACTCTTCCACTACTTGAAGGTCTGGCACAAGGAAGAGGGAGGCAATTTATTTACTAAAGCACTGTAGGCAGGAGTAGAAACAATGGATGATAACTAGCCAAGGAGAGAAGCAACCTAGAACTAAGGAGAAAATTCCTAACAGTGAGAACAATTACTGTATTTGATGGTATCATTGGATGGTATCATTGGAAAAATGTGAATGAAGAATATTAAAATATTCAATTAATTCTGTGTTCTTTTTATAGCCTTGGCTGCTTAGTCTAATACTGGAGGTTGGATTTCATATAATTGATAAAAACTATGCTAGGAATCATATTTAAGTGCATATATTTAAAGTTTGATTAAACTTAAATAATTCTGCATGTATTATTTTGATACTGATGTTCTTCATTTGAATGTGACAACTTAATTGGAAAGTAATATGATATTTACATAATTTAATTCCTTTTATTAATTGCTCCTTGTTGTTCAGTTCTGGCCTCAGCAAAATGATGAAACATTTTGGGAAGAAAATACACCCTAGTAAGGCTGCACTGGGGGACAAGATGGAGAAGATCTGCACAGCTACCATGGCTTTCCCTGTAGTGCTCAGGAAGGTTGGCACAAAGGAGACCCAAACACTGCAAAAAGCCAACATACTGAAAGTAATACACTTGGTTTCATTAAAGCTGTCATGTAAATTACGGGCAAGGTATGCCGCAATGAAACTGGAAATAGCCAAGAAACCAAGGTAGCCCAGGACACAATAGAACATGAGGATGGAGCCTTCATTGCATTGCAAAATTATGGTTTCTCTAAGAGAGTGCATGTCTAATTCAAAGAATGGATAAGAGGTTGCCAGCCACACAATACAAATACTGACTTGGAAAAAAGAGGACGAAAAAACAATGATAAGGGCCAATCTTTTTCCTATCAATTTTATATAGTGCATTACAACAGTCCATCTGGAATTAATTAGGGCCTGAGTGTCTATGAGCACAGCCTGCTGCTTTAGGAAAGGATGCAACTGGCATACCACACAAAGCTGTGCAAAAACCCTCCTAGCCATGGCTACCACCTCTTCTCTGAGCAGGAGCCCCAGATTGCACACCAGGTCTATCAGAGGCAATGCCACCAGTCTAACACCAAAATGTTATAGTCCTTGAACCAATAGTCCTTAAAATGCAACACCACTCAGTCTTGCCACAGTTGAGCCAAATCCTGTTGTCCCCCAACTGGTCCCCCACAGTCTCTAGACACTGGGCTAAGATGTACATGGGCAATGATGTCGCTTCCACCCCATATTAAAAGCTGAGCTCACCCAAGGGCCGTATGTAGAGGTTGAATAAGAAAAGGGAGAGCACCAAAATATAAGACACTCCATGTAGTAAGGACTTCTTCCCTGTCACCACAAAGTATAATTCGGCCCTGAAGAAAGGAGGAAAACCAGCACAATACCATGCCGCTCAACCTCAATCCTCTGAGATAATCCAGAGTTACACCATGATCAATAGTATCAAGCCACCAAGAGGTCAAATAGGGCAATATGGATATACAACCCACATTTGACATAGGTCAGAGATCATCCGAAAGTACAGCCAATACCATTTCTGTCCCATACTTGGGCCTGAATTCTGAGTGAAAAGAATCCAGATAATCTCCTTCAACCAAGGCCTTCTGAACCAGTTGTGCAATGAAACCTTAAAGGTCTTTCTCTTTCAAAGAAGAAAGACAGCCTATGACAGTATTTACATTACTAACTTCCATTCAGAACCCATTTTTACATGTATTCTCCTATGAGAAAGGTTTTTTTGGGTATAAATTTTATTAGTTTTTATAGGGTTAGGAATGAGGTAGGATTGATATTGGTATTTGGGTTAGGGTTAGGATTAGGGTTGGGGTTGGGGTTAGGGTTTTTCCAAATAACATTCTCAATATTTAGCAAACAGTATAATGTCTGGGTTCATGTATTTAACAAGACATAAAGATAATAGTTAATTATCGTAAACAATATGTTAATTAAACGCTCAATAGTCTTCTTCTTACTAATATATATTCAAAGTTACATATCACATTCCTTTATCTCTAACTCATGTTTCTAGCCATTGATAGAAATTATCCCATGTTCTAAAATACAGAGAGTCTTCTTTCTCTTTTATCTTTAAAGTCAATCTGTCCATTTCTGCACACTCTAAAATTTTCGTAATTAATACTTCTTCAGTTGGTAAATTTTCATTTTTCCAATCTTGGGCATATGCAATTCTTGCTGCAGTTAGTATGTGTAGAATTAAATATATACAATCTTTCTCAGAATTTGCTCCTATTATTCCTAACAAAAATAATTCTAGCTTAAAGTCTATTTGTTTTTAGTCATTTTCTCCAACCATAAATGTATTTTTATCCAAAATCTTTTTGTTTTGGGCATGTCCACCAGATATGATAGTAAGTATCTGGTCTTTGTTTGCATTTCCAACACTTGTCTGAAGTATTTTTAAACATTTTTGCTAATCTCACTGGTGTCATATGCCATCTGTAAAACATTTTATATAAGTTTTCTTTATATGCCCCTGCTTTAGTTAATTTAACATTTCTTTCCGATAACTTTTGCCAGTCTTCTAATTCTATATTATATCCAAAGTTCTTTGCCCATATTATCATCTTTTCTTTAACTTGTTCTTCCTCCATCTTTAAGTTTAACAGAAATTTATAGAATTTCTTAATCAACTTTTCATCTGTTTTTAACAGTATCTGATCAAATTCTGTCTGTTCCTTATAGAACCTCATTGTTTTAACATCTTTTTCATATCTCGTTTGAATTTGCCAACATGGCCACCATGATAGATCAATATGTTGTTCTTGTAAATCTTGTTCTCTTTCAATTTTCCTTCATTGTCCAAAATATCTTTATAAGTCACAACTTAATCGTAATTAATTAAATTTGGGTAAGCGAAGGCTTCCATTGTTGAAAGCCATCCAGGTATCTTAATATAAATTTTTGCTTTTATTTTTTCCCATTCTGAAAGAAGTGCATTTCTTATAAAGTGGTTTAGAAAGTATCTATGTGTTTTATTCTTCCCATACCACAGAAAGGCATGCCAACCAATCTGTAGGTCATGCCCTTCCAGGTATAATAGTCTTTTGTCTCTAAGAATTATCCATTCTTTAAGCCATGTTAAAACTTTTTGTTTTTCATTTGTTACGGCCAGTTATGGAAAAAACGTTTAATAGATAACACTTCCTGGAATTGGTTCAAATTACTATAATGTGTTTATTTGTTCAAAGCTCCAGAGATTTTCCAGAAAGCAGTGAAAAATACAAAGCAAGGTTGAAAGAGGTTATAAACTAATCCCAGTTCCATGGAGAACTTGGGGTGGTGGGAAGTGTCAAACAGGGCTATTGGGTTCATTTCTTCCAGCATCTGATCTTTCTTTGATCAGACCAATTTTAGATCTGAGTTGTAGAAATCTCAGTCATTACTCAAGCACATGTCTGTATCTCCATTAAAGTTACAGATTTAGATTGATACTTTTTTCTTAGGAGGTGTGTTGAGAAATCTAGTATGCTAAGTCAGATCCAATGGTGTGGGTTGATATGTTGGAGACCTATTTTGGAAGATTTTTTGGCTGCTGATGTGTTATTCATTCTGATGTTCCCAGTGATCAAAGTGAATGCATTCAAGTGCCTGGAGGTTGATCCTATTCCTATTCTACATGAATGGTACCAACCAGGTGATCTCCTCATTGGAGCGATGACTTCACAGCATCTCTATGCCTCCAGTGAACATACCTTTTATGAATATCGATCTGAGGATCTTTATGGACTTTCAGAGTAAGCAAATACTACACTCTTCTTCACCTAATGATCCCTTGTTTCTTCTCAGATTTTCTATATGTTGACACCTATTCTTTTGAATTAAACGTTGTTCAAAGAAAGCAGATGAAAACTTGATCTGGTCATGTAACCGGTTGAGTTTTCAGAGAGTCTGAAAACTTATTTAGCTGTAAGCTAAATAAGACTTTTGTGCTCTCAATAAAATACTTCATTTTGTTTTTAGGAAGATGACATGAGAGGCTGAACATGAATTGTTAGATTAGAAATCTCTAAGACACAGGGATTTAATAAAATGAAAAAAAAATATTTAAAAAGATATTGTTAGTCTATTAAGTAAAGCAAGAATAGAATTTATTGATTTGTTATTTTGGAGGAAAGAAGAGCATACCAACATCCAACTTTAAACAAAGTTTATTTGAAAGACAGAATTAAAAAATTATCTACAGTGCTCTATATAACTGAAAGTACTGTAGCTGAAGAAATTTAGAAAGCAAAGCTGCATAAAACATGGTGCTCAAGGAATACCTATCTGAAACTGGAAATGTTTATCTCAAATTATAAGACAGTGTTTGAAGTAATGAAAAAAAAGCCACTGGCAAAAAAGAGGATTCTTCCTTCTCAACTAAGTCACTCACTGCAGAATTAGTTTCTCAAAGATTCTGAGGAATTCCACACTGTGTCCTAAGCTGTGGGTCTCTTTTGCAGTTTCTAGTTCTTTCTTAAGCCAATTTCTGAAATTCCAATCTGGACTGCAGTGGGTAGGCATTGAAGCCAGGATGATTTGAGTCTAGACTATTGTTACTGTAGGACCTGATTATTCTCCAGGGTCTTGCCTTTTTTTATCTGTGCAGGGAAGGTCGACCTGTTGAGTGCTTCTGAATGGATTTGTCTACCGGCATCAGCCTCTCCCTTTTCCTTTTCAGATTTGCTCCTTCCTCCTAGTCTTTGCTTTGCTGCCAGGTGTCTTAACTAACAGATGTATTAGCTTTTCTTCCCATAGTATCATCACCACCACCCCTATCCTTATGGCACTATCCTAGCTCTGATCAAAGCAATAGGGAACAGTTTGTTCCATTTTTCCTACGTTCTTCTGTAGGTCCATGGAAATTAGCTAGAAAAGAAAAATGAATAGTTAACCTTCAATGAATCAGAATAGAGCTGGAAGATACCTTGGAGGTCATCTAGTCCAACTCCCTGCTCAAGCAGGAAACCCTATACCATTTCAAACAGGTGGCTGTCTAGTCTCTTCTTAAAAACCTCCAGTGATGAAGCACCCACAACTTCTGAAGGCAAGCTGTTCCAATGGTTAATTGTTCTCACTGTTAGGAAGTTTCTCTTTAATTCCAGGTTGCTTCTGTCCTTGATTAGTTTCCATCCATTGTTTCTTTTCTCACTTTCTGGTGCTTTGGAAAATAAGTTGACCCCCTCTTTGCGGCAGCCCCTCAAATACTATATTACTGCTATTATGTCTCCCCTAGTTCTTTTCTCTATACTGGCCAGTCCCAATTCCTTCAACCGTTCTTCATAAAGGAGTAGTAAAGAAGAAAGTGGAATACATATATCTGCATATATCTACAGGCAAACAGTTCAGTTCTTGCCATTGAAAGGAGCAACATTCTGTGAATGAAATGGGTAATAAAATGATCCTTTCTAAATAGAGACCGTAGCCAAAAGTGTTTAATAGATTAGAAACATCAGCACTATATTTTAAAAATCTAATTCCAATCTCAGGCAGAAACCACTATTTTTTTCAATACTATTCTATGCTTTGTATAATTGTTTTCTGTTGTTTTTTTTCTGTTTGTAGTCTCATTACAAAATTCTACCAGCATGTCCTTTCCTTGGCTTTTGCTGTGAAGGAGATCAATGAGAATCCACATATCCTACCTAATCTTACTTTTGGGTTCCACATGTATGACAGCTACAATAATCCAAAGCTGACTTATCGGACAACCCTGGACATGGTCTTCAAATCACAAACATTTGTCCCCAACTATGAATGTGGCACCAGGAAAAAACTCATGGCCATCATTGGAGGACTTGGGTCAGATACTTCATCCCATATAGCAGAAATGATAGATTTTTACAAAATTCCACAGGTGGGTTCACAGTTGAGGGGATTTATCCTGTTCTTCTTAATTGATTAAAAGATTAATCAGTTGATTAAGGATACCCAAGAGCATCCTTTGTTGTTCATTCTCATAAATCTCACCTAAGATTTAAGTGATGCAAAATCAAAATTAGAGTCCATGGTGTATGAATAACAGAATAATAGAGTTAGAAGGGACCTTGGAGTCTTCTAGTCCAATCCCCTGCTCAAACAGGAGACCCTATACCATTTCTGAAAATTGGTTGTCCAGTTTCTTCTCAAAAGTCTCCAGAGATGGAACATCAAAACTTCTGGAAGTTCACAAACCATTCCAACGGTTGATTGTTCTGTCAAAAAATTTCTCCTTAGTTTTAGATTGCTTCCCTCCTTTATGAGTTTCCATCCATTGCTTCTTGTCCTACCTTCTGGTTTTTTGGAGAACAGGTTGACCCCCTGTTGTGTTTCCTGATAGTTTGGATGAAATAATGTTTTTCCAAAAACATTTCTATATTTTCAGGAAAAAATCAAGAAATTATAGATAAAGAGTAAATTATAATATGTCCATTCAATTTTTGAAGTGATCCATAAACATGCATAAGCAAAATGAAAACCTTTCCTTAACTCCATGGCTTGGTGTTTTCTTTTAGCTCACATATGGATCATTTCCTATGGGAAAAATTGATAAATCATCTTCACTTTACTTTATGGCTCCAAATGAAGTTCCTCAATATTTCGGGATTGTCCGATTGCTTCAACGTTTTGGATGGAAATGGGTTGGGCTTTTTGTTTCAGACACGGAGAGTGGAGAACATTTTTTGCAGAAATTGGGGCCCTTATTTTTCCAGCAGGGAATTTGCTTAGCTTTCATACAAAGATTTCCAAAACTATTGCCTTTTGATGACTTGGGCAAATTCAATGATATAATGTTTCATTTTTATACACATTTCACAGATGTTAAAACAAATACATTCATCATTTATGGAGAAACTTCTACATTAGCCTGGCTGACAGCTCTCAAATCTATATGGGAAGCTGCAAATCCGGGAAATGCACCTTTAAGCAAGGTGTGGGTCACCACCAGCCAAATTGATTTCACACTAACAGGAACCCAAAGGGAATGGAATCTCCAGTTTTATGATGGGGCCATTGCCTTCCAAATCCATTCAATTGAAAATCTGGAATTTGAGGAATTTCTTTGGTCCATAAAACCCTATTCAAGGCAAAGAGATGGATTTCGAAACCATTTTTGGAAGCAAGCATTTGACTGTTTCTTTCCTAATTCAAGCTTGTCATCATTGGGCAGTCAAGAATGCACTGGTGAAGAAAGACTGGGAAACCTTCCTGAATCTCTGTTTCAATTACAGATGTCTGGCCACAGCTACAGTATCTATAATGGGGTTTATGCTGTGGCTCATTCTTTGCATAGCATGCTATCAAAGGGATCTAATCTCAGAAAAATCTTGGCGGATAAAGTGGCTGAATCTCCAGAATTACAGCCTTTTAAGGTAAGGCTTCTCCAACCAACATATTTTCCTTTCAATGAAGAATTTAGTACAAAATGAGTAAGCTCACAAAATGAGCTAAACCTTGATTCCAGGCACAATCTATTGTTCACGTAACTATAGTTAAGATGACCTTTTCTGCCCCAATCAGATTGCATTTAATTTTCTCCACAAGGAAGATTGCATCACATAACTCCGTTTATGTTATTCACTGACAATATTTTGTGGGTTGACATCTAATTCTATTGAGCAAAGTCAAAATTCTTTACAACATGTACTCTTTGTTTTGTATTCACACTTTATCCTGTGAAACTGCATAAAGAATTTTGGAAATAAAATACAGAAACATAAAATAACAGACTTTGAGGGGACCTTGGAAGTCCTCTAGATGAACCCCTGCTTGACCAAGAGATCCTATACCATTTCAGACAAATAGCTGTCTAATCTCTTTTTTAGGTCCATGAAAATTAGCTAGAAAAGAATAATGAATAGTTAAGCTTCAATGAATCAGAATACAATGGGAAAGGACCTTAGAGGTCTTCTTGTCCAACTCCCTGCACAGGCAAATGGCTGTCCAGTTTTTTCTTAAAAACTTCCAGTGATGAAGCACCTACAATTTCTGAAGGCAGGCTGTTTCAATGGTTAATTGTCCTCATGGTTAGGAAGTTTCTCCTTAATTCCAGGTTGCTTCTCTTCTTGATCAATTTCCATCCGTTATTTCTTGTCTTGCTTTCTGGTCCTTTGGAAAATAGGTTGACTCCCTCATCCTTGTGGTAGTCCCTTAAATATTGGAACGTTGTTATCATCTCTCCCCTAGTCCTTCTTTTTACTAGACTAGACATACCCTATTCCTGAAATAGTTCTTCATAGGTTTTACTTCTAGACTCCTAATAGTCCTTGTTGCTTTTCTCTGCACTCTTTGCTGTGTCTCAACGTCTTTTTAATATCATGGTAAGCAAAATTGGATGCAGTATTCCAAGTGGAATGTCTAATGTTAAAACAGGGAATGTCTATAGTTGATTTATTTCATTATTGTTCTTTCAACCTCATTGCTTTCTTCTTTTCAAGTAGCTCCATCCATTTCTTCAAGGCATTTCTTTTAACAACTCAGCAGGAGAGAAGGTGTCCTTTAATGAGAAAAGAGAAGTTGCAGGAGGATTTGACATAAACAACATTATTGTTTTTGCAAACAAGTCCATCCGGAGTGTGAAAGTGGGAAAGCTAGATCGCGATGCATCTTATGGAAATGAATTGATCATTAATGAACATCAGATTGAATGGCACAGAGGTTTCAATCAGGTAGGGACCTACATATATGTTGAATGCTTATAATTTTACAGATTCCTTAAATGAAAATGTTAAAATGCTTCCAACTGTTCCATGCTGGTCACGATTTTCTTTATAACTAACTAACTAACTAACTAACTAACTAACTAACTCTGTTTTCAGCTGGTGAAAAAGCCTAACAACTTGGCAACTATTTCTCCATTTTTTTTTTAATTTTATGATCAGGTTCTTCCAGTTTCTCTATGTAATGAATACTGTCAGCCTGGATATTGGAAGAGAAAATCTGAACAGAAAAGCTTCTGCTGCTATGATTGTGTTTTATGTCCTCAGGGGAAGATTTCAACCAAGATAGGTCAGTTTTGAAGTCCTACAAATTTTGAGAACATTGGACTGCAAATAAATTGTTTCCTTAAAAGCTATAATTTGTAATGATTATTGATGTCAAGTGCTGGGGAAATCAGGAGATTCAGGCAGTTCAAATGAGTATAAAGATTTATTACAAGTTTAAGTTCTCTAGAAGAATCTGACCAAGTATCGATTAAGGGACAAGAAGCAATAGATGGAAACTAGTGAAGCAGGGAAGCAACCAAGAATTAAGGAGAATTTTTGTAACAGTGAGAACAGTTAACTAGTGGAACAAGACAGCCATTTATCTGAAATGGCATAGGTTCTCCTGCGTGAGCAGTGTGTTGTATTAGAAGACCTCCCATCCAACTCTGTTATTTTGTTAATATAGGTATACAAACAACTAATGACAGACTCAATATCAATCTTCAAACAATAGCATAAAACATTCATTAAAATGTGATAAATAGGACATCAATAAGTTTCCATCTGATTTTTTTTTTAATCCAGACACAGAAGATTGTTTCAAATGTCCTGAAGATCAGTATCCAAGCACGAAGCAAGATCGATGCCTTAACAAAACAACAAGTTTCCTATCCTTTGAAGAACCTTTAGGAATGAGTCTGGCTTCAGCTGCTGTTTTCTTTTCCCTCATGACAACCAGTGTGCTTGGAATTTTCCTTAAGCGTAGAGAAACCCCTATTGTCAAGGCCAACAACCGGGATCTCACTTACACACTCTTGATTGCACTTCTGCTCTGCTTTCTCTCTTCCTTGTTATTCCTTGGTGAGCCAGGGAAAATAACTTGCCTTCTCCGGCAACCAGCATTTGGCATTATCTTCTCACTTGCTGTTTCTTGTGTGTTAGCTAAAACTATTACTGTAGTTGTAGCTTTCATGGCTACTAAACCAGGTTCTTCAATAAGAAAATGGGTGGGAAAAAGATTGGCTCTTTCCATTGTTCTTTCTTGTTCTTTTCTTCAAGCAGGTCTTTGCATTCTGTGGCTGGCAACAACTCCTCCATACCCTGAGTTAAACATGCACTTTCTTTTGGAAACCATGATTCTGCAATGCAATGAAGGTTCTATCTTCATGTTTTATTGTGTCTTGAGCTATCTGGGCTTCTTGGCTATTGCCAGCTTCATTGTGGCTTTCCTTGCCCGTAATTTACCTGACAGTTTTAATGAAGCCAAGTTCATTACCTTTAGTATGCTGGCCTTCTGCAGTGTGTGGATCTCCTTTGTTCCAACCTATCTGAGCACCAGAGGAAAAGCCATGGTGGCTGTGGAGATCTTTTCCATCTTGTCCTCCAGTGCTGGGTTATTGGGATGTATCTTTTTCCCAAAATGCTTCATCATCGTATTGAGGCCAGAACTAAATGGCAGGCACCAACTAATCAAACGAAACAATTAAATTTTGTTTACGTTATTTGTATGAATAAAAGGGGAAGGATATTAGACAGAAAAAATAAAGACTGCCATTTTCAATGTTCCTTCCAACAATTAGATTTGTTCTCAGTTACTGAAGAAGTGATTCAACAATATAGAACAGTGGGGCAGTTTATAAATTTTAAAAATAAAATAAATAAATAAACAGAACAGAACAGAATAACTTTATTGTCACTTTAAATGTACACTAATCGGCATACATTAAAATAAGCTCTCAAAGGGTCACCACCTTCAATATACACTAGATAACTATGACAAAAAATTGTATCTATTCACACATCCACATATATTCTATGACACAGAGAAACAACACAATGTAGTTCAGTTCTATACATGTACATGGTGATAAAAATGAATTGTGTGAGTTTATAAGACTGATGGCATAGGGAACAAAACTGTTGCAGAATCTAGTAGTCCTGCTATAAATACTTTAAAATCTCCTCCCAGAGGGGAACAATAAAAACAGACCCTGAAGTGGGTGTATGGGGTCTCTAACGATGTTCCGAGGTCTAAGTACTATAAGCAGGACTTTTTTTCTCATAGAATGCCCAGAATGGAGTTCAGGCACCTTTTTGGGATGGAACCTTGTAGGATAGGCAAGGCAGGTTATATGACGTGTGTGAGTTCCGGCACCTTTTTTTTTTTTTTTTTTAGAAAAAAGCACTGCATATAAGTGATTATAAGCAGTGTCCTGAATCACAGGAAGTGAGCTTTCTGTCATCTTCTCAGCTGTCCTTACCACGCTCTGTATGGACCTTCTATCTATCTGAGGCTTTGCTTCCACCCAATCAAACGGTGATGCAGTTTATTAAAATGCTCTTAATCGTTCCTCTGTAAAAAGTGGCCAGGACAGAAGTAGAAAGAGTTGCTCTCCTCATCCGATGCAGGAAATGTAGATGCTGGTTTGCACACTTTACTAAGGATGATGGGTGGAGAGACCAATTCAGCTTTTTAGTTATAATGTAATTATAACTATTGTTAATGTAATGAAGGCCAGTTTTTAAGCTTTACTTTGTCCTGTCTATATAGGCCTCATGACCTTCACAAGATTCATCATGACTTTATTTGCCTGTAAATTACTTGGAAGCTTCAATGAAGCCAAGTTCATCCCTTTATCATGTTGGTCTTTTGCATTATGTGTTTCCTTTGTGCCAACCTATGTGAGCACAATCTCAACCTATGTGAGCACAACCACAGAACATGGTGGTTCTGAAGAACTTTTTCATCTTGACCATCAGTGCTGATTTATTTGTGTGTCTTTTTCCTTTAAATGCTTCATCACTGTGCTGAGACCTGAGGTAAACAGGGCACAATTAATAAAAATAATGATTAAATAATGCATGTATTGTCAAGTTCTTACACCATATGCTAGCCACCAAGAGTAATTGTGCCTTCAGTTCAGGTCACTATAGAATGAAGAATGTGTACATGTCATAATATTTTTGCAACATTAAACATAGACCTTTTTGCTATTCTATTCTATTTTCACTCTAACAAATCAAAAGTTAATAAAAGCATGAATAAAAGAAAATGCCCTATTGTTTGTTATTTACTATTCTCCAATCTATTTTTGGAGTGTCTCTTAATCCTTTTGAAGAGGACTAGTGAAGCTCTTACCTCGTAAACAGTTGTGTGCAAGCATTTGTCAGGAACATCAAGATTAAAATTTCCCTCAAATATGTTTCTGGGGTTAGTCAAAATGCTGACTTTATTTTTAAACTCCTGCAACTTTTTTAATCATTTAATTAAAAGTTTGGAACTTGCCACATCATGACTGATAATGAGTTGTATAAGTCCAGTGCTTTTTTTTATTGATTTTTTTTATTTTTTAACATACAAACATTATAAAAATACAATAAAATTATAAAGTAAAATAAATTCATAAGCAACCATTGTCTATACTACCTTTACCCCCCCTTACCCTCCCTGCCACCCCCAACCCCCCTCCCTTCACTTCCCAGAGCAGAATACAGGGTTAATAATAACAAAATTTATAATAATAAAAAAAGAAAAGAAAAGAAGAAAAGAAAAAAATGTCATAATTAACCTTTAACTCCATAACCTATAAAACAATTCTCTATAATATTTAATATTCATTCATAAAATAAATGAAACTTTTTAATTCCATACTTTTTCTGAATATAATCTATCCATCTTCTCCATACAATAATATATCTTTCTTGTGTATGATCCTTTAAGTAAGTAGAAATTTTTGCCATTTCTGCAAAACTAGATACTTTAAATATCCATTCTTCTAAAGTAGGCAAAGAATCTTTCTTCCAGTATAAACCTACTAATAACCTTGCTGCAGTTAATAAATTCAACATCAAAGTAGTTTCTTTTTCATTTAAGTCAACGAAAATACCAAGTAAAAATAGTTGAGGAGTAAACTTTATCTTTCTTCTAAAAATCTTTTGAATGTTCCACCAAATCATAATCCAAAAAGCCTTTACTTTTTTACAATTCCACCAAATATGAAAGTATGTCGCATCATTATTGCCACATCTCCAACATTTGGGCTGTATATTGGAATACATACAAGATAATTTTTTAGGATCTAAATGCCATCTATAAAACATTTTATAAAAATTTTCTCTCAAATTTTGAGCTTGTGTAAATTTAACATTTCTTGTCCAAATTATCTCCCATTAATCCAATGAGATTGGTTCCTGTATATTCTGAGCCCATTTAATCATACAATCTTTAACCAATTCTGTTTCCGAGTCTAACTCTAATAAGACATTGTATATTCTTTTTATATGAGCCGGACTTTGATTTTTAATCTGAATAACCAATTGTCTATCTTCTAATGTTATTCCCTCTTTCTTATCTACAGTCCATCTGTCCACTATTTGTAAATATTGAAACCATGACTGTAGAATATTTTCCTGCCTTAATACATCTAGGGATTTCAAATGCCAATTCGAACCAGAGCAAATTAACAATTCTTTATACGAGATTTTATCAAAATTTGTCCCCTTAGAAGTTCCCTCAATTGCATGTCTGGGAATCCCCCAGATAGGTATTTTATAATTTAATCTATAATAATACTTTTTCCAAACACGAAGTAAGGCATTCCTCAAAATATGTGATTTAAAAGTCCGATCAACTTTCTTATTAAAAATTAAATATGCATGCCAACCATATATTAAATCCCAACCTTCCAGAAAAAGAATATCCATATTTGTTAAGTTAAGCCAATCACTTAACCAAGTTAAGGCGGCTGCATCATAATATAATTTCAAATTAGGTGCCTTAAGTCCCCCTATTTCTCTAGCATCCTGTAATATCTTAAACTTAACCCTTGGTTTCTTCCCGGCCCATATAAAATTATTGATACCCTTTTGCCATTCCTCCAAATTTGCCTCTTTTTTAAGAATAGGTATCATCTGAAACAAGAAAAGAAACTTTGGTAGAACATTCATTTTTACGGCTGAAATTCTCCCCAACAATGACAATTGCAATTTTTTCCAGTCTCTTAAGTCCTTTTGAACTTTTGCCCATAATGGTTCATAATTGTTCTTATACAATTTTCCATTTGAAGCAGTTAGATATACTCCCAAATATTTAACCTTTTTTACCATCTGAAAACCTGTGGCTTTAATCAAACTTTCCCTGTCCTTAACTGACATATTCTTAGATAATATCTTGGTCTTATAGTTATTAACTTTAAAACCAGAAACACTCCCATACTGTGTTATAAGTTCTAATAAACCATCAATCGCTTGATTCGGTTGTTCCAAAATTAAAACCAAATCATCCGCGAATGCCCGCAATTTATACTCATTCTTCCTTATCTTTACACCCTTGATTAACTTTGATTCTCGAATCTGAATCAATAAAATTTCCAATGTTAAAACAAATAACAATGGGGATAATGGACATCCTTGTCTTGTCCCTTTTTGAATATTAAAATTCTCAGTCAGTCCCCCATTTACAACAATTTGTGCAGATTGCTGCTGATATATAGCTTTAAGTGCATGTAAAAAATTATCCCCAAAATTCATTATCTCTACCAATAAAAATAAAAATTGCCAGTCTAATTGATCAAAAGCGTTTTCAGCATCCAAAAGATAAAAGCCACAGGAATCTGGTTATTCTTATCCAAGTACTCAATTAAATTAATAATTTGTCTAACATTATGTTTCATATATCTCCCTGGTATAAATCCTGCTTGATCACTATGAATCAAATCTTTCATAACCTGCATTAGTCTATTTTCCAGAATTTTTGTAAAAATCTTATAATCAACATTTAATAATGAAATTGGCCTATAATTCTTAGGCTCTGTAAGATCCTGATCTTCCTTCGGAATCAATGATATAAAAGCTCTTTTCCAAGAAGGAGGAACTTGCATACCCAACAAAATACTGTTAAAGAGTTCCTTTAATGGCCCTATCATTTCTTCAGAGAAAATCTTATAATACCTCAAAGTCAATCCATCTATTCCAGGAGACTTTCCAACCTTTAACTGCTTAATAGCTAAACCAATTTCCTCCACAGTAATTAAGCTATTCATCCCATTTTGTTGTTCCTCTGAGCGTTTAGGAAAATGTACTGATTGTAAATATTTATCTATGTCAAAACCCTTTATGTTATCACTTAAATATAATTTTGTATAAAAATCCAAACAGCTTTTTCTAATCAAATCTTGCTGAAAAACCTCAGTACCTTTATACTTTACTTTCTCTATAATTCTAGCTTTCTGTTTCTTTCGTAACTGATAAGCCAACCACCTCCCAGGCTTATTCGCATTGCAAAAAGTATTATGTCTCATATACGACAGATTGGTAGCCACCTGATCTGCCATCAACATGTTAAATTGTTCCTTAAGCATCTTTATGGATACCTTTAAATTATTATCAGTTGGGTTAAGAACCAATTCTAGTTCTTTTAGTTTAATCTCTTCTTCTATTTCTCTACGTCTTTGTAACCCTTTTTCCCTAAAAACTTTATTCAATTGAATCAAAATTCCCCTCATATATGCCTTACTGGCATCCCAAACCATAGACATCGATGTGCCCTTATTCATGTTTATAGCAAAAAAATCCTTTAAATGCTCTTTACACTTTTGTACAAACTCCTCCCGATTAAACAAGTTCTCATTCAGTCTCCAAGATCTTCTATTCCCATCTTCCGAGTATAACTCCATCCACACAGGACTATGATCTGACAATGTTCTAGGAAAAATTTTCACCTTCCTCACTCTAGAGAGGAAGTCACTAGTAATCAAAAAAAAATCAATCCTTGAAAATGACTGATGTCTATCAGAATAAAAAGTAAAATCTCTATCACTTATGTTCCTTTCTCGCCAAATACCAATAAGCTCCAATTCTTCTTTCAAATCAAAAAAAGTCGTAGGTAGTTTGGTTTGGATAAAAGTTTTAGAAGAACTCCTTTTGTCTATACTTGAGTCTAACACCCCATTCCAGTCATCCATCAAAATTACCGATTTATAATCCAACTGAGATATCTTGCCATGCAGCAACTTATAAAATTGTTTCTGTTGTTGATTGGGAGCATATAGTCCAACAATAAGAACTTTTCGGCCTTGTAATAATAATTCCACAAAAAGATATCTTCCTTCAGAATCAGCCTCAATTAGTTTAGTTGAAAAAGTTTTCTTCACATAAGTTACCACTCCCCCTTTTTTCCCTGGAGCTGGAGCAGTAAAATGTGAGCCCAGACGGGAATTCATCAAAAATTTAGAATCCTTTAAAGTTATATGAGTCTCTTGCAAACATATCAAGTCATTATTATGTTGTTTCAAGTAATGAAAAACATTTCTTCATTTCTGTGGCACATTTAAGCCATTAACATTCCAGGTCAGGAACCTGACCATCTCCACCAGCCTGGAGCCTCTGGAGCATGGCCTGCAGATCAGCTGTCGAAGATCTTTTTGGTCTTGCCCCTCCCACAGGCTCTGTAGTAACCATACTTTCATACTTTATCACCACTCTTCTGCAACTGCTCTTTTTCTTTACATTTATGGGTGGCTCATGTCATCCTTTGCTCTTTTATGTCAAAATTCTGTGTAGCTTAGTCCATAACCATCATTGATGAAGCTCCTGCCATAAGAGACTCTTCCGTTATCCTTATTTGTGGGGGTGATGACGATCTTGCTTTTAAAATAGACTGATAAAAATCTCTTGCTTTAGAGACAGTAGTTAATCTGTGATGTGTCCCCTCATAATTTACTATTATTCCTCTTGGAATCTCCCATCTGAACTGAATTTGACGATGTTTTAGCTCATCAGACAAAAAAGTAAAATCTTTTCTGGCTCTTAAAATTTTTGGAGGTATTTCTTTTAAAATTATCACATCTTGATCAGCAATTTGAAACTTTTGTTTGTAAAAAGCCTGTATAATTTCATTACGAATAGATCTTCTGGAAAAATAAATAACCACATCTCTTGGTAAATTTCTCTGTCTGGCAACCCGTGAGTTAACTCTAAAAATTTTTTCTATCTCATTCTCAATTATTTCAGGCCTCCAGCCAATATTAAGAGCAATATCTTTCACAATAAGCATCTTTAAGTCCTCCTGAGAGTTCTCTCTCAGGCCTCTGATACGCAATGCATATTCCATCTCTCTATATTGTGAAATGATTTGTTCATCCTGTGTAATTTCTATCTTGTTCTATACCTCCTGCATCCTAGATTCCATTCTTGCTGCATTTTCAGTAATCTCTTCCATCTTGTCATCAATCCTCTCTATATGCAGGGCAAGGCCCTGAAAAGCAAAAAGTATATGGTCTCTTACTTGCTTGTTCTTTTTCTCCAATAATTCTTCTGTATTAGCCCTCTCTGCAATTATAAGATCTTTTACTTCCTCCTTAATATCCAGGGCATGGTGTTTTAAAGCTTCTTGTAAATCATTAAGAGAAATTGCAGGAGGAGGAGGAGGAGGAGGAGAAGGTGGAGGTGATTTTTGTTTCTGAGAAGCAGGCTGAGGCATTGGAGAAGAAATAGGAACTTTAGTGGTGGAAGGCAGGCGTTTTGAAGCCATTTTCTTAAGTTCCAAAAAGAAAGATTCTTATTGAAAAAAAAAGAAAAAAGGAAAAAGAAATCACAGTTCTTTTAAATATTCTTTAAAAAAAACAAAGAAGAAAAAAGAAGAAAGAATAAAAGCCAAATTCTTACTTCTGTATTTAAAGAGTTAGTCTATATCCAAGTTTTACTTTGTAATGCAAATCAGGCAAGAAAGACGATCGCCATTTTACTTTTCACTTTCCCTTTCTTCTAAAGAGAAAGTGAGCAAAAGAAGAAGAAGAGGAAACTTGCTGAAGTTAAAGGCACCATCAAACTTGAGCACAGTCTCTCCTGGTCTGCTCCGTCTGCTTTCAAATACTCACAAGCAGCTGAAAAAAGCAGATGTGGAAGCGGCAGCTTGCTTCATCCCAAAGCTTTGGGATGAAGGCTCCCTGGAATGCGGAGATTACTCAGGCTCCGAGGGAGCTCTACCCTCCAATCCCCAAAATAACAGGGATCCAGGGGAGCTCTTACCTCTACCTGAGAGCTCTCCTCCTCCCTTTTTCCCAGGGAGGAGATTCAAGCCACGGGACAGCTGATTGTCAAAGTCCCACGGCTTTTACACGGACCAGGAACGGGCGGCTTTGTAAAACGCCACCATCGTCGTCGCTGGAACCACCAGAAGTCCATAAGTCCAGTGCTTTAATGATATCCTTTACCTGATTATTTTTCAAGCTAAAATAATATTTAATATATTCAGATATGTCATTCTTCTTTCCCCAAATAAATCATACATATCATATTTTAAAAAGCTATTTAGAGCCACATTTATGTCCATCTTTAGACATACAAACTGATTTGTTGACTTTGGATCTTAGTCTAAGACAAATAGTGGTCATCATGCATTATGTGTCTGAAAGAAAATAATAAAATAATTTATAACCCACTGTTTCCAAATGGCTCAGAGACTGTTTACTGGAATTACTCTGAATATATAAAATTGAAGTTTAAGTCTTTCTATTTATCCTTCAAACAGGAGAGAGCTGCTTTCTGCTTTTTTCACACCTTAAGAAATATCTTTCTGTGAAGTTGGGCTTCTTTCATACTTCTTTCAGAGTGGGAACTCAAGAACCATATCTTTTTCTGTGCATTTGTTTTAAAATTACATTTGGCATTTAGTTTAAGTCTAGAACAGTGATGACAAACCTTTTAGAGACCAAGTGCCCAAAAACATGCCCCACCCCCACTCCACCCCTCTGCCCCAACCTCACTCTGTCCCCCATCCCCCACCCCTCTGCCCACAGGACCACTCACCACCTCCAGGCCCCCCCCTGCAGATTGCCATAGGTTCGCCACCACTGGTCTAAAAGAATCTTTTTGTTTCAAATGATATATGTTTTGTCTACCCACATGCCATTTAAGTAATGCAGAAAGATATATATTTGAGACTCATAATGCAAATTGGTAAAATATAGAGTCCTCCAACATGCAAATAAATGAAGAGGATCAGGTTTGCCTCATTTAAAATTTATTTTGTGCTACTGAAAATGCTCTTATGGGTCACAGCCCAACAACCATTTTATAGCAGAAGAAATAGCAGATAAAGAAAAATGGTTAACCTATAAAGAGTTGGTAGAACAAGAACATGAAGAATATAGCAATAGCATTAGCAATAGTACTTAGTTTTATAGATCACTTCATAGTGCTTTACAGCCCTGTCTAAGCATTTTACAAAATCAACATATTGCGCCCAACAATCTGGATCCCCATTTTACTGGCTGTCAAATGACAGAAGGCTGAAACTAGTTTAAGCAAGTTAGGATCAAACTCCTGGCAATGGGCAGAATCAGCCTGCAATACTGCATTCTAACCACTGTACCATCATGTCTGTTAAATTGAAATTAATAGAACAACTGACTGAAGAATGTCTACAGGTCACGATAGGTCCAAAGGTGTTTTTTCAAAAGACAATTGGACTTTGTTTTTTCCTTAAAGACATGTTGCTTCTCATCCAAGAAGCTTCTTCAGTTCTGACAGTTAGAACTAAAGAAACTTCTTGGATGAGAAGTGAAACAACTTCAAGGAAAAAAACAAAGTCCAGTTCTCTTTTGAAAAAGCACCTTTGGGACAACTGACTGAAGAGCAATTTAGTTTTGAATATTGAGTCCTTGGTGCTCTCTGAAATAGGTTATTTGGTTGCAGCCTTTTCATTACTTGACTAGGTATAACATCATGGGAAACCCTTGAAAACTATTAGTTTTCAATGTTTTTCACAGGCACAACATATGAAATGAAAGACAAGAGCTTTGCACCATGAAACAGATGGTTTTGAATTTGTTGTTATGAGTAGATGTAGAAGATATGTTTATTTTAAAGAGGAACATTTGCATATTCCATATCAGTGGATGTAAATCTCCATAGTCGTGTGATCAAATTTTAGGTACTTGGTCACTGACATGTGTGTATAATTGTTGTAGCATCCAAGAGCATCCCAGTTCACCATTTGTGACCTTAGCTTAATGACTGAGTGATTCACTTAAGTGTAGTGAGTTGCTCTACCACATTGGCAAAAATGGTTGTAAGATCGACTCACTTAATAATTGCCTTGTTTAGAAGGAGTATTCTGGTTTCAGTTGTGGTTGTAAGCCAAGGACAATCTATAATTATGTATCTATTACTGCTTTTATGGTGTAACATTTCAGTGACTAGGCTATTGGTTTGATCTCTGAGCTTGGCAATTTGGCTGAAAACATTTCATCTCCATTCTTCAGTGCACTTTGAATTGTGCTCATCTGTCAGAGCACTGGCCTTTAAATACCTTTTTGTGTGAGACAAATTGGTGTGGATGTTTTTTATCCAGGTGTTGCTGAGTCATGGTCTGGTTTCTGGCAGTTTGACTGGCTGGTTGTGTTGCTGGGCCATAGTCTTTGGTGTAAAGGATCGTCTGTGTGATGCAAATGGTGTTGTTTGTTCAGTTTCTTCTGAGTAATATGGTCTGGGTCGATGTCAATGTATCTGTTTATTAACTAATTAGTGGAAATCCAGGCTTTGAGAAATTCTCTTTCTCTCCTTGATTTTGAATTGATTACAACTGTGGGCCCAATTAGATCAAATTTGTGTACTTCTGAGTCTTTGTGGACAGACATGAGGGAAAGTGGGTCATGTCTTTTGGTGGCCAGGAAGTGTTCATGCAATCTGGTTGATAGCTTTTTTCCTGTTTGGCCTATTTTCACAGTTGCTGCACTATGGGTCAAAAAAACTTATGTGGGACAAACAGGAAGAAAGCTATCAACCAGACTGCACGGTTATTTTCTAACTATTATAGTATAATTTGCTTATTATTTTAATATGTTTTGTGGTCTGTGATCTGCAATGTCATTTATTGAGTCTTCCAATAAAAAATGTGTGTTTTTATTGGGTACCAGATTGGGGAAGTTTGCTTCTTCCTATAAATTTATTTAATTGATGTTTCTGGACAATGATTATAGTAAAGTTTTAATCTGAGTGTATTTCTATGAGTTGACTCGCAACACATTGAGTACAATTCAATGTATTTGCTATCATTCCCTATGCTTAATGACTTCTACAGAAATACATGGCTATGTCAAATTGCCAATTGTTCATCTGCAGGCATAGCATTCTTGTGTTATCTCTGGAGATAGTAAATCTCCCTGTTTATGTTTCGGCTTTAGTTCTGGTGGCTTTGGTTATCAAATATTAAGTTACATAATTATTGTATTTTAAACATGAATGGAGAAGTAACACATGAGGGCATTACTATCATTTAGTATATGTGTAAATATTTAATAAGAAATATTTTTAATAAATAATTGTTTGGAAAGACTTGCCTCCTCTTTTTAAATATATTTTTATATGATCCAAAATTGATTTAAGAACCCATTATTTCAGGCAGATTGGTTTGTCCTGTAAAGGTGATGTATTTATTTACTTCTTTGGACAATGAGTGTAAATGCAACAGCATGAGCATTCCTTTTGGAATGGGAAAACATAATAAGTTTTAATAACAATAACAATCCTCCATAAATTGTCCTTTCACATAAATTAAAACTATATGTATACAGGAGACAGCAAACAGTGTCTTGATTGTCAGCAATTTGCATAGTGAGAAAACTCACATGATGTACTAAGTCCTCTTTATGAGTTGCTCTCTCTGGTTTAACTCAGGGCTAAAAACAATGATGTAGCATTTTGGCAAAAATATGCATCCCAGTAATGCAGTGCTGGAGGACAAGATGGAGAAGACCTCCACAGCTACCATGGCCTTGCCTTTTGTGCTCAGATAGGCTGGAAAGAAGGAGATCCATACACTGCAAAAGGCCAACATGCTGAAGGTGATGAACTTGGCTTCGTTAAAGCTGTCCGGTAATTTGCGGGCAAGAAAGGCCACAACAAAGCTGGCGATGGCCAAGGCACCCATGTAGCCCAAGACACAATAGAAAAAGAAAGCTGACCCCTCATTGCACTGTAAAATCATTTCTTGGAGCTCTGAATGCATGTCCAACTCAGAGAATGGTGGATATATTGACGACCACAGAATACAAATACACACTTGGAAAAGAGAACAGGAAAGGACAGTACAAAAAGGCAATCTTTTCCCCACCCATTTCCTCATCTGAGATCCTGGCTTAGAGGCCATGAAAGCAACAACTACAGTGATGGTTTTGGCCAGAACACTAGAAATGGCTACTGAGAAGGTGATGCCAAAAGTTGGTTGTCGGAGAAGGCAAGTCACCTTGCTAGGTTGGCTGAGGAAGAACAAAGAGGAGAGAAAACAGAACTGAAGTGAGATAAGGAGGATGTAGGTGAGGGACCGGTTGTTGGCTTTGACAATGGGAGTATCCCGGTGCTTAATAAAAATTCCAAGTACCCAAGATGTCAAGAAGAAACAACAAACAGCAGTCAAGGCTAAACAATTTCCTAAGATTTCTTCAAAAGTTAGAAAGACCATCATTTTTAGGATACATCCGTTCCTTTCTTTATTTGGATAATGATCTTCTGAACATTCAAAACAGTCATCCATATCTGGAAGAAAAGTCAAGGAATTTGTCATCTACCCATTCCAAACTTTTTAAAATATTCATCTGATGGATGCCAGCTAAATATGTTTACTAGTAGGATCATTTTTCTATGAAATTGCAGTTTTTTTCTCTTTTGTATCTTTTAGGGTTTGCATGCAAAAAGAACAATGGAAAGCACAATTATTCTCTGAAATCAATATAGTCCATTTGGACTTTTTCCATTTTTCTCCCAAAACTGTGATGATGAATATAAGGGAAGCAGAAATACTGACTCTGAGTGGAAATCAATATAATCAGTTAAATTTCAATTTGATTCAGTTAAAATGTGAATAAGCTAAGGAAAGATTAATCTTTGTATTAAAACAAAAATAAAAATACAAAACTTTTCGTCCAACAAGCAAAAAGAATGATCTAATTTTACTTTCAAGATAAAGAAATCCATGATCCCTATGCTCTGTCCTGCCATTTAGTGTTCTTTTTTGATTTATATGGAAAACATTGGTTCTACAAACACCCACCCTATGCCCTCTTGAGGTTAATATATCTAATTCATTGACAAATCTTTCTTTGTTTGCTGAAACCTTTTTGCTTTCTCTTACATGTGGAAAAGAAGGGCCAGAACTAAAGGTTGTCTTTGAAAAATAGAGAGTGAACACTCTTATTGGGCAAAAAACACCACCAAAGGCAAATGTGGTTGAAAATTTAATAAATAAATAAATAAATAGATAATAGATGATATGATGATAGAAGATCTATGACTGAATACATCCCAATTGGGGGCTTGTATTAGGAAATGCTACCTGCCAGAATCTTAGGGGCAAACTTTAACAGTATAGAAATGAACATTCACCTTTAAAGTTACTAATTATTTTAATTCTAAAGTAGTTTATTACATTTTGCTTAAATCTATCTCATGAAAACTTTATGGAACCTCTGACCTACCATTTTGATTTGAAATCTTCCCTTCTGGACATGGAACACAGTCGTAGCAACAGAATTCTTTTTCTTCAACCCCTTTCTTCCAGTATCCAGGGGAACAAGGATGATTACACAGAGAAATTGGAAGTACCTGGTCATAAACATAAAAGGTTTTGTAAGGTTAGATTTTTAAAACAGTTTCTAATTCTAATTTTGCTTCTTTATGTCAGGAAACAGAATAACAGAATAACAAGAGTTTGAAGGGACCTTGGAGGTCTTCTAGCCCAACCCATTGCGTAAGCAGGAGACCCCATACCAAGGGTGCCAAACTGATGGCCCGCAGGCCAGATGTATAAAACCGAAATCGTGCACACCCCATTGCTGGCAATGGAAAAATAGTCATGATATATTGTGATACATCACTTGACGTTGTGAGTTTGACACCCCTGCCCTATACCATTCCAGACAAGTGACCGTCCAGTGTCTTCTTAAAGCCTCCAGTAATGAAGCACCCACAACTTCTTGAGTCAAGCTGTTGCTCTGCTTATTTGTTCTCAATGTTAGGGAATTTTTTCTTAGTTCTAAGTTGCTTCTCTTCTTGATTAGTTCCATCTGTTGTTTCTTGTCTTCCCTTCTGGTGCTTTGGAAAATAGATTGATGCCCCCCTTCTTTGTGGAAGCCCCTCAAATTGACTTTTCAAATTTCTACTCAATTTTATCAAATGGGATTTTTTTTATAAAGATGTTGAAATTACAAGGATGGGTAACACGACCTGCTTGCAGAAGGGCGGGGTGAATAAAAGCTTTTGTGTGATGACAATCTTATGGAAACAACGTGACTCCCATGATTTCAAATAGAAATGACACTCAAATATGAAAACCTGGCTTTTAGAGTGTCATGTCATTTTATCAATTTGCTAAATGCTTGAACACAGTCAACATTTACACTGAATACATCTCTTATTTTTCTTTCAAACCCCCCCCCCTTATATTCAGAAAGAGACTATGTTCATTATTCCTTTACAGACAAAAGGCATGGTTATCACAATGGATCACAATATCTTCATGTTTATCATCATGGATCACAATACAGTCCATTAAATGTAAATATACCTGGTTAAAAGCTGGGTGCCAGACAATCATATCTTCATCAATGAATAATTCTTTCCCTTTTGGAGCACTGGGATCCAAGTATCCAACTCTAACTTTCTGAAAAGATCTGTTAGGGAATGTGATCAGGTTGATGATGTCAAATCCACCCATTGCCTCCCCTTTCTCATTCAGGAACACTCTCTCCCCAGCCAAATTGTTAAAAGAAATGCCTTGAAGAAATGGATGGAGCTACTTGAAAGAAAATGAGAGAGGGAATTGGAAGGATAACAATAGAGAGGAGACCAGCTTATTCAAATTTATTCACTCATTTTTCCCATTCTTGTAATAATGCTCAAATAAGAATATTGAGAAAATTGATAATCTATATTGCATGGAAATGTATAGGTCTATTCTATTATTAATTTGATCTTATTTTAAGGAAATATAGGAATCAATAAGAGAAAAATGAAAACAGAATATTTTGAATATGATTTCTATTTACTGTTCAGGTTGGTCAACCCTAGACACCCTATATTGTGTTATCCTCCATTTTTCCTCTTCATAGTTAGCATTTGAGAGCCTAGGACCTGAAAAATTTCCTTTAGTCGGATTTTAGAGATTCAAGCATTCTTTGCTAGGTAGATTTACGGGAGGAAGAGGAGGACAACAGGAGCATGAGGAGGAAAGAGATAGAGAGAGACAGACAGACAGACAGAGACAAAGAGACAGAGAGACAGACAGAGACAAAGACACACAGAGAAGAGAAAACAGTATGTTCAGGTTCTCAACCCTGAAATATCCATGAGCTAAGTAGACATATATTGGAGAATAGATTATATGTACATAGATCTGAAATCACACAGACAAGAATTCCAAATAATTCTTACAAGTATGAACATGAAAATTATGGAAGATTTTTAAGGGAAAATTCCGCAGATTCTAACAGAAATTCATTATTGAACTACATTTCAACAAGATAATAGCAGAGCTAATTTTGTTTCTGAGAGTAGTACAACTTCATGAGGTAATTTGAGAGGGGAAATTTGATCCTTTGTACAACTGGATGACTTCATACTCCATTAAAACCAGTGTGCCAAAGGATTGTGTTCTCCTCAGTGGTCAGTTCTTTTCCTTTTGGAATGCTAGAGTGTAATTTTCCAACTTTAACTCTCTGATAAGATCCACTTGGATCCACTTTTTTTGGCTGCAGCACCTGCTGACTCATAGTTACCTGATTGTGCAATAGGACTTCAAGATCCTTCTCACACTTACTACTATTGTGCAAGGTAGCACATATATTGAACCTGTGCGTTTGGTTTTTTTGTTTTTCTTTGTTGCTCTTTATTCCAAGAAGAAGAAAATGTCAACTTAGAAAAAAAATCAATAATTGAAATATGCAGAGCATATTTATTTTATTAATTAACAATGATACAAACTTTAAAGCACCAAACCCTGCAACTCTCTTGGTGGTTTACCATAAGTCTCAAAATCAACATATCTTCACAAAAATAATTTGGCTATATCAGCAAAGAACGACTATCATAAAACTAATTCCCCTGTCTAACAGCCAAGTCTTTACTAAATTACAAAAATCTAGTGAAGTGAAATGTTTATGTTTTAGAACAGTGGTTCTCAACGTTTTTAATGCCGTGACCCCCAACTGGTCGTAAGTCGAGGACTACTAAACCAGTCGTAAGTCAAGGACTACTCAACTGGTGCATCACCATTTGCAGAATGGGACTTTTGGCGGGCTCAGCAGGGCAGAGACAGCCTGGACAATTCCTATTGGCTTTTGAAAGCCAATAGAATTAGACTCTATTCAAGAGAGTCTATTCTATTGGCTTTCAAAAGCCAATAGAATAAAAGGGAGTAGCACAGCTAAGGAAAAGGGGAAAAAAATGGCAGACTGCGTTGTTTGGCGACCCCCGTGTAATGGTCGTTCGACCCCAAATGGGGTCCCGACCCAAAGGTTGAGAACCACTGTTTTAGAACATCCTGCAAGCTTCAATGCATTGTGACTTAATACTTTTTAGAACCACGATAAATAAATCTATAAGACAGGACAAATATAGATAGAAATAGAATGGTTATTTATGGAATCAAAAATAACACAAAAGTCCTATTGAATAGATTTAAATTTGCAAAGACATGGGTTTTTTTATCCTCCTTTGTTCTATATCTTATAATCAGCTGTTACATTAATAACTTTCGTTTTCAATAACTGCATTGATCTGTGGAGGAAAATCCATATTAGAGTATGGAGAAGAAGAACTATTCAATGAAAGAAAAGATTTGGTTTGGCAAGCAGACATTACCTGCCAAGGTCGCAGATTTGAAAATTCAAAGTTTTTAATTCTTCTGTGTTGGGATTTTGATCTCACTGCCTCCTGCAATGAATGTGCCACTGCATAAAAAGCATTGTAGATACTGTAGCTTTGGGCAGTCATCTGCAACTCAAACAGAGGAGCAGGCAGAGTCTCCAAATTCTCTTCTCCACTGCAAGTCTCATTGGACACTGAGGGTAATTCTTCATTTGAAAGTGAACAGTCGAACAATTGCTCCCAAACTTCTTGAAGAAATCCATCTTTGTGGGTTGAAGGTTTGATGACTTGAATAAATTCTTTGAAGCCTTGAATTTCTCTTGAATGAACTGTAAAGGAAAGAGACCCATGGAACAACTGGACATCCCAAGCCCTTTGAAGTCCTATAAGTATGAAATCAATTGGATACATCAGGATCCAAACCTTTCTAAATGATGCACTCTCTTTATTTTCATAATCATATAGAAATACAACAGTTCTGAGCCACAGAATTGTGAATGATTCACCATAGACAAGAAGAACATTGGCCTTCTGATCTATCAGTTGATTAGAAATAGTTAAGATCACATCAAAAAATTCTGAAATTTCTTCTAACTGGGCTCGTTGTGGAACTCTTTGTGTGAAAGACAAACAGATCCCATTTTGAGAAAGCAATGGATGAAGTTTCTGCAAGAAAATTTCTCCCTTATTTTTATCAAAGGTAAAGACTCCAATCCACCTCCATCCAAAATGGAGCAGAAGGTGTATAACACCCCTATACTGATGTTCCTCTTTGGGGACCATGCAGTAAAGTGAAGATAACTTAGTAGCCTGGAACTCTTCTTGAGCAAGGGAACCGTAGGTCAACAAAAGAAATAAAGGAGAGCCATTATTCATAAGAATGAAGGAAAAATATATGGAAACTGAATGAACTCTAATGGGTGCTAATTCCAAAAGTCTCTTGTTTTTTGTACTGGATTGGACTACAATACCTTCTATGTACCCTTCCAACTCTGTTATTCATTTATTCTCTTATTTTCTTATTTTCTTATTCATTACAAAAGAACAGAAGTTTCTCTCTTGCTGCTCTCCCCCAAATTACCTGTGGAATCTTGAAGAGATTTATACTTTCTGCCATATAGGAAGAAGTAGAGGCATCTAACCCTCCAATGATGCCCATGAGATTCTTCTGGTTATCACATTTGTAGTTAGGAAAAAATCCCTTAGATTTGAAAAGCAGGTCCAGAGTGGTGTGATAGGTCATCCTTGGGTTGTAGTAACTGTCATAGATGTGGAACCCAAGAGTGGCATTAGGTAAGATCTGGAAGTCTTCATTGATGTCCTTCACAGCAAAGGCCAAGGCAAGGACGTGCTGGTAGAATTTGGTGACTACGCTGCCAAAAGATTAAATTTCACAATTGAAGAAGTAATTTTAAAGCTCTTATAATCTGGCATAATTTCTAAATGAATAATTAACATTTCTGTCACTGATGGAAGTAGGAAGATGAGAATTATGAAATACTAAAATGTTGGAATAATTTTTACAGAACGTTTCCATGTATTTCCATGATTTGCAACTTATAGGTATTGTGACAAAGATAGTTGCCTTTTCAAGATACATTCTATTAATGTAGCACAAAATACAATGCAAACAGAATAAGCAAATATCATTGATTTCTTGTGTGTAAGTTTTGTACAGAGCTAAATGCAGAGTAATAAATAACCTGACTTAAAAAAGACTTACTTCTTTTGAAGAACATATCTTTTATGAATGGAAAAAGGAGAATCGTATATTTTATGAGAAAGAAAACTTAATGAAAAGAAAGTGATTTCTTCTCCAACAACCAGATACGTTCAAAAGACAAAACAGGCTTTGATGACATGCAAAACTGACATTTATGCTCAAACTATTTTTATTCATATAAACAATTACTGGCAATATGGCTAAGAATAGAAAAAATATGCAAAAAAATATCATTACACTGGTAAGTCATAAGATTTTAGAGAAGGATGGTCCTTAAATTCAATTTCATAAAAGTTGTAAAAAATTTGAGACACCATCCCACCAATGACGAGATCCCCAGGCTGGAACCACTCATGTGGAACAGGGAAAGCTTCACTTGCAGGGCACCTCAGAGTATCTACTTTGTGTACCAAGAAAATCAGAAGGAATAACATCTTTATTCTATTGTTTGGTTGTCTGGGTCTATCGTTCAAAGATAAGTTCTGGCAGATAATACAGGAGGGAAATAACTTGTGGAAATGAATCTCAGAAAGTCAGCATTACCCTTTGCTACCTCCACGTGGCTCTAGTAATATTTATATGAATTGTTTCTCAATTCCTATTCCCTTCTGCACAGAACGTTTGATATTTTCACCTGCTAAAATAATAGAGTGATTTCAGTAATTCATAAGTGTCATAATTACCTTTGGAATATTGGCAACCTGGCAATTGTTCTTTGTATGTCTGATTAACATCTTTCTTTTGGGTGTCCTAACAAGTGACTGAAGTTTAACCTGTTTTGAAAATACAGGGAAGATGTTTGGGAAAATGGACTTTGGTGAGAATTTTATTAAATTGATAATTGATAGCACAGAAAGGCCAAAGATAATTGGAAATGGAAGATTAACAAACATTGTGAGATAAAGAAAGGAAAAATTCAATAATATTGCCTTTCCTCACTATTAATTATGTTAACTTTGGAAATATTGAAATGAGAGAATTGCTGAAGTGAGGGTTAAAAGATAAATAGTAGATTATGGGACTTTTATGATGATTTGATTCTACTTTTGAGATCTTTTATATGGAACAGAAATATTAATGGAAGACTGAAAGCTTTTGGCACATTAGCCAGTTTTAAAGTTAACAACCATACAACAATAATGTTAACAAAAATATGAAAATAGAATACCATATGAAACTATTTAGAAAATTCTGATGTTAATGTTGTGAAAAAAGTAAAATATTTACGTATGAATGATATGTTATTTCAGAACAGTTAAGACATGGAATGAAATTAAGAAAAACATGCTAAGATGAATTACATTTGTCAGTGTAGGAAAAAATATCTGGTACAAGAAAAAATGAAGTTATTGCCTAGGATAATATTTTTGTTTCAAACGATATATATTTTGACTACTGATTTGTCATTTAAACAATGCAGAATTGATTGAAGGAATTGGCGTATGTAAGAAAAAGAAAATACATTTATTTGCAGATCATACATTACTAACGTTTCAAAATCCCATAGCTGCTATAGAGAGGGTATATTCACCTTTAAATGAATTTGGGATATATATTGGATTGCAAATACATTGGGAAAAATCAGAAATGATGTTATATAACTATAGTAAAGAAGAAATGGATGTATTGAAAGAAAAATATAAATTAAAAATAGTAGATAGTATCAAATATTTAGGTATTGACATTCCAAAAAATATTCAAGAATTAAAGAAGATAAACTATTAAAAGTTAAAGAAAGATATAAAAGATAAAATGGATAAATATGGAAAAGTAAAATTATCATTGTTGAGTCCTCGGCTTAATGGCGAATGAGCACAGAACATCTCGTGGTTCCCACAAGTCTTTTATTGCAGTCTCTTCTACTCCGTTACAGCTCTGAGGCTCGCAGGACTCTCTGCCTTTTTTAACAATGTTCCCCGGGCAGAATGGCAACAATTAGGTGCGCTCCATGCCTAGCACATGCAACTGTCCGGGACCATTGCAACGTCCCTAGCCTGCCTTTGCAGGCTCAGGACACAACACAACTTTCCCCCGGCTAAGACTAATAAACTATATTGATAGTTACACGCGACCTCAACACAAGCATGGTGTGCCAATCCATGCTCCAAATGGTACCGGGCTATTGTTCTAGGATTAATAACCAATGCCCGTATTTCCAATTTTCCCAACAGCAGACACCCTCTCACTGTTTCTACTTTGCCAGCAGAGTTACAAAATCCTCAAAATACCTGGGAGTTCTCTTGACTCTCTGTGACCTCCTTAGAATCTTAGAATCCCCAATTTCTTTTTGCACAGAGGATGACATGAAGTTGCCCCCCCTTTCAGACCATGGTGGTCCCCGTGAACCATGCCCCATTGCCTGGTCTGCTTGCTTGCCCACTGGGCTCGTCAGACCAGGACTTTGTTCTCCCAATAACATGGTTGACCTGCCTAGTTGTAGGCTCTCTGGCCCCTCTAATAAACTGCCACTGTTAGGTAACTCTGTGGAGCCTTCCAGGCCCACACTGGACCTATCAATGGACTGCATTCCTTCGCTCCCCAGCCCCGTAACGGGATTGTCTGGGGTTTCAGTATTTCCCCAAAACTCAGTTGCCCCCCCCATCTGTGCCGGAGGTGTCAGAATTGGGATTTGCCTCTCCGACCACCTCCCTGTGTGAATGCTTCCTTCTGGAAACAGTAGCAGTACTGGGCCAAGTAGACTGTTTGTGCCAGCTCTATAGCAATGTTTGGGTTCTTAGGATGCTCCCGGTTATTCTCCCTGACTGGAATGCTGAATGGTATTGGTGAATGATGAGTATGCCCCCTGGGTGACTCCCTGCCTGGAGTAGTCACTGGTGCCTGTGTGCTTTCTTGTTCCCATGGATTCCTGTTTGGAACACTTGCGGAACCTTGGAATAGGCCGTCTGTGGCCTCTCCGTTGGGCCCCGCCTGCTGCCAACATCCATCCCTTTGCCCATAGTGGTCCCCCTCCCCCCCTGGAAAAGGCCCAGGAGTTTCCGAGGGTAAGTCCAGTCTTGTACGCAGCTGGTTGATATGCCGCCGAAGGACACGACCATCATCCAACGAGACCTTGTATGACAAAGGGCCAGTAACCTTGCATACTACAGCAGGAACCCACAAGTGACCAGGCCCATAATTACGGGTCCATACCAGGGCACCCACTTGCAGATACCTCGGTGTCCTGGGTTGTGTAGCCTTAGGAGGCAGTCTGTCCGAGTGCAACCTGTCAAGTTTGATGATCAGTTTCCACCCCCAGCGAAGTTCAGCTGGGCTTTTCCCCGTGGAAGTTGAAGGTGTGGTGCGGTACGCAAGAAGAAAGTCTGCCAACCTGTGGTGCCAGTCCCTGTAGGTCAGTTTCTTTAAAGCATCCTTGGTGATGCGAATCATCTGTTCAGCCATAGGTTGGTGGAAAGGTGGAATGGTGCAGAGGTGGCATGATGAATCATGTTGGCCTGTAAGAAAGCTTGGAATTCAGAAGAAGTGAATTGGGGGCCATTGTCAGACACCAAAACATCCGGAAGCCCATGTGCAGCAAAAATCCCCCTCGGTACTTGAATGGTCTTGGCAGCAGTGGTTGAAGAGACAGGTACAACCTCAAGCCACTTTGAATAGCTGTCAACAAGGACCAAGAAGAATTGACCCTGAAAGGGCCCAGCGTAATCAATGTGCACCCTAGACCAAGGTGACTGTGTTTCCTCCCATCTATTTACAGGAGCCTGGGGCATTTCTGGGCGTGAGCGCTGACACAGGTGGCATGCGTGCACCTTAGCCTCTATTTCCCTGTCTAACCCAGGCCACCACAAATGGCTGCGCGCAAGCACCTTCATTCCTACAATGCCAGGATGGCCCTCTTGAAGGGAAGCCAAGACCCTAGACCTCATTGTGGTAGGAATAACAACTCTGCTGCCCCACAGCACACAACCCTGAAAAGTGGATAACTCATGTTTCTTAAGCCAGAAACTCTGAAACTCAGTACCTGGACAACTCTCTGGCCATCCAGACAAAACCCAGGATAATACACGAGTGAGTGTGAGGTCTGTGGCTGATTCAGCAGCCACATCCCTGGCATTTAAAGGTGACTCAGGCAGCACCTGAATGGAAAGGATGTTGATGGCAGGGACAGAGTCAGCCTCTACCACTTGTAAGGGTAATCTACGAGGCCATCAGCATGGCCCATTTCTTTGCCAGCTTTGTGAACTAAAGAAAAATCATAGGCTGACAGAAAGGTGGACTATCTCAGCATTCTGGGAGAGATGATATGGGGAGTTTATTTGTTTGTAGTAAACAACCCCAACAAGGCTTATGGTCAGTGTAGACCATGCAATGTCTGCCATATAAAAAATCATGGAATTTTTTAATTCCAGCAACAACAGCTAAGGCTTCCCTGTCTATCTGGGTATAGTTTCGCTCAGCAGAAGACAAGGTTCTGGAGTAATATGCAACAGGAACCTGAGTTCCACCAGGTCTAAGATGGCTAAGAACTGCTCCCACCCCATAAAGGGAAGCATCACAAGCGATGCACACAGGAAGAGTTTCATTAAAATGTGCAAGCACAGTATTGGATGTAAGTAAGGCCTTAACCTCATTGAAACTTGCTTCATGTGCTTGCGACCACTGCCACACTGCCTGTTTGTCCAAAAGCCTATGCAGTGGCTCAGCTATATTAGCTTTGTTAGGGATGAATGCATTGTAGAAGTTCAAGAGGCCCAGAAAAGCTTGTAGTTCAGCTTTAGACTTAGGCCTAGGAGCTTGCATAATAGCCTTTAATTTAGACTCAGCAGGATGAATGCCATTGGCATCTATTTTGAATCCCAGGAAATCTGTAGAAGACACCCCAATTTTACATTTGTCTTTTTTAAGCTTGAGGCCTGTTTTCCTGAACCGCAGCAGGACAGCTCTCAACCTCTCAGCTAAATTTTGAGTGGAGTCTCCAGCTATTAAGACATCATCAAAATAGGGGCAACCCCTGGTATACCCCTCAAGGTATTTTCCATTACGCTTTGGAAAATTCCAGGAGCCACATTTACTCCAAATTATAGTCTTTTGACTTTGAATGCCCCCCTGTGTGTTACAACAGTTTGTGCTACAGCAGCAGCTTCATCAACAGGTAACTGTTGATAAGCTTGTGCTAAATCCAGTTTTGCAAAAACACGCCCCCCCTTGAGGGAGGCCAGAATATGACTGACTACAGGTACAGGATATGCATGCTGTTGCAATGTTTTGTTTAGAGTGCATTTGTAATCTGCACAGATGCGAATGTCCCCATTAGCCTTAAGAGGCATGACTATGGGAGTTTCCCAAGGACTTGAGTCAACAGGATCTAAGACACCTTGCTGAATCAATTTGTCCAATTCAGCATCAATTTTTCCTTTTAAAGCAAAGGAAGGAGTGACAGTGGGGTCCAGCTTTAAGGAAACTGGGGGGCCTTTGTATGTACCCAGCTGAGGGCTGAAAATATCTGCAAATTCTTTGCAGACTTCCTGTAGACCTAATGTTTGCAAACTGTGAAGCCCTGTAACCTGTTTTCCTAAAGCCTCAAACCAATCGAGTCCTATGAGACTCGTGCGCTCACCCCCAACTACCAATACATCTAATGGACCTTCAAAATCCTTGTATTGTACATTAAGGGCGGCCTCCCCCTTAACACACACCTTGGAATTTTGAAAGTCTGTTAGAACTACATTGGATGGCCTAAGCTTGGCCTGGAACCCACTGCTAGAGCAAATCTTTCTGAATGTGTGAATGGAAATAATTGAAAGTGCAGACCCAATGTCTAGTTCCATAACCAATGGAACTCCTTGCAACTTCACCTTAAGTGACAGTTTCTTTTTAAGTGGCTTGTGTGTGCCTGTCCTATAAATGCTTCTTCGTGATGCACAGAAACCCACCATGTTTTGGCTGAGGACCCTGGTACCTTTCAGGCGCAATTCTTCTCAGGGTTGTACCTTCTGACAGCTCAGACACACAGCTGCTATGTGGCCTTGCTTTCCACATGCTCTACAGATTGCAGAACGGAACCTGCAGTCGGTCCTCTTGTGGCGACCTCCATACCCGAAGCACTTGGGTACAGCTGAAGACTTTTATTTGCCTTCCTTCTGTTTTCTTTCTTTGGCTGGGTAGAGATGATCCACCTCCTCTTCAGGATCCTCTTCTGAGCTCTCCTGGACTCCCTCATGGTGCATGGAAACAGCTTCTGTAGTGTTCCTGATAGGCCTCATGTTCTTGATTGCCCCACCTGCTGCCTCTTCTGCAGTAACCTCTCTCAAGGCATCTTGGAACGATATGTTTTCCTTTGCAAAAAGTCTCTGCTGCAAGTCTCTGTTCCTAAGCCCACATACAAATCGGTCTCTCAACCTTTCTTCTAAGTCTTTAAACTCACAAGGCTTAGCTGCTCTTCTTAAAGCTGCAATGTATTCTTTAGCTGATTCACCAGCTTGTTGATCCCTCTGTTCAAAAGTATGTCTCCATGCAATAACAGACAACTTGGGATGAAAATGTTCCTTTAGTAATTTTTTTAAATCTGTGTAAGTGACAGATTCAAGAGGTGCAGGGGCTACTAAATTTTCAGCAATTTCAAATGCATCTTGACCACAAACACACACCAAAGTAGCGGCCTTTAAGCCATCTTCTCTTACTTGATTTACTCTAAATTAATTTTCTACTCTGGCCACATAAGACTCCCATCTTTCTGGGTGCGTGACATCGAATTCAGACAGTCTCCCTATCTTTGCCATTGTCTCCTTTGTAAGGGAGGGGTCTATCAGCCAGCTTACCTCCAGCGATGCTGTACTGGCAGGCAGGTGCTGAATTTAACGCCGTCTTCCTAGCTGCTCTCAGGACTCCTGGGTAAGCTTACAATTCTTCTTAATCAATTGTAAGGCATCCCACCTTCGTCGCCAGTGTTATGTCCTCGGCTTAATGGCGAATCAGCACAGAACATCTCGTGGTTCCAACAAGTCTTTTATTGCAGTCTCTTCTACTCAGTTACGGCTCTGAGGCTCAAAGGCCTCTCTGTCTCTTTTAACAATGTTCCCCGGGCAGAATGGCAACAATTAGGTGTGCTCCGTGCCTCGCACATGCGCGCAAAGCCGGGGCCAGCCAGTCTGGTCCCAGGCAGTTTGCAACTGCCCAGGACCATTGCAATGTCCCGAGCCTGCCTTTGTAGGCTCAGAACACAACAATCATGGTTTGGAAGAATTGCAGCAATAAAAATGAATGTTTTACCAAAAATTAACTGTTTATTTTAGATAATCCCAATTAAGTTTTCAGATTAAGAATTAAAGGAAATACAGAGATCGCTGGAGGTGTATTCTAATGAAGGCAAGAAAGCAAGAATAAGTAAAGCTTTATGGTATGAACCATTAAAAAAGGGTGGGCTTGGTCTTCCAAATGTTAGAAATTATTGGGTAGCTAATTAAATAAAGGTGGTCCCAGATATTATAGTAGATAGAGATTTATTATGGAGCGATACAGAATTGAAGGAAGTAAGGGAAATAGGCGATCCTATAGAAACATGTTGGTTTTAAAATAGATATTAAAAATTGTTAAAAGAATTCAAAACCCCTTTTTTAAAAAACTGATAGAATTATGGGATAAATGGAAATACAGGTTCATGCCAGTAATTTTTCCTTTAATACCAGTAGTAGAAATGGAGAAAGTCAGAAATGAAGAAGCAATTTAGTTTTGAATATTGGGTCCTTGGTGCTCTCTGAAATAGGTTATTTGGTTGCAGCCTTTTCATTACTTGACTAGGTACAACATCATGGGAAACCCTTGAAAACCATTAGTTTTCATTGTTTTCCACAAGTACAGCATATGACATGAATGACAAGAGCTTTGCACCATGAAACAGATGGTTTTGAATTTGTTGTTATGAGTAGATGTAGAAGATCTACTCATAACAACATATGAAGTAACATATGAGGGAATTACTATTATTTAGTGTATGTGTAAATATTTAATAAGAAATATTTTTAATAAATAATTGTTTGGAAAGACTTGCCTCCCCCTTTTTAAATATATTTTTGATATGATCCAAAATTGATTTAAGAACCCATTATTTCAGGCAGATTGGTTTGTCCTGTAAAGGTGATCTATTTATTTATTTCTTTGGACAATGAGTGTAAATGCAACAGCATGAGGATTCCTTTTGGAATGTGCAAACATAATAAGTCTTAATAACAATAATAATCCTCCATTAATTGTCCTTTCACAGAAATTAAAACTATATGTATACAGGAGATAGCAAACAGTCTGTTGATTGTCAGCAATTTGCATAGTGAGAAAACTCACATGATGTACTAAGTCCTCTTTATTAGTTGCTCTCGCTGGTTTAACTCAGGCCTAAAAACAATGATGTAGCATTTTGGCAAAAATATGCATCCCAATAATGCAGCGCTGGAGGACAAGATGGAGAAGACCTCCACTGCTACCATGGCCTTGCCTTTTGTGCTCAGATAGGCTGGAAAGAAAGAAACCCATACACTACAAAAGGCCAACATGCTAAAGGTGATGAACTTGGCTTCGTTAAAACTGTTAGGTAATTTACGGGCAAGAAAAGCCACAACAAAGCTGGCGATGGCCAAGACACCCATGTAGCCCAAGATACAGTAGAAAAAGAAAGCTGACCCCTCATTGCACTGTAAAATCATTTGTTGGAGCTCTGAATGCATGTCCAACTCAGAGAATGGTGGATATGTTGACAACCACATAATACAAATATACACTTGGAAGAGAGAACAGGAAAGGACAGTACAAAAAGGCAATCTTTTCCCCACCCATTTCCTCATCTGAGATCCTGGTTTAGAGGCCATGAAAGCAACAACTACAGTGATGGTTTTGGCCAGAACACTAGAAATGGCTACAGAGAAGGTGATGCCAAAGGTTGGTTGTTGGAGAAGGCATGTCACCTTGCTAGGTTGGCTGAGGAAGAACAAAGAGGAGAGAAAACAGAGCTGAAGAGAGATAAGGAGGGTGTAGGTGAGGGACCGGTTGTTGGCTTTGACAATGGGAGTATCCCGGTGCTTAATAAATATTCCAAGTACCCAAGATGTCAAGAAGAAACAGCAAACAGCAGTCAAGGCTAAACAATTTCCTAAGATTTCTTCAAAAGTTAGAAAGACCATCATTTTTAGGATACATCCTTTCTTTTCTTTATTTGGATAATGATCTTCTGAACATTCAAAACAGTCATCCATATCTGGAAGAAAAGTCAAGGAATTTGTTATTTACCCATTCCAAATTTTTGAAAATATACATCTGATGGATGCCATGGTTACTATATGGTTACTAGTAGGATCATTTTTCTATGAAATTGCAGTTTTTTTCTCTATTGTATCTTTTAGGATTTCCATGCAAAAAGAACAATGGAAAGCACATATTGATTCTCTGAAATCAATATAGTCCATCTGGACTTTTTCCATTTTTTTCCCCAAAATTCTGATGATGAATATAAGGGAAGTAAATCAATATAATCCGTGAAATTACAATTTGATTCAGTTAAAATGTGAATAAGCTAAGGAAAGATTAATCTTTGTATTTAAAAAAATAAAAATAATAAAAAAAGAGTTTGGTCCAACAAGCAAAAAGAATGATCTGCTTTTATTTTCAAGATAATGAAATCCATGATCCCTATGCTCTATCCTGCCCTTTAGTGTTCTTTTATGATCTATGTGGAAAACATGGTTCTACAAACACCCACCCTATGTCCTTTTGAGGTTAATATACCTAATTCATTGACAAATCTTTCTTTGTTTGCTGAAACCTTTTTGCTTTCTCTTACATGTGGAAAAGAAGGGCCAGAATTAAAGGTTGTCTTTGAAAAGTAGAGATTAGGGGTCCTTAAATCTTATTTTCATAGGGGCCAAAAAAGAAAAATGATAAAGAAGTTACTGAATTAATTCAATGTCTGTAGACTCAAAGCAGATTTCATGTGCAGGTTTCTGGTAAGAGCAAACTTTGCTAGTTCCAGTACACTTTTTCTTTAAGTCCGAAGCTAATCTACAAATTCTAATTAGCTGGTGATCTCCCATTTAAGTATTCATTAGTCAGATAATAATAAGGTAGTCTTACAATGATTAAGATCACAAGTTATGAAGATGACAACATATAGGGGAGAGTGAATAAATAAATAAATAAATAATAGATGATATGATGATAGAAGATCTGAGACTCAATGGATCCATATTGGGGGCTTGTATTAGGGAATGCTAACTGCCAGAAACCTAGGAGCAAACTTTAACAGTACAGAAATGAACATTCACCTTTAAAGTTACTAATTATATTCATTCTAAAGTAGTTTATTACATTTTGTTTAAACCAATCTAATGAAAACTTGATGGAACCTCTAACCTACCATTTTGATTTGAAATCTTCCCTTCTGGACATGGAACACAGTCGTAGCAACAGAATTCTTTTTCTTCAACCCCTTTCTTCCAGTATCCAGGGGAACAAGGATCGTTACACAGAGAAATTGGAAGTACCTGGTCATAAACATAAAAGGTTTTCTAAGGGGAGATTTTTAAAACAGTTTCTAATTCTAATTTTGCTTCTTTATGTCAGGAAACAGAATAACAAGAGTTTGAAGGGACCTTGGAGGTCTTCTAGCACAACCCCTTGCGTAAGCAGGAGACCCCATACCAAGGGTGCCAAACTGTCGGCCCGCAGGCCAGATGCATCATACCGAAACCGCGCCCACCCCATTGCTGGCAATGGAAAAAAAGTCATGATACATCATTTCAAATATGAAAACCTGGGTTTTAGAGTGTCATGTCATATTATTAATTTGCTAAAAGCTTGAACACAGTCAGCATTTGCACTGAATACATCTCTTATTTTTTTTCAAAAAAAAAAAACCATTATATTTAGAAAGAGACTATGTTCAATATGCCTTTACATACAAAGTCATCTTCATGGTTATCATAATGGATCACAATACACTCCATTAAATGTATATATACCTGGTTAAAAGCTGGGTGCCAGATAATCATATCTTTATCAATGAATAATTCTTTTCCTTTTGGAGCACTGGGATCCAAGTCTCCAACTCTAACTTTCTGAAAAGATGTGTTAGGGAATGTGATCAGGTTGATGATGTCAAATCCACCCGTTGCTTCCCCTTTCTCATTCAGGAACACTCTCTCCCCAGCCGAATTGTTAAAAGAAATGCCTTGAAGAAATGGATGGAGCTACTTCAAAGAAAATGAGAGAGGGAATTGGAAGGATAACAATAGAGAGGAGACCAGCATATTCAAATTTAATTCACTCATTTTTCCCATTCCTGTAATAATGCTCAAATAAGTATATTGAGAAAATTGATAATCTGTATTGCATGGAAATGTATGTTGTTGTTGTTGTTGTTGCTGTTGTTGTTGTTAATTGCAAAGTCAGGTCCGACCCATCGCAACCCCATGGACAATGTTCCTCCAGGTCTTCCTGTCCTCTACCATCTTCTGGAGTCCATTTAAGTTCACACCTACTGCTTAAGTGACTCCATCCAGCCATCTCATTTTCTGTCATCCCCTTCTTCTATTGCCCTCAATCTTTCCCAGTATTAGGCCCTTCTCCAGTGAGTCCTTCCTTCTCATTAGGTGGCCAAAGTATTTGAGTTTCAACTAGAGAGCAGTCAGGGTTGATCTCTTCTAAGACTGACTGGTTTGAATGCCTTTTCTGTCCAAAGGCCTCAATTCTTTGTCGCTCAGCCTTTCTTATGGTTCAACTTTCACATCCATACATTGCAACTTGGAAGACCAGGGCCTTGACTATTCTATTATTAATTTGATCTTATTTTAAGGAAATATAGAAATAGCATCAATTAATAAGAGCAAAATGAAAACAGAATATTTTGAATATGATTTCTATTTACTGTTCAAGTTAGTTAACCCTAGACACTATATATCTTATCCTCCATTTTAGCTCTTCATAGTTAGCTTTTGAGAGCCTAGGATGTGACAAATTTCCTTTAGTCAGACTTTAGAGATTCAAGCATTCTTTACTAGGTAGATTTAAGGGAGGAGGAGGAGAACAACAGGAGCATGAGAAGGAGAGAGAGAGAGAGACAGACAGAGAGATAGAGAGAGACAGAGAGATAGAGAGACAGACAGAGACAGAGACAAAGACACACAGAGAGGAGAAAACAGTACGTTCAGGTTCTCAACCCTGAAATATTTATGAGCTAAGTAGACATATATTGGAGAATAGATTATATGTACATAGATCTGAAATCACGCAGAAAAGAATTCCAAATAATACTTGCAAGCATAAACATGAACATTATGGAAGATTTTTAAGGGAAAATTCCGCAGATTCTAACAGAAATTCATTATTGAACTTCAACAAGATAATAGCAGAGCAAATTTTGTTTCTGAGACTAGTACTTGTTCATGAGGTAATTTGAGAGGGGAAATTTGATCCTTTGTACAACTGGATGACTTCATACTCCATTAAAACCAGGGTGCCAAAGGACTGTGTTCTCCTCAGTGGTCAGTTCTTTTCCTTTTGGAATGCTAGAGTGTAATTTTCCAACTTTAACTCTCTGATAAGATCCATTTGGAAAAGTGATCAAGGTTTGAGGTCAAGGCCACCTGTCTTTTCTCTTTTACCCTTAAATAAAGCTGTTTCTTCAACTGAGTTGTTGAAAGAAATGCCTTGAAGAAATGAGGAAAGGATGATAAGAAAGAGGGCTCAAAAAGAAAAAAAAATGTAGTAGGGATAAAAGCATGAAAAGGATTGCCTTTCTTTTATTCCTAATTTCTGGGATACCAAAGAAATTTTCCATCTTAAAATGAATAGAATAGAATAGAATAGAATAGAATAGAATAGAATAGAATAGAATAGAATAGAATAGGAAGGGAGCTTAGAGGTCATCTAGTGATTCTAGTCCAACCCCACTGCTCAAGCAGGAAACACTATACCATTTCAGACAAATGGTTGTCCATTCTCTTCTTAAAAATTCCAATGTTGGAACATTTGCAACTTCTGGAGGCAACTCTCAAGATTTCTCTTTCCATTATATATTCAGGTTAGAAAGTATTTAATATTTATTTGTTATGTGTATGTAGGGGTGTGGGTCTATACATATGTTGTATATAGTATGTTTAGGTCTGTGTCATGTATGTGTTTCACTTTGAGAGCGGACAACTAAATTTCATTTTTTGATGTGTGCCGTTGTGCCCCCAGTTAAAAAAAAATGACAATAAAAGTTATCTATCTTGTTCCGTTGATTAATTGTTCTAACTGTTAGGAAATGTCTCCTTAGTTCTAGGTTTCTTCTCTCTTTGATTAGTGTCCATCCATTGCTTCTTGTCCTGCCTTCAGGTGCTTTGGAGAATAGCTTGACTCCCTCTTCTTTGTGCAATACCTGAGATATTGGAACAGTGCTATCATGTCATCCCTAGTCCTTCTCTTCATTAAACTGGACATACCCAATTCCTGCAACAGTTCCTTATATGTTTTAGCCTCCAGTCCCCTAATCCTCTTTGTTGCTCTTCTCTGTACTCTTTCTAGAGTATCAACATCTTTTTTTGCATTGTGGTGACCAAACCTGGACGCAGTATTCCAAGTGTGGCCTTACCAAGGCATTGTAAATCAAGATCATGTGATCTTGATTCTATCCCTCTGTTAATGAAACTTAGCACTGTGTTGGTCTTTTTGGCTGCAGCATCCTGGTTACTCATAGTTATGTGATTGTCCACTAGCACTCCAAGATCCCTCTCACAGTTACTACTACTTTGCGAGGTAGCACATATACCATATATGCTGGCGTGCAAGGCGACCCAGCGTATAAGACGACCCCCATTTTGTCGCCGAGCTGCATTCCTAGAACGTTGTCTTATACGCCGGAAACTACCAGGATTTCCAGCGTATAAGACGACTCGGCATATAAGATGACCCCTGCTTTTGGTGCCGATTTTAGCGCTTGCGGAAGTCGCCTTGTACGCCAGCATATAGGGTATATTACCTGTGCATTTGGGTTTTTTTTGTTTGTTTGTTTTTGTTTTTCTTACTTTTTATTCCAAGAAGAAGAAAATCAATAACTGAAATATGCAGAGCATATTTAGTTTACTAATTAATGAAGACACAAACTTTAAAACACCAAACCATGCAACTCTCTTGGTGGTTTACCATAAGTCTCAAAATCAACATATCTTCATAAAAATAATTTGGCTATATCAGCAAAGAACGACTATCATAAAACTAATTCTCCTGTCTAACAACCAAGTCTTTACTAAATTACAAAAGTCTAGTGAAGTGAAATGTTTACATTTTAGAACAGCCTGCAACCTTCAGATGCATTGTCACTTAATTCTTTTTAGAACCAGGATGAATAAATCTATAAGACAGGACAAATCTAGATAGAAATAAAATGGTTATTTATGGAATCAAAAATAACACAAAAGTCCTATTGAATAGATGTAAATTTGCAAATACATGTTTTTTTAAATCCTCCTTTGTTCTATAACCTATGATCAACTGTTACATCAATAACTACATTGATCTGTGGAGGAAAATCCATATTAGAGTATGGAGAAGAAGAACTATTCATTGAAACAAAAGATAGGTATGGCAAGGAGACGTTACCTGCCAAGGTCGCAGATTTGAAAATTCAAAGTTTTTAATTCTTCTATTTTGGGAGTTTGATCTCACTGCCTCGTGCAATGAATGTGCCACTGCATAAACAGCATTGTAGATACTGTAGCTTTGGGCAGTCATCTGCAACTCAAACAGAGGAGCAGGCAGAGTCTCCAAATTCTCTTCTCCACTGCAAGTCTCATTGGATACTGAGGGTAATTCTTCATTTGAAAGTGAACAGTCGAACAATTGCTCCCAAACTTCTTGAAGAAATCCATCTTTGTGGGTTGAAGGTTTGATGACTTGAATAAATTCTTTGAAGCCTTGAACTTCTCTTGAATGCACTGTAAAGGAAAGAGACCCATGGAACAACTGGATATCCCAAGGCTTTTGAAATCCTGTCAGTATGAAATCAATTGGATACATCAGGACCCAAACCTTTCTAAATGATGCACTTTTTTTATTTTCATAATCATATAGAAACACAACACATCTGAGCCACAGAATTGTGAATGATTCACCATAGACAAGAAGAACATTGGCTTTCTGATCTATCAGTTGATTATAAATAGTTGAAACTACATCAAGAAATTCTGAAATTTCTTCTAACTGGGCTCGTTGTTGAACTCTTTGTGTGAACGACAAGCAGATCCCATTTCGAGAAAGCAACGGATGCAGTTTCTGCAAGAAAATTTCTCCCTTATTTTTATCAAAGGTAAAGACTCCAATCCACCTCCATCCAAAATGGAGCAGAAGCTGTATAACACCACTGTATTGATGTTCCTCTTTGGGGACCATGCAGTAAAGTGAAGATACCTTAGTATCCTGGACCTCTTCTTGGGCAAAGGAGCCATAGGTCAACTACATAGAAAAAAGGGAGACTCATTATTCATGGCAATGAAGGAAACTGAATGAATTCCAAAAATGAATTCTAATATTACAAAAGAAGGTAATTTTCTCTCTTACTCTCTTACCCAAAGTACCTGTGGAATCTTGAAAACTTTTATTGTTTCTGCCATATAGGAAGAGGTATCAGACACAAGTGCTCCAATGACGGCCATGAGATTCTTCTGACTATCACATTTGTAGTTAGGGAGAAATTCCTGAGATTTAAAAAGCAGGTCAAGAGTGGTGCGATAAGTCATCCTTGGGTTGTAGTAACTGTCATAGATGTGGAACCCAAGAGTGACATTAGGTAAGATCTGGAAGTCTTCATTGATGTCCTTCACAGCAAAGGCCAAGGCAAGGACGTGCTGGTAGAATTTGGTGACTACGCTGCCAAAAGGTTAAACATCCCCATTGAAGAAGTAATTTTAAAGCTCTTATAATTTGGCATCATATCTAAATAAATAATCAACATTTCTGTCTCTGATGGAAGTAGGAAAATGAGAATTATGAAATACTAAAATATTGGAATAATTTCTACAGAATATTCCATATATTTCCATGATTTGCAACTAATAGGTATTATGACAAAAATTAGTTGCCTTTTCAAGATACATTCTATTAATGTAGCACAAAATACAATACAAACAGAACAAGCAAATATCATTGATTTCTTGTGTGTTAAGTTTTGTACAGAGGTAAATGCAGAGTAATAAATAACCTGACTTAAAAGAAGGCTTCTTTTGAAGAACATATTTTTTATGAATGGAAAAAGAAGAATCATATATTTTATGAGAAAGAACTCAACTTAATGAAAAGAAAATGATTTCTTCTCCAACAACCAGATACGTTCAAAAGACAAAACAGGCTTTGATGACATGCAAAATTGAGATTTATGCTCAAACTATTTTTAGTCATATAAACAATTAAAGGCAATATGGCTAAGTATAGAAAATGTATGCAAAAAAAATCCTTACAGTGGTAAGCCATAAAGTTTCAGAGAAGGATGGTCCTTAAATTCAATTTCATAAAAGTTGTAAAAAATGTGAGACACCATCCCACCAATGACGAGATCCCCAGTCTGGAACCACTCATGTGGAACAGGGAAAGCTTCACTTGAAGGGCACCTCAGAGTAACTACTTTGTGCACCAAGAAAATCAGAAGGAATAACATCTTTATTCTATTGGTTTGGATGTCTGGGTCTATCGTTCAAAGATAAGTTCTGGCAGATAATACAGGAAGGAAATAACTTGTGGAAATGAATCTCATAAAGTCATCATTACCCTTTGCTACCTCCACGTGGCTCTAGTAATATTTATATGAATTGTTTCTCAATTCCTATTCCCTTCTGCACAGAACGTTTGATATTTTCACTTGCTAAAATAATAGAGTGATTTCAGTAATTCATAAGTGTCATAATTATCTTTGGAATATTGGCAACCTGGCAATTGTCCTTTGTATATCTGATTAACATCTTTCTTTGGGATGCTTTGGAGAATAGCTTGACTCCCTCTTCTTTGTAGCAACCCCTGAGATATTGGAATGCTGCTATCATTTCACCTCTCATCCTTCTCTTCATTAAACTAGACATACCCAATTCCAGCAACCGTTCCTTATATATTTTAACCTCCAGTCACCTATTCATCTTTGTTGCTCTTCTCTGTACTCTTTCTAGAATCTCAACATCTTTTTTACATCATGGTGACCAAAATTGGATGAAATACTCCAAGTGTGGCCTTACCAAGGCATTGGAAAGTAGTATTAACACTTCACTGGATCTTGATTGTCTCCTCGTGGGCTAGCTTCTCTCCGCCGGTAGACCCTTATACGGGTTGATAGTTGCCCTGGTGGGCACAACTAATGTTGAGGAGGCTCTGCTCAGTTAGAAAGGAGCGGCGGCTCCTCCAGCTATCTGAGCTAAACTCCGAGGGCCGATGGAGAAGATTGGCCAGTAAAATGGCCGATCACCTAGCCTCACCAACCGCAAGTCAAAAGAACAACTAAGCATGAAGAACCACCATGGAGAATCCGGGTGAGACCTTTCCTTCTCTCACTATCCTGACTTTTCCTGTAACTTGACTATTTCCTTTTATTAAGAAAGCGGCGGTTGCCTATCAGAAAGAAGAGCTAAAAAGAAAAAGACTAATAATTTTTGTGGTTGTTTTTTTCTAATATTGGACTTCTGTTGGGGGGATTTCAGGGAGAAAGAAGAAAAAGGGACATTGTTACTTTGTTTTTGTTTTTTTAATTTGACAATGCTGGAGATACCTCTCTTGTTAACTTTAAAAAAAAAGAAGAGAGAGAAATTTTTTTAATTTTGTTAATTTAGAAAAAAGACTTTATAACCCACGTAGGACATTTAGTGGTGAAAAACAAAATTGTAACTGTACTTCTCCCTGTTATATGAAGAGGGATTGGATTTTCATATGATAATAAACAAGAAAGACAACTTGACAGCTGGATGGTGAAGTTGGCTACTAGACCTTTGGAGGTGGACATTTGTGGATCTTTTTCAAATACAGTCTCTGATAAACAAAAAGGCTAATCTACCACCAAAATGGATGAAAGTAATCCGCATCTTGACTATGATTTAATACTGGAAAAAATATTAGAACTTACAGAAGACTTTAAAACTTATTGGAAACCTTGGAGAAAATCTAATGATGCTACCTTGGAACTTCACATTGATCCTCCAATAATGAATCAAGTTATGGAACAAGGAACAATAGAAGAAGAACAGAGTAATTCTGAACAGGCCTCTATAGTTCAAGACATATAACTCAAAAAGACAGAGATACTATGCTTACAATCCAATTGTAAATCTACATTGGGAGAAAAGGTGGATCCCACTGAGCCAATTTATTGTACACAACATTACCTACAATTAATGGATAACTTTGATGACCAAGAAGTAACTGTAATTGACTCAGTTCAACTACCAAAAATAACAAAGATTGATATTCAGACACTCTCCTCTGGAAATTACAATAAAGAGGATAATTTACTTATAACCATAACATCGAGTAAAAGTCAATATAATACTCAGATGATATTGGCAGAAAGGGAAAGAAATTTTGTGCAGTTTGAATCGGTTACAAATTTTTGAACTCAAATTTTGAAGTTCGATAACCGAAAAGCTTTAACATGGGAATTAACTTGGCATAGAAAAAAAGCCAGAGTCAGGTTTAAATGTGACATAAAATGTTACTTGATGGGTTAAAAAGGCTTTAGAGATTTTGTCTGATTTAATAATGAATGAAGGATGTGAATTTATTGTTATTATAGTTGATAATTATTTGAGGGAGTAAACCTTTTCAGGGTGTAAAAAACTTTATAGATGTAGATTGATGAAATGATAGAATATAGTTTTAAAAATAGAAATGTATTTTTTGAATTTACATTATAATTTTAAATATGATAACTATGTTGTAATAGAGAGAGAATTTGTCTGATTTAATTACAAATGAAGGATGGGAATTTCTTGATATTATAGTTGATAACTGTTCGAAGATGTAAACTTTATTAAGGGCTAAAAAGTTTTTTTATAGATGTAGATTGATGAAATGATAGAATATATTCTTAAAAATAGAATTGTATATGTTGGACTTATACTATTATTTTAAATATGATAATTATGTTGTAATAGAGAGAGAGGAAGAGATATTTGTGATAGGGGAAAAATTTTCAAAGAATGATCTATTATTAAGGAGACCTGAAATCCCAACTATATATTTATTAAAATGTAATTGGAGTATGATAACTGAAATTAGTAAAGCTTAAAAAAGGATATAGGTTATTATAATCGCATGTGATTGATGATTTTTGTTTGATTGAACTTCACCTAAAATTGTGTTAATTTTAATAAGCAATATTATATTTAGGAAACAGAGAGGAAATTTTTGATAATTAATTTGAGCTATACTTATATGATTTTGTCTTTGAACGATTTGACATCCTGACCAAAAGCTTGTGTCCTAAGCTTTTCCAAAAGCTTGTGTCCTAAGCTTTTGGAAAAAGAAATGGAAAAAACCAATAAAACTTTTTATTAAAAAAAAAGATTCTTCTGTATCTTAAGCCGATCTTCTGGAGTATTGGCTATTCCTGCCAGCTTTGTATCATCTGCAAATTTGATGTGTTCCCCATCTATCCCCTCATCCAAATCATTGAAGCTGTTGAAGAGCACTGGGCCCAGAACAGACCCTTGGGTACCCCACTACACACTTCCCTCCGTGTAGATGCAGTTCCACTGAAGACCACATGCTGAGTACAGTTGGACCGCCAGCAACGAATCCATCTGGTGATAATGCTGTTTAACCCACATTTTTTTAAAATTTTACCAAGTAGTAGGTTGTGGTCTACTTTATCAAATGCCTTACTGAAGTCTAAGTTGTTCTATTCTGGGCCCTGTGCTCTTCAACATCTTCATCAACGATTTGGACGAGGGGATAGATGGGGAAATCATCAAATTTTCAGATGACACCAAGCTCTCCTTGATTTCACATGAATTACAACTGTGGTCCCAGTTAGATTAAATTTGTGTCCTTCTGAGTCTTTGTGGATGGACATGAGGAAAAGTGGGTCATGGCTTTTGATGGCCAGGAAGTGTTCATGCAGTCTGGTTGATAGCTTTCTTCCTGTTTGACCTATTTTCACAGTTGCTGCACTATGAGCCAGAAAGAACTATGTGGGCCAAACAGAAAGAAAGCTATCAACCAGATTGCACAAACAGTTATTTTCTAACTATTATAGTGTATTTTTGCTTATTATTTTAATATGTTTTGTGGGTTTGTGATCTGCAAAGTCATTTATTCACCCTTCCAACAAAAAATGTACGTTTGTATTGGGTACCAGATTGGGGAAGTTTGCTTCTTCCTATAAATGTATTTAATTGATGTTTCTGAACAATGATTATAATAAAGTTTTAATCTGAGTTTATTTCTATGAGTTGACACGCAATACATTGAGTATAATTCAATGTAATTGCTATCATTCCCTATGCTTAATGACTTCTACAGAAATAAATGGCTATGTCAAATTGCCGATTGTTCATCTGCAGGCATAGCATTCTTGTATTATCCCTGGAGATAGTAAATCTCCATTTATGTTTTGGCTTTAGTTCTGGTGGCTTTGGTTATCAAATATTAAGTTACATAATTATTGTATTTTAAAGATGAATGGAGAAGTAACACATAAGGGAATTACTATCATTTAGTATATGTGTAAATATTTAATAAGAAATATTTTTAATAAATAATTGTTTGGAAAGACTTGCCTTCTAATTTCAAATATTTATTTATTTATTTATTTATTTTATTTCTAAAATTTATATGCCGCCCAATCCCAAGGGACTCAGGGCGGCGTACAAAATTAAAACAATAATATGACAATAAAACAATAAAATAAATACATTCATACAGCATGTCCGATCATATCCCGCCCCCCCCCGGGGACATCAGCCCCAGGCCTGCCGGAACAGAAGAGTTTTAGTGGCTTTCTTAAAGGCCGGCAGGGTGGGAGTAGTTCGAACCTCGGGGGGAAGTTGATTCCACCAGGTCGGAGCCACCACAGAAAAGGCCCTTCCCTGAGGGCCCGCCAGCTGACATTGTCTGGCCGACGGGACCTGAAGGAGGCCCAATCTGTGGGACCTCACTGGTCTCTGGGAATTGTGCGGCAATATGCGGTCCTGTAAGTAACCTGGCCCTATGCCATGAAGGGCTTTAAAGGTGATAACCAACACCTTGAATTGCATCCGGAGACCCACAGGAAGCCAGTGCAGCTCGCGGAGGATAGGTGACACGTGGGCATACCTTGGCGCGCCCACAATCGCTCTCACGGCTGCATTCTGAACCAACTGCAGCCTCAAACACTCTTCAAGGGTAGCCCCATGTAGAGCGCGTTACAGTATTCCAGTCTTGAGGTGACAAGGGCATGAGTGACCGTGAGTAAAGCCTCCCGGTCCAGATAAGGCCGCAACTGGTGCACCAGGCGAACCTGGGCAAAGGTTCCCCTGGCCACAGCCGATAGATGTTGTTCCAAATTTAGCTGTGAGTCCAGGAGGACACCCAAGTTGCGTGCCTGCACTGAGGGAGGTAAATTTACCCCCCCCAGGACTAATGATGGACCATCCAGTTGACCTTTGGGAGGCAAGACCCAGAGCCACTCGGTCTTGTCAGGGTTGAGTCTAAACCTGTTCACCCCCATCCAGACCCTCACATTTTCCAAGCACCGGCACATCACGTCGACTGCTTCACTGAAAGGATACGGGGTGGAGATATACAATTGGGTATCATCCGCATACTGATGATACCTCACCCCGTGTCGCCGAATGATCTCACCCAGCGGTTTCATGTAGATGTTAAAAAGGAGGGGGGACAGGACCGAGCCCTGAGGCACCCCATGATTGAGGCGCCTAGGGGTCGTTCTCTGTCCGCCCACCAACACTGACTGTGACCTGTCAGAGAGGTAGGAGGAGAACCACCCGAAATACGGTGCCGCCCACCCCCACCTCTCCGAGACGACGCAGAAGGATACCATGGTCGATGGTATCAAAAGACGCTGAGAGGTCAAGAAACATCAAGATAGAGGAATGACCCCTATCCCGGGCTCGCCAGAGGTCATCGGTCAGTGCGACCAAAACAGTCTCAGTGCTGTAGCCGGGCCTGAAACCACATTGAAAAGGGTCCAGATAATTAGTTTCATCCAAGGATCACAAGAGTTGGGACGCCACCACCTTCTCTACAACCTTCCCCACAAAGGGGAGGTTGGAGACAGGACGAAAGTTCTTCAAAACAGCTGGGTCCAGGGAAGGCTTCTTGAGGAGGGGCCTCACCACCGCTTCCTTTAAAGGTTGCGGGAAAGACCCCTCCATCAAGGAGGTGTTGATTATCGCCTGGAGCCAGTCTCGTGTCACCTCCCTACTGGCAGAAACCAGCCAGGAGGGGCACAGGTCCAATAAACAGGTGGCGGCATTCATTGCCCTCACAGCCTTGTCCACTTCATCAGGGGTCACAGGCTCAAACTCGCTCCAGATAATATGACTAAGACCAGCCCCCGGCAACTCGGCTGGCACTGCCCAGTCGGAGTCCAGGTCTCTCTGAATCTATATTTTTGATATGGTCCAAAATTGATTTAAGAACCCATTATTTCAGGCAGATTGGTTTGTCCTGTAAAGGTGATGTATTTATTTACTTCTTTGGACAGTGAGTGTAAATGCAACAGTATGAGCATTCCTTTTGGAATGGGCAAACAGACTTAATAACGATAATAATCCTCCATAAATTGTCCTTTCACAGAAATTAAAACTTATGTATACAGGAGATAGCAAACAGTCTCTTGATTATCAGCAATTTGCATAGTGAGAAAACTCACATGATGTACTAAGTCCTCTTTATAAGTTGCTCTCTCTGGTTTAACTCAGGCCTAAAAACAATGATGTAGCATTTTGGTAAAAATATGCATCCAAGTAATGCAGCGCTGGAGGACAAGATGGAGAAGACCTCCACAGCTACCATGGCTTTACCTTTTGTGCTCAGATAGGCTGGAAAGAAAGAAACCCATACACTACAAAAGGCCAACATGCTAAAGGTGATGAACTTGGCTTCGTTAAAGCTGTCAGGTAATTTACGGGCAAGAAAGGCCACAACAAAGCTGGCGATGGCCAAGACACCCATGTAGCCCAAGACACAGTAGAAAAAGAAAGCTGACCCCTCATTGCACTGTAAAATCATTTCTTGGAGCTCTGAATGCATGTCCAACTCAGAGAATGGTGGAGATGTTGACAACCACAGAATACAAATACACACTTGGAAAAGAGAACAGGAAAGGACAGTGCAAAAAGCTAATCTTTTCCCCACCCATTTCCTCATTTGAGATCCTGGCTTAGAGGCCATGAAAGCAACAACTACAGTGATAGTTTTGACCAGAACACTAGAAATGGCTATTGAGAAGGTGATGCCAAAAGTTGGTTGTCGGAGAAGGCAGGTCACCTTGCTAGGTTGGCTGAGGAAGAACAAAGAGGAGAGAAAACAGAGCTGAAGAGAGATAAGGAGGGTGTAGGTGAGGGACCGGTTGTTGGCTTTGACAATGGGAGTATCCCGGTGCTTAATAAATGTTCCAAGTACCCAAGATGTCAAGAAGAAACAACAAACAGCAGTCAAGGCTAAACAATTTCCTAAGATTTCTTCAAAAGTTAGAAAGACCATCATTTTTAGGATACATCTGTTCTTTTCTTTATTTGGATAATGATCTTCTGAACATACAAAACAGTCATCCATATCTGGAAGAAAAGTCAAGGAATTTGTCCGCTACCCATTCCAATTTTTTGAAAATATTCATCTGATGGATGCCAGCTAAATATGGTTACTAATAGGATCATTTTTCTATGAAATTGCAGTTTTTTTCTCTATTGTGTCTTTTAGGATTTGCATGCAAAAAGAACAATGGAAAGCACATATTGATTCTCTGAAATCAATATAGTCCATTTGGACTTTTTCCATTTTTCTCCCAAAACTCTGATGATGAATAGAAGGGAAGCAGAAATACTGACTCTGAGTGCAAATCAGTATAATCAGTTAAATTTCAATTTGATTCAGTTTAAATGTGTATAAGCTAAGGAAAGATTTATCTTTGAATTTAAAAAAATAAAAAAAGAGTTTGGTCCAACAAGCAAAAAGAATGATCTACTTTTACTTTCAAGATAATGAAATCCATGATCCCTCTGTCTATCCTGCCCTTTATTGTTCTTTTATGATCTATTTGGAAAACACTGGTTCTACAAACACCCACCCTATGTCCTTTTGAGGTTAATATACCTAATTCATTGGCCCAATCTTTCTTTGTTTGCTGAAACCTTTTTGCTTTCTCTTACATATGAAAAAGAAGGGCCAGAACTAAAGGTTGTCTTTGAAAAGTAGAGATTAGGGGTCCTTAAATCTTACTTTCATAGGGGCCAAAAAAGAAAAATGATAAAGAAGTTATTGAATTTATTGAATGTCTGTAGACTCAAAGCAGATTTCATGTGCGGGTTTCTGGTAAGAACAAACTTTGCTAGTTCCAGTACTTTTTCTTTAAGTCCCGAGCTAATCTACAAATTCTAATTAGCTGGTGATCTCCCATTTAAATATTTATTAGTCAGATAATAATAAGGTTGACTTACAATGATTAAGGTCACAAGTTATGAAGATGACATCATATAGGGGAGACCAGAAAACAATTTTCTTTTTTTAAAAAAATGTCATGTATTTGTTTAATGAGTGAACACTCTTATGGGGAAAAAAAACTCCACCAAAGGTAAATGAAGTTGAAAATATGAAAAACAAATAAATAGATAATAGATGATATGATTATAGAAGATCTGTGACTCAATGGATCCATATTGGGGGCTTGTGTTAGGGAATGCTACCTGCCAGAATCTTAGCGGCAAACTTTAACAGTACAGAAATGAACATTCACCCTTAAAGTTACTAATTATATTCATTCTAAAGTAGTTTATTACATTTTGCTTAAATCTATCTGATGAAAACTTGATGGAACCTCTAACCTACCATTTTGATTTGAAATCTTCCCTTCTGGACATGGAACACAGTCGTAGCAACAGAATTCTTTTTCTTCAACCCCTTTCTTCCAGTATCCAGGGGAACAAGGATCATTACACAGAGAAATTGGAAGAACCTGGTCATAAACATTAAAAGGTTTTCTAAGGGGAGATTTTTAAAACAGTTTCTAATTCTAATTTTGCTTCTTTATGTCAGGAAGCAGAATAACAGAATAACAAGAGTTTGAATGGACATGGCAGGAGACCCCATACCAAGGGTGCCAATCTGTCAGCCCACAGGCCAGATGCTTCATGCCGAAACCGCACCCACCCCATTGCTGGCAATGGAAATATAGTCATGATATATTGTGATACATCACATGACGTTGTGAGTTTGACACCCCTGCCCTATACCATTCCAGACAAGTGACAGCCCAGTCTCTTCTTTAAACCTCCAGTAATGAAGCACTGATCACTTCTGTAGGCAAGCTTTTGCTTTGCTTAATTGTTCTCAATGTTAGGGAATTTTTTCTTAGTTCTAAGTTGCTTCTGTTCTTGATTAGTTTCCACCTATAGTTTCTTGGCTTTCCTTCTGGTGCTTTGGAAAATAGATTGATGACCTCCCCTCTTCTTTGTGGAAGCCCCTCAAATTGACTTTTCAAATTTCTAGTCAATTTTATCAAATGGGTTTTTTTTATAAAGATGTTGAAATTACAAGGATGGGTAATAAGATCTGCTTGCAGAAGGGCAGGGTGAGTAAATGCTTTTGTGTGATGACAATCTTATGGAAACAAGGTGACTCCGGTGATTTCGAATGGAAATGCAACTCAAATATGAAAACCTGGCTTTTAGAGTGTCCTGTCATTTTATCAATTTGCTAAATGCTTGAACACAGTCAGCATTTGCAATGAATACATCTCTTATTTTTCTTTTTTTTAAAAAAAAAAAAAACCCTTATATTTAGAAAGAGACTATGTTCATTATCCCTTTACAGACAAGGACATCTTCATGGTTATCATAATGGATCACAATACAGTCTATTTAATGTAAATATACCTGGTTAAAAGCTGGGTGCCAGACAATCATCTCTTCATCAATGAATAATTCTTTCCCTTTTGGAGCACTGGGATCCAAGTCTCCAACTCTAACTTTCTGAAAAGATCTGTTAGGGAAAGTGATCAGGTTGATGATTTCAAATCCACCCATTGCTTCCCCTTTCTCATTCAGGAACACTCTCTCCCCAGCCGAATTGTTAAAAGAAATGCCTTGAAGAAATGGATGGAGCTACTTCAAAGAAAATGAGAGAGGGAATTGGAAGGATAAGAATAGAGAGGAGACCAGCATATTCAAATTTAATTCACTCATTTTTCCCATTCCTGTAATAATGCTCAAATAAGTACAGTATATTGAGAAAATTGATAATCTATATTGCGTGGAAATGTATAGGTCTATTCTATTATTAATTTGATCTTATTTTAAGGAAATATAGGAAATAGCATCAATCAATAAGAGCAAAATTAAAACAGACTATTTTGAATTTGATTTCTATTTACTGTTCAAATTGGTCAACCCTAGATACCATATATTGTCTTATCCTCCATTTTTCCTCTTCATACTTAGCTTTTGAGAGGCTAGGACCTGACAAATTTCCTTTAGTCAGATTTTAGAGATTCAAGCATTCTTTGCTAGGAAGATTTACGGGAGGAAGAGGAGGAGGATGAGAACAGGAGCATGAGGGTGAAAGAGAGAGAGAGAGAGAGAGAGAGAGAGAGAGAGAGAGACAGACAGACAGACAGACAGACAGACAGACAGACAGACAGAGAGGAGAAAACAGTATACTCAGGTTCTTAACCCTGAAATATCCATGAGCTAAGTAGACATATATTGGAGAATAGGTAATATGTACATAGATCTGAAATCACACAGACAAGAATTCCAAATAATTCTTGCAAGTGTGAACATTATGGAAGATTGTTAAGGGAAAATTCAGCAGATTTTCTGTATACCATAACAGAAATTCATTGTTGAACTATATTTCAACAAGATGATAGCAGAGCCAATTTTGTTTCTGAGAGTAGTACATGTTCATGAGATAATTTTAGGGAGGCAGAGCCAGCTTTCAGATGGAATGGCTGCGTTTAGACGGCACTCCGAATAAGCTTGCCGATTCTACCGCCGCTTCCCACGCTCGGTGGGCTTTCTAAAGCCCCCAATTACTCAAAGGGAGATTGGAAAAGGAGGCACCCAGAAGAGTGGTCCTGGACGGCAGTCCAAACCATAAGAAGCAGGAAAGCTTTGGAGAAGTTGAGCAGGAGAAGGAGACGGCCCAGAATGGCAGCCGCTAAGGAGTGAGAGCTGTCAACTGGATGAAAATATCTGTAATTTAGTGGGAAAACGATACAACAAACCTGGTGGTGTGAGTACCCAGCGAGCCTTTGCAAGTGATCCAGTGCATAAAACCATTCTGGAGAATCTCAAAGAAGAAAAGATTAACGGATAAGGGTGGTTTTTCTTTCTGGGCCTTTCAGCAAAGGTAAGAAGAAGGTTAAAAACCTGAAAAGCGAAAGTACTGACTGAGCAGAGAAAGTGGACATTTTGAATAAAAATGGAGGAATAATAATAATAATAATAATAATAATAATAATAATAAAGTTGGAAGGGACCTTGGAGGTTATCTAGTCCAACCCTATGCTCAGGCAGGAAACCCTATACCATATCGGACAAACTGATTAATATTAAATGAGGGAAGAGAGACACCTACAAGTTAAGAAGGAAAATACGCATAGAAATAAAGTAAAGAAATTGCTCTAAAAGTACTCTAAAAAATAAAAAGGGTAAGCTGTAGCTGAATTGAGGGTTCAGGCAAATAAGAATTAATTGAATATAACCTATTATATGACTGCACCGGAAAAGACTTATTAGGAATAAAAAGTTGAAAATTTAAAGAAGGTGAGAAAAATCATTTACTTATCTACCTTGCTGAACACCTCAATACCTATAACTATCAAGAGACTAATTGTAAAATTTGGACTTTATTGCTAATGAATTGAACATTTGTCATAATACTTAGGCGAACCAACTGTTACATTATTATTATTATATACTATTATTTAGATAAATTAGACTTGCAGTGGAACATGAGCATTTGAAATTGATAAATACATCAGACTGTTAAGTACTGTATATTAAAAGTGCCAGTGTTAGAGGCTTTATGTTATGTTAGTAATAGAACATAATACTTTTAAGATATAAGGTATCAGTGATCATAATATCAGAAGAATAACAAATCTTTCAGGTGTGGTGGAAAGAAAAGACAAAAACTGTACATAAGTGGTGGGCTGGTTGACATCACTCTGAAAGATGACAAGCATCCCCAACCTAACACGAGCTGGGACTGGAAGAAAACAGATAAATCAAGCAACATTGGTGGAACTAAGCCCAGTAGGACAAAGATCGATAGAAGAGATGATGCCAAGCGAAAGAGCAGGCGCACTCAAAGATCTACAATTGATGTTACAATCTGTGCAAGAGGTTATGTTGAGAAACCACAAACACTTGAAAAATGAAATAGGCAAAATAAGGAACGAAACCGAAGAACCCAAAGAGAAGATTGGAGCAATGGATGGGAAATTCGAATGCTTCCAAGAACAAATACTGAAAAATGAATAGAAACTATTAGAAATGGAAGACAGAACGAATAAGGAGGAAAAAAGAGTAACAAGCAAACAAAAAATTGAAAAAAAACTCTGTTATTTTGCTAGAGACAGAGAAAGCAGACCACTACTTAGGTTTTCATGAAAGAAGAGAAAGGGGAAGAGCTCCCAGAAATGATGATGGACATGTCAGTGAGAGTTTTAGGAATTGAGAAAGAAAAGATGGCACATGAGATAGATGAAATAGATAGCATACACACAAATTATGCAAGAAGAAACAACCTATCTAAGGAAGTTCATATTAGATTCGCCAAGAAGTCAGTTAGGACAAGATCCTGCACAGAACCAGAGACAACCCAATAGAATATAAAGGAAAACAACTAACAGTGTTTAAACAAGTCCCCAGGAGGGTAAGAGATCTTAGAAGGCCCTATCAACAAATCACATTGAAAATAATAATACAAAACATTAATTTTAGGTGGCTGATGCCAGGAGGGATCCTGATGACTTGGCAAGAAAAAAGATACAGGCTGGACACGATAAACAAAGTAGAAGGGTTTTTTCAGCAATATCTAGGTGGCAAAGATGAATTAGAAGAAAGAGAACTAAGAGAAGAAGATATTACAGAGAGACACAGCAGAAAGGCACGAGAAGCACAAAGCAAAGAACGGGAAATTAAGAGAAGAGAAAAAATGAACTATGGCAATGATGACATGAAAATAGAGATAAAGAATTTAAAGAAGATGGATTGACGAGACCGACAAGTTTAAAATATAGGCAGTAATGTGGAAGAACTAACAGTACTATCACTAAATGTAAACGATTTAAACTCCCCGGCTAACAAAAACAAAATTTTGAACAAGCTTAGTAAGAAAAACTTAGAGATAATAATCTTACAAGAAACATATATAAAAAAACAGCACTAAGATCTATTAAACTACCCCAAGTTAGGAACTAAATTTGTATCAATCTCACAGCAGAAAAAAGGAGGAATAGTGATATATGTCAAAGAAAGAATCTCAGCAAAACAAATTTATCAGGACAAAGAAGGTATAATACTGATAATTGAAATTTCCCTGAATAAAAAAAAAGTCACCCTGGTAGGAATTTATGCCCCCAACGAGAGACAAAGACAATTTTACAAGAAATTAGATAAGATCATCGGTGATATCAAAAATGAGAACATGTGTTTAATTGGTGACTTCAATGCAAGTGTAGATAGAGAATTAGACTATAAAAGTGAGAATGCAAGAAAAGGAACTAAAAGAATACTACCTGGTACTTTTTTTTAAATGGCGGAGGAACTTAACATCCAGGATAGTTGGAGGGAGAGAAATTGGGATGTAAAACAATTTACATATTATTCAGGGCATCACCAATCTTGGTCTAGAATTGATATGGTCTGGACAATGAAAGAATTAAATTCAGATGTAGATAATGTAACAATAGATACCAATACATGGGCAGACCACAATCCTATTATAGTGAAATGGAAAGGACAGAAAACAACAAGAAGGTGGACCTTAAAAAGGCAATTTTAAATCAGAAAGAATTCAAGTATAAGATGAAAGAACAAATGCGGATATTCTTCCAGACAAATAAGAAACAGGAGACTAATACCCAAAATCTATGGGATACAGCTAAAGCAGTCTTGAGAGGAACTGCAATTACATACATGGCCAATGAAAATCAAAAGAAAAGGTAGTACCAAAAAGGTTTAGAGGAAGAACACAAAAAACTGGAAACAGAATAACAAAAAAAAAACAAACCCACAATGTAGGGATCTAAAACGACAACTAGATCTAAATAAACATAACTTGAATATCATAGAAAAAGAAAAATTGGCACAAAAAATAAAAAGTATCAGACAAAATTTTTTGGAACAGGCAAACAAACCCAGGAGATGGTTGGCTTATAGACTGAAAAAAAAAAAAGATAAAAGATGGATTAGTAAAATGTGCAATGAAGAGGGGGAGATGGTACACCAGACTGAAGAAAAAAGCATGTGACATATGAATTCTTTAAAAACCTCTATAAAGACGATGAAAAGATCAGTGAAGGAAGAATGTTACAATAGCTTATGAATGCTGATCTGCCGGAAGTCCTGGGAAGAATTCCAAAATATATTAAATAAGGACATAACACTTCAGGAAATTATGGAAGCAATTAAAAAACAGAAAAGTAATAAAACACCCGGCCCTGATGGATTACCATCTGAAATATACAAAAATCTCCAAGAAATTTAAGTGCAAGCACTCTCTAAGCGGTGTACACCAGTAAGCAATGTATATATATATTTACATTGCCCCCAACAATCTGGGTCCTCATTTTACCCCGGAAGGATGGAAGGCTGAGTCAACCTTGAACCGGTGAGATTTGAACCGCTGACCTGCTGAACAAAGTCAGCTAAAGTGGCCTGCAGTACTGCATTCTAATTGCTGCGCCACCTCGGCTCATTAGGATTATATTAGATACGCTAGAATTTTACGAATCGTATAATGAAAAACAAATGGCATTTATCTTTGTTGACGCGCAAAAAGCATTTCACAACATTAAATGAGATTTCATGTTGACCCAACTTAAACATATGGAATTTGGGGAAAGATTCATAAATATGTTCAAAGCAATTTATTCTAAACAAGAAGCAAAAGTAATTATGAATGGAGAATTAACAAAAAGTTCCAAATACAAAAAGGTACAAGACAAGGTTGCCCACTATCAGCATTATTATTTGTACTCTCTTTAGTAGTTTTAACAAAAATCATTCGAGAAGATAAACTGATTAAAGGCTTAGAAACTAAGAAAGAGATATTTAAATTACAGGCCTATGCAGATGATTTAGTTTTCATTTTGGAAGAGACTCTAGAGTCCGGCTCAAGACTATTACAGATCCTGGAAAACTATGGAGATGTAGCAGGGTTGAAGATGAACAAAGAAAAAAATAAAATGTTAGTTAAGAATATGACCAAATTACAAGAAAATGAGCTAGCAGAAAAAAATAATTAAATTATTTTTGACACCTTGCTAAGCATTGGTGGTACCCAAATATTGTCATGTCCTAAAAGGGGTACAATCTGTGAAAAGATTGAAAAGTGCTGATCCTAGTCCAATCCCCTGGTCAAGCAGGAAACCCTATATCATTTCCGACAAATGGTTGTCCATTCTCTTCTTAAAAACTTCCAGTATTGGGGCATTTACAACTTCTGAAGGCAACTTGTTCCACTGGTTAATTGTTCTAACTGTCAGGAAGTTTCTTCTTAGTTCTAGGTTGCTTCTCTCTTTGATTAGTGTCCATCCATTGCTTCTTGTCCTGCCTTCAGGTGCTTTGGAGAATAGCTTCTTTGTGGCAAAACCTGAGATATTAGAACACTGCTATCATGTCACACCTAGTCCTTCTCTTCATTAAACTGGACATTCCAGCAACTGTTCCTTATATTTTTTAGCCTCCAGTCCTCTAATCGTCTTTGTTACTCTTCTCTGTACTCTTTCTAGAAACTCAACATCTTTTTTACATTATGGTGACCAAAACTGGATGCAGTATTCCAAGTGAGGCCTGACCAAGACATTATAAATAAAAAGATCATGTGAACTTGAATTCTATCCCTCTGTTAATGAAGCTTAGCACTGTCTTGTTTTTTTTGGTTGCAGCACTCTGCTGACTCACAGTTACGTGACTGTCCACTAGCACTCCAAGATCCCTCTGACAGTTACTACTATTTTGCAACGTAGCACCTATATTATACCTGTGCATTTGTTTTGTTTTTTTTTTTTTGTTTGTTTTCTTTGTTGCTGTTTATTCCAAGAAGAAGAAAATGTCAGCTTAGGAAAAAAACAATAATTGAAATATGCAGCTCATCTTTATTTTACTAATTAACAATGACACAAACTTTAAAGCACCAAACCCTGCTACTCTCTTGGTGGTTTACCATAAGTCTCAAAATCAACATACCTTCACAAAAATAATTTGGCTATATCAGCAAAGAATGATTGTCATAAAACTAATTCCCCTGTCTAACAACCAAATCTTTACTAAATTACAAAAATCTAGTGAAGTGAAATGTTTATATTTTAGAACAGTGTGTTGAACAGGAAAAAAAGACTGCCTTCAGATGCATTGTCACTTAATTCTTTTTAGAACCAGGATGAATAAATCTATAAGACAGGACAAATCTAGACACAAATAAAATGATTATTTATGGAATCAAAAATAACACAAAAGTCCCATTGAATAGATTTCAATTTGCAAAGACATGGCTTTTTTTATCCTCCTTTGTTCTATATCTTATAATCAGCTGTTACATTAATAACTTTGGTTTTCAATAACTGCATTGATCTGTGGAGAAAAATCCATATTAGAGTATGGAGAAGAAGAACTATTCATTGAAACAAAAGATAGGTGTGGCAAGGAGACATTACCTGCCAAGGCCGCAGATTTGAAAATTCAAAGTTTTTAATTCTTCTGTATTGGGAGTTTGATCTCATTGCCTCCTGCAATGAATGTGCCACTGCATAAACAGCATTGTAGATACTGTAGCTTTGGGCAGACATCTGCAACTCAGAGGAGCAGGCAGAGTCTCCAAATTCTCTTCTCCACTGCAAGTCTCATTGGACACTGAGGGTAATTCTTCATTTGAAAGTGAACAGTCGAACAATTGCTCCCAAACTTCTTGAAGAAATCCATCTTTGTGGGTTGAAGGTTTGATGACTTGAATAAATTCTTTGAAGCCTTGAACTTCTTTTGAATGAACTGTAAAGGAAAGAGACCCATGGAACAACTGAACATCCCAAGGCCTTTGATGTCCTATAAGTATGAAATCAATTGGATACATCAGGATCCAAACCTTTCTAAATGATGCACTCTCTTTATTTTCATAATCACATACAAACACAACACTTCTGAGCAACACAATTGTGAATGATTCACCATAGACAAGAAAAACATTGGCCTTCTGATCTATCAGTTGATTAGAAATAGTTGAGATCACATCAAATAATTCTGAAATTACTTCGTACTGGGCTCGTTGTGGAACTCTTTGTGTGAAAGACAAGCAGATCCCATTTTGAGAAAGCAAAGGATGCAGTTTCTGCAAGAAATGTTCTCCCTTATTATTATCAAAAGTAAAGACTCCAATCCACCTCCATCCAAAATGGAGCAGAAGCTGTATAACACCACTGTATTGATGTTCCTCTTTGGGGACCATGCAGTAAAGTGAAGATAACTTAGTAGCCTGGAACTCTTCTTGAGCAAGGGAACCATAGGTCAACTAAAGAAATAAAGGAGAGCCATTATTCATAAGTACGAAGGAAAAATATATGGAAACTGAATGACCTCTAATGGGTTCTAATTCCAAAGGTGTCCTGTTTTTGTACTGGGTTGGACTAGAAGACCCTCTATTTACCAACTCTGTTATTCATTTATTCTCTTATTTTCTTATTCTCTTATTCATTAGAAAAGAACAGAAGTTTCTCTCTTACTGCTCTCCCCCAAATTACCTGTGGAATCTTGAAGAGATTTATACTTTCTGCCATATAGGAAGAAGTAGAGGCATCTAACCCTCCAATGATGCCCATGAGATTCTTCTGGTTATCACATTTGTAGTTAGGAAAAAATCCCTTAGATTTAAAAAGCAGGTCCAGAGTGGTGCGATAGGTCATCCTTGGGTTGTAGTAACTGTCATAGATGTGGAATCCGAGAGTGACATTAGGTAAGATCTGGAAGTCTTCATTGATGTCCTTCACAGCAAAGGCCAAGGCAAGGACGTGCTGGTAGAATTTGGTGACTACGCTGCCAAAAGGTTAAACATCCCCATTGAAGAAGTAATTTTAAAGCTCTTATAATTTGGCACCATTTCTAAATGAATAATTAACATTTCTGTCTCTGATGGAAGTAGGAAAATGAGAATTATGAAATACTAAGATATTGGAATAATTTTTAAAGAATGTTTCCATGTATTTCCATGATTTGCAACTAATAAGTATTATGACAAAAATAGTGGCCTTTTAAAGATACATTCTATTAATGTAGCACAAAATACAAACAGAACAAGCAAATATCATTGATTTCTTGTGTGTATGTTTTGTATAGAGCGAAATGCAGAGTAATAAATAACCTGACTTAAAAGAAAGCTCACTTCTTTTGAAGAACATATTTTTTATGAATGGAAAAAGAAGAATCATATATTTTATGAGAAAGAACTCAACTTAATGAAAAGAAAATGATTTTTTCTCCAACAACCAGATACATTCAAAAGACAAAAAAGGCTTTGATGACATGCAAAACTGACATTTATGCTCAAACTATTTTTATTCATATAAACAATTACTGGCAATATGGCTAAGAATAGAAAAAAATATGTAAAAAAAATATCCTTACACTGGTAAGTCATAAGATTTTAGAGAAGGATGGTCCTTATATTCAATTTCAAAGAAGTTGTAAAAAATTTGAGTCACCATCCCACCAATGACGAGATCCCCAGGCTGGAACCACTCATGTGGAACAGGGAAAGCTTCACTTGCAGGGCACCTCAGAGTAACTACTTTGTGCACCAATAAAATCAGAAGGAATAACATCTTTATTCTATTGTTTTGGATGTCTGGGTCTATCATTCAAAGATAAGTTCTGGCAGATAATACAGGAGGGAAATAACTTGTGGAAATGAATCTCATAAAGTCAGCATTACCCTTTGCTACCTCCACGTGGCTCTAGTAATATTTATGTGAATTGCTTCTCAATTCCTATTCCCTTCTGCACAGAACGTTTGATATTTTCACTTGCTAAAATAATAGAGTGATTTCAGTAATTCATAAGTGTCATAATTACCTTGGCAACCTGGCAATTGTTCTTTGTATATCTGATTAACATCTTTCTTTGGGATGTCCTAGTAAGTAACTGAAGTTTAACCTGTTTTGAAAATACAGGGAAGATGTTTGGGAAAATGGACTTTGGTGAGAATTTTATTAAATGGATAATTGATAGCACACAAAGGCCAAAGATAATTGGAAATGGAAGATTAACAAAACATTGTGAGATAAAGAAAGGAAAAAAGTCAATAATATTGCCTTTTCTCACTATTAATTATGTTAACTTTGGAAATATTCAAATGAGAGAATTGCTGAAGTGAGGGTTAAAAGATAAATTGTAGATTATGGGTCTTTTATGATGATTTGATTCTAGTTTTGAGATCTTTTATATGGAACAGAAGTATTAATGGAAGACTGAAAGCTTTTCGCACATTAGCCAGTTTTAAAGTTAACAAGCATACGACAATAATGTTAACAAAAATATGAAAATAGAATATCATATGAAACTATTTGGAAAATCCTGATGTTAATGTTCAGAAAAATGTAAAATATTACTATGTCTAATATGAATGATATGTTATTTGAGAACAGTTAAGACATGGAATGAAATTAAGAAAAACATGCTAAGATGGGAAGAATTACATTTGTCAGTGTAGGAAAAAATATCTGGTACAAGAAAAAATGAGGTTATTGCCTAGGATAATGTTTTTGTTTCAAACGATATATATTTTGACTACCGATGTGTCATGTAAACAATGCAGAATTGATTGAAGGAATTGGCGTATGAAAGAAAAAGAAAATACATTTATTTGCAGATCATACATTACTAACATTTCAAAATCTCATAGTTGCTATAAAGAGGGTATATTTACCTTTGAATGAATTTGGGAAATATTGTGGATTGCAAATAAATTGGGAAAAATCAGAAATGATGTTATATAACTACAGTAAAGAAGAAAGGGATGTATTGAAAGAAAAATATAAATTAAAAATAGTAGATAGTATCAAATATTTAGGTATTGACATTCCAAAAAATATTCAAGAATTAAAGAAGATAAATTATTAGAAGTTAAAGAAAGATATAAAAGATAAAATGGATAAATATCGAAAAGTAAAATTATCATGGTTTGGAAGAATTGAAGCAATAAAAATGAATGTTTTACCAAAAATTACCTTTTTGTTTTAGATGATCCCAACTAAGTTTTCGGATCAAGAATTAAAGGAAATACAGAGATTGCTGGAGGTGTATTGTAATGGAGGTAAGAGAGCAAGAACAAGTAAAGCTTTATGGTATGAACCATTAAAAAAAAGTGGGCTGGGTTTTCCAAATGTAAGAAATTTTGGGGTAGCTAATCAATTAAGGGTGGTCCCAGATATTATAGCAGATAGAGATTTATTATGGAGCGATATAGAATTGAAGGAATTAAGGGAAATAGGGAATCATATAGAAACATATTGGTTTTTAAAAGATATTAAAAATTGTTAAAAGAATTCAAAATCCCTTTGTTAAAAAACTGATAGAATTATGGGATAAATGCAGATACAGGTTCAGGCCAGTAATTTTTCCTTTAACACCGGTAGTAGAAATGGAGAAAGTCAGAACTGAAGAAGCGATTTAGTTTTGAATATTGGGTCCTTGGTGCTCTCTGAAATAGATTATTTCGTTGCAGCCATTTCATTACTTGACTAGGTATAACATCATGGGAAACCCTTGAAAACCATTAGTTTTCATTGTTTTCCACAGGCACAGCATATGACATGAATGACAAGAGCTTTGCACCATGAAACAGATGGTTTTGAATTTGTTGTTATGAGTAGATGTAGAAGATATGTTTATTTTAAAGAGGAACATTTGCATATTCCATATCAGTGGATGTAAATCTCCTATTGACAGATCCCAAAACAACTTGTCCATTTTCTGTTCCATGCAATTTTTCAATTTTCTTCTTCTTCATTTCTGTTTCCTTTACTAAAAGAAGATCCTTGACTTGCCACCATTTTAATGACCATTTAAAATTACAACACTGACATGGAATCTTAATGGCCTGAATTCACCACAGAAAAGAAAGAGAGTATTTCACTACTTGAAACAGCATAAGAATGGCATTGTTTGCTTGCAGGAGACTCATATTGCCGTGAAAGATCAAAAGTACTTGATTAGTTCTCAGTTGGGATTACATTTTATAGCCTCTGCCCCAGATAAAAAGGGGGGAGTAGTTATTTATGTAAGAAGAGATTTATCGTCTAGGTTAATTGAATCTGATATGTTATTATTGAATTAGTGCTACAAGGAAGATATGTTATTATTGAATTAGTGCTACAAGGCAAGAAATTTCTTATTATTGGATTATATGCCCCTAATCAACAACAAAAACAGTTCTACAAGTTGTTACATCACAAACTAACTCAATTGGATTATAAATCTGTTATTATGATGAGTGATTGGAATGGTGTTTTGGATTCAAGGAAAAACAAGAAGGGATTTTTCAAAACTTCCAATCATTCTAAATTACCTAAAGTTTTTTTTTAATTTGAAAGATAATTTGGAATTTAGAGACATCTGGCAAGAACGGAATATGGAGGATAGAGATTTTACTTTTTTTCGGTTAGGCATCAATCATTCTCCAGAACTGATTTTTTTTAATTACTACTGATCTTTTCTCCAGGGTCAAGAATGCTAAGATCTTTCCTAGAACATTGTTAGATCATAGTCCTGTATGATTGGAGTTATTTGCTGAAGATGGGAATAGAAGATCTTAGAGACTGAATGAAAATTTATTTAGATATGAGGGGCTTTCGCAGAAATGTAGAGAACATTTGAAGGATTTTTTTGTTTTGAATATGCATAAAGGTACTTGGATGGCTATGGTTCTGGATGCTAGTAAAGCTTATATGAGAGTGGTTTTGATTCATATGAATAATGGACATAGGCGTAAGCAGATGCAAAAACGTAAAGAGTTGGAAGAAGAGATTAAATTGAAGGAGAAGGCTTTTATTTTGAATCCATCAGATAATAGATTAAAGGTTTCTATAAATATGTTGAAAGAGCAATTTAATATGTTAATGCGATCAGATCGCAACTAATTTGTGTTATATGAAACATAACACGTTTTGTAATGCAAACAAGCCTAGTAGGTGGTTGGCTTATCAATTTCGGAAGAAACAGAAATCACTTATTATAGAGAAAATAGAATATAAAGGTAAAGAGGTATATCAACAAAAGTTGATTAAAAAGAGTTTTTTAGATTTTTATACAAAATTATATGCTAGTGAAAATATACAAGCTTTAGATATAGATAAGTACCTACAGGCAGCACATTTTCCTAGACTTTCAAATGAACAAGGAAAGGAGATAAATTGTTTAATTACTTCTGAGGAAATTATTTTGGCAATTAAACAGTTAAAAGTGGGTAAGGCTCCTGGTACAGATGGATTATTAGCAATTTATTATAAGATATCTGAAAAGATGATAGAACCATTAAAGGAACTCTTTAATAGTATCCAGATTGGAGGGGAAGTGCCTCCGTCTTGGATAAGGGCTTTTATATCACTGATTCCAAAGGAGGATCAAGACCTTACCCAGCCTAAGAATTATAGACCTATATTGCTTTTGAATACAGATTAAAGATTTTCTCAAAAATATTGGCAAATAGATTAATGCAAGTTTTGAAGCAAATGATTCATAATGATCAGTCTGGATTTATAACTGGAAGATATATGAAATATAATGTAAGACAAATTGTTAATTTAATTGAGTATTTAGATAAGAACAATCAAGTCCCTGCGGCATTGATATTTTTGGATGCTGAAAAAGCTTTTGATCAGTTGAATTGGCAATTTTTATTGAAAGCTGTTGATAAAATGAATTTTGGGGATAAATTTTTATATTCTCTTAGGGCTATATACCTACAACAATTGGCACAAATCATAATTAATGGGTGATTAACAGAGGCATTTAAAATTGAAAAGGGTACAAGACAGGGATGTCCACTGTCGCCATTGTTGTTTGTTTTAACATTGGAGATTTTACTGATTAAAATTCGTGAATCAACTATAATAAAGGGAATAAAAATAAAAAAGAATGATTATAGGTTGAGAGCTTTTGCGGATCACTTGGTTGTGATACTATCTCAACTGATTCAATCGGTTATAGACTTGATGGAAATTATAACAGTATGGGAAAGTTTCTGGTTTTAAGATAAATAATAATAAGACTAAAATATTCTCTAAAAATATGACTATGAAGGAAAAGGAAATGTTAGTTAAATTGACAGGTTTTGAAATAGTGAAAAAGGTTAAATATCTGGGAGTATATATTACAGCTTCTCATATAAAATTATATAAAAATAATTATGAGATATTATGGTTAAAAGTACAAAAGGACTTAAACAATTGGAAAAAAATACAATTATCTTTGTTGGGGAAAATTGCAGCTGTTAAAATGAATGTTCTACCAAAGTTTCTTTTCTTGTTTCAAATGATACCTATTTTGAAAAAAATGCCAATTTGGATGAATGGCAGAAGGGTATTAATAAATTTATTTGGGTGGGGAAAAAACCAAGAATTAAATTTAAGATCTTCCAAGATGCACGGGAAAGAGGAGGACTTAAGGCGCCTAATTTGAAATTATACTATGATGCTGTGGTTTTAACATTGGCTAGTGATTGGCTTAATTTAACAAATAAAAGTATACTTCATCTTGAGGGATGGGATTTATTATATTTATTTATTTATGAGACTTATATACCGCTTTAAATGCAAGCACTCTCTAAGCGGTGTACACCAGTAAGCAATGTATATATATATATATATATTTACATTGCCCCCAACAATCTGGGTCCTCATTTTACCTACCCCGGAAGGATGGAAGGCTGAGTCAACCTTGAGCCGGTGAGATTTGAATCGCTGACCTGCTGAACACAGTCAGCTAAAGTGTGTGGATGGCTATATGGGTGGCATGCATACTTAATTTAAAACAAAAAAGTTGATCAGGCTTTTGAATCTCATATTTTAAGAAGTGCTTTATTGCGTGTCTGGAAGAAGTATTATTATAAGTTAAATTATAAAATACCAATCTGGGGGATTACTGGACATGTGATAGAGGGCATATCTATGGGTGTGAATTTGGATAGGAATTCTTATAAGGAATTACTTAGATTGGTAGGGAATGATTGGCAATTAAAACCGTTAGTTGAGTTAAAGCAAGAAAATTTTGTACAGTCTTGGTTTCAGTATAATCAATTGTTGGTTAGGTGGAAGTTAGATCAAAAGGTTGGTATTACTTTAATGGATGAGAATTTGGTAAAACAGATTAAAGATCAAAATCGAACGCATATAAAGAGAATTTATAATAGAATTGGATTTGGAAATGGAATTAGTTAAAGATTGTATGATAAAGTGGGCTCAAAATATTCAAGAACCGATTCCATTGGATATATGGGGGGTAATTTGGATTAGAAATGTAAAATTTACCCATGCCCAAAATTTAAGAGAAAATTTTTGCAAAATGTTTTATAGATGGCATCTGGATCCTAAAAAGTTGTCTTGTATGTATCCTAATTTACAGCCCAAATGTTGGAGATGTGGTAGCTTCGATGCTACTTATTTTCATATCTGGTGGACTTGTAGAAATATAAAAGCTTTTTGGATTAAGATTTGGTGGAACATTCAAAAGATTTTCAGGAGAAAGATAAAGTTTACTCCACAATTATTTTTATTAGGTGTTATTGTAGATTGTGATACTAAAAAAACTAATTTGATGTTGAATTTGATAACAGCTGCAAGGTTATTGGTAGGGCAATATTGGAAGAAGGATTGTTTGCCTACTATAGAAGAATGGACGCTTAAGGTGTCAAATTTAGCAGAAATGGCTAAGATTTCTGCTTATCTGAAGAATCACTCACAAGAAAGATACATTTCGGTCTGGAGAAGATGGATAGATTATATTCAGAATAATTATGGGACTAAAAAGTTCCATCTAGTTTATGAGTAAATTTTAGAGTATTATTATTATTATTAATATTTTATTATAGTAAAATTTTTATTAGTTTTATTATTATTTTTAGTATTAGTATTGTTTAACAATTTGGATCCCCTTTATGGATTACTGCCTTGACGTGGCGAAGGGGCTTGCGTAACTCAATGAAGCTATAAGCTATGCCGTGCAGGGCCACCCAAGACAGACAGGTTATAGCAGAGAGTTCTGACAAAATGTGATCCACTGGAGAAGGAAATGGCAAACCACTCCAGTAGCTTTGCCATGAAAACCCCATGGACAGTACTAAAAGGAAAAAAGATATGACGCTGGAAGATGAGCCCCTCAGGTCGGAAAGTGTCCAATATGCTACTGGGGAAGAGCAGAGGGCTAGTACTAGTAGCGCCAGAAAGAATGAAGCGACTGGGCCACAGCCGAAAGGACGCTCAGCTATGGATATATCTGGTGGTGAAAGGAAAGTCCGATGCTGTAAAGATTTTTTCTCCATAGGAACCTGGAATGTAAGATCCATGAATCAAGGCAAGCTAGACGTAGTCAAAAAAGAGATGACAAGACTGAACATCGACATCTTAGGAATCAGCGAACTAAAATGGACAGGAATGGGTGAATTTAACTCAGATGACCATCAGGTATACTACTGTGGGCAAGAATCCTTCAGAAGAAATGGAGTAGCCTTCATAGTCAATAAAAGAATAGGAAAAGCAATACTGGGATACAATCCCCAAAATGACAGAATGATCTCAATTCGAATCCAAGGCAAACCATTCAATATCACAGTAGTCCAAATCTATGCCCCAACCACTGGTGCTGAAGAGGATGAAATTGACCGGTTCTATGAAGCCCTACAGCACCTTATAGAATTAACACCAAAAGATGATGTCCTTATCATCATGGGGGATTGGAATGCTAAAGTGGGAAGCCAAAAGATAACCGGAATAACAGGCAAGTTTGGCCTTAGAGTACAAAACGAAGCAGGGCACAGGCTAATAGAATTTTGTCAAGAGAATACGATGGTCATAACAAACACTCTTTTCCAACAACCCAAGAGACGACTCTACACATGGACATCACCAGACGGTCAATATAGAAATCAGATTGACTATGTGCTCTGCAGCCAAAGATGGAGAAGCTCTATACAGTCAGTAAAAACAAGACCAGGAGCTGACTGTGGCTCAGATCATGAGCTTCTCGTTGCAAAATTTAGGCTTAAATTGAAAAAAGTAGGGAAAAGCACTAGGCCACTCAGGTATGAACTAAATCATATTCCTGATGAATATACAGTAGAGGTGACAAATAGATTTAAGGAATTAGATCTGATAGACAGAGTGCCTGAAGAACTATGGATGGAAGTTTGCAACATTGTACAAGAGGTAGCAACTAAAACCATCCCAAAGAAAAAGAAATGCAAGAAAGCAAAATGGCTGTCTGAGGAAGCTTTGCAAATAGCTGAGGAAAGAAGGGAAGCAAAAGGCAAAGGAGAAAGAGAAAGATACACCCAATTGAATGCAGAATTCCAGAGAGTAGCTAGAAGAGATAAGAATGCCTTCTTTAATGAACAGTGCAAAGAAATAGAAGAAAACAACAGAATAGGGAGGACCAGAGATCTCTTCAAGAAAATTGGAGATATGAAGGGAACGTTTCATGCAAAGATGGGCATGATAAAGGACCAAAATGGCAGAGACCTAACAGAGGCAGAAGAGATTAAGAAGAGATGGCAAAACTACACAGAAGAACTATACAAGAATGAGCTTAACATCCCAGATAACCACAATGAGATGGTCATTGACCTCGAACCAGACATCCTAGAATGTGAAGTGAAATGGGCCTTAGAAAATCTGAGCAACAACAAAGCTAGTGGAGGTGACAGTATTCCAGCTGAGCTATTCAAAATCTTAAAAGACGATGCAGTAAAAGTGCTACACTCAATTTGCCAGCAAATTTGGAAAACTCAACAGTGGCCACAGGATTGGAAAAGTCAGTTTACATTCCAATTCCAAAGAAAGGCAATGCCAAAGAATGTTCAAACTATCGCACCATTGCACTCATTTCACATGCTAGTAAAGTTATGCTTAAAATCCTACAAGCTAGACTCCAGCAGTATGTGGATCGAGAACTACCAGAAGTACAGGCAGGATTTTGAAGAGGCAGAGGAACTAGAGATCAAATTGCCAACATACGCTGGATCATGGAGAAAGCTAGGGAGTTCCAGAAAAACATCTACTTCTGCTTCATTGACTATGCAAAAGCCTTTGATTGCGTGGATCACAACAAATTGTGGCAAGTTCTTAAAGAGATGGGAGTACCAGACCATCTCATTTGTCTCTTGAGAAACCTATATGCTGGTCAAGAAGCAACAGTGAGAACCGAACACGGAACCACTGATTGGTTCAAAATTGGAAAAGGAGTCCGGCAAGGCTGTATACTGTCGCCCTGCCTATTTAACTTATATGCAGAGCACATCATGAGAAAGGCAGGGCTAGATGAATCAAAAGTTGAAATTAAGATTGCCGGGAGAAATATCAACAACCTAAGATATGCAGATGATACCACTCTAATGGCAGAAAGTGAAGAGGAACTAAAGAGCCTCTTGATGCGGGTGAAGAAGGAGAGTGCAAAAGTAGGCTTGAAACTCAACATTAAGAAAACCAAAATCATGGCATCCGGCCCTCTCAATTCCTGGCAAATAGATGGGGAAGAAATGGAGGTAGTGACAGATTTTATTTTTCTGGGCTCCAAGATCACCTCAGATGGGACTGCAGCCAAGAAATTAAAAGACGCTTGCTCCTGGGGAGGAAAGCTATGGCAAATCTAGACAGCATTCTAAAAAGCAGAGACATCACCCTGCCAACAAAAGTGCGTATAGTCCAGGCCATGGTTTTCCCAGTTGCAATGTATGGCTGTGAAAGCTGGACCATAAGAAAGGCTGAGCGCCAAAGAATTGAGGCCTTTGAACTATGGTGCTGGAGAAGACTCCTGCAAGTCCCTTGGACTGCAAGGTTCAAACCGGTCAGTCCTAGAAGAGATCAACCCTGACTGCTCTTTAGAAGGCCAGATCCTGAAGTTGAAACTCAAGTACTTTGGCCACCTAATGAGAAGGAAGGACTCACTGGAGAAGGGCCTAATGCTGGGAAAGATTGAGGGCAATAGAAGAAAGGGACAACAGAGAATGAGATGGCTGGATGGAGTCACTGAAGCAGTAGGTGTGAATTTGAATGGACTCCAGAAGATGGTAGAGGACAGGAAGACCTGGAGGAACGTTGTCCATGGGGTCGCGATGGGTCGGACACGACTTCGCAATTAACAACAACAATTTGGATATTGGATATTGTATTGCTTAATAATTAGGATATTAATTTGTTTATATTATTATGTTTACTTTTAATTTGTTTATATTTACTTTTAATAAAGTTTATAAGGGAGAGAGGGGGTTAGGGTGGGTGGGCTTTGGGGTGTATATTGTAACTTTTATATTTCAATAAAAAAATAATAAAATTACAACACTAAAAATAATGAATTACAACTGATCCTCATACTTACAACCATTACAGCATCTCCACAGTCATGTGATCAAATTTTAGGTACTTAGTCACTGACATTTGTGTATAATTGCTGTACCCTCCAAGAGCATCCCAGTTCACGATTTGTGACCTTAGCTTAATGACTAAGTGATTCATTTAAGTGTAGTGAGTTGCTCTACTACGTTGGCAAAAATGGTTGTAAGATCGACTGACTTAATAATTGCCTTGTTTAGAAGGAGTATTCTGGTTTCAATTGTGGTTGTAAGCCAAGGACAATCTATAATTATGTATCTATTACTCCTTTTATGGTATAACATTTCAGTGACTGGGCTATTGGTTTGATCTCTGAGCTTGGCAATTTGGCTGAAAATATTTCATCTCCATTCAGGGCGACATCTTCAGTGCACTTTGAATTGTGCTCTTCTGTCAGAGCACTAGCCTTTAAATACCTTTTTGTATGATGCAAATTGGTGTGGATGTTGTTTATCCGGGTGTTGCTGAGTCATGGTCTGGTTTCTGGCTGTTTGATTGGCTGGTTGTGTTGCTTGGCCATAGTCTTTGGTGTAAGACTATGGTAAGAGCTGAGGTGGCGCAGCAGTTAGAGTGCAGTACTGCAGGCCACTTTAGCTGACTGTGTTCAGCAGGTCAGCGGTTCAAATCTCACTGGCTCAAGGTTGACTCAGCCTTCCATCCTTACGGGGTAGGTAAAATGAGGACCCAGATTGTTGGGGGCAATGTAAATATATATATACATTGCTTACTGGTGTACACCGCTTAGAGAGTGCTTGCACTTAAAGCGGTATATAAGTCTCATAAATAAATAAATAAATAAGTAAATAAAGGATCATCTGTGTGATGCAAATGGTGTTGTTCGTTCAGTTGCTTCTGAGTAATATGATCTGGGTCGATGTCAATGTATCTGTTTATTAACTTATTAGTGGAAATCCAGGCTCTGAGGAATTCTCTTTCTCTCCTTGATTTCACATGGATTACAACTGTGGTCCCACTTAGATCAAATTTGTGTCCTTCTGAGTCTTTGTGGACAGACATAAGGGAAAGTGGGTGATGTCTTTTGATGGCCAGGAAGTGTTCATGCAATCTGGTTGATAGCTTTTTTCCTGTCTGGCCTATTTTCACAGTTGCTGCACTATGGGTCAAAAAAACTTATCTGGGACAAACAGGAAGAAAGCTATCAACCAGACTGCACGGTTATTTTCTAACTATTATAGTATATTTGTGCTTATTATATTAATATGTTTTGTTGGTCTGTGATCTGCAATGACATTTATTGAATCTTCCAATAAAAAAAATGTATGTTTGTATTGGGTACCAGATTGGGGAAGTTTGCTTCTTTCTATAAATGTATTTAATTGGTGTTTCTGGACAATGATTATAGTGAAGTTTTAATCTGAGTTTATTTGTATGAGTTGACTCGCAATACATTGAGTACAATTCAATATATTTGCTATCATTCCATATGCTTAATGACTTCTACAGAAATACATGGCTATGTCAAACTGCCAATTGTTCATCTGCAGGCATAGCTTCTTGTGTTATCTCTGAAGATAGTAAATCTCCCTGTTTATGTTTCGGCTTTAGTTCTGGTAGCTTTGGTTATCAAATATTAAGTTACATAATTATTGTATTTTAAACATGAATGGAGAAGTAACACATGAGGGAATTACTATCAGTTAGTATATGTATAAATATTTAATAAGAAATATTTTTAATAAATAATTGTTTGGAAAGACTCCCCTCCTCTTTTTAAATATATTTTTGATATGATCCAAAATTGATTTAAGAACCCATTATTTCAGGCAGATTGGTTTGTCCTGTAAAGATGATGTATTTATTTACTTCTTTGGACAATGAGTGTAAATGCAACAGCATGAGCATTTCTTTTGGAATGGGAAAACATAATAAGTTTTAATAACAATAATAATCCACCATAAATTGTCCTTTCACAGAAATTAAAACTATATGTATACAGGAGATAGCAAACAGTCTCTTGATTGTCAACAATTTGCATAGTGAGAAAACTCACATGATGTACTAAGTCCTCTTTATTAGTTGCTCTCGCTGGTTTAACTCAGGCCTAAAAACAATGATGTAGCATTTTGGCAAAAATATACATCCCAGTAATGCAGTGCTGGAGGACAAGATGGAGAAGACCTCCACAGCTACCATGGCCTTGCCTTTTGTGCTCAGATAGGCTGGAAAGAAAGAAACCCATACACTACAAAAGGCCAACATGCTAAAGGTGATGAACTTGGCTTCGTTAAAACTGTCAGGTAATTTACGGGCAAGAAAAGCTACAACAAAGCTGGCAATGGCCAAGACACCCATGTAGCCCAAGACACAATAGAAAAAGAAAGCTGACCCCTCATTGCACTGTAAAATCATTTCTTGGAGCTCTGAATGCATGTCCAACTCAGAGAATGGTGGATATGTTGACAACCACAGAATACAAATATACACTTGTAAGAGAGAACAGGAAAGGACAGTACAAAAAGGCAATCTTTTCCCCACCCATTTCCTCATCTGAGATCCTGGCTTAGAGGCCATGAAAGCAACAACTACAGTGATGGTTTTGGCCAGAACACTAGAAATGGCTACTGAGAAGGTGATGCCAAAAGTTGGTTGTCGGAGAAGGCAGGTCACCTTGCTAGGTTGGCTGAGGAAGAACAAAGAGGAGAGAAAACAGAGTTGAAGAGAGATAAGGAGGGTGTAGGTGAGGGACCGGTTGTTGGCTTTGACAATGGGAGTATCCTGGTGCTTAATAAAAGTTCCAAGTACCCAAGATGTCAAGAAGAAGCAACAAACAGCAGTCAAGGCTAAACAATTTCCTAAGATTTCTTCAAACGTTAGAAAGACCATCATTTTTAGGATACATCCTTTCTTTTCTTTATTTGGATAATGATCTTCTGAACATTCAAAACAGTCATCCATATCTGGAAGAAAAGTCAAGGAATTTGTCATCTATCCATTCCAAATTGTTGAAAATATTCATCTGATAGGTGCCAGCTAACTATAGTTACTAGTAGGATCATTTTTGTGTGAAATTGCAGGTTTTTTCTCTATTGTATCTTTTAGGATATGCATGCAAAAACAACAAAGGAAAGCACAATTATTCTCTGAAATCAATATAGTCCATTTGGACTTTTTCAATTTTTTCCCCAAAACTCTGATGATGAATATAAGGGAAGCAGAAATACTGATTCAAAGTGCAAATCAATATAATCAGTGAATATTACAATTTGATACAGGTAAAATGTGAATAAACTAAGGAAAGATTAATCTTTGTATTAAAAAAAATAAAAAATAAAAAAGAGTTTGGTCCAACAAGCAAAAAGAATGATCTACTTTTACTTTCTAGATAATGAAATCCATGATCCCTCTGCTCTATCCTGCCCTTTAGTGTTCTTTTATGATCTATGTGGAAAACCTTGGTTCTACAAAGACCTTTTGAGGTTAATATACCTAATTCATTGACAAATCTTTCTTTGTTTGCTGAAACTTTTTTGCTTTCTCTTACTGGTGGAAAGAAGGGCCAGAAGATGTCAGATCAAATGGAAAAAAAATCATTCATTCATTCATTCATTCATACATTCATTTCATTCATTCATTCATTCATTCATTCATTCATTCATTCATTCGCAATGACCTGAGCCAATCAAAAGGTTTTTTTAATATTTATTTGTAAAAACAATCATTCTTTATTTAAATTTGAGCTAAAGTTTGAAAAGTAGAGATTAGAGGTCCTTAAATCATACTTTCATAGGGGCCAAAAAAAGAAACAGATAAAGAAGTTATTGAATTAATTCAATGTCTATAGACTCAAATTAGATTTCATGTGCGGGTTTCTGGTAGTTCCAGTACACTTTTTCTTTAAGTCCCAAGCTAATCTACAAATTCTACTTAGCTAGTGATCTCCCATTTAAATATTTATTAATATTAAGGTGGACTTAAAATGATTAAGGTCACAAGTTATCAATGTGACATCATATAGGGGAGACCATTTTTTTAAAAAAAAAAATGTTTCATATATTTGCTTACTGAGTGAACACTCTTATGGGGAAAAAAAACCTACCAAAGGCAAATGAAGTTTTAAATTTGAAAAATAAATAAATAGATAATAGCTGATATGATGATAGAAAATCTGTGACTCAATGGATCCATATTGGGGGCTTGTATTAGGAAATGCTACCTGCCAGAATATTAAGGGCAAACTTTAACAGTACAGAAATGAACATTCACCCTTAAAGTTACTAATTATATTCATTCTAAAGTAGTTTATTACATTTTGCTTAAATCTATCTCATGAAAACTTGATGGAACCTCTAACCTACCATTTTGATTTGAAATCTTCCCTTCTGGACATGGAACACAGTCGTAGCAACAGAATTCTTTTTCTTCAACCCCTTTCTTCCAGTATCCAGGGGAACAAGGATCGTTACACAGAGAAATTGGAAATACCTGGTCATAAACATAAAGGGTTTTGTAAGGGGAGATTTTTAAAACAGTTTCTAATTCTAACTTTCCTTCTTTATGTCAGGAAACAGAATAACAGAATAACAAAAGTTTGAAGGGACCTTGGAGGTCTTCTAGTCAACTCCTTGCGTAAGCAAGAGACCCCATACCAAGGGTGCTAAACTGTCGGCCCGCAGGCCAGATGCATCATATCGAAACCGCACCCACCCCATTGCTGGCAATGGAAAAATAGTCATGATATGTCGTGATACATTACGTGACATTGTGAGTTTTACACTCCTGCCCTATACCATTCCGGACAAGTGACAGTCCAGTGTCTTCTTAAAGCCTCCACTAATGAAGCACCCACAACTTCTTGAGTCAAGCTGTTGTTCTGCTTAATTGTTCTCAATGTTAGGGAATTTTTTCTTAGTCCTAAGTTGCTTCTCTTCTTGATTAGTTTCCACATATTGTTTCTTTTTTTTCCTTCTGGTGCTTTGGAAAATAGATTGATGACCCTCCCCTCTTCAATGTGGAAGCACCTGAAACTGACTTTTCAAATTTCTACTCAATTTTAGTAAATGGGATTTTTACCATAAAGATGTTGAAATTACAAGGATGGGTGACAGGACCTGCTTGCAGAAGGGCGGGGTGAATAAACGCTCTTGTGTGATGACAATCTTATGGAAACAACGTGACTCCCATGATTTCAAATGGAAATGCAACTCAAATATGAAAACCTGGCTTTTAGAGTGTCCTGTCATTTTATCAATTTGCTAAATGCTTGAACACAGTCAGCATTTGCACTGAATACATCTCTTATTTTTCTTTAAAAACAAAAAACCCTTATATTTAGAAAGAGACTATGTTCATTATCCCTTTACAGACAAGGACATCTTCATGGTTATCATAATGGATCACAATACAGTCTATTAAATGTAAATATACCTGGTTAAAAGCTGGGTGCCAGACAATCATATCTTCATCAATGAATAATTCTTTCCCTTTTGGAGCACTGGGATCCAAGTCTCCAACTCTAACTTTCTGAAAAGATCTGTTAGGGAATGTGATCAGGTTGATGATGTCAAATCCACCCGTTGCTTCTCCTTTCTCATTCAGGAACACTCTCTCCCCAGCCGAATTGTTAAAAGAAATGCCTTGAAGAAATGGATGGAGCTACTTCAAAGAAAATGAGAGAGGGAATTGGAGGGATAACAATAGAAAGGAGACCAGCATATTCAAATTTAATTCACTCATTTTTCCCATTCCTGTAATAATGCTCAAATAAGTACAGTATACTGAGAAAATTGATAGTCTATATTGCGTGGAAATGTATAGGTCTATTCTATTATTCATTTTCTTCTTATTTTAAGGAAATAGCATTAATCAATAAGAGCAAAATGAAAACAGACTATTTTGAATTTGATTTCTCTTTACTGTTCAGGTTGGTCAACTCTAGACACCATATATTGTCTTATCCTCCATTTTTCCTCTTCATAGTTAGCTTTTGAGAGGCTAGGACCTGACAAATTTCCTTTAGTCAGATTTTAGAGATTCAAGCATTCTTTGCTAGGCAAAGATTCTGGAGAATCTCAAAGAAGAAAATAAGAGTAGGGAAGCCCCAGAGCGAAAGGGGTAAAACTACCTCCCCTGTGAGATAGCGGTGATAAGAAGCATGGGGGGACAGAGGCTTTACCTTAAAGCAATAGACTTATAAGTTGTAAAGGATTAACGGATAAGGGTGGTTTTTCTTTCTGGGCCTTTCAGCAAAGCTAATAAGAAGGTTAAAAACCTGAAAAGCGAAAGTACTGACTGAGCAGAGAAAGTGGACATTTTGAATAAAAATGGAGGAATAATAATAATAATAATAATAATAATAATAATAATAAAGTTGGAAGGGACCTTGGAGGTTATCTAGTCCAACCCTATGCTCAGGCAGGAAACCCTATACCATTTCGGACAAACTGATTAATATTAAATGAGGGAAGAGAGACACCTACAAGTTAAGAAGGAAAATACGCATAAAAATAAAGTAAAGAAATTGCTCTAAAAGTACTCTAAAAAATAAAAAGGGTAAGCTGTAGCTGAATTGAGGGTTCAGGCAAATAAGAATTAATTGAATATAACCTATTATATGACTGCACCGGAAAAGACTTATTAGGAATAAAAGGTTGAAAATTTAAAGAAGGTGAGAAAAATCATTTACTTATCTACCTTGCTGAACACCTCAATACCTATAACTATCAAGAGACTAATTGTAAAACTTGGACTGTATTGTTAATTAATTGAACATTTGTCATAATACTTAGGCGAACCAACTGTTACATTATTATTATTATATACTATTATTTAGATAAATTAGACTTGCAGTGGAACATGAGCATTTGAAATTGATAAATACATCAGACTATTAAGTACTGTATATTAAAAGTGCCAGTGTTAGAGGCTTTATGTTATGTTAGTAATAGAACATAATACTTTTAAGATATAAGGTATCAGTGATCATAATATCAGAAGAATAACAAATCTTTCAGGTGTGGTGGAGGCAAAGACAAAGACTGTACATAAGTGAGTGGGCTGGTTGACATCACTCTGAAAGATGACAAGCATCCCCAACCTAACAAGAGCTGGGACTGGAAGAAAACAGATAAATCAAGCAACATTGGTGGAACTAAGCCCAGTAGGACAAAGATCGATAGAAGAGATGATGCCAAGCGAAAGAGCAGGCGCACTCAAAGATCTACAATTGATGTTACAATCTATGCAAGAGGTTATGTTGAGAAACCACAAACACTTGAAAAATGAAATAGGCGAAATAAGGAACGAAACCGAAGAACCCAAAGAGAAGATTGGAGCAATGGATGGGAAATTCGAATGCTTCCAAGAACAAATACTGAAAAATGAACAGAAACTATTAGAAATGGAAGACAGAATGAATAAGGAGGAAAGAAGAGTAACAAGCAAACAAAAAATTGAAAAAAAACCTGTTATTTTGCTAGAGACAGAGAAAGCAGACCACTACTTAGGTTTTCATGAAAGAAGAGAAAGGGGAAGATCTCCCAGAAATGATGATGGACATGTCAGTGAGAGTTTTAGGAATTGAGAAAGAAAAGATGGCACATAAGATAGATGAAATAGATAGAATACACACAAATTATGCAAGAAGAAACAACCTATCTAAGGAAGTGCATATTAGATTCGCCAAGAAGTCAGTTAGGATAAGATCCTGCATAGAACCAGAGACGACCCAATAGAATATAAAGGAAAACAACTAACAGTGTTTAAACAAGTCCCCAGGAGGATAAGAGATCTTAGAAGGCCCTATCAACAAATCACATTGAAAATAATAATACAAAACATTAATTTTAGGTGGCTGATGCCAGGAGGAATCCTGATGACTTGGCAAGAAAAAAGATACAGGCTGGACACGATAAACAAAGTAGAAGGGTTTTTTCAGCAATATCTAGGAGGCAAAGATGAATTAGAAGAAAGAGAACTAAGAGAAGAAGATATTACAGAGAGACACAGCAGAAAGGCACGAGAAGCACAAAGCAAAGAACGGGAAATTGAGAGAAGGAAAAAAATGAACTATGACAATGATGATGAAAATAGACATAAAGAATTTAAAGAAGACGGATCAATGAGATCAACAAGTTCAAAATATAGGCAGTAATGTGGAAGAACTAACAGTACTATCACTAAATGTAAACGATTTAAACTCCCCGGCTAAGAAAAACAAAATTTTGAACAAGCTTAGTAAGAAAAACTTAGAGATAATAATCTCACAAGAAACACATATAAAAAAACAGCACTAAGATCTATTAAACTACCCCAAGTTAGGAACTAAATTTGTATCAATCTCACAGCAGAAAAAAGGAGGAATAGTGATATATGTCAAAAAAAGAATCCAAGCAAAACAAATTTATCAGGACAAAGAAGGTAGAATACTGATAACTGAAATTTTGCTGAATAAAAAAAAAAGTTGCCTTGGTAGGAATTTATGTCCCCAACGAGAGACAAAGACAATTTTACAAGAAATTACATAAGATCATCGGTGATATCAAAAATGAGAATATGTGTTTAATTGGTGACTTCAATGCAAGTGTAGATAGAGAATTAGACTATAAAAGTGAGAATGCAAGAAAAGGAGCTAGAAGAATACTACCTGGTACTTTTTTTAAAATGGCGGAGGAACTTAACATCCAGGATAGTTGGAGGGAGAGAAATTGGAACGTAAAACAATTTACATATTATTCAGGGCATCACCAATCTTGGTCTAGAATTGATATGGTCTGGACAATGAAAGAATTAAATTCAGATGTAGATAATGTAACAATAGATACCAATACATGGGCAGACCACAATCCTATTATAGTGAAATGGAAAGGACAGAAAACAACAAGAAGGTGGACCTTAAAAAGGCAATTTTAAATCAGAAAGAATTCAAGTATAAGATGGAAGAACAAATGCGGATATTCTTCCAGACAAATAAGAAAGAGGAAACTTATACCCAAAATCTATGGGATACAGTTAAGGCAGTCATGAGAGGAACTGCAATTACATACATGGCCAATGAAAATCAAAAGAAAAGGCAGTATCAAAAAGATTTAGAGGAAGAACCCAAAAAACTGGAAACAGAATAACAAAAAACACACACACACACACACACACACAATGTAGGGATCTAAAATGACAACTAGATCTAAATAAACATAACTTGATTATCATAGAAAAAGAAAAATTGGCACAAAAAATAAAAAGTATGAGACAAAATTTTTTGGAACAGGCAAACAAACCCAGGAGATGGTTGGCTTATAGACTGACAAAACAACAACAAAAAGTTAAAAGATGGATTAGTAAAATGTGCAATGAAGAGGGGGAGATGGTACAGCAGACTGAAGAAAAAAACATGTGACGTATGAATTCTTTAAAAACCTCTATAAAGACGATGAAAAGATCAGTGAAGGAAGAATATTACAATAGCTTATGAATGCTGATCTGCCGGAAGTCCTGGGAAGAATTCCAAAATATATTAAATAAGGACATAACACTTCAGGAAATTATGGAAGCAATTAAAAAACAGAAAAGTAATAAAACACCTGGCCCTGATGGATTACCGTCTGAATTATACAAAAATCTCCAAGAACTTTGGGGCCCAACTTTATTGGATATATTTAATGAAGTATTAAATATAGCAAAGAACCCAAAATTATGGAAAGAAGCAACCATCAAATTAATACCAATTAACTCTCATCAAAAACTACAAGCCTATCTCTTTATTAAATACGGATTATAAGATATTTATGACAATAATGGCAGAAAGACTAAAAAGATACTTAGTTGAATTTATCCATACTGACCAAAATGCAAATAAGAAATAATGTTTGTTTGTTTGTTTATTTATTTATTTATTTATTTATTTATTTATTTATTTATTTATTTATTTATGAGACTTATATACCGCTTTAAGTGCAAGCACTCTCTAAGCGGTGTACACCAGTAAGCAATGTATATATATATTTACATTGCCCCCAACAATCTGAGTCCTCATTTTACCTACCCCAGAAGGATGGAAGGCTGAGTCAACCTTGAACCGGTGAGATTTGAACTGCTGACCTGCTGAACATGGTCAGCTAAAGTGGCCTGCAGTACTGCACTCTAACTGCTGCACCACCTCGGCTCATTAGGATTATATTAGATACGCTAGAATATTACGAATCGTATAATGAAAAACAAATGGCATTTATCTTTGTTGACACACAAAAAACATTTCACAACATTAAATGGGATTTCATGTTGACCCAACTTAAACATGGAATTTGGGGAAAGATTCATAAATATGTTCAAAGCAATTTATTCTAAACAAGAAGCAAAAGTAATTATGAATGGAGAATTAACAAAAAAAGTTCCAAATACAAAAAGGTACAAGGCAACGTTGCCCACTATCAGCATTATTATTCGTACTCTCTTTAGTAGTTTTAACAAAAATCATTCGAGAAGATAAACTGATTAAAGGCTTAGAAACTAAGAAAGAGATATTTAAATTACAGGCCTATGCAGATGATTTAGTTTTCATTTTGGAAGAGACTCTAGAGTCCGGCTCAAGACTATTACAGATCCTGGAAAACTATGGAGATGTAGCAGGGTTGAAGATGAACAAAGAAAAAATAAAATGTTAGTTAAGAATATGACCAAATTACAAGAAAATGAGCTAGCAGAAAAAAATAATTAAATTATTTTTGACACCTTGCTAAGCATTGGGGGTACCCAAATATTGTCATGTCCTAAAAGTGGTACAATCTGTGAAAAGATTGAAAAGTGCTGATCCTAGTCCAATCCCCTGCTCAAGCAGGAAACCCTATATCATTTCCGACAAATGATTGTCCATTCTCTTCTTAAAAACTTCCAGTATTGGGGCATTTACAACTTCTGAAGGCAACTTGTTCCACTGGTTAATTGTTCTAACTGTCAGGAAGTTTCTCCTTAGTTCTAGGTTGCTTCTCTCTTTGATTAGTGTCCATCCATTGCTTCTTGCCCTGCCTTCAGGTGCTTTGGAGAATAGCTTGACTCCCTCTTCTTTGTGGCAAAACCTGAGATATTAGAACACTGCTGTCATGTCACACCTAGTCCTTCTCTTCATTAAACTGGACATTCCAGCAACTGTTCCTTATATTTTTTAGCCTCCAGTCCTCTAATCATCTTTGTTACTCTTCTCTGTACTCTTTCTAGAAACTCAACATCTTTTTTACATTATGGTGACCAAAACTGGATGCAGTATTCCAAGTGAGGCCTGACCAAGGCATTATAAATAAAAAGATCATGTGAACTTGATTCTATCCCTCTGTTAATTAAGCTTAGCACTGTGTTGGTTTTTTTGGTTGCAGCACTCTGCTGACTCATAGTTACGTGATTGTCCACTAGCACTCCAAGATCCCTCTCACAGTTACTAGTATTGTGCGAGGTAGCACATATATATTTCCTGTTTTTTTTTTTTCTTTGTTGCTCTTTATTCCAAGAAGAAGAAAATGTCAACTTAGGAAAAAAACAATAATTGAAATATGCAGCTCATCTTTATTTTACTAATTAACGATGACACAAACTTTAAAGCATCAAACCCTGCTACTCTCTTGGTGGTTTACCATAAGTCTCAAAATCAACATATCTTCACAAAAATAATTTGGCTATATCATCAAAGAACGACTATCATAAAATTAATTCCCCTGTCTAACAACCAAGTCTTTACTAAATTACAAAAATCTAGTGAAGTGAAATGTTTACGTTTTAGAACAGTATATTGAACAGGAAAAAAAAACCTGCCTTCAGATGCATTGTCACTTAATTCTTTCTAGAACCAGGCTAAACAAATCTACAAGACAGGACAAATCTAGATAGAAATAAAATGGTTATTTATAGAATCAAAAATAACACAAAAGTCCCATTGAATAGATTTCAATTTGCAAAGACATGTTTTTTTTAATCTTCCTTTGTTTTATAACTTATAATCTGCTGTTACATTAATAACTTTGTTTTTCAATAACTGCATTGATCTGTGGAGAAAAATCCATATTAGAGTATGGAGGAGAAGAACTATTCATTGAAACAAAAGATAGGTGTGGCAAGGAGACATTACCTGCCAAGGCCGCAGATTTGAAAATTCAAAGTTTTTAATTCTTCTGTGTTGGGAGTTTGATCTCATTGCCTCCTGCAATGAATGTGCCACTGCATAAACAGCATTGTAGATACTGTAGCTTTGGGCAGACATCTGCAACTCAAACAGAGGAGCAGGCAGACTCTCCAAATTCTCTTCTCCACTGCATGTTTTATTGGACATTGAGGGTAATTCTTCATTTGAAAGTGAACAGTCGAACAATTGCTCCCAAACTTCTTGAAGAAATCCATCTTTGTGGGTTGAAGGTTTGATGACTTGAATAAATTCTTTGAAGCCCTGAACCTCTCTTGAATGCACTGTAAAGGAAAGAGACCCATGGAACAACTGGACATCCCAAGCCCTTTGAAGTCCTAGCAGTATGAAATCAATTGGATACATCAGGATCCAAACCTTTCTAAATGATGCATTCTCTTTATTTTCATAATCATATAGAAATACAACAGTTCTGAGCCACAGAACTGTGAATGAGTCACCATAGACAAGAAGAACATTGGCCTTCTGATCTATCAGTTGATTAGAAATAGTTGAGATCACATCAAATAATTCTGAAATTTCTTCTAACTGGGCTCGTTGTGGAACTCTTTGTGTGAAAGACAAGCAGATCCTATTTTGAGAAAGCAATGGAAGCAGTTTCTGTAAGAAATGTTCTCCCTTATTATTATCAAAGGTAAAGACTCCAATCCACCTCCATCCAAAATGGAGCAGAAGCTGTATAACCCCACTGTATTGATGTTCCTCTTTGGGGACCATGCAGTAAAGTGAAGATAACTTAGTATCCTGGACCTCTTCTTGGGCAAAGGAGCCATAGGTCAACTACATAGAAAAAAGGGAGAGTCATTTTTCATGGCAATGATGGGAAACTGAATGAATTCCAGAAATGAATTCTAATATTTATTACAAAAGAAGGTAATTTTCTCTCTTACTCTCCTACCCAAAGTACCTGTGGAATCTTGAAAACGTTTATTGTTTCTGCCATATAGGATGAAGTATCAGACACAAGTGCTCCAATGATGGCCAGGAGATTCTTCTGACTATCACATTTGTAGTTAGGGAGAAATTCCTGAGATTTAAAAAGCAGGTCAAGGGTGGTGCGGTAGGTCATCCTTGGGCTGCGGTAACTGTCATAGATGTGGAACCCAAGAGTGATGTTAGATAAGATCTGTGGATGTTCATTGATCTCCTTCACAGCAAAGGCCAAGGCAAGGACGTGCTGGTAGAATTTGGTGACTATACTGCCAAAAGGTTAAATATCCCCATTGAAGAAGTAATTTTAAAGCTCTTATAATTTGGCATCATATCTAAATGAATAATTAATTTTTCTGTCTCTGATGGAAGTAGGAAGATGAGAATTATGAAATACTAAAATATGGGAATAATTTCTACAGAAATGTTTCCATGTATTTCCATGATTTGCAACTAATAGGTATTATGACAAAAATAGTTGCCTTTTGAAGATACATTCTATTAATGTAGCACAAAATACAATACAAATAGAATAAGCAAATATCATTGATTTCTTGTGTGTATGTTTTGTATAGAGTGAAATGCAGAGTAATAAATAACCTGACTTAAAAAAGACTTACTTCTTTTGAAGAACATATCTTTTATGAATGGAAAAAGGAGAATCATATGTTTTATGAGAAAGAACTCAACTTAATGAAAAGAAAATGATTTTTTCTCCAACAACTAGATACATTCAAAAGACAAAACAAGCTTTGATGACATGCAAAACTGACATTTATGCTCAAACTATTTTTATTCATATAAACAATTAAAGGCAATATGGCTAAGTGTAGAAAATGTATGCCCAAAAAAAATCCTTACAGTGGTAAGTCATAAGGTTTAAGAGAAGGATGGTCCTTAAATTCAATTTCATAGAAGTTGTAAAAAATTTGAGTCACCATCCCACCAATGACGAGATCCCCAGGCTGGAACCACTCATGTGGAACAGGGAAAGCTTCACTTGCAGGGCATCTCAGAGTAACTACTTTGTGCTCCAAGAAAATCAGAAGGAATAACATCTTTATTCTATTGTTTTGGATGTCTGGGTCTATCGTTCAAAGATAAGTTCTGGCAGATAATACAGGAGGGAAATAACTTGTGGAAATGAATCTCATAAAGTCAGCATTACCCTTTGCTACCTCCACGTGGCTCTAGTAATATTTATGTGAATTGTTTCTCAATTCCTATTCCCTTCTGCACAGAACGTTTGATATTTTCACCTGTTAAAATAATAGAGTGATTTCAGTAATTCATAAGTGTCATGATTACCTTTGGAATATTGGCAACCTGGCAATTATTCTTTGTATATCTATTAACATCTTTCTTTGGTATGTTCTAATAAGTAACTGAAGTTTAACCTGTTTTGAAAATAAAGGGAAGATGTTTGGGAAAATGGACTTTGGTGAGAATTTTATTAAGTGGATAATTGATAAATTTATATAATGCAGAATTATATGCAAATTAAGGGTAATATATAAAACCCTCGAAAATACAAAAGGATAAGAAGGATTGGGTTTGCCTCATTTAAAATTTATTTTGCAGTACCTGAAAATGCCCATATGTGTCACAGCCGAAGAACCATTTTATAAGTAAAGAATAGCAGGTAAAGAAAAATGGATAACCTATCAAGAGTTGTTAGAACAAGAACATAGAGAATATAGCAATTGCTTGTACATTGCTTCATAGTGCTTTATAGACCTCTCTAAGTAGTTTACAAAGTCAGCATATTTCCCCCTACTATTTAGGTCATCATTTTATTGACCTTAGAAGGATAGAAGGCTGAATCAACCTTGAGCAAGTCAGGATCGACCTACTGGCAGTGGGCAGATTCAGCCTGCAATACTGCATTTTAACTACTGGACTACCAGGGTTTTTAAATTGAAATAAATAAAACATCTTTGGTTGGCCCAAAGGTGTTTTTTCTTTCAAAAGGTACCTGGACATTATTTTTTTCTAGAAGATGTTTTGCTTCTCATCCAAGAAACTTAATAATAACAGTAACAGTAATAGTAATAGTAAAAGTAGTAGTAGTAGTAACACTACTACTACTACTGTTACTACTACTACTGCTACTACTACTACTATAATAAAGTTGGAAGGGACCTTGGAGCTTATTTAGTCCAACTCCCTGCTCAGGCAGGAAACCCTGTACCATTTTAGACAAGTGATTGTCCAGTCTCTTCTTAAAAACTTCCAGTATTGGAGCATTCTGGAGGCAGGTTGGCCACTGGTTAATTGTTGCTGTTCTGTCGGGAAATTTCTCCTTAGTTCTCGATTGCTTCTCTCTTTGATTAGTTTCCATCTGTTGCTTTTTGTCCTGACTTCAGGTGCTTTGGAGAATAGCTTGACTCCCTCTTCTTTGTAGCAACCCCTGAGATATTGGAATGCTGCTATCATTTCACCTCTCATCCTTCTCTTCATTAAACTAGACATACCCAATTCCAGCAACCGTTCCTTATATATTTTAACCTCCAGTCACCTATTCATCTTTGTTGCTCTTCTCTGTACTCTTTCTAGAGTCTCAACATCTTTTTTACATCATGGTGACCAAAATTGGATGAAATACTCCAAGTGTGGCCTTACCAAGGCATTGTAAAGTAGTATTAACACTTCACTGGATCTTGATTGTCTCCTTGTGGGCTTGCTTCTCTCCGCCTGTAGACCCTTATGCGGGTCGATAGTCGCCCTGGAGGGCACGACTACAGTCGAGGAGGCTGTGCTCAGCTACAAAGGAGCGGCAGCTCCTCCAGCTGTCTGAGCTAAACTCCGAGGGCCGACGAAGAAGATAGGCCAGTAAAATGGCCGATCACCCAGCCGCACCAACCACAAGTCAAAAGAACAACTAAACATGAAGAACCACTGTGGAGAATCTGGGTGAGACCTATCCTTCTCTCACTATCCTGACTTTTCCTGTAACTTGACTATTTCCTTTTATTAAGAAAGTGGTGGCTGCCTATCGAAAAGAAGAGCTAAAAAGAAAAAGACTAATAATTTTTTGTGGTTGTTTTTTCTAATATTGGACTTCTGTTGGGGGGATATTAGGGGGAAAGAAGAAAAAAGGGACATTGTTACTTTGTGTTTTTTTTAATTTGACAATGTGGGAGATAACTCTCTTGTTAACTTAAAAAAAAAGAAAACAGAGAAAACTTTAATTTTATTAATTTGGAAAAAAGACTTTATAATCCACTGAGGACATTTGGTGGCAAAAAACAAAATTGTAACTTTACTTCTACTTGTTATATGAAGAGGGATTGGATTTTCATATGATAATAAAAAAGAAAGACAGCTTGACAGCTGGATGGTGAAGTTGGCTACTAGACCTTTGGAGGTGGACATTTGTGGATCTTTTTCAAATACAGTCTCTGATAAAGGAAAAGGCTAATCTACCACCAAAATGGATGAAAGTAATCGACATCTTGACTATGATTTAATACTGGAAAAAATATTAGAACTTACAGAAGACTTTAAAACTTATTGGAAACCTTGGAGAAAATCTAATGATGCTACCTTGGAACTTCACATTGATCCTCCAATAATGAATCAAGTTATGGAACAAGGAACAATAGAAGACAAACAGAGTAATTCTGAACAGGCTTCTATACTTCAAGGCATACAACTCAAAAAGACAGAGATACTATGCTTACAATCCAATTGTGAATCTACATTGGGAGAAAAGGTGGAACCCACTGAGCCAATTTATTGTACGCAATGTTACCTACAACTAATGGATAACTTTGATGACCAAGAAGTAACTGTAATTGACTCAGTTCAACTACCAAAAATAACAAAGATTGATATTCAGACACTCTCCTCTGGAAATTACAATAAAGAGGATAATTTACTTATAACCATAACATCGAGTAAAAGTCAATATAATACTCAGATGATATTGGCAGAAAGGGGAAGAAATTTTGTGCAGTTTGAATCGTTACAAATTTTTGTAATCAAATTTTGAGGTTCGATAATCGAAAAGCTTTAACATGGGAATTAACTTGGCATAGAAAAAAAGCCAGAGTCAGGTTTAAATGTGACATAAAATGTTACTTGATGGATTAAAAAGGCTTCAGAGATTTTGTCTGATTTAATAATGAATGAAGGATGTGAATTTATTGTTATTATAGTTGATAATTATTTGAGGGAGTAAACCTTTTCAGGGTGTAAAAAAACTTTATAGATGTAGATTGATGAAATGATAGAGTATAGTTTTAAAAATAGAAATGTATTTTTTGAATTTACATTATAATTTTAAATCTGATAACTATGTTGTAATAGAGAGAGAATTTGTATGATTTAATTACAAATGAAGGATGGGAATTTCTTGATATTATAGTTGATAACTATTCGAAGATGTAAACTTTATTAAGGGATAAAAGTTTTTTTTATAGATGTAGATTGATGAAATGATAGAATATATTCTTAAAAATAGAATTGTATATGTTGGACTTATACTATTATTTTAAATATGATAATTATGTTGTAATAGAGAGAGAGTAAGAGATATTTGTGATAGGGGAAAAATTTTCAAAGAATGATCTATTATTAAGGAGACCTGAAATCCCAACTATATATTTATTAAAATGTAATTGGAGTATGATAACTGCAATTAGTAAAGCTTAAAAAAGGATATAGATTATTATAATCGCATGTGATTGATGATTTTTGTTTGATTGAACTTTACCTAAAATTGTGTTAATTTTAATAAGCAATATTATATTTAGGAAACAGAGAGGAAATTTTTGATAATTAATTTGAGCTATATTTATATGATTTTGTCTTTGAATGATTTGACATCCTGACCACCACATTGTGTCCTAAGCTTTTGGAAAAAGAAATGGAAAAAAAACAATAAAACTTTTTATTAAAAAAAAAAGATTCTTCTGTATCTTAAGCCGATCTTCTGGAGTATTGGCTATTCCTGCCAGCTTTGTATCATCTGCAAATTTGATGTGTTCCCCATCTATCCCCTCATCCAAATCATTGAAGCTGTTGAAGAGCACTGGGCCCAGAATAGAGCCCTTGGGTACCCCACTACACACTTCCCTCCTTGTAGATGCAGTTCCATTGAAGATCACGTGCTGAGTACAATCGGACCGCCACCTACGAATGCATCTGGTGATAATGCTGTCTAACCCACATTTTTTTTAAATTTTATCAAGTAGTAGGTTGTGGTCTACTTTATCAAATGCCTTCCTGAAGTCTAAGTTGTTCTGTTCTGGGCCCTGTGCTCTTCAACATCTTCATCAACGATTTGGACGAGGGGATAGATGGGGAAATCATCAAATTTTCAGATGACACCAAGCTCTCCTTGATTTCACATGAATTACAACTGTGGTCCCAGTTAGATTAAATTTGTGTCCTTCTGAGTCTTTGTGGATGGACATGAGGGAAAATGGGTCATGGCTTTTGATGGCCAGGAAGTGTTCATGCAGTCTAGTTGATAGCTTTCTTCCTGTTTGGCCTATTTTCACAGTTGCTGCACTATGAGCCAGAAAGAACTATGTGGGCCAAACAGAAAGAAAGCTATCAACCAGATTGCACAAACAGTTATTTTCTAACTATTATAGTGTATTTTTGCTTATTATTTTAATATGTTTTGTGGGTTTGTGATCTGCAAAGTCATTTATTCACCCTTCCAACAAAAAATGTACGTTTGTATTGGGTACCAGATTGGGGAAGTTTCCTTCTTCCTATAAATGTATTTAATTGATATTTCTGAACAATGATTATAATAAAGTTTTAATCTGAGTTTATTTCTATGCATTGACCATGCAATACATTGAGTATAATTCAATGTAATTGCTACCATTCCCTATGCTTAATGACTTCTACAGAAATAAATGGCTATGTCAAATTGCCGATTGTTCATCTGCAGGCATAGCATTCTTGTATTATCCCTGGAGATAGTAAATCTCCATTTATGTTTCGGCTTTAGTTCTGGTGGCTTTGGTTATCAAATATTAAGTTACATAATTATTTTATTTTAAAGATGAATGGAGAAGTAACACATGAGGGAATTACTATCATTTAGTATATGTGTAAATATTTAATAAGAAATATTTTTAATAAATAATTGTTTGGAAAGACTTGCCTTCTAATTTCAAATATTTATTTATTTATTTATTTATTTTATTTCTAAAATTTATATGCCGCCCAATCCCAAGGGACTCAGGGCGGCGTACAAAATTAAAACAATAATATGACAATAAAACAATAAAATAAATACATTCATACAGAATGTCCGATCATATCCCACCCCCCCGGGGACATCAGCCCCAGGCCTGCCGGAACAGGAGAGTTTTAATGGCTTTCTTAAAGGCCGGCAGGGTGGGAGTAGTTCGAACCTCGGGGGGAAGTTGATTCCACCAGCTCGGAGCCACCACAGAAAAAACCCTTCCCTGAGGGCCCGCCAGCCGACATTGTCTGGCCGATGGGACCTGAAGGGGGCCCAATCTGTGGGACCTCACCGGTCTCTGGGAACTGTGCGGCAGTATGCGGTCCTGTAAGTAACTGGCGCTATGCCATGAAGGGCTTTAAAGGTGATAACCAACACCTTGAATTGCGTCCGGAGACCCACAGGAAGCCAGTGCAGCTCGCGGAGGATAGGTGACATGTGGGCATACCTTGGCGCGCCCACAATCGCTCTCACGGCTGCATTCTGAACCAACTGCAGCCTCAAACGCTCTTCAAGAGTAGCCCCATGTAGAGCCATTACAGTAATCCAGTCTTGAGGTGACAAGGGCATGAGTGACCGTGAGTAAAGCCTCCCGGTCCAGATAAGGCCGCAACTGGTGCACCAGGCGAACCTGGGCAAAGGTTCCCCTGGCCACAGCTGATAGATGTTGTTCCAAATGTAGCTGTGAGTCCAGGAGGACACCCAAGTTGCGTGCCTGCACTGAGGGAGGTATATTTACCCCCCCAGGACTAATGATGGACCATCAGTTGACCTTTGGGAGGCAAGACCCAGAGCCACTGGTCTTGTCAGGGTTGAGTCTAAGCCTATTCACCCCCATCCAGACCCTCACATTTTCCAGGCACTGGCACATCACGTCGACTGCTTCACTGAAAGGACACGGGGTGGAGATATACAATTGGGTATCATCCGCATACTGATGATACCTCACCCTGTGTTGCCGAATGATCTCACTCAGTGGTTTCATGTAGATGTTAAAAAGGAGGGGGGACAGGACCGAGCCCTGAGGCACCCCATGATCGAGGTGCCTAGGGGTCGATCTCTGTCCACCCACCAACACTGACTGCGACATGTCAGAGAGGTAGGAGGAGAACCACCGCAATATGGTGCCGCCCACCCCCACCTCTCCGAGACGACGCAGAAGGATACCATGGTCGATGGTATCAAAAGATGCTGAGAGGTCAAGAAACATCAAGATAGAGGAATGACCCCTATCCCGGGCTCGCTAGAGGTCATCGGTCAGTGCGACCAAAGCAGTCTCAGTGCTGTAGCCGGGCCTGAAACCAGATTGAAAAGGGTTCAGATAATTAGTTTCATCCAAGGATCACAAGAGTTGGGATGCCACCACCTTCTCTACAACCTTCCCCACAAAGGGGAGGTTGTAGACAGTACGAAAGTTCTTCAAAACAGCTGGGTCCAGGGAAGGCTTCTTGAGGAGGGGCCTCACCACTGCTTCCTTTAAAGGTTGTGGGAAAGACCCCTCCATCAAGGAGGCATTGATTATCGCCTGGAGCCAGCCTCGTGTCACCTCCCTACTGGCAGAAACCAGCCAGGAGGGGCACGGGTCCAATAAACAGGTGGTGGCATTCATTGCCCTCACGGCCTTGTCCACTTCATCAGGGGTCACAGGCTCAAACTCGCTCCAGATAACATGACTAAGACCAGCCCCCGGCAACTTGGCTGGCACTGCCCAGTCGGAGTCCAGGTCTTTCTGAATCTATATTTTTGACATGGTCCAAAATTGATTTAAGAACCCATTATTTCAGGCAGATTGGTTTGTCCTGTAAAGGTGATGTATTTATTTACTTCTTTGGACAATGAGTGTAAATGCAACAGCATGAGCATTCCTTTTGCAATGGGCAAACAGACTTATTAACGATAATAATCCTCCATAAATAGTCCTTTCACAGAAATTAAAACTATATGTATACAGGAGATAGCAAACAGTCTCTTGATTGTCAGCAATTTGCATAGTGAGAAAACTCACATGATGTACTAAGTCCTCTTTATGAGTTGCTCTCTCTGGTTTAACTCAGGCCTAAAAACAATGATGTAGCATTTTGGCAAAAATATGCATCCCAGTAATGCAGCGCTGGAGGACAAGATGGAGAAGACCTCCACAGCTACCATAGCCTTGCCTTTTGTGCTCAGATAGGCTGGAAAGAAAGAAACCCATACACTACAAAAGGCCAACATGCTAAAGGTGATGAACTTGGCTTCGTTAAAGCTGTCAGGTAATTTACGGGCAAGAAAGGCCACAACAAAGCTGGCAATGGCCAAGACACCCATGTAGCCCAAGACACAGTAGAAAAAGAAAGCTGACCCCTCATTGCACTGTAAAATCATTTGTTGGAGCTCTGAATGCATGTCCAACTCAGAGAATGGTGGATATGTTGACAACCACAGAATACAAATACATACTTGGAAAAGAGAACAGGAAAGGACAGTGCAAAAAGCTAATCTTTTCCCCACCCATTTCCTCATCTGAGATCCTGGTTTAGAGGCTATGAAAGCAACAACTACAGTAATAGTTTTGGCCAGAACACTAGAAATGGCTATTGAGAAGGTGATGCCAAAAGTTGGTTGTCGGAGAAGGCAGGTCACCTTGCTAGGTTGGCTGAGGAAGAACAAAGAGGAGAGAAAACAGAGCTGAAGAGAGATAAGGAGGGTGTAGGTGAGGGACCGGTTGTTGGCTTTGACAATGGGAGTATCCCGGTGCTTAATGAATGTTCCAAGTACCCAAGATGTCAAGAAGAAACAACAAACAGCAGTCAAGACTAAACAATTTCCTAAGATTTCTTGAAAAGTTAGAAAGACCATCATTTTTAGGAAACATCTGTTCTTTTCTTTATTTGGATAATGATCTTCTGAACATACAAAACAGTCATCCATATCTGGAAGAAAAGTCAAGGAATTTGTCAGCTACCCATTCCAATTTTTTGAAAATATTCATCTGATGGATGCCAGCTAAATATGGTTACTAGTAGGATCATTTTTCTATGAAATTGCAGTTTTTTTCTCTATTGTGTCTTTTAGGATTTGCATGAAAAAAGAACAATGGAAAGCACATATTGATTCTTTGAAATCAATATAGTGCAGTTGGACTTTTTCCATTTTTCTCCCAAAACTCTGATGATGAATAGAAGGGAAGCAGAAATACTGACTCTGAGCGCAAATCAGTATAGTCAGTTAAATTTCAATTTGATTCAGTTAAAATGTGAATAAGCTAAGGAAAGATTAATCTTTGAATTTAAAAAAATAAAAAAAGAGTTTGGTCCAACAAGCAAAAAGAATGATCTACTTTTACTTTCAAGATAATGAAATCCATGATCCCTATGCTCTATCCTGCCCTTTATTGTTCTTTTATGATCTATTTGGAAAACATTGGTTCTACAAACCACCCACCCTATGTCCTTTTGAGGTTAATATACCTAATTCATTGGCCCAATCTTTCTTCGTTTGCTGAACCCTTTTTGCTTTCTCTTACATGTGGAAAAGAAGGGCCAGAACTAAAGGTTGTCTTTGAAAACTAGAGATCAGGGGTCCTTAAATCTTACTTTCATAGGGGCCAAAAAAGAAAAATGATAAAGAAGTTATTGAATTTATTGAATGTCTGTAGACTCAAAGCATATTTCATGTGCGGGTTTCTGGTAAGAACAAATTTTGCTAGTTCCAGTATACTTTTTCTTTAAGTCCCAAGCTAATCTACAAATTCTTAGCAGCTGGTGATCTCCCATTTAAATATTTATTAGTCAGATAATAATAAGGTGGACTTACAATGATTAAGTTATGAAGATGACATCATATAGGGGAGACCAGAAAACAATTTTCTTTTTTTAAAAAATATGTCATATATTTGTTTAATGAGTGAACACTCTTATGGGGAAAAAAACTCCACCAAAGGTAAATGAAGTTGAAAATTTGAAAAATAAATAAATAGATAATAGATGATATGATGATAGAAGATCTGTGACTCAATGGATCCATATTGGGGGCTTGTATTAGGGAATGCTAACTGCCAGAATCTTAAGGGGCAAACTTTAACAGTACAGAAATGAACATTCATCCTTAAAGTTACTAATTATATTCATTCTAAAGTAGTTTATTACATTTTGCTTAAATCTATCTCATGAAAACTTGATGGCACCTCTAACCTACCCTTTTGATTTGAAATCTTCCCTTCTGGACATGGAACACAGTCGTAGCAACAGAATTCTTTTTCTTCAACCCCTTTCTTCCAGTATCCAGGGGAACAAGGATCATTACACAGAGAAATTGGAAGAACCTGGTCATAAACATAAAAAGGTTTTCTAAGGGGAGATTTTTAAAACAGTTTCTAATTCTAATTTTGCTTCTTTATGTCAGGAAGCAGAATAACAGAATAACAAGAGTTTGAAGGGACCTTGGAGGTCTTCTAATCCAACCCCTTGCATAGGCAGGGGACCCCATACCAAGGGTGCCAAACTGCCAGCCCACAGGCCAGATGTATAATACCAAAATTGTGCCCACCCCATTGCTGGCAATGGAAAAATAGTCATGATATATTGTGATACATCACTTGACGTTGTGAGTTTGACATCCCTGCCCTATACCATTCCAGACAAGTGACAGTCCAGTGTCTTCTTAAAACCTCCAGTAATGAAGCACCCACAACTTCTGGAGTCAAACTGTTGCTCTGCTTAATTGTTCTCAAAGTTAGGGATTTTTTTCTTAGTTCTAAGTTGCTTCTCTTCTTGATTAGTTTCCACCTATTGTTTCTTGGCTTTCCTTTTGGTGCTTTGGAAAATAGATTGATGACCCCCCCTTCTTTGTGGAAGCCCCTCAAATTGACTTCAAATTTCTACTCAATTTTATCAAATGGGTTTTTTTCTATAAAGATGTTGAAATTACAAGGATGGGTAATAAGACCTGCTTGCAGAAGGGCAGGGTGAGTAAATGCTTTTGTGTGATGACAATCTTGTGGAAACAACGTGACTCCCGTGATTTCAAATGGAAATGCAACTCAAATATGAAAACCTGGCTTTTAGAGTGTCATTTTATCCATTTGCTAAATGCTTGAACACAGTCAGCATTTGCACTGAATACATCTCTTATTTTTCTTTCAAAAAAACCCCTTATATTTAAAAAGAGACGATGTTCATTATCCCTTTACAGACAAGGACATCTTCATGGTTATCATAATGGATCACAATACAGTCTATTTAATGTAAATATACCTGGTTAAAAGCTGGATGCCAGACAATCATATCTTCATCAATGAATAATTCTTTCCCTTTTTGAGCACTGGGATCCAAGTCTCCAACTCTAACTTTCTGAAAAGATCTGTTAGGGAATGTGATCAGGTTGATGATGTCAAATCCACCCATTGCCTCCCCTTTCTCATTCAGGAACACTCTCTCCCCAGCCGAATTGTTAAAAGAAATGCCTTGAAGAAATGGATGGAGCTACTTCAAAGAAAATGAGAGAGGGAATTGGAAGGGTAACAATAGAGAGGAGACCAGCATTCCAAATTTAATTCACTCATTTTTCCCATTCCTCTAATAATGCTCAAATAAGTACAATATATTGAGAAAATTGTATTGTATGGAAATGTATAGGTCTATTCTATTATTAATTTGATCTTATTTTAAGGAAATATAGGAAATAGTATCAATCAATAAGAGCAAAATGAAAACAGACTATTTTGAATTTGATTTCTATTTACTGTTCAAGTTCGTCAACTCTAGACACCATATATTGTCTTATCCTCCATTTTTCCTCTTCATAGTTAGCTTTTGAGAGGGTTGTCGTTGTTGTTAATTGCGAAGTCTTGTCCGACCCATCGTGACCCCATGGACAACGTTCCTCCAGGTCTTCCTTTCCTCTACCATCTTCTGGAGTCCATTTAAGTTCACACCTACTGCTTCAGGGACTCGCAGGAGTCTTCTCCAGCACCATAGTTCAAAGGCCTCAATTCTTTGGTGCTCAGGCTTTCTTATGGTCCAACTTTCACAGGCATACATTGCAACTGGGAAAACCATGGCCTGGTCTATATGCACTTTTGTTGGCAGGGGGATGTCTATGCTTTTTAATATGCTGTCTCGATTTGCCATAGCTTTCCTCTCCAGGAGCAAGCATCTTTTAATTTCTTGGCTGCAGTCCCCATCTGAGTGATTTTGGAGCTCAGAAAAATAAAATCTGTCACTACCTCCATTTCTTCCCCATCTATTTGCCAGGAATTGAGAGGGCCAGATGCCATGATTTTGGTTTTCTTAATGTTAAGTTTCAAGCCAACTTTTGCACTCTCCTTCTTCACCCAGATCAAGAGGCTCTTTAGTTCCTCTTCACTTTCTGCCATTAGAGTGGTATCATCTGCATATCTTAGGTTGTTGATATTTCTCCCGGCAATCTTAATTCCAACTTTTGATTCATCTAGCCCTGTCTTTCTCATGATGTGCTCTGCATATACGTTAAATAGGCAGGGCGACAGTATACAGCCTTGCCGGACTCCTTTTCCAATTTTGAACCAATCAGTGGTTCCGTGTCCAGTTCTCACTGTTGCTTCTTGACCTGCATATAGGTTTCTCAAGAGACAAATGAGATGGTCTGATACTCCCATCTCTTTGAGAACTTTCCACAGTTTGTTGTGATCCACACAATCAAAGGCTTTAGCATAGTCAATGAAGCAGAAGTAGATGTTTTTCTGGAACTCCCTAGCTTTCTCCAAGGTCCAATGTATGTTGGCAATTTGATCTCTAGTTCCTCTGCCTCTTCAAAATCCTGCCTGTACTTCTGGTAGTTTTCGATCGACATACTGCTGGAGTCTAGCTTGTAGGATTTTAAGCATAACTTTACTAGCATGTGAAATGAGTGCAATGGTGCGATAGTTTGAACGTTCTTTGGCATTGCCTTTTTTTAGAATTGGAATGTAAACTGAACTTTTCCAATCCTGTGGCCACTGTTGAATTTTCCAAATTTGCTGGCAAATTGAGTGTAGCACTTTTACTGCATCGTCTTTTAAGATTTTGAATAGCTCAGCTGGAATACTGTCACCTCCACTAGCTTTGCTGTTGCTCAGATTTTCTAAGGCCCATTTCACTTCACATTCTAGGATGTCTGGTTCAAGGTCAGTGACCATCTCAGCTCATTTTTGTGGTTATCTGGGATCATGCCCATCTTTGCATGAAATGTTCCCTTCATATCTCCAATTTTCTTGCAGAGATCTCTGGTCCTCCCTATTCTGTTGTTTTCTTCTATTTCTTTGCACTGTTCATTTAAGAAGGCATTCTTATCTCTTCTAGCTATTCTCTGGAATTCTGCATTCAGTTGGGTGTATCTTTCTCTTTCTCCTTGCCTTTCGCTTCCCTTCTTTCCTCAGCTATTTGCAAAGCTTCCTCAGACAGCCATTTTGCTTTCTTGCATTTCTTTTTCTTTGGGATGGTTTTAGTTGCTACCTCTTGTACAATGTTGCGAACTTCCATCCATAGTTCTTCAGGCACTCTGTCTATCAGATCTAATTCCTTAAATCTATTTGTCACCTCTACTGTATATTCATCAGGAATATGATTTAGTTCATACCTGAGTGGCCTAGTGCTTTTCCCTACTTTTTTCAATTTAAGCCTAAATTTTGCAACGAGAAGCTCATGATCTGAGCCACAGTCAGCTCCTGGTCTTGTTTTTACTGACTGTATTGAGCTTCTCCATCTTTGGCTGCAGAGCACAGAGTCAATGTGATTTCTATGTTGACCATCTGGTGATGTCCATGTGTAGTGCTGTCTCTTGGGTTGTTGGAAAAGAGTGTTTGTTATGACCATTGTATTCTCTTGACAAAATTCTATCAGCCTGTGCCTTGCTTCATTTTGTACTCCAAGGCCAAACTTGCCTGTTTTCCGGTTATCTTTTGGCTTCCTACCTTAGCATTCCAATCCCCCATGATGATAAGGACATCATTTTTTGGTGTTAATTCTATAAGGTGCTGTAGGGCTTCATAGAACCGGTCAATTTCATCCTCTTCAGCACCAGTGGTTGGGGCATAGATTTGGACTATTGTGATGTTGAATGGTTTGCCTTGGATTCGAATTGAGATCATTCTGTCATTTTGGGGATTGTAACCCAGTATTGCTTTTCCTATTCTTTTATTGACTATGAAGGCTACTCCATTTCTTCTGAGGGATTCTTGCCCACAGTAGTATACCTGATGGTCATCTGAGTTAAATTCACCAATTCCTGTCCATTTTAGTTTTCTGATTCCTAAGATGTCGATCTTCAGTCTTGTCATCTCTTTTTTGACTATGTCTAGCTTGTCTTGATTCATGGATCTTACATTCCAGGTTCCTATAGAGAAAAAAATCTTTACAGCATCGGACTTTCCTTTCATCACCAGATATATCCACAGCTGAGCGTCCTTTCAGCTTTGGCCCAGTCGCTTCATTCTTTCTGGCGCTACTAGTACTAGCCCTCTGCTCTTCTTCAGTAGCATATTGGACACCTTCCGACCTGAGGGGCTCATCTTCCAGCGTCATATCTTTTTTCCTTTTAGTACTGTCCATAGGGTTTTCATGGCAAAGATACTGGAGTGGTTTGCCATTTCCTTCTCCAGTGGATCACATTTTGTCAGAACTCTCTGCTATGACCTGTCCATCTTGGGTGGCCCTGCATGGCATAGCTTATAACTTCATTGAGTTATGCAAGCCCCTTCGCCACGACAAGGCAGTAATCCATAAGGGGTTTGAGAGGCTAGGACCTGACAAATTTCCTTTAGTCAGACTTTAGATTCAAGCATTCTTTGCTAGGTAGATTTAAGGGAGGAGGAGGAGGAGGAGAACAGGAGCATGAGGAGGAAAGAGAGAGAGAGAGAGAGAGAGAGAGAGAGAGACAGACAGACAGACAGACAGACAGAGACTTAGAGACAGAGAGACAGAGAAAGAGACAGAGACACACAGAGAGGGGAAAACAGTACAATCAGGTTCTCAACCCTGAAATATCCACGGGCTAAGTAGACATACATGGGAGAATAGGTTATATGTACATAGATCTGAAATCACACAGACAAGAATTCCAAATTTATTTATTTATTTATTTATGAGACTTATATACCGCTTTAAGTGCAACACTCTCTAAGCGGTGTACACCAGTAAGCAACGTATATATATATTTACATTGCCCCCAACTATCTGGGTCCTCATTTTACCTACCCCGGAAGGATGGAAGGCTGAGTCAACCTTGAGCCGGTGAGATTTGAACCGCTGACCTGCTGAACACAGTCAGCTATAGTGGCTTGCAGTACAAATAATTCTTGCAAGTATGAACATGAACATTATGGAAGATTTTTAAGGGAAAATTCAGCAGATTGTAACAGAAATTCATTACTGAACTATATTTCAACAAGATAATAGCAGAGCTAATTTTGTTTCTGAGAGTAGTACAAGTTCATGAGGTAATTTGAGAGGGGAAATTTGATCCTTTGTACAACTGGATGACTTCATACACCATTAAAACCAGGGTGCCAAAGGAGTGTGTTCTCCTCAGTGGTCAGTTCTTTTCCTTTTGGAATGTTAGAGTGTAATTTTCCAACTTTAACTCTCTGATAAGATCCATTTGGAAAAGTGATCAAGGTTTGAGGTCAAGGCCACCTGTATTTTCTCTTTTACCCTTAAATAAAGCTGTTTCTTCAACTGAGTTGTTGAAAGAAATGCCTTGAAGAAGTGAGGAAAGGATGATAAGAAAGAGGGATCAAAAAGAAAAATTGTAGCAGGGATAAAGGCATGAAAAGGATTTCCTTTCTTTTATTCCTAATTTTTGGGATATCAAAGAACTTTTTCAGCTTAAAATATAGAAGAATAGAATAGAATAGAATAGAATAGAATAGAATAACAGAGTTGAAAGGGACCTTAGAGGTCATCTAGTGATTCTAGTCCAACCTGACTGCTCAAGCAGGAAACTCTATACCATTTCAGACAAATGGTTGTCCATTCTCTTCTTAAAAACTTCCAGTGTTGGAACATTTACAACTTCTGGAGGCAACTCTCAAGATTTCTCCTTCCATTATATATTCAAGTTGGACAGTATTTAATATTTATTTGTTATGTATATGTAGGGGTGTGGATTTATACATATGTTGTACATCGTATGTTCATGTTTGTGACATGTATGTGTTTCACTTTGAGAGAGGACAACTAAATTTCATTTTTGATCTGTGCCGTGGTGCCCCAGTAAAAAAATGACAATAAAGGTTATCTTATGTATCTTGTTCCATTGATTAATTGTTCTAACTGTCAGGAAATGTCTCCTTAGTTCTAGGTTGCTTCTCTCTTTGATTAGTGTCTATCCGTTGCTTCTTGTCCTGCCTTCAGATGCTTTGGAGAACGGCTTGACTCCCTCTTCTTTGTGCAATACCTGAGATATTAGACCACTGCTATCATGTCACACCTAGACATACCCAATTCCAGCAGCCGTTCCTTATATGTTTTAGCCTCCAGTCCCCTAATCCTCTTTGTTGCTCTTCTCTGTTCTCTTTCTAGAGTATCAACATCTTTTTTGCATTGTGGTGACCAAAACTGGATGCAGTATTCCAAATGTGGCCTGACCAAGGCATTGTAAATCAAGATAGTGTAATCTTGATTCTATCCCTCTGTTAATGAAGCTTAGCACTATGTTGGTCTTTTTGGCTGCAGCACTCTGCTGACTCATAGTTATGTCATTGTCCACTAGCACTTAAAGATCCCTCTCACAGTTACTACTATTGTTCAAGGTAGCACCTGTATTGTACCTGTGCATTTGGGATTTTTTGTTTTTCTTTATTGCTCTTTATTCCAAGAAGAAGAAAATGTCAACTTAGGAAAAAATCAATAATTGAAATATGCAGAGCATATTTATTTTACTAATTAACAATGACATAAACTTTAAAGCACCAAACCCTGCCACTCTCTTGGTGGTTTACCATAAGTCTCAAAATCAACATATCTTCACAAAAATAATTTGGCTATATCAGCAAAGAACGAATATCATAAAATTAATTCCCCTGTCTAACAACCAAGTCTTTACTAAATTACAAAAATCTAGTGAAGTGAAATGTTTATGTTTTAGAACAGCCTGCAGCCTTCAGATGCATTGTCACTTAATTCTTTTTAGAACCAGGATGAATAAATCTACAAGACAGGACAAATCTAGATAGAAATAAAATGATTATGGAATCAAAAATAACACAAAAGTCCCATTGAATAGATTTAAATTTGCAAAGACGTGGTTTTTTTCAACTTCCTTTGTTCTATAACTTATAATCAGCTGTTATATTAATAACTTTGGTTTTCAATAAATGCACTGATTTGTGGGGAAAAATCCATATTAGAGTATGGAGGAGAAGAACTATTCATTGAAAAAAAAGATAGGTGTGGCAAGGAGACATTACCTGCCAAGGTCGCAGATTTGAAAATTCAAAGTTTTTAATTCTTCTGTGTTGGGAGTTTGATCTCACTGCCTCCTGCAATGAATGTGCCACTGCATAAACAGCATTGTAGATACTGTAACTTTGGGCAGTCATTTGCAACTCAAACAGAGGAGCAGGCAGAGTCTCCAAATTCTCTTCTCCACTGCAAGTTTTATTGGACACTGAAGGTAATACTTCATTTGAAAGTGAACAGTCGAACAATTGCTCCCAAACTTCTTGAAGAAATCCATCTTTGTGGGTTGAAGGTTTGATGACTTGAATAAATTCTTTGAAGCCCTGAACCTCTCTTGAATGCACTGTAAAGGAAAGAGACCCATAGAACAACTGGACATCCCAAGCCCTTTGCAGTCCTGTCAGTGTGAAATCAATTGGATACATCAGGATCCAAACCTTTCTAAATGATGCACTCTCTTTATTTTCAAAATCACATGCAAACACAACAATTCTGAGCCACAGAATTGTGAATGATTCACCATAGACAAGAAGAACATTGGCCTTCTGATCTATCAGTTGATTAGAAATAGTTGAGATCACATCAAATAAGTCTGACATTTCTTCTAACGGGGCTCGTTGTGGTACTCTTTGTGTGAAAGACAAGCAGATCCCATTTTGAGAAAGCAAAGGATGCAGTTTCTGTAAGAAATATTGTCCCTTATTATTATCAAAAGTAAAGATTCCAATCCACCTCCATCCAAAATGGAGCAGAAGCTGTATAACACCACTGTATTGATGTTCCTCTTTGGGAACCATGCAGTAAAGTGAAGATAACTTAGTAGCCTGGAACTCTTCTTGAGTAAGGGAACCATAGGTCAACTAAAGAAATAAAGGAGAGCCATTATTCATAAGAATGAAGGAAAAATATATGGAAACTGAATGAACTCTAATGTGTTCTACTTCCAAATGTCTCCTGTTTTTGTACTGGGTTGGACTAGAAGACCCTCTATTTACCCTTCCAACTCTGTTATTCATTTATTCCCTTATTTTCTTATTCTGTTAATGTTCATTACAAAAGAAAAAAGCTTCTCTCTTACTGCTCTCCCTCAAATTACCTGTGGAATCTTGAAGAGATTTATACTTTCTGCCATATAGGAAGAAGTAGAGGCATCTAACCCTCCAATGATACCCATGAGATTCTTCTGGTTATCACATTTGTAGTTAGGAAAAAATCCCTTAGATTTAAAAAGCAGGTCCAGAGTGGTCCGATAGGTCATCCTTGGGTTGTAGTAACTGTCATAGATGTGGAACCCGAGAGTGACATTAGGTAAGATCTGGAAGTCTTCATTGATGTCCTTCACAGCAAAGGCCAAGGCAAGGACGTGCTGGTAGAATTTGGTGAATACACTGCCAAAAGGTTAAACATCCCCATTGAAGAAGTAATTTTAAAGCTCTTATAATTTGGCATCATTTCTAAATGAATAATTAACATTTCCGTCTCTGATGGAAGTTGGAAAATGAGAATTATGAAATACTAAGATATTGGAATAATTTTTACAGAATGTTTCCATGTATTTCCATGATTTGCAACTAATAGGTATTATGACAAAGATAGTTGCTTTTTCAAGATACATTCTATTAATGTAGCACAAAATACAAACAGAACAAGCAAATCTCATTGATTTCTTGTGTATATGTTTTGTATAGAGCTAAATGCAGAGTAATAAATAACCTGACTTAAAAGAAGGCTTACTTCTTTTGAAGAACATATCTTTTATGAATGGAAAAAGAAGAATCATATATTTTATGAGAAAGAACTCAACTTAATGAAAAGAAAATGACTTTTTCTCCAACAACCAGATACATTCAAAAGACAAAACAGGCTTTGATGACATGCAAAATTGACATTTATGCTCAAACTATTTTTATTCATATAAACAATTGCTGGCAATATGGCTAAGAATAGAAAAAATATGTAAAAAAAAATCCTTACACTGGTAAGTCATAAGATTTTAGAGAAGGATGGTCCTTATATTCAATTTCATAAAAGTTGTAAAAAATTTGAGACACCATCCCACCAATGACGAGATCCCCAGGCTGGAACCACTCATGTGGGACAGGGAAAGCTTCACTTGCAGGGCATCTCAGAGTAACTACTTTGTGCTCCAAGAAAATCAGAAGGAATAACATCTTTATTCTATTGGTTTGGATGTCTGGGTCTATTGTTCAAAGATAAGTTCTGGCAGATAATACAGGAGGGAAATAACTTGTGGAAATGAATCTCATAAAGTCAGCATTATCCTTTTCAACCTCCACGTGGCTCTAGTAATATTTATATGAATTGTTTCTCAATTCCTATTCCCTTCTGCACAGAACGTTTGATATTTTCACTTGTTAAAATAATAGAGTGATTTCAGTAATTCATAAGTGTCATAATTACCTTGGCAACCTGGCAATTGTTCTTTGTATATCTGATTAACATCTTTATTTTGGATGTCCTAAAAAGTGACTGAAGTTTAACCTGTTTTGAAAATAAAGGGAAGATATTTGGGAAAATGGACTTTGGTGAGAATTTTATTAAATGGATAATTGATAGCACACAAAGACCAAAGATAATTGGAAATGGAAGATTAACAAAACATTGTGAGATAAAGAAAGGAAAAAGTTAATAATATTGCCTTTCCTCACTATTAATTATGTTAACTTTGGAAATATTGAAATGAGAGAATTGCTGAAGTGAGGGTTAAAATATAAATAGTTGATTATGGGTCTTTTATGATGATTTGATTCTAGTTTTGAAGATCTTTTATAAGGAACAGAAATATTAATGGACAACCAAAAGCTTTTGGCACATTAGCCAGTTTTAAAGTTAACAACCATACAACAATAATGTTAACAAAAATATGAAAATAGAATACCATATGAAACTATTTGGAAAATTCTGATGTTAATGTTGAGAAAAACATAAAATATTTACGTATTACTATATCTAATATGAATGATATGTTATTTGAGAACAGTTAAGACATGGAATGAAATTAACAAAAACATGCTAAGATGGGAAGAATTACATTTGTCAGTGTAGGAAAAAATATCTGGTACAAGAAAAAATGAAGTTATTGCCTAGGATAATGTTTTTGTTTCAGACGATATATATTTTGACTACCAATGTGTCATTTAAACAATGCAGAATTGATTGAAGGAATTGGCGTATGTAAGAAAATGAAAATACATTTATTTGCAGATCATACATTACTAACATTTCAAAATCCCATAGCTGCTATAAAGAAGGTATATTCACTTTTGAATGAATTTGGGAAATATAGTGGATTGCAAATAAATTGGGAAAAATCAGAAATGATGTTATATAACTATAGTAAAGAAGAAATGGATGTATTGAAAGAAAAATATAAATTAAAAATAGTAGATAGTATCAAATATTTAGGTATTGACATTCCAAAAAATATTCAAGAATTAAAGAAGATAAACTATTAGAAGTTAAAGAAAGATATAAAAGATAAAATGGATAAATATCGAAAAGTAAAATTATCATGGTTTGGAAGAATTGCAGCAAAAAAATGAATGTTTTACCAAAAATTAACTTTTTGTTTTAGATGATCCCTATTAAGTTTTCAGATCAAGAATTAAAGGAAATACAGAGATTGCGGGAGGTGTATTGTAATGAAGGCAAGAGAGCAAGAATAAGTAAAGCTTTATGGTATGAACCATTAAAAAAGGGTGGGCTGGGTCTTCCAAATGTTAGAAATTATTGGGTAGCTAATCATATAAAGGTGGTCCCAGATAGAGATTTATTACGGAGCGATACAGAATTGAAGGAAGTAAGGGAAATAGGCGATCCTATAGAAACATGTTGGTTTAAAAAAAGATATTAAAAATTGTTACAAGAATTCAAAATCCCTTTTTTAAAAAACTGATAGAATTATGGGATAAATGGAGATAATGGTTCAGGCCAGTAATTTTTCCTTTAATACTGGTAGTAGAAATGGAGAAAGTCAGAACTGAAGAAGCGATTTAGTTTTGAATATTGGGTCCTTGGTGCTCTCTGAAATAGGTTATTTGGTTGCAGCCTTTTCATTACTTGACTAGGTATACCATCATGGGAAATCCTTGAAAACCATTAGTTTTCATTCTTTTCCACAAGCACAGCATATGACATGAATGACAAGAGCTTTGCACTATGAAACAGATGGTTTTGAATTCGTTGTTATGAGTAGATGTAGAAGATATGTTTATTTTAAAGAGGAACGTTTACATATTCTATATCAGTGGATGTAAACCTATTGGTAGATCCCAAAACAACTTGTCCATTTTCTGTTCCATGCAATTTTTCAATGTTCTTCTTCTTCATTTCTGTTTCCTTTACTAAAAGAAGATATAGGTAGTCCTTGACGTGCCACCATTTTTAGTGACCATTTAAAATTACAACATTGAAAAAAAATGACTTGCAATTGATCCTCACACTTACAACCATTACAGCATCTCCACAGTCATGTAATCAGATTTGAGGTACTTGGTAAGTCGCATGTCTGTATAATTGTTGTAGCATCCAACAGCATCCCAGTTCACCATTTGTGACCTTAGCTTAATGACTGAGTGATTCACTTAAGTGTATTGAGTTGCTCTACCACATTGGCAAAAATGGTTGTACGATCGACTTACTTAATAATTGCCTTGTCTAGAAGGAATATTCTGGTTTTAGTTGTGGTTGTAAGCCAAGGACAATCTATAATTATGTATCTATTACTGCTTTTATGGTGTAACATTTCAGTGTCTGGGCTATTGGTTTGATCTCTGAGCTTGGCAATTTGGCTGAAAACATTTCAGCTCCATTCAGCGGGACATCTCGTCTGTCAGAGCACTGGCCTTTAAATACTTTTTTGTGTGAGGCAAATTGGTGTGGATGTTGTTTATCCGGGTGTTGCTGAGTCATGGTCTGGTTTCTGGCTGTCTAACTGGCTCGTTATGTTGCTGGGCCATAGTCTTTGGTGTAAAGGATCGTCTGTGTGATGCAAATGGTGTTGTTCGTTCAATTGCTTCGGAGTAATATGGTCTGGGTCGATGTCAATGTATTTGTTTATTAACTTATTAGTGGAAATCCAGGCTTTGAGGAATTCTCTTACTCTCCTAGATTTCACATGGATTACAACTGTGGTCCCAGCTAGATCAAATTTGTGTCCTTCTGAGTCTTTGTGGACAGACAGGAGGGAAAGTGGGTCATGTCTTTTGATGGCCAGGAAGTGTTCATGCAATCTTGTCGATAGCTTTTTTCCTGTTTGGCCTATTTTCACAGTTGCTGCACTATGGGCCCAAAAGAACTATGTGGGCCAACTAGGAAGAAAGCTATCAACCAGACTTGATGAACAGTTATTTTCTAACAATTATAGCGTATTATTGCTTATTATTTTAATAGGTTTTGTGGGTCTATGATCTGCAAAGTGATTTATTGACTCTTCCAATAAAAAGGTATGTTTGTATTGAGTACCAGAATGGGAAGTTTGCTTCTTCCTATAAAGGTTATTTAATTGATGTTTCTGGTCATTGATTATAGTAAAGTTTTAATCTGAGTTTATTTCTATGAGTTGACTCGCAATACATTGAGTACAATTCAATGTATTTGCTATCATTCCCTATGCTTAATGACTTCTACAGAAATACATGGCTATGTCAAATTGCTAATTGTTCATCTGCAGGCATAGCATTCTTGTGTTATCTCTGGAGATAGTAAATCTCCCTGTTTATGTTTCGGCTTTAGTTCTTTTGGCTTTGGTTATCAAATATTAAGTTACATAATTATTGTATTTTAAACATGAATAGAGAAGTAACACATGAGGGAATTACTATTATTTAGTATATGTATAAATATTTAATAAGAAATATTTTTAATAAATAATTGTTTGAAAAGACTTGCCTCCTCTTTTTAAATATATTTTTGATATGATCCAAAATTGATTTAAGAACCCATTATTTCAGGCAGATTGGTTTGTCCTGTAAAGATGATGTATTTATTTACTTCTTTGGACAATGAGTGTAAATGCAACAGCATGAGCATTTCTTTTGGAATGGGAAAACATAATAAGTCTTAATAACAATAATAATCCACCATGAATTGTCCTTTCACAAAAATTAAAACTATATGTATACAGGAGATAGCAAACAGTCTCTTGATTGTCAGCAATTTGCATAGTGAGAAAATTCACATGATGTACTAAGTCCTCTTTATTAGTTGCTCTCTCTGGTTTAACTCAGGCCGTAAAACAATGATGTAGCATTTTGGAAAAATATGCATCCCAGTAATGCAGCGCTGGAGGACAAGATGGAGAAGACCTCCACTGCTACCATGGCCTTGCCTTTTGTGCTCAGATAGGCTGGAAAGAAAGAAACCCATACACTACAAAAGGCCAACATGCTAAAGGTGATGAACTTGGCTTCGTTAAAACTGTCCGGTAATTTACGGGCAAGAAAAGCTACAACAAAGCTGGCGATGGCCAAGACACCCATGTAGCCCAAGACACAATAGAAAAAGAAAGCTGACCCCTCATTGCACTGTAAAATCATTTCTTGGAGCTTTGAATGCATGTCCAACTCAGAGAATGGTGGATATGTTGACAACCACAGAATACAAATATACACTTGTAAGAGAGAACAGGAAAGGACAGTACAAAAAGACAATCTTTTCCCCATCCATTTCCTCATCTGAGATCCTGGCTTAGAGGCCATGAAAGCAACAACTACAGTGATGGTTTTGGCCAGAACACTAGAAATGGCTACTGAAAAGGTGATGCCAAAAGTTGGTTGTCGGAGAAGGCAGGTCACCTTGCTAGGTTGGCTGAGGAAGAACAAAGAGGAGAGAAAACAGAGCTGAAGAGAGATAAGGAGGGTGTAGGTGAGGGACCGGTTGTTGGCTTTGACAATGGGAGTATCCCGGTGTTTAATAAAAGTTCCAAGTACCCAAGATGTCAAGAAGAAACAACAAACAGCAGACAAGGCTAAACAATTTCCTAAGATTTCTTCAAACGTTAGAAAGACCATCATTTTTAGGATACATCCTTTCTTTTCTTTATTTGGGTAATGATCTTCTGAACATTCAAAACAGTCATCCATATCTGGAAGAAAAGTCAAGGAATTTGTCATCTATCCATTCCAAATTGTTGAAAATATTCATCTGATAGGTGCCAGCTAACTATGGTTACTAGTAGGATCATTTTTCTGTGAAATTGCAGGTTTTTTCTCTATTCTATCTTTTAGGATATGCATGCAAAAACAACAAAGGAAAGCACAATTATTCTCTGAAATCAATATAGTCCATCTGGACTTTTTCAATTTTTTCCCCAAAACTCTGATGATGAATATAAGGGAAGCAGAAATACTGATTCAAAGTGCAAATCAATATAATCAGTGAAATTACAATTTGATACAGGTAAAATGTGAATAAGCTAAGGAAAGATTAATCTTTGTATTAAAAAAAATAAAAAATAAAAAAGAGTTTGGTCCAACAAGCAAAAAGGATGATCTACTTTTACTTTCAAGAGAATGAAATCCATGATCCCTATACTCTATCCTGCCCTTTAGTGTGCTTTTATGATCTATGTGGAAAACCTTGGTTCTACAAAGACCTTTTGAGGTTAATATACCTAATTCATTGACAAATCTTTCTTTGTTTGCTGAAACATTTTTGCTTTCTCTTACTGGTGGAAAGAAGGGCCAGAAGATGTCAGATCAAATGGAAAAAAAAGTCATTCATTCATTCATTCATTTCATTTCATTTCATTCATTCATTCATTCATTCACTCGCAATGACCTGAGCCAATCAAAAAGTTTTTTTAAATGTTTATTTGTAAAAACAGTCATTCTTTATTTAAATTTGAACTAAAGTTTGTCTTTGAAAAGTAGAGATTAGGGGTCCTTAAATCACACTTTCATACGAGCCAAAAAAAGAAAAAGATAAAGAAGTTATTGAATTAATTCAATGTCTATAGACTCAAATTAGATTTCATGTGCGGGTTTCTGGTAAGAACAAACTTTGCTAGTTCCAGTACACTTTTTCTTTAAGTCCCAAGCTAATCTACAAATTCTACTTAGCTGGTGATCTCCCATTTAAATATTTATTAATCAGATAATAATAAGGTGGACTTAAAATGATTAAGGTCACAAGTTATGAATGTGACATCATATAGGGGAGACCAGAAAACAATTTTCTTTTTTTAAAAAAATGTTTCATATATTTGTTTACTGAGTGAACACTCTAATGGGGAAAAGAAACCTACCGAAGGCAAATGAAGTTTTAAATTTGAAAAATAAATAAATAGATAATAGCTGATATGATGATAGAAAATCTGTGACTCAATGGATCCCTATTGGGGGCTTGTATTAGGAAATGCTACCTGCCAGAATCTTAAGGGCAAACTTTAACAGTACAGAAATGAACATTCACCCTTCAAGTTACTAATTATATTCATTCTATAGTAGTTTATTACATTTTCCTTAAATCTATCTCATGAAAACTTGATGGAACCTCTAACCTACCATTTTGATTTGATATCTTCCCTTCTGGACATGGAACACAGTCGTAGCAACAGAATTCTTTTTCTTCAACCCCTTTCTTCCAATATCCAGGGGAACAAGGATCATTACACAGAGAAATTGGAAGAACCTGGTCATAAACATAAAGGGTTTTGTAAGGGGAGATTTTTAAAACAGTTTCTAATTCTAATTTTCCTTCTTTATGTCAGGAAACAGAATAACAGAATAACAAGAGTTTGAAGGGACCTTAGAGGTCTTCTAGTCCAACCACTTGCGTAAGCAAGAGACCCCATACCAAGGGTGCTAAACTGCCAGCCCGCAGGCCAGATGCATCATATCGAAACCGCACCTACCCCATTGCTGGCAAAGGAAAAATAGTCATGATACGTCGTGATACATTACGTGACATTGTGAGTTTTACACCCCTGCCCTATACCATTCCAGACAAGTGACAGTCCAGTGTCTTCTTAAAGCCTCCAGTAATGAAGCACCCACAACTTCTTGAGTCAAGCTGTTGTTCTGCTTAATTGTTCTCAATGTTAAGAATTTTTTTCTTAGTTCTAAGTTGCTTCTCTTCTTGATTAGTTCCATCTGTTGTTTCTTGGCTTTCCTTCTGGTGCTTTGGAAAATAGATTGATGACCCCCTGCTCTTCTTTGTGGAAGCCCCTCAAATTGACTTTTCAAATTTCTACTCAATTTTAGCAAATGGGATTTTTACCATAAAGATGTTGAAATTACAAGGATGGGTAACAGGACCTGCTTGCAGAAGGGCGGGGTGAATAAACGCTTTTGTGTGATGACAATCTTATGGAAACAACATGACTCCCATGATTTCAAATGGAAATGCAACTCAAATATGAAAACTTGACTTTTAGAGTGTCCTGTCATTTTATCAATTTGCTAAATGCTTGAACACAGTCAGCATTTGCACTGAATACATGTCTTATTTTTATTTTTTTAAAAAAACCCTTCTGTTTAGAAAGAGACTATGTTCATTATCCCTTTACAGACAAAGATATCTTCATGGTTATCATAATGGATCACAATACAATCCATTAAATGTAAATATACCTGGTTAAAAGCTGGGTGCCAGACAATCATCTCTTCATCAATGAATAATTCTTTCCCTTTTGGAGCACTGGGATCCAAGTCTCCAACTCTAACTTTCTGAAAAGATCTGTTAGGGAAAGTGATCAGGTTGATGATTTCAAATCCACCCATTGCTTCCCCTTTCTCATTCAGGAACACTCTCTCCCCAGCTGAATTGTTAAAAGAAATGCCTTGAAGAAATGGATGGAGCTACTTCAAAGAAAATGAGAGAGGGAATTGGAAGGATAACAATAGAGAGGAGACCAGCATATTCAAATTTAATTCACTCATTTTTCCCATTCCTGTAATAATGCTCAAATAAGTACAGTATATTGAGAAAATTGATAATCTATATTGCGTGGAAATGTATAGGTCTATTCTATTATTAATTTGATCTTATTTTAAGGAAATATAGGAAATAGCATCAATCAATAAGAGCAAAATGAAAACAGCCTATTTTGAATTTGATTTCTATTTACTGTTCAAGTTGGTCAACTCTAGGCACCATATATTGTCTTATCCTCCATTTTTCCTCTTCATAGTTAGCTTTTGAGAGGCTAGGACCTGACAAATTTCCTTTAGTCAGATTTTAGAGATTCAAGCATTCTTTGCTAAGCAGATTTACGGGAGGAAGAGGAGGAGGATGAGAACAGGAGCATGAGGGTGAAAGAGAGAGAGAGAGAGAGGCAGACAGACAGACAGAGAGGAGAAAACAGTATACTCAGGTTCTCAATCCTGAAATATCCATGAGCTAAGTAGACATATATTGGAAAATAGGTAATATGTACATAGATCTGAAATCACACAGACAAGAATTCCAAATAATTCTTGCAAGTATGAACATTATGGAAGAGTGTTAAGGGAAAATTCAGCAGATTTTCTGTATACCATAACAGAAATTCATTGTTGAACTATATTTCAACAAGATGATAGCGAGCCAATTTTGTTTCTGAGAGTAATACATGTTCATGAGGTAATTTTAGGGAGGCAGAGCCAGCTTTCAGATGGAATGGCTGCGTTCAGACGGCGCTCCGAATAAGCGTGCCGATTCTACCGCCGCTTCCCCACGCTCGGTGGGCTTTTTAAAGCCCCCAATCTCTCGAAGGGAGATTGGAAAAGGAGGCACCCAGCAGAGTGGTCCTGGATGGCAGTCCAAACCATAAGAAGCAGGAAAGCTGTGGAGAAGTTGAGCGGGAGAAGGAGACAGCCCAGAATGGCAGCCGCTAAGGAGTGACAGCTGTCAACTGGATGAAAATATCTGTAATTTAGTTGGACAACGATACAACAAGCCTGGTGGTGTGAGTACCCAGCGAGCCTTTGCAAGTGATCCAGAGCATAAAACCATTCTGGAGAATCTCAAAGAAGAAAATAAGAGTAGGGAAGCCCCAGAGCGAAAGGGGTAAAACTACCTCCCCTGTGAGATAGCGGTGATAAGAAGCATGGGGGGAAAGAGGCTTTAACTTAAAGCAACAGACTTATAAGCTGTAAAGGATTAACAGATAAGGGTGGTTTCTTGTTCTGGCCTTTCAGCAAAGCTAAGAAGAAGGTTAAAAACCCGAAAAGCGAAAGTGCTGACTGAGCAGAGAAAGTGGACATTTTGAATAAGAATGGAGGAATAATAATAATAATAATAATAATAATAATAATAATAATAAAGTTGGAAGGGACCTTGGAGGTTATCTAGTCCAACCCTATGCTCAGGCAGGAAACCCTATACCATTTCGGACAAACTGATTAATATTAAATGAGGGAAGAGAGACACCTACAAGTTAAGAAGGAAAATACGCATAGAAATAAAGTAAAGAAATTGCTCTAAAAGTACTCTAAAAAATAAAAAGGATAAGCTGTAGCTGAATTGAGGGTTCAGGCAACTAAGAATTAATTGAATATAACCTATTATATGACTTAACCGGAAAAGACTAATTAGGAATAAAAAGTTGAAAATTTAAAGAAGGTGAGAAAAATCATTTACTTATCTACCTTGCTGAACACCTCAATACCTATAACTATCAAGAGACTAATTGTAAAATTTGGACTTTATTGCTAATGAATTGAACATTTGTCATAATACTTAGGCGAACCAACTGTTACATTATTATTATTATATACTATTATTTAGATAAATTAGACTTGCAGTGGAACATGAGCATTTGAAATTGATAAATACATCAGACTGTTGAGTACTGTATATTAAAAGTGCCAGTGTTAGAGGCTTTATGTTATGTTAGTAATAGAACATAATACTTTTAAAATATAAGGTATCAGTGATCATAATATCAGAAGAATAACAAATCTTTCAGGTGTGGTGGAAAGAAAAGACAAAAACTGTACATAAGTGGGTGGGCTGGTTGACATCACTCTGAAAGATGACAAGCATCCCCAACCTAACAAGAGCTGGGACTGGAAGAAAACAGATAAATCAAGCAACATTGGTGGAACTAAGCCCAGTAGGACAAAGATCGATAGAAGAGATGATGCCAAGCGAAAGAGCAGGCGCACTCAAAGATCTACAATTGATGTTACAATCTGTGCAAGAGGTTATGTTGAGAAACCACAAACACTTGAAAAATGAAATAGGCAAAATAAGGAACGTACCGAAGAACCCAAAGAGAAGATTGGAGCAATGGATGGGAAATTCGAATGCTTCCAAGAACAAATACTGAAAAATGAACAGAAACTATTAGAAATGGAAGACAGAACGAATAAGGAGGAAAGAAGAGTAACAAGCAAACAAAAAATTGGAAAAAAAACTCTGTTATTTTGCTAGAGACAGAGAAAGCAGACCACTACTTAGGTTTTCATGAAAGAAGAGAAAGGGGAAGAGCTCCCAGAAATGATGATGGACATGTCAGTGAGAGTTTTAGGAATTGAGAAAGAAAAGATGGCACATGAGATAGATGAAATAGATAGCATACACACAAATTATGCAAGAAGAAACAACCTATCTAAGGAAGTGCATATTAGATTCGCCAAGAAGTCAGTTAGGACAAGATCCTGCACAGAACCATAGACGACCCAATAGAATATAAAGGAAAACAACTAACAGTGTTTAAACAAGTCCCCAGGAGGGTAAGAGATCTTAGAAGGCCCTATCAACAAATCACATTGAAAATAATAATACAAAACATTAATTTTAGGTGGCTGATGCCAGGAGGGATCCTGATGACTTGGCAAGAAAAAAGATACAGGCTGGACACGATAAACAAAGTAGAAGGGTTTTTTCAGCAATATCTAGGTGGCAAAGATGAATTAGAAGAAAGAGAACTAAGAGAAGAAGATATTACAGAGAGACACAGCAGAAAGGCACGAGAAGCACAAAGCAAAGAACGGGAAATTGAGAGAAGGAAAAAAATGAACTATGGCAATGATGATGAAAATAGACATAAAGAATTTAAAGAAGACGGATCAATGAGATCGAAAATATAGGCAGTAATGTGGAAGAACTAACACTACTATCACGAAATGTAAATGATTTAAATTCCCCTGCTAAGAAAAACAAAATTTTGAACAAGCTTAGTAAGAAAAACTTAGAGATAATAATCTTACAAGAAACACATATAAAAAAACAGCACTAAGATCTATTAAACTACCCCAAGTTAGGAACTAAATTTGTATCAATCTCACAGCAGAAAAAAGGAGGAATAGTGATATATGTCAAAAAAAGAATCCAAGCAAAACATATTTATCAGGACAAAGAAGGGAGAATACTGATAACTGAAATTTCCCTGAATAAAAAAAAAGTTGCCTTGGTAGGAATTTATGCCCCCAACGAGAGACAAAGACAATTTTACAAGAAATTACATAAGATCATCGGTGATATCAAAAATGAGAATATGTGTTTAATTGGTGACTTCAATGCATGTGTAGATAGAGAATTAGACTATAAAAGTGAGACTGCTGACTCACAGTTACGTGATTGTCCACTAGCACTCCAAGATCCCTCTGACAGTTACTACTATTTTGCAAGGTAGCACCTATATTATACCTGTGCATTTGTTTTTTTTTTCTTTGTTGCTCTTTATTCCAAGAAGAAGAAAATGTCAACTTAGGAAAAAAACAATAATTGAAATATGCAGCTCATCTTTATTTTACTAATTAACGATGACACAAACTTTAAAGCACCAAACCCTGATATTCTCTTGGTGGTTTACCATAAGTCTCAAAATCAACATATCTTCACAAAAATAATTTGGCTATATCAGCAAAGAATGACTGTCATAAAACTAATTCCCCTGTCTAACAACCAAATCTTTACTAAATTACAAAAATCTAGTGAAGTGAAATGTTTATATTTTAGAACAGTGTATTGAACAGGAAAAAAAGACTGCCTTCAGACGCATTGTCACTTAATTCTTTTTAGAACCAGGATGAATAAATCTATAAGACAAGACAAATCTAGATAGAAATAAAATGATTATTTATGGAATCAAAAATAACACAAAAGTCCCATTGAATAGATTTCAAATTGCAAAGACATGTTTTTTTATCCTCCTTTGTTTTATAACTTATAATCAGCTGTTACATTAATAACTTTGTTTTTCAATAACTGCATTGATCTGTGGAGAAAAATCCATATTAGAGTATGGAGGAGAAGAACTATTCATTGAAAGAAAAGATAGGTGTGGCAAGGAGACATTACCTGCCAAGGCCGCAGATTTGAAAATTCAAAGTTTTTAATTCTTCTGTGTTGGGAGTTTGATCTCACTGCCTCCTGCAATGAATGTGCCACTGCATAAACAGCATTGTAGATACTGTAGCTTTGGGCAGACATCTGCAACTCAAACAGAGGAGTAGGCACAGTCTCCAAATTCTCTTCTCCACTGCAAGTCTCATTGGACACTGAGGGTAATTCTTCAGTTGAAAGTGAACAGTCGAACAATTGCTCCCAAACTTCTTGAAGAAATCCATCTTTGTGGGTTGAAGGTTTGATGACTTCAATAAATTCTTTGAAGGCTTGAACTTCTCTTGAATGCATTGTAAAGGAAAGAGACCCATGGAACAACTGGACATGCCAAGTCCTTTGATGTCCTAGCAGTATGAAATCAATTGGATACATCAGGATCCAAACCTTTCTAAATGATGCACTCTCTTTATTTTCAAAATCATATAGAAATACAACAATTCTGAGCCACAGAATTGTGAATGAGTCACCATAGACAAGAAGAACATTGGCCTTCTGATCTATTAGTTGATTAGAAATAGTTGAGATCATATCAAATAATGCTGAAATTACTTCGAACTGGGTTCGTTGTGGAAGTCTTTGTGTGAAAGACAAGCAGATCCCATTTTGAGAAAGCAAAGAATGCAGTTTCTGCAAGAAATGTTCTCCCTCGTTATTATCAAAAGTAAAGACTCCAATCCACCTCCATTCAAAATGGAGCAGAAGCTGTATAACACCACTGTATTGATGTTCCTCTTTGGGGACCATGCAGTAAAGTGAAGATAACTTAGTAGCCTGGAACTCTTCTTGAGCAAGGGAACCATAGGTCAACTAAAGAAATAAAGGAGAGCCATTATTCATAAGAAGGAAGGAAAAATATATGGAAACTGAATGAACTCTAATGGGTTCTAACTCCAAAGGACTCCTGTTTTTGTACTGGGTTGGACTAGAAGACCCTCTATGTACCCTTCGAACTCTATTATTCGTTTATTCTCTTCTTTTCTTATTCTGTTAATGTTCATTACAAAATAAGTGAAGCTTCTCTCTTACTGCTCTCCCCCAAATTACCTGTGGAATCTTGAAGAGATTTATACTTTCTCCCATATAAAAAGAAGTAGGGGCATCTAACCCTCCAATGATGGCCATGAGATTCTTCTGGTTATCACATTTGTAGTTAGGAAAAAATCCTTTAGATTTGAAAAGCAGGTCCAGAGTGGTCCGATAGGTCATCCTTGAGTTGTAATAACTGTCATAGATGTGGAACCCGAGAGTGAGATTTGGTAAGATCTGGGAGTCTTCATTGATGTCCTTCACAGCAAAGGCCAAGGCAAGGACGTGCTGGTAAAATTTGGTTATTACACTGCAAATAGTTAAATCCCCCCATTGAAGAAATAATTTTAAAAATCTTATAATGTGGCATCATTTTTAGATATATAGCAAAGATTTCCATCTCTGATGGATGTCTTAAATCTAACAAACAAAATGGAGCTGGCTGAGGAATTCTGGGAGTTGAAGTCCACAAGTCATAAAAGGGACTAGTTTGAAGACCCCTGCACCAAGGCAAAAAGAATAGTAAGCTTTTCCCCCTACATTTATTTACTACATTTTACTTCATTGACTACATTTATTTATTTATTAACTGCATTTATCAACTTAGCACATAAACATAATATGAACAGATTCAGCAAGTATCATTCATTTATGTCTTGGATGTTTTGCGAGAAATGGTAATGGAGATTTTTTTTAAAAAAAAAATCTTCAGCTCATTAAATGTTCTTCAAAAAACTTCAGTAAGTCCTTTGAAGAACATTTAAGGTATGAATGAAAAAGACTTTAAGTCTTCAAAGTATTTTCATGAGAAAGACTTTAACTTAATGTAAAGAAATATTTCCTTTCCCACAACCAGATGTACTGAAAAGACAAAGAAGGTTTAAAATAGATACAAAATCTGCATTATGCTCAATACAGTTTTTAATCATATAAGAAATTCTAGGGGAAGACATATGAAGGGGAAAAAACTTACAGTGGTAAGGTATAAGGTTTTAGAGAAGGATGTTCCTTAAATTCAATTTCAACAAAGTGGTAAAAAAATTGAGACACCATCCCACCAATTATGAGGTCACCAGGCTGGAACCACTCATGTGGAACAGGGAAAGCATCACTTGAATGGCATCTCAGAATAGCTACACTATGTAGCAAGAAAAACAGAAGGACCAACATCTTCACTTTATTGTTATGGAGAGGAGGAAGAAAGTCTCTGGAAATGAACCTTATGGATCAACCCCTTTGTGCCCCCATATTATTCTAAAAATATTTATACCAACTGATTCTCAATATCTGTTCCATTAAGCAGAGATGCTTTGATGTTTTCCCTACAGGGATAATACATTGATTTCAGATATTTATAAGGACTATAATTATCTCTGAAACATTGGCAACCTGGCAATTTTACTTTTTATAGCTGATCAGCATCTTTCTGTCTTTTGGGTCACTTAATAAGTGACTGATGGTTAAAATACTTGGAGAAGTAGAATTGGGAAGATATTTTGGAAGAGTTTTCATTTTTATAAATTTCTTCAAGAAAAAGTATAAGTTACAAGTATTAACCAAAATGATTCATCTGCTCTTCTTAAGTGTCTAGACCGGGTGTGTTAAACTCAGAACATCATGTGACATGTCACGATATTGCTGGCAATGGGGTGGGTACAGTTTCGTTGTGATGCATCCAGCTCATGGGCCGGCAGTTTGACATCCCTGATCTAGACTGACATATGGGTTCCATGCTATTTGAAATAATTGAGCCAAATTGTGCAGGGGTACAGTTCTATATTTTAACACTTCCATGGTAAAGAATATCAATTGCTGTTGGTTCCCAATTAGCTAAAAAGTTGTGCTTTCAAAGCTGACTGTAGGACAACTCCATGTTCAATTAAGAAATATTCCTCAACTGCTGCTTTTTCCTTAGAGCCAAAACATTATACATTATTTTCCTGGATATGTTAATCCCTGCTCTATTTTTACTGGTGTTTATTCACTTTTGCTCATTATATGCTATATTAGAAAACAAACTGGCAAAAATAAAATAGTGAGGCTCACTGTTCGTTCTAATTTCCTGTCTCCAACAATAAGGTGACCAACTTTTTTACAATGATAAGGAGGACACAAATAAATTGAAGAAAAAAATGTCGTAAATTAAAGAAACATTTTATTCATTGTAACAATAATACAGACAACCTGCATGTGCAAAGTTTGCCAGCTGGGTGTTTTGGCGCACTCAGCAGCAATTCCTATTGGCTTTTGAAAGCCAATAGTGGGAATAGCACAGCTCATGCAAAAGTTTTTAAAAAAGCATCCAAAAAAGGTGCCGGAACGCCATTCTGAGTGTTCTATGAGGGAAAAAAAAGCCCTGCAGATTAGTCTTCAAATATCGAAAAGGAAGTCATGAAGGAGGACACTTTTTGAGGGAGGACAGAACTTACAAAAGGAGGACTGTCCTTCCTAAAGGAGGACAGTTGGTCACCTTACCAACAAGGCAGCAGTGCCTCCCTAATCTTCAGCTTCTTCATTTACCAGGATAAATTGAGCTAATTCAACATAATTACTTTTTCTTCCAAGTCACCTGACAAATATGCATCAGCTTGTCCTTTTGAATTTTTTTTAAAATAGCTAACCATGTTTCTAACCCAGTTAAAACTTCCACCCAGAAATGACAATTAACAACTATTACAGTATCCTCTACCAGTTTCAGTTCACCATATATATCATATATTTTATCAGAAAGTTAGGAAGTGATTATTATAGCTATACAATAATCCTCCTAGAATTGTCCCCAAAATTCTTCAATGGTTGTGTTTCTCCCACAGTGTATTGCAGATGATGTTGGATGGCAGCATGTAACAGCCAGTGGGTTTCTCATCCAAGAAGCTTCTTCAGTTCTAACTAGATGGTGGGGAAATGGAAGGATTTATATTGCTTACAGGTAGTTGGTCATTTGCATTCTTTTAGACAGACTGGACAGATGATACCACTCTAATGGCAGAAAGTGAAGAGGAACTAAAGAGCCTCTTGATGCGGGTGAAGAAGGAGAGCGCAAAAGTTGGCTTGAAACTCAACATTAAGAAAACCAAAATCATTGCATCCGGCCCTCTCAATTCCTGGCAAAAAGATGGGGAAGAAATGGAGGTAGTGACAGATTTTATTTTTCTGGGCTCAAAGATCACCTCAGATGGGGACTGCAGCCAAGAAATTAAAAGACGCTTGCTCCTGGGGAGGAAAGCTATGGCAAATCTAGACAGCATACTAAAAAGCAGAGACATCACCCTGCCAACAAAAGTGCGTATAGTCCAGGCCATGGTTTTCCCAGTTGCAATGTATGGCTGTGAAAGTTGGACCATAAGAAAGGCTGAGCGCCAAAGAATTGAGGCCTTTGAACTGTGGTGCTGGAGAAGACTCCTGCGAGTCCCTTGGACTGCAAGGCATTCAAACCAGTCAGTCCTAGAAGAGATCAACCCCGACTGCTCTTTAGAAGGCCAGATCCTGAAGTTGAAACTCAAATACTTTGGCCACCTAATGAGAAGGAAGGACTCACTGGAGAAGGCCTAATGCTGGGAAAGATTGAGGGCAATAGAAGAAGGGGACGACAGAGAATGAGATGGCTGGATGGAGTCACTGAAGCAGTAGGTGTGAACTTAAATGGACTCCAGAAGATGGTAGAGGACAGGAAGACCTGGAGGAACATTGTCCATGGGGTCGCGATGGGTCGGACACGACTTCGCAATTAACAACAACAAGACAGACTGGACTTTCTTGTTTTTCTTTCTTTCCCTCCTGATAAAGAACCTTTGGAACAACCATCCCTGGATGACTGAGAATCTCCATAGACAGTTAGCTGTGCAGTTTGGGGTGAACACCCTTCGAATGGTGCGAGAGTACGAACTGATTTCCAGAAAACATTGCAGACTACAGGAACCAATTGTGTTTCAGTTTGAGATGCAGACAACACAGACTCCTCCCCAACAGCCTGCGCCTGTCTTCAACAGTGAAGGGACACAGGGCAGAAAATATCCTGCAGCTAGGAAGGCTCCACGCCCATTTGCACTACTTAGGCGACCCTGAGGACACAGACAAACTTCCAAATGGCCTCAATGATTCTCTAAAAGAAGGCAAATGACCAGCCATCTGCAAGGAGTATAAATCCTTCCATTCCCCACCATCCAGTTGGAGCTGAAGAAGCTTCTTGGATGAGAAGTGAAACACCTTCAAAGAAAAAGAAGAAAGTCCAGTTGCCTCTTGAAAAAGCATCTTTGGGACAGCCATACCTGGTTGACTGAGAATCTCCATAGACATTTAGCAATCCCACATTTTTCTTCCTGCCTCCCTTTTTTTTGTAGGGCTAAATTTTCTGTCTCGAACCTCTCATTTCTCAAAGCTTTTTGAAATCAAGCATTCCAAAGTTAGTTTTCACATCAGGAGAAACATGAAAAATATAAGTATACTGGAGAGAAAGGTTGCAATCACATTTTACAATGGCCATGAGTGGGCACAGCAGTGCAATTCATGTAGTGGTCCATGCTTTGCATTCTGCAGCCTCATCATGAGAAATTTCCAGGACAATGCAGGGAAGCAAAAGGCTTCCTGATCTTCAGTCTTGGCAGGAGACTTTCCCCCCCTATATCTATCACGTAAATGTTTATATAACACTGTTAATGTGTTATGTGGCTATCCGACTTCTTGGGCTTTATTGGGACATTGCCTCTGTCTCATTTGCTTAATCATGAAAAAGGCTGCCATGCTTCCTCCCCCATTTATTCAACTGCTTCTTCCTGTATTTCTTTCTCTATGAGTTCTACTTCTTCCTTCAAGGCATTTTCTGCAGCAGGACAAAGGATGTCCTTCAATATGGAAGAAGTTAAAAGCCAGCTTGACATCCCCAACCTGCTCACTTTTCCTGATCATATTTTCCAGGGAGTGAAAGTTGGAGGGTCTATGACAATTTGCTGCAGCCAACTTGCCATGGCCAAGTCACTATGGCCAACTCACCAAAGCCCACTTGCCATGGCCAACTCACCAAAACCAACTTGCCATAGCCAAATCACCACAGCCAACTCACCAAAGCCAACTTGCCATGGTTAACTCACTACAGCCAACTCATCAAAGCCAATTTGCTATGGCCAACTCACCATGGCCAACTCACCACAGCCAAATAACCAAAGCCAACTTGCCATGGCCAACTTACCACGGCCAACTCACAAAAAGCAATTCACCACAGCCAACTCACAAAAGCCAACTTGCCATGGCCAACTTACCACAGCCAACTCACCAAAGCCAACTTGCCATGGCCAACTCCTCATGGCTAACTCACCAAAGCCAATTTGCCATGGGCAACTTACCACGGCCAACTCATCAAAGCCAACTTGCCATGGCCAACTCACCAAAACCAACTCACCAAAGCCAACTTGCCATGGCCAACTCATCACAGCCAACTCACCAAAGCCAACTCATCATGGCCAACTCACCAAAGCCAACTTGCTATTGCCAACTCACTATGACCAACTCACCAAAGCCAACTTCCCATGGCCAACTTACCACAGCCAACTCACCAAAGCCAACTTGCCATGGCCAACTCATCATGGCCAATTCACCAAAGCAAACTTGCCATAGCCAACTCACCAAAGCCAACTTGCTATTGCCAACTCACTATGACCATCTCACCAAAGCCAACTTGCCATGGCCAACTTACCAAAACCAACTCAGCAAAGCCAACTTGGATCTCTGCAGCTCCTGGAGGCTCTGCTTTTCATGCCACTTGGTTTCCCACCCTACCCCCACCAGGCTGATCTGGTGGGTGGGATTGCCTTCCATCTTCCCTGCTGCTACATTGGCAGCTGCTGCTGCCCTCCCGAGAGGTGGCATGGTGATTGGACAGTGGCCATGCTGCGAAAGGGGATAGACCATACCCCCAAAATACCACCAAAACCAGCAAGGCAAACGTGCACACAGACATGGTGCCAAAACCAGCATTGCGGATCCCTGCAGCTCTTGGAGGCTCCAAGTGTTACCTTTCATGCTGCTAGTTTTGGTGCTGCATCTTTGTGCACGTTTGCTGTTTTCAGTGGCACTTTGGGGGGATGCTCTATTCACAACATTGCTGCCATCCAATTGCCATGCCGCCTCTTGGGAGGGCAGCAACAGCTGCTAATGCAGTGGTCGGGAAGACAGAAGGCAATCCTGACCACCAGATCAGCCTGGGGAAGGTTGGGTGGAAAATCGAGAGGTGCGAAAAGCAGCACTCAGAGCCTTCAGGAGCTGCAGCAACGTGCAGCCTCTCCCTGTAAGCAATCCGGCTTGCCCAGGGTCAGGTTAACCATTGTGGGAGGCTTGTCTCACATGTAGGCCATAGAAAAAAATAAGACACCCCCCCCCAATAAGCCCTAATGGGTTTTTTGGGCCTAAAATAAATATAAGACCTGGGCTTATTTTCGAGGGAACACAGTATTTGTGCAAACTATCTGTGGCCTCCTGGGGTCTGATTATAGCTATTTCTCGCCATTTTTTCAAGTTCCGTTTTGGTCACATGTTATATTATTTTATATTTTATATAATGTAAAATATTTTCCAAACCAGCCTGAGTCTCCTTAAAATATATCCTTTTTTTTTTTTTTTTAAAAGGTATTCATTTTCTATGGAGACAAGATAACTCCAATTATCTGGAAAGTGAAAACAATATTATTAGTTCAACTTGGAAGGGGAATATGGGTGGGATTGGACAGCATGTTTACCAGCAAAGCTATTTTTTTGACTTGACCTCGGTTGATGCAGTTATTTCTCTTGCAATTACTGAAACCACTATCATTTATTTTGCTTGGCCACATTCAGGTGACTTTTAAAGGCCATGATAAAATAATGACTACATGTGCAGGGTGATTTAGAAAAACCCTTCAGTGTGGATATTGAAGATTGGAGCAAAGGTCCTACTCAGATAAATTAATCTGTCCCCTTTCCTGATTTCTATATTTATCTCTTGCAAATCTCTCCTGGTTTCCCTTAGGCATGCATTGTGCTTCTGCTGATGAAAGAGAGAGTGAGGGAGGAACATTGTTTCATTTTGATGATCTTTTCTTAAAGTAATAGAATCCCAGACTTGAAAGGAATCTTAGAACTCATCTAATCCAACCCATTTCATAGGGGAAGATCTTTTGCACTTCGGTGACAGATCACCATCAATTTTCTGTTTCAAGATCTCTAGCAAAGGAATATTCACTACCTCCCATTGAAGCCTTCTAAGAAGACAGCATACATCATATGACTCCAGAGATGTATCTAAAAAGAGGGAGGAATGTTCAAATGGTGCAGCACATGATATTCCTACTCATGTTTCCTCACTTAGTATGCAAAGCAATGGGTAGGACTGAGCAGGTCTCTTTTCCACATGAGTCCTATCAACCTGGGCACTATATCATTGGTGGAATCACATCTCAGCTTATTCCATATATTTCTCTGCATAATTTCAAATTGCCTCCTTCATTAGAAGTTCTAAGGACAAAAAGGTAAGGAAATTCCTCTAAATGCCTTGTAAAGAGTTTTACTGTTTGAAATATCCAGGACTTTCCAACACCATTTGGCAACATCCTTTTCATTTGGATATGTTACTCTGACTAAAACAGAGATATTTTTCTTTAACTGCATGTGAACTGTGATATATTTATGGTATATCACAAAACTTTGGACATGTGAATGCAATTTTGTTGTAAACAATTTAGTGGGAAGATATTCTTTTTTCTTTAAAACCTCCCAGTCCAGCTCATAGTTATTAGATTTCTTGGTTGTATCTCCTCCAAATAATAACTACTAAAATTAATCTAAAATTTATCCCAATTGTGCCATGATCTTGGGAGTAGGTTAGAATTTCAATGAGCTTTGAAATGATTAAGTAGCTAATTTGATCAACCTTGAGACAACTGTGACTTCTGGTGGCATCATGAATTCCTAGTTTCACTGGCAAGAAAACCATGATTTTCACTTTTTCTATGACTTTCCCCCCAGTAAAAAACTACAATTCTGAAATTTCTTGATTTCCTCAGTGATCTTTCTTAGATGATCTCCTAAGGAATCATCCAGGCTGTCTAAGATTGGCTTAATTTAAAGTCTCCCTCCAGTAAAATTCAATTCTTGGATCTTTAATGAGCATCTCCATGGTCTTTCCCTGCATCCCTGCCATGAATTGTTATTTGTGGACACAAATATCAGGTGTGGTTAGGCATTCCTGAGGATCATGGCTTTTCTTTCATAGTGTGTAGAATGTTATAAAGTTTGATCCTTGTGTTTTTTTTTCATGTGACATATGTATATTGTTCTATTTTCAGAATGATCTCTAATTTTTACCAGCACAATTTAGCCCTAGCATTTGCAATAAATGAAATAAATAAGAATACGAAGATCTTAGCTAACATCTCTCTTGGATTCTGCATTGTGGATAGCTACAACCAAGAAAAATTTTTCTATCACAGTGTTCTGCAGGTTCTCCTCAAGTCACAGAGATTTGTCCTCAATTACAACTATGACTCCAAGAAAAATATGATAGCTGTGATTGCAGGATTAACTTCAGATATTTCCTTCCAGGTGGCAGACATTTTAATGATGTACAAAGTTGCACAGGTCAGACTTCTGTTGGTTGAGATGCTTTGATTTGATATATTGATATATTTATTCTGCTGTTTTTTGTGGTGTGTGTGTGTGTGTGTGTGTATGTGTGTACGCGTGGTGTTTCAACAAAAGCCAGATCATATCCTAGACATTACAGCAAGTATATAGGAAATGGTAAAGAAGGGACAGTTTTAAGCAGAACTATTTTCATCTCTCATCTAAAAATGGTTGCTGGAAAAGCTTGTGTTGAGATTATCTATCTATCTATCTATCTATCTATCTATCTATCTATCTATCTATCTATCTATCTTGTTGTTGTTGTTAATTGCGAAGTCGTGTCCGACTCATCACAACCCCGTGGACAACATTCCTCCAGGTCTTCCTGTCCTCTACCATCTTCTGGAGTCCATTTAAGTTCACACCTACTGCTTCAGTGACTCCATCCAGCCATCTCATTCTCTGTCGTCCCTTCTTCTATTGCCCTCAATCTTTCCCAGCATTAGGCCCTTCTCCAGTGATCTATCTATCTATCTATCTATCTATCTATCTATCTATCTATCTATCTATCTATCTATCTATCTATCTATCTATCTCCCTTTATAGGAACAACCATCTATATTGCTCAACTCAGAAGGGATGCCATGGCAATCAATTTTTTGGGCTATTTTTAAGAGTAATATACTGTATAGTGGACAATGGGAGCAGAAATCACAGTGTTCCATTAATCTTGTGAGCAGACCTTTTTCTCAGGTGTTTTCCCTGGATCATCTAGTCAATCAAGTAATGACTTATCAGTGATCTTTTCTTTTCATGTGTTATATGTATGGCAGCTTATATGTCATGCACAGCTTGTTGGAATAGGGCTTATCTGTCTCTTGTTGATGCACCTTTTTGTTGAACAAGAGCTGAACCCTTTATCTGATACCTGTTCGGTTCTTTCTACCCATGTCATGTGTATCTTTGTATATATCTTTCCCTGTGTATGTATGTGTGCTTTTAACTATGTGTGCTTGTCTATCTGTCTCTTACAAGGAATGGTATTTATCCCTGACTGGAAGGTTTCTCATGATGCAATTTTTAAAGGGTTCATAATATTTTCCTATCCTCTGTTGTTTATAACAACAACAACAACAACAACAACAACAACAATAATAATAATAATAATAATAATAATAATAATAATAAAAGTTGGAAGGGATCTTGGAGGTCTTCTAGTCCAACCCCATGATCAGGTAGGAAACCCTATATTATTTCAGACAAATGGTTGTCCAGTCTTTTTTTAAAAAAACTTCCAATGTTGGAGCATTCACAACTTCTGGAGGCAGGTTGTTTTGAATGTCCCTTAGTTCCTTGATCATAATCTATACAACAGAAGATTTGCATTGTCTTCCAAAATCATTATGTCCAGTCATGACAGCTCTCATATATCCCAGTTTTTTTGTTACAGAAAAGAGAAGAAAATCCCAAAGCTGCAGAGTTTTCAGTCTCTCCCACCAAAGAAAAACTACAAATAAGCATATTTTCTGTTTAGCAATGGGTAGTAGCAGTTCCTGAGCCGGTTCTCCCCAATAAGTTATGATCTTATGGTATTGATGTCCCTAATACATTTTTGGAAGGGAGGCTTGCCTTAAACATATGCCCTATTGCCTGTTGTTGCTGTTGTTCAGTTGGTAAGTTGTGTCCCACTCTTTGCGACACCATGGATCATAGCACAGCAGCCCCCTTGTCTCTTGGAGTTTGCCCAAATTCATGTTCATTCAATTGATGACATATTCTAACCATCTTATCCTCTGTTGTCCCCTTCTCATTTTGCCTTCCATCTTTCCTAACATCAGTGATTCCTCTCTTCTCATTTGGTGGCCAAAATATTTGAGCTTCAGCTTCAGTATCTATTCTACCAAAGAATAATCAGAATTGATTTTATTGATCTCTCTGCAGTCCAAAGGACTCTGAAGTCTTTTCCAACATATCTATGCACAAAACATGGAATTATTACACCGTAAAGAGAACAGACCTATAGTTTACTTGGATACTGTAACATTTTAAATCACCCATATATACATCACTTGTAATACCTTTGGTTCAGCTATTAGCATCTGATAAGGTCTTAAATTATATTCTAGTGACGAAGTCATCTCTACCCATGGGTGGGAAAGTGAGCACAAATCCAACAGTTGCTTCTATAGAATTTAGTCTAGACTCTAAAAACTAAAAACCAGAAAGGGATTTATGAGATGAAACCAGAATTTCATTCAATTGTAAGGAGATATATAAGCAATGGAAAGAGACAAACCTTTCTGGTTGCCTCCTATGCCTTGCAGTACCAAAAACCTTATTCTGATACTAGCACTGATTTTAATTTTTGCTAATAGTTTTGAAGTTCTTTCCTTGTTGTATTAGCTGGCTATGGAGATATTTTCTTATAATTGAGAGCCTTTTTGTAGTTCTACCTCCTCTACCAGTTTCCCTCCTCTACCAGTTTCCCTCTTCCATGGGGGCCTGCCTTTCCTACATCTGGCACAACCATCTTCTACTAATGGGATAACCTTATTTCCTGAATTTGCTTGCTGCTGAACATTCTTTTGTAGAGGCAGATTTTGTGATTTATTTATTTATTTTATTTATTTATGAGACTTATATACTGCTTTAAGTGCAAGGGTGTACACCAGTAAGCAATGTGTATATATATATATATATATATATATATATATATATATATATATATATATTTCCATTGCCCCCAACAATCTGGGTCCTCATTTTACCTACCCCGGAAGGATGGAAGGCTGAGTCAACCTTGAGCCGGTGAGATTTGAACCGCTGACCTGCTGAACACAGTCAGCTAAAGTGGCCTGCAGTACTGCACTCTAACTGCTGTGCCACCTCGGCTCATTCCAGCTGCTGCTCCCCAGGTTTTTGTATTTGAAACAAAGCAATTATTAAACACCACCACTCCTAAAAGCTATCTTCAGGCCAGCAAAGATATCTGACTTCTGTAGGAAAGAGATAGTCTAAGTGGATCCTCCACTAAGCAAGAAATTGAATTGGATGAACTTCAGACTCTATTTCACCTACAGAATTCTATGTTTCTAAAGTACTGTTAACCAGGCATGAACATCTACATCTCATCATCAGTTTTAGTCAGGACCTATGAATAGTATAGAACAGTGTTTCTCAACCTTGACAATTTTAAGGCATGTGGACTTCAACTCATTTCACATTGCTGGCTGTGGAATTCTGGGAGTTGAAGTCCACATGCCTTAAAATTGTCAAGGTTGAGAAACACTGGTATAGAACAACAGGATTGAAAGGGTTCTTGTACGTCGTCTAGTCCAGGGGTCGGCAACCTTAAACACTCAAAGAGCCACTTGGACCCGGTTCCCAGAGAAAAGAAAACACTGGGAGCTGCAAAACCTGTGTGTGTGCACATGCACAAGGGGGGGAGGAGCTTGATTGAAGAGTTTAATTAAAAAGAAATAGAGGCTGCTGTGCAAGCGCCTCTCTCTGTCTCTGTCTCTCTGCAAAGAAGAAGGACAAGGGGGGACGTGATAGCAGTGTTCCAATATCTCAGGGGCTGCCACAAAGAAGAGGGAGTCAAGCTATTTTCCAAAGTGCCTGAAGGCAGGACAAGAAGCAACGGGTGGAAACTAATCAAGGAGAGAAGCAACCTAGAACTGAGGAGAAACTTCCTGACAATTAGAACAATTAAGCAGTGGAACAACCTGCCTCCAGAAGCGGTGAATGCGCCAACACTGGAAGTTTTTAAGAAGAAACTGGACAGCCATTTGTCTGAAATGGTATAGGGTTTCCTGCCTGAGCAGGGGGTTGGACTAGATGACCTCCAAGGTCCCTTCCAACTTTATCATCATTATTATTTTTATAAATGGCAGAGGAGGCTGGGAGCTGCAGGAGAAGGCTCAAAGAGCCCGTGGTCTAGTCCAACCCTCTGCCCAAGCAAGAGACCCTATACCATTTCTGACAGATAGCAGACGAGTCTCTTGAAAGCTTCCCATGATGAAGCTCCCACAACATTTGAAGGCAAACGGTTCCATGGTTGATTGTTCTCACTGCCAGAAAATTTCTCCTTATTTCTAGGTTGAATTTCTCCTTGATCTGTTTCCATCTGTTATTCCTTGTCTGGCCTTCAGGTACTTTGGAAAATAGGTTTTTCCCCCCTCCTCTCTGTGAAAGCCCCTCAAATATTGGAACCCTGCTATCATGTCTTCCCTGGTCCTTCTCTTTACTCCATTAGCCATGCCCAGTTCCTGTAACTGCTCTTCATATGTTTTAGCCTCCAGTCCCTTAATCATCTTTATTGCTCTTCTCTGCTTACTAAAGATCAGCAGAGTCTCCCATGGTACAAATATGTAGCTTTACAAAGGAGTTTGAATGAAAAACCTTAAGGTCATACTGTGAAAGTGACTGGTAGAACCTTCTTCTAACTCATTTCTGAAACAAAGGTGCTTTTTTCAAAAGGCAACTGGACTTCCTTTTTTTTTCTTTGAAGACATTCTGCTTCTCATCCAAGAAGCTTCTTCAGTTCTTCCTCTTTAGAAGAAGCTTCTTGGATAAGAAGCAAAATGTCTTCAAAGAAAAAAAAGAAAGTCCAGTTGCCTTTTGAAAAAACACCTTTGGGACAACCATGACCTGGATGACTGACAATCTGCATAGTCATTTCTGAAGCATCTTCTCTCTACTTAGCTGGCATATGGATCTTTTGCCCCTGAAAGGAGAAATAGACACAATCTTTCCTTCTTCCGTATGACCCTCAATGAAGACCACCAGGTCCAAGGCATTGCTTCCCTGCTAAAGTATTTTGGTTGGACCTGGATTGGCCTCTTTGCTGAGGATGGTGACAAGGGAGAGCATTTTCTGATTACCTTGGAGGCCCTGTTCTCTCAGAATGGAATCTGTTCAGCTTTCATTCAAAGAGTGCCACATCGGGAGCAACAAAGGATGAATGCTTGGCATAAAATCTTTGATCTGATTGAAAGACTTAATGTCCATATTACACAGAGCAATGCGAGTATAATGGTTGTTTATGGAGATACGTTGACGATGAAGTGGTTGAGCAATCTATTATCTGCTGAAATTGATAGATGTAATAAAAAGGCATGTGATGGCAAAGTGTGGATTATGACAGCACAGATAGATGTTGCATTAATGAGTCAACAGTTAAAAACCAAATTGGACTTCTTCCAAGGATCTCTCTCCTTCAACCTTCATTCCATGGAGATAAGCACATTCCAAAATTTTCTCCAGCATCTCAAACCTGGCCAAAGTCCACAAGACAGGATTCTGAAAGTTTTCTGGGAAGACTTGTTTAAATGTGAATTTTCAGATTCACAACCTCCGTTAAAGTATACATGTACAGGGGAGGAAAGCATGGAATCCCTTCCTTCATTAACATTTGATATGGCCATGAGTGGCCCATGAGCATCTACAATGCAGTCCATGCAGTGGCCCATGCTTTGCATTCTGCAGCCTTGTCTCAAGCCATTCCCAGAAGAACACTGGGTGACAAAAGACTTCAGCCATGGCAGGTATTGTTTCAATATACATGTTCAAGCTATCCATTATATAATAAGATTAATGTTATTAATACATTTGTTTTACTTCAAGGATGAGAAGGCAACTGGACTTTCTTCCTTTCCTTTGAAGATGCTTTGCTTCTTATCCAAGAAACCTCTTCAGAGCTGAAGAAGCTTCTTGGATGAGAAGTGAAACATCTTCAAAGGAAAAATAAGGAACAGTTGCCTCAAGAAAAAAAGTATCTTTGGGATAACTTGGATGACTGGGAATCTCCATAGAAAAGTAAAAGCTTCTGGGGGGGGGAATGGAAAATCAGTGGGAAAAGGTTCATGGAAGTTGGATGGGACCTTAGTAATAATCAGGCCTCACAGTTGCCTACTGCAATATCCACTATTTCAGAATTTTTCTCCCAAGGGATTCAACCAACCCAAAACATACGAAAAGCTGGGAATGTATTGAAGGGAACTCCCTCCCAACACCTTTCATATTGAAATGAAGTTCCACCAAGCCACAGGAGCTAAGAATAGAATAGAGTAGAGTAGAGTAGAGTAGAGTAGAGTAGAGTAGAGTAGAGTAGAGTAGAGTAGAGTGGAGTGGAGTGGAGTGGAGTGGAGTGGAGTGGAGTGGAGTGGAGTGGAGTGGAGTGGAGTGGAATGGAATGGAATGGAATGGAACGGAACAGAACAGAATAGAGCTGTTGGAGGTCTTCTCATCCAGCCTCCCGCTCAAGCAGGAGAACCTATACCAGGGGTAGGCAACCTCGGCTCTTTTATGACTCATGGACTTCAACTCCTAGAATTCCTGAGTCAGCTATGCTGACTCAGGAATTCTGGGAGTTGAAGTCCATGAGTCATAAAAGAGCCGAGGTTGCCTACCTCTGACCTATACCATTTCAGACAAGTGACTGTCCAGTCTCTTCTTAAAAACCTCCAGTGATGGAGCACCCACGATTTCTGGTGGCAAGCTGTTCCACAAGTTAATTGTCCTCACTGTTAGGAACTTTCTCCTTAATTCCAAGTCACTTCTCTCTTTGCTCAGTTTCCAACCATTGTTTCTTGTCCTGCCCTCTGGTGCTTTGGAGAATAATTTGACTCCCTCTTCTTTGTGGTAGCCTCTCAAATACTGGAATACTGCTATCATGTCACCCCTATTTCTTCTTTTCTTTAGACTAGCCAACTAGTATGACTAACTTCAAGCAGTTTTCCGTTCATTGCAGTGGAGGGAATTAACTTGTTCTAAAAGGGATAGATAATTCAGAACATAACTGGAATGAATGAATAATTAATAAATAATGAATGGAATGAATGAATAATCCAGAATATATTGGGTTAAACTGGCTTTGTGAATATGGATCAGAGGCTAGTCCTGGATGAGATCATCATTCCATGTAAATAATGGCATTTGTTTAGGGGAAAATGTTTTGAATTATGAACTCTGTATTCATGTACTTCCTAATATAGAAAGGCATGAATTTATTTAGAAGTTTTATTTCAGTGTGAGTGATAGTCCATCAATCTTCAGGAGCAGTCATCTAAAAATGAATTATTCATATAAGAAAAACATATAAAGCCATTTCCCCCCCCCAAAAAAATATCTCTATTATTAACAATGGAACTAAATATTATCAGGTTTGAGCAGAAGTAAATAAGGTATATAGAGTATACTTGCAGATATTATTTGGGCAATTTTTTTACCTTAATATTTTTGGGTAATTTATATGGATCCCTGAGTGTTTCATACAAGTGTATCTGCCTACCTTTCTATTTATCTATCAATCTATCTTCTTTTCCATCAGCTCCACTTTTTTCTTCAAGGCATTTCTTTTAACAACTCAGCAGGAGAAACTGTGTCCTTCAATGTGGAAGGGGAAGTGGACAGCCAATTTGACATCACCAACCTGCTCATCTTCCCCAATCATACTTTGAAATCACTGAAAATTGGAAAGCTTGATCCCAAGTCTGCAAAAGGAAAATACATCTCAGTTAACAAAGATGCAATAGTGTGGCAAACAGCTTTTAACCAGGTGCACCCTGCAGGATCTTAGTTTTGTTTTAAATCACAGACTCAGGACCATGGAGAAGTGTAGTATTGGAAAAGATCACAAGGATCATACATTCCAGTCCTCTGCAATGTGCAGAATTGTTATTTAAACCAGCGGTCTCCAACTTTTCTAGCTTAGCAGACTGACATAGGTAGTGGTAGTGGCAGCAAGGCTGGGGAGATGGAATAGTTTTGTGCGTGCACCGCTTTCAGAAATGAAGCATTGTATGTGTGCACATGTTCATGCTCATCCACCACTTCTGCAGCCTGGTTCCAAATGAACTACTGCCCAGCACTGGGCTGTGGACCGGAGGTTGGGGACCCCTGATTTAAATCATCATGAAAAGTGCCTGTCCAGCCTCATGTTCAGAAGAGATAAAAGTGAAAAGTCCACAACTCCACAGATAGATTGTTGAACATCTCATGACCATCAACTACTCACAAAGTAGACCTTTAAGAGACTGATACTTGCTTTGATCACTTGTACTCCTTGATGCTACCAACTAATTATTTTAGTATTATTTATCTTTCAGTGTCTTTATGAAGTAATTCATATAGCTATTCTCCATTTTCCTTGTTTGTCTAACTGAATGTGAACACAGAACAATAGAAGATAGTGTCTGTAATCAAAATGATACATAACAGTAATAGGTACAACCTGTTAATGAACTGACATCTCCAAGAACAAATCTGAAATAGGAGTAGAGACTGATAACTTCCCCAAATAAGTTTTTACATTATTTCAAGAGGAAAGAATAGTATGTCTTCAGAATGAAAGATGCCTCTGAAGTTTGTTTCATTCATCACTTTTCATGCAGGAATTCATATACCAGGAACACTTCACACAATTTGTAGAAACCAACATTTAATAGTGCAAGAAATGTATGATTTCCTGGCAACTTGGGATACTATTGACCTCAGAACATCATCTTTAGTGTCTAGCTTTCTGCCTTGACTTTAATTTTCTTTATACTTGATGTTTTACAAAAAAAAGGACTAAAAAGAAAACTACCAAACCCACAGATATGTAGCAGAATGGAAAGGAAAGTACCAACTACTATCTTCAATTTATTTTTGCAAAAATATATAGGGGTTGCATATTGTTGTACTATGGCATTGTGCAATGGGCATTGTTGGACATGGTTGTTGCTGGACATTATTGTTGCACATCATGCAACTCCCTCATCAGGCAATTGGCAGCTTTCCCTAACTTATTAAAACAAAATTAAGACTTTCATGTCTGTGAACAGTATGTTCAAAGAGCTATAACTTGATCAAGATAAACTTCTGACTTTTTAAACAAGGAAAGTGTTGATTGCTGCCCCCTCCTTAATTTGGGGATCTAAAATAGAACAAAACAGCTTATTGAAAATTTATGGGCAAGTTTTGATTCTAAATTTTGATTCTAAATGACTTTTATTTTCTGGATAGATGATCCCGCATTCAGTGTGTAGTGAATATTGCCAGCCGGGGTATCAGAAGAAGAAGAAAGAAGGGAAAAAATTTTGTTGTTATGACTGTGCTCCATGTGCAGAAGGAAAGATTTCAGACCAGAAAGGTAGGTGAGGCTCTACATCAGTGGTTCTCAACTTGTGGGTCGAGACCCCAGTTGGGGTCGAACGACCATTTCACGGGGGTCGCCAAACAACGCAGTCCGCCATTTTCCCCCTTTTCCTTAGCTGTGCTACTCCCTTTTATTCTATTGGCTTTTGAAAGCCAATAGAATAGACTCTCTTGAATAGAGTCTAATTCTATAGCAGTGGTTCTCAACCTGTGAGTCGGGACCCCATTTGGGGTCGAACGACCATTTCACGGGGGTCGCCAAACAACACAGTCCGCCATTTTTTTCCCCTTTTCCTTAGCTGTGCTACTCCCTTTTATTCTATTGGCTTTTGAAAGCCAATAGAATAGACTCTCTTGAATAGAGTCTAATTCTATTGGCTTTCAAAAGCCAATAGGAATTGTCCAGGGTGTCTCTGCCCTGCTAAGCCCGCCAAAAGTCCCATTCTGCAAACCGTGCTGCACCAGTTGAGTAGTCCTCGACTTACAACCGGTTGAGTAGTCCTCGACTTACAACCGGCTGGGGGTCGCGGCATTAAAAAGGTTGAGAACCACTGCTCTATAGACAGTATACCAAACAGAGGGAGCATCATGAACAACTTGCCTCCAGAAGTTGTGAATGCTCCAATTTGTCTGAAATGGTATAGGGTTTCCAACAGGGGGTTGGATTAGAAAACTTCCAAGGTCCCTTCCAATACTACTACTACTACTACTACTACTACTACTACTACTACTACTATTATTATTATTATTATTATTATTATTATTATTATTATTATTATTATTACGGATCATCGCACAGTCAGCCAGATGTTCAGACTGGATTTGGCATTTTGTCTACCTATCAAGTCCTTACCCAGGACCTGGGATAGGCAGATGTGGATGTTGGATGGTATTACAGGTATCGTTGCAGGATGGAAGCAGTTCCTAGTAAGGCTGCCTTTTGCAATTGACTAATAGCGAATTTGTCAATGCCAATGGTGTTTAAGTGGTGCTCCAGTTGTTTTGGGATTGCACCCAAGGAGCCTATTACTATTGGTACTACTCTTGCTTGCTTTTGCCACAGTCTTTCTATTTCTATTTGTAGGTCTTTGTATTTTGTTATCTTCACCAGTTCTTTCTCTTCTATTCTGCTGTCTCCAGACTACTACTACTACTACTACTACTACTACTACTACTACTACTACCACTACTACTACTACTATTATTATTATTATTATTATTTTATTATTATTATTTGGAGAATGTTATCCAAATAAAAATGTAATGTCTTTTTGATGTAAAGCTGAGTCTCATTCTGAATGTGTACTTCAGACATTAGGTTCACATGGGAAATATATAAAAGCTATGATGACCATTAAATATAGCCTATATTTCTGTATTAAATCATGACAGGTAGCAGCCTTCAGGATTAAACACACACACATTTTTTAAAAAATATATCATTACATCAGAACTGAACTGAAATCTGTTCTTTTTCTTCCAGACATGAATGACTGTTTCAGATGCTCAGAAGATCAATATGCAAATGAAGACCATACTGAATGCATCCCCAAAGTCATAACTTTCCTCTCCTATGATGAACCGTTAGGAATCAGCTTAGCTTCAGCTGCTCTGCTTTCCTCCCTGACCACAGTCTTTGTGCTTGGAACTTTCATTAAGCACAGAGATACTCCAATTGTCAAAGCCAACAACCGGGATCTCTCCTACACTCTCCTTGTCTCCCTTCTGCTCTGTTTCCTCTGCTCTGTGCTGTTCCTTGGTAAGCCAAAGAGAGTCACCTGCCTTCTGCGACAGCCAACTTTTGGCATGACTTTCTCAATGGCCATTTCTTGTGTCTTGGCTAAAACTATCACTGTGGTGGTGGCTTTCATGGCAACAAGACCAGGATCCAACATGAGGAAATGGGTGGGAAAAAGACTAGCCAACTCCATTGTTCTCTGCTGTTTTTTCATTCAAGCAATTATTTGTATTGGGTGGATAACAATCTTTCCCCCATTCACGGATCTTGACAAACATTCATTCAGCAAATATATCATTCTAGAATGTAATGAAGACCCCATTGTGATGTTTTTCCTTGTCTTGGGATACATGGGGCTGCTTTCCATCATCAGCTTCACGGTGGCCTTCCTAGCCAGAAACCTTCCAGAGAGTTTCAATGAAGCCAAGTTCATCACCTTCAGCATGCTGGTGTTTTGCAGCATTTGGTTAGCTTTTCTTCCAGCCTACCTGAGCACCAAAGGGAAAAATAAAGTAGCAGTAGAGATCTTTTCCATCGTGGCCTCCAGTGCTGGCTTACTCAGTTGCATCTTTGTCCCAAAATGTTACATTATTCTGCTGAAATCAGAGTTGAACAGCAAGGAACAGTTGACAAAGAGAAAGAACTAAGAAGCTGATTCATTCATGAACCTTATTGTTTTAATGAGCTGTGACTTTTTTTTAATCTGTTGTGTCTGTATTGTTCTTTTCATTGACCTTGAGCTTAATAGTATTTTGTCTTTGCTGGTAGCTTTTGTCCTTGCTGGTATTTGATGGTATTATTGGGGTATTGATCATTTCTTCTGTGTTACTTCCACACCACAGATGGAGTTTGTTTGTTTATTTATTTGTCCAATTCATATAGCTGCCCTTCTCCCAACAAATGACTCTGGATGATATAATTTTAATGATAACTCTTTCTAGCAGCACTCTAAAATAATGCAAGTTGATGCTGAGTTAGCATTTTTCAGCCTATAGAAGTTGTGCTTTGCTAAATATTTAATTTTGGTTTGATTACCGGTCATATTGGTTAATTCCACAGTCTACTAGCAGTTAAGTAGCTAATAATAATAAATTGTATACATCTAAATAACTAAATAAATGTAAATAAATAAATAAACAGCATGTAAGGTAAAGTATTGCATAGCCTATTAGAGCACTTTATTTTTTTTATTTCATTTTACTTTATTTCTCTTTTTTGCCATTGACATTAATTTTTGCTATTGTTTTAACTTCAACTTCCAGAATTCTCCAGCAATCTTTAAGTAGACATAAAGAAAATACACTCTTTGTATGAGATTCCAAGAATGGCCTTACTGGATTCAGCCTAATTTATCTATTGTATAAATCCAAATAACTAAATAAATGTAAATAAATAAATAAAAATCATGCAGGGTAAAGTATTGCATAGCCTATTTTACTTTATTTATCTTTTTGCCACTGACATTATTTTTTGCTATTGTTTTAACTTCAACTCCCAGAATTCTCCAGCTAGCAGCAAGCTTTAAATAGACATAAAGAAAATACACTCTTTTTATGAGATTCCAAGAATGGCCTTGCTGGATTCAGCCTAATTTATCTATTAATTAGTTAGCTTTCTCACCTACATTTATTTTAGAAATACAGTGAAGCATGCATGGATACTCTTCTGTGTCTTCCATAACCACCACCTTAGATGAGGGAATAGTAGGGGAGCTCATCAAATTTGCAGATGACACTAAACTGGCAGGAATAGCCAACACTCCAGAAGACAAACTCAGGATCCAAAAAGATTGTGATAAACTTGAACAATGGGTCATGTCCAACAAAATGAGTTTCAATGTGGAGAAAAGTTTTACATTTAATCAGGGAAAATCAAAGGTTTAAGTACAGATAAGGTGAGACCTGGCTCAAAAACTCAAAAACAGCAACTGTGAGAGGGACCTTGGAGTCCTAGTGGACAATCACATGACTATGAGCCAGCAGTGTGCAGCAGCAGCCAAAAAAGCTAATGCAATCCTGGGTTGTATAAATAGAGGCATAGAATCAAGATCACGCGAAGTCTTAGTACCGCTTTATAAAACCCTAGTAAGACCACACCTGGAATACTGCAGCCAATTTTGGTCACCATACTACAAAAAAGATGTTGAGACCTTGGAAAAAGTTCAGAGAAGAGCAACTAAAATGCTCAAAGGCAGTGGTGGGATTCAGCTGGTTCACACCACTTCAGCAGAACCGGTAGCTAATTTTTTGTTGCCCAGGCCAGAATGGACTTCCGGAAGCAGTATCCACACAGATAACTGGTTGTTCACATATCTGAATCCCACTACTGATCAAAGACCTGGAGACTAAAACATATGAAGAACAGCTGCAGGACTTGGGTTTGGCTAGTGTCTAAAGAAAAGAAGAAACAGGGGTGACATGATAGAGTATTCCAGTATTTGAGGGGCTGTCACAAAGAAGAGGGGGTCAAACTATTCTCCAAACCATGAGAGGGAAAGACAAGAAGCAATGATTGGAAACTGACCAAAGAGAGAAGCAAGCTGAAATTAAGGGGAAACTTCCTAACAGTGAGGACAATTAACCAGTGGAACAGCTTGCCTTCAGAAATCGTGGGTGTTCCATCACTGGAGGTTTTTAAGAAGAGACGGGATAGTCTCTTGTCTGAAATAATATAGGTTCTCCTGCTCAGGCAGGAGGCTGGACTAGAAGACCTCCAAGGTCTCTTCCACCTCTATTCCTTTCCATTCCATTCCATTCCATTCCATTCTATTAGATATAAAGAATTATTAGATAACCAAGGAAACCTCAAATCAAGAGAAGAATTAGAAGAACAGGAAATAATTATAGATTGGTGACCATACGTACAGATTCAATCTAAACATAGTAAGGATATCGAAGAACACAGCAATAGGATAAAATTTTGACAGGTAAGGAAGGAAAATTTCTAACAAAAACAAAAAAAATATTTACTGGAGGTAGATTTGGAGGAAGAAATTTTAAAAGGGACAATGATAGCATGGGCATGAAATGTGGGCCGAAATATAGAATTGGAAGAATGGGAAAGATTATGGAACAGAAATTGCAAACTGACATTGTCAACTGCATATAAGGAAAATCAATATAAAATGTTCTATAGATGGCATTTAACACTGGCGAGATTGGCTAAAATGTATAAAAATACGAATCCAGAATGCTAGAAATGCAAAAATAAGGAGGGAACATTCTATCATATGTGGTGGCTGTGCCCTAAAGCAAAGATCTATTGGGAACGGATAAGGAGCTGGATACAGGAAATAACAAAGGTGCAAATTGAACTCAAACCTTAATTATTTGTTTTGGGTATAATAAATTTAAAGATGGACAAACAACTCCAATACATCATTGTACATATATTAACAGCAGCTCGCATAGTATATGCCCAGTGTTGGAAAGGTGAAAACATACCTACAAATGATATGATTATATATAAGATATTAGAATGCATGGAAATGAACAAGCTTACGCTAGAATTAAACGACAAGGAGGCAACAGAATTCTACGAGATATGGAACAAATGTTATGATTAGCTAGAACGGAGAAATAAAAAGATACGATTACTAATGCAAATAATTGTAAATAACACATATTGGATGTATAACACAGTACTGTTAAGGGAAAAATGTATTTTATTTTTGTTGTATAGTGAAAAAGGAATAAATAAAAATTAAAAAAAGATTGCAGAGCAATCTTTGAGCTCCTAGAATGGCCCATATTACACCTTTGCTCCATGAAGCTCACTAACTACCTGTCTGTTTATGAGTGCAGTTCAAGGTGTTGGTTGTGACCTTTAAAGCCCTTAATGGCATAGTGTCAAGCTACAAAATTTACTGTCATTTGGACCACCGTAGTGCTTCTAACTTGCCTACAGTTGCGGAGGGGAGAGGGGAGAGTTTGGGGTCCACAAGTGTTCCCTATCAGTGTGAGAGCCGAAGCCACTGAGATGTTTTGACGAGCTGAAGTTTCTTCTCATAACAATTGCTGGAAGATTAATTGGACAATGTGACTTGAACTATCAGAGAGGGGAGGGAGAGTTTTACTCTTTTAACTATCTGTTTCCCACGATATTACCAGAGCTAGCTTATCTTCTATCATACCGGTGTGCTATGCCTAATAAAGTTTACATTAGAGATTGCAATGTCTCTGGTGTTTTGCTTTGTTGGACTTTTCAACTGGAACTTGACACATAGGTCCATGCTACCTGATGGACCACCTCATTCTGCTAGGACAAGCCTGTCCTATTTGGGTCAGTAGAGAGGGGCCTGCTTCAGATCCAATTGCTCATAGAATTCTAACTATCGAGCCTTCTCTGCTACAGTGCATGCCCTTGTATAATCTTAGCCACTAAAGTAAGATCTGCCCCCATCCTCCTATCCTTCTGCAAGAACCTGAGGACCTGGCTCAGCCAGTCAGCCTGCAAACCAAACAGGGGGACTCCACACTGGAGGTAGCTGCTAGATTGATGGCAGACTCCACCTCCCCCTTGCTCTCTGCTCTCCACCCATCCATCTTTTTGGTTGTTGTATTGAGGTTGTCAAGCACCAGAGAAATCAAAAGATCCAGGCAGTTCAAATGGGTATAAAGATTTATTGCAAGCTTAAGCTCTCTACAAAAATCTGAACTACTAATGGTCCAAGCAAATTAGCGGTAGAAAAGAATCAATGAAATTCAAGGTGGGCTGGACTTAAATCTCTTGTGAGCACAAAGGGACTTGTGACTGATGACATGTTTGACCCCTTCTTCAGGCTCCGTCTGGTCATCATCTACAGATTATTATTCTTGTTGGGTTCCTTTATCATTGTTTATTGTTCTATTATTTTACTTCTGCTCCGTTTGCACCCCTTTCCTTTTCTTCCTTTTTGTTATTTGTAAGCCACCTAGAGTAGCCCCATGGTGAGATAGATGGCAAATAAATTAAATAAATAAATAAATAATCACCATGGCAATCCATTCCAGTGAAGGCTACTGTTGGTGGACCAATCAGAACTGACCAATGGACTTCCAGGCCACAGTCTCTACATATTTTTTTAGCAATAGCCATGAATCCAGGGGGGAGACTCAAGTCATGGACCTCTCCCTCAAAATAAAAAACTAACACTTCATGGAAGATTTGGTCATTTGTGTCTTCACTCCTATCCATTAGAACTTGACTTCACAGCTGACCAATTGTTTGTTGTTTTTAACCATTTAGTCATGTCCAACTCTTGGCGGCATTACAGCTACCTTGTCAAACACAATTTCTTTTCATTGTTGGATGTTCAACTTTGCATCAGATTTGATGTTATAAAGCCAGCGTGTTTTTTGCTTGCCCCTTCTTCTTGTTCCACTAATCATTCCTAGCATCCTGGACTGCTCCAATGACTTTGCATTCAGGACATAGCCAAAGTAAGTCAGACATAGTCTTATGATTTCAGCTTCCACTGATGTATCTGGTTTTATATGATTTAACACCTCTCTGTTAGTTACTCTGATTTGCCATGGTATACCATTAATTTATGTCAGCACCACACTTCAAAGACAACAATTCTTCTTTGATCAGCCATTCTTAGTGTCCAACTCTCACTGTAGGGAGCACACATCATTACAGAGAAGACTATTGATCTAACTAGCCTGCTTTTTGTATTTATATCAATATCTCTGCTTTTCTAGATCAGATTCATGTTAATCATTGCAGTATGGCCTAAGGTTATCCTGAATTTGATTTCAGGAGTAAAACCACCATCATGAACAATTTTGGATCCAAGGAAGATAACTTCTCAAACTAATTCAATTTCCTCTTGGTTTGTTTTAAATGTCTCGTGACCATCTTTGTTTCCCTCAATTGAACTTTTTCACTTTCATCCTTGATTTTCCAGATAATTTTTCCCAGGTCTTCCTTATAGCCAACCATGACTAAGCTATTTTTTTTTTCGTAAAAAGTTTTTATTTTCAATTTTTCATTACATTCATAAAAAGTACTTCAGATAAAGAATAAAAT